>NC_047529.1:113846370-115046370 GCF_012275295.1 Melopsittacus undulatus
CTTCTAATTCTAATTCTAATAAAATTATAATAACTCTACATATCTAATAACTTTACATAAAATAATTATAATAATAATATCTATAATAATTTCTATAGAAAACTATTTCGTTCTTTTCTTCTTTCATTATTCACTTTGGCAGGAAGGCTACACCACTTTAACCTGTTCACATTATAACTGGCTTCAAATTAAAAACTCCTACCATTTTAGCTGCTCAGAAGCACCACCATTCACTCTGGCAGCTTAAGAAGTGCAAGGTCTCACGTGCAGCATTGTCTTTGAGGAAGTCCTCAATTCCTGTAATCAAGGACTTACCCAATTCTCTTCAGACATTCCTCTCAGTTAGTTAGCAATGTGTGTAGGATGCCTCACCGGGGAACATAAAAACATACATAAACCTAGCTTGCAAAGACTGCAGGCAGCAGATGCCTCTCCTCCTGTGCTGTCAGCTGCTGTGGAACCTGCTGCATCTTAACCAGAGACTAGAATGACTGCTTGTGTCACAGGCACATTTGGCAAGTGAAATCCTGAAAGACATCTGCACCAGTAAAACATGAGTGAAACCCCCAAGTTCTTCTTTAGTTATATAATTTTTTTTAAAAGAAGAGCACTGGCTCCATTTTGCAATAAAAAGCATTATAGCAACAAGTGCTGTGACTGAAACTGACTCCCATGGCACTGGAAAAATAAAACAAACAGCTCTCTCTCATGCAGAAGACTTTTATCTCAAACATTGCCTCCTCCAGGCACACTGGTGTCACCCTCTAGCATGTACTTCCAGGACTGTATGTCCTAGAGAAACCACAGCTTGTTCATCCATCAAACACAAAAAGTCCTCTAGTGTCTCAACAGCTGAAAACTCTTCTTGGCTGCATAAAGCAAGCTTCATTCCTGGCCTTTTCCTCAGCTAATAGATGTCTGTTTCCATTTGCTACTCAAGCAAGTGATGGAGGGGTATGGATGAAAAAGGTTCTGCTGGCTCACAGTATCTTTCATCATCCTCTTGACACTGTGCTTCCAGAAGAATCCTAATGCATTTCAGCTGTACATACTTCTCCTACAATTTTGGAGAGCAGAGTCAAGTGATTTCCCCAAACAGCTGAACTCTGTAAAGCCAGAACAATTTCTTAGTCATAAGAGGAGCAGAGCAATATGGGCTTGCTCCTGTAGTCATATCAGCACCATAGAGTTAACACTAGTGGGAGGGGAATCCAAATTTGCTGTGCTGTCCAAATAGCTGCTAAAGAGGCACCAAAACTTCTCCCTGTACAAATAATTGCATGTTCCAAACAAAAATAAAGCCTGAGATAGAGCTGCATGCACTTGCTAAATCACTTCCCGGTGCTGCTAATGTGCTTGACAGACACCAACAAGCTCATTTAAGGTTCTACTTCTGAGCACAAGCTTATCCCTCAGTATTTTCAGGCCTGAGCAAGCCTTAGGCACTCATTCACACCAGAGCTTGGCTGTTTGGAACTGAGAGAACACCAGGGTGCCCCAAAGGAGAGTAACCTGCAGGGATATCTGTCCACTTATACCCATGACAGAAAACTCAAAGGTTAACACTCCTCCGGACAAACTAAAAACCACTCTTACGTCTATCACAATGCCACTTCAGCAAAACTTTACATAGGGAACCTCTTTCTGAGTACAACAGGGATGTATCCTCCCATAACAACTGTTTACACAACTGATTTACCTAGTGAAAAAGTCCACCAGATTTAAAGCCTTGCTATTTCTCAGGGTCTTGATAAAAGCCACATCTGAGATAGAAAATAAAATCATAATTGACAAGCTACCAACAACTGCCAAAAAACCACACCAAAGGCCTCACAGAACTCTGGCTTTATTCTGTAGCAGAAGTTGTATGAACTTGAAGAGGCAAACTACAAAAGTGCCCTCCTATCATGAGCCTTAAGATCAATACAGATATATGTAATTTTAATGCATCCCCTCCTCCACACAACAGCACAAAAACAGGGTTACGCTGGAGCAAATGAAGCATAAAACCAATGTCATCACCATCCATTTTTAGACACATTGCATGACATCTATTGGCTTTCTTCCTGGAAGATCAAGCAACACTAATTGTGACCATCGCCTTTCCACTAACACAGCCTCAAAACACACTGGAGTTCGCAGAAAGCAAACAGATGGAAGTTGACTGGGAAAACAGGTTGATCCATGCTGCAAACATAAAGATGAGCTTTCCCATGCCTTGGCTGAGCTGAAGAGGTGCTGGTAGTTTTTAGCACATCTACACCTTTTAACACAGGTTGTTGTTCACAACTTCAACTTGTTTAATCTTTAGTCAGATTTTGAGTGCAGTGTCACTGCTTTTAGGGCCAGTCTGATCACCACAGATATCTCAAAAATGAAGGAGACAACAACACTGAATGCTTCAATTTCCAATCAACCTGCTCTCCCCTCTCAAAACCTCTCTTCACCAGAATCTATGTTTAATCATAGGTAGCACCTCAAGCAGCTGTGCTGGGTTAGCTCTGATCTAGCACCCCTTTCTGCATTCACGGCAAGCACAGTCTGCCCAAAGCCACTCTGAAAAGTGCACAAACACCTGACTTTTGTAACCATTAATTATACCAAATAAAAAGCTTAACTTGCACTTTCATATTTAGTGACTTCTCAAGCTCCCCTCTCTTAGAT
Source organism: Melopsittacus undulatus (assembly GCF_012275295.1). Classification (NCBI taxonomy): domain Eukaryota; kingdom Metazoa; phylum Chordata; class Aves; order Psittaciformes; family Psittaculidae; genus Melopsittacus; species Melopsittacus undulatus. The sequence goes on from NC_047529.1 coordinate 113,849,035, forward strand.
ATTCTTCCTCCCCCCCCTCCCCATTCAAAACCAAGAGGAAAGCATCATTAGGGGGAAAAAGAAAATTGAAAGCCACTAAAACACTTGTCTGGGGAACCAGGAACCAATGAAGTATCTGGAACTCATTTAAGCTCATTGAAATACAGAAACTGTTCAAGTCGACAGTGCTCTCATTCTTTCTGCAACACAGTCCCTGCTGGGCAGGGTTTGTTTGAACTGAGGTTTTCTCTTAGAAACACACACACACACTTAGCTAAATATGATTCTGTTTATCCAGGATTTCTTCTGTACCCAGCATCCAAAGAACCACAACAGGTACCTCTGAACAGCAAGGTGCTGTGCTGGGAATACTGAAAAGATGAATCCCGAAACCTGCACCAAGTGATTCTCTGCAAAACCTACCAGGAGAATCTTTTCACAAGGATTTCACATCAACACAACTCAGGAGAGCAGGAAAGTTCTCCCATTGAGCAATTCTCCAGGATGTTTCCAAGAAAGTAGAAGGGACTCCTCCCCTTTACTGTTCCATACATCCTGCTTCCTTTCCATGGAAATCTCTCAAACAAGGTTTTGATTCTCTTAGGCAAAATGGTGTCCTGATTCATGCCAAGGAAATAGATCCCATATGTTGGCAAAGACTATACTACAAATCACTTGCTGAGAGGTGACCATTCCCAAGCAAGCCAGAGAAAAATGAGTCTTCCGCAGCTCTCCGCAGGGTATTCCTGACCCCAGTGTAGGAGCACCCAGAGTGCTGCAGGACATGTCCCAGCTGTGCCCAGCAGACACTGCTGTTCCTCTAGTACTTTGAGGCCAGAAGAGCAGCGACAAAATAAGCTGTTTATTTCATGTGCTACCGTAGCTGACCCAACATAGGTCACCTATACGGAACCCACCTACATAGGTTTAATGTAGATAACACACAATTCACTTCTATCAAAACATAGAATATTTAAGGTTGGAAAGGACCTTAAGATCATCCAGTTCCAACTCCCCTGCTACAGGCAGGGTCACCTCACGCTAAAACATGTCACCCAAGGCTCTGTCCAGCTTGGACTTGAACACCACCAGGGATGGAGCATTCGCTATATATAGTAATATATAAGAGGGCAAATAGGCCTGGCAGCACATTACTTCCACAATTCATGGAACACTCATCGCAGCAACATCATGTATGGAAAAAGCTGCTTAATAGGAAATTGCCCCCCAGGAAGCTTTCCAAAAACTGTCATTTCCACTTTCACAGTAGAGCCCCAAATCTCACTGCCCAAAGGGCAAGAGCATAGCACACCTGCCATGCCACATCCTACCCTGCTCTTCTCAGTGAGCCAACAATAATGGCAGCAGCTGGTTAAGACCAATAACAGCAGCATCTTAGGGTCACTCAACCTCACCTGTGCTCAGCAGCCCTCACAACAGCTAGTTTCAGAGCAACCGGGTACTTCCCCAACTTGCTGCACCCCCCAGACATGCCCCCCCTTTCCTCACCACCAAGATGCCAGATTCTTCTCCCAAGTGAACATCCCCAGCTTGCCTTTCCACAACACCCATCAGCATTTAGAAACCCTTTTCCATATGCTCTTATTGGAAAAACAGACCACACAGTTACAAAAGGAGTTCTGGGATCTTATCCGTACCACCGTGACTCATCTTTGAAAGCAGTATTGCAGCAGCATCAAAACATACATTCAAATTATTTGTTCATTCTTTGTTTAAAGTAATATACAATAGGGAAAGGATATGGACAGTCACACGCAGCACACTATGCAGTTGAACGGGCCTAGTTTTGACAGCGAGACACATACAACTAAATCGGTCTGTACCCAAAGAGATACGGGCTTATGGGACTAAGCTCCATTAAGAAAACTAGGCATTCAAAACCACATTTTAAAGACAGTATGTTACAGCTGTGCAGCTAACAATAGATATGGGAGACTTTGTTGTACTGGCACTGCACTGTGCCAGTGACTGGACTAATGCTGAAAGAATAAACCCACTCTCCTTTGGGATCTCCGGTCAAGATCCAAGCAAACAGGTACTTTTGCAATAAACAAGGAAATAGGACAGAGTGCCTTTGAAGGCACAAGTCAGCAGGGTGCAAGGAGGCCTTCTTGAAAACAATACCAACTGTTCTCTCTGTGTTTTACACAGAAACACGTAGACTGTCATCCATTTCTACCCCATCGCAACACGCTCCCACACATTCCCGTCTGCTGATCACTCATTGCATCTTTGGATTTTTTCTGTTCTACTCACTTGGATGTTTTAGCTTCTTATTGTCTCTCCTCAGCAGCTACACAAACATAATTTACAGGCTCTAAAGAATTAGCTACTTTAAAAACTTAGCTTCTCAAACAGCCCACAGTCTGCGTAGATTTTACTACAATCGATTCATGTCTATGTCACGTTTCATTTTCATGCTTCATTTTACAAGCCCACTAATCAAACTAATGAGGTTGAATGTGAAGAAACCCCTTTGTTTCAAGCTGAGCAGCCTCTGACACCATAGTTACAGTGGGCTTTCTTCGCTTATTCATTTCCTGTTTGCAAGTAATAGCAAAGCATTACAGAATTTTCCTGCTAAACCTTAAAGGCAGAAAGCCATCTTGTTACAACATCGGCTGTAGTTCACATGAGTTCAAGCTATATATTGATGTAAGGGAGGTCACAGTGCCTTCCACATGGGAACAAGTTTAAATGAAAACAAAATCTTATTCACTGCTTTGGAAGGGTCACATGTATGTTCTGTATGCTCCAAATCGGTGGCTTAAGACAGTCCAGTGAGCAAATGCCTGTTTGCAGGCAGCAGGGAGTTTGTGCTGTGCTGACCACGTTCCTGTGTGGAGGGTTCTTATTTCCCCTGAGCCTAAAACATGATCAGCCTAAAACATGACCCTTACATGGGTAAGGGCTGGGACCTTCCTCCTTCATCAGCCCATCTAAACCATGAGCCACATATATATAAGATAATCCAAGGTAGGAGACAGAAACTAGATGTGCAGATGGAAATTCCCACTCGGGGATTCATTACGGAGCCATCCCAGGCTGCAATACAAACCCACTCCTCAGAGCTTTCTGTCACGAGTCAATAGGGATAGAGAGACAAAGAGACTTTCAAGGGAATACGTGCAATTACGGGACAGTGCCACAAAGGACAATGCTGTCAGCCCACACACAATTCCTGTAAACTTGAAATCATAATTTCTTAGAAGTCTTGGCTTTAATTCATTTATTTAAGTATTGTTTTCTACATAATATCACATAAAACTCTCCATCCCATCCATTGCAGAGTTAGGTCACAGAGCACTCTTTTACCATCAAGGTTACTGTCAGTATCACTAGACTGGCTCATGCAAATATATGAGTGGTTCAGAGTTGTCTGAAAGATGCTGGATATATCTGTAAAAGTGCATGGGGATGGGGAGTGAGCAAGATTCTCTTATTTAGCCTATAGCATGATGACAGCACAAGCACAGTGCCATGGTTTAAATCTGGAAAAGCAATGGCTCCCAGACAAGGCATAATGCACCCACAGACAAAAATCCAGGCAACCATACCCTCCCTAAAGCCATAAGCCAAACACAAGAAATGCACTATTGCTATGATGCATCCCAGGCTATGGAAGAAGCTTATAGTTCTTACATGTCATCTACAACATCCAGAGTTGAATGTTCTGAAATATGGGGGATTAGAGGTACCAATTGCTAAGTTTCCTTGTCCCCAACCAGTCCGTGGAGATGGAGTGAAGATTTATTGTGCCACAGCCAACACTATTTCCATGTGGGCTTCACCTGGTTAACCTTCACCACTTTCCTAGGGGAAAGGAGAAGCATCCTGTCCTTTTCCACTCCTGGCACAAAAACACTCAGCATGAAGGGGCACCCTCCACATCAGTGGGACCCTGGCTGTGGGACCACTATTAGCTAGAGCCTATATCCACCCACAGAAACCATACTCTTGGAAGTGCTTTTGTTCCTCTTCTTTTTCACAGAAGACAAACCCAAGCCACTCATCAGCAGTACCATGCAGGTAAATAACTAAGAGCTGATGGACCTGAAGAGTTGTGTACAGAAAAAGCACTTTAGCTTTCAACTATCTCAAGTGATCCTCTGCTGTTTAATTAGGAATAATTAAAGAACAAATCAAAAGCCTGAATCCTTTCATGAATACTACACAGGGACATGCTAGTTATTTCAAATGGCAGCTTGGTCCCAGGGTGGCAGGCTCCCTTTGCTCAGGAGCAGAGGAAAAGCAAACTAATCTGCTAAAGAAATAGAGCAAAAAGGTGTCAGATTTCTTCCAAACCAGAGATATTTTTTGACAACTAACTAGTTAGTAAGCTTAAACAAGGTGACTGACTAATGATTGACAGTGATCCCCCACAGTCAGCCTCAAGACACAGGTGTTATTAAAAAACAACATGTAGCTTTACTGAAGTCTTTAAACACTGTACTGCCTCCCATACACAGGAAAAGAATAAAACTGCCTGAGCGGCTTGGGTTTGGCATAGAAAAAGAGAGTTCATTAAGGAATTGGGTTATTCCCAAACTGTGCTGTTTAAAAAGCCCCATTATACCTGCTGCACAATGGGTGGGATCCACTTTCTTTCAGCAACACTTATGTCAGATGTTAATTCAAGACCGTATCGTGTTTAACAAATACTCCCCTAAGAGGAACTACCAAAAAGAGGTAAAGTCATCTCTCTGGGAGTACTGCAAGCAGAAGCTCCCTAACTAGAGTATGTGAGTGAAAAGCAGGTGACACAGCAACGCACGTTCAAGCAAGCTGGAAGATGAAATATCATTTAGAGTCAGCAGGGATACAGGATGAGCAATGGAAGAGGATTACGGTGCACCTCAAAGAAAGGAAGCTCGGCCTTCCCATTACACCTCCTGAATCCTCTCATTCTTTGCACAACGTATATTTTGCTCCTCTGGAGAGGACTGTGCCCTGACCCACTCTGTGCTGCGGGCTGCAGCTCCCGCATTTGGCGGAGTGAGGGATTGATAGCCCGCAGCTCATGAGCATCCCACAGGCACACTCCTCCTCCCGTGTGGGTCATGGGATACAGGACAGAGCACCACAGCTGCAGGGGCAGCTGCAAGGGCAGCGAGCCACACGCAACCAGTGAATGGGCAGATGCATCCTCCTTCCAGCAGATGTGGGGGCAGCCCATGGAGGCCACCCTGTGCAAGGGCACTGGTAGGGGGGCTGCCCTCACATCCTGCCCCACAACACCAGCTGCACAGCCCAGCTGTGCACAGTGCCAGACAGGCACTGGCACGGCAAGGAGGGAGGGCATGGTGGAGATGACCAAAAGGCAGCACGGGGAGAGCTGAGAAATGAACAACAGCACCCACCCGCAACAGTGCATCGCTTCTTAGAAGGCCACGACCCAGGAAGCCATGAGGACTTGCCTTCCACGGCCACAGGAGCATGCTGAGTGCACCAAAGGGCACCAGGGCAAGAGGCCAGAGCATCAGTTTCTATAGGAGGACTATGAAATGGAGACCATGCCATCCAACCCCCTGTGGTAGCTTTTGTCTCTTTTCAGCACCAGATGTCTACAGACACTCCGGAAGGTGCCAATTGTCAGTCTTGAAGCTACATTTGGAAACTGAGGGGTTGCAGCATGTTCCTGACTGCTGACCATGGAAGAAAGGGGGCTCTGCAGCCACACAGGAGGAACACAAGGTGTAGAAGAAGGAAGGGGTAGCACCCCTTTCTTCCTTGCATCATTGATTCATTTAGATTTGAAGTTCTCTGGTGCAGAGATTTTCTCTCCCTGATGGTTTTCAGAATACCTCTGAGGATGGAGCCTCAAAGATGTACAGAAATGCCCATAGACAGAAAAAAAATTAAGTGAGAAAAGGGAATTTTAGTCACAAGATGACAATATAGAGGAGATTTTTAAATTGGCCTCTACCACTCTAAGCAGTTACTGCTCACCAATGATGCTTTTACACTGCTGCTGTGCACTTCTTCCTGGTTTACCAATGTGTTGCATCAGAACTACCTATGAATCCTCAAAGACATTTCTGGTCACCTCTTCACAGAATCATAGAATGGTTTGGGCTGAAAGGAGCCTTAAATCTCATCCAGTTCCAGCCCCCTGCCACGAGCAGGGACACCTTCTACTAGACCAGGTTGCTCCAAGCATCATCCAACCTGGCCTTGAACACTGCCAGGGATGGGACAGCACCAGCTTCTCTGGGCACCCTGTGTCAATGTCTCAGCTCCCTTGTAGTGAAGAGCTTCTTCCTAAGATCTCATCTAAATCTCCCCTCTGCAACTTTGAAGCCATTCCCATTTGTCCTGTCACTACATGTCCTGTTAAAAGTCCCTCTCCAGGTTTCTCGTAGGCTCCCTTTAGGTATTAGAACACTGCTCTCCCGAGACTTCTCATGCCCAGCAAATCTCACCTTGCACTGACAAAACCAGCACTTCAGGCAAAATAAACAACAGGTCTAGTGATCAGAGCAGATCTTAACTGGGAAAACAATGCATCACAGCTTCACAACAACCCTTCTCCCCTGTATTCCCGAGGGCAGAGCCCTCTCAGCTTCACAACAACCCTTCTCCCCTGTATTCCCGAGGGCATAGCCCTCTCCCTGTTTAACAGGATTGTCTTCAGCATTTGTATCACTGTAGCTAAGTGATCACCAATAGCTAAGCTCTCAAATTATAGCAATAAATATCAATAGGGGCGAGTCCACTAGTATCAGTTAATACATATTAACTTAAAATCGCACAACTACAGCCTGATGCACTGAGCACCCTGGACACAGTGGGCTCCAGAGCAGTCAGCATACCCCCCTCATAGCAAGCTAACAGACCTGCCCCTGTGGTTTTAAAGTGCTGTATTTCATCTAGAGCTCTAATCTTACACATGGTCCTTCTCCATCTCCCAACCCTGCTGCTGTTCTTGCAGTTTTTAAATACCCTGGAGGAGCCACCATATCTATGTAAAGGAAGTTCAGCTGCACAAAACCAGCAAAGACAAACAAACCCAAGTAACAGTGCCTCAATTCCATTTCAAAACTAACAACCATACATTGCTTGGACAAGCTGAACAAATGATAGTCTACAGCCCAGCAGCAGGAAAGGTCACATTATTGTTGTGGTTATTTTTCATGCTTAACACTTCCCATCTCATTTGCTCTTCCATGTCCTCACATAGTGCAGCCTGATCTCAGTGTGGGAGCCTGTTTCACCGATCTAAATGTAGGATGGGGACCTTAAAGCTTCCCTGAAACGGAAGGGGCCCAGCTTGCAACAGCCTTGCAGGAAATAAGAGCTACTGTACTACTCTAGGATTTTGAGCTATAACTGTTCAATAAATTTAAGGTTTACTCTACAAATTTCTCAAAATCTACAGAGAAATTGTCAAGAAACATTTGAGCATCAAGAAGGACACACACTTAAAAAGATAACAAAAATAGACTGAAACTCCCAAAGCACCGTCTCTCTCCTCAGTTGCTTTAGTTCTAAAAGGATGGGTTTAAAGGCAGAATGCTTATGCAGGGGGAAATATGTAGGTTTATACACTTTAATGGTTACAACTGAGGGGAGGAAAGAAAGACCTCTTCCATCTTCTCCCATACATTTCAGACAAGATTTCAGACTTAAAAAGGGGTTTGTACATCCCAAAACCTAACTAACTTTGGAGAGTAGAGCTCAATAGAGGACTTCATGTGGTTTTACAACATAGGCTAACAAAAAAGGAACATCACGATATTATGTCATTTACTCCCAGAGCTTTGTTACACAATTCTCACCCCACCACCTTTCATATTCCAGGGAAATACACAACGTAATGCGTGTGTATTTTGCTCTACGGGCTTTCCTCAATATGAAAATAGGGGTTTTTTTCCTGAGTTGTTCTCATTAGTTCCTAAAGGAAACATTAACCTCAGCAGATTTGATCACAGACAAAACCATCCTAATGGTTAGACAATGTTTATGCTTATAACCAAAATCCCATAACAGATTAAGCCCTTTGGGATGAGTAAACAGAAAAGAACATCTAGACAGCACAAGTATTATGCCATATGCTTCTTCATTAAAACAAATGTGCAACACTCAAAGAGCTGAACTTTGTAACTTTCTTTATGCTTCTCCAATAATAAACCGGTGCAATTATATTCCCCCCTCCTCACTACACAGCTTGCCATTTAGCAACATTCCTCTGAAGGACAGCAAACTACTACTGTTAAACTCTCATTCCCCCCAGGATTCCTGAAACAGTTTAGCTCAGATAAGAAGTTTTTAATGGGCTCTTCCCAGAAGCAAGAATATTTTCTAAGAAGATTTACCTAAGAAAAGTGAAGCAATGAAGCGCACAAATGCTTGTCTATGTAAGTCCATTCATGTGCAAACACATGCATGAATACCAAAGGCTGAGACTTGGGATCTCTCATTCGAAGGTACTTCGAGTGAGAATGTCCTGACTTAGTGCAGACAAGATCTTAAAACCAGAGATTTTGGGTATTGGGATTTGAAACTTCCTCGGTGAGAAATCGGTCTTGGTCATGATGAAACAGTCAACACTGGGCTTCTGAAAGCATCATGTGTTTTGCATATATAAATGCTGACAATTTAGTTAACTGAATTCAAGATAATCTAGCTTTATGCATGTTTGAGGTTTACTTACAGATAGAGCACACAACATGTAAAGCTTCTCTACTTTCGGTTTTGTATTTGTAAAAAACTATGAATACATATTTTCTTCTCTGTTCAACTCAGTTTTCCAATTGAGTCCATGAAAAGAAAGATTTCCTAAGCAGAGTGAATAGTTTACCCTTCTCAGGGGTGACAAAACACAAATGGACTCTGGTCTAGAGACAGAATTTTCTGTGCAAATGTACAATTAAGACAATATGGCCTTTGAGCATACTTACAGGTGCAAACCCACCCCATTCAGATGATTTCAGCATAGTATAAAGTGCAAAAGAAACAAAAACTCATTACATTTCACTATCCATAAAGCACTGTTTCTACATCTCACTTCTGAATCCGTTAGAAAGAACAGAGGACTAAAGCTCCTTCACATTTCCCTGCATGGTCTACTTATATACAGGAAACTCATCAAATCCTCATTGTGATAGCAATGCTGGAACTCCCACAACTGCTTTCACAATCCCCAGACTGCCTTCTGGGCTATTTATAAAGGAATGCCAGAGGATTTACACAAGTACATGAGGGTTCCAGAAGCATTAGACACACGATTATCACACATATGCCTCCAGTGTGCCAGTGGTAAAGTACCTGTGACCCTTCACTGTAACCTTGTATTTCCTTTCATCACAAAACTTGCTAGCAAAGAAATCCCAAGTACCTGAATTCTGAGTAGCTGTGATAGAAAAAAAGCCTCTAGGTCATTCCCACAATTCAAAGCTAGACCGTGTCGAACAGATCCAGATGTCACTCCTAATGGCCCTTTTTGATGGGCAGAAATCACTGACTAATGATGCCCAGGAGGTATCTTTCTACCTACTGCAGAGCTCCAGTCATTCTCAAGATTCTCCATTCAACACTACTGATGCACATTTCTATTACCATGGCTTATCGTTGCATCTTCTATTCAGTGACATTTAGCCACAATTTTATGCCCTCTTCCCCTAGAAAGATGTCAAGAATCATACCATCATACCATGAAACAACTAACTGCAAACAGGCTGATAGCAGCTGCTCCTGAACTTCCGGCTTAACCTGTTGCCACGAGTATAATTATCCCTTAGAATGCTCAACTGCTAGAGATGTTAGGAGTCACAGTTTCTGGTATGTCCCTTTTTACCCGTATAATGAACAGCAATTGCTAAAGACAAACTACAGACCAGAAAAATCCCTCCCTTCTAAACTGAAGTGGCAAGAGCCATCTCCTCAAGAGAAGACTCTATGCATTTTGGACACAGCATTCATTAAAAAAGCCTTTCCCAAGCTTTACTCTCTGAATACCAGTCTTTCCCCTGGTTCACTCTACTGGCAATGATAAGAGGTAGATTATTACACAGGGCTATTCAAAGCTACCATTGAACTGCCCTGAGGAACGGCCTGCCTTCGATCTTGGTGGTATGCACAAAGACACAATAAAACCCAATAAAACACATACATTCATGATGAAAAAATATGAGAGATCTTTGGACTAGCTAATTTGTTGCTAATTTTTCCCATTTGGTTTCAAAAGAAGCTGGGAAGGAAAAGGACTAAGCAAACTTCTAACATTGCTAAGAAACTGCTGGACAGGTGATAAGTGTTACAGGGTTTAACATCTATTGGCATATAAGCAAGCTGGAAATCATTGCCTACTTTCACATGCCTTCCTATCCAATAAGCAGGTTTCCATCCAAGTTCTTTACATCTTTGCTGAACATGAACTCTTTGTCAAAAGTGTTCCTACCCCCCAGGCTCAAACATCAGTCACAGTTCATTGTCAAAGGTAAGCCACAAATTCAACAAAGGACAGGCAATCTTGTTTCCATAAATTGTCTCTGGTTTTATTCATTAGGGCATCTACATAACCTTGTTATCGGGGGACAAAAGGATGTAAAAGCATTGCCAGAGCTATTCCCTCTACCTCCTTTACACCTCCCCCTATGTATCCTGTGAATAAATAAGCTCCAATTCAGAGCTAAGACCTACTAGCCCAACTTTAAAACTATATTGTGCCTATCTAGTATGAACATTAACTCTGACTTTTAAATTCAGGAGTGCTAACAAGGATGAATTATTCACCTCCTGTGTTTCTGGTCCCATTCAAGATTGTTGAGGCTTCAATTCACAGACTAACCATGGTTTGCTGGGAATGGGAAGGGACCCTGCCTGAGAGTGATCTCCTTCATTCTTATGCCCACTGGGGATTCTCATATCTTACAAAGTATTTCAATGCTATAAACCGCTTCAGTTACTCTAGCTATCCTTTTACTGATCCTAGAACGTCTTCATGTGCAATATCTTTCTGCTAAGTATGTCTTCAAACCATTGTGAAGACTTTGTTAGTGATCATATCTGCTCTGCCATAAGCATAGAAAAAAAAAAAATCAAGCCAAGGGTTATTCAGATCTAGTCAGAGAAGCATTCAAGTATGTTTTTATTATATTTAGTTCACAGCTAAACTACAAACTTAAGTCTAAGATGCAAAACAGACTTCTCTTTGCAAGACTGAAATTTATCCCTTATACTAGCATAAAGCTCTCATGTAGCTCAGAAAGGAAATTAGACAGACTCTTTTGCCTTAGTTTGTCTGGAAGTGAAAATAAGCATGGGTCATTACTGAATATGGACTGAATATGAATATGGACTGAAATGCTCTGTGTAATATTTCTCCTTCTAAAGTGCACAAATGTTCTTTTGACTTCAGCATTCACAGTGAGCATTTGAAGGCCATGAACTTGAAGAGCACATTGTTGAACTCCTCTCCCAAACACAGCTGTCAGGGTGGAATAAGAAAAATACCTCTCAAGTTGTTTTTATTGTGCATATCTACAGGACATAGGTGAATACCTATGTAACCTGCTATTGCTTTAAACACCAAAGAAGCGTGGATGGGAGAACCACACCCAGATTCCAGTTTACAAGCAAACCCTGTTATGTCTTTCCAGGTCAGGTGTTTCAGAGTGGTCTGTCTCTTTAGCTATGTAATATTTCCCAGTTGTCTAAAATACTGAACTTCCATCAGATGGGCTATGTGTTTGGAAACAAGAAATGAAAAAATTGAGGAATAGCGTGGGCTCAGTAGAGCGCAAAGGTATTTTCCTTGTGTCAACAGAACCATAGCAACATTCAAATACTTTTCATACTTGGCTTTAGTATCTTATGATACATCTGTTGCTTTCAGTAGTCATGTCTCAATCCTGATTCACATGCAGTGAACCAGATGAACTAGATTCATGCCTATGCAGATGCCCACATTCAGACTCACTGGCTATCTCATATGCCTACAAGTTCACCTGTCCCAGGCCTCTTGGCTCACACACATTGGTTAACCAAGCTGTATTGTGCACCTTGTAACAAAATATCTTCCCTCTTCCAGGAGGCCAAATACATTTTCAGCCATTCACCATTTATATTGATTTAGTGTATGAACAGAGGTTAGGTGTTCATACTACAGTGTTACTGTGCTTGAGTTCTTACACCAAGTGAAATGGTTTATAATGAAAGATTGTCAGAGCTATGGAACACTACAGAACTACCGTTCACATGTTCCCACCCTGCAAAGAAACAACATCAGGTAGAAGCATCAAAATCTATAGAGCTGGCACTTAAGTCCAGCTTTCATATTTTCTGCCTTATTCTACCTCACCACCAAGTTTTCTACTGCGATACAGAAAGGAGTAGGACAGTTGCAATTCTAATGGAAACACTTAACAGCTTCTATTTGCCATAGAGTTTCAAAGGTGTGGTCAGTAGCACAAACTGGCTAAGCAATACATTTGAACTGCAATGCAGTTCTAGATACCAAGATCAGAGGATACACTGCAGGCCAGTTTAGCCATTAGAAGACAGAGACCAGACAGGGATAAAGCCACTCCACCCTGGCAGAAGGCAAATCTTACTCTTCATGTCACCTTGTCCTGCTGCAATAAGGGAAGATGAGCACAGTGAAAAACCTAACAAGATGATTCACTTATCTTTTTCCATTTGTCTGTGCCAATACAGGGCAAAATGACCTGTGTCTTGTCTGCTGCTGAAATATTGGCCTTGCTACACAAGCACAGCAGACCTAAGCTCTGAGAAGCACTCTCTTTGCTGTAGATAGGCAGATGAGCTTCCTGCCCTGGGAAAGATAGATGCTGGAGAAGGCTGTTAGGGATTTTTTGCTTTCAAACAGAAACATCACTATGTAGCTACATGCTCCATCATGGAACAACAAAAAACAGCCCACCCCCAAAAAATCCATAAGAGCAAAATGGTAACTGTCACACTGAATATTCAACCAACAAGCACATCAAAATCAAGGGCAAGAAATGCTTTAGATCACAGCTAAGGGTGAATCACCAGGGTTCCCCTGCCTACAGAAATCTAGGATGCAGAACAGAGACAGATTTTTACTCAGTTGCTAGAGAGCTTTGAGATGGGCCCAGACTATAGACCTGATAGAATAGGTAGTATAGAAGAGGGACCATCCTCATTAAAGTTGAAATCTACTCTAGAGATGAGCATGTGTGTGCTTCCCTTACAACTAAGAAGCAAATTCCTAGCCCTCAAGAAACAAACCCAAACGGTGCCTTACATAAAAGCTTCTAGAGCCAAGGGCAATCTCAGCAATAACTTGGTCAGCTTCAGATTTTTCACTATATGTTTTCAGGAACTTTGTTTCAACAGTTTTAGGAAGTATTTGAAAGCTGTGACCTGAAAGAGCGCAGAAGTTCATAATGGATGCTGACATCTGCTTAACCTCACACCTCTGTTTCTGTTCCTACTACAGCTATGACTGTCACTGATTAAAATCAGTGTCACAACCTTTCATATTAACTCTAGAACATAGAAAACTTCAACTTCCAGCTCTAAGCAAGGGCAGTAGCAGGAAAAAATGGGAGGGGGGGGAGAACAGGGGAGGAAAGAAAGAAAAAGGATATAGTAAAAAATTTGAATTTCTCTATTTACTGATCATTGTGACCCGTCTTTAACCCAAACACTCTGGTTAATAGGTTTCCTGTAGGCATCATGTGATTAGACAGCTCTTGCACCTGTTAGCATATTTAGGCATATATTTTTGTGTTAACAGCCAGCATCTTTTTCTATATAAACCACGACTACCTTTTAAATTGCTTAAGTCAACTTCCTCAAGCAACCACAGAGCGAGAGGTTCTCGTGGGAAAAAACAACACAAAAAAAGGTGCTAGGCATCAGTTTTCAGTTCAGAAAGCCTCAAACCTATAAATTGTCTTATCGGAAGAAGAGAAAAGACATTAGAAACTACCTGGTTAAAATACAGGATAATAAATATAGAAGAGAATGATATCTTTATATTTTACCTTTGCTTTGAAGCATTGTTGCGTTACCCAGATTATCACAGATAACAAGTTCTCCAAGGGTAAACATCATAGTATTAATCTATGACTGCTCAGATGAATATAATTCTTATCTGGGGAAAGGACAGAGTGCTTGAGGCACAGGGTGCCTCATAGAGTACCTCTAACTCCTCTCCTATGGGTTTGCACTTGGAAAATAACCTCAGTAAAAAAACACAAGATACTCATCAAGAAACAGCAGAGTGGTTTACACTGTTCTTCACTTCCATTGTGCCTCAAAGAGTTATTAATACAGTTTTCTTCTTCCAGGTTATACATCAGGGCCAGGTTTTGCAACCATAATTTAACACGACACCCCAGGTAACCCATTTGACTTCATCCTCATCTCCACTCGTTCCTTTCCCATAGCTCCTTGAAGGGACAGAGCTGGATTTCCACTCCCTGCCTGTGCAACACACCTGGCTCCTTTTGTACCAAAGCACAGGGGGATGACTGTGTCTGGGGTGGGTTTCATTTAAAGGCTTGGTATGTGCCGATGCCTATATACAGGCAAACAGCCATCACACAAGGTCCTCCCCAGATACCAGGCAGTCACTGTGGCAGTGACAAAGCGTGTTTGTTTGAAGCCATCAGTACGGTGATGTGCAAATAACTTTACTGAAGTATCTTCTGCCAGCATTGTTCATGGCTTCACATACAGGAACAGATGGGAAAGATACTCAAATATCAAATACCACAACACTGGCATACCAGTTCAACTGTATTCATGTGTTGCATAAAACACGGTTCTCTGGAATAGCAGAGACTACGCAATTTGGGGTGGGTTTTTTTTGTTGTTAGCACAAGCAAGACCCGAGATACTCTCTGATTATCCAATTCTGGCTCGCAGTCACTAATCCCTCTGTATGACCTTACCCAGGTCCCGCATGAACTCTGAACAACCCTTGCCCTGCTCTCAGCCCAAACTGAAGCGAGGGCTTCCTCAGAAGAAGCTGCTCTGTGCTGAACGAACAAGCATCACCCAGCATCGCACGGGACATGATTTGTGCCTTTCTTCCAGCTCCCTTTTGTATTTGCAAAAGAAGCCATTTCCACAAAAGCTGAGGGTGCAGAGCAGACTTGTTTTCCAGCCTGATGTTTGCCCAGGCTGACAAGAGGGTTGCTAGCATGTAGAAGAATTTGGTAGCTCAATGATACAGTAGTTCAAGGAGGAACCTGCTAGCTCTCACTTTGCTACAGACAACAGCCCAAAAAACTAGCAAGATAAGTAACCTAACCTGCCACAAGGACAAAACTGGGAGTTTGTTACCATCATCAGATAAAGCCCTTCAATTTTTGCACAGAAATTGTGTTAACTTTCATAAGTGCCTCCTATCTCATCTTCCCACGAGGCCATACATTTCCATGTATCTTTACTGCCTTTGTAATACAACAGTGACAACCAAGATGTGGTTACGTTGCCGCAGGGTTTATTGTTTGATTTCTGGTTTTGAAGTTGCTGTATCTGCTCTGCATACTAATTATGGTTTTGTACTTAAGGCTTGAAGAATGATGTCTAGAATAAAAAGCAAGCAAGAGATGAGTCATTAATACAGAAAAGTTGTTCTGCCTTAGGTTTCACTGTATGGTTTTGACAAGGATGCATGTGTTTCTCAGGCACTAAGCATATTGGGTGGCCATGAATTAGGCAGCTACAGATCTCAGTTTTCCTGCTTACTCACACTTTCCTTAGCCACTTATGAAGTTAGAAAGAAAACCTTAGGAGTTCTGCGATGCATGATAAAAATGCACCTGCGTAGGCTCAAATGGGCACAGAGGGAAAACCCAATTAGTACCCTGCCCCAGCTATTCCTAAGGCCATCACAGGAGCCATCGGCCCACCAGAGCCTGATCCCCACAATCCCAGAGGAACACAGAAACACAAGGGCAGGCAGAAACCCAAATTAAGGACTGCCTGCCTGGGCATCTCCTGATACTGTCATAGCAGGGCCTTAGCCCTGGCCCAGTGTCCAGGCATGAAGATCGGCCAACACTAGAGCTCCTTTTGGATGGAGAGGAGTTGCTGGTAAGGGGTAGAGGACATACTATGAGATGTGGAGGAAGAGCATTTTGAGATCTCATGAGATTTAATACAGGATGTTTAGGGAAATTACAAGAGGTGGGAAAGGGGATAGATTTAGGTTATTTGTGGATGAACAAGTGTGGGGAACATGGAGAGGTACAAGGTTATCACATGTAGCAAGTTGACTGTTTGGTACACTTGTCTGGCTGCACCCTGCCCCATCTTATTAAATTCATTTCTAACTTTTTTCCTGTGAAAGAGACTCTGCTTTGTGTACGTGCATGTGTGTGTGTATGGGGGTCTGAATGCAGCTACTGGAGTCAGACCGTGAGTGGCACCGTGTATTCATGGAGCAAATGGAAGTGTGCGAGGGAGCACGTGTGCGTAAGCAAAGAGTGAGGGGGGGAATCAGACTGGGAACCAGCAGAATCTCTAAGGGCAAGAACCACAGGGGAGCCGGCTACTGTAACCGGGATCAGATATATGCCTCTTTCTCCCACCTCTCGCTAGAGGACCTCTGTTCTCTATCAGTCAGATAGAGAAGGTGGATGCAGCCTTTTACTAATACCTGGGAATACATCATCAGCCTTGCTGCCAGTTGGACCTGGGTGTGCAGCTGCCTCACCTATCTCAGGCCACTGGTGGTATAGTTTCCCCTAATTCTTTTCTGAATTATTATTACACATAAATTGTTATCACTACTCCATACTGTAAGTATGCTTCATAATGTACCACTATCATCAAGAGACCTTTACACACCAAATTATTGTTTCAGCACTATATCTTCAAGACCATTATGACCCTTAAACATAATTCTCTGGAATTAGATCAAGGAAATTTAACTGGAGAAGAAGTAACTTAACAGTCACGACAGAAAGAACCATCTATTTTTCACAGGAAAGAGCAGATGTGTTTGCTGCTCGCAGGCAAATCTCTGACTGGGATCACGATGGACCTCCCCATCTCTTAATTTATCCACCATCAGATGTCAAGGGCCACAGCCCTTCAGAGATGAGAAGTAGATGATCAACACCAAACAGAGTCAGAGAGAACTGCCTGAAGAGTGTGCAGGGTATGTAAACAGGAAAGGAAACACAGGCAGGGAGAGGCAGAGTGCCTTTCCCCAGGTCATGCGCCAGGTCCCTGACAAAGCCAGAAATAGAGCTCTGGCTTCCTGATCCCCCGCCACCCCATGGCACACCTGGTCTCCCATGCGGTTAGGCTGCAGACATAGCTTTTGTACAGACACCCCTTCAGACACCGGTGCACGTGGAAAACAGCCACAGCATCTTCCCTCTTTTCAGGAACTGAAGTTTCAGCAGAAAGAATTGGGCCAGGAGGTTTGCACAGCAATTATGAGATGTTAATATTCCTCACTCCAAATCAGTTGTGTGTCCTTTCCTGGACAGTGTTTAAGAGATTTGTTTTGCTCTAGAAACTCAGTTTCTCCTCCCATGTAAGGGGCTATTTTTACCACCAGACAACATCACCACAGAGTCTAGTTATATGCCTGCTAAGGAAAACTCCCATTTTAACCACTAATACAACAAAAAACACAGCAACAAGAAGAAATCACTCCACTAGACAAATGCCAAGCCAAATAGACAGCACTATTGTAGTCCTCTGCCTCTGAACAGGGGATGCATTTCAGCCCAGAAGTGTTTCTTAGTTAAGCAACTGATTTCAAGTACAGTAATATTCATTCTCTGCATATTCAGCATGATGACAGCTGCAGTGTCTGTAATGAATGCTGGGGTCCCAAGCCTGTTTACCGAGAAACATCAGGTGAGAATGAGATGTGAATTTGCTCTGCTGGGCCCTTGTCCACCAGATGCAGGGCAGCTCCTGGGTGCATTAAGTAATACACAAAATCAGGGCTGCAGGCAGTGGCGTCTCATTCGAGAGCAGCATCTGCGTCATTCCCACCCAGTAGCATATGTACTCGGTGCTCTACTTCATACCTCCAGGCCGGTTTGGCCATGTTAACGCAATCATATGTAGGTGGATTGGTTTCAGTTTTCTTATTTTTACTACAGCAAAAGGATTTGGAGGAGGGTTTGCATTGTAACCCAAGGAAATTATATACACAGTTTGTTCTTAAGCCTCTGGGCTTCCTCATTCAGAAGGAGCACACCTCAGCTAAACAAAATTGTGTGCCCCTCCACCAGGTTTGAGCTAATACATATGTTATTCAGCAGTCATACACTGTTATCTCCCTTTGCAATAATAACAATCATACAAGTACCAAAGAGTAGAACATGTGTGAGCACACACTGCCTTGATACACACAGACGTACACAACCACATCAGTGTCACTGGAACCATGTCCTGCCCCATGCAGTCCTGTGCTGCCCCTGCTCATTCCCATCCCAGGGCTGGGGTGAATTCACCTGTAAAGACTCCAAGCTCTGGGGAAAGGGAGCCTGGGAGCAGGCTGTGCTCTCACTTCCCTCCCATGGCATTTCAGCCCCTTCATCCTCAAGGTTTAATTGTCAAAATTGAAGCTTTTTCAAGGTGTGTATCACAAGATGATCCTATGATCCTTTCCAACCCAAACCATTCTATGAGCTTATTGTGAGATACATTACTTTTATTTGGCAAAATCTTGCCATTCTCCTCAAACACCAGGCTGTGCTGGGGCTGAAGAACAACGGGATAAATGTTTCAATGATGCACATACAGCCTGGAGTAAACCAAAGTGAATTAATAATGCTACACCTGGGCAGCTAGTGCACACGCTGCCTATTACCAGGAGGCTGCAAGCCAAATGCCATTAACCTCCAAGGCAGATCATTATGAGACCATAACACCCAACCTGTCATGTCTCATTGTTTCATTAACACAGTTCTGGAAAGCTTCTAATACAGTCAGGGAAACTGTTGCCTCAAAATTAGCAGAGATTACAAGATTTTCCACGTGAATACTGAAGAGAAGAAAAGGAAGTTTATTACAATCATTTAAAGGGCATTAGAGATAACTGAGATAATTCTGCTTCTGATCTAAGGCCCACTAAAGGCAGTAAACAGGCTCCTACTCTATTCTTCTGAAACAGTGATTTTATTATTATAAATGATTCTCCCCCACTCATTTCTTATATTAAATTAGAAGTTGCCCAGCCCAGAAGAAACCTGTAATGCATGTACCAAAATATTTGCATGGCTGACAAGCTCTGTCTTTGAATCTTCATGAAAGGCATATAATTGTGTTTAATGCAATTTATTTGTCATTAAAGACATAAGCTTTGATCCAAACATCTTTGCAACAGAGATCCAAAGAAACTAAAACTCCAGGTCTATTTTAAAGCAATGTGCATTTAACATTCATTCCTTTCCTTATCTGATTAGGAAATTTATTCCCTAGTAGTTTACAGAAATATAACAAAGAAAAAAGGTGATACTTATGTAGCTTCATTAATGCCTTGCAGCTTATGGCTGGGTTTTGTTGTTGTGAGCGTTTCTTGCTTGGTTTTGGTTTGTTTCATTTCATAAAGAAGGGACTAGATGATCCTCAAGGTCCCTTCCAACCCAAACCACTCTATGATTCTCATCTAATGTAAACCAAAACTCTTTGGGACAAAGATCATTGACTTTTCCACAAGTCTGGGAAGATCAGATGGCACCTAACCAGGGAGGCTTCTAGCACTTTAATGGGTCTTGAATGTCAGCTGACAAAAACACATAGAAATTTAACTGGGAAAGAAATAAGAGTTTTGAAAAACCTTAGAGGATACACTTCCATTAATGATTGTATTGTCACTGTCAGTTGGTCTGCATTTAAGAAACTCACTGCAACGTGTGCAAGCAAGGCCAACACAAACATTGTACTTCTCTTCACAAGGGCGGAACCAGCTAGCTGGGTTTTGTTGCTGGTCTTTTCCTTTTCTTGGTTTAAATCAAGACATGGGCAAAACAAATGCCATCAGTTAAAGGAGAGGAAAATAAATAATAAAAGCAAAGGAAAAAGCTCTCTAAAAGAAAAAGATGTTTTTCTCCTTTGCCAAATGTCTCCAGGAAGCTTTCTGTGGGAGTTGGGACATTCACCTCCCAGAATCTGGCCCCCGGTGAGGAACTGAAGTGTGCCAAGCCACAGAAAGAAGGGTAGAAAAAAAAGGAATCAAATTCTACACTGATTGTGAAATAATCAGGATCATCAAATTTCCTATTACACATGTGAAATATTTCTTTAAAAGTAGGAGAGGTCCTCAGAAGTTGTGATTGCTTAAAAAGAAAGAGAACAAAAACTCCTGAAGTCTGTACTCGATTTGGCTTTCAAACTGGTTCTTATCCACATGAAAAGGAGTTATGGCATTTAAACATCACAACACTTGTAGTGGACGGGTCATCTTTCAGCCACATCAGTCCCTGCACCCTAGGTTAGCCTGTTTCTGACACTGGCAAATACCAGATGCTTTGGGAAAAACCATGTCTAGCGCAATCATGTGGCAACAGCTCACCAGAAAACTCTGCCAGGGTCAACACAACTCACAGGTCTCCTGTGAGACTCCTCAAAACCAGAACTCTTAAACCTACATGAAGTTCTAGCACATCAAGCCTCTGCTCAACAGCTTAGGTGAAGTTACAAACCACCTCCCCTCACTTTAAACCCCAACCCCCCTAAAACTTTTCACAGCCCCTGGATCTCATAAGCAGCAGCAAGCAACTAATTCCTTTTCATCATCTCCTTGCCTATGGTGGCAAAAGACTTGCCCATCCTCCCTCAGTAACTTCTTTCCTAAGAAAGGAAGTCCCAAGCTTATCTACTACTGTACAGAAGCTGTTCAGTGCCCTTGGTAACTACTGGCTGCTCTGACTCCAAATCTTCTCTAGCTCTAATCTACCCTCTGATGTGGAGCTGCTCTTAGCCCTTCTATGTTGTGTTGGCCTTGGACTACTTATGCCATTGTGTGAAGCCTCAATGCAGGCAACAGTGGAACCAAAGGCTCTTCCAAAAATCAGTAGCATGACAAACATCTGGATATTGCACCCACCAACTGTTCAAGGTACAGCAGACAAATGCATTCTTAAACTGAACAAAACAATCAGTGCCACACACCAAACAAAATCCATGTTTTCATTCTAAGTCATATCAATTTTGAACAAAGGTAAATCAGTTATTTAAGCAATTAGTATTTTTTACAGGGAAATCAGACAGTTCTAGATCAGACTCACTGATACAAGCAGCTTAGTTACATGGAATTCCTAATGGTATCATGCTAGTTTGAATTCTTCATATGATGAACCTCTGTTCCTACCTACGTGACATGGAAATTGTCATGCCATAAAGACAAAGGTACTTTAGAATGTCTGCACAGTCAAAGCAACTCAGTCCCAGGGAATTTTTCTGTAGGACACCTTTGTTAATTTAGCCCTCAACAAGGGCCTGAAATATAATTGTCAGGCTCCTAAGTGCAGAAGATCCATTCTGGAAAGTCAGTTTTTCCATTTGTTTTTAAGCAACAACCAGCACATGTGATTGAGTGCCCCAAGAGGTAAACTTGCATTTCTGTCCCCAAGTGGAAGGGCAGAATCTGTTGCTTCTTCAGATGCTTTCCACTCCTTTCCTTTGATTCACTGAGCTCTTCATTAAGAAAAATACAGAATTAGATGAGGAAATCCTGTGTATTAAGGATGGGATAGGGGTGGCAGGTGGAAACATCACAGTATGAACTCTATTCCCCCTCATCCTTTGAGGGCTACTGGCCAGATATTGCAGGAGGACCCACAGGCTTGTTGCTGCTATCAGACCCTGCAGCAAGTCAGGAAAACTACCCCTGTAGAGCTGTAGAGTCCATGAAGGGAAATAAAACAGCTCCACCAGAAAACCATCGGTAAGCAAAGAGTGCCAGCCCCACAGGGTCTGAATTATGACACAGGGACAGCTTCAGTTCCTTCAGATCTCACCCCAAACTGAGCAAACACTAAAGAAGTCGGGAAGCTTTCCTTATAACCAGAGCCCAGGTCCAGGCTTGTAGGGAACAGTTGTAGCAGTAATGACATTTTGAAAAGCTGTGGAAGCCCAGCCACAGATGCAGAGATGAAGCATTCATAGCATGCATTCTAATAATTTCTGTTTAGACAGCTTAGTTTTAGTTAGGGTTTTTTGTTCCCAATTCATTTTTCTGTGGGAATCTGCTCTGGTTTAACTCCAAAGGTCGGTTTTAAGTCTGTGTGCATTTACACTGCTAGACAAATATTTGTCAAATATACAGGCTGCTGGTCTCGGTGCAAAGATAAAGGTTATGGGGGAGGAGGAAAGGGGGGGGAAACCCAACCAGTGCAGAACGAAAAACTGAATGAACCTAAAGGAAAAGCATCCATCAGCCAGCCGGAGAGAGCTCCTGCTAGCAGAGACTGCCACCTTTTGGGGAACGGCTGCAGAGGCGAGCAGAGAGGATGCTCCGCCTTTCCCATCTGTTTTCCAGGCCTGGCTCTGTATTTGCATGTGTGTCAGAGTCAAATGGTTTTGAACTTGCAGCTAACCTCCAGTAGAAGAAAAGAAACTAGTTACGAAAGGATCCCTGAGCTCCACCAGGTTTTTGGTCCGTTTCTAAAAACACAAGGTCTATTTTTTACAACCTGTTCATCTCATCTGCTCCTACTATTTTCATAGAATCATAGAATAGTTAAGATTGGAAAGGACCTCAAGATCATCTAGTTCCAACCCCTCTGCCATGGGCAGGGTTACCTCATACTTTTGAATCTGTTAGACAATTCCAATCAGATTTAACACATGGAAACATCTCAGATAACAAAAGTCCAACTTATTTCTCAAGAATTAGCAGCTGAGATGAGCTATATTTGAATTAATGCCTCATTTGGGGAGGGCAAAGGAGGAACTCTGCTAGGATGCTTCTTGGCTGGAAGCAGCCGGTCAGCCTGCAGTGGTTACTGGAAGACACATCCATGCTAATACTCTTTCTTACCCAGACATGCAAGGGACAAACAGGGGTCACTGGGATAGATATACCCACAGTGAAACAGATCACAAGCCAATTGGATTAAAACATCATTGGTTGGCTCTGCTGCTCTTTTGATGGCTTGCCTTGCAGATGTACAGGGACAGAGCCCCAAGGGAGAAAACTAAATGCTTTCCACTCCTTAGATGAGTTTTGTAAGGATGCTTTTATAGCATGTGGGAAATACTAGTGTTAAACATACTGACTTAGGATTTTCAGACACATTTTACCTGTGGGCTGATATCAAAATACATAGTCAAGTTAAAAACAAAAACCAATCATGGGAAAGACTGTGCTGGTGTAAGAAAAATATCCTTATGACATCAGTTGACGTGAAAACAGCAAATATTGCAATTTCTGTTGTCCTTGTCCCTCTTATAAGAGGGGATTTGGGCTTATGTTCCCAATTTCAATCCTATTTCGACAGATACAGGGGTATTAGGTTCTTGAAAGAGTCCTGACAATAGGTAGGGAAAGGGAGGTTGCCTCAATACCTCATGGAGGGCCAGGCTGCAGCCAGAGCTCATCCACACTATTAAACACAAGGGGCTATGCAGGAATCCAGAAGTCACATTTTATCTCATAGCATGACCTGTAGCTGTGCCCCACTGAAACCCCCACTCCTGAGCTGCCTTTCTGTTTTTATAAAACATGGTCTTTACATTGACACTGATCTCCCTTGCTTGCTCTCTCAGACAGGGAACTCTCTCACACCACAGCAGAAGTCTTCTGGTACAGCCCCAGGGGGCACTGATGCCAAGGGGGACACTTTATGGGAGCCTTTCCATCACTGGACAGCTAAGCAACCTTCCAGCTCTGTAAGATGCTTTCTTGTGTCACGACAGGAGACTGCAAGGACATTACCCTTCATAAGGTCCTAAGCACCTACGTGTTGCCCTGCTACTACAAACAGGAATAAGGTAAAATCTGATGTGTCTCCAGAGCAACATTTCCCAGCAAGTCCTCCACTCCACCCCAGCTGCTGTCCCCACCAGGCTACTACCACCTCATCCTCCCCCTTCTTGCTCCTTGTCCCCACATCTGCACTTATGTGAAATTGGATTTTGATGTGGAAGAACAATGGAGACTGAGATATCAGTGACGCCAAAGAGTTACTGGGGCTGTGAATGGAAAATGACACTAGGAGGGAGAAGCAATGAGTGTCAAAAAGGAGGCTTAGGGACTGAAGTGCAAGAGGAAAAGAAGTTACTTGGACAGTGTGAAAAACTTTGCTTGCAGGGGGCAAATCCCCTTCCTTCCTTATTGGCCTATTTGAAAAGCAGGAGCTATAGCATGTCACACTGCAGAGGGCATTGGAGAAAAGACTTGGACAGAACCATTTCAGTCCCAGCACCTTAGTGGGGCAAGTGCTAAAAGACACTCTGGTTAATTTTCCTCTCAAACAAGAAAGAGAGGGGCAAGAGAATAAGGTACTGAGAGCTCACTGGTTAGAAGTCACAACCCTAGGATCTGAAAATAGCATAAGAACACCAGAAATCTATATATAAATCACTACAGGTTGCCCTAGTCTTTAAAAGGCAGTGAGACATGTTAAGCAATACAGATACCTGACTAGCTAGTTATTCCCATTTTCAGTGCTGAAATACCATGGTAGCTACAAGGTACTGAAGTCCAAATATATTCAAAACCAAGTCAAAACTTGCCAGAGATCAGGAGAACAACTGATCTTAAAAGATTTATTCCACCATAGGATGAAGGCTGAGACATTTCAGGGAAAGAAGCCATTAGAGTGGCTACATATACAGCTCCTCTGGACTAAGGTTTAGAGCCAAAATAGAGCCATCACAGGAGAACATTCTCAGACATCAGCTTGTCCAAACAGAATAAAAGCTGGGCATTTTCTAGCTTTAATAGACAGAGGTATTGTTCACTGCGTAGGAATAACACAGAAAATAACTTATTTCACCCTTGAATAGCTAGTCTTGTCACAGCAGAGATTCAGAATATCCTCTTTTCAGTCAGACATCCTTGAAGGATGCTACAACTTTGGTGAGCCAAGAAGAATTAATCAATTAACTTCCTTGTTCTCCTGGGAAAAGAAAAAGCATTTTCTCCATTGGAATTGCTGTAGCAGAACTGACAACAGATACCGATTCACTGAACTGAAGAACACTGTTGGGAATACGTGACAGCTGAAGGCTTGTCTGAATCCTTGTCCAGCACAGACACAGGATCATGCTGGGGTGATCCAAGTTTCCAGTATTCCATTAAGAGGTGACAAAATAACATGACTCCAAACAAGCCAAAAAGTAATTTAGCCTTTTGCAGTTCTCAACCCAAAGGTAGATAGGCTCACTCTGAGAAGATATCACTGAAAACAGGGCGAGCAAAAGCAATTTAAGCTGTCATGGTCTTACTGAGCTGCCTACAGCACTGCTCTGTATTGCCTCCCTTCTGTCAGCCTGTTTTCTGTCTATGGGTTCACTCTCAGTATTGAGAGCGTATTTGGCTTGGCCAAGAACACGGATCAAAGCAAGAATTTCTCCTCTGGCCTCAGGATATCCCATGGAATGGGCAAAAATCAGGCTCCAGGGCAGCTTTGCAATAAAATAAAATGGATAACCTGACAGGCCAGCAGAAATGTTCAAGCTCTCTCTTTAAAACAAGCAATAAGCTACTCACTAAAATCTATCAAGACACATTTTAACAGCAAGATAGGGGTGTTCTATGAGCCAAACACACTGAGTCTGTCACCTCAAATCACCTGGAAGAATTCTTTTTAACTTTGGCAGGTGATTGAAATAAACACTTTCTGTTCTAGGCACCAGAATGAAGCTGGATGAACGGGTCTGCCAGCCTAAGTTGCCAGTTCAGGGTTATTTCAGCCAAGACAACTTCTAGCCCACATACCTCCTTTCTACCCTGGTCACATTGCTAAAGATGTATTCTACATAAATGCTTCAAGTAATAACAATTCAAAACGATGAAAAGCTATGAGATTTAAGACATTGCTTGGTAACAGGGCAAGGTTTCTCAAGGTGTTGAGGTCTTAGACATTGAAATCCCTCCAAAATTCAGCCAGGTTTGGTCATCATGAAGCACATCATTCCTTTGGCTCCTTGGAACTCTACCCTTGCTAGATTTAAGCAAATGGTTGGAAAGGTTGTTCTATCCCTAACCTTCCCTCAACCTCCTTTCTTTCTAATGGAAGAGGGGGAAAAAAAACTAACCTAGAAGACGTTGTCTACCTTGGAGTGAACAGAGCAAGTGTCTTGAATTATTTTGAAGCATTCTAGCTACTCCTCCAAAAGGATACCCAACATTTAAAGGAGATGGAAAAGCAAATGTCAGTTACAAAGCCAGCACGCAAAGATTACTCTTCAGTGAGAAACCCCTCCGAGCCCAGTGCAGCAACTGATGATCTCCAAGAGAGGGCAGTCTGAGACTAGGGACGAGTCACAGGGAGTAATGCTTTTACACCTGGGTTTTGCCCCATTTTATCGGATGTACCTAAGAAGCTTGATGTCTAAATAGCACTGGCCATTAAAGAAATCTTGGCTACATGACAAAGCTTACAAGTTAGCCTCCTGCAAGCTTCAAAGGGGAGGGAAATATTCATTTCCTTTTACAGATGCTATAACAGGGAAAAGCATTCTGCATGTGGATTTAGTCCAACAAAAAAAAAAGCCAGCACTGAAACACATGCTCATCTTTAAACACACTATCAATTCTAAAGCAGTCAAAGGCACATTTCCTTGCTTCTGAGTTCACCAGCAGCAAGATCATGGCAAGAGGCAATCACACAGATTCTGCAAGATCAAATACTAGCATAGCAAAAATAACAACAAAATTGCAATTTCTGTACTATTTTTCCCCAAAGACAAAGGCTCTTCTGGGGTTTTTCTTATTTAATGTCACTATGAGCCTCCTAGACTGTGCCAGCCCTGCTATCTACTTTTCCTCTGAGCACAGGCTTTACTACCAAAACCATTAGGGAGAGAAAACTATACCAGCCCAGGGTTTCCTCTTAATGAAGACCACCTGGAAAAGTCAACCCCAAAATCCAGTCCTGTACCTTCTTTCTTGCCAGTGAGTAGACTGGCTTCTAGAAAGAGTCAAACCTTTCCACTAGTTCCTCCTGTTTCATCTGCTCTTGCCTTACAGGTAGCCAAGCCCACAGACATGTTCACCCCAGTCAGAGAAACTGGAGGCCACCAAATTCCACCCACTCAATCAGAATCACCTGCAACATCTTAGGGATGCACCTCACTCTTTTTCTCCTTTTCTCTCTCTCCCAAATATTCACATGAAGCCATCTTTGTTCATGTTGGTGACCAAGTTCATTAAAGTCCAATTTTAGTAAGCTGGTGAAAGAGGTCACACACTCAGTGTTTTTCTCTGGTAAGGTTAAACCACATGGACAGCAGAAGTTTCACAACAGCAATTTGACTTTCGGGGGCAGAACACACAACACAGAACACCAGGGGAGAAAATTCTTAATAGAAATTAAGCTCTTTGCTGTGATTTTAGGGCTGCAGATGGAAGCAAACACAGAACTGATTTCTTCCTTCCCTCACTGAAGTACTCAGAAATCCCCCAAATTAAACACTCCACCAGCTTCTGTTGCCAACAGAAGAACACCAGGGGAAATACCGAACAACTCGGACCCAAGTTGTTGCCCAGTGTGCATACCCAGAAAGTTCTGTGGCTGTAATGAGACTTTCATTGCTACATATCCCATTGACCTAGGCAGTGACAATACTCCCGAGTACTTTTGCAAACCAGAACAGCTACCACTGAGGTTTACAGAATGATTTTCATTGGTTTCAGTGAAAGCTGGACAGGACTGTGTTATAGAAGCTATCTACATGGTAAGATCCCTTAATGAAAGCACAGAGACAGGCATTTAAAACTCGCTTCACAACACCCAAAGCAACAACATACCTCAGGAAACCAAATGACTATTTCCCTAACATCCATCCAAGGTAGGGTATTTCAAGTAGTCTCAAGGAGTGGAGCCCATGGAGCACTAACCAACAAGAAGGAATCCCCAAAGCGCAGAGTTACTTAACCTAACCATAGCACTGCAAACACCTTTTTGTTTTGTTAGAGAAAAGCCAAGAACACAAGTCTTTCTGCAGACACAGTACACCTCTGCAGAGGGGTAAAGAGTCTTGCTTTTAAATATACCCCACATGCCAAAGCTAGCCCTTGTACAAACACAACACCAAAGGATAATTCAAGAACATTATTGTAATTTAGGCCAGCTGGTTTGGTTCTTTAGAAGGAAAATGGAAGATGATAACAAGCAATGGGGTTTCAGGTGTGAGGCTGAACCCATATGTGGCTTGATTAGCAGCATACCAAGTGCAGGCACTTATCCAATCAGGCCTCACATCCCACCAGTGAGATGGAGGACCAGCCATTCACATACACAAACACATGCTTTTTACACCCTAATTTTGTACAACAGGGAAGCATTCCCACAACTGTATTGCAACTGGAAGCCCAAATCATTCTGTAAAACCCACAAAGCACTTTATAAAGCTGAAAAAAGCACCTGGCAGAACCTAAAACAGTTTTGTTCAGCAAAGCTTCTGTTAACTAAAAGGGGTATCAGCAGACCCAGTAGTCTTTTCTCCCCACTCCCTCTAAGCCCAGAGTACATACTGAAGAAACTGGCTACTCACAACTGCTAACAAGTAATACTGGCCTTTAAACCAGTCCCAAAAATACTTGGAGCAAAAGCACCCAACCTAGAACACCAGCAACTCTTAACTAGCAGAGCCATGCTCAACACCACACACAAATTATTCCACAGAACCAGGAGAGCAGAGTCCCCACCTCTGCCTTTATTGACCCCCTCTTTCCCCCTGCTCTACCTGCCAGGCTCAGAGTGGCTGAGAGCCCACCTGAGCACAGAGGGGACTCTGCTGCAACTCAGCAAAAACATCTTTTTCTCCTCCTATCCTACCTCATTCCTCACAACAGGCAAAGCAGTATTCACAAATTATTACAGGTTTTATATGGACAACACTTCTGGCATCACACAGATGAAACATAAATAAAATTAATATTACACACATCAGGATGTACAAATCCACCTGTAACACCCCTTCTCATTAAAAAGCTTGTGTCACTCACCCCTGGACGGCTCCGAAGCTCTCCGAGGTTCCTTTGTCCCTTTTCCAAGCAGTGATATCCCTCTGCTGTCGCTTCCCGTGCTCTCTGCTTGCCCTAGGAGCAGCCTGCCCTGCGGTGCCCGGGGCGGAGCTCCCGGTGCTGCGTCCCGAGGTTATCCCGAGGCTATCCCAGGATATCCGAGCCCTGGGCAAAGCCAAAGGAGCTGCTGAGTGGAGCTCGTTGAGAACAGGAGTGCTGTCCAGACTGCGCCTCCCCTGACTCGACTGGGTCAGCATGAGCAGAGGGTCCTGTTAATGTGGCTTGCCCTCTAACAAGTCTCAGCTGGGGCTCATTTGAGCTGCTCAGCGCTGCGGGTGCAAACAGTGGATGATGGTCTGGCAAGATCTTCCTTTCTGTTGCACTGCCCTTTTTCTTGTCCCCTCTCCTTAGCTTTTCACTGCAAAGAAAGAACAACACAAATAAGACAGAGGAAGGTTTTGAGCAGGTTTGTTAAGGCAGTGCATAGGTAGCAGCTCAGCTTAGGCTCAGGGTGTCAGTCTGAGGTCTGAAGTCACCAACTAACCAAAAAGAGCCTGTGCAAAGCCCTTGCAACAAAGCTGACCTTGCAGACTTCTAAACCCCCCAGCTTCCCTTACAGAAACACTGCTGGCTAGAGGGCCCCAGAATGAAGTTGCTACATATGAGTTTCGGTTTGCTAGTGGGTTGGTGTCTTCCTTTCCCTTCCAAGCTTGCCCTTCAGTTTGGCACAGGTGGTGTCATTCTTATGGGAGAGCAATAAATAAATGCTGTTGAATGTAGCCTTGACTGTACCAGGTAAATTGACACATATTTTGTTTTGCCAGGATCAGTGATTCCCAACTCAGGTACTAATAAATCACAAACTAGCTGCCAAAACACACGGGAATTTGAATGTGTTATTTTTAATTGTTAAATTTGGGCTCTTTGTAGTGGCTTCTGGGACTCTAGAATAACTTTATGCTGCAACCCTGAGGGTGAAAAAGCTCTTGTTCTTGTGGTTCTCTTGAAATCAAACCAGTGGTAAAATACTGTCTACTTTTAGGCTTAAAATAGCTGAAACCACTGAGTTTCCTGTGGTTTCACATGAAACCATGTACTTTGTGATGAGTGTGCCTACTGTTGTAAAAGTAAGGGCACAGGGCACAGCCAGGCAGCTCAAAGGGTGTATTTGTCATCCCCATGAAGGGCAAGAGCTGACCAAAGTGCAGAGGACCCGAAGCATTTAGGGAGGAGCTTGGGTTTTTCTGTTCTTTGCTGTATGGATACTTCCCATGACTTTACCTACAATTATTTTCAGCAGCTTTTTGAGCTGTAGCTCCCAGAAGCCAGGCAGCTACACAGAAATTGCCACATACAGAAGAAAATCTAGTTATCAATGTGGGAGTAAGTTTAAAAGAATAACATGGGTATCCACAAGGGCTGAGAGAGCATCTGTTAGGGATAGGGAAACCCATTTTCTTCCTTGATTACGGAGGGATATGGGAATGTTTGGAATATATGTGTATGGTGAAACAGCTGTCTTAAGGGTATTTAGTATTGTCTCCTGTGTGCAGTAAGTAAAATGCAGAAGACTAATAACTCTTTCTGCCTCTCCCCCTAAGCTAACATTGAAAGAGTGTCCAAAATAACATTTCTGTACAGACTATATTGTGGAACTCCTAGTGGTCTTGCATCTGTGACTAACTGGGGTGGAACTAGATGAGCTTTAAGGTCCCTTCCAAACCAAACCATTATACCACAGAACCACAGAATCATGGAATGGTTTGGGTTAGAAAGGACCTTAAAGCTCATCTAGTTCCAAGCCCCTGCTGTGGACAGGGACACCTTCCACTAGACCAGGTTGCTCAAAGTGGAGTAAAGGGGGAGAGTTCTCTGATTCTATATTTGTAGCTGTCATTTGACTTAACAATATTAAACGCAGATTCGTACAACCTCTGTTGATTAAAATCTGAGTTACCAACAATGAGGAGAAGTTTCTGAAGTTGCTTGTGCTACTGCAAACCAGATTTATATCCAGGCTATCTGCAGGATATCTGCAGTGTTTTCAGATTCAGCAGAAAACAAAGAACAGACTTCTCTCCATTGTTTGGGTGACATTCTCATTATTTTAGTGAAAGAAAAGCACAGATTTGAAAGCAGCTTATTTACAGATCTTACTCTTAAGTCACTTAAAAAGAATAAAGTTGAATCCCTGCCTTCCACAGAAATCCTAATGTGTTGAAGCGGCCTGGGATTTCAATAAGAGCTAATGGTTACTTTTGCTGGAAAAAGAGGAACTGCAGCTGGGTAAGGCTTTTATTCACTTGTTTCTGATTGGTCTGGTTCTCTGAATGTGTGTATGTAAGCCTTAACTACAGCAAGCAACATCTCATTGCCGCCACTACTCATTTCAATCTTCTGCAGATCCTTCTGTGTATGTAAAGTGGACCTTCTTTGTAACCTTCCACTGCTCAGAAACAGAGAGGCTGTGGAAACACAAGAAGATCCTGCACTCTGCATTCATTCTTCACTGTTGGGAAACCACTCAGCCACCACTCCTGGGTCTGAGATACTCTTTTCTCCACTGCCCTGGTTCAGTCACCCTTTACATAGCATTGGCTTTGTAAACACATTGCATGTCATGCCCAAAGAACACCATCTTGACTGAGGTCAGATTCATCATGGATACATGATAAACCTGAGTAGGGTTAGAGTATACCCATGTCACACTGACCTGAACAGGTTTTTGCTTATCTAACCTTGACTATTAAATATTCTTTAGGCCGTTTTCCTGTTAAGAGCAGAGTGCAAAGAGAATGCAGACTGAGACAAGACTTATTTAAATAAAACAGAGTAAGACACATGCATGGGGATATAAGGGTGTGTTATGCTCTGACTCTAACACCACTTGAAGGTTGATGAGATTGTACTCACTCTAACCTGACATACCACATGGTAGATGACTCTTCATCTCTTCTCAGCTGGAAATATCCTCTATTGTGTGACTAAAGCAGTATTAAAAGGGTCTAGTCATATTCTCACTAGACAAAATACCTTTTATTTAGGCTGTATTTGATATCTTATCAGCATGGAAACTTCAGAAATCATGATTCCTCAATTAGAAAGAATGCATGTACTCACCAGTGCTTGCTGATCTAAGGCTGAGACAAACTGTGCACAACTACAGAGGATGGCACAACACAGAGAAGAATGTTTCTGTCCCAGAGAGAGAGACCACTCTAATGCAAAGCAGTCTGCCCATTGTGCGTGGTAGCAAACAGATCATTAAATTCTCTCAGGCACCTCCCTCCATGCTCATAAACACAACTGTGAAACCTCTCTGTGATAATTCATTATAGGTAAAATCAAGTCACTGTGCTAAATCAAGGAGGTGAGATAAAATAGAACATGTTCCAAAATTATTTCTTCTTGTATCTTTATTTGCATAGATGAATGCCCCTGGATGATGCTAAACATGTTGGTGAGACAGCATGAAACCAAATGATGCCATTCAGTCACAATTTTCTTCAGGACATTGGTTGGTTTTCCTTCATTACATATGTAATGATAGCTGAAATCCTGCATGTATGATTGGTGTAGTGATAATTAAAAAGCAGCAAAAATGAGGCAAAAAGAATGGAATATGCAGCTTTTCTTAAGCATATTTATTGTTATTTCTGTAATCTTGGAAAATGCTTTTAAGAATGTAGAAGAGCACAATAGTAAAACAGAACAGGTAATGGGTTTGGAAAATGTAGAAGGCCAGTTCCTTTAAAGTATAAATAACATGAAAGATGATGAAGCAGTAAAGGAACAAGGCATATTGGTTCGAGGGCTGGAGTAGGTTTTGGAGTCCTCCATTGACCTGCAGGAAAAGGAAAAGATACACATTATGTGTCACATCCAGTCCATGCTTCTCTGAGCACACCTGCACCTCTGACATTCTCAGTTCATGAAAAGTGGCTGTGAGGTAAGCATGTGAACAGAAAGCACATCAGCTATGCTGTGTTCAGTGGCAAATGTCACATCCCCACCAGACCCATAACATAAGCTTTCTCTCTCTGAAATGAGGAAAAAAACGTTCTTGGATCCTTACCTCATACTCTTAATTGTGAGTTAACTGTTCTTTAATATATTTTATAGCAATGAATGTTGCCACAGTTCATATTCTAGAGAGTGGAACAACTCCATTCTCCTTAAGTATGGGGACAAGCTGTAAAGATCACCTAGTCAGGACTTTAAAAGAAGTCCCAGGACTACCCAACACCTAAAAGAATAAAATCTTACAAATTGCTTAACGTATTGACCTGGGTTCATGTAAAGTGAATGTTTCAGTCTTTGCTGTGTTCAGCCCTTTTTGTGTTTCCCTGCTTACCGATCCTTTTGCTGCCTGGTGACGAATCTGCTCCATTTTCTCTTCATGAAGCCTTTGCTTTTCCTTATCCTCTTGTTCACATTTCAGTTTAGCCAGCACAAATTGCCACCTCAGCCTCTCAAGCTCAAGATGAACTCCTCTGACCTGCTGGTCAGAGGGCTGCTCCACCTGTTCATTGGTGGACACTTCTGATGGCAAACTGCTGCTTCCTTCCATATCCAAATATCCTGAAGAGCACTTAGCATCCATGCTCTCCGTTTCATTGTCTGAACTGAAAGATGATGTTGCAGTGCTTGTGGTGGTTTCCTGCTGTAAATTGGAGAGAGGGAGGGTAAATTAATATTTAAGCTGATAGTTGAAAATAGAATATGGTCACCTAAGTCAACCTGAATATTCATTCAAGTGATTATTCACACATTTGTATAACAACTTACCAGTTATCTGATATCCATTATATCCCTTTAAAAACTGTGTTCCTGAAGTTGGAAATCTTCCATTGAATGTCATCTTACAAAATATGAAATATCCACCATATAAAAATTTTCTGATTTGAAAATGTAAAGGAAATTTTGACAACATTTAATTAGGTCCTGGCTGGTTAAAACCAAACACTATGGATCTTCTGACCAAACAAAGGGATTTTATGTTTTGTGAATCTGATGTTAATCTATAAAGATGGGAGCTACTGAGGCTCTTCACCTCTGAGAATAAACTCAAATGTCTCACAATCCTCACTTTCCTTTGCAGATTCATTTTCCTGGCTGATCTACATGTTCCATGATGCACTGTAGTTTTACATCTGGAAGAATTTTGTTTTCCACTTACCATGTTTTCATGCTGCTGCTTCTCCTTATCATTATTCTGGACTTTCTGGGAAGTAATTTTTAGAGCTTTTTGATTTTCTTCAAACAATTGCATTGTTGTTTGGAAAGAATATTCTAATTCTTCTAGATCACTGCTTTATTCCAAATCTCCTTGTATTTGCTGGTCCTTAGCAAACAGGGTTCCTGTCTCAAGACAGGGGCCCTCCACTGATGTCAAAGCGTCTCCAGGGACGTTCTAGAATAGAACATAGAATGGACAGAGCCCTGTACTGACAATGAAGCAGGTGAACCTTCTAGAAGCAAGAAAAGGAATGACTCTGAGAATGTGTTTATGTACACATAGGGCATACTGGAGCCTAGAGAAAAGTGGCTAGGGGCTTAGCTCTCCTTTCCATTCCATCATGTTCCTTGCCTAGGTATGAATGAAAAGATTAAATCGTTGGATATAGGTCTGTAGGCAGATCTGAAAATCTCACTTGTAGGCTTTTTAAGAAGACAATTTGTTGGCAGTTCCCCTTACAGTAGCCTGTGGAGCTGGCTAATGGCCCCCAAGAAGTAAGAATAATATATTATACTTCTTTAAAATGTAACACAATCAATATCTTTCCTCAGCTCAGATAAGGATGGCTTTTCTTTTCTGGAAATAAAACTTGACTGAACATCTACCTCAGCCTGGGGAGTTTCTTACTGCCTCCAGCATCATCAGATCAGAACTTGTAGGGTATGTCTAGCCATTAGATAGAAATCCATACTGTCCTTTTAACTGACCACAGCTAGGTAGACATTTCAGCCTGTGAACTAAGAGTTCAGCCTCTTGTTTCCAGGCTCCCAGTACTTGCTTCGTTCTATAAAAGTGATATAAGGCATAGATTTTACATCTGATTAAAGATTTATGCAAGTAAGACAATTGGGTTTTGTTGAGTTTGAGGAAGAGGCGCAGAAGAGGAAGAAAGTAAAGCAAACTGGTTACCAGAAGTAACTGATGTCCCAAGACAGAGCAGGTAGCAGGTTAAGCATAAGGCAACAAACTTGTCACAGGATTTCCACAGACAGAATCCACGACACAGTGACCGCAGAGATCCTGCCCTTGGTCCTTGGCAGACTTCTCAAGTGCCCTGTTGCCACAACAAACTGATGCTCATTGTTGGCAAGGACACATTCTATCACACCCCTTGTTTTGACTGCTGGAGCAGTATCCAGGCTCTTCAGGGTGGACAGAGCTTACCTCCTCCTCTGTCACAGATCATCCTAACCTGGTCACTGTTTTCCCCTTGTAAATACATCTGTATGTTGCAGTGGAGCTTTCTGCCAGAATGTGGACTTCTATAACATCCCTGTGCCCAAACCAATTAGCCTTTTCTGGGAGGCAGGTTTTTTGGATCAGATAGTGCACCATTGATGACAGTTATCCCATTTTGGTGTTCCTGGGTAGTTTCTCTTTAAGGTGTTGCACTAAACCTCATGAATGTAATTGGCCCAGGAATTTCTGCACTGTCCTCCACTCCCTGCTGTAGATATGCCAGCATTTCAGTTAATTTCATCTATAAACTGGAATCCTTCACAGGGACTGATCATAACCTCACAGTAACTTTGTGATACACTGCAGGTTGTCCCTGTAGTAAGGTGATGTGAGCCCTTTAAGAAACTTAAAGAAAACTTTCTTCTTACCTGTTATTCAGGCGTAAGGAGATAAAGTTCTACTGTTACTAGTCTAGTCTAGTTTATTCTAAAGGACCTTTCAGAAAAGGATCTATCAATTACAGGTTATATAATCATCCTCAGTTGCTTTTTGCCCTGTTCCCTATAACAAATACACTAGCACAAAGTCAGTATATTTGCTCGGTAAGTGATGTGTGGAGAGCTGTGTGACAGATACAGTGAAGATAAGAAAGACTAATGAAGTTACTGAAACCACTTCCCATGGCATCATTTATCAAGTGTTTTGTCAGCTTATAGCTGGATTTTCAGATCCCGAGGCACACTGAAGACAGAGTGATCCACAGGGCTCTGAAATTCCATCATTAGTTTTGACTGAATATATTAAAGGATTTTTATTTGCTTCTGGTGCTGATGATCCAATTACTCAGTTAAACATAGGTCCTAGTGATTGAATAATCACAAAAAGAGCAAGAAGGGATGTAGGATACTTGGGTGTTCCTGTGTATTTGTGTATTTACCTTACACTTTCCAAAGGGAACGTGCATTTTCTAAGAAGACACTGAAATGGAACTGTGGCAGTCTTTGTGCTTTTTTTGCAGTTAAGTTTCTTGAATTCCTGATGGATTGTGCAGGTATCATAATGCTTTAAATGCTTACTAATGATGTATTTATTCAATGAGTCTCAATACACTCACTTAAATATAGTTCCCCATAAATCTTAAAGAACTATAAAAAGGATTTTCGACGCTGTCCAGGGATCAAACGTTGAAATTAGGAAATCAATCTGGTTTTGCTGAATGACTTAATTGGAAAGTGGGAGGCACAGGATACTGTTAGATAGACATGAAATATACAATCGTCTTCCTACAGTAAATAGGTATTTGCAAAATCATTCGTTCTCCATGTACCAAACACATTTCAGTCTTCTGCAGGCAGACTCACTAGAAGGTACTTCAGAGAGTTGTGAAGTTCTCAGCATCTCACATGCTCTTGTCCTTGATTTATTGTTCTAAAATACTTGCCTTCACATTCAAACCAGAGACGCTAATTTCTTCTTGAGCCCTTTCATTTCTTCTTGCACCCCAAGAAGCGGAGGCTGCTACTTCCACTTTCAAATTAGTATCTCTTTTGCCCTCTTTTGCTTTCCTTTTATCTCTCCAAACTTGCTGTCCTTTGCCAGCAGAGTGAATTTAATGCACAGTAGGAAAGTATACTTTTGCTATCATTTGTGCTGCAGTTATTGCTTTATGTTGCAAAATTTTGCTTTCATTTCCTTCTTGATATGGTTCCAGTTGCAAGGACACAGTAGGGCATGTAACAGTTTGGATACCTGCCTATATTTAGAGAGTGAGGGACATTCATGCCTGAGTAGAAAGTCTCTCTTCACAATGTATTTCAGTGTCTGAAGATAATTTCTCTATAGAGACTAGTGCATCTCATGAGCATCTTTAATGGAGGTGAGATTTGGAGCAGTACATTAGTTATCTCTGTATATTTGCAACATCACTCAGACTTCCAGGATGCTCAACATTTAGAAATTTAGACAAATGCCCAAATTCTTCTTTTTCTGCCTGGCCAAAATGTGCATGCAAGAAAAGAGTGCACATTTCAGTGAAATAAATTCACATAACCCTCATCAAATAGAATGGCCAAAGAATTATGATCACCAACATCCCCAAGCTCTTTCAAGGCTAAGTTGCCTCCTCTGTGTATTTTCTGGTGAATCCCAATGAACTGTTTTAAATTATCCTGCCTAATTGTGCTTCACTGTTCCTTTTAGTGAATTTTGATGACCTCTCAGAATATACTCTTGAATTTCCTGAAGATAAGCACAAAACACATGGGCTGTACATACTGGATAACAAAGACAATAATACTAAATGTGTACTGAAAGTGGTCTAATTTCCCTTTTATTCTTTTGCCTTTTTTTACAGTTTGCTTAATAAACGCATGCTCTGCTCCTGTGACAGCACTGGGATACTTCATTCTAATAGGCTGATTTATCATGGTTTAGTTTCTTTTCTTTGTGCACCAAGTACAGGGCTCTTCCATTTTGTTAAAATGGTGCAAAAGTATTCACCTGTAAGGTTAAATTACCATATACAACATACATGCATACATACGTATCTACATACATGATTATTTTAAGGTATTTGTACGTCATGAAGGACAGACCAGGAAATATGAGTATTTCTGTGACACATCAGGGCAAATCAGTGTTCCGGGTGATGGCTTGGTTGAAGGGTATGGATGTTATAGTAATTGATGAAGATATGAAACCCCTCCATTGATCAGATTACCATCTAGAATAGGTTAGCAAATCTCATTTTCTTCCGTGACATTCTGCTGGTTTTCATCATCTGAGAATTTCATCTCGACTATTTCACAACAGTTCTGAGGCACTACAGATAGAGTTGTGCTGTTTTACCTGACAAATAATACTGAGACCCCCAAAGCCAGGTAACTTCAGCATTTCATGAAACACTGACAGATCTGTTTCATTGGAGCTTCCTTAATTTCAGACTTTGCTTTGTATTAATTATGTTTCTAACCATATTCCAGCAAAGATAAACTCCTGAAGGCTGAGTCTAAGCACATCTGCTCTGGTGAAAAGATGCCTCCTGGCTTCTCCCAAGGCAGGTATTAGCACAGTGCTGTCAAGCTGTCTAAGCTTGATAGATAGCTGAAAGATGGGAGTAGAAGGCTGTGGATGTTGTGGCTGAGTAAGCAGATGAAGCCAAGTAGCAACAACCACCACAGAAGCACCACCAGTCTGACTTGCCCCAAATTCCATACTGATTTTGAGAAGCTGTAATTGACATCACAAGATTCAAGACAGCACAGCATTGCTGTCATGGTATTCAATGGCATCTTCTAGTCAGAAATAATTATGTGGGACTTCAACAATATCTAGAGTTTCAGTAAGGAGTTAGTGGCTGTGTTCTGGTATAAAGCCTTTGAAAACCATGAATGCATTTGAAATGGAAAAAGGCTTTCTTGGAACACTTGACAGAAAGTTCTGCAGTTATTCCAGGTAGTATTAGAAACAAGCTCTGAATAAAAATAAAATCATTTGCAAAAGCTGAGCTACTTTTACTGCTGGTTCCAGTGCAGGCAGCATATTGATCACTGAAGAATTAACGAATATTTTTGCTTCCAAGTGAATTGCTCCATGTTCTAAGACCAAAGTTTTGATTAGTTTCTGGATCACTGATGGGAGTCCGATCCAAGGAAAGGACAGCCCTGACAGATGAATGCAATCTTTCTTCTGTTGGCTTTGGGCCATCAGTATAGAAGATGGCCTCTCCTATTGCTTATGCCTACAAGAGTAGCACAACTGCCTGCGATCTGTTGGACCCCTTCAGAGAAAGACAATCCACTGACAGAATGTTTCTTCCTATGTAGATGTTGATTGGGTGGTGTCTCACATTTGAGGTAGTGCAACATTCCTCTTTATAACCAGTTTACTGCATTCATTGCAGGGACAGAAGCACTTTGAATAGCTGGCAAACCTCGTTTTTTTGAATATTCAGGATATCTCTGTTCAGATGAAATAATTCACTAAAATTAGAGTGTACTGTATCTCTACTTAGAAAGCTGATCATATATACTGAGAAAGGAAGGAGAGGAAATATAGCTACTTGAGAAGCCATCTCTAACGTTCTGAGAACAGAGGGGCAGCACGTATTCAGTAAGCAATCAGACCTGTGCTCAAGCCTGAGACACCATCTCAGAGCTGTCACCATGATTTATTTGGATACCTTATTCTCCTCCCACCCTGCGAACCAGCTCATGATGACAGCTGTACTTAGAAGTACCCCCACACTAATACCACTCACATTAAATGTCAGCCTCGTTACTCAGCCTGTTCCATCTCATACTGTGTGGTCAGAACTGTCTCGGTATGACATTAGCATTTGAAATGTGTTTCTCAGTTATCAGGAAGTCTCAGCCAAAA
This sequence comes from Melopsittacus undulatus, assembly GCF_012275295.1. Lineage (NCBI taxonomy): Eukaryota > Metazoa > Chordata > Aves > Psittaciformes > Psittaculidae > Melopsittacus > Melopsittacus undulatus. The sequence continues at coordinate 113,888,943 of NC_047529.1, forward strand.
AAAGATAGTTATTACTTCAAAGAGACAAAAAAAGTTCTCAAGCCATCAAGATTACATTTTTTTTTCTCAAGACACATCTGACATTTCTATAAATTTTTGGGTTGGTACTTTATGACTAAATCTACTGAACACTAATACATTTGTCTTGATATACATATGTAGACAAGTCTCTTCTCCCAAGACATTACTATATAAACCAAGGTCAGATGATTCAGTTAAAAGCCCAAATTGTTCCTGGCACTGCTCTGCTTCTGTAAACATAGCATATTACTTATTTATACTGGCTGATTTTTACTTCTTTTTTTTTCCTCAAGAAAGAAGTAGAATTACAATCAGAGCAATGGAAGCACAACAGTGCTTCTTAGCCCAGTGGGTGGAAGTTGATAATTCAGAGCACACACATAAAGAGCAATCTGGGAGATGACACTTGGTGTTTTAGAGAAGTAAGACAAAAAAGAAGACATGAAAATCCTCACAGGACAAAGAGACAGATGAAGAAACAAGTTGAATACATGGACTGAATACAGAAAGGAAGCTTTAAATGGCAAATGCTCCCCCAAAACAAAGCAAATTAATATCACCAAGACTGAATTCCCTCATGGAGAAGCTCTGGGAACAAAGAACAATAGATGACTCAGAGAGGAGCAAAAGAGCAAAGAAATATTAACTGAACATAGACACTCTTGATGTGAAAGGCAGTCTCTGTCTTCAATCTGCATTTGTGTGTATTGCATGGGGAGGCAGCCAACATTGCAGCATCCCAGGGCACGCATCCCCTTGGCTGATGTGTACAACCCTGCTAAAGCCATGTATCTCAGCTCCCTTCACATTCTCCCAGACAAGTCCTAGAGAACAATCCCCTTTTGGGGATTTGCATTTACAGAAACCCTCAACAAGCAACGCAAGAACGTCCATCCAGCCTCCCCAGCTGGCTCCAGGTCTTCATACTTAGTCCTTAATATAATCCTGTTAAGGTTTTCTACCAGCACAACTTGTCTTCATTATCCAGGCTATCAGCCTGCTGTTTCCTGAAAGCAAATACTTACAGATTCTCTGTCAGCTAAAATCTCTAGAGAAACTGCCAGAGCACACACTGTTTCCAAGAAGCAACTCCCAGAGTTTCCCCTTCAACACTTCTCTGAGGCACCTAACAGCTGTTCTAATGTTAGCTAGGAGGTCCCTAGCTGGTGAGCACTTGGCCCCATTCCCTAGCTTCCCTGCTGCTGCTCCAAGACGCCATCTCTTCAAATGCCAACATCATGCAATAGTGGGAAGGGGAAGAGGGGAAGGTCATATCTCAGCCTATACAGCACAACTCAAGAATGATGGCGATCATCACAGCACAGTCAAGACTCCTTTACCCTCCAGCTTTAAAGACAATACTATAAGGAACAGTCTTATATAGTGAAGAAGAAAAATGCTGTATGGCAATGTAATAATGGCAAACAAACATACAGTTTTGTAAGGCTTGGCACACCATTCTGGAATGGGTCCAGGAATGGTGAAAGGCTCCAGCAGCCAGACGTAGCAGCATGAAGAGGTTTAGGCTATGCAGGTAAGGACATAAACTTCAGGGAAGTGCCTATCACCAATACAGTTACAAATATTCACTATATTGGGAAACAGAACATACGCAACACTGAATAGTCTCATTCTCTCTGTCTCTAGTTAAATGGCAATTAGACTGCTTTGGAGTGGATATGTAACTGGACAGGAACAGCCTATACAAGACTTTTCTCCATTGCAGAGCTTTTGTCAAAAGCACTCTACGTTCAAAAGGGTGTGTCTGGGGCTCTGTGTGTGTGTGAATAGTAAGCCTAATTATAGCCTATATTGTCTAGGTGGCCACATAATACTTTATCATCACCCAGAGCCAGGCAAAAGCAATGTTAGATATGGGAAGCTCATCAACTTAGACAAAAATTATCTCCTCTAGAACAAGAAAAGGAAGTAGAAACCCAGAAAAACCAGTCTTGGTGAGAAAGCAGAGGATGTCTGCTGCAGCATGGGGCTGCATGACCGCCAGCTTACCAGGTGAACAGGATATTTGGGTTTTGCAGACCAGTTGAACATGAGTCAGCAATATGCCTTAATGGAGGATGCAGGTCAACAGCATACCAGACTGCATTAGCAAAAGTATAGACAGCAGTTCAAGGGAAGAGCTTATTCTCTCTGTTCAGTGCTTTTGATAGGACATCTGGAGTACCATACTCAGTCTGAGCTCCCCAGTAGCCAAGACACATTGTCAGACTGAAGGAAGTCCAGCAGAGGTATCCTAAGATGATTAGGGGACTGCAATGCATGAATGAGAGACCTGGGTTTATTCAGCCTACAGAAGACAAATCTGAGGAGTGAATGGATCTGCCTGCTGTATTAACTACTTAATGAGCAGTGGTAAAAAAACTGAGCCAAATCCTTCCCAAAGGCACACAGGGAAAGTCTGAGAGACAATGAGCATAAGTCACAGCCACAGAGGGAAACTGATCAGGTACTAGTAAAACTTCTTCACAGTAAGAAAGGTCCAGTGCTGGAGCTGGTGCCCAGCAAGGCCAAATGACCCTTGTCATCACAGGCTCAAAGTCACTTCCAGGTGGAAAGAGCAATTTCCAGCTCCTTTTGTGTGGAAGCAGTTAGCTGAGCTAAGCTTTAAGCATCACTCGATGAAGGGAGTTACCTTCAACCCACTAATCAATAACAGCTTGTTTCTGTGTGTGCCAGTGGCTCCATGCTGACCGGCTGCTTCACTTGCTGTGCCTGCTGGAGAAACTCAGTCTGTGCTGTGCTTCTGGCCCAGGATGTGGGAGGATGTGGGTTACTGATGTGTGAATGAGAGGGAGAGAGGTGTGAGATTTGAGGGTGGTGCAGGTTCACATACTGAGCTGAGATGCCAATTTGTAGGAGTGAAGGAATGCAGTAGGCTATAAAAGAGGGCTGTCTGTCTATGTACATTTTCTCTTATGGAAGGAGTCAAACATACCCAGAAACTTAGTGTCTCATGAGTCAGATTTGAAAATCTCAAGACTATCTTACAGATTTTAGAAAAACGCCCTTGCCAATAGTACTGTGGCCATCAACAATACATTCTTTTATGTAAAATATAGTATTCCCTAGAAAATAAACTAACTGGGAATGAGAATAAATATTTTGCACACATAATAGCTCTAGATTTTAGTGCAATTTTGAGCTAAAACTGATAAATGCCAGCTCAGGTCATAGACATACCATGTATTTGCATTATGCTTCAGTATTCAGAAAGTAGAGATAAGGTTAAAGATTCCAAATCAATATATACCAGAACAATGAGATACAATAGCTACAAGTATATGACCAGGAAGTTCTATGCTGGCAGTTGTAATAGGAGATACAAAAGAAAACGGAAGGGAAGAGATTCTGAAGCAGTCACAGCTGTTTCACACTCAGTATCTGAAGGAAGCTGAAATGGAAAAGAAATGATACTCAGAAGGAAATACCTATCAAAGAGAAAGGAACCCAAGCCAGCTCTTAAGAATGGATGATCGGTTCTCTATTATCTCAGGTAAGTTTGTTGCTATGAACAGTGTTAGAGGCTTTTCAGTCTTTGTATGGTCTGATATTTTCCAAACAAGTGGAAAAGCAATGTGACTAGGTCATTGGATTTACCTGTAGGTATCCCATGAGGATAACACATGGGAAAATATGTCTTAAATGAACATTTGTCAAAGCTGATTAGAGAGCTTTCACTGCCAAACAATCTGGAAGACCTGGAATATCTTTGAAGCATGAAGATCACAGGAAATGATATCCAGCTGACAAGGATGTGGTGGGATTCAGAAACAAGCAAAAAAAAACCCAAAACTAAATGTAAAAGGTGTTTGAGAAAGAAATGGAGAAGGTATATCAGCCCATAAATCAGTAAACAAGCATGGGAAAAGGAAGGCTTAGCAGGACACAGAAGGAAGTATCATACCCAGCTCAGCTGTCAAATGCTTCTGCATTTTGCTAATATCTCCTTCCTTCAGAAAATATTCTTCAGAAATCCTCTTAACCTGTTTTAAATTAGATCAAGGAATATGCCAACAGTGCAAATGCATTCCAAGACAAAGCCAAAACACTCCTTCTTGGGAAGCTCAAGTAGGTGAGGTGGGTTATTAAAGTATGATGAGTTCTGCCCTGAAGAAGGAAGTTTAAAAGTTCAGGAAAGAAAGAAATGAAAACTGAAGAATAATATTCAGTCTGCTGAGAATAATTCACTTAATGGATGATGACAGTGTTTTTAACTACCTCCTAAGGAGAGTCAGCTCTCCAAAGTGATTACCTGACATGGACTCTTCAAGGCCTTATATCACCAGGTCCTCAGGTCCTTATCCCCCCTTCCCTGTCAGAGCATCCAAAGTCTAAGTCCTGTTGACTCAGGCCTGTTACGTATTTTGTCTGTTTTGCACCAAATAGAGTCGTAAGAGCTGCCTCCCTCTTTGACAATCCTAGTATCAACTAATCCAGCATTTAAACTGCTCACTTAGAGAGATGTGGAGGTTTAAACTCAGATCTCCACTCCAAATCAGATGAAAGATTCAAACAAATCTGAATTCTAGATTTCAGTTTTCTGAAAAATGTCACATTGAAGCCCTCATCTCCAGCAAATGTGAATCCTGAGAGTGAAAAGCTGTCTCTGAAGAAACACAAGACAATGTCTATTCCTCCCTTCCGCATTTCCAGATGGCTGTCTTGAAGTGTCAGGAGATTGATCAGCAACTTTTAAATTCCAATGAGTTACTTTTAATGCTCTAGTTCCTAAGTCCCTCTCTGGGTTTTGTCCTTCATATATCTGCCTCAGAACTTTAGGGGACACGTTTCTGTAAGTGCTGGGGTGCCAAAGTCATTAACTGGGTATTTGCTAAAGATGACAAAACCCCATGGATCCTGTAGAGCTAATGGGCAAGATTAAGAAGAAATACCATTAATTCAGCATTTAACAGATGAAGATTTGACACAAAGCTCTCAGAATTCAGCTCATTTTTGTGGATTGCTAGAGTTGACCTTAGGTTGCTCAAGCTGAAGAAAAAGTCTGTGGAGGTCTGAACAAAGAAACCAGAACAACTTAGTCCAGTCTGTTTTTTCATGCCACATGATCATCTAATGAGTTCCACAACTGAGCTGACCCTTAGTTCAGCTTTAATAAAGTCTAACCCCCCCCAAACAATACCTCTGCTGTATTTAGCAGCCCTATCTAATTTACTGTCAGTCAAAAAAGTAACACATGGTGGAGAGGCAAATAAGATTTATTTTTAAATCTTTTGAGAATGATTCAGTTACAGTAGGTCATTCCCCCCACAAAGGCTACATTCTTCTTTCTCCATAGTGAATTCTGTGAAATGCTGCTTTGAAATGCTTTCATGCAATTTATCTGATTCTCTTCAGGCAGTGAAGGTTATTGGGCATTTTCTTGCTCTTCCAATACAGTATTGCATGACTTTCATGTATATAGACTGTGAGGAATTTTGTCTAGGCTTTCTTTTATCATTGCTCATGACATTTTCAAATGACTAGTTCTCAGTGCCATTGCTAAAAATGGGAGATGTCTGCAGCCCCTTGTTTTTCTTTGTGTTTGCCACACAAAGTCAATTGAAACTACCTCTTTCCAATTGAAACATTTCTTGCCTCAACTCCATCTATTAGTGAAGCTAGTAGAATCTAAAAACCATTGCCAATGTTTTCTGAATACTGAGATATTTTTCTGCAAAGACTGATACTGAAGAGAAGCAATCAGCAGGTCAGTCTGATCCAGTGATTACTGAAGAGAAAGGCTTCCACCAAAAGCAGTGTAGTTTTTTGGCAAAGATTCACTTAAGTGATTGTCCTAATTTTGTCCATATTACAAAAGCTCTGTACAGTGTGCAGAACAATGTCATCCAAAGTTACCAGGTAGCAGCAACCCCACATGATTGTTTCTGTCCACTGTTCTGGACACCTTCCATGCAAAGGCTTTTCTAGTACCTGCTTCTTATAATAAACTGACAGTACAAATGATCTCTTCCTTTTAATTTCACTTGATTCTATTAAGTCTGGCCTAAAGCCTTCACCTATGGATAAAAGGGTTGGCCTGTTTTGCCCTGCTATGATTCCTCCACCTCTTCTTTCATTCTCAAATCTACCAGATGCTGTAATAAATACTTCCTTAGGTTTCCTTCTCAACAGTGATTGCTTCAGCACATGCATGTCAGGTTCTGCATTTAGAGATGTCAGTCATGCAATATCATAAGAGAAACACTTCCAGAAACATTAGGGAATATTCAAAAGAAGCCTTCCAGTGTGTGATCCTATGAATGACTCCAATGTTGTTGGGACCTAACCAGCTTCACAGATTCAAGGCCTGTCAGTACCATGATTTTTGCTAGCACAGATTCATTATACAGAAACCTTAGTCTTAGTGGTTTTATCTTTCAATACCCAGGTATATGGAATAGATGTGTTCTGTATCCTGTACATCTTGCTGCCACCCATAATGTTAATGCTTTAGAATGGGCCATGCTTCCTTACATGCTATCTCACTTTATTTGTGCCTTACTATGGTACTTATTCTGCATCCCTTAAAAAATTCCCACATACTTTGCCACTGTTTGATAAAAATATGACAGTATCACAGTTGCTGAGACTCTATCCCTTGAACTGTTCTCCAGTCATACACACTCTGTATCTTGTGTTTTCCTGTGTACTTGTGAGGTGTAGTTGTGAAACAGTGAAAACCATTTTGCACTCCACACATCTTGTCCATATTTTCTCATGTGCATGGCATGACATTCCTGTTGCTGTGCCTGAAGCAACTCACATTTACTGTAAGGCTTCTGTCTCTATGCCCTTATATGATTTTAATGTTATAATGATGGATATAGCTGCCACCTACCATTTGTTTCCTTATCCCTTTCTTAAGGTTAGTCCAATTGCTGGATATATTCACATTCCTACTATATGTACATTGTGATGGTAGTTTGAGTAGTTTGAGCACCCACAGCAGTTCTTTCTATGTGCTTCTGTGTACTTACCAGTGTAGACTCATGCTTTTTTTACCCAATGTCTATTACAAAAGAAAATTGCCTGCCTGAAAAATATTTTCCTGCCTCAGTTCCTGTGAAGACCAGTTCTCATAATTGCTTCCTCTTTGCTCAGTTCTCAAAGCCTGTTTCGCTTCATATTCTGAAAAAAGGAGCACAGCTCATCTTTTCTTCTTTTGATGTTCTGGTTCTCTTGAGTAAAACTCTTCATAAGAAATGGAGTCTCTAGGATGGGGCAGAATAACCGACTATTTCTAAAGTACATTTATGCTTAGCTATTCAGTTCACAGGGAGGAGTGAAATGGCATGAAGGAATCAATTCCTCAGGACCACCTTGGGGAACTCACTTGAAAACATTCACCATCTATCTAACCATGACAACACTTCAGTATTTGCTGCAGGTCTGTTATTTTAATCTAAGACTCAAACTTTCTTCCCATTTTCCCTTCACTCCTTCTCCTCTCATCAGGGATGACAACATCATCTTCCTACTCACTAAGCAGAAGCAGGGCACCATCTCTCCCCCCCTCCCAGACTACCTTATATCTTGGCTCTGTTTAAATCTTATCACTCTTTCCTACACAGCTTTGCAAAGACCATCGTGTTTTGCCTGAGAGACTGCCAAAGTGTTTGTCGATGGGCTGATAATCTTGTTGCTTGACTACTGTCACCTCCACTTTTCCAGCTCTGTTGCCTCTATTCCTTTTGCTACTCACATCCCAAGCACTACTGCTATTTTTCTACTTTGCATTTTGCTTATGTCTCCAGCTCCACCTTCCTTTCTTTTTTGCCATCTTACTGCTTTAAATATAAGCATCTTTCTTAAGGCTTTAAAGCCTGCTACAAGGTAACATCACTATGGTAATTCGATCTCTTTTGCTACAAAAAATGAGGGAGCCAGACCATGTTATTCTGCTAACAAACACCTCTGTGAATAACTTTCCTGATCTCTCATGACTGATATTTAACATGACATGAAAATCCCTATCAGGACCCAGGAAAACATCACCAGCACATACTTCAATTACTTTTGTAAGTCTTTTCTTCTCTAGGCCTTCCAATTAATTGTGAATATTTTGGAGGGTGAACTAAAACCACTCTGTAGCATGCAGAATCACATAGGTGAAACTGCACCTCCTCCAGCACAAAAGTGAGGAAACATGAGGCAGGCAGGAGAGAAAATAGGAAAGACGGCTTAGTAATCACAGCTTTAAATAAGCTCTCACATAAACTGCATCCTAACCTGGCTCTACTCCAGACTGCTTTTATTGGGGAAACTTAATGTCATCCAATTTTCCAGGCTGGAGAGGACAACCCTGGCACAGGCAGGTAATGAGGGCAACACAATGGCCAGTGAGGACAATGTGGCTGCTCCTTGTGCCTGGCGCTGCTTAGACACGGGGTGCTGAGCTGACCTCAGACAGGCTTCATGGAGTCCTCTGCAGGGAGAATGAGAGGCTTGAGAGATAGATGCTACTATTTATAAGCCCAGCATTAGTTTCTCTGATTTTGTACTATCTAACTTCTCAATGGGAAGAGTAATACTGTCTAGTTTCATGTTTACTCACTCTTTTTTATATAGACTTTAAAACTTTATACACAGCTCTACCTAGATATCTCCAGTTATAGTCATAATGAAATTGTTCTCTTCTGAAAGCAGTGAGAAGGCCTTTAAAGGTTTGTCATGAAGATATATGGCCTGGAAAACAGAAAGTCAAAAGCAAAAGAGTCCATGTAATGTAACAGGACTCAGAAGTGAGACAAGATTCAAAAAACTATGTGGGACAGAAAACAAACTAGTTTTCTCTAGCTTTTTCTGCATATAACCACATATGACCTTCAGTAAGGTAAACATGCCAAAGTCATCTTGCCAAGTATTTGTACCATCACTTCAAGCTCAATCCCACACTGCTGGTTTGGCATTTGGCACAGATGACAGGGGAAGACATTTCAAGCAAGGGTAGGGACAAAAGGCTCCTAAATTGATAATAAAGTTTGTGCCAATGATAGTCACTAAAACAGTTAACATTGACAAGCTCTGCTCCACTCAGCTGAGAGATTTAAATTATTCAGAGGAATGCAAAACACACAATGTAAGAATGTAAAATACATGGTAACTCCAGTTAAAAAAAAAAAGCTGTATCATTAATAAGCTAAAACGTTCTTATATTGAGAGGGCGGACATATTGACTCTGGTTTCTGTAAGGCTGGTTCTTGCTGTACAAGGATTGTAAAGGGAAGGCCTTAGGTTAAACCTGCACCCTCCTTATCACCATTTACTAGATTTGTATTGAAGACAAACCTGACTCATCTCATTCTCAGTTTCATTCACTGTAGCCCCTCTGCCTTTTCCATCCTGATGTCAGGAATCTGGATCTTCAGTTTTCCTTATCTTACCCTTATCAGTAACAACAGGTAAAAGATAAAGTGGCAGATGGTCCTCTGCCACGCCTTGGCATGGCTTCCTCCTGACAAGCAGTGACTCTCTTTTCCCTTTAGCCCAGCAGAGCTGGAGGAAACTTCCCCTTACTATCACAATCTTCAGCTCTGAGATTTGACTAAAGGAAGCAAGTTCCTTTTCTATTCCTCACCTCAGACTGTCACTCTTTGCAGACGCCTGCTGGCTCATCAGTGTCCTCCAACAGGCAGCTTCACTACATTTAAAACTGTATTTTCTTTTCCAGCTAACTTGCTGTGCAATACCTTGCAGATCCTGCCATACCTCTGCAAGGAGAAAAGGCTCACAGCCTATTCTCTCCTACAGTCCTTCTGGAGTGTTTACATACAGCCACTCATCTTTCCACTCCTTCCTGTAACTGCCTGCCTGGAGTGTATACCTCCAGATTTCTTTATTGGGAAATAGAAGCAAGGTAGAGCTGAGGTCAGAACCTATGTTACGTATGTCCTTTTTCTAAGGCAAGGGAATACTCATTCAGCTAGCTTAAAAATACCCCAGGACTGAATAAACTCTGAAGAAACTGAAGAGTCGATTAGAGGACCAAATCCCAGGCAAGGGAAAACAAGCAGTTGTGATAGTTAATAGACACAAGGACAGCTCATAGGAAAAGAATAATGAGACATGGAGCATGATGTAAATGAAACAGGCCAGATGGCAGTACAGCTGTGGGCAAACTCAGCTAGCTCTGAAATGAGTCTTCAGTTACTCAGACTCCCGACTGCAAAAAAAGCTCTGGTTGTCTCAAGCAAGTGGCAGTTTGTTAACAATTACCCAATTGAAAGCAAAATGGAGCAGGTGACACTAAGAAATCTATTAGGGCATGTCTGATGAAGAGCCATACAAGAATGTCCACAGCCTCTCTTTGCTCCAATGGCACAGATTTAGAAATGCTTTAGAAAACAGAGTTATAACTTAAACCTTAAGTAAGATAGCAGCTGATAACTTTGCCCTGTATGGGATTATCCAGTTGACATCAGTTCCAAGAAGTCCATTGGGGCCATGCAATGGCTCCAGGGATGACTCAGTATGAAAACAGGAAAATGTATCCATGAAGCAGTGTTGTGAGATAGTTGGAATATGTAGTAGTATGGAATCTCTGTGATACATATTTCATGAACACTTGTAATCTACCAGTGACAAAAAAAAACACAAAGAAAATATTTAATGCTAATCTAATTCAATTCCTGTGTGAATCAGAATAATTCTTCAGGGACACCAGAGCACTCATGTGAGATTCCTAGCTTTCATGCTAGATTTTAAAGCAGCTACTAGCTACCTAATATACAGCATGATGCTGTTTTTACAACAGTTACATGGATCAGTGTTTCACCCTTAGAGCAGTGTGCTGAATGTAAGCCCCAGAGTTTCTTCTGGGTGATTGGCACAGGAACCAGAAACCAGTCTCTAAAGGGGTAAAGAATGAGTAGCAGCAATGACCTCAAGTGACTTCATATACCGTTCCTAGAAACTGTGTATTATTTATCATCTGGAATTCAAAGACAAAACCTGCAGCTGATGTAAAAATATCCAGAATATTGCTGTTCCTGCCTATGCTAATAGAGCAGAAAAAGTAGCTTTTAGCACAAGAAAGGCAGAGGTCAGTCCAGGTATTCAGAGACATTTAGTGTACATCATCAAACACTAGCTGAATGGTTTCCTTACCTAAGCAATACCATCAGTCTGCAGCTCACTGGCATTCTCCCATGTAGTTCTAGTGTCTTTCAGTGGATCATGACAAGTGTCAGTGCCAAGTGCTCGCCCTTGAAATATTCACCCTGGATCAGGCTATAATTTAGATGAGATGTCAGCTGTCCACCACTGTATGAGCAGTTCTGTTCTGTTCCTCCTACAGTCTAAGCATTATAGGATATCTATGTGTCCCAAGACCAGATTGCTTTGGTTTTGTACTGCTTTATAATCAATCTCCTTATCTACATAGGAAAGGAGCTGCTGTTCTTTTTCGTTAAGAAACATCAGCTCTTTGTTACTGTACTGACTCTGTTATACCTAATTGAAAATCTCTGGAATTATTTGCTTGCTATTAAGTCTTCCTCTCCAATATCAACCTTCACTGGAATTCATGACCGTAATCCACAATGTTCAGATGTAAGGATGAAAGGCACCTGATGGGAAAGATTCACCATGTGATATGAGCAATTGGCTTTTTTTCTGGTACTTCAGTTTTGGAGAACTTATCCTGTCCTCCTGATGCCCTATCAGTCCTTTAAACTATTTCACTGATAATAAACTGTTTCCTTTATTAAAAAAAAACATTAAACTAATTGAGTATGGTATAAGAATGGATGAAGCAAATACGTATTACAACATTTTGTCAGCTTCTTGGGAGCTAACAGTCTTCAAAGCTATGTGCAATGCCAACTTAAAAGCTGGACCAGCTGATCCTTAAGGTCCCTTCCAAACTGGTATTCTATGACTCTATGATTCTTAAATACCCCAAGCAAAAAGGATCTGACTTTACTATGGGCAGTCATCTTAAAGTATAACAGCTATTGCCAGGAACATCTAACATTGTACTTTTCTCCAGGTATTAGTCTTAAAGTAAACCACCACCAGGAAAAAATGAGACCATTACTTTTAATAAATAATATCATGATCTTGTGCTGTGCTCATTTGAGACAGCACTGACCAGTCAGACCCTAGATTAAAGACAATACTATCAGACTCCCTGTTTCTAGATGATTGCTAAGCAGAACAATAAATAATAAATAAATAAATAGAAACACTAAACAAAACAAGCAGAGAAAGAGAAACAAACAGAATATTGGGGATTAAAGAATAGATCCAGGAAGAAAACGTTAGTAAAGACCTGTCTAAAGGAAGACTGAAGTTGCCAGGTAAAGCTGGGATCAACAGAGCATGGCAAAGTTATTCTGGGATACAAACCAGTTCACTGAGACTCTCTTCATTATTTTTATACTGACTAGAGCCTGCGGAAGGGTATAAAAGAGATTACATGGCAGAGCTGTCTAAAATATCTGAGAATAAAACAAGACAGTTCTAGTCTTGTCTTTCTTATTCAGCCTATATTAAACAAAAGCCCCACTGTGAGCCTAGAAACCATTTGGAAGAATATTCATACCTGTCATAAATCATGCTGCTCATTTTAAAAAGTTTTCTATGAGCCTCAGCTTGGCACCACTGTAAACCTATTAAGATTATGCAAGCTTAGATTTTGGTTAAAAATGAGCAAGCAAAAAGAAGAAACTTCTATGAAAACCTCATTCCCCATTCCAAAATTCATTTTGGTAAATAGAACCAGTCATAAATCCTGCAAGTGTTCTTGACTGGATCTTTTTCATTAAACTTTATCACTCATACAAGTCTGGGTTATCAGCTAGACACACACTAATAAAGAGGAAGAACTCTTAACAGCAGCTAGAATGTGAATTAGGAATCTTATGCTGGATTGCTAGAATCATAGAATACTTATGCTTGAGTTTGATGCAGAACAAATAGATTTGACATCTGCATTACTGGCTGGAAGCTTTTGCTTTGCAGCTAGGTTAGTATTCTTCACCCCAGGAAGACAAAAGTTACTGCCATGCTGCAGTTCCAGTCCCCTAATTTGCTGCTTGTAGGATGAAACCTAGATAACCTATTGTCCAAGTGAATAATCCCTTTGCACCTTCAACTGTGTCTGTCATTTCCCTTCTGGGAATCTTTGGGTCTTATAAGATCTCTGCAATCTCTCTTTCCAATCCCTCCATGACTTCCTGGTCCATACAGCTCTTCACTGTCTACTAAAATCTCTCTCTCCTGGGCATTATTTGCTTTATTGTGAAAATAACTTCAATTTCAACAGAATGCCATAAAGAAGGCTGCTGATTATGTTGAAGACTGGAGGCAGAAAGGATTTCTTACTCTTTACCAGGCATAAGAAGTAACTCTAGCTAATTGAGGATCATTGACAGCAGGGAGAGAGCTCTACCATGAATTACAGATATGCTGCCAGTTGTTCATATGGCCTGTGGCCTTCTCTCTGTCTTAGTCCTTTCTATGAATATATTGTCATACAGACATATGGAACAATGCCCTGATGAGGGATCTTTTTTTGCAGTCCAGTCCTGTGATTTCTCCCTAAATTGCAGCTGAGACATAGCTTATGGTGGGATAAAGGATAGGCATCTTGTACTGAGCAGCATGCAAGAGCAAGGTTTCTTAGCTCTTTCCATGTCAAAAGCCTAGACTTTTTGCCGCAATACAAAGCCTATTTGTTACTGGACAAACACCTGCTTGTTACCAAACAAATGCCTGGGCTATTAGAACCTCTCATATGGTCAGATGTATGGACACTTCTTCCTTACTCTTTGCTGGGTAAGAGATTGAGAGGACCTGACCAGACGTAAAGCAAATGATTTCTGTAACTGCTTTGTCAACTCAAAGGCAAGAAGGATGCTAACAGTTTGAAAGCGAAAGTCAGAACATGTCTCATTACTGCCACTGAAGAAAACCAGAAACTAACCAATATAGTCTCTCCAAACAGGTCTTTCTGGAGTCCTTTGTTATCATGCCCTGAAGCACTGGTGAGCTGTGACAGTTTTATAATTCCTTTCCAGATACAGAGCATTGCCCAGCCATTTAGGCTGAGGTCTGAAATGACTATTTGCACAATATCCATCCATTAAAGTCTAAACTTAGATGCTGCAATAAGCAGCAGAAGCGGGACCAGGGTTAGGCACAGGTCATGCCGTGCCTTCCCTTATTCTTCAAATCCTGGAGGTCGAAAGGACCCAGTGTGGCATCTGACGTGATACACAGCAGCTTTCTATCCTCTTCAAATTAGAGCCTGCTTCACTGATGCAGTGGTCTTTGTGGAACTGTCTCTTGTTCTACTTCCTTACTCTGAAGGATGTCATCTTTGTGGGTGAATAAGGGTTTATTATCTCCCCTCAATAAAGCACGTTTTTATTTTTAAGGGAATCTTGTTAATTATCCAACTTTTATGGCTGCACAGTGATGGCAGCTGAAGCAGAAGCAAGCATGAGGACTTACACATTTTGTTAAGGATTCCTTTCAGGACAGGAAACCAGCCTGCTACTCGTCCATTGCTAATTCACTTCCCTGGGTGAAGAAATACGGTCAATGGCAGGTGCTGGCATGCGTAATGGAAGTGTGTGTAGTAGCAAGAAAAGTAGGTGAAAGATGCTACAATAAAGGAGAGAAGAAATTAAAAGGAGGAGCAGAGCCATGAGGACAGGGAAGAATTAAGCAGCAGATTTAGGGTGACAGGCATGAGGATCCTATAAGAAAAGAGGAAATTACGTGTTCGGCATACATAAACTATGCATAACCATATAATGAGGATTGGAAGAGCCTTCATTAGAATGCCAAAGACGGGAAGCATGGCATATATGGATAACAAAGGATATATATCCCTATGGCATATAAAGATAACAAAGCAGGAAAAACAGTGGACAGTCATTTTAAAACACTTTTCACCATTTCAAGTCAAATTTTGTCCTATTTTCCATACGCCACTGTTCTGAGAGCTCACTTGGTATAAGGAGAGAAGGCTATCTGTGTATAAAACCCATGTCACAGGTAGTCACTAAATGCATCTGATAAAAAATCCGGCTTGGAACCTGTTTTGTATATTAGGAAACATTAGAAATAAGCTTTAATCTGCTCCAAATGCCTCCCTGCGCTCAGTGGAGTACAGGACCTTCTGGGTGAAAACCAGCCCTTCTGATGTGAAAATTCCATGTATTTCCTAAGGATATTAGTAACAGTAAGCACAGGCTTTTCTGCCACGAATCCGGTTTCCCGGTAAACTGTGAAGACTCGGGACTGGGCGGCTTGTTGGACGGATCAGCTAAGCCCAGGTCCGGGGGCCAGAGCCGGGGCATCGCACACGTGCGGCCGCTACACCGAAAGCAGAAGGGGAAGGTGGAAGGTGAGGGCATCCGGAGCGGCGAGCGGCACCCACATAGAGCCTGATGCAATAGCAACTCCACCCGGTTACCCCCGGGCGCCGCCGGGGCGGGGGGGGAGCGGGCGCGGCGGAGAGGCTCTGCCCCGCTGACGTGACCGGCTCGGCGCCCCGGCGGCCCCGCTACGTGCGGCTGAGGCCGCCGCTTCCTGCGGCTGCCACACCGGCCCCAGCCTACGTGAGCGCCGGCAGCCGCCCGGGGGAGCTGTGGCCGGGTGCGGAGCCTCTGTCAGCCTCGTCAGCCCTTCCGAGAGGGAAGGATCCCGGCTGCGAGCTGCCGCTGGTGCAGCGGAGGGAAAGGCGGTGTGGCCCTAGGTATTCGCAGTATGAAACGCCGCCGTCGAAGCGCATTAAGGAGACCGTAGCCGACGTGCTACATGCGGCTCTGGTCACTCGCATTCAAATACAAGTGGACTGGGACTAGTACACATGCTGAGAAGTCTTAAAAGGGAGATAAGAGAATGGGCAACCTGCAAACCTTTGCAAAACAAAGACTGAGAGCAGATACGATCACTTTGCATAAATACCGCGGGTGACTTAAGCCTGAGAAGGGACAAGAACTTTGCAAGCTAAAGGTGATGTGTTTGTACAGAAGCACTCAAGGTGTAAATAGGTCGCAAATATGTTTTGGCTGAAAATCGGTTGGTTTGGTGCTTTTTTTTTTTCCCCTGTAGAAAGCGATAGCCTACAACAGACTTTCTATGGAAGTAGGAGGGGGAAGAATACTGAATACTTAGCTAGTTAGAGCTCTAGCAATTCATGACAAAAGAAGAAAAATAATCTATAAATATATATATATATTATATATATATGCAGTAGCAGGGGAACTGGGCTTGAGCAGGGTGTCCTTTCCCATCTTTTCTTAAGCATAAGTGTTGGCTTTGTCTGGAATAGAGCAATTTTCTTCATAGTAGCTGGTATGGGGCTGTGTTTTGGATTTGTGCTGGAAACAGTGCTGCCAACACAGGGATGTCTATTGCTGAGCAGTGCTTATACAGAGTCAAGGCCTTTTTTACCTCTCATACCACCAGCGAACAGGCTGGGGGTGCACAAGGAGCTGGGAGGAGGCAGAGCCAGGACAGCTGACCCCAACTGACCCAAGGGGTATTCCACACCACATGGCATCGTGCTCAGCATATAAAGCTGGGAGGTTAGGGGGAAAAAAAAAGAAAGGGGAGATGTTCATATGATGCATTTTGTCTTCCTAAGTAACCATTATGCTGTAACAATTCCCAAGTAACCATTATGATGGAGTCCTGCTCTCCTGGAGATGGTGAACACCTGCCTGCCAATGGGAAGGAGTGAATGAATTCCTTGTTTTGCTTTGCTTGTGTGCACAGCTTTTGCTTTACCAATTGAACTGTGTAACTTGGCCTACAGAGTTTTCTCACTTTTTACTCTTCCGATTCTCTCCCCCATCCCACCAGGGGGGAGTAAGCAAGCAGCTGGGTGCCAGCTGGGTTAAACCATGAACATGGGCCAAGAGTGTTTAGGTAGCACAGTGATAAATCATGCAAATAAGTAAATACATAAATAGTAATGACATTTCTAATGTACTTGTCCAGGGATCTCCAACAGCTATGCAAACGTGCTTGCCAGATATGTATCTATCACTCAGGAAAAAGCTAGGAGGTATTCCTAGCTCCATATCAAGCTGGGAAGACAGAAGTGTAGCAAGGCTGAGCATCTGGCATGAGTCTATTCCAAAGGCTTTACTTTCAGTGACCGCAAAGCTGCATTGGGCTGATACAGAAACTCTGAAGTGCAGACACTCATGTAGAAAGGTTTCCTAGAGCAACACGAGGTCTATACCTGCCTGCTTTAAGAACTGTCCACTGGTTAAAACTGGGTGAGAGCCCAGTCAAAGTTTCTTAGGAGTGACCTGTGTTGTATTGTAATACAGTATTCTTTATATCCGAGGGAGAAAATAGTCAGAAGCAGCCGTGTCACTTAGAGCAGGCCTGAAATGGTGCTATATTTCACTGAGGACATCACAATAATGAAGATTTCTCCCTCTGCGTGAAAGAAGAGGGTGACTGAAAAATAGGCAATGTGAATAAGAGGCAGAATTGAAAGAAAACCATAGTAACCCTACGTTATCTCCTAACCACAGTCAATGCAAGTCTTCGTTTACATTCAACCAGCAGCAAAATGAAAAAGCCTATTAATTTCCATCAGTCCTCACTCACTGGCCCATACTTCACAGATATTTGTCCATGCTCTCAGCACAAGACTGTGAATGTAGGCAATCTAGTGAAAAAGCAGAACTTTCCTTTTGTAAACTTGGTCCAGCAAATAAAACTGGTAAAACTCAGTGATAGGCTTTTAAGAATTTATCAAAGGGAAAATGTTGGTCTACCTGTGTCAGGACAGACCCTATCACAAAGCTCAGCTCTCAGAATGCTCATCTGCAGTAAGGAAAAAGATACACAATCCTTTCTGTTCCACACACTAACCCTGTGGTCTCAGGAGAGTTAAGACACAAATATTCTCACCTGGGAACCATCACTCTCCCATTTCATATCTGAGTTTTGGTTTGGAAACATTTTTATACAGCAAATAATACATCTGTCTATAATGGGTTCTTTGTTGTCTTCACTTTCCCCCCACAGGTTTTCTGTTCCTTAAATACTCAGCTTCCTCCCTTAAGCAATAGAAGAGCCCAGCAGAGCTTCAGCACCTCAACCTTCTAGCACTTCTGATACGTCCGCTTAGTAGCAAGCTGAACCAGGCCTTCTTCCATGATGCTGGGTAAATCTTAGGAGTTTATCCTAGTTCTTTCATTGATTTGCTACAAGGTTCATACAAGTGAGTTCATTTGTCAGTTTTTCCCAATGGAAAATAATAGTTTAGTCTCCTGAGGTATGAGAGCCTCTTGAGTCACAGAGAGCTGCCAACTTACCATAGGGAAAAGAATTCCCACAGAATAGCATCTGTTTACATGCAGTTTTACTACATATGAGTTATTGGACAGCTTCACCTCATAATTTTTTATACTATCTATGTTTCTACAAATGAATCTCCACATTTCAATCCTTTACCTGGGAAATTAAATAGAAGAAATTGGGTGGGAGGAAGGGGAAGGGAAAGGGAAAGGCTTAAAACAATGTGCTTTCTGCAGCAGACATTAACATGTATTTTCTTTGTTATCATTTTCCCTTTCTGTGAGTCATTCATCATGTTGACACAGCACATATGGCAGTAAAAAATTCTGGGCTGGACTCTGTACCATTAGTGTTGAGTCATTTCCACCATTGCTAGCAACCACCATGTGAAAAGTTTGTGTAAACCTTTATAAACCGATGCCAAATGCAGAGCACTGCAGCATCGTATGTTGTGTTCTTTCTCACATATTCTAGGCTTTACATTTTGGCACATACAGTATAATTTCCCCATATTTCTAGGCAGTAGTCATGTTTGTATTTAGGCCTCCATCAAATAATTCCATAAGCTCATATGAAACCAAAGTTTGTCTTAAATAACTGAGAACAGGAGGTAGGAAAAGCCATCTATTTGGGATTTATGAATGCTGGATAAGGTTATAAAATTGCTGCATCCTGAAAAGGTTAACATTACAGTGAATCAGCTATTTGCTACCACAGCTGGTGTCATAGAGCTCCCTGAAAAGGGAAAACTATCTGAGTCACTGACATTAATAGTCTTCCATTTAAGTAGGACTGTCTTAGAAGAAAGGTATGGTTGCCCTTGCACCCATACTCCTGCCCTTGCAAGAGCTGGGGTGTGTCACAGAAAAATCCCAGTGAAAGAGAAGGGACAAAGAGCAGGAAGTGGCTTTTGAAAACACGGATGTGAAAAATTCAAGAGACTAAAAGGATCACACTTTGACCAAGGGAAGTCTTTTGACCATTGTGTTGGGAGAAGGAAAAGGTAACTTGTTCTGGGAGAAGGAGATAGTTTTAAAGCATATACAGTCTGTGTCAGTTTTACTCTTGTGAGGGACAGGGGCAGGAGAGGAAAACATGAAGCTAAGCAGATTCTCCATGTCACAAAGAAAATGGGTGTGAAATTGATGTGGCAAAGAGAAATGGAAGAACTCTGATTGTGAAATCTCTCCAGAGAAATTAAAGACGTATCCCTTATAAGTAGAATTGAAGTTATGAGTAAAAATTCTAAGAAATCTGAAAAATTGTGGATCTTTGGTTTGGTGTTTGAATTTCAAGAGCTTGCTTCCTTTTGCCTTCCTGTTTCCTGTATCTGCAGTCTCCTGTATTAGGATGACTGTTCTAAACTACCCAGTCTTGGCCAACAGCCTCACTTGCAAAATACTCTCCAAGCAGTGTGACATTAGGGATATGCCACTGTTATCACAACGTGTCTGTGAATAACCACCTACTCTGTCTGCATTTCCCTACAGACAGCAGAATAAGTGCTGGGTGCGGAGCAGGGAACACAAAACAATGAAAAGTGGTGCAGCTGCACTTGGTTTTTCATTATCTCCAGGCCAGGCATTAGATTTTAAGAGAAACCATGGGCCACCAAATAAAATTGCTCATAAATGTAAATTAAAGGATATTTAATCACAGGTGCTAATTGTGCTTTTTAACTGGTCAGAGAGTTAGTGGTTTAGGTTTTTATGTCTAAGCATTTCTTGTGTAAGAGCAATAAGGTCTTTAGGTGTCTGCAGAAATAAGGCACATTTGCCAGTAACGACAGACATAAAAATGGAATCCACATGTTCTAAATGATTACTTAATGCTTTCAGACATGTGAGGGTCATGTTAAACCATGACTTACAATAGACAATAGTGAATTGGTGATAATTAACTGTCTCGTGGTGACATTAGTTAGTCCAGGACCATTGACTCACTCAGCCTGTCTAAACAGGGAGAAGATGTGGTGCTTTCTCTTTTCAGCTATGAAATGTAAATATTTTATGAAGGCAGAAATTGGAGTTAACATGCTACATGCTTGAAAACATGTTAAAAGTCTCATGACTTAGCTGAAAGTAGGTGACAGGAAGAACAGGAAAAGAGAAGCTCCTTAAAAGGCATTTAAAAAGTGTGTTTCTCTCTACAGGTTATTTAGCCATGAGGTCTCACAAGACAAAGCCAAGTTATGCCTCCTCACAAATCAGCAGGAAGCCTGTAGTCTTATAACAGGGACCTAATTTGAGATGAATAAACAGCCTGATTTAGAGAAGGGATAAGCTATGTCTTCCATCTCTTAGGTGAGTGTCCTAATCCATAGGCAATAGTTGATTTTACAATGGGAACTTCTCCTTATGCAGCCACTTCTGTTTTGAATCAAAAAGTATATAATGGCATTGAGAAAAGAAAAGCAAGATAGCTGATGAGAGTGGTCTTGTAGGGTGTCTGAGACTCATGTTTGAACCTCTGACTTTCTGGCCTCAAGATGTAATCTTGAACAAAGTTTTCTTGTAAACCAGGGGAGTACTTTCACTACCATTCTTGGATTTACCAGATCTATCTGGAACATACTTATTCTGTCCTATTAATATTGCAATGGAGAACTCAGTTCATCTGTACCTGTATCATCTTTAGCATCTGTTTTCCCTCTGACCCAGTTATATGATCTAAAACTTCGACTGTCTGGGTCAAATTCAGATGTCTGGGAAGTTTAAGCATGCTGATCTGAAAAAAAAGAAAGAAACCTTTGTTTCTGGAAAGGTTGCAGTTTCATCTGACATGAATATACGTGTGTGACTTCTTGTTGAGAAACAAAGGACAGTAAATCCTGATTACTCACAGAGGTGGGACAGGCTGGACAGACTGATCACTGTCAGCTCCAAAAGAATACAAAAAGGCACTCACAAAACCAGCACATGGTCACCAGCCTGCAAAGGGCACAGATGTGAGGGTTCAGGAGCTGATGTCCTTGTCCTCTGCATCATTGCAAGGAGCACTGACCAGACTGCCTGGACACATGTTCTGGTGCCAGTGCACTAGACAGACTGCTTGAAATCTTCCCAGCACCCAACTGCTTAGCAGGCTGCTCGGATGCACACATCCTAGTGCTTGTACATGGTTGTGAGGGCACATATGTGAATGAGTGTCATCTGATTCAGGATTTGATTTTACAACAAAATCAACTTCCCCTCCTGTAAGGTCTGGCATTGACTGGAAACTTAGACCATACCGTCTTAAATGCCCTCCAGAATTCAATTTTCATGTGTTTGTTATAGTTCTCAAAGCAATTTCTATTTAAATAGTTTAAAAGGAAAAGTTAGATCATTAGCTTCATTTACAGCCACTGGTTTAGACAACTCTTAAGCAATCCCCATGGGTGATGCTGAGTTACTGTAGCTATCCAATCGGATAATAAGAATGAACACAAATTGAATCACTGAGCCTGTGTGGTTTTAATAAAGCAGAGGAAGATCAGTTTGCTGAGCAAACAGACTTGTTGACTACAAAACAAAATTGGGGGGTGCTGTGTGCATCATTATGGCTTAAATTAATGACAGGGACTTTCTTACTCAAACATGGATCATCACTGTGGGTTTCATTGTGGACATTGGAGTGAGCATTGAAAGCAATGCCTACAAATTGTAATTTTTATTAGCATTGCATAGGAGATCTATGTATTACCAGGAAAGCAAAGAGCCTGATCTCACTTTTGGATAAAAAGGGATAAAGTGTTACTTGTGTATGTGTGTGTGTATGTGGAACTTACTCATTAGAGACTGAAGATGCCAGTAAGTGTAATCATGACTCAGCACATACCTCTTAGGCTGCAAAAGGATATTAGCAAGCAATGAATAACTGATGCATTTGAGCAATTTAGAATCTATGGTCTTTTTAGTTCTTCCTAAAATATGGTTAATACAGTGTAGTCTTCTTCTGACCTTAAAATGAGGTTTAAAAAGAGGACTGACATACATCACCTCAACCTTTCCATTTACTCCCTGTCATAACTACTTGATGTTAAATTTGTTAAGGTGGATAGTAGACAGACCTCAGAACTACAGTACCTGAGCTTGGATTCTGCTTATTCCACTGGCTCCTATGCTTGTCCACAGACAAATTATCAAAGCCAAAGTTTCCATATCATTACCCTAACACAGTATTGCACTGTCATTAGTGCTCACATACTCCCCTGTGACCTCTGATGCAAAATCACAAGCTGAAATTCAGTTTTGTCCAAGCAGAGCTGTGATGCTTGCAGAGAGCTCATACCTGTGCTGTGGGAGAGCTTGGTGGCATTATTCAGTAGCATGCTTTTGTATCAGCAAACATATGTATAAGGCAGAGGACATGCACCAGGATAAAGATCAGAAAACCTAAAATTAGGCATCACCATTAAAGTAATTATTTTGCTGAAACTCTTCTATCACATGCCACTGGCAATGGCACCCCTACCTGGATGGCAAGACATTAACACCTTCCCAGGAGAAATACCTGCTCTTCCAGGAGCCTCCAAAAGTCTGGGGGCTAATCTGTGCCTTAGATGCTGCTGCCCTGCATCACTGTTCTGACACCAGGCCAGAATGACTCAGCACCTCCTGTTGCTTTACAGCAGCAAACGCAAGCCTTGTGTGGAGTCCAAAGGTGGGGTGTTTTTCTGCAGCTGCCTCACAGCAGCAGCAAATGGTGAAGACTGCAGTGTAAGAAAGGGCTCTGAGGCTTCACTCTTAAAAGCACCACAGGCTCCTTCTATAAACCTTCATCAGGTCATTTAAATATGTTGTCCAAATCTGTTCATTTCTAAAACAGATACTGAATCAAAGCTCATTTATCTCAAAGTATAGTAAAATATCAGTATGTTTTGGATTCATTACGATTTTTTAAACAAAAGATAAAGTAACTTTAACTATAGGTTTTGTCCATATGTGAAATGTGTATATTATGGGCTACAAGATTTGAGCTCTTGTGTGCAAAACTGAAAATAAATTTTTTTTTCAGCAATGTTTTATCATTATGTTCTTTCATCATGATTTTATCATAACTTTTTAATCATAATTTTATCACTTATAGTCATATTATTATGATAATCACTTTTCTCATAGTTTTCTGGCTTTCAGGAAGCCTTTTTTCCTGTTTCCATTTCAAAATAAAACTTGCATTAGAAAAAAAAAATATATAAAAAAAGAAAATGCAGAATTGGCACATTTCAACCAGCTTATCTAAGAACACTGCAAATTTTGTTTGGGTATTTCCTGCCTTGAAATCTGTTCTGGCATCAGCACGCTGAGATAAGGAATCTGCTGAGAGTACCCTCTGCTCCAGGGGCTCCGCTGCTCTCTGAAGAACTAGTTTAGGAGCTCCACATTGGCTTTTCTCCCAGCTGCAGCATACAGGGAGGATCAGGAGCACAGCTGGTAGGCGCAAGCCGTAGTCTCTGTTTGACAGGACCTCAAGAGGCACAGCACAAATTGCACTGGCCCTGGGGAGACTCTGGCTCACACTTAGAGTTGTTGCGGCCCCTGCAGGACTCCCGAGCATGAATCCAAAGGTGACTTCAGCTAATGCTGCTTCTCTGCCTGCAGTTATTCCCCTCTAGCCTGAAGTGCAGGAACTGGGTAACTGAGCGTAAAATTCGTTATCTCCCTCTTCAGCATCAGGCTACAGAAGCCTGGTTTCCTTCCTTCTTTTTCACTGTGAAATCTGGGTATACAGATCAAAAGCAGTACTACTGATTTTATTGCAAATCTCAGCCACCAGCCATGTGATTGCATAACAAAGACTTCATTTTCAAGTTTCCAGCTCTCATAATTCTGAGACATGAAGCCCAGAAACCAGATGACAGTTTGAAGCTAAGGCTCTTGAAACCAGGTGACAATTTAAAGAGTTCTAAGGCTATTATTTACTTAAAAGGAAAAATTTCATGAGTTTTAAGCTAGTTGTGATTTTGAAAACCAAGTCGTGATTTTTTGAATACTTGGGCTTAGTGAACAACTGCTTTTGTAGCTCTAAAAACGTTGTGCGTGCAGTCCTGAACACAGTTTTGGTGCATACACTGTTCTTTGAGCAGCATCCTGTGTAAGGGAGAGGAATAGGTGACAAAAAAGTGCACTGGGTTTTATGGCAGCTGCCCTTTTCAGAGCTGAATATTGTGATAACAATAGCAATCCTCACTGTGCAAGTTGCAACTTTCTCAGGGAGGCACTAAGTCTGAAATCCTGCCTTTGTATGAGAGTTTGTCAATGAAAGAATAGACGTTGAGGAAGTCCATGCTTTCAGTTTAATAGATATTCTTTATGGCTTTTTTTTTTCTTGGTTCCCTTCTTCTGTCCTTCTACCTCTGCAGCACTGCAGAGCCTTAGAATCATAACAGAGAGGTGATCACTTCTGCATGAAATACGGTGGTTTATTAAATCTTGAGTCATAGTTGACCAAAAATACCCAGTTTCCCTTTGTGGGTACATTCACAAACTGCATATAACTTCTAAAACTTATGCTCTTTACCTCAACTTGCTTCAAACTTTAAGGTAAAGGACATACATCTCTTCACTATCAAAAGAAGTGCTCACTGGGCTGTAATTTTTCACGGAGATGAAACTGGAGCAATTCTACGAATGCTGGCAAACAGACTGCTGCTCGCAAAGGCACACATTGTGGTTAAAGCCACTCTTTTCTCTCTAGCTCTGTGTTATACTTAGAAACACAAGTTTGGTTCTTTTCTTAGTAATAACTGTTTGATGAGAAGGGCTTAAATAGTGACAATGCTGAATCAGAAGGCTGTAAGTTTGGGACAATTTCAGGAGATGCTGATGAGCTAATTGGTCAAATACTGCAGTTGAAACACTTTAGAGAAAACTTAGAGGAGAAAGCCTGAAAGAGTGAGTGCTCCATCTGCTTTCACACTTCTCTGCAAACACCATAAAAAAGCAGTAGTGCAGAGACTATTTACATATGAAATATCTTGTGTTGATATTTCTATCATTGCAAGGCAACTGGATTAAATAATCAGTTAATAATAAGCAGAAGTAAATCTCATATGAGCATCTAACCAGAAATTCCTGAGGTGTAGAAGTACAATCTTAGAGATCAGTCACTTTCCATCTTACATATAGATATTCACTGTACACATCATCAGCTAAAGTGTCCCGAGAAATAGACACTCTTAGAATTGATACAATAACAGATTGTCTTTGATTTTCCTGTATTCTTTTTTCCTGGCACACAAAATTCTACCTTCTCAAATACAGAGTTCCTTACTACAATTTTGGCAAGGACAAATTTGGCTACTCTGTGGCTCTCAATAGCTGCCAGCCACTAACGTAAGAATTAGATGAGGAGAAACATCTTCTGGTAAAAAACCTCTCCCTTCTGACAAGAATGTTTTCTCTAAATATGCTTTGAACCCTTTAAAGGTTTCCAGTATTCCAAAAGCAAAATTCCTTGAATTGAAAACAGAAAAAAATTGAAGTTTCCAATGAAGCTTTGGAAGAAATGTGCATCTTTCTTTTCAAGAAAGTATTTCCACCTCAGTCTAAGAATAATTGCAACAGCTTTTGAAATTCCAGGATCATCTTCTTCCTCTTGTGACAATGCGTGGAGTAGGGACATCATCTCCCACATAGTTAATATTTATTTTCCTGTAACTAAAGAATGCAGGACTGAAGCCTCCTGTGATAACCTAAAAAAGGAGCTGATAAATACTTTAAGCACTGCCTGGCTGAGGAACTCCTGGTCCTTGACAAGGAACATTTACATAAATTCTTGGTACCACTTCTGTTCTTTATGGACACTAGTACTTGACCTTTGGTCATCCCTTTAGCAGCTTCAGCTCTGTTCTCTTCCTCACTGGTTGATTCCAGTGAAGTTCCTCTGTGCAGCCTGTAAAGCATGGGCTTCATGTAATGAATGCATCTGGCAGCACCAGTTTTTGGCAGCCCCAAGTAACTTCAAGTCACAATTTGCAGTGACTCTGGCTTTGCTTAGCACTCACCCTGTTACCCTGTATAGCATAGAAGGCAAAGCTTAGTTTGGTCATTTACACTCAGAGGAGCAGCATCTTATGCAGTTCCTCTGCACTTTCAGGGACACTAGGAGATACAAGCTGAGGGCTTATTTATGTGATTTAATGTGCACAGTACATACAGGAACATTCATTGCTGAAGTTACCACTACAGAGCATTGTTCTGACACATTGCCATCACATAAATATTTATAAACCAGAAACATAGATGCTTTATCATTTACTGATATTTCTTTTTGGTCAAGCTTGACAACTGTATTGGGAACAGGGCCTAGGAATCTGTGTATTTCCACTGGGGAGAAAATCTGCTCATATACAAGTGAAGCCACCTGCCTTTTGTGACATTCAAGTGCAAACTCCAGTTTCTAAGTTGTATAACTGAAGTTATGCAAGTTGCTATCAGCCTTGATGTGTTGCTCCATGACATTTACCTTGCTCATCATGTTCTTTCAAGTCAGAATGGGGAACAGCACAAACACTGCAGCAAAAGGAAATAATGTGAGGAAAACTGCTAAAGGTTTTGAAGGAACCCACTGCAGTATTAAGGAAACACTGGGAAGATAATGACTTTTCTGTCCTTTGGTGTGATTAAGCACATAAACACTCTGGGTTTAAGGGCACATTTGTAACTCAGATGTTCTGGTATTTGAAGCTGTAGGATATATGTCAGTTTAAATCCAGATAGCCAGGGATTAGTATCAAGGCTTATTTTAATACAGAAGCCACACAGGATTAAAGGAACTACTTGTTTTTCTTCTTATACAGAGAGGGTGAAAATAACTCCTGGAGAGCACAAGACTTATGCATCATTTAAGTCCTGTTCTGATGCTGCTAAGTAGAGCACTGTGATGTGTTGCTGCTTAAAGGTGACCTTAACCCAGCAGGGGTACTCCAAGGTTTTTATCTGGCCCCTGTCAAGACATGTAAGAGAACTGAAAGTGTTTCTAAGGGCAGATTTATAGCACTAGAAAGAACCTGCTTAAACTCTCCAAGATTTCTCCGAGGGTTATTTGGCAAAACTCTAAATCCAAGTATTTTATTTAAATATTTATTGAACTCTGATGCTGTTTCATAAAAGATATTTGTATTATTTAAATGTCCTCCACATGATTATTTATAAATCTTGCTTCTAATCTAACCCTTTTAATCGGCTTCTGTTTTGAATTAAATTTCTACATTGGGGTTATACAGTTTATTGCTGATTTATATCCTAAATCATTGGTTTTCTACAGTCTTCTAGAATATAACCTAGACTGCAGAAGTCTGTTATGCTGGAGTTTTTGATGGAGCCTGCACACCAACAGATGTGCAGCAGTCTTCTCTGGACACACACAGGTTAAACTCCCAGTAAGGTCAATAGCACTGTTACCCTGTTGTTATTAGCAAAACAAAATCTGTCTCAGGGAGTTTAAATTGAGCTATATCAATTATGATCCTCCAGTCTGACTTCTTCCAAAGGACTGACCAAATAATGTAACCCAGGAATTCCTATTTTAAGCTCATAGCTCTTCATTGAAAAGGAGTGAAACTTCTAGGAAAGCATCTTTTTTCATCATGGCGGCTATGAACGACTGGGAATTCAGAACACCCAATACCCAACTATCCTTAAAAACATGCAGATACAGCAGCACCAAGACCTTCCTGAACTGTATCAAGACCTTCATACACCCATAATAGGCTAGATATCTCACTTCTAATTTTTGGAGTCTTCCTCTCCCTCTTACTCTGGGATTTATTGCCAGTCTATTGCCTACAAAAAAGGCAAGCTCCTCTGAATCATGACACTGAATAAATGCAGAGAGCTGTGGATGGCTGTGACTCCTGGGATTCTGTGGGAGCAGGAAGAGTACCTTCATGGCTATGAATAGCAATGCCTGGCATTTATGCTACTTTTCCAGTTACTACTGCCCTCTACTTCTGTGGGTTCAGAAAACCCAGGGCCTGTAGGGAAGCAAGCAGGAAGAAAGGCACCACACCATGTTCAATCCCCAAACTTTTATATCAAAACAGAAAATAGTCACAAATTAGTTCCTAACAGAGATAAGAAAGCAGGGTCAGTGCATTGCTGTGGGTCTAAGGGGCAGATAAATGCCACATGTAAATATTTTTTGGGGGGTTTTAATGCATTAGCTAAAAATATGGCACATCACCCTGCTTTAGTTCAACCAGTGAAACTGTGTATGTACATACTCTGTACTAGCCTGGGAAAAACCACCAGGATAAGCAAGGTTTAAAGGGACACACAGTTACAATATCATGGTACAATATCATCCTAGTAATGGTACAATATCATCCTAGTAATGAAACTGATACTTTTCCGCTCTCTAATGAACCAGTTTTGAGACCCCACTGCCTTGTCTGCCTCATCATTTACACCTACAAGAAAAGGGTACGTTAGCAAATCAACAGAGGGGATGCTTCTTATCAGATCAAAAATTCCCAAAGCGACTGCAAAATCAAAGCTAATTTAATACTGCCTTAATGCTTTTCCTGGTATGTTTCTTATTTTTAAAGCAGTGCAGAAAATGGCAGGGGCTGTAGGTCAGTATGGTTGGTCTCCATCAGCTTCTGAGTGTGGGGGTAATTGCTTGTTTGACATTTTTTTGTTTCCACCCAGGTTTCTTAGCTAAGCAAATTTCTCTGCATACATAATCTCACCAAATGACACAGACAAATACTCTCCACCCTGTACTCTTGTGTGCAAGGTGCAGCAGTTCTGAGACACTGTATCTGTGGACCCCAGTGAAATGAAATCCTGTCCAGGAATCCACATGCCTACTGCCATCTGACTAGGCACAGTGATGGTCCTTTCTGCTTCCTCTGGTATAATAGTGACTCTGGGAGGCTGCAGTACCCTGGCGTCCTGCCTACCAGAACAGTTGACTCTTACCCAGCTCAGTAAGTTACAGCCCTCAAAGGCTATCAGCCTGGAAGAGAGAGCACTTAGACGACACAATACATCATGGATTCACTCCTGAAACATGGCAGGGACTGAGCTCCAGTTGTGACACACAAATATAATGTGGGGGCTTTGCAATTGCTCTGAAGTTCACTATTATGAGAAGCGTCAAGCTATGGGAAACAGAAGGTGGGAAAACAGAGTGTGTGTGTGAAAATGGATTAAAGATCTATTTCATTCCTTCTGCCAGATCCCTTGCCAAACATACTATGCCAGAAAGGTCTAATTCCTGTTCTTTACCCCTTAAAGGTCTCAAATCAGTGGCACAGGCTGCGTGGAGGAGTATATGCTCTACTGATAGCTGTGGATAAGCAGAGATTGCATTTGTGTAAGAACTCCTCTTCCCAAGTAAAGCCAATGGCCTGTCCTCAAGGGAATGCAAATTCTTGCCTTGCTGTCCCTCTTTATCCTCAGGAACATGGAGTCTCGCACACCTGTATGTTTGGGGGTAAACAGAGGCCACAATGCCACTCACAGAGACATGAGAGAAGCTAGGATCCATCACAGTCCATTTGGTTGTCAACTATGTTCTGAAACCTAAGAGAAACATTATCCTTTGCCTTGTAAGAATAAGCTTATTTGCACAAGTGTTTTTGTACGAGGTGTGACTCTAATGCTGTCTGCTTTAGTTATCCTGCAAGGCAGGAAATCTGCAGTCTCTCACTGAAATGATAGCAAGCCCCATATTTGCTGTGTATATGTTATGTAAGAGTTACTATTCTGGGTTGAGCTAAATTTAAAAGAGAAATCTATCAGGGACTCCTACCAGCAACTCGGGCATTGACATGTTTAGGAGGATCTCCTGCTTTGATTAAGCAGATTGTGAACAGAAAAGCAGAGTTTAGAAGTTTAATTTAATTCCCAGTTCTCTTCTCAAAAGAGAAAATTGTTAAGCCCTAGACAAACTGTCTATGATACTGTCATTTAATCTACCCCCAGAATAAGATTTCAGTTACAGTGACACATAACATTTGTAAGGGGGCATATTATGAAACCCTTCACCAATAAATTAAGCTCCTCACCTAGACTGGCTGTGGGGGGTGTCTGATGTGTAAGTCATACAAAATCATGGACTGTCTGCACTCAAGCCATGTAGGCTTACTGGAAACCAGCAAAAATGAGCTTTCTTCACTCCTGAATGTTCATATGAGGCTTAGGTGGGGTTCACACAGAGCCTCCTAAAAGTGATTTTTAACTCCTTTCAAGTTAAAAGTGTCAACTGAATGCAAGAGAGTATGTGCTAGATTGTTTGATCCTTTCACCCTAACAGCAATTTACTAAATAACAATAATTTGATAACTACATAATTTACCAGTGCTGAGAAAATTAAGGGAAAAAATGAGCTAAATACCAAGAGCTGGAATGTCAAATGTTTACAGGCACTTCAATATACGACATAAACCTGTAGAAACCTAGAAGGTGTTTTGATCAGTTTCTGAAACTTTTCATTCAGTTTCTGAAACTTTTCATTCAGTGATACAGGACAGCGGGTTGCAAAAAGTCCTCAATAACATAGAATCATAGAATAGTTAGGGTTGGAAAGGACCTTAAGATCATCTTGTTCCAACCCCCTGCCATGGGCAGGGACACCTCACACTAAACCATGGCACCCAAGGCGTCATCCAACCTGGCCTTGAACACTGCCAGGGATGGAGCATTCACAAACTCCCTGGGCAACCCATTCCAGTACCTCACCACCCTAACAGTAAAGAATTTCTTCCTTAGATCCAATCTAAACCTCTGCTGTTCAAGTTTCAACCCGTTACCCCTTGTCCTATCATTACAGTCCTTAATGAATAGTCCCTTACCAGCATTCCTGCAGCTCCCCTTCAGATACTGGAAGGCTGCTATGAGGTCTCCATGCAGCCTTCTCTTCTCCAGGCTGAACAGCCCCAACTTTCTCAGCCTGTTTTCATACGGGAGGTGCTCCAGTCCCTGATCATCCTCGTGGTCTCCTCTGGATTTGTTCCAACAGTTCCATGTTCTTTTTATGTTGAGGACACCAGAACTGCACACAATATTCTAAGTGAGGTCTCACAAGAGCAGAGTAGAGGGGCAGGATCACCTCCTTCGACCTGCTGGTCATGCTTCTTTTGATGCAGCCCAGAATATGGCTGATTTCTGGGCTGCGAGTGCACCCTGGAGCTGGCTCATGTTCATTTTCTCATCAACCAACACCCCCAAGTCCTTCCCTGCAGGGCTGCTCTGAATCTCTAACATTCCTTCAGGAGGTTTAGCATGAAGGCAGATAAAGAGAGACTCCCCAAAGGATGATGCTGTGACAACAAGTTCAATACCTGCAACCATGACTGACCCCACTTTGCTATCCACCCTTCTCACGGCCGATCTCCTTCAGTTCAAATCCAGCTCCAAGGGCTGTGTAAGCTCTTCGGTGTGCGAGCTTTGTCTCCAGTGTTACCTGAGCTGCTCCGTGCCTGCTGCCTGGTGGAGCAGCCTAGAGAGGTGAGGTGCATTCAAACCCAGAGGTAAATCAGCTTTCGCATGTGGCCTCAGGGGTCACCAGTGACCACTGCCACCACCTGAGGCATGATGGAGCTGGTCGACAGGGTTTCCCCAAATACTCACTTGCAATTCGGCATTTTACCAGAAAACACATTGTAACCGGTCAGGATCTAGGTGAAGAAAGGTGCCTGAGCATTTTAAATCCTGGTGGGATGCTGGGAGCTACATTTTCAGCCATATGTGCTTAGGAGTTAGGTGGAAGCTCACCCCGAACAGGAATAATGCCCAGAGAAGCTGTGTCTGCCCCGTCCCTGGCAGTATTCAAAGCCAGGTTGGACACAGGGGCTTGGAGCAACCTGCTCTGGTGGAAGGTGTCCCTGCCCATGGCAGGGATTGGAACTGAAGGAGCTTTAAGGTCCCTTCCAACCCAAACCATTCTATGATATTTAACCCCATGGTATTTTACCTGTTCATCAATGGGTGTGTTGTAGTGTGTGCTCCGGTCCTTTGCTGCTGTCCTGGTTTCCATTGGGAAGGTGCACTCCGATGCTGGGAAGGAGCTGGGGCTCATCGGGACACCTTGTCCCTCCCGCTGCCTCCTGGCATCAGCCTTTGGGGTTGACAAGATGGCGCCGTGCCTGTGGCGCACAACATGGCTGCCCCTGCAGGGGCGCATCAGGGGCAATGGGAGCTGGGCTGACCCCTGTGGTATTGGAAGGCCTGCTCATTTGCTTCCCCTCTGCTGCGGCAAGGCCTCCCAAATGGAAGTGCTGGCTGAGAGAGCCTTGGATGTGAAAGCCTGGGTCTCTGGCAGCGCCATGGCTGTGGTGAGGGCTGTGTGGGCCCCGCCACAGGGCAGCTCCTTGTGGCGCACACATTGAGTGACTGCAGCTGCTTTTCAGGTTCCTAGAGAGAAGTCAAGGCCAAACATGGCCTCCCACCTGCCCGTGTGCCCAGCGCCTCTCCAGCAGCGTCTGTCAGTCACGGACCCGACACAGAACACAGCAAGAAACAAGCTGGTTTTCTTCCTTAGGAGTTTAGGAAGGGGGAAAGGACAAAGGAAGCAAAGCCAAAATACTGTGGTGATCTGCAGGTAATGCTGTGTTCTCCATTGGAATCCTAAGTTCAGAGCCTGAACTCCACGGAGTGGTCTCAAGTGCCATAGAGGGAAGGCACTTCCTGAGGATGCAGTCATGCAGCCACGCACCACAGGACTAGAAGACCCTTGCTTAGGGTCAAGTAAACATCTAACTCGTACATACAGAGCTCTTCTTGTCCCCAGGTGTTCAGTTTTCATCTTATTTCATTTGAGAAACTAAATAATCTTACAAAGGTCTTTAGCAAAGTCATTGACAAAGCAGGGCACAGGCAGCAGGCCACTGAGCTGCTGGCTTTCTGGGGAATGCTTCTTTGGGATAATCAAAGCAATGGATGCTGTACCTGGTCAGAGCTTTTCAAGCAAGGGCTTTCCTGGTGCTGAAACCCAAATACGACTGCGACCCTTGTGTATCAAAAGCAAAGAAATCCCATCCTATTCTGATACGCTGTCAGCATTCACGAGGGTAACTGGGATCTTACTGCTCCAAAGTATTACCACTGCAATTGGTAGATTAGAATAAGTGTGCCACATTTCAATCCAAAGAGAAGATAAACATCAGACAAAGGAAAAGAAGCTTTAGAGATGTACAGAAAATTCTTAAGTATCTTTTGAACAGCACTGAAGCTGTATTGGGAAGTTTCAGGTCTGTAGCCTATGAACAGCTGCAAACTGCAGATGCATTACTAGGAAAACTACACAATACAAAACCCTCTGCACTTTCAGAACACTTCCCATTAACATAACTCAGCAAGTAACTGCTATTGTCATTTCATGCATGGCATAACTTGCCATGGGGGTCAGTGCCAAAGCTGGGATTTTAATTTAGGGCTTCTAACTCTCAGCCAGCCTCAGCTCTGGTCCCTGTGTAACTGTGCTGTGACAGGAGATGATCCCCATGGGGCTGATTGCACCTTTATGTATTTCCAATGTGGGGCTCCCCTGCAGGCCAGGAAGGTGTTCAGCTGTTGAGAGAGCATCATCCCATGCTTTTCTCCCAGGACCCTCCTGGGAGGAGCCTCCACAGGCTTCAGAGGACACTCAGCATCCCTGGAAAATCCCCAGGAAATGATGCATTATTCCAGGCTGTTCCATCCTCCTCTGAAATCACCCTGCCAGAGCATCCAGACTCACTTCTGGGGTAGTGGCAGGGTAGAGAAGACCTCCTCATTGCTGCAGCATCCTCTCACAGACCCCTGGAGGACATCAGAGCTTGCAGCAGCCCCATTGTCTGCAGGGTAATGTTGTGAACGGGTCATGGAGGCATGTCTTCCCTCCTGCAGATTTTTCCTTGGGAAGGGGTGATCTGAGCCCATATGATTTGGGATTCAGTATTTTTACCCTAATAGCAACTGTAGTGTGCTTCCCATGTGGAAAAAGAGAGTTTTGCTTCACTGCTGCTGTTGAGCAGCTGCTTAATAGTCGGTGCAAAGTATATCTTTGTGTCCAAATTCAGGCTTCTCCTTTAAGTAACTCACAAACTAGCCTTCTGGAAATGCCTTCTGCTTATTTAGTGCCAGCACTGCCCTCATCGCAGGGGGAGGAGGGGAGAAAGCCGAAAGATGAGGTTATGTTCTAATCATGTGACTGCTGCAGCATCTGTCAACTGCGATACAATTACTAAGCCATAACTGTGCATTTATGACATTCAAACCTGCTCAGCAGAGCCTCTCCTCTGCCTCTGGTGCCTTCACCCTTTCCGTACTTAGGGATCATCTGAAAAGTTGACTAAGCAAACCCGGACCATGAATTACAAAGCATACATTGTGGTGGTCGTCTGTTACCCGAATATTGCAATGGACCATGGAAATCACATTCTAATCAAATCCTCTGCCTGTCAAAAGCTTCAGGGCAGTCTCTTGGGTGGGATTGTTTGGAGTGGGAAATGTAACCTCTGTGTTCCAGGAGAGCTCTGAGCCTGCCAGGCTGAGCAGGAGCGAACGCAGCCTCTTGCTCAGAGGAGCTGGTGTTTGAGACTCTCTTTCCAAACTGACTGCATGAGCCTCACCTCAGCTGCAGTGTGGATGCATAGGATATGCAGTCACCGGATAAAGTAGGATTTTGTTTATCAGTGCCTGTTTTATGGCTATGAGAATAGCCAGTTCTGGTGTGAGTTACGTCAGGAGGTGCAGCAGCACATCAGTGTTTTCTCTCTCTCTGTAGCCTGCATTCCATACTGCAGACTCAGAAGCATTGCAAGCACAGTGTGTACAGATTCCCATTGTTTATGAGTTTCCATTTTTATTTGGTGATCCATGGCAGAGAAGAATGGGTACTGTCTGTATGCTAGGTAACCCCCCAATTAGTAGAACCACATATATATTTAATTGCATATGGTTCAGCAATATCCTATTGGTTGCAAGTAGTAAATTCAGCAGAACTGTACAAGTCCTTATAGATGAGCCTGTGTATGACACATGATTACTCACAATAAAAGATTTATTAGCTAAATGCAGACCTTTAAGGAAAAATATATGAGCGTTCATTCCATACCAAAGTTCAGCTAGCTCAACATCTTACCATCAACAGGGGCCAAGGTCGGTGCTCACGGAATGTTTCTCTCTGAAGAGTTTCTTCTCCTAGAACACTGTGGCACCTTTTCACAAAGTTGTGTGGTTTCCTGAGTCAGAGGATGCATTTGGATCATCATATTTAATAGGCAAGGATGGAATCATCCTCCACAAACCTTCCCAGTCTTTTTAAAACCCATTTTTGCTGCCACAACAACTGAACCCCACAACAGTATTAAGCACCATACTAAAGCAATTGTTTTCTGTTTGTTTAAAACCTGCTGCCTGGTGATTTCCTTACCTTTCAGTTCACATCAGTTCACGTTTACCTCATGCATTAAGCACCATCAAACTATTAGTCACATTTGATGAGTTATAAGCTGATGCATATACATGACTCTCTCGCCACACAGCAGAGTCAGAGAGAAAAGCAGGGAAGCTATTGAACTGGTGTGAAGAAAGAGTAGGATCTCTGCTGACAGCATTAGGCTCACTGATGCTGGTACTGGCGACGTGGGAGATGGGTTGTACTCTGTAGCTACCCCACAATACCAATCACATAGCCCTGAAGGACAGAAGAAATGTGGTAAAGAGAGAATGACAGAAGAGATGTGGTAAAGGAGGAATGCAGAACTTTTAAGGCTCTTGTAGCTGTTCATTGGGAAGGGTGAACAAAGGAGAAAAATAAATCACCAACAATTACCCTCAAAGTTCTGAGACCCTTCTGCTTCTGCAGGCCCATTGGAGAGAAACTAAAGATTTGCCTCTAAGCTCTTTTCTGTATTCTCTAGCTTGGAGGAGTGTGCTTATCCTGGTGGCAGTGAGCTGAAGGTTAGGACAGGCTAAAGATCACAAGTAGCTGAATACACTAGAGTGCCAGAATGTGATGGCCAATAATGCTGCAAGATGGAAACTGCAATCACTGGGAAATTTGTGATCACTGAGTAATTTTTACAGAACCTACAAAAATCGTCAGAGACTGATTAAGATAACGTATAAGGGACAGATTTCTGTGAATGCTGGCAAGAAGGACTTAAAAATGGGCCTTGAATACAACTTGATAGCAAAATCCTTAGCGACTGCCATGGCTCTGATACAAGTATCAATAACAGCAAGAATGAGACCATCCTTTACATAGCCAAATTTGAATTAGCATCATCCAATGCTTTGGTGTTCTAATTAGAATGTGCTTGAATGTGAGGTTTGCAACCAACAATTACATCATATCCCTTGGCAAAAAATGGAATCATATGTCTGTAGACACTTGATATATGAGAAAATTCAAGGAGAAACCCAGCAGATAACAAGGAAGGGCTTCATGTTCTCTCCTAGGTATAGCTGTCTACGAGGTGTCATGTAAAATGCAGCATGGAAGCTGAAGTCACTCTCGCAGTATTTAATGGATTAAGAAGTGGTGTCAGGCCCATCATCTTTTCACTTTGAACTGTTAACTGCAGGCCGTGAGTTCTGACTGCATCAGATGTAAGTTTGGTGGGCACTCCTCAGTCCTTTGCTTTTCTCCTTGTTGGTTCTTACTCTCCTTTAGTGTTCTGCATCCCTATGGCAGATAGGTTTTTCTTACACTGAAACCTCCTTGAAGAAGGCAACATCTTACTGCAGGCCATAATACAAGGCCTCCAACTGCAGCAAGGTCTCCAAAAGTTGTACTATCATGAGTGTCTTTGTGGATGTTTTCTTTTGCATTTGATAAATAAGCTGTGCAATGAGAGAGATTTCCAGATGCGAGAAATTCTGAGAGCTTCCTTAATAGAAAAAGCATTTGATGCTTGAAAGAGCATAGTAACAAGTTGGCACTGCATCTAAGCCTTTTATAACAGTTTAATTCACACCCTCTCTCCAAATGTAAATTAATCCAGATTGGGAAATGTTGGTAAATCTGAAGCAATATATGTAATTTGGTACTAGTATAGGGGATGGGGAAGGAAGAATAGAAGAAAACACCCTGCTCAAACCCTTATATGAGCATTAGGCCAATGTTTTTAAGCCTTCTACTCTTAAGGCTAATAGTACTGCTAACCCCAACAATCAGCAACTGAGAGTCAGACTGCAGACTTCCATCCCTATACCTGCTGAAAATGCATCTAAAACCCTACAGTTCACCTGTCCTTCACAATCAGGAGGGCGAAAACTTGAATGTAACCAAACTAAGTTAGCACTTACGAAATCACGATTCCAGAGCATGCACTTAGAGGAGGAATAAACCTCTCCAGGTTCTTAATAGAAATAATATGGTAGAAAACCATGATTCTTGAAAAAAAGAGCTTGCTATGAAAACACACACATACAGAGTCACATCTGGAAATGCTTTGCTCCCTTTGCATGGATATTCTGTAGCATGGTCACATTTGTTTTGCTTTGTTTTTAAACAGTATATTCCCTCATTATGATGGCTCTTTAAAAAACCAGGCCACTTCCCATTAAAACGTTCCTAGGCATACCCCAGCAGAGCACAAAGGCTGGCATCCCGCAGTCAGTCAGACAGGTGGCATGGCACTTGCATAAAAGCTTCCATTAGCATAAGCACTCTTCTTGTGGTTCTGGTAGTGCTTTTTGCACTTAACTCTTTTCCATCCTCCTTTGGAAGGATGGCTGTATCATCCCTAACCTGGGAACAGAGCTGTCTGGGGTTGAGTCCATGTTTGTACAGGTGATGCGAAAGAGATTGAAGGGGTTTGGTTACTGCAGATCACCACCTGAGAACTGCACAACATAACAAACTACTGAATCACTGTGTCAACGAGAGAAATAAATCAGTGAAGTTATCATTTTGCAGTCCTTGTGTTAATGCAGCGCCAATGCATGCGGACACACAAAACTGACTTCCACATAACTATGTTACATTGATCTCTATTGCCAGGAAAGGACTTGAGGTTATTAACTCGGTCAAAGTTGTCTATGCTTTAGGAGTACTCTGTAAGGTCGTTTGTAACTATGCAGTGTTACTTTCTTAGGGGAAGGTGGCCTATATTACTTTCCTCTGGTGTCTTACTATGCACTGTTATTTCTGCCAACGCGTATGCTCTGAGTTCCTGTCTGTCTCTTTGGGTTTCTGGTGGTCAGTAAGATACTAGAGATGCACACACACAGGAAGCAGCAACTTCTTCATCTTTTGCAGATAGAGGACAACACAGAGTGCAGTTCCCTGTCTGAAAACATTAAGCAGAATTTTCGACTGGCTTTTCGGATAACGTGAAGCAGGATGACCAGTACGGGAACTGGGATTTGTCTGCAGCCAACAGACAAATCTAGAACAACTCATCACGCCTGACACCAAAAAGACTTACAGCCATTACTCCCAGCGTTTTGGCAGTCATTACAGTGAATGAATGATCATATTACGTATTCCCAGGAAATGAAGGGCACAAACTGGGACACGTGAGAAGATGTCCAGTTGCCTTTAAGATTTGTGAGTACAGAAACCAAGCCCATTTTGACACGGGAAGAAACAGCGCTCTGAAGATATTTTGCTTGGTTCCAATCACAATCACCGGTTGCCACAGAAATCTTCCTCAGGGGAATGTCAGAGTTGTCTGTGCCTGAAATCCTTTTGTTCCTCTCCTGCACTGCTCAACAGCACAAAGGCCATGTCAAGTTTATGTCTAAAGCAAGGCCTGCTTTGTTTGGATTTACCCACTGACCAAATTCAGACATCACAGAAGCTGGTGCAACTGGGCTGACTCATGCTGCCACTGAATTCTGGTCAAAGTCTATTACTATAAGGTAAAGCCTACATCCATTTTATCTCCTTGAGCTCCTGCTATTGTTCAGCATCAACTGTCACCTTCCAATGATGGTTTAATGGGTGTAAGGAGCAGTGAATTTGGTAGCAGTGCACTCCATGCATATTCACGAATACGTGAACTGCGGAGGTGATTTGTCATTCCGAAGTTGGCATGATACCAGTTTTCCAATTGAAAACCTTTCTTTGTGTTATTCTTTAAAACTTTTATTGCTTGAATTGACCTTGAAAGTATCTTTTCTTTGCCCTCATTACCACAGCTTTTCCCTGCCATCCTAGGAGGAGGGTTTTCAGGGTATGCAACTGGAAGGTCAGGAAGGTTGCAGCCACCTTTAAGAGACAGCTGTAGTATACAGGTGATGGAGGTGAGGTGTGCATCCCCTGTTTCCACTGACACCACTGATCCTTCACCCCTATTATCCCGTCAACACTACTGATGTCCACAGCACTTCCATCCCATTTTAGAGACGTAGAACTGAAAAAGACAGTGGTGAGTTCATGGCTGAGTTTTGGCAGATTGTGGACTAAAGGGTTCGATTACCTGTAGTCCTAGGTCAAAACTTCAGCTTCACTCTGTCTTTCATGTGCATGCAGCTGGGATCAGTTTTAAAAGGTGGCCATGTACCATAGAAAGAGCCCACTCAGGTCCTCCTGAAAATCCAGTTGTAAAATGTGCCAGTGAGATCCACTGAGTATTTTGGGATAACTGCCTTTTTTTTGCCCCAAAACCAATAGGAGCTGAGCTCTGTTGAAAACTGGTGCAGTGTCTGCAGCTTCCAACAGTTCTATACACATTTTAAAAAGCTGGTTTCTTTATATATACCTGCTTAAGCAGCCAGCTCATCCTTGGCTCAGCGTTTCCTGAGTGCCATTAAAAACAGAACCTGAGAAAGGAATAAAGAAAACAGCAAGCCAGTGGTGAATCCCATCGAGCCAGTCAGCAGGAAAACGTTCAAACCCAAACCACCCCTCACACACCCCCAGCAAAAACAAGCACCTACCATTCCCTCATGCATCTGGTCCTTACTAGAAACTTCAGGACTCCACTGACTTCAGGGGTTTTAACTCATCCCAAACCCCACAGACCAACACATAGCAAAGATGCTTTCTCAAGCTGTATTTTGGTGATCAAAAAAGAGCGAATTTCAGGTCCTTAATGCATCTTTCCTTGTTACTGACTGACAAAACCCCTTAATTAATGCAGAGTGAGGATTTCCTGGCAGTGCCTGAGCCTTTATAAAATAGCGGCCTCAGCAAAATCCGGACTTTTGGAAGCTGGGAAATACAGTGGCAACATTCAGGCAACCTTTATTTTTCCCTCCTGGGAGCTGGCAATAGGAAGAGGGAACTGCAGTTCTGAGTATTGTTCTGTCAAATGGTACAAGACTACAATAAACTATGATGGTAAGGAAGATGGGAGGCCATACCTCTCAGGTGGGACCTCAGCCCCACAGCCCCAGTAAATATATATATATACTTGTATTTATATACCCTGAGATAGCTGCATACCTCTTTTCATCACTGCATTCTGTGCATTCAGTCAGTTCTGGGAGACATATTTTAGCCACTGGCACTTGTGCAAAGTGAGGCAGAGGAAATATTCAGTGGTCTTAATAATATATATATGACTAAATATTGGTGAGTAGTGGGAAAGATACAGTTTAACTATTATGGAATTGTTTCTAGAAAACTGGGTCAGCGTATGCATGTAAAGCAAACACCACTGTAAATACAGTCCACTTTTCCAAAGAGAAGATGTGCCTGTGCTGTAGTGGTTCCATACTACGTTCCCTGAAAGACACTCACTGAAGAGGTGAATTATTTCCATTACAGACATATTGAGGCATTGCTATAAAGGTTGGAGTTAATATTGCTTCATTCTCCCCTGTATTTCCTGGTTTCTCAGTGGTTTGAATTATGCTGAGCTCAACTTTCAGGAAGCAAGTGAGCAATCTTAACCATATGTTAGCAAATCTTTTCAGCAAAGTAATGTTTTCAATAGGGACTTTTATTCTGTAGATCTTGGAAGCTCTTTAAGTACTTGTAGTTATTACTGCAACAACAGCACCACTGAAATGAAGTGAAGGGAGCCCTGTGACTCTGAAGCCCTGTGTTCTCCATTGTTTTGTGGAAGGGGCTTGTCAGCACTCACTGAAATATTTGGAAGATGAAGTTATCAAGAGGGAGATGAGAGAATCCTCACAAATTATGGTTCTATGTAGTTTACAAGCAATGCCTAAGAACAAAATGATGGGTCTGTCCTTTTCTCCCTCCTCTTCACTTCCTATCAGGATATGCATAACCCTGCCTGAGGAAATTTCGAGCACACTCTTCTCTTCCAGCCCTGTGAAGCCATTAGCTTCTTAGAAGCTATTAGCACTTAAGGAGTTTCTCATGCTTCACAGTGAGCTGCTTACAGCCCATCCTCCCCTGCATATGCTACATTCCCTAAGTCTGGATTTCTGTCTTCAGGCCTGGTTTTGAATCCTTTCCAGTGCTCCCTGCACATCAGGTTACAGGACAAGGTACTGCATAGGACAGCCAAAGAAGGATTTATCCTTTTCCTCCCAGTGCAGGGTGGGTTCAGGTCCTAGAGCAGGAGTGAGTGTGGGCAGGGGTGTGCTGCAGGGTTCCCCACATTCAATTCTGTTCTCTGCTATCCACCTGCATTTCCCAGTATCCCATCCATCACCATTCTTTCCTTCCACATAACACTGGACTTCACTTCACTGGGAAGCTGATTACTGGCATGGGTTTAAAAATGGCTCCACTTCCCTCAGAGGAATGTCCTCAAATGAAGAAAGAAGTTTGTTTCAGCACTTGGCTTTACAAATCAATGAAGTTTAGGGGTTTTCTTCTCTCTATCAAGCAGATCAAGAATCAGCTTCAAAGAAACTGATGAAAGAAGTCCAGACTATATGAAAATTCAACCCCAAATCCAGCCTTTATCAAAGGCAGCTTTCTCATTCTTCTGTCTCCTTCTATTTTGCGCAGTGTCCTTCTCCCTGCTTTGGCTTTCCCTTTCTTTTTTCCTTCCTGTCTCCCTAAGGAATCTTCTTTTCCAGCTGTAGTGCAATAGTGTTATATTTGATTTCTTCCTTACTTTCCGAAGAGGAGCTGCTAAATAGCATACTCACAAATGCATCAGCAAACACTAATTTGAGAGGTATTACAGGTGTCAGCATGAGACAGATAAACCTGGAGAAATCAAGAGAAAGATTAGGTAAGATCTTAAGAAATGGATTTTGGGAAAACCAATCAAACTCACAGCTATTCCTTAGGGCAGAGAAACCTGCAAAGCACAGCATGTACCCATGGCTTGTGTCAGCCTGATCCTGTCAATTTGAACCCTGACTTCACTCATTCACTCTCCTTTGTATTCACAGAAGAGAAACTGTTTTGCACTCTATAATGGACCAGTTCCTATTAAAATCAAACAATTAAGGACATGAGACTCTATTGTGATACAGTAGAATAATTATTAATGATAGTGTGGCAATACAGCATCGTTGCAAAATCTGATGTACTCTAAATGAATCACAGCTCCAAAGCAGCCAGCACTTGTTGAGCGCTTGGTTATACTTGGAGCATGATGCTGGAAACTGGGCACTTCATTAATGAAAACACTGACAAAGGGATTTCAAGGAAAAAAAGGCATTCGGAGAAAGAAGGGAACATGCTCTCTTAATGCACTTCAGCATGCCATGAGCATGAGGGAGAACATCGCTGTGCAGAGGATAACCATTCACTTTCATGACTGTTTTAAGGATTTGTGATCAGGAATGCAACCTGAACACTTTGAAATTCCTTAAAAAAATCTATCAGACAAAACAATTCTAAAAGAAAAATGAGGCCAATTGAAAAGTTTGAGGATACCACCTTCTAGTTTGTGTAACCCTGCAGTAGTCCAACATTATGCGAACTTAAATCGAAACCAGAGTGATTTAGACATTACAACGTTTGCTCTAAAAATATAAAACCCTGAATGCTTTGAAGCTGCCAGAACTTTTTTCCTTTTTGAAAACATTTTCATGGAATTCACATGAATTCAACAATTATTCACCCCAAAGGAGCTGCCTTTTCAGAGCCAATGGGGCCCACTGGGGTGTTTTCTGTGACCATTTTTAATGCTCCTGCACCACAGGTATTAAGAAGCACCCAGAGGAGTGATTGTGACACTTCCCAGTGGCTAGTGCCAACCTTGTTTTTAAAACACTGTCCCTCATTCTCAGCAATGGGCTCCAGTTTTGGTCCTGGTGCCATGGTTTTGCTTTGGCCAACAAAACACTCCCATCCCAAGTTACATCCATGCGAAAAGGAAGGAAATTGTTTAGGGTGGTTAATAAAGGACCACAAACTGTAATAGCAAAACAGAATAAGATGATGCAGTTCAAGAGACCTGTGCAGGAGCTTCACATATAGCAGACCATACTAGGTTGCTCCCTGAAGAGAAGAAGTGATGTTTCCCCTGCTCACAACGTTCAGCCCCATTCCAAGAAAAGGCCCATTACAGGCACAGTAATTGCTCTTGCAGTCAGAAGACTACAGCAGATGACCTAAAATGGGTCATCCTGGTTTATTCTGATCTTATACACTGCTTGCCTTTGCTTGGAGACATCACTGTGCTCATGCAGTGCATTATGAGGGAAGCAAGCACACAGACAGGACCCTTTAAACTGGGAGGGAATTGGTACAAGTGTTCTTTTAAATGCTTAAACAAAATCTGGGGATAGAGTAGAAACTGACAATCAGAAGGAATTGGATCCACAGCTATTGAATTGCCTATCCATTCCTGGCACATTAGGAATACATGATTTGTGTCCTTTACATTAGCTGGGATACAGAAACATTCTCTGCCCTTACATAATCTTGGGCAGAGAAGCAAAACTGTAACCACCGGATTCCTTGGCTGTAAAAATGGTGTTCTCACCATTTGTGACCACAGTAAATCATTCTGACTGAAAGCAGGCTTCCATTGTGTCCATTCGAGTGTTACCTTCTGCTGCTTGGGGACAGCTCTGATCTTGTACTCACAAGAGATTGATTGGCCTGAAAGACAATATGCTGCAAACG
Source organism: Melopsittacus undulatus (assembly GCF_012275295.1). NCBI lineage: Eukaryota > Metazoa > Chordata > Aves > Psittaciformes > Psittaculidae > Melopsittacus > Melopsittacus undulatus. The sequence goes on from NC_047529.1 coordinate 113,933,142, forward strand.
GGGCATTCAGATGACATTGCCCTTCCACTGACTTTCTTAAAGACTCAACATGCTTCCCAAGTCTAAAAGCTGTTTCAGAGAATCATAAGCCATGGCTCCAATCTTCCACAAACACAGATGCCTAAAAAATTAATGCTCTGATGGACTTTTGGGGACTAATTTGAGTGGTTTTCACTCAATGCTTTGATCTTTGCCTGGGACATGGCATTTTTAGGGGCATTTCTTCAAATATTGGCTACTGCCATGCAGCTATTTCACCCAACATGGGAAGACATCCACCTCTGTAGTTAGATGAGTGGCCACCCTCTAGCAGTGCACATCAGTCTGGTGACAAAGTGACCAGCTTATTTGGTAGGGTGATCAAGAGGATTTGGAGAATGAAACACTGGAGTGTAGTCACAACACACAGCAGCACACCTGATGAAAATAACCGTATTGTGTAACCTCAAAGTCAGAGACATGTTAGTAACTGACATGGACAGATTTATCTTCACAAAATGTGTTGAATTTAGATGATTAACAACACTTATTCCCTAGTTCCATAGACCAAACAGGTCTTTCGGTGCTTACTGAAGCCTGGTTCCATCACTTTCCCTTCTATTTTCCCATGGCTGGTAACTCAGATAAAGGACTTTGGGATTCTACTTCATGGTCCCACTCCATGCTCTCACTTGCAGAAGCCTGTATACCCCAGAAACTGCTTCCCAGAAATGTTTATCTTCTGTTGTCTAGCTGCATGGTCATCTGTGGGGTTTCACTACATTTGTGTCCTCCTTGTGCCCATCGTTTATTAGACACACTTTGCTCCATTACTGACCTCAGGTATTTGGAACAGAGCTTATTTCTAAGGGCAATCCAGCTGCATTACTGTGAGTGCTGAGCCTCCTGTCAGAGAACCACAGAATGGCTTGGGTTGGAAGGGACTTTAAAGATCATTCAGTTCCAGCCCTCTGCCATGGGTAGGAACACCTTCCACTAGAGCAGGTTGCTCTAAGCCCGGTCCACAACCTGTTCCAGTGTCGCAGCACCCTCACAGGGAAGAATTAATGTGCTTAGCACTCATATGTGATACTAAAGTCTCTGTTCAGTGCATAAGCTAGAACTAGTCTCAAACTGCTCTTAGGAATTAGTTTTGTGTGTAAATTAGATTAAGCTGGTTTTCATTTTGTAACAACTTTATAGTAAGCAACGGGAACTAAAAATACATTTTAAACATCACTAAGCTGAAAAGTTTCCTTTTAACATTTCATACTGGTTTATTTTACTACCTTATGGAAGAAGTTAAGAGAATAATGGTTCGGTTTAGTGCCTTTAATGAAGATACTCACAATTATATTTGTCATAGGTAGGTAACTATTTTAACACTTTTTACATTTGCACTGCCAACAAATGGAAATGAGTTACATAGAACAGATTGTTTGTCTACCTGAAAGAGAGATGTGATTCCTGGGAAGGTATTCGTTGTGCCAAGATACAGCTGAGTTGATTTCCTTTGCTGAGCCATGTCAGTTGACGCCAGCAGAGGCTCTAACACATTCATAGGGAGCTGCTGAAATGCAGAAGGGTTCAAGAGAAGAAATCAATTTCCAGGAACACCCGGTGACCGTATTGCTCCTTCCATCACTCTTTATCACACTGCTGGAAAACGACACCTGCAAAGGGTGAAAACAGGCAGTAAGAAACACACTGTGGCTGACGAGTGCTGAGCTGCTGTGGGTGATTCCATGGAGCTGTGGGGCTTTTGTGAGGCTCTATGAGGTCCCGCAGCTACGTGATTCCCTGTGGCTGTGCAACCAGCCAGGCGACTGTTTCAGTTTACCAGTTCCCTATCTTCATTCAGCCTAAATACTTACTGCAGACTAATTGGCCATCTATTGTCTGAGGGAGACTGGATGAGAATCATTTGGCTGAGATTGTGCAAGTTCAAAATGATGATTACAGGACTGGAGAAGCAACACTAGCAATTAAGCAAGCAGCAGACTGGAGGAAATACTCCCCATCAACTGCTCAGGCGTTGGCCTGGGATGCTGTTCTCCAGGGATGCAGGTGTTGGGTGCTCCTCAATGTGTAATTGGTGGGTTGCCAAAAAAGATCTGTGGCTGCTCCATCCTTAGGCAGTGTTCAAGGCCAGGCTGGACAGGGCTTGGAGCAACCTGGTCTAGTGGAAGGTGCCCCTGCTCATGGCAGGGGGTTGGAACTGGGTGAGCTTTAAGGTCCCTTCCAACCCAAACCAGTCTGTGATTCTATGAAAGGTGAGTGGATAACCTGGGTCAGTGAACATCTGCATGCGTTCAAATCCCTCAGGGGCTACCTGTGAACTTCTAACCTCAGGCAGCATCAGTAAGGTTGCTGTAAAACAGTTCTCCCTTATCTAGTCCCAAACCCCCCTCCCTGAAACAGCTGCTCATGCAGCACAGCCCTGCTCATGAGAAGTTGCTCTCTGGGAGACCTGTGCACCAAGCCCTGTGCTGGCTGACATATGATTTCTTGGTAAATCAGCTTTCTTCTAGAGCTGGTATCATCCAAAGGGCTGAGGAGGTAACTCCTGGGGCAGCTCATGGGTCTGGGTGGATGCTCTCGGCACGAATCAGTAGGAAATCACAGCAGAACAGCCTTGGATGTCCCTCTTTCCCCCTCCATGATCTGAAGGCATGAAAGTTCGGTTGACTAAAACTGGCAAAGCAATAACTTTTCTATTCTGTCCTGATCTGAAAACGTGTTTAATGGGATATTCGGGTAAGCTTTGTGCAATGTGGGGTTTGCATTTATTTTCTCCTTCAGTCATGTCAGGTCGAACAGAAACACAAACCCCACAACAAAGAAGTCTCCTCGTGGTTCACACTGCTGCGCGCTGCCTTTTGTCGTGATTTGGAGCATAAACCCACGAAAAATACAGGCTAGGAAAGGCAATTGTTTCCTGTGTGACAGGCTCCACAGCATCTAACAATGTGAAGGTGGGGGTTTTGTCACTGTCATTAGTAGGAGCACGATATCACCATGTTTTCAGGCAGTCCTTCCTCTTTAGGTCTGGTCCTTTTGCCTTTCAGATGAGTGCTAAAGACTCTTTAAACCACTCAAATATACATACACACACACACCCCGAATTTCAGACCCAAACGCGATAAACTGAGCCCAGAAAATGCTACCTCCTTCCTCTCCGCGCTGGTTGGTTCCGTACTCACGGGCTCATCGCGGGGGTACTGCCGGAGGATGCGACCGAAGTTTCCTTTGTCCGTACGGGGCGGACAGGACGGGACGAGAGGGTAACGAGCCCGAATCCACCCTCCTCCCGCTGCCTGTGCGGGGCCGGAGCTGCGCTCAGCGCGCAGGGCCCCCGCGGAGCGCTCCTGCTCCGTGCGGCTGCGGGCTCAGCGCAGAGCCCGGCCCCGCTCTCCCTGCGGCTCCCGCCGGGCCCAGCGCGGCGGCGGATGGAGGGGGGGCCGAGCCCGGCGGGGGCCGGCGGGGGCGCCCGCTGAGCGGCGGTGCCGATGCCGGGGGGCCATGAGGGCGGTGTCCGGCCATGGCCCATGGCAGCGCGGCCGTCATGCTCAAGTGCGTGGTGGTGGGGGACGGCGCCGTGGGCAAGACGTGCCTGCTCATGAGCTACGCCAACGACGCCTTCCCCGAGGAGTACGTGCCCACCGTGTTCGACCACTACGCAGGTGAGCAGCGGCGGAGGGGGGCCCCTTCCTCCGTCTCCGGCCTTACCCTGCCGGGAGGCGATGGGAAGGGAACTCGGCCGGGGTTTGCCCCCCCCTCACCCGCTGTGTTTCTCCCCCCTCGCAGTCAGCGTGACCGTCGGGGGCAAGCAGTACCTGCTGGGGCTGTACGACACCGCCGGACAGGTGAGTGCCGAGCGCTGCCGACCCCCGGCCCCGCCGCGATCCCCCACTGAAGTTACTGGTGGGCTGCGGTCCGGGCTGGGTGATTCAGAGGCGGGGGGGGGGGGGGGGGGGGGGGTGTTGTTATAAACCGGGTTTAGAACAAACCCATCGATCCAGACCGTGTTCCGAGGGCGGACACCAGCGTTATTTATAGCCGTGGGTGCCCAGCTCCAGGGGGGATGCGGCCCGGGGAGGCAACGCGACCGGCCCGGGACCGGCAGCATCCCCCGGCCTCGGTGCCGACCCTCCCGCTGGTGTTCGGAGGGGGGAACTTGCTGCTCCAACGCATTAGGTCGGGCAGAGCCCCCAGTGCTGCCGCTCGCCTTGCTGGCACTGCCCAGCTCTTCAGTCTTAGAGGTAGGAAATCGTAACGTGTAATTGTCAGCCGCTGCCGTTGAGATAACCCCGGTTTGTTTTGCTGTGCCAGACAGTGGGAGTGATTCAGGTTGAGATTATTACAGCCTGTTTTGAAGGATGCTATGTCTGCATGTATCTTAAGTAACTTCGGTGATTGATAAGGCGCTTGGTTCCGGGGGGGTCGCTGGTGTACTGGTTTCTAAAGGGATCCGTTACTCAAGTCACTTCTCAACTTGCGTGGCACGGGTTCCCTGGGTTAAGGAATGAGAGTCTCGAGATGCCTCGTTGGAAATGAAATCGTTTGTGCCTTGGAGATGCAGGGCTCAGGCAGAAATGGGTTCGGGTAAAGTTGTGTATCCCTTGTGTTTAAACTTCTCCTTGCAGCGTGAGCATGTGTTCTGCTCTCACATGACCTCAGACGCGCTTCCTTCTCGTATAGAGCCACTGGTAACATGATGGCACTGGACTCGCATAGGCTGGAGGCAGTTCTTTAAACCATGTTACTCCTGTGCCTAATTAAACAGCTGCTGCCTAAGTGAGTGAGGCTTTTTAGGTCTGCAAACAGCCTGGAGTAAGGGAAGTGTTTAACCAGCCCTTGATATCTTGGTTAGGCCTGCAGTCAGCAATGAAGTTAATTCCATGAGAATTACAGCAAACAGCCCTATTTCCAGGGTGAGACTTCCCAAACAGGCTGGCTTCATGGTTGTCATCTCCCTGACATAAACACAAACTGCTCAAAGTTATGCCAAGTGCATTTCTTCCTGTTGCCATAGCCCTGTTTGTCAGTAGTAACTGCTTCAAAACACAGCGTGTAAAACACTGCTGAAGTAGGTTACAGAATGAGAACTGAATGCCCAGGCATAGGAAGTGTTTGGTTAATATGCGACTCCTTTTATCTCTTTTTCATAAAGAGCATTGGAACATGTGAAAGTGACCCCAGCACTATTGCACACGTGCATGGTCTCAAACTGCTTGTGCTGCCTTGTTGCTGTTAATGGGAGCGTGTGTTGTTAGCACTGTGTAACTGTAACTAAGGTGGTTTTGTGGTATCCCCCCTCTTACTGAGTGTGCTGAGTACAAAACTGAGTGACTTTTGGCCTCCTCAAAAGCCAGCAGGTTGAACTGGCCTGTTTACAACAAACAGCAAGTGAAGGTATCCCCTGTCTGTTATGCTAAGAAGGTCTTTTCAGTGTGAAATTGTATAGCCAAACATGTAAAAAGCTGGCCTTTTTCCTTCCTTTTTCCTTTTTCTTTCTTTCCCCAAATTCCAAGAAGCTGGAATCTTTAAGTTTGAATCACGGAGCAGTTTCTGATGTGCCCAGGACCAGATCCTGTTGGCCTAATTCTGAGGAGCCTCGGCTCATGTCGGGTGTTGTAATGAGGCTACTGTAACACATACACCTGGCCTTGGCAAAGCTCCTGTTTTAATCAGACCCATGGTACTGATAAAATCTCTACCATTATCCCCATCCCACTGCAGCATGTTTGGGGCACTGCCCACGGGAGCCCCATCCCAACATCCAGCACAACCAAGGTGGGAGTCTGTGTGAAGATGCCAGTCCAGCAATTCCATTCAGCTAAAAGCTGCTTTGTCAGGGAGCTGCTGCCAAGCCAGACTTCCCGGAGCTGTGTGATAACAGAAAGCTCTCTTTAAAGCTTCAATACGTGTAGTAAAGAGCAGAAAAGACGTGAGCGGATGGTGCCCTCTCTGTGTTGAGGAAACTGTGCTGCATTTGGTGCATGCCTGCTGCTTGCACAGCCTTCTGTTCGGCTCGGATTCAGAGTCGGGATTTCTGTGCCAGCACACATCAGTGCTTTCATCTCTAATTCTGTTCCCCCCCCAGTTGTACTGTAAAATACTGGCCTGATAGTATTGTTTTATCACAACTTGGCAGTGTGTGAGCACTGTGGTATCTAAGCAGTTCACAGTCTTCAGCGTGTTTATACTCCCAGAGCATAGGTACAACCTACAGATCTCATTTTGGGGGAGAGGAGTTAGAGGGTAAATGGAGGGTAAGCAGTGACCTACTCCAAATCCATGCAGGAAGCCCATAGCAGAGAAGGATTAAAGACCTATTGATTCATAGCTGGTGTACAGCAGGCTCATTGCTCCAAAACACTGACTTAATCAGCCTGTGAGTCTCTTTAACTTGCGTGGTTATGTGTTTAGCAACTTGTGACAGACTTCTGTTTGGCAGAGGAGTTGCAAGCTTTCGGGTTCATAGCATCCAGCACTCATTTCTAGCTTGCTTCTTCACAACACACAGAGCATCACATGTAGCAACTGATGACACAATGCATCATATCCTTGTGAGTTTAAAGTAGGTTGAGAATAAATCCATAAAGTCCCATTTCCCCCCCTCCAGGTTATATATAGCAGGAAAAATGCCACTAGCAGGCCACAAACTTCAGTTTCTATGCAGACAGACCTTCCCCCTTTGGTGGGGGTATGTGTGAGCTCAGGCAGGCTTCCCTCTGGCTGAAAGTACTTTGGTCCTGGTTCAAATAGCCAGTACAGCTGCTGGGCAGGGGAGGCAGCCGGAGCCCATTTGGGTGTGCAGCTGTGGAAGCAGCTCCTGCTCCATGGAGACGGGTGGGAATCCGGTGCCTGTGGTGTCCAAGAGGACATTCCTCCAGCAATTCCTCCCAGAGGTGGAGCCGGCAGCTTCTTTTAGCCTTGCTGCTGCACAGAGCCTTGTGCTTTGGCTTGGAGTGCATCCTGGTATCCACAGGGAGAACTGGAACCTGTCTCCATCACCTGGAGCTGGGAGCATCAATGCACTGCAGTTTGAATGCGAGGTGGTTGTGATACTGGTGCTTGGATTCCTTTGGCTTTGCAGTAGCCTCTCTTGCTCTGGGAGACTTAACTATGTGTCAGTGCTGTTCATTGAGCTGTGGTATGGGGCAAAATCAGCCTGGGAAGAGAATGATGTCTTCATCAGGGGTCTGTTGACTGCACTGTGTTAGAGGGTTTTTGAGCTGGTGACAAGTGATGTCATTTTGATCTTCTCTAACACCCAAAGTAATGCTGCCAGCTCTCCCAATGGAGCAATGTCTATAAGCACTAATGAAGAGGTGTGCTGCATGTCCCCTTGCCACATCCCAAATCATAGGGATAAGTGGGAGGGCCAACAGGAGTTACCTCTTGGGGATTTCACTCCGTATTGAAGGCTGCTGCTTAAAATGGCAGTTGGGGTCCATCCTCCTCTCACTCTGCGGGGTTTCATTGATGCTGTCCCTTTCCTTCCATATGTGCTGACCCCATACACATGGAAGCCTTGCTCTGCTCCATGTCTTTGCTGTGAAGAACTGTCAGGTAGGATGCAGGGGATGCATGAGCAGAGCCAGTGCTGCTCCAGCTGCCCTAGGAATAGAGATGCTGAGGCATAGCATGGCTGTTTGGTGCAGGTTTGGCATCAGGCCAGTGTCTGAGTAGTGCAGAGCAGGGTACAGAAGGAGCAGAGTGAATCTTGCTATGGTGCAGTGCCTCATAATAACATTGGTATCCCTCAGCATCACTCAGTGTTGTGATACTGGCCTGGCCTGGTTGGACAATGCTGAGGTAAACTGTTCCTTGGCTTTCCACTTCTATTTCTCTGCCTTAAACACCCTAATACGAGCATGACAAGCTGAAGGTCTGGTACAGTAAAGCTGGCAGTGCCTTCTCAACCATCACCAAAACAGTAGCCACAGAACACGCTAAGCACAAGAGCAGAATAAGCCTCTTCTTGGCTCCTCTCAGCTCAGATACCAGTGGCTACTGTGGCTGCAGCAGCAGCCATTTAATTCAGATATGCTGATGTTCTGGTTGCAGTGGAGGCCCTGGTGCTGCAGGCAGTTTTGTACTGGACAGGCTTCCATTTGGCACCGCTTGCCCTAGACAAGTGTTGAAGCAAAGATGGGCTTTGCCTTTGGATGGAAGGGGACTCACACCTCCAGCTTTGCTTTTAAAAATGCCTTACAGCAACACTAACCCCAGTGCAAAGCTCCCATTCACACACCTCCCTTGCTGTGAGCTGTGACTCACACTCTGAAAGCATCACTGCTTTCCTAGAAAGGCAGGTAAGCATTGCTGGCACCAGGTGGGGAGCCTCGGGTGGCAGGTGCTGCATCCATGAAATGCACGTTGGGAACTCAGGACAGTTGTGTTTTATTTTCAGTGTCAAAAGCCCCATAGCACTTTTGAATAGCATCACTGTGTTATGGTAAAAGCAAATGCAAGGAGTCTGTTTCAAACTGTAGATCCAGTGTGTCTTTATGGAATTATCAGTAAGTTAATGGCAGGCCAAAGTAAAGAACCCAAAGCTTGAGAGGTTCTCTGAAACTTCAAGTTTTGATATGTTAAAAGCACATTTTCATGAAGACTACTGACACAGACTCTTGCTAAATACTAGTTATGCTAAACATTGGTATTATGTTATATGGTCCAATAAAAATCCCTTTTCCTGGGTGAAGAGTCAGCAGATATCCTTTAGTTTGTGATCAAGTTCTCTCTGTATTTTACTATCATTTCTTCAAGGTACAGCGACATCTTTCAATGCTATCCACACAGCAGCAGCTAAAAGGGCAATACTCAATAAAAGCAATTGGCACAATGTTACTGCACATCCTCTTACGTTCTGACTTCATTTTAAGGTGATGTGTGCACCTGCACTCATTCGAGTATCACACAACCCATTGCTGTACTGCTGGAGGCAGGAGTGATAGAATGGGATAGCTGGATAAGGTGGCATGAGCTGTACAGTTAGGTTCTGACAGAGAATGTGTGAGACCCTGGGAATTCTTGGCTGGTCCACAGTCAGACTTCCTGACTGAAGTCCATTTCCTATGCAAAAGGCTCTTTATATGTTGGTAAATAAGAAAAGTATAAAAATGCATTTTTTCATGGATAGCCTAACTCTTGATTCAGCCTCCAAACTACCTCTTGAAGCAAACTAAATCACATTTAGAGTACTGCCTCCACAGCTCAGAGCCGCGATCCAGAGGGCTTACAATGTGCATTGGAGTCTGATCCAAAGCTCTGTGTTAGCAGGCACCCTATGGCTGATTTCAGTAAGCTTTATGCCAATTCCTTTATTGAGAACACATGGACAAAGTAGACCTAAAACTTGAGCAGTACTGAGGTTTTGCCAGTCGCTGGCTTTCAAAGTGATGAGTCAGCTTTTCCTATCCGCAGACACCACCACCTAAGAACCTAAATGGTTTGAGCCTTTTTCTGGATGTGGGTTTTCTTTAAGCCTTTGTGCTCCATGTGTTCAAGTTCTGTGTGTATCTGTGGGGTACCAGAAATGTCTCTTTCATTTAAAGGTAAAAAGGATGTGATTTTTTCTCCAGGAACCTGGGCTTTAGGAAGCAATATAAAGTCCACTGATTCCAAATCCTGCAGTTTTACTGTGAACTGTAAACTCCAACATTACTAAAATGGATGCTCTGGGACAAAGCTTCATGACTTCCAAATTAGCAGTTACATTTCTAACAGAACTGCCCCTCCTCTCATTAGAAGCAATGCAAAATGAGGGCAGAGAGGAGGGGAACGGTATCTTCTTACTGCTCTGGCCTGTGCTTTTATAAGCAGCCCTTTGGTTTGGATCGGTGACTGGATGATTTGTGTTAAGACAAATGTGTCTGAAGGCCACACGGCACTTCCAGCCGTTCCGAAGGGGTTGTGTGTCATTTGACACGTTAGTGGCCACTGTCCTCAGCCTGGTTTTATCCTGCTCTGTGCTGCATCCGTGTTGTGGCACATGCAACAACCCTTTGTGATGGGTGGCACTCCTGGTGCATGTATGGAAATGCAGGTGGCTGCATTGTTCTCCAGAGCAAAGGAACATCTGTCAGCATCCTAAGTGAGCGCATTGCTTTGGATGAATAAAACACAGGCTGAAAGTGCCTCAGGCAGCTCACGCTCTAAATTAGGTATAGCCATGAATGCTAAAAGATCATCTGCAGGACTTAATGCTAGTTCCTTCTTGGTCTGATACCCGGTTGAGATGCAGTGGTGGAGTCAATAAGGGATGGATGCCAGGTGTGATCTGGGATGCATCTGTAGTTACGACCAAGAGATAACCCAGCCAGGGGAAGTGAGCTGGATTACATATTCCTCACTTGAGGAACTGAAAACACAGTTTTTCAACTGCCTTAACATCTGCTGCAGCAAAATCATGGAGTGTTTTACCATGTGCTTGAATGGAAACTGTTAACCCCTAACAAATCAGGACTTGACATAAAATGAGGTGCAGAAGACTCTTAGGAACTCCTTTAATTCCAGGAACTATTTCACCATGATGTGTTTATTCAGTGCGCACATGATGGCACTGGTGCTCTGGCACTTCATCTCCTGAGAAGCTGCATGATGGGAATTAATCCCAAGGAGTCAGGGGAAAGGTTTAGACTTCTGTCTTATAAAGCTGCTGCTCAGCACTGCACTGAAGAATGGGCTTTTGGGGCTTATTTGTAAAAAGGGAAAGGGAATGGGACACCTAACTGATCAGTCTTTCTTGTCTGGGCAGGATTTATACAGCTAGTAAATGAAAAGTCATGTATGATCTATGGATAACTATATTCAACTATCTCTATTCCATAATCTGTTTTCCCTGTGAGAACAGATTATTGATGGTCATATTCTTCTGTAAAAATAAAGAGCCCATCTTTCCAAAGAGCAGGATCTGCAGATGCCTGTGCCAGGATAAGTTTGAAGTTTTTCCTTTCATTGCCCATATCAGAAAGAATGAAAAATCCCCATTATTCATGGCTGCAGTCACCCAAACTAGGGTGGATCCATTTCCTGGAGAAACTGGGAATCCTGTGTGGGAACAGTGCTGTTCGTAAGGTCACTGATGGTAAGAAAGGAACCGGCGCAGGAATGCTCCGTAGCCCTGTGATTCCTCATAGGCATCTCAGAGCTACGGAGGATTGTCATAGGTAAGGAGTGAAAGGGCTTGTCCATGGCTATTACTTTAGGGCCTCCATAGCGGATGAACAAGTGGTATAAAGTGTTTATGTGCAGCTGTGCTTCCCGCTACTGACTGCAGCTAGTTGAATCCATGTTCTGTTGTTGCAGACAGTGAAAAGCCTTACAGAGATAAGGCAGGGACTTCCACTTTCAGGAAAGCACAAGGAAGCCAGCAAGTTGAAGTTCCTGTGGTGCGGGAGAGAGGGAGTGTTCTGTTGAGGCCACCTAGGACAAGTTCAGCATCACCGCATGGCACGATGTAGGATTTGGGAAGTATTTAATCCCACATTAAGGCAGGGATCAGTTCTGATCACTTAAAGGCAGTTTTGTGTATAACTGAAGAGATACTCTGTCCTTCTTGTCTCTGATCTCTAAAATCCATCTTACCATGCTCCATCTTCTAGCCAGCTATTTCTCTCCATACAGAAAAGCTTTTCAGGAGTGTAAGCAGCTGCAGTCTTCATATATCCCAGAAGGAAAGTTTTGTCAAAAGAAAAGGTAATTCATAAACCCTGAGCTTTTCCAATGTATAATTCATCCCTCCTCCGAAGAGCCCTCCTCGCAGGGATTTACGGATGGATTTAGAACAGCTTACTTCATTTTTAGAATACAATGGATGAGCATCACCCTGCATTCTTGCAGCCTTTTCTATAAATTAAAAATAGATGCTGGGCCCGAATCAGCAGCTTTCTGTGCTCCCTGGGAAACCTGTGTGATTGAGCCACAACAGGATAGTGCTGCTGCCTTCAGCAATGCAAGCTGCATCCCCAGAAGCCTGTGAAGAGATGGAGGGTCTGTAGTGCACTTTACCCTTGTGAATCATCAGTACACCTTGGTTTGTGTGTTCAGAAGCTACAAACAGTAACAAATAGGGCTTGGGCTGCAGAAGTGGACAAGCAGATGCTTTATGGCAATGCTGTGTCAGTCCGAATTGCAGCTTGCCCAATGGTCCTGGCATTAGTGGTGCCGTGTGAGAAGCAGCACCAGGAAGCCAGCAGCCTTGGGATGCTCCAACCTCCATCCTTGCAAAGGGCTGCAGTGTTACACAGACCAGACTGAAACGATTTGGAGAGGTTTTTAGCCAGGGAAGCAATTTGCGCTTGGCATGGGGCAGGACAGACCACTTCCCTCTCTCTGCTCCCCCAGCAAGCATCTTGTAGGATCAGAAACCACAGGGTGAGTCAGCAGGGTGAATGAAGGCTGCTTCATGGTGTGCTGCTGGAATGGGCTGTTGTGCTCAAAGGCTCTCCCTGGTGCTCATGGCAAAGCTGCACATCAGCCTTTAATGCTAAATAATCTGGGGGAGGTGGGAGGATGTGGCCACTGGGGTAACTGGGAGCTGGGGCAGGTGTCAGATACAGCAGTCATTATGGTTCACTTCTCACATTGTCCATAATATTCCAGGGGCCTTCTGAGATGGAAATTCATTTTCAGGGAGGAAAACGATGAAAAATACAGTCACGAAGGATAGCTTTGAAATGAACTTCAAAAATGAGAGCATGACAATTCATATTGAGAGAGGACTTTTGACTGTGGTTACCATGCCCTGCTATTTGAAATGCGTTAAAACTTGGCCTTACAGCTGGGGTTTTGCTCTGCAGAAACCAGCTAGTTGCACGTGTGAGCCTCACTGAGACCCTCTGAGCAGCAGCAGGGATTACCCTTCACTGCGTGAAGGTTGGATTCCTCTAGTAACTCTGCCTGATGTCTATTTTTGGCTTCCCCTCTAAAAACAGATGGTTGGGAGTGAGAACCTCCTCTTATGATTGCTGTTGTAAGCTGTGAAAGCAACAGATGGTTGCTAACACAGAGATCACAAACCTGGAGTTGTTGAGCTCCAGTTTTCTTCCAGTGGGACAAGCTTTGTATGCTGCCATCCACTTTGTGTCTTATCAGAACAGAAAAGAAATAGGCTTCTCCTTCTGTTTGTAAGAGTATTTCAGTATGATGTAACTGGAGGACTGTCATTGAAATCCTGTTCCTAAGCTGCAAACCACATAAAATCATTAACTACTTTGTTCCATCAGAATGGAACATAATGTTATAATGTTATGTTACATTACGTTATAAATAATATATCTTAACAATATAATACCTATAGATGAGCATGACACACCTTGCTCAGGGCCCCTGCACAATGTTAATGACACACCAGCATTTGTTTTCTCCTATTTGCTTAAAGATGCAAGCCCTTGTATTTACAAGGAAAGGAAAATGTAAAAGTATCAATTTCAGCTCTGCTCTTCTCAAAATGAAACCAAAAAATAAGCCCAAGGAGTCCTTCCCAGTTTGTACTTGAGAAGCCAAGACAAGTCAGTAGTTCCTCCATCTCCTGTCCTTGCCTATGTCTGTTCTGTACTGGCAGCTGCGCTGGGTTACCAGAGAGACACTAGGTGAATGGTGGATGGTCCTGCCGCAATGGAATCACAACTCTATGTAGCATTAAATAAGCCAACATACTCGCATGCAGCTTCTTTAAAGTTATTACAGCTCTTGTATTTTCAGCATGTTTTTCTATCAGTATTCATTTGCTTCAGCAAACGGTGAACAGTTCTGTTTTAAAGTCCACAGTATGTTGGAGAATGAGCCATTTCCCCATTATAGCCTGGAGGTTTTGACACTTGTAATGCATATTTCGATCCTTTGTGGTCTTCTTGCCCATCTTGTCAATGTTATTAAAATAGTCCAGTAAAATTCTTTAGATCTTTTTAATGCCTAAATATACAGGCAGTGCCTCCCCCAATTAGACTGGAAGTCTTAATTGCTGTACAGGGTGGTGTGTACAGGCACCCAAACTGGGATTTATGTTGACTGGCCAGTATAATTATGTTTTGCCACTGCATTTAGTTTGAGAATTAGCCACATTCATTTCCCTCACACTAGAGTCAGAAAATACAGTTGAAGCAATCTGATTTTTCCAGGCTTCTCTAATATTCGGTCTAAATGCATTTGTTTTTTCAGAGCCTTCTACCCATGCAGCAGTTATTTAGGCCCAGTACATCAGAGTAAGTTTTAGGTTTGATTGCTGTTTCTGATGGGCTGTTGGAGAGCAGGAGGAGTCTTTAAGCACAGATAGCCTGCGAGATGCTGGTAACAGTTAAGCCAGGATCTTTCTTAAGAAGACCCAGGACCAGTGTAATGATGTGGTGGGAGGCTTTATTAGAATTATCTGCCATTATTAGCATCAACATGCACCTAATTTTCCTAGCACAGACAAAGGCTTTAAGGTGAGCCTGGCAGCACTGGCTTGTTTCAAGCAGCAGGATTGGTGGGGACAGCCAAATTCTCTGTTAATTTAAGTAAGTGTGAAGTCACCGTAGTGAATACCACGTACTTCTTTGGCCGTGGCACATGATGTCTCCAATCACACTGTACTTGCCAGCAGTTGAACTTCTTAATTACAGAGGACAGACCCACAGCTTGCCCAGTGCAGATGGGACAGGGTATAAATCAGAATGCAGATATATAAATAGCTGCAGGGGCAGGAAAGGAGTTCAGCAACGCACGCGCCTTAAAAAGCAGTAACACTGCTCACTCCCAGATGATTGCTGAGGAATACATGGGAAGTAAGGAGCAGGACCAAGATGTGGCTAAATGGATGCTGATTTATATCCAATGGGATTTAAAAAGATAAATACAAAAGTTTTGAAGTAAACCATACAAACGTAAAGTAAAATGAAGTAAACCAAGCTTTGAGATCAGAAATGGATTAGTAGTTGTCATGAATAAAAGGTCCATCTGCAATTTCAAATGGATTAACTGAAGAGGTATTTTAAGGCCAATGGACTAAGAGTGATTTCTGGTGACAGTGAAGTGTTTTCTCCATTCCAGCATTTAATGCAGTCAGTATTCTCGTTATTGTAGCCCAGATGTGAGGACTTTAGAAAACGTTGAATGTAGTAAAGGCAGCTCTTTAGTAGTAGGAATGAATTATGACTTTAAACTAGATCTTCTCTTTAAAGAAAACCTATTCAGTAATACCCCGTGTGTGATTTAGCAGAGCTGAATTCAAGAGCAGCTGACGGATCTGCCTGTGTGTTCTTGCATGCAGATTTTGTACTCCAGACCAGTGTAATTTGCAGTTGGGAAGCTTCTTTTAGGATCTCAATCTCCACCCAGAAAACAGAGTGGCAACCCTGATCAGTACCTAACTATATTCAGAAGTGAAACGTAAAATACATGCCTAAAAAGAGAACTGAATGTTGAATAGTTTCAAGTTGCTGTTGTGATGCTCTTAAAAGTTATTTCTGCCTTCTATGATGAATGTCCACAGATGCGGAAAAGACAAGGTTCCTGGGTTTTTGCATCAGGATAGGAGGCTGACACTAGCAGGGCAACAACTGATCTCCAGATAGGCCTGTCAAATGCTGTGGTTTCCCAGTAGTGTCAGTTACTGTGGTTGTGAAATTGGGAGCCCATGCTTATAGCCACGTACGCTCTATAGCTTATTGACAAAACTGGAAAGCATACAAGACTTGCAGTAGAGCGTATAACCAAAATGGCACATGAGAATACTGATTCCAAATGTGAATATCGTGTAGATTGACACTAAAAGAGTACTGGCCAATGGTCACCCCCCTGCTAGTGCAGAATCTCCTCCAGTGCTTGTCATTCCTCCATTCCATGGTGAGGATAACGGCCCTCTTCCCATAGCTGTTGACTCTCAAATGGAAAGATGGGCCTAGCAGAAACTGTTCTGAGGAAGTTTTCATGTGTCTTCTGAAATTCTAGTGACACCATCATTAAAAACCTATCCCTCAATGAAGGGCTGTTTTGAGGGTGCCGCTATAGGTTATAATAACCTGGTAATGTGACTGTTGCCAAGGAAAGGAAAACTTGATTTTCTGGCTTGATTCAGCCATGGAGTTGAATTCTGTTTCTGCCTCTACCTTTAATGAACAAATTGTTCCAATATTTGTGAGATTTAATTAAGATGGGGAGCTTACATGGGGAGGAGGGAGGCTGCTACAGCAGCCGTAGTAAATTGGTGTTTATGGTGGGAGAGATGGCATAAAACCAGCTCAGTCCTACTTATCTATGTTAAAATCCAACCAACCAACCGAAAAAGCAAAAGGTAGGAATGGTAAAGTATTGGTTCACTGGCAGTTCACTTTCTTTCTTGCTAGAGAGAACCGGTTTACAATGGAACAATGCTCCTAGGTATTGTACTGTATGCCCTGGCAGTAGGACTGGTGGCTTTAGAAGTTACGGCTCTAAATGACCCAAATAATAATCTTCTCCACTAACCTCCCTTCCCCCAAAGGGCATTAATATTGCCCTGATGGTGTTCTTGATCCTGAGTGTTCCCTAGTAGTGTACCTTCCCAATTTTTGCTGGGCTTGCTTACAGAAAGCCATCTTTTAGACGCTGGTAACAGTTAAGCCAGGGTCTTTCTTAAGAAGACCCAGGACCAGTCTAATGATGTGCTGGGAGGCTTTATTAGATTTACCTGCCATTATTAGCATCAATATGCACCTAATTTTTATAACACAGACAAAGGTTTAAAGGCAAGCCTTTAATAAAAATAAAGATAAAAAAGGTCCCTCTGATCCTTACTTTGCCCAGTCACTAGTGACAGGACAGCAAAAGTTTTTAAGAGACAGAAAGAAAATTCTTAAGTGGGCTTTAAATACCACCTCCACTTGAGATCCAAAGGAGAAGACTCAACTGCAGTAAACAGCCTTCATGTAATCTAGCTTTGTATTATCTGCATGGCTCTATAGCAGTCACATCTGCTTATTCCTCTTTGGTCAAAGAAGTGCTAACCTTTGAATATGTTTGAACCATAAGACTTCTTTTTTAACTTAAACTTTTGAAGGGGTAGTCTTCTGTATATTCTGGTACAGAAGTAAGTTTCTATTAACACTGCTTTTCAATATATTTATATCAGCCACACTGATTAACCTGGAAGAGTTGCAAGCTTTCAGAAAGTTTGCCTCTGCATTTCTGAAGTACAAATAGAGTTTCTCTAACTGTTAAAATTAACAAAATACCATTTAATATTGCAGATAACAGACTTTTTCTTTCCTAGGAAGACTATGATCGTCTGAGACCTTTATCTTATCCTATGACCGATGTCTTCCTTATCTGCTTCTCAGTGGTAAACCCTGCTTCATTTCAAAATGTGAAGGAAGAGTGGGTACCAGAGTTGAAGGAATATGCACCTAATGTTCCCTTTTTACTAGTAGGAACACAGGTATATCTGGTTCTGTTCTACTTTATTTAAACAATTCAGATCACTATATGGTGCCTTTTCTTTGGGCTGGAAATTCAGGACCAACAGGCTTCTGGCTGTGGAAGAACAACCCTAGCAAGTGGCAGAAAAACCTAGATTTGTGGTGTTCTCTAATGGGCTACCTGCATTTTGTTAAGATATATTCACTGGAAACAGAGTGGCAAAATTGCTCCATCTCTCCTTGGGACTTTCTGGAAAGTCAGAGGATTTAAGGAATAAACTTGTCTATTTATACCCATGTACATGGGTCTACAGTTGTTGGTCATATACAGTATTTGCTGAAGCAAAGGAGCAAAGGAAGAAATGAGACAATTTCCTCCTGCTTCTTGTAACCAGTCAACTGGGCTTCAATTACAAAGTGATCCACATGTTGATATTACCTTTGGGTTAAGCCTGCCACTGCTGGATGTACCTTCTGGCATTCCAAAATGATCACATCTAATCAAAGAGCTGCATTACAGAACATACATTTGTTCCTTCTGGATTAAAGGTGGTAGTTCACAAGCTTAAATTTTCAGGCTTTTTTGATCAGGAAGGGTCCATGATCTGAATCATGCATGACTCCATTTATATACACATAATACTCCATTAAATAAATGCTTCTGCTTCTAAAAGAGGGTATTATATAGCCTGCTGACTTTAGTTTTGAAAAAGGATTCCAACATGACTGCTCTCTTTCTTGCTAGATTGATCTTCGTGATGACCCAAAAACTCTGGCAAGACTGAATGACATGAAAGAGAAGCCCATATCTGTGGAGCAAGGACAGAAGTTAGCTAAAGAGGTAAACCCCTGGTTGAAGTCAAGTAGCAAAGAAGCAAAAAAACCTATTACCAATTGTCTTTTTCTTTCTTTACCACTTCAGTGTATGAAAACCTTCTGACAGGTTACCAGTTAACAATGTTTACTTACATTGTTGAACACAGCTAACAAGCAGACCTGTGTAACAACACTTCCCTGGTAGTAGTGGTTCTAAGTTTCTTTGTAGACACTTGTAAAGACTACACAAGCATCAGTCAAGAGGGAATTAAAATCACAGCATTGTTGAGGTTGGAAGCGACCTCTCCTCCTGTAGCAAAATGCTGAAATCATCTTTAAGAAATTCTTTGAGAGTGCTGTACTACCATCCTAACACACTGTGTGGATAATGCACATAAAGACACTTATATTCTTACTTTTGAACCATAAATTGGTCATAATTCTGTAATCTTTTTCTGCAGTTTAGTTATCAAAAATACCTTAGGACTCCAGTGCCAGGCCAAAGAGCTTATTTAATACGCTTCCTTTGTAAACAAACCCAACTGAAATGCATTCCAGATCTTTGACCAAAAGACAAAGCTTTTCTTCTCTAGGGGGATGCACATGCAGGTAGCTTTTCTAGGTCACAGCCAAACATTGTGATGCCACTAGAGAAAAAGAGATATGCAGAAGTGCACACTTAAAACTGAACAGCTGATATATATTGTTGTTGAATTAACTTATTTTCTTGACAGATAGGAGCCTACTGCTACGTGGAGTGTTCAGCTTTAACGCAGAAAGGACTGAAGACCGTTTTTGATGAAGCTATTATAGCCATTCTAACTCCAAAGAAACACACAGTGAAGAAGAGAATAGGCTCAAGATGCATAAACTGCTGTTTGATCACGTGAGACATATTTGACAATGGCCAAGCTTACTGTGAAATCCTACTGAATTTAAACACAATGCATTAAGTACACGGCAAAGTTGTTACAGGTTTGAAAGCTAAAACTATGGTTCTGCCTTCTACAACCAGTGAAATCCAGAGGAATAAAATGAGACTCAACAAACTTGTAATAAGAAGCCACCGTGTCTGTTACAAGTATTTTATTCAGACTGGAAGGTACAATCTCTCAGGGTTACATAGTCTAGAGGAAGCAAAAACTGCACCACGCTGAAACGGCATCTATGTGATTTTATCGAGTGGGGACGCTTGGCCTGAAATACTCTAAATGAATTTGGACAGTCTTCTGCTTTGACTATACATAAATATATATATCTTATAAACCCCCGCCCCCAATTTTTGCACAGTCTGTATGGGATCTGCACAAAGAAATACCTTGTCTCTCTTTGCTCCAGTTATCTGCTTTTGTATGTAAGCTGCTTCCGGTTCCAGTGTATCCACAGAGGTGCAATAATCAGACCAGCCACATAGCCAAAGGTAGCTCCGAAGGAACAGGAAATGGGCCATACCTGAAGGGAGAACACAAGGTAAAAGCAGACAATGAGAAAATGTCTGTGTTTTTTTGTACTTGGTGAGCACAAAACCTAGGTACTGACTGAAAGACAGTAGAGTCTTACTCTAAAGCTTGGCGTGCTTTCCTAAAAATGCCAAAAGTGTAACAATCATCTTCATGAACACTAAATGCTGTTGTACAGTTTTTAACTAATATGCATTAAAATGTAACCAGGCTTCTGGCTATTGCAGAGTTTAGTTCCATATTCCCAAAACTATGTGAAAAACTGTAGAAGTCTTTATATCCCCCCTGAAGTGTTCAGCTAACCTGACTTCCTGTTCTGCTGCACACATCTGGAAACCTACTGATGTCTTGGTGGTTTCTCCTTTCAATCTCTCATGGTGTTCTGAAACCTTTAGAGGTGTGTACAGATGAACTGATATTCAAACAGACCAGAGACTGAGATGGATAGAGGGGGTTTCTTGGTGTTTTTTGTCTTGAAAAGTAGGCAAAGGGCTGAATCTCCCCCTGGCTAGCAGCAGGGAGGGAACTCAAACTTGGAAACTCAACATCTTGCATTCACTTCAGCAAACATGTAGTAAGCCACTTATGTTCTAGAGCTTAAAGCTCTCTTCTTCCTTATACTCAATACAGCTGACTCAATTTCACAAACCATCTAGTGCAAAGTAATGGGATTTTTTCCCCTACCCCCCCTTTTTTTAACTGGTATTGATTTGTATGGAGGAGTGGCCAAAACAAGACTTAGCTAGTCTGTCCTGAGATGTAGCTTATATTACCAGTCAAATACAGACTGCATTTGATGGAAATCTCAACTAAGCAATTAAAAAGATTTACTGTCAAATAAACTAAATTCCCACCCTCTTCAAAATTCTCCTTTGCATGATGGTTTTGCAAGGACAGTTCTGCACTTCCTGCTGGACAGTGCATATTCCTGAAGCAAGTGCAGACTGCACTCCCTTCTTTCAGTTTTGAATCAAGGGTGATATTTCCACCTTCTGTAGTGCTTGAGATGGAGACATGAACTAGATATTAAAGAAAATATCCACATCTTGGTGTCCAGCCAAGACTGCAATTCATGAATATCAAATGAATTGACTCTTAATGGTACTGGTTCCTCCATTTATTTTCCTAGCTCTGATTCCTCTCTTCACTATTGTGGAAAAATGCATTTATTCACATCCTCTGATCATGGGAATTTTAACTAGGAATAAGAGTAACTTATTTTGTCCTCAGCTGTTTCATCTTCACATTCCTTAGCATTTGCAATTTTATATGTTATTTGGAGGTCTTAAGGAGTGTAGCAAAGATGACTATAAACAAGGTGCCTTAGGTACTCTTTATTGACCTTGTTTCATTCTTATTTCTGGACATTCTGTCTGTGCTACTTGTTTCTGTTGCTGAATATTTTGGCTGTTGCCTCTCAAACCAAAGAGTTGCTTGTTTTCATTAACAGTGGTATTGTAGATCTTCTATAAAAAGCCTTGAGATGCTTTGGCATGGTAAGATATTCTGTATATTTAAAACTCATGTGAGTTTGTGGCCTTGGCTAAACTTACATTTCAGGTGGATCTTTTCAACTTGTAAATGAAATGTAATTAAGTTATCTCTAGCATTTTGCATATTACACATCTAAAGGACAAAGCAATGAAAGATGTCCATGCAACCCCAGCTGCTCACTCAGTACCATTCAGCTGGAACAGGAGTCATACATTTTTCTCTGCTGATGAAATCAAATACCACTCTAATAACCACAAAACTATAGACAGAGGCTTCATAACTCAGTGGTCTTTTTACATCAGAATCTCTGAGTGATCAATGATCCTGCATTATATCTTACCTACATTAGGTGAATCTGTAGTTGCCTGTTTGCTTTTCAGAAGTATAGGTAGATGTGGGACTCTGAATTTTTCATGTTCTCTTAACTAGAGTCAATATCCCTGATAACCTGTTGACCCTGTATGTTTTGCTATATTGTGTATAGTGGACAATTGTTGGTACGATTAAAAGGATCTCTGATGACTGTTGTAGCTTCTCTTACCTGACTGAACTGCAACTTGGAACACGGTTTTTCAATAGTTATTTTACTTTCAATACTAATTATGCCTCTGACTGTCTTCCAAAACATTCACTTTTTGCTTTTTAAAAATCAGTGTTACCTTACGGAAGTTTCAGACTGTTTCATTTAACACCTGAATCTCTGAAATCCAAACCTCAGCAATGGCAGCTGCCAAAGACAGGGTGCAAAGGGAAGAAACCATAAACCACTCCATCTCACTGTCTGTGAATGAGACAGAAAAGAAACACCATCTCATCTCTTCTAGTGGTGCAGAACAGAAGGGTACTAGGCCAGGTACTCATTATGCTGGTCAGATGGCTTAAAGTAGTTTCAACAGCAATCTGATTGGCCTTTTGAAAACTCCCTAAGCACAGGGGTTAAAAGCCGGCACTTCAGAACATTGCTATCCCAATGATATGTTTGCTAACCCTTAAGGCAGGGCAAAAAACTCCTAACACATAATGATACTAGTTCTGCACCTATTATTCTTGACTGCTGCCCTTTAGGCTACATATAGCCATGCGATATAAAGCTGCAAGTTATCAAAGACAGATTAAGATGTGGCTCTTAAGCACATCAGCTGCACTAAAATAACAGCCCTTGGATATGCTTTTTGTCTATGAAAGTGGTTTGCTTTATTCTGCATTAGCTGCTGGCCTCATTTTTCTGAGACCAAATCATTTCCTGCTGGACCTTTTTACATTAATTTGACTTGCTTGATCGGTCTGCTTTTGCCCTGCCTTTCATATTATCTCTTAAACTTGGTTTAGGTTCCCTCACTTGGAATGATCTGCTTCTAAGTGATAAAAAGCTAAGCAGCTAATACACATCTGCCTGTTCTAAGGGATTCCATTCTGCTTATTCAAAGTATGCAACTTGTAATACACCCCTTTCGTCCCCTGAGAACTATTCAGCTCAGTTTCTCCTACTTTATGCTCCCTTCTGCCATGAGGAAGCTGACATATCCCATCCCAGTACTGATGTCATGTCTAGGCTGGGTCAGCAACAAGGGAATACAATGTTAGGCAACACTGCCTAACTGCACACTTTGAGGGGGGAGAAAGCAAGGAGGGAAGAAGATTGATCTGGAGACAAAAGTGTGCGGAGTGCAGGAGACAGCACAGAATGTTCTTTAGGATATGCTTTGTTTGTCCCAGCAGCTGGGAAGCATCAGCTCCCATCCTCACAGCCTAATATGACTCAGTTTACATACCAGATGCATGTGGAAAAGGGCAATTTTACCAACCTGCATATGATTACTAGGAGTCTGAACAGCAACTTGACAAAAACAAATCTCCACCTATATGCTTAACAAGAACTAAAATGGCATTTTAAGGGACAGAGCATGGGCCAGAGGTTTATGGAAAATGATCCTGACTTCTGCTATTTGTTTAGTTTCTGTTTGGCTGTTTCATCTAGCAGCAGTAATAGAACTGAAGAGGTTTCTTTAGGCTTGCTAAATAGACAATGCAGAACTGCAAGGTTTCTAGTGTATATCAGAACTCATTTTAAGAATAAGGACTCAAAATACGAATTGCCAACCTTTCAGTACACATATGTTTCCTCAGTGCTCTTTAGAACACCTGTGAACTGACATGAGAATGCTTAACATACTGCATGGAAAGCAGAGCATGTTGCAGGATCCCAGCAAGGTTATCTAGCTCTGCTGTACTATGCATGTAGCTAGTTAAATCAGAATTCTGACTGCATGACAGCTTTGTCATCTATTACAAGTCTGTAAATTGCATCCCATGCAATGGGAATTACATAGACATTGATAAGAACATAAAGGCCAGATTCTTAGGGGCCAGAGCAGCAACATCCTAATGAAGTTTTAGAAGATCCTACAAAGTAAGCATCTGACTGCTGGAACTTTAATTATACAAATGCAAATACTATATATTTTGTGGTTTTAGTAACCTGGTCCCATTCTTCAGCTGAGTGTTTTTCTCATATTCCTAAACGCCATTCTTTTTTGTATGCTTACTATTTCAAAAGATCCATTTCTGACTGTCAACTAGAAAGCTATGTCGTATTTCTTGTTTCATTTTAAAAATGAATAAATGAGCACAATGACTTTCCCTCCCTGTTTCTAACATGCCTTAAATTCCTGATTGTTTAGTCTGTCTTGTCTTTAAAAAATTCAGTACATGCCTTCAATCTATTTTGGTTGCATGCACATGTTAACTAAAAATGTCTTATCGCATTGTACGCAATGTGTGTGTTGACAAGCACATGCCGAGGAGAAGAAAGTGTGAGGGGTTTTTTGCAGGCTGGCATTTGTAACTAGAAGGTGATTTGGTGGATATGTGTTATAAAATGACAGCAAGTATAACTGCCTTTGATTGCACCCTTAAGGTTTACATTAAGAAAACATATCATTAAATAAACAGTAATAACCACATGAAAGTGGAACGAGCTTCTACCTGTGTTAAAAAGAAACTGAAATGAAACACTGGATATTATTGCTTCTACTCGTGTAAAGCAACTTCTTTTACAACAACAAAAAAATCACAGTAGGTGGTAGCTCCAAAAGCAAATACAAGAAGGAAACTCTGTGATCTGTGTTAAGACTAACACACTAATATGAAAGTTTACAGTCCTGTTCCAGTAAGCACCAAGACCTGTACTCAAGATGCTCCAGATGATTTTTCAGGTTACAAGTGTCTGAGAGGTATCTAGGCTGATACTTACATTCATACTGGCTCAATTACATGGCAGTCAATGTACTTATTTGAGTTATATCAGTATATATTCCACTACAAAGAGGGAATAAATCAATTTCCCTTTCACCTAATGAATATAAAAACACTGTAGGCTTCAAAGTCACTTATCAGGTACTACAGATCACAACTATGCTGCAAAAAGATGGATGGGTGGGCAGGCACACAATAAACCCAGGAACCTGGTTTTAAAGTTTGTTATCAAAACAGTCAAGAGACCCAGAAACTTCACAGTTTCCAAAATCCAGCTGGCAGTGACAAATGGGATGTTTGGAATACACTGCATATAAAGTGTGCTGATAAGGTTTTGATCTTTAATTATACCACCTTGTTCTGCAATTAAATTACCTTGCGCTGAGCAGAGAGAGGATGTGTCATGACATGTCTAGAAACACTTAAATGATGCTGTTCTGTTTCAGTGGTGAAGTGCTTTAAGATGCCACTTCTCAGATGACACATGAAGCAGGATCCTAATCACATGTGGTTATTAAAAGAACACCATCAACTTGAAATAAGCAATCTGAAAAAACTGAGTAACTGTAACAAAGGAAGTTATTTTCTGTTTCTTTACCAGAACTGTCCTGACTATAACCCTTAGGTAATCACTGTACATCAGAGGGCTAAAGGGAACTAGAGATGGATATACAACTCTTAAACCTTTTGAACATCATCTAGAATAGCCTTATTTAAGTGATCATAACTCAGCGTTGTAAACTATTTTGCTATCTAATTCTTAAACAGTTTTAATCTCAAAACTTTGACAAAATTGTCCTACCAGTCTCTTGTAGTAAACTGAAACCCACTTTGCCCAGGAAGTCTTGAAAAGTTTGGGGTGTTCTTTTTTGTTTGCCCATAAGGCAACTATCTCCACCTTTGTCTGAGACAGGTGCATGCAGGTTATGGTTCTGCACACCTATAACCAGGAGCAGCCATGGAGTAGGCCTCCCTGACCAACTGTTTTGCATAGGTACAAAATAAAACAGCAGAGGGGCAAGAGGCATGGCTGAATTGTGTTTAAAAGGTACTTTAAGAACAACACTTCTAATGAAAAACTGAATCATCAGGATACCAACTGACTTTCAGCAATACATTTTATACTTTGAACAGAAATGCTTTATGTGTTTTTCATTTCCATTCTGCAACATTATTCAGATATTTAATGTAATTTTATTCCAAAAGAAGTATTCTGCTATTAATATTTACGTAGCATAAAAGTTGTATGATAAAAAAATAAATGCATTTTACATCATTATTTTTAACTGCAGACAGGCCCACTTGGTGAATCAGAATATCCCCTGTACACAGTATTTTTCAAACATAAACATGGAAAATAAAGTGAAGATTTTCTGAGACACCTGTATTTATCACAGTTTCGTTGCATGTCACACGAGGTATGTGGAAAGAACCAGTATGTCCTCTGTGGTTTATGAGTAACTCAGGATGAAGTAGCATTTTGGTTTTAGCCATCAGAACATGACTTTGAGTTCCTGATGGAGAATGTCATACCAAGTTTACTCTGCAAGAGTCTGAAGTGCTTTGAAGTAAAAACAAATTACAGTGGAAGATATACAAGACATGCTGATATCTGATATTCTGATTAGATAAGACAGGTAATCATACTACAAACTTCTCAGCTTTTACAAATATATCTTGACCATGATGTAAAAGGATCACTACAATATAGTTTTTCATTTCTTCTATTAAGACTGCAGGAAAAAATGCTGGTCCCAGTACACACAGCTAAGGGCTGGGAAATAGATCAGGAAAAAATGAACTCAAGGTTGCCTTCTTTTACAGCCACAAAGCAGCAACAAAGTGACACCGTAAGAACTGCTGTAGGTGGCAAGTCCTACTGCCAGTGTGGTGATTCAGCCAAGAGGTGCCTTTCAGAAAAGTGCAGGCAGCTTTATTCAATATTCTACTGGAGCTCCAGCATCCTTGCTACTCTTTCTTTAACCTCTTGTTTGCTTCAGGTGTGTGACTAGAGGCCATTTTAATTTCAAGCCATTTCTCTGAGCAAGACTGATCTCATCACAGAAGTGGCTTTACACTCTCTACCCTCTGAACTGGACTGCAGTCAATTTAAAAGTAGACTGTAGACACTCTGAAATTGCCTGCTCTTCAAAGGGTAGACACTATATTTGCTGAAGTGCTAAATCCTGATCAAGAACTAAAAGACAGTGCTTAAATGTTTGTGCAAGCCTCAGGTGATATTAGATTGTTCTAATGGAGTGTAACCAATTGCATTTTTTATTCCAAACTCAGGGCATTTCCTCATCTGCTGAATGTCAGATGTTTTTGCCAACTTTTAACATTTCAGGGCTACCAACAAAAGGGCAGCAGCAGCAATGCTTTGGTTTGCTTTATCACATGGTATTTCTCCACTAATGTTGACCCAACCAATTCTTATGGTAGCAATGTAAAAATGCAATTGTGTTTCCACAATACATTGTTACACTACAAACACTAACCATAACCAACAGAAACATCACAACCAGATTTTGCAACAAGTGGGCATAAAGGCCTTAATGCTGCTCTCTGGTAAAATACCCCTTTAGTTTTGCCCATATAAGATTTTAAACCACATTTTCTGTTTTAGAGCAGAACCATTTCCACTACAGATTAAAGAAAAAAAAATAATGAAATCTGCATACAACAGAAAGTCTGAAATACAGAAAGGAAAACAACCATTAATGAAACCTGTTCTTATCGCAAAAGCTGGTCCTGAATCCAAAGACTAAGCTATTCCGTTTGAGTGCCTTTCTGGATCTGAGAAGGGTAGATCCAAAACTGTAAACCTCAAGCTCTCTGCTTTTAGGCTAAAACGAGACACAGCTGATGCCAGAAGCATAACAGCTTAACACTTTGTTCATGGAGATACCTAGAAATAATTTGATTTTGACTGAGTTTTGATTACTTTTAAGGCCACCTTGCTTGGGATTTAATGTGTAGGTGTTACTGTAAGCATACCAGCTGGATTCGGCTCTATACAAAACACTGAACAACTGTGTCTTCTGGGGGAATTTTTTAGATATATAAATGTATTTTTTAATAGAGAACCTCCTCCTGTGCATGTATTACTTACAGGTATTTTTCTTTTCGACACATCAGTCAGTAGACAGGCAACCTGCACTAAAGACTTCCTTCACAAACTAAGCAAATCTGTGACAAAAGCAGAATTCTTTGAGGGCCATTCTTTCCCCTCTCTTAGCCTGAAGACAACACAGAATGCTCCTCTCCTCTTTCACTGCTACAGTCAAAGAAGCTACCATGAGTTTTTAGTTATTCCGAAAGGAATACTCTCATAACACGGGTTGCATTAATGCCCAGTGAACTTCTGAAGAACAACAGGAATTTCTGTTGCCTCTGAAGATTTCAGAGACACCAATGCACAGCTGCTATGTGCAACTCAGTACCAGTGTTATTAAATCCATTGGTGCATAAAAGGTGATATTTTTATATACAGCATTATTAGCAAGGCTTATTTTGGGAATAAAGTAAAACTTGCCAGATGTGACATGCCCTTTAAAATCCTAACTGAGCAAGGAAAAAGTGCTTGCCTCACTGGACCAAGAAAGTACATAAGACTTCACAAGATATAAGACTGCATTTCAATGAATCCCTTGACTTTGGGGTTACATTCATGTCTATCAGCAATTAACTACTGTAAACACACATCTATGCCAGATTGATGGTGAAACATCTTTAAAGATGTATACTCTTGTAAAGGGTAAAATCAAGTGTTTTTAGGGAAGAAAACTTGTTTTACTTAAAGTATCAACCTAGTCTATTATTCTTTTAAATAAAATTTTACTATCTTATTACACTGTTGTAAAGATGGCTGATGGCATAAAAGTTTGCTACTCATGGAAAACACATTTCCATTGCAGCTGTAAGCCACAATATCTCTACAATACAGACAGAAAAGTGTGTTGCCTGTTGTGCTGAATTCCTACAGAATCTTTGAAACCATCTGCTTAAGGCCTGGTAGATACTACTCAGCTGAAAGTGTAGGAGTTTGGTAACCTGAGGAATATCCTCTGAGGATCTTTAGGAAGAAGTGTTACTAGTGTCATCATTTTATGGGAATTGCAGACTTCAGTTATGTTTAATGGAATAATTTCTTCATGCCAACAAAAAATATTAAGAGCACAGACATTCGGATTTATAAAGAGAATCTATAATGCCAACTTCACATTTTTTATTGCACAACTACAGAGCTGATGTTTGCCTTCCTTTGAAATCAGAAGTGTTTAGTACAGTGCTTTGGCCACACCATTTCCACAAATCAATCCAAATCCATTTAAAATGCATTCTGTTAAGTGCTTTGATGGAAGACAGAGTGGAACTAAAACACCAAGAAAGCATCTTTCCTTCTCTACCCATAAACGATAAAAGCTGCCAGACTGAAGGCAAACTTGGAGCCTTCTTCATTATGTCACATTCCTCCTCCTGCTTGTCTAGTTTCTTCTTACCAAAATACTTACCAGCTTTATTTCATGCTAAAATTTGCATGCAACAGACACTCCTAAATCTATAACAAAGAATCTATGAAAATGGAGGTATAAATTTTGCATTTTCCGTCCTTACATCCTAACACTTCAAGCACAGATGCTTCCAATGACATAAAACATTTGGCATAAGCCAGCTTATGAGCAAGTCCAATACAGCAAGTCCAATACAGTTTCAGAGCAGTAGTGTAGCATGCATATCCAGAAAATCAACATTCTTGTATTTATGATAAAGGTGTACATACTAACCTGCCAAGGCCGATCCCAATCAAGAGGAATAGGGAATGCTCCAAACCAAGCTCCAAGTATACTGCACACAGTAGTAATTTGCAAACTGCTTTCCCAGATGGACATAGCTCTGTAAAAACAGTGTGTTACAAGGTTTCAGCAGCAGATCTGATTTCTCTCAAGATTTTTGAGACTACAGATATAAAATTCCAGATATTTCATAAATAGCATTCAGGTTCCTCCTAAAAGATACAAACTATACATACAATGTAAGTTGCTTATTTTAGCTATAAACATAACCTTTCCATACCACACATTACTGCACCCCAAAGAACTCTTGCACTGCGAATTATGACATCTATCATAAGAGATGTTAGTGACTTCAGTTCTCAATACAGCCTACTACCACTACTGACTCCAAAAGTTTAGGAAAAGTTGGGTTTCTGTTCAACAGATAAACACTTATCGCCTGTCATCAGTCTTCCAAGGGATTGCTCTGCTTTTCTCAAACCATGGACATTTGAATACTCAGTACCAACTAAGAAACAACAGCAGAAATAGAGAACAAAGTAGTGGACAGTTCTGAGACAGGAGAATTGGGTTGAAATCCCTGCTCCAAATCAGGAAGTTAAGAGATCTGAATCTTAAGTTTGCTACATCTCAGACTGTAAATGTAAATTTAGCTTTAGCTAACAGAAGTGAAGAAATAGTGGTTTTATGGCTAGAAGAGTAGTTGGATAGTAAACTCTGAATTGCACATGTGCTGTTTAGGTTGTATGACACGAAAGTTTCACTCTACATCTTGTTTTGAAGACTGTAAAACTTCTGAGTACACCTACCTCATGGCTGCATTAGCTACTGACCGAAGGGCTCACAAGTGTAAAGCAAACATTTTTCATTGTTTGCAAAATAAAGTTCATACAGATTAGAATATTTATGGTGTAACACTGAGATTTTGAGAACTGTTTCTTCTACAATGACCCCATCCCTTTAATTTAAACTACTCAATTTCAATTCACAATACTACCAGTTTGAGATTCTTTCCCCCTCCCAAAGGGAAAGGTCCTAATTTAACTGTAAAACTGTTCAAGAATCTGCACATTGAAAGCTTGCTGAGTAACCAAGCGGAGAGCTGTCAGGCAGCATGGTCAAAAGAACATCCACTACAGCCTTAAAGCAGTAAAAGAGCCAGCAGAATACACTGAGGACTGACTGAGGTAGATTTACACCCCACAAGACATCTTATCTGGTAAACCTACACACACACTGCTGCACCATATGGAGATATCAGACTGAGTCCAAAAGCAAAACTATGGAACATGCAAGGCACAGTGCCCAAGTGAGTAACAGCCATTGGCAGTTTGGCAACTATTTGCACTGCTAATCCAACCACTCTGCAGCATGGAAATGGTACTCAAACACAACTTGAGTTGTCCTTCAACATTATCCCCAAGGAACAATTACTCTTTTCTTCATGGAATGTCACCTATTGGGATTTTTACATGTAGTCTTTGACCCATTAACTCATCACATAAATGCCTCATTTGCACGAGGCTAATAACTGCAACAACATTTATAATCTGAATTTTATAGGTTTATTTAACTATGAATAAACTACAACTAAGACCATTCTGCAGGCAAAACTAGTAGTATTTAAGATAAGAAATGTTCACTAGCACCACAAAGGCCTTTTAAAGTCTAAATTATTTAATCCCTTTAAACAATACAATACACTGTTTAAATAATGTTTGAATTAAGAGGTTAGCTAAAAGAATTTATTAAAACAGCTCCTGGATAGAGAAGATCTGGAAATTTGGACTGCAGCAGGACTGAAATACTAAGAAGGTCTGAGTATTTGATGCTGCCTAACTTTACAAAAGACTTTTCTAAGTATGAGTATGCAGTTCACAAACAAGTGATAGAATAGGTGAAATGACAACTAGATGGAGCCCTGAAGTTATGGGATTACACCATTTTCAGGCAAACTCCAAATAAAACCTGTTTCCTACTCAAGTGACATCTTATAATTGCTATCATAAAATTCAATGCCATTACTCAGACAGTGATTTGAAATCAACAGTCTTCAAAAGGAACAATAAAAATCAGCAACTGAAAGCCGGTTTCTTAAAAGGCTTTTATGCATGAGGCTATTTCAGCCAACAGTTACTGAAAAGCCATTTAAGGCATAGACACCTGCTCTCCTCAGTGCTGATAACACTTTCTGTAGCTTCTATTTCCCTCTGTCTGCTTACACCAGCACATGACAGCATATGATCAATATGATCAGCATCATGACACTGGTCACAACACTAACTGACAGAATACAGAGTCCAGAGATAGGTGGCATGGGCCTACCCATCCCCAAACTATAAAAAGTAAGAAAAATTGCTCAAAATCCATGAAGTAAAAATAAAAGAAAACCCCCACAGCAATACATTTGGTTCATCAAATTGATATTTCCAATACAAAAGTGCACTCAGTTTGAAAATGTGAAGCATATGTGATTTTCTGTCTGAGCTGCAATTGTTTCATGTATATAAAAAAACCCCAAAGCAACCAAACAATACCTCCTCCTCCACCTGCAAATAACCAAACCTTTACTATATAAATAGTTAAACCTGCAGTGTCACAGTTTACATGTTATCGTTAGAAGGCACATATCACTCATCTCATAGAGGCATGCGCACTTAAAGACTCCTCTTGTAGTAAACTTAATAGAAGTGATTTTACTAGCAGTGACTGCACTTCCACATGCTCCAAGCAGAAACAGAGAAAGCCAAGCATCTCTGCAGAAATTACAAGCACTTTGCAAGATTATCCCCACGTATTTAAGTCTGATTGACTCAGCTGTACCACAGCTATTACTATGCAATAGACTACATGAAACTTATTGGTATGTAACTTTATAGATAGTCAAATGAGAAGACATTAGACAATGTACTTTCACACTAGCCCACCTAAAACATAGTGGAAAGCAGAGCAACAGCTAGGGAATTAGTCTCTTTTACTTATTTATACTTGATTTATCAAGATAAGGACATCTAGAAAAAGCAAGTTTATCTGTCTTTCTGCAAAAGCAATTGCACAAGCAGGTTTTGAGCTGATAAATATTGCATAGGCAAATAAGAGAAACAAATATAAATGACAGTGGTTAATTGTTTAAATTGTATTCAGATTTTTTAAAACAAACTCCTTTTTCATACTAAGCTATATGCTTAATCAGACTTTCCAGCTTGCTGTTCCAGTGAAATTCAATTTGCTCAACTCTTTTTCCAAGGCAAACAGCCGTGTTGATATTACCTAATCATCCTTTTCCTCCATTCAACCAGTTCCACCTCATTCCACACGGTTAAATTAGACGCTAAATGCAAGACATTCTAACTCATTCATAAGGTTAAATAAAAAAAACACACAGCATTATTTTTAAAAGAGCTAAAATCTTGCTAAAATCCATGAAAAAAATCCCAAACCTGCTACAGTATTTCTTTGTAGTGTATTTTTATTCGAAGGCTAGTCTAAATAAACGTAGTTGTTAAATAGACATTTTATTCGTGTGTCACAGAGCTCATCAGTATGTACAAACCGTTACAACAAAAATGTTAAATCAAGACTACTGTTTCCTATGCAGTAACTGTGCTGAAATAAGATGAAGATCTAGGCTAGGAAAGACAGAAATCATCAGGCATTCACAAATCTAACCTGGTACAAAGACAGACTGCTGTCACACATCTGTTACTTCAATTCAACTATTATTTCCAACCGTAAAACCTGCAAAGATGACTAAGTGAATCTGCAGTGATTTGTTTTGGCTGAACAACTCCATGCTTTTATTAAAGTCTATTCAATCCTTCCACTGGAAATGAAAAAACAAAACCCAAGCACAAGGATTCAAGATCTTTTTCAGCAAGATGAGAACTGAGATAAACCAAAAGTTATTACCTGAAACTACTACAAAATCTCTACTTGCATCCTCCTCTACAGAAGTTGAAACCAAAAGTAACTCCAGAGGTCAGCAGCATTATACAACTCTTCACTTTCTTTTGAGATAAGAGGTCACCCTTACAAACTATTAAAAGTGAACAAATGCTAACATCTTACTATTAAATCTCAAAGCATGTGTGGGGCTCTTTTATGCTTCAGCATCCCAGTCTTTCAACAATCCTGGTATGTAGCTAGTGCAGAAAAGGTAGGAGAGACAGAACACTTCTGAAAAAAACATTATCTGGGATACATGCTAATGTCATGGGCGTCACTGAGGTGAAAGTGAGGTAAAAAGACTCATTTTACTCTAAATATACTCTTGAAAAAAATTAATGCTTGGAACCTCTGACACTGAAACAGCTTTCTTTGTAATCTGAAGACGAGCATGGGTAAAGATTACATACTGAAGACCACAGTAAATTATATTATTTTCACTCTTACATTCACATTTAAAATACCATTAAAATACTGTTTGCTTTGGCTTGTTATTCTTAATTCAAAAGTAGTATTTACAAAGGTACTGTTGGATCATCTGCAAGATTCTCCCTGTACAGCTCAGTCTCAGGTCTCCTCTTTAATTGAGAGCCACCATACTGGACTCAAGAATGGTTTTATACCAGCAAAACGTGTGTTTGGAACTTTACTTTCTTCAAACACATATCGAAACCTAGAATGGTTTGGAAGGGACCTTAAAGATCATCCAGTTCCAACCCCTCTGCCCTTTTCTTTGTCAGAAAAGCTTCCATAAGCCTGTAATTACAAATATGAGAACCACTCATAAATTCAGGAAGTTTTCCTTTCTTAAAGAAAAAAAAAACCCATAAATTTCATGATCTATTGTTTACCTCAATTCTGTCCATTTCTTTTTTGGTAAGATCAGAAACTTTAGAATAGAACTTACCCATTTTTACTAAATACCCGTATCCACGCTTGGATGTTTGGTCCCAGCATGCACAAGCATTGTAAAGTTGTAAAGGTAGAGAGGAGAACTGAAAACAAAAATGTCTCAGTCACTGACCTACAAAGAAGGAATATTACAAAATTAAGTGAGGTAGTAACTAATTTTCTGAGAATTCCAAAGTAAAGGGTTGGCTTTTGTTTTTCCCCAAAAGTCAGGCTGTGAAAGTATGCACGCTTTCTTAAGTGTCACGTAGAAGAATAAAGGATTTTCTTCTTACTCTGTAGAGTAGTAGAGAAAGATGGAAAGAATTCTGGTATCTGTGTGTTATCTCAACCAAAACTGAGATGCAGTAATTATTTTAAATACCCAAATATCCCATGGGTGTACCTCATGCAGAACATCAGTTCTGAACTGAAGTACACATGGATATTTACTTCATTATTCCATTAATTTTTCTAGTTTCACGTTGCAGAAGCAGCCATGAAACCAAACTATGTGATGCCATCGTTAGTCAGTAACTTCGCACCTCTCTCAGAATAAAACACTAATACCAAAGGATGAAAAAGAAGCAAGATGTGTGTTTTAGAGTCTCATGGGGAAAATGACTAAATGAAACTTGGAAAAATAGCTGCAGCTGTATGCTTAATGGGTAATATTAAAGTAGAAGCAGTTGCATGTAACTGTCTTGAACAACACATCTCCAAATACACAGAAATTGTAAAAGCCAGCTTCTATAAATAAAAAACTGAACAAAAAAAACCAACAAACAAAACCAAAACCCAAACAAACCACAACCCCCCAAAAGACCCCCAACTGGAAAACCCCCCTCCACACCAAACCAGCTATCCTTCTTTCCCCAGTCAGGAGCTGATCCTTTAACCTCCAACGTACCAGGAACTATAAAAGTACTTCTACCATATCTGCAAGAACTGCCCCATAAAACATTTAGAGAAAAATAGGGTTTTCTGACTTACCCTAGGAGAGGTGCTCCATAGAGAACAATAATGGCATGAAATACTATGCAAGACATGAAAAAGTATATACAGCATTTTAGAAATCTGGATATCTAAAAAAGAGCAATAAGATATCAGAATAATGTTTCAAAAGAAAAGAGAACATAAGTAATGTACATGGTCTATATCTTATCAACAGCATTGTACTCTACCCACTTCTTTAACTTCAGCCACAGTGAAGCATGATAATAGCATGGTCTGTGTTGAAACAGTTTTCCCAATGTCTGATACTTCAAATAATCAACTAAAAATGATTACACTCTATTTAATTTTTTATGTACCCTATTATTAACATAAAAACGTGTAACTAGAAATGACAAGATAAACAGAGATGGTTTTATTGGGTATTTTTACACTTGGTTTACATTCGCGTGTTACGTCCATTCATTCAAAGACATCTTTCACAGAAAGTGAAAACAATATTTAAAAGAAAACATGTAACATTAAAAAAACCCAACCACATTCAGAATCAAATGTGATAATTAAAAATTACACCAAATAAAAACTACATTTTGAGCTTGGTTTGTTAAATTCTAAATCCATTTGAGAAATGTCCATTATTTTCTATAAATCTGCAAAACACATTTAATTTTCGATGAATTTAAACCACAGTTTCTGGATTCTCACTATATCATCTAGAAGCATACCCATTTAACAAACAGTTCTGGTTAGATCTGTTCTGATCAGGTCACCAGTGGAAACCCATGATTTCCCTTAAACACTTTTAAACAAACATTTATTCCTTATGCTAGGCTGGGGTGAAATCTCACCTAGAACACAAAACCTTCTTCCTTTTTAAATCACAGATGGTTAAAATACCTGTTTTCCATAGTGATTGTGTGTATTTCACATCACCCCTCAGTCAGCCAAACAGAGGCTCTGCCTACAAATATGCTGTTTTTAGGGATGTTTGCTTAAATGTTGAAGACTCATCCTCTCAGAGCACTAAATCGTGTCCGATTCAGTAAGTCGGGAGTGCAAAGCTGTCCTGACTACAAAATGCAGGTATATTCCCCCACTCCTGAGCAAGTTGTGTGCTGCTGCAAATTCACTCTGATCAAACCTATTTCATTGGGATTCATACTTCTAATGACCCCATTAAAAATTATGACTAGAAGAATTTATCCCATCCTTAGATTCTTCTGCATGCAAGTTTTATCATGCCCTTTTAATACTTTTCCACATAGCTTTTAAAAATGTACCAACTTTGTTTAAATTGTAATAAGCTGGCCTCTTTTTTGGGTCTCAAATTCTACCAACTACTTCTCTTCCTGTAAAACTACTACAAACTTAAAAGTACACATGAGAAATGCTTTTCTTCATGAGGCTGAAGGCCAGGCCTGGGCTCTGAAATGAGTTCTGCACTCATTCACTTTTGCCAGGTTTTGCCACTGTTGTAAGGATGGGACTACAGACAATATATTGACAAGGGAAAGGCATAAAACAGGTTATTTACAGGTAGATAAAGTGTAACATCATGAAAACATTAGAGAACTCATTTCAAAAGGTGCTATGCTCAGCTCATTCATGGAAAGCAAGAATTCACCAGCGAAAAGTGTCCTTTCTTTCTGATTATCACAATGACAGCATTTGCTTCCCCTCCACACCATCTGGTAGGAATTCAACATTAAAAATCTTACCTTGTGAGCAAGCGAACTTCTCTTAGGAGAACGATTTGGCTTAAGGACTAAGTGCAAGATTACATTAACGGTACCAACGCAAACAGAACAAATACACAGCCACACAAGGTGCGTTCCCAAGACCGTGAATCCATCCCAGAGGAGAGCCGGAACAACCGCTGTCAGAATAACCGAGAACACACACAGCAGGTTGGCAGCAAAGAGCCTCCTTATTTCTACTTCTTTCATCGTGGTACCGGTCAGCCGGCCCCCTGAAAGACAGCAAGAGCGTCCTGGTACTCAAACGTACGACACGGTAAGGTTTTGCCTTGTCGCCATCGATAAGGCAGAGCTCTCAGCTTAGTTTGGGGATCAAAGTGATTATTTTAGGGCAGAAGAGTACTACTGGTTTAAAAAGGAACGGAGCAGGGGGTTTACCCCACACAAGGGACAAACCCCTCTCAACACCACCTGCTCCGGGACATGAGGGGCAAGCAAGAGGAGGAACCGGCCCGCCTCTTACCACAGCGCTGCCGCGGGGCCGCCCGCCGACGGAAACCGGCGCCGTAGAGGCGTCAGTTCCGGGGAGGACCCGGAAGTGGTTGTGTTGTTGCCGTTGTTGTTGTTGTGGTGGTGGGGAGGCCGCCATGGTGTGTGAGAAGTGTGAGTGCGGGCGGGCTGGCAGTGGGGTCTGCTGAGCACGGGGTGGGTTCGGGTTCGGGTTCGGGTTCCGGTTCTGGTTCCGGTTCCGCTCGGGTTCGGGTTCCGCTCGGGCTGGGCAGCTGCGGGCCCCGGGTTGTATAGGGTGGGCTTTAGGTGCCGGTTCCAGGAGTGTCTGGAGCTGTCGTTCTCCTGTAGGCAGTATTTGGTGCGGGTGTTAATGCCGTATGGATATATTGTTTTCCTTTGTAATCCTTCCGTGTGTAGGTGAGAAGAAGCTCGGTACTGTAATCACTCCCGATACCTGGAAAGATGGTGCGAGAAACACGACAGGTAAGTCTGGGGACGTTTAACGCTTGTTTTTCGGGTATCTTAAAGCTAGTTGGGCATCTTGAGTTGTCTTATGATCGTAGGGGTAAAAAATGAAGGAATTGGGTTAATTTCTAACTTCCGTAGTTTTCCTTCCATTCTGATTTAGTCACTGCCCAAAGCAAAGGGCTGGAACTGGAGGATACTTAAGGTTCCCTCCAAACAAACAGTTCTGCGTTGTATTCATTGAGATTTTATTTATTCTGAGCCCTTCAGTATTGAATTTTTGTGGTTTACTTCTTGTATGAATTAGAGATATGCAGGTACAATGTAAATTGTTTTGTTGTCCTGTGCTTTAATGCTGTGCTGGGTGCTTTATCTCTTCTTGTGACTTTATTTGTAGAGATGTTAAAGCTGTCAACTGTATACTTTTTATAATAGGCTTGGAACAGGGGAATTTACTGCTTTAATGCTTTATTCTGTCTGTAGAAAGCGGTGGCCGCAAGTTAAATGAAAACAAGGCATTGACCTCAAAGAAAGCAAGGTTAGTATTTGATACTATTCTTGGCTAAAAAAGACAGTTTTCTGTAACTGAAGCCTGTTCCCTGCATTTTTTGGCAACTGCTCAAACTTGTCCAAAATCCACTTTTTTTAAAAAAAAGGGGAAAAAAGTAGGGATTATGACATTTGATCACTTGGCAAAAGTGTGCCCATGTGTATTTCATGGGTACTTTCTGCTGAATCGTAGAGCATGGACAACTGTTCTGCTGCAGTTCTTACTGACATTGCTATGGTTTGATGCTTTTGTTAGCAGAGGAGCCAAGAAGGTTTATTTTCTGTGCTAAGGTGGCTGGTGCAACCTCTTGAGCATTTTTTTGGATGTCTCAAGGGTGCTCTGTTACCTAAGGGGGTAAGGGGCTTGAAGATGTTTAAGTTCAAAGTAGTATCTTAGTTAAAAGGCACGTTAGAAGTAATCCTTGTCAGAGTGTCTATGCTCTCTGACTTAGACTTTTTAGGATGAAGCAGAGGAAATACTTGATTTCAAGGTGTATATATAAACTACCTTTCCTTTTTCTCAGGTTTGATCCTTATGGAAAGAACAAGTTTGCAATCTGTCGGATCTGTAAGAGTTCTGTGCATCAACCAGGGTCTCACTATTGTCAAGGATGTGCCTATAAAAAAGGTGAGTTTCACAGAGTACACATTACCCCAGTTAGATTTGAAACTGGGGAGCTAGTGGAAAACTCCTGAATTAGTTTTGCCTTGCAAAGAGAAGGCTAAGATGAGATTCAGCTGCTATCTTCAACTACTAATAGGAAGGCTTAGAGAAGATGGAGTCAGACTCTTCTGAGGTGCACAGCAATAGCATAAGAGACAGCATATGCAGGTTAGAATGTGGAAAATTCTAATTAATTATAAGGAAAGCAGTTTTCACTGGGAGTGTGGTCAGATATTGTAATCACAGTGACCCTCAGAGGTTGTGGAATCTACATGAGATATTCAGAGCTTGACTTGAAAAGCCCTGAGCCAGCCTTATCCTAAGTTGACTGTGTTTTGAGTGAGGCAGGGGCAGGAGTAGAGGCTGCTGGAGATCTTTTCCAACCTAAGTCATTCTGTGGTTCTGTTTCTTTTAGAATGTTCCTGGTATCTAAATCAGTAGGATTAGAAGAATAACTGTAAGCTTAACCTTGGCAATTGCATAGAAAACTGTTATCTAGCAAATCAGATTCTCCTTAGTTTAAAAAAATAATAAGATTCTGTAAAACTGAATTACTTGTTGCTGTCCTTTTTCTTCTCTTTTTTCCCCCTCTCATTTTTACAATAGCTATATTTAAACCTCTAAATAGTGGTCTCAAAAAAAAAAAACCCAGAAAACAAACCAAATCCAAAAATTCCTCAACCAACCACCCCAGATCCACCCTGTGCCCCAAAATCCCAAACCACAAACCAACGACAAAGCCAGCTTCTGATATTGGTAAAGCAATAGGCTGGCTTAAGAAAAATAGAATACCTAGGGAATAAAAGGCAAAGAAAAGAATAAATTGAGTTATAAAAGCAATTAAGTGTCTCTGAAGGCAAATCATGCTCATGGGTTTGTGCTTGCATGTTGTATTGCACGTTCAGTGGCTTAACATAGCTATTGAAAGGTTTGTTTCTCTGAAAGAAGCCTGGTCCATGTTCCAGATGTGAACATGCTTGATGCATTGTAAGCCTTATGGACATAGAACTTTTACCAGTTTTGTGATTTTTGAGAAGGTAAGCAAAAGGGCTCAAACTTGTTATTTCTGGAAGGGGCAAAAAAGGCAACATCAACTCAGTCACATTATTAGTACCAAGGAACCTACACAGCAGATGGTAAACCAGTTGTTAGATGTAGAGCTACAGCTAACTAGTAGTAAGTTTTGTTTATGAAATTACTTTAATTGCTCAATAAATGTGTACTGTGTCACTAGGTCAGTGGTTTAGCAGCCTGCCGTAGGAGGGTTGCCTTTTCTGGTTGCTAGATGCTCACCAGATGGCTGCTTGAATCCAATGTGGTAGAATATTGTTATGTTTCTTAAACTTATGTCTGGTTTGGGTGGGCTTCAACATTTTGTCTTTGCTTGTGTATCCTTCCAGCTTGAATCTGGTTTCTTCGTAAAATTCAGAACTCCCAAGTGCTTGAGGCTCTAGTCATGACCATCAGTGATGTGGTTATGGCATGGTTTTTGGAGCAAATGCAGTCATATGGCTTAATTCATCAACTGTCGCATCTCTGAAATTGAGAGGCAGTGTAAACTTAATTACTTCTCAATTTTGAACTGAAGTGAACAGCCTGTGAGCTAGATTTTGCTCTCTGAATCACAGGGCATGTTCCCTGTTCTCTTTCCTAATGGATTCTTAGTGACTCACATGATGTCAATATATGAAAGCATATGATTTGGAGAAAGTTAACACTTTACTTTTTTTTTTTGTCTGCTGACGAATAGTCTTGTAAAATGAGAAGTGACCTGCCAGGCAAAAGATTTAGCACCTTTCTTTAGGTGCTTCAGAAGAAGAGGCAACCCATCCCTCTGCCCCTGCTGAACTTGTGTACTTTTTGCTGCTTTATTCTTCTGACTTGCCACTCTTTGTGTTTTGGTCTGAGACATCAGTAGTCCCCTTCAGCTCTTGAGTGTCCTTAGTGTCCATTGACAATTTTGCTACTCTAAAAATAGATTCATTTCATGAAACTGTTTTCTTCTCAACTTTCTCAGTTGTCTGAAGCTCCCACCTCTTAATCTTGAATGTAGCAGTCAGTTTGGTGGTAACTGTATTTTCATAGCCTCCCTACTTTCTGTCCATCTCAGGCCTCAGTTTGACTCCAGGACTTGCAAAGTTAAATAATAGACTGTTTTTACCTGTTTACTAGATGGGAGCCTTTCCTGGCTGTCTCCCAGTATTCCAGCAAATTGCAGAGCTTTTGGGGCAGTTTTGTGAATCATAATGCTCTCAAAATAGAGCTTTTTTGAAGTGATGGTATTATGCATATGCTGTAAATACTAATTTGTATTAAAAGTGATATTATTACTTCTGAATTTGCAATATCTGGTGAGAAAATACAGAGATTGTCAATGAGAGCTCATATAAATAAGTTTTTAAATCATCTTTACAAAAACACAGCAGCTATATTTTTGAAGGAAAACTTGAATGATTGTAAAGTAATTTATACACCTTTTGTGTGCTTGTAGGCATCTGCTCAATGTGTGGCAAGAAGGTCTTGGATACGAAGAACTACAAGCAAACTTCTGTCTGATTGTTTTGACTAGTCTTTTTGTAGACTTCAACTTCTGTGTCTTTGTACAGTAATTTTTCTCTGAAATGATTTGTGAATATTACTTGCTGGAAGGTAATGCAGTTACTTGGAATGAGATGAGAGGTAAATACAGTCTGGTGGCTGAGAAATGTACATACTTGTTTTCTTGTTTTAGCACTAATGTTAACTGATATTTAAAGGTAATGGTTTTCAGCAACTGATACAGTTCAAACTGAAGGAGAAGATCCTTGTTGATAGGTTGAAACTATCATGACACAGATCTTGAAGATTTACAGTTTTATTCTTTGAACGTATCTTAAGTCTTTGCTTGTCTGATAGTAATATTTTATAGATGTATATAAAATACAAGCTTGTATCACCTCATTAAAGTAGTATCTTCATTTACTTCTATGCATATAGGTATTTATAATTCCTCTCAGCCCAAACTATTGCATCCTTCCCTTTAAATAAATGCAGTTATCCTGTTTATTTTTCCTTCATTTTCTGGCCTCCAGTAGGGCTGGTTAGATCACAATTGTTAAACTACTGAAATCTAGTGTGTTACTCTGCCAGGTCTTACTTTGGCAGTAAGACTGATCAGTTATTCCCTTGTTAGCCTCTAAGGAGGTGTTACGTACAGCATCTGGTGGCCCCAAGGCAATAAAATAATAAGCATCAATTTCTAATGCCAGCTTTCAGTCTCAGCATTTCCTAGGTTTGTTGGCTTTTAAATACTTGGTTTGAAACTGGCTCTTGAATTCTATGGTGTAACTGCCTACACATGTCAAATCTGAAAGGTCAAGATCTCTTCAGCATTGGTTTGATGTAAGACTTGAAGCAAGCTTCTGAGCATGAGGAGTTCAGTGTGGCTCTGCATTTCTTTTATCCTTCAGTTACTTTCTGCATAAGAAAGCAGTTACTGTTATGCAGAGTAATAAGTGTTGACTGTGCATGCATTTTAAGGGGAAAGAATGGTACTCATAATTCATAGACCTATTTAAGTGTGTCTCCTCCCAGCAATCTCCTCTTGGCAATATCTTGTGCTTTTGCAACTTTCTTTCAACTGTAACAAAAAACTATTAATGGTATTTTCGCTATTAATAGATACTCTGGTTTAGGTTTTCTTTTATTCTCAAATCTGTTACTGAGAGAACTGCATGACTAATGGGGTCTGAAAAATCGCTGTTCTTTCTGTAAGTGGAAGAAAATAGAATGCTGAGCATATAGTTACTCTCTTAGCTCCTGCCGTGCTGTGATTATGCTGTAAGTAGCCCTCTAAAGGGTTGCCTAACATTTCCTGTCACCCTTAACTATCCATTATTGAGCATTTGTCACTGAAGTTTCTTGTGCTGAATGTGTTGACATGTTGACATCCTGCAGTTGCTAAAATGGTAATTCTTTTCAGCCCTTGATATTTACTAAGAAGCTGTGTCAGAGTAATGGAGTGAGCTGGGTCCCAAAAAGAGAGGAATGCTGCTGCTTTGTATTTTAAAGACTTCACGTACCTTAACAATTGGAGGTATGTGGATTAACTAGCTGGTACCCTACAATGTTACTTCCACGTGGTGCTGGCCACTCGTTTCCAAACACATTAAGGAATTCTACTGTTGGTGTACATCTCTCTGGCACATCCTTTGTATGGATGAGAAGAAAATGACTATAATTGACTTGAAGTATTGCAGCAATATGTCAGCAGAGTGTCAGATTCTCCCATGTTCTCTGAACTCTTCACCCTTTTGTGGGTGGGTTCTATAAAATGGGTTCATTTATGCTATTCTCTGACTGAAACTTCTTGTCTTCCTAAAACTTGCCAGTATCTGTATTTCAACTGCATGACTTTGTAACCTTGAATATGTGACACAAATGGAATGTTTAATGCACTCTGTAAATATTGGCACTGACTGAACTCTTACCTCATTTTGTAACTGATTTAAGAACAACAGGGATTTAAATAATATGATCCTTTGTTCAGAAATATTTTGTGACTGGAGCTTGTATGCACCTGTATCTTGTTACTGGGCAGCTGCTCTTGCATGTTAGAATGTATTTCTATCGGAAAAGGAGAACACTTTTGGGGTTTGTTTTGTTTAATAGTGCATACAAACAGTGGTTTATTGTTCAAGTGGATTGTACATGCTTGGGAGCTTCCATCTGTAGCTCTCAAACCTTCTTAGCTTTATGAGATGTTAAGTTCCTGAGATCTGTAAAATTTGCTGATGCAACAGTCACGTTTCAGAAAAGCCTATTTCCAAAGCATTGCTTTGGAGACCCATTGGTTTAGATTTGGATCACAAGCCCTCTCCTGCACCTCTGAGATGCACCACAGTTCAAGGCAGTCTTGGTAGAAAAGCACTTAGTGAGCTTTTAAACTTGGGTATTCCTTCAGTATATTGAGTTATCGTATAAATGCATTTTTGTTGATAACTAAAATTGTTTTGTTTGCATAGGATGTCTTTCCTGAGACATTGTGCAGTGAAAAACAAAATCTGCAATGGAAAGTTGCCATTTTTGTTTAATGTACTGAAAAGAACACGTTAATGTTCCCAGATGAGACAGATATCAGACTGTCCTCTAAATCACAGGTTACATAAGACATTTGTGCTGCCAAATTTAGTAGAATTAGAATTTTCCTCAGTAGTGCTGAGTTCCTGTACTGTTTCTGTGTGTTCATTGGCCAGAGGTATTATTGAGCTAAGTATAAGCAACATTTTGATGCAGATTATAGAGAGAGAAGAACTGATTAACTATAAAATGTTACTGTGCCTGTAGCAGTTGATCATATGAAACTTGAACAGGGGCTGTTGAAGGGTCCTTGTGTCAGGCTGTTCTCACATTCATGTTGTTTTTATTTTGTTAGGTGTTTTTTGTTCGGTTGGTTGTTTGTTTTGTTTTTGTTAAACCTGTTCCTTGTGCTGGAAGCTGGAGAAAGGACCATCCAGTACAGTCATTCAGCAATACTGTTCCAAAGCATTAGGACTATTTTGATTGTTCATGTGTAGAAATAGGGCAGGATTTTTCCCCTCTTAGGTTTACTCTGTTCATTATCAGAAGGATAGCAAGAAAGACTTTGTCATACACA
The DNA here is from genome assembly GCF_012275295.1 of Melopsittacus undulatus. Classification (NCBI taxonomy): domain Eukaryota; kingdom Metazoa; phylum Chordata; class Aves; order Psittaciformes; family Psittaculidae; genus Melopsittacus; species Melopsittacus undulatus. The sequence goes on from NC_047529.1 coordinate 113,977,639, forward strand.
GGCATGTCACTGACCACTTTGCATTCAGTTTTTCTTGAGAATGTCCCAGACTTGCACCAAAATATCTTATTTAGCAAAATAAAAGATCTAGAGGTTTCAGATGGCAAGTCTGTTGCACCTGCATGCTTGTTCTGGCATCACTCCTGTCATCAGCTCATCTCTCCACGGTGCCTCAGATTGCACAGATATTCCAGTTCTGTATCAGCTAAGCATCACCCTGCCCAGAGACACTTAGACCTCTGCAAATCTGCTTGACAAATTCTGGATGAGAATGTGCTTTGTGTTGTCAGTGGGCATATGAGCTATGTGCAAAGCATGAGAAAACAACAGACTGAAGTAAAGGGCTGCTTGAAGTGGTGCAATGAGCCATGTTGATATCTTTTTCTAATACAGAGCTGGAAGTTTCCCAGCTGCAGGAAGAATCTCCAGCATGAGAGATTCATTATTCACTGAAAGGGAGTAAGCCAAGAGCTGGAGCTGTGGCTCTACATCTGCTATGGCAAAACTTAGTGACAGGGCCTCTACAGTGAGAGTAAGATTCTGGGGCTAATAAGGTTTTTAAAAACCCTTCAGACAAGAAATTGTTTTCTCTGGTTTGAAACTCTTCCTGGTCTCCTGTAAGTATGTATGGCCTAAAGATGGGGCCCTCTGTCATTTGCTTTGAATGTTAAAGAATCCATGAGTGTTTCTAGCAGTGTCGCTGCCCAGTCTCTGCCTTACCAGTTGCTTGACTATCTGCTCAGTGTGCGCTGCTTCAGTGTGGGATCATGCAGGTATCACTTTTGCTTACATTATCTTACCAGATCAAGGTGCAAAATGCAATACTGGTGATAAGAAATCTCTCCCTGAATATCATGAGAGAATGAATACATTGCTGCATCACAGCTGAGGTTTGCTATTAAGCAAAAATGTTTCTTCTCCCAATCATCAGATTACGAATGACACGGCCAAATGTTTCTTTTAGTGAGGATTATAAATGTGCCTCATGTGAAGACCAGTTGGTTTTGAGCTGCTTGTTTTCCTCCCACTCTTGTGCTTTTATGGCAGAAGTTATAATCTGAAATTAATCAGAAACTGATTTTTCATCAACTTTGTGCGGGGGGGGGGGTATAGTTCACTTTGCAGGACTTGCTCAAGGTATACATATGTTCATCAGGTCTGACTAGTGCCTGCAGAAAACATGAGCTCTCTGTTGACAAGGAGCCCACTGAGGGCAACAGGAGCAGATGTGTTGAAGGAACCTGGAAGACTTTGAAATCTTGCCAAGAAGCTGAAAGAAGAGCAGAGTGGAGTGTTCTGCATGTGGGTATTGCTGGTAAAGATTCTTTTCTTAATGGTTCACAACAAAGATGCTTCTGTTGCTTACTGCGTTTTTTGCCTTGCTGCATTCATTTGTGATACATTGTAGGTAGATTTTTCAGGCACCAGGGAACTGATGACCTAAAGAAATGACTGTTTCTTCCTTTTTGTGTCTGCACTGAAAGATGCAGGCTGAACTTTGCAATGTTAGTGATTCATTAAGCACAAGCACTTCCAGCAAATGCACTTACTATATGCTTGTTTGCCAAATGGTGCTGAGAAAACAAATACTGAGGTTTTGTTACTTCTTTTTCTGCTTCATCATGGTTCTGATGATTAAATATCAGTATTGTTCACTGTTTCAGATCACACAGAAACATACAGAACTCACCATTGCCATTTTCTACTGCCTAATAAACCTCATCACAGGCATCTTAAATATATCACTATCATTCCAGTCTTCAGGAAGCATTCCTTGCTGTTAATTTTATGTTACTTCTTTTGCTGCCCCAGAAGGTAAAGATTATTAAAGTTTATACAGCTCCCAGGTAGTGTCATATTCAAGGCCCTCAGTGACATGGGTTAGTGGTGGCCTTGGCAGTGCTGGGGAACAGTTGGACTTGATGCTCTTAAAGGTCCTTTCCAACTTGTTTGATTCTATAACTGTGATATTTTTACTGCTGTTCAGCAACACATCAGTGCAACTGAGACTGTTGAAAGGCATGGCTCTCAGGGAGCTGGCATCTAGCCCAGTCCAGTTGTCATCTTTTATTGATTAAAATATTTAAATGCTAATTGGATTAAGCAAAGACTACTCTGTCATCTTAAGTCTCTGCCTTTCCATTGAAGGCTTTTGAAGGAGTGATGGCATGACATTTCAGTGATGAATAGCTTCCTTTTATGGCTTCCAAAATCAGTGTTTCCTAAAGGATGGGAAGTAAACAAAAGTGATTTAAGGGAAGAATTCTACTGATTTCCAGATTTGATACTTTGCTTGTTTTCAGGTAGTCCCTAATTATTAGGGTTTCACAGAAATCTGTCAAAGGTCAGGCATTTTGTTTATGCAGTCAGTCAGCCTGAATATGAAGAGAACCTGAAGCAGTGAACTGTAAGATTAGTTGCTTTAAGCTTAAAATAGATCTTTGTTTGGATAATGAAATACTAGTACCCATTGATTGTGGCCCTTCTTATCAGAACACATGAAATCTAAATTCAGAAACTCATGGAACCAGCACATTTCTGAGCCTAGATTAGGGATAGTGAACAGGTAAGTAGATCAGTATGGGTTTACATAGGTTTGGTAGGGCTGCAGTGAAGAGGAAGAAGGGGGCATTGTGCGCTAACTCCATGTAGCATCCTGCAGTGCCGTTGTGGAGGCTCTAGACAGAGAGGCTCCGTGTGCCTGTCTTGGCAGTAGCTAAGAAAGTAAGTGTCTGCTAGCGAGGGAGCAGAATTCAGGCTTTAGGAGTCAAAGTTTTCCAATTTAATGTCTGCCACAGATTCTAAAATACTACAAATAGTGACCTGTACAAGGAAAATCCTATAAAGAGTACTGAAAGTGAATGATTTCTTAAGATTTTGGTGATAATACCCCCATTTCTTTGTTTTATCTACTTCTTATAACTACCCCTCTGCACCTGGCTAACATAGAAGCATATGTTATTGCTCTACATTGAGTAAGTGCAGCACTGAGATAAAAATAGGCAAGTAGGTATTATGGTATATGAAGAAAAAACCCAACAGTTTTTAAAGACTCACATAGGTTCACTCTAAAGGATAAAACTTAAAGTTGTTTACCTTAGCTAAATTAAAAACAAATGCTCATGCAGTTATTAAGGATTTAACCCAGCTTGCAATCACCATGTGTTTTTATTCTAGAAAAGATTTCTGAAGGTTGGGTTTGCTTTGGCTTTGTTTTTTTCAGAAGCAGCTTGGGACCAGGGACAGTTATTTAAGAGCTGAATTTATTTAAGTAAGTAATTTAAAGTTTCAAGTCCTTTCACCAGAAGACTCTTTGTGGGAAGGTCATGAAGATTTTGGAGGCAAATATATGGGTTAGCCAGATTTTGACAAGTGCATCTGTCACATGCTAGCTGTGAAATGCAGTTTTATAAAGGCTGCTCTACCGTTAAGTGCCATATGCTGTGGCTCTATTCCTGCCTTTATATTTGTAATGAAAAATCAGTGCTTAGACTGAGGGAGGAAATTGTAGTACTAGCAACAGTAAAAGTGTGTGGAGCACAAGCACACGCTTCTGTCGTTGAGCATTCAGCATTAATTTTACTTCACTGTGCCACACAAATTAGATGAAGAACCATTCAGCTGAGCTGTCCAAGGCTGCTGAGGAAATGGTCTCAGGTTGGGGTTGGCATAGGTAGATTGCTAGGAGATGGCTCGTCTATGTGTATCTGTTGTCTGGGTGATACTTTTGATACCTGTATGATCAGGGCAGACTAAGACAAGAGTTTGTAGCAATAAAAACCTGTTAATGAATTATTCCCTTTACAGAGTTAGTTTGGAAAACAAATAGAGCTTAGTTTTCATATGGGATTTTTTTCCCCTTCGAGGTCCATTCAGTTTTCCATTAACATTTTACATCTGTGTATGTGCATGTGTGTGTATATAAGCTTCCCAATCAGTACTTAATATTCTGAGCCATACAGCTGCTCTATTTATGTAAACACTCTCTGGATCATTGTTCATCTCTCAGTGTTGATTTAAGTTAGGTAGGAAATGTATTATTTATTGAGTATTTCGTACATAAACTGTCAGTTTGACTTGTTCTCATTTGGACACCTGTGGGTTACAATATTACACCAATTCTGCTACAGATTAAGGCATATTCATCTTCTCAAGAAGATGGATCAACAGGATTGCAGTGCATGGGGGAACACAATTATATCTCAAATATCACAACCACGTTATATCACAACCACAGTATCAACACTTCAGTCTTAGCTGTGAATCTGGCCCTTTGCATGGTTCACCACCACACAGTGTCGGTTCTGACAATGAGACTTGCCTCTTGCACCTTAACTAACTATAGTATTCCACAGATTTGGTGTCTGTATACATCCAGTTACCTCCCAGACCTGTGTGGTGTAACCACTTTCTTCCTAACTACTTGTGCATACTTGCAAAAAAGAAAGGATTCATGTACTGAATGACTTGTAGGAGTGATCCTAGAAGGAAAGGTGAAGTCTAAACAAAGTAAGGACTGAAGTGGATTTCTGTGCCAAGTCTTTGGGACTTCCCATGGTCACAACAGTATAAATGCAAATAGGAAATCATAAATACTGAGCTTTTGAGCTGTGGTCTTCAAGCCTGCATGTCTTGCCATTAATGCCAATAGGAAATTCAGTACTGTATCTGCAAGTTTGAACAGGTCATTAGTAAGTCAGACACACAATGCATGGTAGTTGTAGAGGTAAACAATGCACCTCTACAGGTGCTTTACACCTGAGAAACTCAGTTTCCACCAGTTTCAGAGTAAGATTGCCTTTAACATTGTGCAGGATGGAATGCCCAGGAATAACCATTCAGTTCATGACAGTTTACATGGAAATTTTGTTTTGAAAAGCCTTTTCATTCCTCTAACTAGGAATTGACCTGATTTTATTCAGCTTGTAAAACACTCCTTTAATGTTCTGAATGTTTATATTTCATTTGAACTCCAATTTGCACCTAAACATAGCTTAACACTAATCAGGAATCAGAAAGAAATCAACTCAAGTAATATCAGCTATCTTTTTCTAGCATCATACAATATAAACACTAGAAATCTGAATAAGTATATGTCATTAAATAAGCACTTGTGTACACAGAGAACATGTCCTACTGATTAGGAAAAAGAAGCAGCAATTTAATGTTCTATGTTCTGTTGCAGATGAGCACTAGATTACTAATCAATGAGAATCAAACTTTTTGGGGAGTAACAAAAACACGGGAATGGAAAATGAAAAGCTATTCAAGTCAGGAATATCCATTTGCCAAATTAAATCATGATTAAACCAGTAGTGATTCAAATTATTAATCTCTCTTCTTTGAGGCACAGTTTATGCATGTCTGGATCACAAGCAGGATTTTTTGGTAAAGAGGAAAAGAGACAGGTATGTTTTTGCACATTCCAAGTGATTCAAGCTGCCAAGAATTCACATGGAGTAAGTACTGGGGCCAGAAAGAGAAAAAGCTTTAGATAAGCAGTGTATTAGCTAAGCATATGATAAAGTGTATGGCTGAGGGAAAGAAAAGGAAGTTCTACTGGAGAGAATTAAAAATCATCTGCTTTGTTTGAACATCATTGTAATAAATACATGCAGTTGTGGAAGGATGTCAAGATAAAGCCAGTGCATGTAAAATTTGGATTAAGTTTGTCTGACTTTGCATACAGGTACTTCCTTGGTGTAGCTTGCATAGTGTTCCATGAGCAATACTCCTGCTACAGTTACTCCCTTCAGTGGGAATTAGGAATACCTAATGTTAGGCAGCAGCTTTACCCTTTACTAGGCTTTCAGCTAGCTACAGAAGTAAATGTAACTCTATCACTGTTGGTGAGTATCTAGAGTGACCAGCTCTGGACTGCTTCATGCCACACACACAACTACTTTCACATTGCATGCTTCTCAAACTACTTTCTTAAAAAACTACTGGTTTACATATCCCTTTAAGAATGAGTATTTGCTATTCTGGTTTACCTTAGTGGGCATTAAGAACTCACAGCATTTTTCCATCCTTTATTTCTCTTTGCTATAGTCTCCTGTTCTATTTCATCTTTTTCAACACATTCAAGACTCTGAAACACAGGTCTTTTCCATGAAACAGCTGGAGAATCACTAGCTTAGAAAAGTAGTAAGTGGTGCTTATAAAGGGAGAACCTGTCAATATCCTTGATTGTCATTATCTCATCATGACTCATCAAGACAGCATCACTAAGTGTGCTTAAAAGAACAGAGATGAGCTTTTACTGGAAAGGAAATACCTGACTTTACAGCAGAAGACTCTGCTCTAAAGGGCTTTATGGTTGTAATACAACAAATGAGCTGTACAGCCCAAAGAGCCAAAGAAATTTGCCAAATGGGACATGCAGGTTTACATTCCAACCCTTGAAAAATGGCTTTAATGAAGTAAGCTGTATTAACCTGTGGGGTTACTCTACCTGATGATTTTTCTCTTTGTGTGAAGATAGCTGTTTTAATAGGTCTTTAAATACTGACTCATAAAAAGTCCCTACTAAAAGGCTTATCCTTGACACACCTTCAACAAGAGAAATGCTAGAAGGACTTTCTAACCTTCTGCTTTGTGAATATCCAGAATTTAAAGCACAAAACAATAGGAATAGTAGAACTAATGTGTGCAGTGTATTTCCAAAGGAAAAGAAACACTTTTAAAGCATACAAATGTAATCTGTGGGAGTAAAGTTCAGATTGTTTATCATCCATGTTATTAACAAAGGAGGAAAGGAAATAAAACCCCCAGGCAGTGTTGGAAGTAGGACTTTTTAGAAAAAAAGCATTTTTATTTCCATTAAAAACATTCTTTATGCATATGACATGGCAGACCCAAGAGTTCAAAACAGGCCTTTATAGCAATAGGATATCTCATTAAGTAAAAATCATTTCCCAAGAAGCAGGAATACAGCACTATTCAGGAAAGAGAAAACCAGCCAACCTCTGGCTGCATCCTTTGTGTCAGGAATGGCTGGTTTTCCTGGTCTTGGGAGGCATGTGCTAAGATCTTACAGCTCAGACCTGTAGGGCATATTTCACATGCTCAGGTCCTGAAGAGGTTCATAGCTAGGAGATGACAGTGACTGCTCAGGGGCCTTCCTGCTCCATTGCACAATGGAGCTATAACTGGTCTGAATGTCCTGCTGAGCCCTAGAGCATCTCCAAGATGATGGCAGCAGCAGCCACAGATGGCTCAGTCCAGTTTGCATCTGATAGTAAAACCAACTGAGGAGCTGGCTCTGACAACCCTCCTCTGCAGCCCTGCTAGAACAGAAGTCCTTATGTTTAGGACCTTCTCGCAGGGAGAAAGAGCTCTGTTTACAGCAGTTTGACTAGCAAGAGAGCTCCCTCAAAACTTTCATTAGATGGTGCAGACCTTACTGAGTGAAACCTGGCTCTATTTATCTGCAGCTATTTCAGACAGGAAAATCCAAGCCCTTGATCTCAGCATCCAATTTCCCATTACAGGTAGCACTTTCTTCTAATACTGTGTAGGATGGAGTAATTAGGAAGAGGGAACGCTAGAAGAGGAATGCACAGTCACCAATGGGAGAGCAAAAAGCAGTGGAGATAAGAGCACATGGTGCCAGCTGGACAGCCTCGCCTGCTGCTGAGGAAGGGTGATGCTGCCCCATAGATGCCTTTGCATGAAGCACAGTTTGACATTCCTGGGATATCCCTGCCTCTCCCAGTCATCCCCCAGCTGTCAACCCCATATAGCATAGAAGGAGCCAGCATGCCATGATCTGTCACAGCTGGGTATGGCCTGTCCTGGTACGGCACATGCCAGCACAGCATCAGATGGCACAGTCCAGTATGGCATGAGCCAGGGCATTATAGCACAGCACAGCTCAGAGTGGCATGGCACAGCAGCCTGCCTCTCGCCTTGGCTGCACATTGCCTGGCATCCATAGGCCCCATGCTTCCCTGGTCCAGTCATCTCTGCATCCCCCATCCATCTGAGGCTGCCTTGGAGCAATGATAAAAAGCCTATTTTTCCCAAGTCTTGATTCATGTATCTCACCACTCCAACCACCCAAATTGTCATCTCCCTAATGACAATTTGCACTTTAACCCATGTTATTATAAAAGCAATCCTGTGCTCCCAGTAGCAGCATGAGCTGTACTCACATCAGTAAGCACAAGGCAAGCTTCCCTGCTTGGTGTGCAGGGAAGCGGGTTCTACATCTGTGTACAGCCAAGTTAGAATAAGATAAAATCTGTTCCTATCTATTAACTTGAGACAACATTTTTAGGTGTAGCAGTGGCTGTTCTGGAGCAAGCAGTACCTAATTGGCAGTTGCTGTCTGATAGTGACATCTATCTGAAATGTGGCATTATTGATTTTCCTTTTACTTGAGCAATTAGTGGAAATTAATCTCTGAACCATTGGCAATCATCTTGTCGATACCTACAAAGGCTGGAAAACAGAAGTGGTCTGCATGCAGCTCCCAAGTGAAGTCAGAAATTACAGGCTCATCAGCCTGGAGAGTTTTGGCATAAAACACCAAAGAATGAGTATGTGAGAGCTGAGATAAGACACTGATAAATGTCCACCCACCCAGTCTGTCATTAGATGAACAAGTGTAATTTTCTTCTTTAAGAGGACAACTATCCTAGCATGGAATGGAGACACTGCAGATATATATAAAGAAAATAAACACCTATGTAGCAATACAGCAGAAAAGTATGTTGGAACAGAAGCATTTTACAAACTACAGATGAGTCAACTAAACAATGTCATTCAGGGATGACTAAAAAGATAGGACTGTTGTATTTTAAACAAGGGAAGTAATTATCCTGCTCTACTTGGTCCTTTCAAAGACTCAGTTGGAAAAACTTGATCATCAATGTCATGACAAGTAATACACTGGAGAAGATATGGTAAATATTCCTAGGATTGTTATCTCAGTAAGAGTTGAATTTATGTTTATTTGCATATGTTTTCTTGTATGAATGTATGGAGACATACTCTTTCCTATGTTATATCTTAATCTGGATACCTTTTTATTCTTCAGCACGTGATGCTTTATCATTTACTCAATATAATCCTTTTAACAATGGTTTCACAGAGCTCTTGTTTTAATTGGTTGGCATACTATGGAAAACAAAACTGTTCTAATTCTCCCAAAGTTCCCATATACAACCTTGGATCCACCCACACAGGATTAAAGCTGGGTACAAAGAATTTTCCTGTCTCATACAACTCACAAAGCAAGAATAGTGTTAGTACCCCACAGTGTGAAATTTCCACCAGCTTTCACAGGTCTCCATAAAAAGTAAGCCCAAAACTCTAACCAAGTGACCATAAGCACACTCAGTCCTGCAGGAGGACCCCTTGCCAACACCCAAACAGCTTCCTGCTTCACCTTCTGAATAAGAACATAAGAAAGTGCTTAGAGCAGAGCAATTTGAAAGACTGATGGGTAGGACCTACCAGCCCACAAGGGGATGAGCAATCCATCATGACTCGTGTCTAGCTGTTCTTGGGGTTGCAGTGGAACATTCGAACTGAACTTTTACGCCCTCTGTGAATTTAGCTCGTGTTCCCTTCTCATTCCCTGCTTAGCTTGAGAAATGAAACCAGATGCCTTTTAGAGTGTAGATGGTAGGGAGAGATGTGCAGAAAATGAAAGTAAGTGATGGATGGATATTTAGATAGTGCTGCCATACTTTGTCCATGTATCATCATGTCAGCCAGTGAAACCAGCTGGGCTGGATTTCTAACATGTTGACTGTTACTTCTTCTGAACTTCTGAGCTGAAAATACTAGTGAAAATCCCCTTATCACAAAACAGGCTACATGCCATAAACAAAAGTTCATGTTCCTACTAGTGTTGTATTGAGGTTTTCCAGCAAAGATGAACCTAACGTACTCTATTATGACTTGTAGATTGGGTGTTAATCAGACAGATACAGAATAATAAGTAACACACAAGAAGTTCCTTGAAATTTCATCTGTATTCCCCGATTTAGTGGGAGAGTCTGCATGCCCCTTATGGATCCGAATGCACTGGAAATTCACAGGTGATAACACAAATTCATTCCTGTTAAGGCAGCAAGCAGTGTTTTTATGGACAGCAGAGTAGCATAAGATAACCAGGTATGCAGATCCAGTAAAGCACTTAGACATTTTATGTTCAGTAGTTGCTTTTGCAATAGTTTCTGTCTTGAAGAGATTAGAATGCAGTGGATGAGCAGCAGATTGCAGACAGAATTAGGTGGTGCTGCCAGTGATCGTTTTTGTACCAGTAACAGAGCCTTGGAATTTCATATAGCTGTTCATATATGTATAGTCATTTGCATATATAAATGGCAGATATATTGTATTCTGTATCTGACGTGGGTTTCTCTCTAGTAAAAACATAACCTGATGCATTAGATATTTTTGCAGGTCTTCTAAATCCCTTCCAGTCTGATTTTATACAGGGATTGTGGCAGACTGTGGTGTTCTAGTTTAAGCGGAATGTATTAATCCATTTGCCTGTTAGCTTATGGTACAATTACTGTTGCTGACATGCTACATGACTTTTCCCCTTTATAAATTCTGGCTTTTTGGACACCCTCTGGCATGATGGAGTGCTGACTCTGTTGAGAGTCTTTGGGAAATGTCACGGCACGGGGAGTAATTATCCATCACAGTGAGACAGAGACATTAACAATACCAAGCATTTCAAAGTGAATCAGGATTTCAAACTATGAAGCTGATTTAAAAATCATAGCATTTTACCACAAGTCATTCTGGGAGGCAGGACTTGGCTTTCCTGTTATTGAGCTCTTAAGATTTATGGGTTTTCACTTTTCTCTGTAGTCTTAAGAGCATTTAACTTACTTCTTTCTTTTTGTTCTTTTTTAAGATGCAAGCTGAGAGTTTCACAGAACTCTGGAAACTTAAATCAATGGATTGTATTTCATGAAATTCATGCAATTGTGAACAGCACTGGTATATTACCCTGTCTCCAACTCAATAAAGACCCAGAAAGGGCAAAACCATATGGTTTTAACATTAGGTTTTCACTTTCTGGAATAAATCCTGGAATAAATGTAGTTCTGATGTTCAGCTCTAGCTCAGCTTCCACCACAGTAAATGAAACGGCTTTTGCTGATTTCAATGGGAGCTGGGGCAGACCCTCAGGAAACAGTTCAGTATCTTGTGTCAGTCCCTAACCCACTTTAAATATGGGGAAACTAAGGGAAGAAAATGTCTTTAATGTCAGATCAAACTATGCACACAAAAGGGCCTCAATCACCTTCCTTTTAGATCAATAGGAACTTTCCGTTGACTTCACTGGGCATTGCATCAAGCCAGATAGAATCATAGAAAAGTTTGGGTTGGAAGGGACCTTAAAGCTCATCCAGTTCCATGGGCAGGGAAGCCTTCCACTAGAACAGGTTGCTCCAAGCCACATCCAGCCTGGCCTTGAACACCTTGAACAGGGATAAATCAGTCTAGCCATAAGTGTAAACTCTGAATGGAATCTAAATAAAACTGATAGCCTCAAGAGAGCTCCTAGGTGATAAACTTCATACATTGCTAAGCCAAAATTCAGAGGGCACATGCAATACAGCAATACAACAGTTTAGGCAGAGCATATAGAAATGAGTGTGTGGGGGAATTGCGTTGTTGCTGTAAGCATAAATGAGTAGATTTAAATGTAGCAGCAAATCAAACTCAAATTATCAAACCTATTTTTAGGCTATATAATGTGTAAAAAAATACTAGGTGCATCTTTTGCCCAGGTTATTGCTGCAAGAAATATTTTTCCTAGAGTCCTGTGGATGTAGTATCTGCAGCTCTGGCTACAGTCTGTATCAGCACACTGAATAGAAAATGACTGAAAGCAAGACTTAGGTAATGTCAGTAAGAGATGTGTCAAATCAGGGCCTGCAAATGCTCTACACAAATGACATTTATTAAGGCTGGATTCGGTTAATGACACTGCATAGGACTGCATTTGTCAAACAGTACAGAGAAAATGTAGTCATTGTGCCCTGGCAGCTTGTCTGCTTTGCCCTGCTGTCACTCAGATATGCCCGCAGCTTCTCCCATTTCAGTGCTGACATGCTTTAGTTTCTGGTGTCCTTACTCTGGAACAGTTATTGGTGGTGATTACAGTAATACTATATGGTTCCAGTGCAGATGAGGTCTGAGTGACCCTAGTCCTCCAAAAAAAGAGCAAATGGGAACTGCTGCCACCACAAGCTGAGATAACTGCTGTGTGTGGGGATGGATGCTAGCACTGCTACTGTCACTGTGCCAAAATGTCTTAAGTACCAATAAGATGTCTACATGTGACCAGAGGAATGGAAATGGCATCGCTAATTCTGGGGATTCTTTATAGAAGCAGTGATTAATGTGTCACTTTTGAGTCTCTGGCTTTTCTCCCGTATCACTTTCTTCAAAGCTTTGTTTTGGACCAGGCTGTTCCTGCTAAATCCCTCATTGCCCTGTTGGAGAGCTGGGAGTTTCAGTTGGGATTGTAAACGTTTATTTGGGTCTACAAGTGTTAATGAAGGTTCTGCAGTGACTCATGAGAGCTCAGACTATGATTCATCTAACCTCTACTGAAAATTCTTACCAGAGCCAGGTCTCCCAGATTGAGAATGCTTTGTTCTACACTCTCATGCACTGTATGCTGGGCTGTGAGATCCGATTCATTCCCTCAGCACAATCCTTGAGCCCTTTAACTTGAATGGCTTTCAAGGTGATAAGATACAATTCAGCTTTTAGTCTTAAAGTAGTTCTTCGTGCAGTGTTGCTGTCACTTCACTGTATTCCTACTTATTTCTTCCTGCAGTTTATCCTCCAGATTACTATTCTCCTTTCCTTCTTGCCTAGCCATGTCTTTCACTCAGAATATAATGTTCTCCATGACTCATACTCCAGGCAAAATGCCATTCATCTTAATAGAGTGAAAGAGTGTCTATTTTCCTCATACTTATTTACCCAAATCTGTTTTTTGTTCAGATCATTTGCTGTACTTTCAGATAAATCTTATTTGTTCTTAACATCTTCTGGCTGATGATGTCTCACACTTTACAGTTTAATAGATTAGACCTTATAACTTCATAATGGATAACCTTGTAACTTCCTCCTAGAGCACGTAAATGGTAAGATTTGTTGGGTTTTTTTCAATGAAAAATTCAGATATGGTTAACTTATGAGATTTGTTAATGGTTATAAACTGGTGGATGAGCTGTGGTCTGGTTCAATATCTCAGCATTCCTTAGCCTCACTTTGTTCTTACTCTGGAGGTGAAAATTCTGGCATGATCTGTATCCCATAACAAGTATAGTTTTAAGTTGGGAAAGAAAGTTAGGAAAGTTCTCACACCCATGGCCATTTTAATGCTCTGTAATAGTTCTGTATTGTGGGTTGAAAATACTGGTGTGGTCTGTATCACAAAATGGCTTCATTTTTATAAGCTGCTTGCCAAGTTTAGAGAATGAGCATCCTTTTTACAGGCTGATGCATCTACCAGTTCATCCCTTTTGAGCCTGAACATCAAACTGTGAGAAGTAGCTGTTGATTTCAGCTGTTCATGATAGCTTTTGGAGGAGAAATATGACGGGTCTATTCCCAACCTCTTCTTGGGAGTGATGTGTTTGACTTGTGCATGATGTACCATTCAGGCATATCTAGTGGATTTGTTATTTTTCCTTTTCTCTTGTCTCCAGTCAAAAAGGGTTAAATTATAACCATGTATTTGATGTCTTGCCTGCTAGTGGGGAAGGTTTGCTTATTGAGCATTGCAGCAGTGTCATTTAGTTTGCAGATACCTGGCTTTGGGCTTGAGTTGGTGCTGCACAGGTGGTTTTGTAAGGACACCAAGAAACTGAAGTTAGTCTTTTGGAGCTAATCAGACTTCAGCAGATGATTTATAATTACAATGTTAGGAAATGAGGCTCTGCCTGCTAAGGAATGCTTAAGGCAGGACTACTCAGCATCTGGGCAACCAGGCTGCGTTTGGCCCCCAGACACGGTACTGATCTCAAGCTTGTGCTCATCCCTAGATCACATACAATTGTAGTCAAGTGTCAGCAGTGCTTGCCTACCTACCCTGCACTTCCTTGGATTTCCAGGAGTGCTATGACAGCAATTAGCTGCTCAGACAGACATGACTGGAACCTTGAGGTGGCTGGAGGTTATGGAGTTACGTTTGTTTCATAAACAAATGAGTGCACATTGGATGTCATGCATTTCTGATTTAAAGTTAAGGTAATTTTGTCTCATTCCCTAGAGTTTGATCATACACTGAGACCAGTATCGGATGAGGAAATAAGACCTTTTCTATTCAAGGAAGCACTAAATCTGGAAGCTAAAGGTTTTTATCACCATTGTTATTATGTAGGCACAGGTACAGTTTGCAGCCATTTGCATTTTTTAACCTTGCAATCAGTGTCCATACATAAGTTATAAACCAGGTCAATTTGTTCTTTTATATCTAGTAAGAACAACCAAAGTTTTTATTTGAAATGCCTTTCTGCAAAGTTTCCCTTCATATGCTGCAGCTTAAGCCAACCTCCAGGTTTTGGGTACTCAGGCCAAAACTGAGGCTAGGACTCAAATGACAATCTGCTTGCCACAGTATTGAAACTTCATTCATTTCTGAATTGCTGTCCTCTCTGTAGACTACAATTCCCTCCTATTTTACTTGGGTTACAGCTGTCTTCTACAGACCTTTTTTTCCTGTCGATTTCTGGGTAATGAGATACTTTAACAGCAGAGTTTGGATTCATTCACGGAACTACATAGAGACCAAACTATGCCAGTATTGGCCATTAAACTGAAGGGGTTTGTTTAAGATCAGCTTTTCTTTATGTGTGGATCCTTGGCACCATCTAGTGTCTGAAAATGTAGACCATGAAACATCACTACAGAAGGTTTCAGCCATAATAAAAGTGATGCTCTGGACCATCAGCTAATTAATTTCACACAATCCCATTTTTCCAGTTACAAACTACAGATAGATCAGGATATGGAAATACATTCCATGCTCATGATCTCCTATCCTTTGTGTCTTCCAGGATGCTACACTGGAACGATCAGTTCAGTGTGAGAAGTCCACATCCTTGTGTCCATGACTGGCAAATGTACAGTACTTTTTCATGGAAATAAGTGTGGTGTTAGATAAATCCAAGCATTGGATGGAGAAAATCATTTTCTGCTCCTGTTCTAGATTGGTGGCAGCTTCTGACCCAACTGTACCAGCAGCCCTCCCACATTTAGCTGCTGATCAGCCCTCTTTCTAGGGAATGATATTGGCCTTCCAGCTCTTGCACGAAGTTCTGCAGAAGCAGAACCACAATTACATATATACGTACTGTATAATTACATGTGCTACTCCGCAGAAATCTACCAGCAAAGCTTCTCTGTCAACAGTTTGCATTTCATACATTTGCCACCGCAGCGTTTGGTTTAATAAGATCAGTAAAGCACGTATAGTTTTAGCAGGGAATTTTATGGCTTCTAACAGAGCTGAGACAGCAAAGTTTCTGGTACCTCGGGACCGTCGCTTGCAGCAGCTGAGTGCAAAGATCTGTGTGAACTGTGCAGTGTAGTTAGCCAAGTGTGAAAGGGAAAAATTGCTGTGATAGCAAATCACGCTTCCTTCCACATGCTGGGAGAAATGTGGTCAGGCAAACAATATGACATCCCTTTGTCAGTTTATGCCAGGCCGAATGAAAGCCAGGGAGAGGAGATAGCATTTGAACAGATAGCTTTGACTTGTTCTTGTGATGCCATGAATGTGACCCAGCTGCTGGTTATTGAGGTACTGCCAGTAATAGCTGGGAAAAGACAATCTGCTATAGATAACTAGAGCTAGAGGCAGGGGATGTGTGGAAGACAGAGAACAGAGGGGATATTCAGTGTTTAAACTAAACTTATGGATTCTCATACATAGACTGAGTTACGGTTATGTGTGGAACAGATTATGAGTGCTTTCCTGGACAAGTAATCAGCAGGACTAGAAAGCCTGGCCCATCATTAAGGAAATAATTGTGATTGCCTTTCCATGGGTGTTGAAGACCTGGACACCTGACCTAAGGCTGTCCTGGTCAATCCCTTGCTGGCCAAGCATGTTCCAGAGGTGATTTATGCCTTGTTTCTCTAGCATTTATTTAGGAATGGGGTGAATCCAGGGCTGAGAAGGTAGTTCTTCCTTTCCCAGACTACAGAGGGGACCAAAAGGGGCTCAGACACACCAGTTTAGATCAGTTAGGTGAGATGAATCCTCTACTAAGTTGGAGGTAGAAGCAAGGTGAGAAGAAGACATTTGACAAAAAGCACACCATTAGTGGCTTGAACTCCCTTCTCTGTCCTTTATTATACATACTAAGGGTAAAGGTAATAGGCATGACAGTCTGGAGACTGTAATGTAAACTGACCTAGATGTGCTTGGCATCTGTACTCCACTGCCCTCTGCCTGTGGCCTCCATTTACATTTGTTTCAGTCCATTTTTATTGATTTAAATGATCTGATGGATGCAAAGACCATAAAACCAGGGGCAGAATCAAGCCTTTCTTTGGGACTGATTGCACCAAGGGCTCTGTGCAAACTAATTGACAGTGCTTTACTTGAGCTGTGTCCAGTCTGGTTGTGCTTGGTGTATATAGGCCCTGAGGCTCTCCTTCCTCACAGCTGTCAGAACACGACCAGCTCAAGACCCCTACACAGGGCTCACCATAGTCCTTGCTGCAGAGAAGAAATTGGGGTTACATGGGTCCCAAGCCGAGCATGAGTCAGTTACGTGGCAGAACTGCAAAACACACGAATGATGTTCTAGGAAGTGTTAATAACAAGGACGTGTAAAGCCAAAGAGGGTAATTTTGGGGGTCTGCTTGGCCCCAAACTCGAGAGAGCTGAGAGGAAAGCAATGAAGATGAGAGACAGTTCTGAAATCCTGAGCTCTGTGAAAGGATGGGAGGAAGTTAGGCTGAACGAAAAGAGGGAACTGAGGGAAGGGGAAATACAACAGCCTGCTCAATATGTCTGCAGTTGTCATGAAGTTGATTCAAGTGTTGGCTATGTCCAGTGCAGGCACAAAGTTAAGAATTGATACCTTAATTTGTATCAAGAATGATTTGGATTAGCAATGAGAAAAACATTGCTCATTAGGAAGGACAATGCAGTAGCATGAGGGGATGCTAGTCACAGTCATCACGGAATCACTTTCATTGGAAGCTGTTAAAAACTAAGCATCAGTCAGGAATAGCTTGATAAATGCCATTCTGTACTGGTGCTGGGGAATGGTGTAAATGATACCAGGAAATCCCTTCCAGCTACAGATCTCTAAAGTCCCCTTAATGCTGTCAAAATTCAGGAAAGCCTCAGGCACAGTGACAGATATATATGACCTCTCCCATCAATTTAATTATATACCTACTTTTCCACCCCCACACTAGAGCTTGCATTCCTTGGCTGCCTCTGGATGTGCCAATTGCAGTAGAGGCAGTCACCCCATTGTGGCTGACTACCAACCTGGGGCTTGTCTTGGATGAGGACTGTGCTGCCTTCCTCCATGCATTTCTCACTTCCATCCTGGATTGCTGTGCTCATTCTCATTAGAACAAAGGTAATCCAGGCTAATTTGGAAGCATGCACCTGTACTCTGTATCGTATCACACACAGATAATGGTGTGACATGGGGGTTAATCAAGGTAGTGCCTTGGTGTCAATGAAGAGCCAGTAAAAACTAAATGCAGTGAACCAGTTGAAACGTTTGTATCAGTGTGTTTTTAAAGGGCAGACCAATGCAGAATGTCAGGTCCTGTGAGAGATACATTCCTCACTGAATTGTGCCATGGAGGGAGCATAGGGAAGGATTTACACTTCATTGTAAAGCGCTTACAAAGTTCTCCAGCTGCCTGGATGACAATAGCAGATATCTGAAAGACAATAACAAGCTTTTTCTGTCTGATGGAGAAACAGAAATGTGTGTATGTGCACGTGTGTTAGTAAAGATGAGTGTTCTTTTTGTAAGAGGAAGATGCAATGGTGCCTTAAGAATGAAACACTTCAAATGGTTCCATCCATTTCTTACACAGATCCTGCTAGAGAGGCCACACTTCCAACACAGGATATAGATATCAGAATCCATGATTAAAAGGGATCGTGTACCTCACTTCCTAAGGTGTTTATAATTGTCAGTCAGCCTGCACATTTTACAGCTAATACTAAAGGAAGTTTATTGCCATATTGTGTCTTGAAAGCTGTATGTGCCTATGCTCTTTAAATAATGACATTGTCAGATAAGAGCTGCACACAGCAGTGAAGTGTGTAGCTCTTCCAGTCCTGCTGTATGGTATTTTCAATAGTAAGCTGTAATATTTAATAAACCAAATAAACCAGCTTCCAAATTGGCAGGAGAGAGAAGTAGTGGAAGAGCTAAAAGTACATCTGGTAGGATACTTTCTTCCCTTTCTGTCATCTGCAAGGAACGTTCCCAAGACAATAAACTCAGAATGCAGTTGGGAAAATGGTAATTGTTTTCCACTCCTGTCATCAGGAAACTGAAGTCAGAGCAGCATCCTTAACTCCTCATAACCACAGATGTCTGTAGCATTCCCCCTCACCCCACACATTGTTTGGGAAGTGTTTGTGTCCAGTGAATTTAGGATACCTGAATGTACATGAGTGAAAATAATAAATACAGAAGTATTACAGAGAGTTGATTGTAGCTGCATGTTATCTTTTATATAGTTCATTACAAGTTGTTCAATCAACACAATTATAGCCGGCAAAAATTAGTTAGAACCAAAAGGAATCTATTTGAAGTTCAGGAGTTGGTTCTTGGTTCTCTGCTGTATGGAGCAGAATAAATGGGCACAGGGAAGCACCCATTACCCAAAGGCTTGGTCAGTTCTTTCACAACCTTTTCTGTGCTTTCCATCAAGCCTCGTGTCCTGTGTAACACAGCAACCTCTGTGCTTGGTGCGTTCTGTCACACTTGACAAATGCTGTCTTGGGAATCCCTAATTTGGGTACACCCTGGTACTGACTAGAGCACCTTCCCCCTGGGGTCCCAGTCTGGCCTGATTTTCTTCCTCCTGCCTATGTGGACTGAGAACTTTCCACCTCTGCTGGCCTCAGGGATATAAAAAGCCAAGGATTAGGCAAGACCGCATGCCTTGTGATGTCTCCAGTGTTCTTTAAACTGTGGTACACACTGTGACCAGCCTTGTCCTAAAAGAGGATGTAACTCTTGAGAAAAAAAATAAATCTGGCTTTTTTTATATGTAAGAGCTGAAAAATCTTACCCAGAACTGCCCTTCAGGGTGGAACTGAAAGGACAGATGTACTGTATGCAGTGCTTAGGAACACTCTGATGAACATGATGGGCTGTGGCCTCCGATGAAACAAGAGCAGAGGAACCAGTCTCTCTCTCTGCCTTCCAGAAGAGGCATTAGATGTGCTCAGATGTAAGTATGGTTGCACTGGGTGGACGTGCACTACAATGGTAGTATCGGGGAAGGTTGAGGGTGTAGCTAGGTTGATGCATATGGCACTATGGTTGATGCATATGGTCACTAGGTTGATGCATACACACTTCTAGTATACAGTTCCTTGAACTGTGGATAAAACTGCATTTTCTAGTGCAAAGCAAGTCAGTCTGAGTGTGTAGTAGCTTCTGGTCAGCTTGTGGACAAACAGCAACTTTGACCTTGAAAGTGGGTTTGAGATCAAGCTTCAAAGCCATGGATGTATCCAGGAACAGCTAATTCTGCAAACTTGATTTCTCTGGAAACTCACTCTGTGAGTCACTTAACTCACTTTCACATCCTTATTCCCCGATTCACACAGCAATGTATAGAGGGAAGAAGACAGAAGTAGCAAGTCTTGGGTTTGTTTACTTGTGCCTCAAGTCAACAAGCACTACATCCAACTAGTGGGGTTCTCCTCTAACTGAAACTAACTGGATTTTGAATCTGCAATGAAATACATTGCATATACATATATATTTATGTACGTTGAATGTACATAAATAAGGTATTGAATGGCTTCTTTATGACCAGGCTTGTCTTTTTTTAACACATGCATCCACTTTTTGTCACAGAAGGCTCCTTCTCTCCTTCTGGGAAAGAGAAGGACCTAGAGAGAGAAGGACCTATGCAAAACTGCAGGACCTACTGAAGGAACAGTTATATATGCTGTATATAACCGTAAAGGCCAGATACTCATGTGGGTGCATGCAAAAACTGCCTCAGTGCCCCTGTCACTGCATGACCAAGAGCCTTTGGTTTATTGTGTGGGCAGGCAAGGAGAAGAGGGATGGAGCACACCCAGAATCAGCACATTGCAGAAATGGATTGAACAATACATGGGAGGTGAGCTTCAGGCATATTCAACAACAGTGCACTTGAAACATTGCCACCAAGTCGTTCTCAAGAGTCTGTACAGCTAAAAGGAACTGTTAGATGTATATGTGAGTTAAACAGACAGCAAATAATGGTTTGGATTTCTGTCTTTTTTAATGAAAGGGAAATGATTAAGAGCAGATAAAGTTAAACAATTCTCTAAACAATGAGCTTTATTGCAAAAATATATGGTGTGCTGAGAGACAGTTTCAGATTATGCCATTCTAAAGCCTGAAAATCATGTTAGAACACTGGAAAGCTGACTGGCATTTAACTGTAATAGAGTTGTAACACTAAGACAAATTTATCTGAAGGAATATGAAAAGTGCCAGAATAATTAATGTACTTATAATGCTCTCTGGTCTCTTGCAAAGCTCCGTGTTCTTCCCTGCTGCTTTTTCCTCTGAAGCAAAATAAATGTTAGCAATAATAGAGGCTCAGATCACCTTACAAAGCTGTAAAGCCATATATCATAAGAAATGGGAATTCTTTGCCAATGAAAATATAGAAGGATTTTCTCATTCTCAAATGTCTTAGCTTTTGGCATGCGGAGGAAAACTGACTCTTTCTGAAAAATAAAGCCTTATTTTATGGAAAACTTATGTTCCTGAAGAGCCTAGAAGCTATAAAAAGATGCTTTCTTGAAATCATTGCAATTTTAAACAGAAATAATACAACTCGTATGTTTTCTAAACCAACTTTAATTAGTAAATATCTCACGCAAAGAGTAAATCTTTCTAGCAAGCCCACACATCATACCAGAAGCTGCAGCTGGTTTTCAGTGTCTCATTATGGTAGCATGTTGGTGAGATCAGTCAATATGAGTTGAAGAGAATTTCAGAGGTAGAGCAATGTGTTTAGACAGAGGGAATGACACATGGGAATCCCTCATCCGCAGTGTCAGTGCTGATACAGTGCTGTGTCAGTACTGCTCTGACACGAGCAGAAGGCATTTACTACACAAAAGTACTAAATCTTTTCAGATCTCCTACTTGTAGCAATAGAGGTGTCAGGTGTGTTCAAAGTGCAGGTGAATTCCATGGAGAACCTTTACTTTAAAGAAGAGTAGAACACAAAGTTCATGGATTTTGGGAAGTAATAATTTGAAGGTCTTTTAGGCCTCTCTAAGTTCTTGTGCACATGGATGTATTCACTATTCCTTATATGGGAGAGAGCTCCCTAGGAACGTGGGCGCTTTCTCTCTGCCTCTTCATCCCTTCATTTATAAGCCCTGCAGCCAGAAAGAGTCATCGCAGATCATCTTGTCTTACTCCAACATAGCAGAGGCAGGTGGGTTTCACAAATCAAGCCCATCACTACCAGTAGAAGAATCCCATCCTGGCTTTTGAAATTGCAGATGCCTATGGGTCCGCAAGCCAGCCCTCTCCGGTTTCCTTGCAGCTCTCAGGGTAAGCCCAAGAGCTCTTGCCTCCCAAAAGAAGGGAACTTCCTTGTGTGAAGTGAGGGACTTGCAGAAGCATAGGAAAGTAGGAAGGTTTCCCTTGGAGTCCCTCTTGCTGAAGGAAAGCTCCATGTATTGGGGCAGAATTCCCTTAAGTTACATAGGGAAGCCCAGAATGAGATCTATGAGGGGAGACTATTGAAAATTGAGGAGAGTGAAAACATCTTTTGAAACATCTTCATTTTAACAATACTTCCTGCAGATCACAGAAGGCACAGCAGCAAACTGAGCACTTATTTTTCTGTGAGACAATCACGCAGCAGTGCTAAGTGGATAGAAAAGAATAATTTCCAAGTCCTTTTTTGGTTCACTTCATCATAAAACCTATTTCAGTCATTTTACAGAACCTGCTCTGAGCAGAGTATGCATCTGCCAAATTTTAGGCCCAAAGAAGGGGGAAAATGTTAAGAGAGATCTACATATAATCACTCAGATCAGAGAGAGCTGTATTGCTGCACCAGGAGGTATTAACCTGCTGCAACAGCAATGTAATTCTCTGTGTGAAAGGATAGCAGAGAAAGTCAGAGTTTGCAAGTGCATTCAGTTTGAAGGGAAAATGAAGAATTCAGTTGTCCTCATTCATAGTGTAATGAATTCCTGCAGCACTTTGTAAACCCCCTTAATCAGCAATGTAAGTTCAGAGCATACTGAAAAAATATATGACTGTCTTCATATACATTCTGAAAGCATAGTTTGAACACTAATAGGAACAAGCATCCTCCTGGCAATGAGGGAACTGCACTGCTGGCTACACATTAAAAGGCAAGTCTGTTCTAATCCACTTCTTATGTTTGTAGGGATAAAAGGGAAAAAACAGAATGAAACCAAAATACAGAAAGACAAGTAAAGGTTTGGGAACACAACTGAACAGATGTGAAAGTTCATCTCTAAATTCACTATCTTGATAGTATCCATCAGAAGTGTACTGCAAGCATTAGGAGGATAGAAAAGAAGTTCATTATAAGCACATTATAAGGTGATTGTTGAAAAAGCTGTGAAATCTCTGCTGTGACACGACACAGACCTGCTAACTTTTAGCATTTGGTACCTTTAAATCAGAATGAGAAGCTAATGCAATCAGAAACCTTCCAGTAACCACCAAAATCTGGTTTTTTAAATAAATAAAAAGCTGAAGGCAGAGTTAAACTGAAACTCTGACAAAACTAAATGAGTTCCCAGTAATATGAAAAAAGAGAGACAAAGTGATATTCCAGATGGAGATTATTTGGAGTTGCAGCAGTGAACTGTGTAAAGCTAAAGGAATGGTAATAAAGAATGAAAATGAATCTATTAAATAGAGGGGAAAGGAAATGGTGCCACTGAGAGATGGCTGTGTTAGAAATGGGATACTCTTCACGAGACTGGCTCCAGAGCTGGCAGTCATGTCAGTTCTTTTCAAAGCAAACTCTTATTAACTATCAGATCATCTGTATTGAGTTATGAAAGCCAACTTGCCCATGCCCTATTGCTTGACAGCGGGGAATGGAGAATGAATGGGTAAAATAACTCACTCCATCCTTCCCTTGCCCCACAGGCTGGCCAGCTGAGCTGCTTTAGAGCACTGACTCTGGGACCCTGCTGCTGTAGTAGTGAAAGCTGATAGAGGACCCCATGCCTCAGGGAGATGGCTGCTGCAGCACCTTTGCACTGGAGCCCTAAGTGAGCATTCACCAATTGCTTCACTCTTACAGATGATGGGATAAGGGATAAAGAATTATCTGGGGTGAGAGTTTGAAGTCTTAAGGCTGGAGGGGTTCATTATACATGTATTTTCTTTCAATGTGCAGATGACATTCACACTTACACCCTTCTGCACAGCTCAGTTTGCAGTTTGCTCTCATCTGTGTTTACAAGAGACCATTTCCACCCCACTCTGCTCCATTTGGGATGCTCCATCGCACTCACAGACAGCCTGTGGCCATATCAAGTATTTAAACTGGGTAGTGGCAAAGTCTTTTCTCTGCCTAGGACTGACAGCTGTCTGAACACCTTTAACAGGTCACAACTCGACATACATCTTAATATTATCCAACAGTAACCAGAAAAATAAATACAATAGGTGTTGGCAGGCAGCTTGAAATAAAATCACAAGTGACATTGAGGCTCCACTCCTATCTCCTTGTTCCTGTTTCTCTCTCTCAGCAGTTGAAAATCTCATTCTTCCTCAAAGCAGCCATTCAAGGCTGGGAGTAAAAGCCATAGCCTTCAAACACTTTCCTTTCTCCCTCTGCCTGAAGCGATACAGAGCATCAGCTGGGAAGGACCTGGTCCTCCTGGACACAACCATGCCCTGAACTTCAAAACCTGGGATGTCCCCTGTGAGTGTCCAGGGGACATTTCTGCACCAGCCTCCATTTATCTGGCCCATTGCTGCTGTTTGCTGCTTCTCCTTCAGTTTATTCACTCACTCTTTACTCTCCTTGCCCATCTGGATTTTCAGTCTTGCCTCCTCTTCGCAGCCTCCTTCCTCCACACTTGCTCCTTCCTTTCTTCACCTTCTTAAACCTCAGGGCTTCCCTCCATCACTTTCTAACATCCAACACCAATATCTTCTGTAACAGTATGTTCTGACCTCTCCCGTCATGCACATTCACACACCCCCATTATGTGACTCTTAGTTACAGAAAGACATGGTTAATACAGAGGTCAGTGGTTAGTTACCTTCATTCATCCGGTTGAGTGGAGAAATATGATTCATTCATGCTGGTACCTGCTCTTTGGAAAGGACTTGCATTGGAGCAGTGATTGGTTCCCTACTCTGTTGCTTGATACCATATATAAGTACCATCCAGGAAGGAAGGGACAGATTCTACTGGTCCAGAGTCTCATCAGGCCAGGTCAAAGGTTTAGCAGTAGGCACAGTATCACAGAGGAGAGCTTTATATGCCAAATATCACATCACATGTGGTAAAAATGTGAAGCCAAAGTCACTGAATGTTCAGAAGTCACGTGTTGTATAACTCCTATATAAATATTTATATTTAAAGCCTTCTGTTTCTATATTGTTTAAGTTATATTTATTGCCTGACAGTGAAAAACTGATCTACACCTGTTACATCTAAATCTCATAACCAGGTAGAAGTACGCCAGAGCAGAACATGTATTTGACATGTAGAAGAATGAGACAGTTGTGTACAGTCTTTAGCTGTGACACTGTCAATCAGCCCATACTGAACACACTGTACTGACAAAATGCATTAAATGCTTTTGAGATACAATGAGAATGTAATCCTGACCTCTAAAAAAGAGTAAAATCCAGACAGTTCACTTGCACATTTGGTAAATGTTACTGCTAAGACACATTTAGCACAGTTCTATAATTGAGACTCTTATCAGAGCTAACACAGAGTGGAAAGTAAAATTCAGTAAGAATATCCCTAAATTAAACTGTATCAGCCTGTCCCACAGTTCCTGTGCTATGTTCCAAATGGGTGGCAGTCAGATGGTAATTATAAATCATTGCTTTCAGTTCTCTAACTTGAGCACTATCTAAGATAGGCAGTGAACACCCCTGAAATAGCTTAGGCAGTCACCTCAAGGACTTCAGGAAGACGTTAGGTTCTAAAAACTGCCTTCTCACATCAGGTTTTTTCACTCCTTTGCAATTTGGGAAGGTGTTGGGCAGCAGAGGAGACTCTGGAATGACCTCATGCAGACTCAGGGTGATGGCACCGTTCTGTCACTCACAAACCACATTGGTTTTGTCTGGAGAAGCACCTAGAAACTCTTTAACTAATTAAAGTTATTGGCACTCACAGGGGACATCCTTGCTTCTGCTGAGTGCATTTTTGACACCTTATTGGACCAAATTCTTCTGTCACTATCTCTATTAATATTGCCCAAAGGATCATGTATTGCCCTCTTGACATGCAAAGGATACAGATGGTGGGTGTCCTACCTGCAGTTTCCTCCTGCACAGTTTGCAGGATCCTATGAACTGTTCCAGCAAATTCAGGCTGGGGTAATCCTAGAACAGCTACGGAAAGTGTTAGACACACTCAAACTGAACAGTGGGCAGGGGTCCCTTCAAAGTGAAGGCTAATAACACGTAAATGGATTTCAAATGGAAGACCTAAACCTGGTGAAATTTGCACAGATACTTAACGTTTTATTCTGTGAGCAGCTCCATTTAACTCAATGAGGCTCTTCACAGCATGTAAAACTTGACACATCCACAAGTTTTGTGTATGAATGATGCAGGATGAGGGCCAAAAAGATTTCTTTTTAAGAGTGTGACTTGCTTGGAGACATTCCAGAGGGAAAAAAAACATGTGGGGCTTTCTATAAAGTTGTTGGCAGCATTCTGCTTATTAAACAGACATGAATTCACTGCAACAAGATAAGGTCTAGACATTTTTATCAAGCATGTGGAAGTTTGTGGCAAAAAGTAAATCTTCCTATCTTACCTCAAGCTAGTTCAACACTCAGTATATGTGGCAAGAATTTATTGTTCAATTTGCAGCTTGTGTATTGAAATGAATGTGTTCATTTCAGGAGCAGAGTGTCATTTTAGATCAGCATTGAAGGTGAGATGAAAATGTGAACACTGGGACCGTCAGTAGGGCTTTTCAAGAGCAAGCCCAGTATAGTTCTTGAACCACAATGATGGTGAGATGAAAGAAATCATAGAATGGAGTTCACGGATCTAAGTGGAACCTGCTATATACCTGAATTTCTTCACCTCCAAGTTGTTATCATGGGCATGGCCTCAAACCACTTCAGGTAAATGCTTCTCCATTATACCTCTCCAAGAAAACAGAACTAGCTGTTGGGCCCACTGGGTTCTGCACTGGTTGTGCTGCCAGCACTTTAAATAAGCC
Source organism: Melopsittacus undulatus (assembly GCF_012275295.1). Taxonomy (NCBI): domain Eukaryota; kingdom Metazoa; phylum Chordata; class Aves; order Psittaciformes; family Psittaculidae; genus Melopsittacus; species Melopsittacus undulatus. Next base: position 114,004,306 of record NC_047529.1, read on the forward strand.
ACTTAGGGAGGCACATGGAACATCTGGCCACAGCAGTTCCTTGTAATCACACATTACATTGCAGGACAGCACAGAAAATCAGTGTCACATTTAGCAAAGCACCTTTACTTGACCACAAGGTGGTGAGGTCAGATTTAAAAGCTTCTGCAGATGTAGGCAGGAACCCAGCAGGATTTTCACAAGCCCCCAAGTGCCTGTTTCCCATTGGATTCTCACTGGGACTGTCTTTGTAGTAATACTTTAGAAATGCTTCAATACATTAGGTGTCTCAAGGCACATTGCCTTGCTTCAGGCTGCAGAAAGCCAGGCACTGCTGCTTAGGTGACTGGTTTTCAACTACAGTTAGTTTTAGGGCAGCTGGCCCATGTCAGTACCAAAATCCCTTAGAGCTCCTAGTCTGGGAACGCAGGAGACCAGGGACAACTGCTACATGAACCAGGTACATTTTAGTTAACAGAATTGCATAGGAAGTCTTTTTCATGTCCTGGAGTGTGCTAATCCCTATGGATTTTTCAACAGAGATAGCACCCCATATATACAGGGAAAAGTTTATTCACCGTTTGGCTTGATGCTTCAGAATCATCTTTGCAAGCAAGGATACCTCCCCTCCCTTGCTGGTGCTCTCTAGCCCCACACCCAGACTGGCCACACTGGAAGGCATCAGGCCCCTTCTCTAGGCAACTTCTGCATTCCTATTGTACATCTTAAAGATAGGGGAACACATGCTCTTTCCAAGATAATCTCCAGTTCACAGTCACACTGCTCAGAGCCAATGTTACTGCATAGTTTGGAAGTCTGTTACAGAAATGTGTATAATCTATACTATGACTTGCCTGGAAAAAAATGTTCCCAAGGAAGTTAGTTGCATTTTCAAGATTTCAGAGTGTTTAGAGCTGGAAGTAATGAATCCAGAACAATGTCCTTGGAAATGCTATACAGGGAACACAAAGATCAGTAGCACTAGATGGCACTGCAGTGATTTTCACTCCTAAAGCGCAGGCCAAGCCTAGGGAGATACATATGGACTCTGACCAATCTCCAAATGGGCCACTCTCATTTACCATCTACATTTTACCTGGGTGGCTTGAGGAGATTCTGAGGAATATGAGACACAGCAGTCTTCCCAAGGATTATAATATATAGCCTTGAGCAAGTTGATAAGTGATATAAAACGTATGATGAACAGTGTGGAAAGCTACCTGAATGCTTTCATTTCACAAAGTGAGACCACGAGGCACCTGAAAACCTGTTACGTTCTGTTGAACCCAAGGTAAGGATATCTGGGTTTAGTACATCTAAAAGCATCTCACTCAAAAGCACACAAAAGATGTTATGTGTCATCTAGGCAGTTGGATAGTTCAGTGTCTGCCGGCAGGTTTAAACTGGCTGTTTAGGACTACAGTGGTTTGTACCTATGAATGAAAATCTGACTTAGTGGGCCAAACCCAACTGGATTTTGGGAGTAGCCTCATAGCTGGCATTTCCTGTCATAGAGCTAAATGCTGACTATTGGGTATTTGTCTCCATGTTTCCCACAGATGGTAGCTAACATCAAGGCTTGATATATATCTTGCTCCTAGTGACAGACCATATAGCTTGTTGTCTCGAACAGACACTGCAGTAAGCTGATTTGAGAGCCTGGGTTTAGAACTTTGCAGAAGGATAGTCTTATAGGAACAACTGCCTGATTCTGTAGCTTATATTCTGAAATACATAGGGGAGAAAATAGAGCCTCTTGAAAAAATCATACTTATTCTTGCAAGTTGAACCAATTTAAACGAAACTCAAGTGGTTGTTGCAATTTAAAGGACTCTCAGATTTGAAGTCTAAAATGTTGTAGAACCAGATTTCTAAATCTTGCAAATCCTTCTAAAGGAAACATCTAAGTGCAGATTATTCACTACAACAGCATTGCAGGTTACTTTTATAATACCATAATTATTTTGCTATTATGCATTTCAGTGAGTTATATTTTGCCTTCTGTGATGCTCCAGGTTTAGATCCTCAAAGGGTAATTAGTATCTATTTCACTGGAATCAGTGGGAGTTAGATATTTCAGAGACAGGGAACTCTGACATTTAAGTTTAAAGGCGAAATCAGCATGAATGTGTAAGCTTCTTCACGTAAATCTTATCCTAGTCTTACAGCTACATAACCCTTTAGGGATATCGCCAGCTAAAAGGCCATCCACTTGTCAGTTACACATAAGAAAGTCTGATAGTACATTCCTGTGCTACAAGAATGGTCTTTATCAATGGAAATAGCCCAACTGGAGACAATAAGATTGCTCAGAAAAATAAGCACTGGAACCAGTATTATTGTTCGACCATAGGTCATGCTCCTACCCAGCCAATATGTGCAGGCTAGCTCCAGTGGGCTTTCAACACAAAATGGGTGCAGAAGAGGGGTTATAAAAGTCAGAGCATAAAAATCTAGCATTGTACCATTGCTTCAAACTGCCAACATTTAGATAGCATTGTTTAATCAGAAATTAAAACCCCCTTGTGCTGGAATTGGATTGTTTGCCCATGCAAGGCTAAAGCTGTGGTAAAGATGAGAGACATATGATGTCCAAAAACACTTTAAACTGCCTCTTTTAGTCATAAGCCACTGCTCTTTGAAATGATTCCTGTGTGGTTCTGAACGCATCCTGAGAAAATGTTCTAGTTGTCCTACTTCTTCTAATGTGTACTCTAATAAGGGCTCCTTTAATCTGTGCTTTAAATCTCCTTTAATCTGGTCACTGTTTTACACTTTGAGATGTGCCCCTGAGGCCTCTTCTTGCCTCAGAAGAGGCTTGAAAACAACCATAACTTGCTGCTTGCTTTCTCAGACATGTCTATGTCTACATTCCTGGAGTTGATGTTGGTCTTGATAGACATGTCCTAAAAGCAGACTCCATCCTAAATGCAAAAGTGGTCTGTGTAGTTGGCAATGAATGGCGCTCACGGAAATACTCCCTGGTGAAGGTGTGATGAGGCATGCAGCTTGTTGTTCAGCCCATTTTGCAACCTGAATGACTTGACCCACTTGAAGTCCAGAAGAGCAGCTGCAAAAGTTTCCTGAACGGTGTGGTATGCCTGTGGGAAACAACAGTGTCCCAAAGGTCACTGTTGTCACTATCATCCCATCCATACAGGCTGACACCGAAGTAAATGCAGCAATGCCTAGCCTTACCTTGAGCAAGTACAGCCACAGCAGTAGTGTGTCGCTGCCCAGCTCTGCAGGCTTGGGAAGATGTATGGGTCTGACAAATGCGCCTGGTTCAGTTCTAATTACATTGCCAAACCACTGTGTCTGTGTGTGTGTATGTGGGTGTGGGAGGTAGGAGGTCAGGGAGTTGTCTTACTCTTATTACCTGAGCAGGAGGTCACCTCTGCTCCCTTGTGCCCATGGCAGGGTAGTAGGGTGTTACATCCTGTTCTGACCTAGGAGATAAAGCTTAGAAAACTAGTTTTGAAAATTAATAGCTACTATTTAGTTAGCTGAACATACAAACATAAATATACAACACCATCACCATACTGATGCTGGCTTTAGTGTGGCCACCTGCTCGGCATAGCCTCAACTCCTGCACTCAAGTGATCTGGTTGACTGAGTCCTCCCAAGCAGATGGGAATGCAGGCATGCAGCACTGCACCCAGAAAACAGCATGCCAACAGCATCCTGGGCTGCTTCAGGAGGAGCATTGGGCAAGGGAAGCAATCCTTTCCCTCTGCTCAGCCCTGGAGAGGCTACACCTGAAGTGCTCTGCCCAGTTCTGGACTCTCTAGTACAGGCGAGATGGGGGCATACTGAGAGAGTCCAGCTAGCATAGAGCCACGAGGGACTGGAGCCTCATTCACAGGAGGTGAGGCTGGGAGAGGTGGGACTGTTCAGCCTCGAGAAAAGGAGGTGCAGGGTGATCTTATCCATGTGTACAAATACCTGATGGGAGGGAATGAAGAAAAGGGAAGCTGTCTTTTCTCAGTAGCGCCCAGAGACAGGAAAAGAGGCAGTAGGCACAAACTGAAACACATGAAATCCCATCTGAACAAAAGAACACACTTTTTTACTGTGGGGGTGATCGAACACTGGCACAGGTTAGCCAGAGAGGTTGTGGAGTCTCCATCCTTGGACATACTCAAAACTCAGCTGGTCAACCTATGCTAGCTGACCCTGCTTAAGCAACCCCAACCGTTGTGGGACACTTTGATTCTATGAATTGCTTCAAGAAAAGAAAGCTTCAGGTCTTGATACTATAAGGAAAACATCTTTTAATGTACAATCTATAGTAAATCCATATAGCTCTGATATAGGAAATAGGCACTAATTTAACATAAACTTGGTTTACCCTTATGTAGATGGCACTGGATTCACATGAATTCTATGCTCATTAGTATTCTATGCCTGTCATTCTCATTTGCCTGTAATATTTCTTTGTGCATCTCTCTTCAATGACAGCTATAGTTGTCTTTTCCAGTTTGCATTCTCCCTCAACAACAGAAAAAACCCCAACCCAACCCAACCCAAAACCAACCAACCAAGAAACCTACAACCCCCCAAAAATCCAAAACAATGAAATAAACCACTTTGTATTCTCTATGTTTCTTGATGAAGAGTTAGGAAAACCTGAGATGGGTTCTCTCTTTTTTCATTACCTTGCTATTGGTTACTAATATATATTTATGCACACACACATGCACGTGCTCAGACATAAGATCATTTAAGGTAAATCCTGCAGGTATTCTGACATGGTATGAACTCCTTCAACGCTTTCTTCTGTCCTTTAAGTTGAGCTGTCAGCCTTCAGAAACCACATTAGTAGCCACTAAGACTGAACATTACTGATTATAAACAGGTTTTTATGAAAGCAAGAGATCTAAATCCTCAATCCTGCATCCCTGAGCTTCACCACAGTGCTCTGAAAACACAGAGCAAGTTCAAAACTCCTCTGTTGCAAGTGTGGGAATGTCCAAGCAGAGTGAAGCCACCAACCAAAATGTCTCCCAAACCACCTCCTGGTTGGCACTGCCACAGAAGAATGCAGCTTGCATAGATATTCCTGGGGACTGTTCAGCTGCTTTGATTTATACTCACATTATCCTGACAATCAAGTGACCTGGGGAACAAAGAGATATTTTAAAGCAACTTTGTAGGTTGCTCACACCTACATTCAGAAACCTTGGCTTGTGTTTCTTGCGTTGATTCCTTACCTGTTTGCACCTAAATTTCACTGTAAAACTCAGAAAGATGAAATAGCACAACCCTGTTCATGCTGGTGTTGGGCATCTGAGTTCACATCACTTTGCTTTGTCCCTTTCTGACTGACTGTGACTTCTGCAGATGAAAAGTGCTATTATCAGTGCTGAAAACTTATCTTCCATCACAAAGGGTACAGTCTGCCAATCACAGGGTCTGAGCACTGAAAAATACAAGCCTGGAATGTATTTGGGTGGCTTTACCTAGGTTTCAACCTCATCTTTTCCTACTGTTGCTGTAGCCTGAAAAACTATGCAAATGCATTGCTGCTAAAGAAAGGAGGTAAACCGAAACAAGTCCAGACAGCAGAAACGCCAGCTCACATTAGTATTCTGCCACGGTGAAATAAACCAGATCTTCAGACAGTATAGGCACAAATGAAGGTCTCATCGAGAATACAGCTGCTTGAATAGGAATGGCTCTAATCTCAGCAGTGCCACAAATCCCCTTTGAGAAAATGAATTTTGGAACACTACATTTTTAACTGTTTTTCAGTTTCCATGGAGTAACACTGTGCCTCGGGCCACTGTAATAACATTCCTGGCTTGCCCTGCTGTAACCATCTGTAAAAACCCATCCAGTCAGATGATTTGGGTTTTAGTATCAAGCTGCTCTGGAGAACATTCATGGTTGGAAGTGAATAATAATATGGTTTATGGTTGCTGTAAGAAAACAGAAGAAAAGCTAGAAGAGGTTTGCTTTTGCTCATTGGGGAGCTCTGGTTTGTTATTACATTCTAGGCAATGGTAATTAATGACTCCACAACCAGCACTAAAACAGTGTTCCCTGGCTAAAATTTTCAGAAGTAAGCCATGATACAGGGTTTCTTTGGCTTTTATGTGCTCAGTTTGAAACACCTTAAAGAGGGACCTGGTTTTCAGCAAATGCCAAGCACTGACTTTCTGCAAAACATCTACCTTGCTCTTAAACCCTTCAGATCCTCTCATTTTAAGGTCACGTTAGATGCTGTTGGCTGGTAACACAAGCATGTCAATTCACAAATCAGCAATGGAGAGCCAGAATAGATCACAAATAAATCCATTTCAATGGAAAACATTCCCAAATGTTACCGTCCTTCCACCTGCAGGGCTTCTGGACTCTTGAGATGATTGGAAGCTACTTAATGAACAAGCATGTAAGCAAAAGAAGGTAGGCTCCGGACTGGTTCTAGCAGTTGTTTTGTATTACTCAGTAAAAGAAAGATCAAGACCAAGATCCTAGAGTCTTGGGTGGTGTTTGAACATGTCAGAGTACTTTTGAATGTCACTGTATGCACTGTGCCTGCCTGAAGCTGTCCTTTGCCTGGCAGCAGGAATCACTATTAACACTTGTATGAAGTGGAGAACTTGCAACTGAATCAGAAAGCTGATGTTTCAGCCTTATTGTCAATGCTCATTCAAGGTACGCAGTGATGGAGAAAGGAGCATCATCGATGTCCTTATTTCATCCACCCAAATGACTCAGCATCAGAAAAATCCAGAAAGGCTTCTAGGTTTTCCTCCCAGCTCAGCTGCACTGGAGCAGGTAGAAGGCAAAGGAGAAAGCAGTTAACTGAGTCCAAGCTCTCCCTCTTTGTCTCCCTGGCTTGGTTTCAGTCACTGCAACCTTGTCTTCCTTCAAAGAGAAGTCCCTGGCCAGGGCAAGTGTGCTGGATATCCAGGTCAGCATTTCAGAAACACATTTCTCTTCTGATACCAGAGGTTCTCACATCTTGAAGTGCAGATTTGCCTTCTGTTCCTTTGGGCAAGATGAAACATTTTGTCCTGTAAAATTAACAGTGAGTATGCTTGCAAACATCCAAATCACCATGCTGCTCCTGATCTTACGTGCAAGTGAAACTGTCAGAGGTCAGTGAAAGTGAAGTGAGGTAGCACTTGGTAGCTCAAGGTGCTCAGCAGCATGGAATTGGCTGGCCTGCTGATGGGGTTCTTAATCCTCAATCTGGCCTGGGTTGGGATTATTCTTGTTGATTTAGACACAAGGCAAGACCCCACTTGTGTGAACTTGCTCTGCCTTCCCCAGGATTGTGCACTTTTGCTTGGCAGAGGACTTTGTCCCTATTGCAAGTCACTCTTCCCAAGTCTTGTGGTTTATCTAGGATATGCTCAACATCCTTTTGCTTCAAGGTGTCCTTTATGGACAGGATTTATCCACAGACACATCAGCAGGATAATGAAAGCGGTTATTGTTTTACTCCAGCTCTCCTGCCCTGCTTTTATCTTAGACTTTCCATCACTAATGCTTCTCTTCTGCCTGGCTGAAGGACAGAGGAGTGTTCATCTAGTTCCAGTCTGAAGGGAAAAAGCCTGGAAGTAAGGAGATAGCATCAAATGATTACAGTGCTCTGACTTTAATGGGCAGTCTTCTGACTGTGTGTCACTATGGCCTGGAAGAAGCACCCTAGCACAGGGAAGTCCTGTCACTAATAGCTGTACCATGGTTCTCACACACAGACTTCTGGGCACAGGGCAGGGATGCTGGGGCAGCAGAGAAGGCTGCTTGCTATGCTAGTCACAGTTGAAAGGACACTATTCTGCTTTGCTGAACTACAATTTGATTTTACAGCTCAGACACCCTGAGGTGTGGTATGTGACTGATACTGCTGCTAGGAGTGAGGGGAGAAGGTATGCCTTGCCTAACTTGGTCAAACTTTGTGAAGTCCCATTTGGAATGAAGAGGTTTTATTTAAGGTCTATGCCTGCATTTGCTTTCTCAGAATTACTCTAGGCTACAGAGAGGATAAACCCTGAAGAAGGAAGTGGGATAAAGTCAGAGCTGCAGAGCTTGCCAGGGCCAGGCAATATTTCATGCAGAACCAGGATCAGTCAAGGACATACTGACAAGCAATGATCCAGCAGAGCTGGGCTGGGGAAAGCAGTTAATGTGGCAGCTCAGGGCTGGTGAAGCGACCACGGTGGCTGATAGCACAGCAAGTGGGCAGCGTCACCCTGGAGTGGCAGGCTGAGGGCTCTGTGCACGGCATGCCCAGCAGTGCTGCGCTGCATTGTTGGCAGCAAACACAGGAGCTGGCGGCATGCCTGGGGAATAAACATTGAAAGATGAAAGCAAGCCAATGTGGGAGGTAGCAGCCTGCTCACTTTCCAGCCTCTGATCACCTTCTTCCAATCCCTGTTTCCTCAGTGGCCCCTTGTCCTCTCAAAGTGAATGGATCGTTGCCGTCCATCAGGAAAATGGATTGCCATATGAATGGATTGCCCAGATGATTCCCCAGAGAACTGCTTTGCATTCAAGGGTGTGTGCACATCCTGAAAAAGGATGTGATCTGACTTCTTTTAATAGACTCATTGCAGCCTCATAGTCTGGAGCATCCACAATGGCCCATGGTTTCCTCATTTCCTTCTCAGAATCTTACTGATACAGCTCTTTAAGATGTCCATACCAACATGAGTAGAGAATACCACAGCAAGCAGCATCATGCTTTGAAGCCTGAGTGTTGGTCCCTTGGTATCAATGCTTTCGCCCCAAATCTAACCACATCCCACAGCTGTGGGGGTCAGGCTGGTGAAGCCTGAGGATGGTAACCACCAGTTGCACAGTTGCCATCCTGCTGTGCTCTGGTTACACTTAACTCTGCTGGTATTAAGAAATCTTCTTCCTGTCATGCAAGTAGCAGACCATTTTGTTTCTTTTCCTCCATCCTATCAAGAGATCCCCAACAATGAAACATATGGTAGTAAAACCAAAGCAGTAGATTATTGCCCTTTTCAGTTACGGGTTCTTTGCCCGAGTAGCATTAGATGAAGATGACTTGCTGAACCTTAACCCTGACAAAAATGGAAGCATCAAGAGGATTTGCATTATGGGTAAGAGACAGAGCACATCTGGGGCTTTATGCTACTAAAACTACACTTCCTGAGAAGTTGGTAAGTATCTAACATAAAAATATTTACTACATGCTAGACATGAAAATGAATGCGAGTTTGCTACAGAAGGAATTGAAAAGAGAAACAGCCTAGCAGTTGAAGTTAAAAACTCACTTAGGGAATTTTATACAAGTGGAGTCAGCACTGGGTAACTGCTGACTTGGAAAAGATTGTTGTGGTTTAACCCCAGCTGGCAACTAAGCACCACAGAGCTGCTTGCTCACTGCCTTCCCTGGCCCTGGTGGGATGGGGAGAGAATCAGAAAGGTAAAAGTGATAAAACTTGTGGGTTGAGTTACAGACAGTTTAATCAGTGAAGCAAAAGCTGTGCACACAAGCAAAGCTAAACAAGGAATTCATTCACCACTTCCCATCAGCAGGCAGGTGTTCAGCATCTCCAGGAGAGCAGGGCTCCATCATGCGTAACAGGTACTTGGGAAAACAAACACCACTATGCCAAACAGGCCCCAATTCCTTCTTTTTAATCGTGCTGAGCATGATGCCATATGGTGTGGAATATCCCTTGGGTCAGTTCAGGCCAGCTGTCCTCTCCCAGCTCCTTGTGCACTCCCAATATCCTCACTGGTGAGGTGGGCTGAGGAGCAGAAAAGGCTTTGCCTTTGTGTAAGCACTGCTCGGCAATAATGAAAACATCCCTGTGTTATCAGCACTGTTTCCAACACAAATTCAAAACACAGCCCCGTACCAGCTACTATGAAGAGAATTAACCCTATCCCAGTCAAACCCAGCACAAAGATAAGTATTCTCAGGTGATGGGTGATGTTAAATGTTACAGACTCACAGAACGGCAGAGGTTGGAAGTGACCCCTGGAGCTCATCTTGTCCAGCCTCCCCTGATCATGCAGGATCAGCTAGAGCTGGTTGTGCAGGACCACGCTGAGATGGCTTTTGGGTATCTCTAAGGATGGAGACTCTACAGTCCCTCTGGGCAACCTGTTCCAGTGCTTGGTTACTCTCGCTGTGAAGAAATGTTTCCTGCTGTTCAGGCAGAATAACCTGTGTTTCAGTCTGTGCCCATTTCCTCTGGTCCTGTCACTGAGCAGTATTGTTGAGTCTGGCTCCATCCTCTTCACACGCTCCCTTCAGATATTTATATACATTGATGAGAGCCCCTGAGACTCCTCCAGGCTAAGCAGTCCCAGCCCTTCCAGTCTCTCATAGGAGAAATGTTTCAATCCCTCAGTGATCTTAGCAGTCCTCTGCTGAACTCTCTCCAGTAGTTCCATCTCTCTCTTGTACTGGAGACCACAGAACTGGACACAGAGCTGCAGGTGTGGCCTCACCAGGGCAAAGGAGAGGGGAAGGATCACCTGCTGGCACACTGCTCCTCATGCAGCCCAGAACACCATTATCCTTCACTGCAGCGTGGGCACACAGCTGGCTCGTGTTCAGCTTGGTGTGCACCAGGACACTCAGGCCTCTGCAAAGCTGCTTTGTAGCCAGTCAGTCCCCAACACTTAGAGGGGCTTGGGGTTGTTGCTCCCCAAGTGCAGGACTTTGCATTTCCCCCTCTTGAACTGTTAGACTGACTAGATCCTGGCTGTGCTGGCTCTGGATCTATTTTGCTTGTTGTTACTACTTGTTAGCTCATTCTTTCTTGCACTGTTTACACAGGGCTGCCAAGTGGCAATTTAGCTGCATCTGTGCTGGGTGCACATGAATCCTTCATGAGTGCTACCCTGTTCTAGAAATGTAAATTCACACACTGGCCTCATCAGTATCATTCTGAATGCAACCAACATCAATTATGTATGTTTCATTATATTTTGCATCCTCTTCGAGGGTGCAGAATTGCTTATACAGAGTATTATTCCATCTTTGAGGTTTCTGCTGTTAATGTATATGCTAGGCTGTGCTCTGCATTCAGATGTATGCTGAAGCTGCCTCTTCCTCAAGCTGAATGAGGCCTGTTAGCTCAGCCTCTCCTCACAGGGTAAGTGCTGCAGCTTTCCCTGGGCAACTTGGTGGCCTCCACTGAACTTGCTACAGTCTGTTGAGGTTTTCCTTGCATTTGGACACCAAAAACTGGAGACACTATTCCACCTGTGGCTGAGGAGAACAGATAAAGACTTTTCCTGGCCTAGGAATAGGCATGGCCTGGCCTGGCATAGGAAGCCTATGATGCTCTTGGCTTTTTTGTGCTGCCAGGACACAGTGGTGGTTTGTGGCCAGCCTGCTGTCTACCAGGATACCATATCCTCTCCTGCAAAGCTGCTCCCCAGCCCAGCTATACAACACTCCCCAGTGTGTACTGTTGCAGAGGGCTCTTCCTTCCCAGGTGGAGGACTTGTTGAATTGCCCTTCCACTGTCCCACTCTGGCATTGCATGTGCTCCCATCCTCCTCAAGTCACTGAGAGAGGTGTCAAACAGAGCTGGCCCCTGCAGTCCTCCACTCCCTACTGCCAGCAGAGTACACCCCACTGACCCTGCCCCTCCGAGCCTGGTGATCCATGCAACCATCCACCCGCGGACCGCGGCATCCCAGTTTATGTGTTAGATGCAGGAAGACAAGACACGCTCTGTTGCTTGCAATGCCAAGTTGTCTTTTTGCACTGGTGCAGCAACGAGTGATTCCTGTCTGATGTGATCGAACGCACTTCATCTGTGCTTGAGCTGAGCAGTGAGCTTGCTCGGTATTATACAGGAGGAAAATGAGAGGAAGCTGTTTTTGAACAGGACATTACTCTGAGCAATACCCACATCTCTCCAGAAGTCTCTGTAAGCATTCACTAGTCCCTTCTGCCTACAAGGAGCTGTTTGACTTCAGATCCAGCGCTGGGGCAGCTGGTGGCGTTATCCAGGGCGCAGCTCCATAGCAGGTCCTATGCCAGCCCCCTCCTTAGCAGACACCCAGCCCACCCTGTGCTGCTCCGAGCACTCATCCACACCTTCCAGGGCTGGCAGAGCGGCAGCACGGAGCATTGCCCGTACCGGGGGGGGCATTTCGGAGGCCGGACGAGGCGATGCCTCCCTGGCACTGGCACTAAGGGGGTGCGGGGATACACCTTAACCGGCGCTGCGGCAGCCTCCTGCCCCCCCACTGCCGTTCATATTCTGACACCGAGCGTCACAGGTGCATTCCGGCCCCGCTGCTAATCCCATATCCACCGACACACGTCGGGGACGGCCCAGACCGAATCCTCGCCTCGTCCCCTCCGCTTCCTCCCGTCAGCCCCCGCTGCTTGACCCAGTCCCGCCCCGCGCCCGAACCCAAAATGGCCGCCGGCGAGCCCCTTCCCACATTGGGCATCGTGCCCGACTCCAAGATGGTCGCCAATGGAGGCTCGCCGGAGACATCGTAGCGGGTCAGTCCCAGCTCCGCGACCCGATTGGCTGGGCGATGCCCCGCCTCAGCCAGCCCGCCACTCCCATTGGCTCTGCCGAGGGCCAGGCCTGCTCCCATTGGCTGCCGAGGTGTCGCTCCCGCTCTCTGCGCTCCGGGGAGCTATTTTCCATTCGGCGGAGGGGGCCGGGCAGGGGGTTTCGTCGATCGCTCCGTCCGCGCCGAGCGGCAGGCGGCGGGCCCGGCCGGGGCGCCGGAGGATGTCGGGGCCGCCGGGACGGCGCTGAGGCGTCGCTGTCCCCGCCGCGGCGCAGAGGTGGGTGCCTCCCGGTTGGGGTTGGACGGACGGGACCTGCGCCGCTCGCCCCCCGGCGGCGAGAGGCGGCCGCTCCCTACCCCGCAGCCCCGGCCCCGCTGCTGCCTGCCGAGGCCGCGGCTCCGCGGCCGGAGCTGCCACCGTCTCCCGGCCGCTGCCAGCCAGCGCCTGAGGGCGCCGGGGGAAGGGAAGGGGAGGGCTCGGCCGCGGAGTGCCGCCGCGGGGCTCGGCCGGGCCGGGGTGCCCGTGAGGGAGGAGGCCGCCCCGGGGCGGGGGGCAGCGCCGCTCGGTCCCGGCGCCCTCCTGAGAGAGGCAGCCCCAGGCGAGGTCTGGTGTTGGCAGCGGAGCCCAGAGGGTTGGGGTTCACCCCAGTGCAGTGCCGGCGCCCCAAGGCGGACGGTGGGGGTGCCCCGACCCTGAGCGCCGCTGCCCTGGGCTTCCAGGTTAATTCGGTAGCTGGTGCAGGAAGGTGGTGGGGTGGCTTCTCCATTCGAGCTTGCACGGGTGTTTGTCACTATAGGAATCACCCTGGTAAAAGTGCCCTTTTTAGTCTCCGGGGCACAGAAGCGAATGTTAACCCCTTCTGTGGAGGGTGGCACGTTAAGCACCAGCCTGTGAGCACTCCTAAAAGTTTTGATGTAAAACTCACAAAAGTCTTTATATGCACCTAACTCAAAGTTGTGAATGGGTTCTTGGAACTGTAGAAGCAGTGAATCGTGTCATTTCTGCTGCTGTTAACTTTGTAATTCAGTGCTTGCACAGAATCACAATAGCTTAATCCTGTGGAATATATTCCTGTCTCTGATATGTTTGTTTCATCGGGTTTGTGTCATTTGATCATGTATTCTTATGAACACAGCATGTACAATAGTTACATTTCCATTCCCTGAATACTTACAGAATGCTTCTCTTTTTTCTCTCTTTTTTTCTTTCCTGTCTCCTCTAAAGCTTGTTGAAGTTTTCTGCAATGTTTCTATGATTGTAAACTATACATTTTAGGGTGATTATTATATGGGGTGCCATATGCCATCACTTGTCCCTAGTGACATGGGTTAGGGGTTGACTTGGCAGTCCTGGGGGAAGGGTTGGACTTGAAATGTCTTTTGCAACCCGGTTGATTCTGTGATTCTGTGTGATGTATGATCCTTGACCATGCCGTGCGAACCCTCTTAAGACACTCACTGTGCTTTCCCATTGAAGCCAGTTCCAGTATGGTTTATAAGTTTGGTAAAGGTATGGCCTATCTCATACAAATGGGAACAACTCCAGGGGTGCTTTAAAACGCTCTGCAGAAGGCTAAATTGCATTTTCATGGCTGTTTGAATACTTCACATGCTTTAAAGACATTTGAGTGTTCTGTTTTCTCAAGTTTTTACTTTGACATCTTTTGTGTAATTAATTTTTAAATTTAAAGTTCCCTTAGAGATGAGCAGTTGCATTTCGGGGCACTTTTCTTCTTGTTTCCTTCTTGAAGAATAGGAAAAAAGACCCTTCTGTGGTTGCAGGTACCACAGAAAATACTTTACTAGGGTTTAAGTGCATTATTATTTAAAATGTAGCTTTAGTTTCACTTTGATTTTGTTGATATCATGAGTTAGGACCCAGTACTGAGAGGAGATTGCTCAGTTGCTGGACCCTTTACTGTAAACTTCTTTATAGAATCATTGTCTTCATGTACCTTTATAAAAGTGCTTTTATCTGTATTATGGGATTGTATAGAAGCCTAATTCTGTTTCTTGTAAACCTGGTTAACTTTCTAGTTTAGGGCTCTTACTCCAAGATACACTACTCTTACGAAAGAGAAATTTTAGTCCCATTCCACCCTGCAAAGTGTATTTGTGCAACATGAAGACTGTAATTTATGGGTGCTGCTGGCAGACTTGAGTCCAGTGCATTATCGAGGAGAATGGAATGTCCTTTCATAAGTCCATTTCAGGAAGGGAAGTTGGGGTTGTGTCACTAGGTAATGACAGTGGAGTACATCACAGCCCCCAGATGTTGTTTGCCTTACTCAGGTCTCTTCTGAGTTCAGATCTCACATGGGCCACAGGTGTGCACAGAGATGACATTAGGGCAATTTCATAGTTAAACTGCGTTAAGCTATAGGAATCTTGAGGTGTGGTTCAAGATCTTGTGACATGCAGGTTTGTGCTGTTCAGGGTTCCCTGCTGAAGATGTCATGCAGCCCTGAACATAACCCCTGTTACCTTGAATATCCCAGTTAATGAGATTGCTACAGGGCGATACTGGATGAAGGCAACTTTCCAAGTTAACAGCCTCTTAATTCATACAGTTGTCAATCTGAAAACCAGGATATTCAAGTGGACCTGGTATCAGGGCAGTAGCCTTAGCAGTAAGGTTTCTGTCAGAACATACTTTATTGTTGTGTTGTGGGTTTTGTACATTAATAAGTATGGCAGGGTGAATTAGCTATGTTTTTGGGGTGTATTCTTTGTCAGTCCAAAGCAAACTACAAAGAAGGGAAAACAAAACTTTGGGACCTGATGGATAGAGCTGCTGAGTGTGCTTGGATTGTTTCAGTTGGTCTTTTAGATGTCTTGCATCTCCTCTGATTTCAGAATTGCATTAGCAGTACAACCAACTACTGAATTCACACAGCTGGGCAGCATGCAATAGCTTGACATGACTTCATACATATGAGAGCATTGGAAAAATGGCTGGGTTAGTCCTTGGAGGACTATCTAGAATTACTCCTCTGTTGCTCTTTTCATGATGGCAGGTACAGCTAAGAAAGCAGATGGAAGGGATTAGAAATAACTGTGTTCTTTTAGAAAGGTTTTGGGTGGTTTTATAATCTTCTTTAAAGCATGTGGAACCTGTCATTCTGTGGCAAGGTTCTAGAGGGATGACTATTCATTGAACTCAGCGTGGCAACTCATGTGTTTCCCTGATGGACTCATAACTCAATATGGTATATCAGTCATTTTTCTGCTCATGTTCATGGTGTGTGAAGTAAGATGCATTTTAGTCTAATCAAAAGATAGTGATGATTTCTGTTAACAATTGTAAACCACCTTGTTTTGTAATAACCTGTTGCTAAGAAGCTTGATTGTTTTGTTTTTGATAGATGGGATTCAGGTGACTCCATGTACCTTTCATACTGTAGGTTGATCTAGAGTGCTGATGTTTAATTCACTGCTACAAATAGTGAAAACAAATTTAAAATCTAAACAAAATACCCTTTTCTTCACTAAAATGAACATTCTTAACTTTGTAGAATGAAAAAAAACAAACCCACTTTTGATGTAAAGGCTTCAACATAAACTCCTAAAATACTGATTCCTATTCCAAAACATTGTAATAGTCTGGCTTGTTAAACCATTCTTGAGTAGCTGTCTGGTTTAGGCTTACTTCCTTGCCTCTGGTTTGCCCAAGAGCTATGTTTGGTAGATTTCCTCAGCCTTAAGGGGAAATAAGCACTTAGTACTATGTTGTGGTATTTATGCCTAGAGGCTTCATTAAGGCCACAAGGTTTGCTTGTGTTGAGAAATTTCCTGTGCCTCCCCTCCATCTCATCATGCCCTGCGTTGCATTGAGGTGCACGCTGTCTTCTAAAGGTGTCTACCTAGGTAAAAAAACCCTTGTATTTTGCTTTATGGGGTTTGGGGTCAGAAGGATTATCAACTTTTCCTAAACTGTGAACCTATGCATTAGTTTGAAGCAAACATGCAGTCGCTCCATTAAATAAGAAGTGCCCTGAAACGCGATGTGTTTGTGTGGTTCGGTTGTTGGACAGTTATTTTAATCTTTGAGCTATATCTAGTTAAAATGTTGTATTTAAAATTTAGTAAATGTATGCTATACCTTCTGGAGCCCTTATACTTTGTCAGCTCTATAAATTAACTCTGACACACTGAATATTTTTCACCAGCTAACATAGCTGTTAGTTAAGTTAAATAAAGGAGAGGAGCCCACATGCTCTCTCCATGCATACAGCTGGACATCTCTTAAATTTTCCCACAAAAAATGAAGTTTTGATTGCTTTTTAGAGCTTCATGAATACAGTAATTGGTGAATCATCTAATGTGCAGTTTAGTTTCAGGAAATACAAAATGCCTCACTAACTTCACGGGGATAAGATTATGCAGACCACCTGAAAATGTGTGCAGTGGTGGTAGTTGGTATTTTTGGCTGTGAGAGGTTGGCTAAAACTCGGTGCAGTTAGACATGGTCTGCACTAGTTTATATGACAAATTCCTTTGTAGAATTATATGGAAGGAAGAAAGAATAATTTGACAGGTTTGTCTGCTCTTGGGACCTTATCCAGATTTTATTAAAGGAAGTTTGCAGTCAGGAACCTCTTCTAGACCTGTACTGATCCTGAATTCCTGGATAACGTGGTAGTTGCTTTCCACCCTGTTCTTTTACACAGCCGTGGCTGTTGAATTCTTCAGCCTTAATGTTGGACAGCTGCAAAGCATTTAAAGCCTATCTTTGAAAGATTGGGATAAGAAGGAGGGGGAGATGGAGGCTGCCCAGATAAGTAATACTTCTTGGGGATTCTGAAGTATTTTCTTTATGTAGCCATATATGGTGTATTCCTGGCTAGCTGGGTACTACTTGATTGTGTACTCTGTTATCAGCTGAAGTATTTAAACCAGTAGTCCTTACTTGTGAAAGCTGGGGGTCTCTATGCTAGTTGAAGAGTCAAAGAGGTCAGGAGATTCTTTTTGCTGCAGCAAAGTAAAAATCAGTGCAGTGCACAAGGTCTCTTTATAAACCCCAGGTTTTAAACTAAATATTCTCACTCTTGTTGAATATGCATGGGGCATTCTTAGAATACTGTTGTATCCCAATACATATTGCACTAGTGAGCACCACTTACAGACAGAAACTTAGTGTTTGGAAGTGCCTCAGCAATTTCTGCTTGGAGTGCATTTACCGAGGTGAATTTTCAAAGAGTGTTTAAAAATGGGAGTAGAAACAACTGAGAAAAGTTTTTGTGCAGTACTAAATCTGTTAACAGTTTTGTGCCTCCTCAGCAGAATGAATCCTGATAATAATGCAACAGTCAGCCTGGCTCCCAGATGAAATCATTTGGGCCTCATTGTCTAAGCCCCAACTGTCAATCATAGGATTAAGAATTGTAAGTCTGGGATAAAAAAGGCTGTCACTTAGCACCCTTTACAGATTCCCATTAGGCTAGTAGAGACTCAAGGGCTGCAGATGAATGCATTAGGATTGAGAGAATCTCTTGGGTTATTTAGTCTTCAGTACCAAAATCTTAGGTTATGATGATTGTTTATGCCAGTTTGACATAATTTTATTCGTGGAACTTGGCTAGCTAAGGATGAATGTGTTTAATAGGGCAGACTGCAAAGAACTTGAACTCCAGACTTCCATTTCCAAGGTGTCTCAGAGCTTCTGATGCCTTGAATTCTGTCTGCTTGGATGTATCTGCTACTATACCTACCTGTATACTGTGCCTCTCTACCTTAGGTTTTTGGTTGTGCAGTATAAAGCATGTGCAGCAGAGTTCGATTTACTGACTGCCTCTCTTATGGAAAAAATACCCATTACTAAACTTTGTTTTTGGAGAGCTTTTACGTTTGGCCTCTGTGAAGAAGGAAGTATTTTAATCATTTCACTAGTGCAATAAGAGGTCTCTTGTTCTTTTGAAGTAGCATATGGATAACGTGAATTAATTTTAGACTGCAAATCATCTTTAATCTTGAGTTGACTGAATTCTTTGTGTGATAGATTTGGTTAAACACTTATACTGTTTAGTTGGTGCTTTGTATTCCTAGATCTTTAATTTTCACGTTTCTGTTGGGGAATGGTGAATTACATACTTATTTTTTTTAAACAAATGTTAAACTTCACTTGGCTAGAAAGTGGAATTCAATTAAATACACAAATAGCATTTTAAAATTGATTTGCAGTTCATTACTTCAGATGTGCTGGATGAGTACTTAAACCAGCAAAAGATACCCAAACACTTTTTTCTTATTTAAAATTTGCCCAATAAGTTCAAATTTCTATTCATTTTTGTGTTGCAGTATTTTAGACTTTGTAGATCTCATTTCTTATATATTGGTCTTACTTATGGCTTGGAAGAGGAAAATAACTATGTATTCTTAAGCTGCCAAACAGTTGTGGTGTTAAAATTACCAATACTTAACCACTTAGCCACACTTCTCATTCTTATCTTTACTAAAAGAACATCCCTTTCAACTGTAAGCTATCAGTCTGTGATTGATTTCCACCATTCCATTTGTGAGCTAAGATGATGCCATGTGGCTGTGCCACTCCTATAGGTTCCACCGAAACCATCCCTCCATATTGTCATGTTATTTGCTGCTTGAGTCCTCCTCAGAATTGTGGCTGTTTAGCAAGGACCTTCAGGAGTCCATCCCACCCAGGGGTGGGTCCCTGGTCTCAGTAACATTGAAATGATTGGGTTTTTTCCTTTTTCTGAAGTAATATATAAGTTGGGTGTTTGTGACCACTTGGCAGAGAACTGGGAGAGGTGCTATCAATGTTCTCTCACTGTGATCATAGTTAGTAAAGCTTTTGTCTGACCTATTCTAAATAGTACCTGTATTAGTCTGCACTTGGGGTCCCCAGATTCTCTATCAGAGTTTATCATTTTTTAATCAATCCATTATTTTAATCCATGATGTTCTCCTTTCTTTTTTTCTCTTGGGTTAGTTGGTGATGGCTTGTTGAGGGAGACTAACTCTGGGTGCTGGTGTCACTGTAAGAGGGTGGGCTGGGGTATGTGATGGGATGAGTAGGTCAAGGCCTTAATGCAGATTGTCATGATGCTGGCTAGATTTGGGTGTAAATTGGATTTCAAGTTTTGGTATCAGACCAACTTTATCTTCACAAATGTATGTGTCTGTATACTGAAGAAGTTCCGCAAAAACTATTGTCCTTAAGACTTGGATGGCTTATTTATGGAAGCAAGAAATTTGATAAGCAAGGCTTCCGGTTCTTACAGATGTAAGACAAACTATATGTAATAATTTAGATTAGTATTATGAGGTTAAAAATTCTGTTAAGCCTGGAGAATGCAGAGGTACAAGCTCTGAATTGCAAAGTACTGACTCTGGGAGAGGATGTGTGCCTTGTCTCCCTGTTTGTATTTGCTCACGTTATTAGTTTATAGCCTGGTTTGGCAATTAACAAAATTGAGTCACATGGATTATAACATTGCGATTGTTGGTGGGGTCATTTGGTGACTTAGATGTTGTTAGAAGAGAATGTGTGACATGGACTTTTGGCAGAAATCTTCCTTCTGGGAAGTTGACATATTGTGCACTGGTAAAAATGTAGAAATACTGATTTTTCTAATTCTTGTTAAGTTACTCACTTTAAGCATAAAAATGATCTTTTGTTCTTCATAATAAAGGGAGCTTAGCAATTAGGCCTCCAGTATGACAACTCCAAAATAACTTCTGTTATGGTGCTTTCATGTTTCAGTTAAAATGCTTGACAGTTCAGTAAATCCACACGCTAATCTATATTATAGATGTATTCTTATTGCCCATTGCATTATATTTCAGCAACACTTGCTTGAATAAATACAAGGACTCTTTCAGCTTGACCTGCTGATCTTCTGCTTCCCTTTGCTGGAACTAAAAGGAAAATATGGAAACCTGTCAGAAATTCTAATTATTATAATGCTGAAACAGTAGTTATCTTGTGGTTTAGATTAAGGTTCAGGTTCAGTATGGCATGTGGTGTGGGGAAAATGCTGTTATACAGTGGACCATAGAAATGTATGTAATTCAGGCAAACCTGACCTTTTGTTAATGGAACTTACACTTGTTTCCAGCACCAGGTCTAGAAGGCAGCTTCTAGGGATCAACTCTGCAGGGGTCTGGAAGTTTGAAATCTCCCTGCTTTGTATTGTTTGATTTGTCCCTTCCCCATATATGCTGATCACTGTTACCTTTTTTTTTCTTTTCTTGAGTGCTTTTTAGCTTTTACAAGTAGTTTTGGTAAGAATTTTAAGAATGGAAAAAATTAGCATAGTAATGTATCATCAGTTGTCTTTTTGAGGCTATCTATATTTAACTGACATTTGGAAATCCTTGTTGCTAATGAGCTCCAGAGAAACTTTACAGCTCTGTTTTCAGCAATACAGTTGGTTTATTTGGGTAGAAAATACTCTCCCAGAGCATCATAGATGATAATGGATAAGCTGAAGACTTGCAGTTTATATCTATTTCATAAATGATTCTTAAGATGCAAATTACTTTAGTCTTAGTTCTTGCTTATAGGCTCAAAAATTACCATTTTATAAGTCTTTAGTTTCAGTTATGCAGATAACTCCCTTATTTTGACTGTGTAGCAGTAGAAACAAAGACTGCAAGAGCAGCTCTACATAGACCATGAATTCTGTAATATGTTTTTAAACTTCAGCTCACATATGAGAGACAAGTCAATTTTATACCACAACTCAGTCCACACAGTGCCCCATCCCTGGCAATGCTCAAGGCCAGGTTGGACAGGGCTTAGAGCAACCTAGTCTAGTGTAAGGTATCCCAGCCCCTGGCAGGGAGCTGGGTGATCTTTAAGGCCTCTTCTAACCCAACCCATCCTGTGATTCTATAAAGCAAATCTCAATGCTAGTAAAGTTAACATGGCATCCTAATACTATATCTATGCATTGTTGAGGAATATGTCATCCCTGTAGTTCCTTCAAAGCCTGTTATAAGTGAAAACAATCTTGATTTGCCAGTTTCATCAGGAGAGGCATGTATAATTTCACACAAGTGTCTTAATTGGATGCCTGCAGTGGTGTTTTCTGTTTTCCTGAGAGGCACTAAGACTATTCTTCTTTTCTTATAATCCCAGAGAAGAATGAGTAAAGCAAACCTGAAAATTGTGGAGAAAAGAGACTATTGTTATGTAGGAGATGAAATGCCATACAACTGTGACTTATTATTTGTTCATTACTATGAAATTTGATGAAGTTGCATTCTTTTTTAATATTAATGCTTTGTTTGACAGACTAAAGTCTGATACAGCAAAGATGTGCAAAGAAATAGTTTTGTTCCTTTTGTTACACAATATAAATCTAGAAAGAGGCTAGCCTTGTTCAGGGTCTGTTCTCAAGTCTTTCCTGTGCTTAAATATGCTGCTTGTATTTAATTTTCTGAGTTCTCACAAATGTTGGGCTTGGTTTCGTCTGTTACACTCAGACTTGCTTTTCTTTGTACCATTAAGTTATGCCTCAAATGCCAAAAAATGTACTTTGCAATTTAATGTTGGCTGACTTGAAGAGGGTCAGTAATTATAGTTCCCATTTCCAGCAAGTTGAGTTTTTCCAGCAGTCTGTGTAGAATGTGACTGTGGATTAATTGAACATAAAAATGAGTCAAAACCTTTTCTCTGCCAAAGGCAAACATAGGAGTAGGTGCTAGTAAGGTTTTCAAAACTGTTTCCTAGGCAATTTGTAGATCTGCTGTGAGCTCTTGCTCAAGGAAGTATAAAACTGATTTAATTTAGTGAGAAAGTTATTGGGGTACAGCTTACTTGTAAAACAGATAGCAGTTCTGGGGAAGCTCTTCACTTTTCACAGCAACTTCATGTTGAGGCATTTTAAAGCCTGCTGCCTCCAAGCTTCCTGCCAAGAGTGATGCCGGCACCTCTAAAGCATGTGTCCTGGGTTCAGCGTGGTACCCTGTCTTTTTTCAAGTCATGCTCAGTGTGGAGAAGACAGTAATTTAGCAGTTGTTGATTTAAGAATATGCTGACATCATGGATGACATGAATTTCTTCTCTTCTGCCTTGCTAGCTTACGCACGTTCCTTTGGTGTCCTAGAGGGGCTGAGGAGGCAGGAGTGACGCTCTGTGGCAGCAGGATGATGTATTTAAGTCATTGAATAGTGCGTGATAGTATTCAGCTGATGCCTCTCTTCTGAGGGATATTTAGTGCTGTCATTAATCACTGTAAGTTGGCTTCACAGTGGCAAAGAACACTCTTATTTGGCTCAGAGTTACAATGCATATGAGCTTTATTCTTGCAACTACCTCTGGATGGAATTACATTGTGATACTACATATGTACAGTGTGTCTTTTCACATGGATTGCACACCACTTGATAGCCTGTTTACAAACCAGTGTTTGTATGGAGAAAACCTGCTCTCCAGTTAACTAGAATGAAAGCAGGAAGATGATAATTTGTGAATATATTTGATCAAGTTAATTCTGGAGGAAAACTGTCAGAACTAGAGAAAAATATACATAAAGATATTTGGCAGGGTCAGTGTGGAATCTTATGATGCAGGGATTGGAACCTTGTTTGGACTATCGTTAATTAACTACATTATTGCATAAATATAACATAGACCATTGGGTTTTGAGACTGATATATTCCTAATGCATAGTGTGTACTTCTATTTTACAAAATCCCCATAGTGCTGGTATAAGGAGTGATCAAGAAATGCTTCACAGACTCAGCATGGAGAAGTAGTCTTGATCTTAGCTGTCATTCCCATGCTGTCAAGACCATGGTTTGTGGTGCTAGATACAGCTTTGTTGGAAAATAATCTGGACTTTGATTTGGGACAGTGATGGAAGCCAAATGGGGAAAAGAGTATCAGTGTGCAGAGCTACCTCTGTTACAAAAGCTTGCTAGGTAGGCCTGCCGATACAGCAACATCTGCAAATCCCTTAAGCTTAGATTAATCCAGTGTTTCTGATCCTTGTTTCCTACTCATTTAGCTTTGTGTGTGTATTTTATAATCTTTTTACTAACTTTGGAGTTGAACCATGTGTTTAGCTCTAATGGGAAGTGATTGTACTTCAGCACTTCAGGCAGCATAGGCAGTTAATGCTTCAATGCAGGAGTTAAGCCTGGGGCTCAAATAAATGCATGTAGAAAATTGCTGCTCAAGAGGCTTTGCCAGCTAACTTATCCTATACACCCATGAAGTAGCTAGGAGTGAACTTGTGTATTCATGTGCTTTGGTTGTTGTATAGGAGTGCACAGAAAGAACATAGAGTTGAATTTTGTGAGGAGCAGCAGCAAGGGCATATATTATAAAGTGAGGGAGGAGAAGGAGGTGAAACCAAGTTCTGTGTGTGTGTAATCTGCAGAGCTGAAGTTTGCACCATGTCTGTAGTGGCACAACTGCTGGTGGTGGCGATACCAAACTTGCGTGTGATCTCAGGGCTGTTACGTGGTGCCAACACATGGTGCTGTTAAAGGAATTATTGCAGCTTTTGCATCCTTCTCCCCTCTCGTTGGGTAGAAATAGTGTATGACCGTGGAAATCTGTTGGGGGAACATGGTGAAGTCCTTGACACTGTCCATGGGAGGCAACAAAGCTGGTGAAAGGGCAGGCAGGAATGTCCTACGAGGAGTGGTTGAGGACTTTGGGCTTGTCTAGTTTGGAGAAGGAGGCTGATGGATGACCTCATTGGTCTCTGGAGCTTCCTGAGAAGAACTGCAGAGGGAGGTGCTGATCTTGTGTCCCTGTTATCCAGTGACATGGGAACAGTGCAGAGTTCTGCCAGAGGAGGGATTTGACTGGGCATTAGGAGGTATTTCTTTACTGAGAGGGTGGTCAGACACTGAAAGAGGCTTCCTAGGGAGGTGGCTAATGCTGCAAGGCTGTCTCTGCTTAAGAGACATTTGGACAATGCCCTTAATAACATGCTTTAACTTTTGGTCAGCCCTGAATTGGTCCTTGACAGTTCCTTCCAACTAAAAGTCTATCCTATAAAGTCTAGAGTAGCCTGTAATATAAATGTAATACTATATAATATAATACTCAAAGTATATTATGTAAAGAAACAAACAAAAAACCCAATCCAAACAAACAAAAAACCTCACCAAAAAAACAAGCAGAAACCCCAAAATAAACAAAATCCTAAACAAACAAAAACCAAACCAACCTGACAACAAACACTGAGTATTTAGACAAAGGTATAACTTTGGATCAGCTGTGGCTATATTGAAAGGTATTCCAAAACTAGGCTGGCTGCATGTAGGGTTGCTCTGTGATGGTTCAAGATGCCCATGGTGGAAGTTGAGAAATGGTAACTGGATGTTAAGAGCTCTTTCTGGTTTTATTTATGTATGAGTGGAGGTTAAATGGACTGTCCGGAAGAGTGAAGAAAAACCTCTCCTGGTCATTGTGTTTTCTTACTGTTGAAGTTGGGTTTTTTTATCTCTTCAGACTCTTTGAGGGTCTTACCTGGTCCTTGTGGACTGTAGTTCCTGATTGCTGTGGGCCTAGAAGGCCCTTATTTTAAGTAATAACTTAAGAGAGTATTGACTACAGTATATGTCCATACTGCTTCACTTTCTAGTTCACTGCCTCTACTCTGTTCTCTGAGGATGGAGTGTACCGTCGTACAAGACAAAGGCTTTGAAGTCTTGCAATGGAGTATAATGCCTCTGAGGTTTGCAGAGGTCAGTCCCATTTGCCTTTTATGAAATGCTTTCTGGAGAACACAAGCTGGCAGAGTGTTTTATGGTACCTGATTGCAATGAGCAGACAAATAGCCAAAATGTTTAGTAAGGTAAGCTTTATATTTTATTTGTGCTTGCTGGATCATCCTGCTCTGTCATTTCACTAGACCTGACATTGGCCATTGCACAAATAACCCTGACAATGTCTAGTTGTTCACCCGTCAGCTTGCAGACTCTTAATGGACAATTTGAATAGCCATGACTCTTTGTCATTGACAAAGTGTCCTATTTTGTTGCACAGCTGTAAACTTCCATAGCAAAGTGCATTGCTGCGTAAGTGACACTGGGAGCTCACACATGAGTCATTGTTCCCACTGGTGTTCTTCCTTCATCTCTGCCACAGATAATAGGAGGTGTTAGACAATTTTGAAGAGATGTTGTATTCAGTTGGTTATAACTTTCTGAACTCCAGTGTTTTGGACTGAAATCCTTTATGCCATTTCTTTGCCTTCAGTTTAATTTTGTTTAAAGCTTTCAGCCAAAATGCCTCCTCTGTTTTCAGAAGTACAACTATAATAAATCTCTGCCATTTTTTTATGTCAGTTTCTTCTTTGAAATACTATAATGCACCTCTGAACTGGAACATCTACTTGACATTTGTTGGTGGGTGGCCTCTGGCTGAGCTATAATGTCTTAGTTTTACATGAAAATCTGCCAAAATTGAGCCATTTCTCTTTGAACTTGAATATTTGTGACCTAGACATGGCAACATTTCTTTGTGGAATTCCCTGGACACTGCCTGCACTCCTTGTGCTTAGCAGGACCTTTCTGTCAAGTACGTGTCTGGACTGCAGTAAGCTGTGCAGAGCCTGTGAGCAGAATTATCCCAAGTTAATAAGGTGCTGAATGGGGTTTTATGGCACAAAGCCAGTGGGAAATCTCTGTGAGACAGCCCTGACAAACATCAGCTGTGGAATCATGCACTCATTCCTCCTCCCTTCCTGCCCCAACAGCTCCCTGGTACCTCCAGACTCATACCAACACCTGTACTCTTGACTGTGACTTTGACAAGACTGTTTTTCAGAGGTATCCACACTGGGCTAAAGCTTGGCTTTGCCTGTATGTGAACAGCTAGCTTATTTATCATAAGGATGCCACTCATCTACTAATGTGTAACTGGATTGTAGGGAGTGCGCTCAATCCCTTTAAGAGTATGGTATATGCATTTGGTCAGTACTGATTGCTGTGACAGTCATCCAGAAAAGCTCAATCTGATTCTTTAGAGCCCTTAACAGATAAAATCTGGAAAGACTTCTGAGACAATGAACCTAAAATGTTCTGTTATTTTTTCTTTAATTTTAGGAGCTCCAAACTTGTCCACATTTGGCTGCACTCCTGTAAGGAGAGCAGAGGTACCACACAAAGCCCACACTTCCTGGATTTATAAGATGAGGCGGTGGTCTAGTTGTTGGGGTTTTTACTATTAGTCAAAATACAACCTTTTTTGGATGTTTTTCCTACAACAACTTCAGCTTTGAAGAGCTATTTTAGGTAGCTACTTGGCCTATCAAATTCAGACCAGACTAGGAAGCTAAAGGCAGCCACTGAGTGATCTAATAATGGGAAGCATTAGATGATTGTAAAATATAAATTATTAAAAGGAAAACATGATTTCAGAGGCTTGTTCCTGTTGTTGAGAAGAAGACTTTAAGCCCCCCGAGTAGGCTGAATGTCTCTGCTCCTTTGGAGGTGGCTAGTTCAAGCGACAAGAAAGATGGTGTTGCCTGTTGACATTGTACAGCTTAAAGTATTCTTAAATGCATTTCTCCTCTACCAAAATCCATGTCTATTAATGTCAACACTTGAAGTTGGGTGAGAGAACCATTACTAAGTTTTTTGCTGTCCTTCCTCTGAACTAACAGCAGTGCCCACTATGGCAGTGTGAACTTCACAAGAAGTTAGTACCAGGTTGAGCAGGAGTTCCTTCTTTTTCCTTCGTTCAGTCTAGGACAGAACAGACAGATTTTGCTGAAAGATGTTCTAATCTGGCTGCTTGTCATAACTGTTATGAAAGTAAATGTTAAGTTTTCCTTGAATCAGGCTGGATTTAAAGTTAGTTCTGTATCCCTATGTACCAATGAGGCAGTGCTGTCAGAAATTTGCCATATTATATACCCTCAAACACTGGACAGTGTTCTTTGGTTTCCCCTCCTTTCTCCACCTGCCAGTCTATAGCAGAAGATCTTGAAGTTGCACTGAATAGCTTGGAGTTATTCAGACCCTTCAGCTTTAATGGTTTGGGGGATGCTCAAGCTGTGGCAAATCATCAGCATCGCGAGAATATGTCTTCATTTTTGTCTATGAATGAGAATTTGAAATCCTCATTCTTGTGATCACCATGCATGTTTTCCATCAGGAACTTCTGGCCTCTACGTGACAGTGTTAGATGCAGAAACTGCCATGGCTCCTAATGATAAATGGAGGAAACTTGAATTTGATTCTTGATGTAGGAATAGTGTTTTGACGTGGAGGATGCTAAAGGATTATAGCTTCCTGAAGTCATTTATTGAACAGGTTGTCCCTGTCAGCTTGAAAATGGTTATGTAGATTGTCTGGTATTTTAAGTAACAGTTGAACTGTCTTGTTTGAAAAAATGAAGAGGAATAGTTCCTGTATTCCTATGTTAATAGATTTTCCTGTTAATAGTGGTATGGCTCCTATATCCTCTGAAATGTGCAGTATTTTGCTAGATGAGTCTTAGTCTGAAGGCTTCATTTTATCTTTTTGCTGCACAATTATGACTTCATTATAATTTTTAATAAAGTATATTCCCTGGTATAAGGAAAGTGTGGTTTAACATTAAGAAGGGGGTTTTTATAGAAATGGTTAAACCAGTGTTAACAGCTCACTGCTGCTGGGAGAGATGGATTTTCTCCTTCTCTCTCCTGGAACTTTTCCTGCACTCATGCTGTCACTTGTCTCTTCTGGCTTCTTTTTCCTAGCAAGGGCTTGTTGGTCTGTCTCGTGCTTCCATTAATTAGCTCTTAGTGAAAGTAGAGGTCAGATGAATGTTGGAAGTGATGCAAAGGGATGGGAGAGAGGCGGGAATATCCCTATGATTAGTAGAAAAGCAATAGTAGGTTAGTTATCATGGACTATCACCCTTAGGGTGCCCTGGCTATGGCTAAATTCTGTTTAAAACCTAGGAAGACCTATACTCTTCTGTTCCTTTCATGCAGGGGATGGTAAATTATGATCTCAAGCTGATAATGGTGAAGTAGCATCAATCAGTTACTTTGTGTTTGTGGTTTGTTTGGTTTTCTGTGGTTTTTTGATTTGGTTGGATTTGTTGTTGGGTTGTTTTTTCTTTTAATACCCCCTCTGTGATAAGTTCAGCATCCAGTAATAGTCTGATTTAGCTTTCTTTTCTCAGTTTCCTGTGGTGCTGCAAAGTTTCGGCATGAAGCTCAGTCTCTTAAACCATTCCTACAACTGAATCTCTGCTTTCATACATCCAATGAGGGATGAAAGAGGATAATGAGTTTTTATTAGGCTTGTGCAGCTGGTACTGCTGTTGTAAAGGTTAATTATTCTAATTCTTGCAGCGTATAACTTGTATTTACCTGTGTCAGGTAGGAGCCCTTGGATACTTGGTGACTTTGCAATACTGCATGAGCTGTTATGTGTGTGTGGGTATTAGAGCAGTATTGCAGGTAGTAAGTTGCATTTTTCAGGTAAGCCATTTTCCTATTGATTAATAGGCATTAATAGACATTAGCTAAGCAGTGGGTTATTGGTCTGTGACTAGGGCTTGGTGCAACAATCCTTAATGGATCTGGAGGCAGCTGGATCTGTTCTGTGCTGTCACACTGTAGGAAACATTTTCTGTTATAGTTAAAGCAGTAACTCTAAACTTAGCAATTTACAATCTCATTTTCTTTTTAAAGGTTGCTAATGGATCTTTGTGTTAGTCCTGTTTAACATCACTATCAGCTAAAGGTATTGTGCAGTTATTTACATAAGGTGTTCAGTTAAAACAGAAGTGGCACACTGTGTGGCTCTTAAGGACACCAGTGGTTTGACTATCAAGTGCTTCCATCCCAATCTCTAGGTTTCACAAACACCATAATTCTGCATTAACGCTTAGTGATTGACATGCCATGCAGAGACTATGTCTGACTTTGCCTTTTAACACTTCTAAATCTGCAGTTAAGTTATGGAAATATTCATGCTACTGTACATTGTTGGAATTCTTGACTAGCAAGCTAAAAGTAAACCACCTAAAATGTGGAACTTGGCACAGGCATAAAGTCTCAGCTGAATGCTTTGCTCTAAAGGAATCTAGTTTTTCCTTTTCAGTATTTATACTTAAACTGTCTTAAACAAAAATCTGGAAGAAAAAAAACCTTGAAGTATATTGATGCATTTATTTTATATATGTTCTTATGTGTGTATAGATAATTAGACACTTGTTGATTCAATAACATAAAACTGCAAAGCTAACAAACTGGTATTTTTTCCCCTTACTCCTAAGAAAAAATTCCCTACCTCAGGGACTGAACCTGCAAGGCTAATGCTTTAAATTGTTTTTACTTGAGTTTTAATATTGCAAAAACCAAAGAGTGGAATTTCAGAAAGCTTCAAATCTGCTGAAATCGTGAGTCTCCTATTCAAGGAGGTGATCCTGCCCCTCTGCTTTTGGGAGACATCACTTGGAATATTGTGTGCAGTTCTGGTGTCCTCAACATAAAAAGAACATGGAACTGTTGGAACTGGTCCAGAGGAGGCCACCAGGATGATCAGGGGACTGGAGCACCTCCCATATGAAGACAGGCTGAGAAAGTTGGGGCTGTTCAGCCTGAGAGAAGAGAAGGCTGCGTGGAGACCTCAGAGCAGCTTCCAGTATCTGAAGGGGGCCTACAGGGATGCTGGGGATGGACTATTCATTAGGGACTGTAGTGATAGGACAAGGGGTAACGGGTTGAAACTTAAACAGCAGAGGTTTAGATTGGATCTAAGGAAGAACTTCTTTACTGTGAGGGTGCTGAGGCACTGGAATGGGTTGCCCAGGGAGGTAGTGAATGCTCCATCCCTGGCGGTGTTCAAGGCCAGGTTGTCCAGAGCCTTGGGTGCCATGGTTTAGTGTTTGGTGCCCCTGCCCATGGCAGGGGGGTTGGAACTGGATGATCTTAAGGTCCTTCCAACCCTAGCTATTCTATGATTCCTAGCAGAGGTCAAAACATGTTCTAAGTGGCTTTTCCCACTTCTGGAAGTCCCACTTCACCTTCCTTGTGCAGCTTACTTATAGTTTCCAGAATGGGTTTGTGTTTTTTACTTTCTCCCCTTTTTTAAAGATGCACTGTAATTTGCTGTGTGTCATAAGCTGTCACTGCATGTGCTTTACATGTCCAGTATGTGGAATATCCAGGACAGTCTTAGTTTTGATTTTCTGGTATATTGCTTTGTAATTTTAAAGTTATAATAATACCTTTAAGCTAATTTTGGTGGCTTTTAAAAACCAAAATTCCAATTGTGCTGCAGCTTTATAATAGCATTGATGTTGCAATTGGCTGTGCCACAGCATGACCCTGCACAGCAAGGCTTGGTGGGCACTCAGTGGCAGAGCTCGCAGGTACACAACCATAAAGCGTGGGTTCCTTTCAGCTGGAAAGCTACAGGAAATGTTTCTGATGGCTCCAACTGGGTATAGTTTAGGATGGAGTTGCCTGTGGATCAAAGTGAAAACATGAAACAGGCTAGGCCTGCTGGAAGCCTTCCAGCTGCTTCTTCTCCTTCTTTGCAGGGTTTATATTCTTTTACCTACCGGGGCCCAGCCTAGGGAACCAGGTGCTTGCTGCCAATTAGTCTTGTCAAGACAGCCCAGAGCCTCCCTTGACAAGCCTGACTGCTGATAGCAGCTGTGGGGTAGTCTTAGGCAGGATTTTAACTCCTTGCTCACCAAGTGCCTTGCAGGTTAAATCCCCTGGTCTCATTCTGCAGCTATTCAAATGTGCTTCTATTCTATGAAAACACATTTTATACAGAAACTGGTCGAAGACTTCCAGTGGTGCTGTAGTGATAGAGTTTACTTGCCAAACTTCTGGCATGGAAGAATGTAAGTTGGAGGTTACTATCCATCCCAGGCCACCTTCTACTTGATACAGACCATGGTTGTAGCTGGACCACCCTCCCCAGTAGCTTGAAGCTTAATCTCTCTCTAGAAGTACAGTGGCATCAAGGGATTTAGACCCATTTACAGCTCATCCATTAATGTATTTTTTGTTCAAAGCTAACATTACTGGAGCACTTGATAGTAGCAAGGTCATACCCACAGGTAAAAGACAAGTAGATTTGTTAGCAGTTTTAAGAGGTGGCAGCTGGCTGGTTTGTATTGAAGGATGTGATCTTCTGCTTGGTCAGACATAGATGATCAGGGGAAGTAGCTGGGTGCTTGAGAAGAGCTCTGCGTCTCAAGGAGATGCTTGCAAGCTAGTGGGGACCAAAGGCACTATGGTGAGGGAAGGGCCTTATGCAGGCTATAGAGGTGTTGAAAAATGTAGCAGTAGGAATAAGACTGTTAAAACAGTAGAAATTGATCCCAAAAGAGAGGAACTGTTTGTTTGCAAAACAGCCAGTTTGCAACTGAATGAAATGCACTGTTTACAAAATAATCTGACATTGGATGTTTCTACTGAGCTAGTCTAGAAGGGGGGATATGATTGAGTCATCTGTTCAACTTTGCTTCCAATTTCCTTTGCTTTTAGTGAGGCTTAGGTATTAAGGTATGCTTTTCCTTAACTCAGAACTCCCAAGAACTACATGCCTATAACTGTTGGATCACTCCTTATAGCAATTTGAGACCTATTTATATTTTAGAACTTGATAGAGAAGAACATCCTTCATTGGAGTTCTTAAAAGTAGAAACAAACTCTGCCCTGTTAGGGGAGAGTTCCATAGTGTTTTCCAGAGTACTCCCAGCTTTTGCAGAGGTCATCAGGAGGGCTGCCCTACTTAACATGAACACTGACTGGAACCATTTACTTTGCCCACATGAGTTTAAAAAGAGTATATTGGCAGCTTTTGTTTGAGGAGAGTTAAACATAGCAGTACAGAAACATTATTTCAGCAAGTCATCAAGATCTCTCTTCCATAACGGGCACCTTACTTAGCTAACTTAATGCCTTTGCTTTTCCTTTTTCAAACGATAAGGGGAAGTTAGGAGTTGCCTGCTTAGGGTGTATAGAGGTGATTGAAAAGAAACTGCTTCTGTTTAATGTTACTTGTGTGGCTTACTGTGTTATGATGTGTGGCCATCAGGACACTGCCTGAATGATTTGAGGATGTCTTTACTTGGAATGAATACGCACCATTATCGTGAATTTGCAGAGATTCTACCATGGATGTCTACCAGAATGTACAGTTCTCAGTAGATCTGTATAGCATTATTTCTGTACTAATACCTGAAACTTATGCTTGCTGTGTGTAGTTCTGTGATCCTTATAATTAGAAATACAGGCTTTGCTCATGATGGTTGTATTATTATCCACTATATTTGTTTAAGTACAGGGAAAAGAGTAGTTTGGAAAGAACTGCCTCATTATTTTTGAGTTAGTGTTGTTCACATTCTGTTCCTCCATTGATGTTTTTTCTGTTTCAGGGATTTTAGATTTTCTGAACAAAAAAGAATAACAACTGCACAGCATTTTGTAATGTAACATGAACACATGTAGTCCTGACATTGTCCTTTTTGAACTCCAGAGCCTAGTCAAGGGGCTATAAGGATGTATCCCACTGTTTGAAATATCTTGGAATGATATTTTTGAACTGAAGTTACCAATGTGTGGCCACTTGGAAAGAAACAGGCAGAGCATCAGCTATCCAAGCCAAGACTGCTTCTTGCTCACTGTGAATCTGCACCAAGGCCAGGGAGAAGAAAACTTCTTACTTTCAGGTTGGAACAATGGCAAAATATCACTGTTTTTCCTTGAGCTGACAGTCTGCCAGCTTAAGTCCTTGAAACCTGTAGCTTTCCCTCTGTTTTAGCAGGACACATGCAGCCAACTCAGCATGTTAGTTTTGAAGTAAACATTTTTCAGTGGCTGAACTTCCAACACGAATGCTCAAAGCAGCAGCTTAAATAGAGTCCTAATCTCTCTCTCTGCAGTCAGAGCCCCACAGCTCATTGACATGGTAGGCTTCAAATGGAGATTTCTCTTCCAAGTAGCTGTTTCAGGTCTTTGTATCTTGAGCAGAGCTAACCAGTGCTGCAGTGGAAGGCAGCATTCTTGCCCTGGCTGCTGCTTGTCCCTCCTCACCCAGTCCTCCCTTGAGTTACCATGAATGTTTAGACAGAATTCAAACCAGATGGAATAAATGATGAAGACTTTTTGAGAGAATTCGTTTCAGTCTGGATCAGTTCCTTGAGCTGGTTGACTGAGCAGCCATATGGTGTGCAGGCCACCTCCTGCACCAGCACAGGTGGGCAGGAAGAGGCTGACGCCATTTCTTTTGGTCGCAGTACTGACTTAGGCCAATTTTGTGTGTTGTTGGAATTCAGCTTGGTGTCCTTCACATCTTGTTGGGTTTGAGTTTTGATTTGGGGGTTCAGACCTTCAGATTCTTCTCCCTACATGACTGCATTTGCAAGGTATCAGAGACTGATAGGGAAAAAAGCAGCAGTACTTGGCCCCAATGAGGCTTTTATGAACACTTGGGATACTTGGGCCTTTTACCTTGACTAGTTAAGAAATAGCAGGCACCTTTTCCTTCCAGCCTCCATATCAGTTCAGGCTGTCCACAGTGAACACATTCTTGTGCATGTGCAGAAAAATGCATGGTTCCACATAAGCCAATGTTTTCCTTATTTTTTTAACAAAAGTTGTCTCTAGTGTACAGTAATAATTCATTATCTCTGGAATGTGTATTGGAAGGGAGGAAATTGCTTTGTAATCCTTAGTATTTCCCTTCCTTCCTTCCTCAAGTGGGTTACTTTCAAGGGTAGGTGTTTGCCAGCTTTATTCATTCTGATTGAATAAAGTTGAGGAGTGCTTATGTGAGCAGCTTTGTTAGTGCATCCCTAGGAGCAGTAGCCTATAGCAGGCATTTGGCAATGTGCAAATAGGGCATTAACATCTCCTGCAAGCATACCTTAAGGGAAGCAAATGTCTTTAATAACAGAGTCTCTTGTCACTGCTTATTGAATCATTGTAAAGTAAGGAGCAATCCAAATAAAAGCACAGACTCCTTCCATTCTTTTTACTTCTACCTTTGTGGTCCAAGGTGATGTGCATCAGTGTCACTGTGTTAGCCTGCTTGCCTGTGTTGGCTCATGCTAGCATTGAACTAAACAGGGTTTGAAGAGCAGAGACTAATTTGTCTCCCTCCCCTCTCTTTCCCTTCCCTTTTCAGGTGGTTGGGGGATTTTGACCAGTTTTGTTTTGATGTTTTTTCCTTGTTATCTTTCTGTGTTTTGAAGTTACCATCATCTGAATACACCAAAACAGCAAATCTTATAGATGCTTGTTTTCTAAATAAGCATACTCTACCTGTTTTGTAAGGTGTCATATGTTATGCAGCATATCAGCTTTTGTGAAGATGGTACATTTTAGGAGTTAATATTTTTAATGTAGTTTACCTTCTCAACTGATTTTTAAATTGGGTAACACAGAGAGTAAAACAAGTGTATTAGCTTTAGGACAGGACAGAACACAACCTTGCTTCGAATGCTCCTCCTAGGAAGTCACAGGCAGAAAGCTCTGGTTAGATCTCTTGACACTTCTGGAAGCGTGGTCTGGGTTTGCACAGTGATCTATTAATATGTGGTACTTCAGGATTGCAAAAAGGTTGTAACTATTGTCTGTATTTAAATCATATTACACAAATGGCTTTGGTAGCTCCTCTTTGAAGACTACACTCATGCAAGCCTCATGGCTTTGAATGTCTCTGAATTTACTACAGATGGAGGTAGAATGTTAAGATACTACTGCTCATTGCTTCTGTCATTCCTGTAGAGTGCTTACTACCTGTTGGGGTTTTTTAAGGTAACTTATGCCACTTTAAAGTAGACAGAAATAATTTTTAGCTGGAAAGAGATTGTTTTAGGAATATTTCTTTTTCTTAGAAAACCTACAAATTGGTGAATTCACTTTGTAGGTTTTGGTAGAATTAGATTAGTTTTCTCTTTTGGCTGCAGTAACCACTGGCATTGCTCCTTTGTAAAACCAGAATGGCTTTAGGGCCAGTTCAGAAGTGATTTGTATTTTGTTAACCTTAGCAGTACCACAAGAAACCTGTGAAACCACACATCTCTTGCACATTAGTTAAAATCAATGTAAAATTACTAGATTGAATATTAAATACTTTACCAATGACTCAAGTTTTAGTCTTACACAAGGTTGAGAGGTTTAGCTGAGACAGTCACCCAAATTGAAGAAACTGTTTTCCATTAGCAAGGGATGGGTTCCCAAAGCAACCACTGCATCCTGGTCCAGCAGGCTCTGTCGGCTGGCTAGCAGTGCTGATGTGATAGGTGCTACACAGACTGCTCGTGTTCCTGAGCAGAACAAGGGAATAATAGTGATGTATAAAATAATGTACATTAAGTATGAAATGTCAAGATCAGCTTCCATGTCCTTTTTGTATTTTTAATGAGTTAAAATGGTTATTTGCAGCCCCTTTGTCACCTGTGCCCAGTTAAACAGCATTACTGGTTTTGTTTGGAATGCTGGTATGTCTTCAGAGGCCTGGATGATCTGATGTTTTAAGGAAAGCTTTATTAAAAACTGTATAGCCCTTATTCTAGCAACTTTACCATTAAAGCCTTGCTGTGAGCCAGGTATAGTAGGTTTAACTGTCTTGTGTTTGTAGACGTGCTCAGAACATAATGGAAGGGACAAAAAGACATGGGTGTAAATGGTGAACTTGTAGAAGAATTTCACTTTTGCTTTAATCTCCATTCTATACTAAAATTTTGTGCTGGTAGCTCTATTGCTCTCTGTAAAGGTTACGTCTATGGAATCTTTCAGTAGCAGCGAGGCCTAACTTTAAAAGTGTTCCAGTGATTTTGGTGCTTCCAGAGGTGAATGGAAACTTTACTATGTTTCTGACATTACCCTGGATTTTCTGCCATGGAATAATAACTTTTAATACTCACCTAGCCATTGCTCAACCCCATAGGGTTTTTTTTAATTCCAATAAATGCATCATATTTGAATATTATTTCCCTGTTCTGTATGTGAAGTTTTAACATAAGCTCCCAATGTTTTCTGTTAACTCTTAATGCTGCCCTAGGCTTGGCTCTAGCATGGAGAAGAAAACTGCTCTCCTGTGTCCTGTTAGATTTCTGACAGTGGTGTGAGTGTATTAAATCACTCCACTCCTCTTGGATTTCTGAAAAACAATGATGATTATTTTAGGGAAGTGCTGACCTATTCTTTTAATAAAGAACTTGTCTTGTATTCCACCTTCCCATTTTTAGAATCATGGTTCATATGCCTCTTGCTGCACAATCCTATAACATCCTGTGGCAAGTACAGCAGTTGCTTACCTGGAAAAGTAATATTAGAAAAGTGTGTATTTTTAGCTGCCTTTTGATGTGATGTAGCAGCTGGAAACAAGGAGGAGAGGCAGTATGAGGTGATCTGACAGCACCGCTAATCACAACTTGGGAACCACGGCTTTGGACTTGCGACCAGGCTGTGGGGAATTCATTTCTACAGGCCTGAGTGTGCCTGTTGTGTCTTCAGTGATCCAGGTGCTGTGGCTTCATTTTTGGGGCTCAGAAGCTCCATTTTGAGGATCCTCTTCTGGATTCTTTACAAATGTCATTTAAAGGATTAAATAAAGTTCTGTTAAGCTTTTTGTTTATGATGGTTTGCATTAAAAGTATATACTAAGAAGGCAGTTCCATGCACATATTAGAGATATAATAGGTACAATATCACTTTGATACCAGTGACTAATTGTAAACACCTAAATAGAAATATATTCTATCAACTAACAAAAATACCATTTTGCCATTTTTCTCTTTGTAGGAATCATGTCCAGAACTCAGAGAAGGAATCTAGCAAGTTCATGTTGGCGTATATTCTGAAGACAAAATACAGTGACTCGTATGCTTTTGTGGGTAAGAAGGATGTCTGTATTCTCTTGAGTATGACAAAAAGTAGTTAAACTGTTAAATTTAACTTGTGAAAAGTACAGTCTGTCACGCCAGTATGGTGGGGGTTTGTTTTTCCTTTGTTCTTGAAGCCTTCTGGACAAGTGTAGAGAACTTCCCACCCATCTAACAGTCTAAAGACATTCTAGACTAATTGCACAAAGGAAGAGCAATAATGAGCAGTATTGGAATAAAAGACACCACTGAACAGTGTATGACTTGTTAGAAAAGTCATTCCAATGCATTGTTGCAAAGATGTGTACTGCTTCTAACCTGATTTCCCAAGAGAATTGAGATGTTGTACTCTCTCTTCCTCCTTCTCCATTCCCAACCATGTTAAGCATCTCTAGGAAGAGGAATGTACAACTTGAGAGAAAAGTGGGTAGAAGCCCACCATATATTTGCTGTGTTGACAAGCTGGCAACCAGCAAACATAAGCTGCCTTCTGGTCAGCGTGGATATTCTGAGACACCACAAGCAGCTATGGTTATTGTGATGGCACGATACATGGTTGCATGGTGCCTGTAGATCTGTATGTGATCTGACTTCATTAGCTCAGCTGCTTTTGGAACTCCCAGAGTTCCCTGACTTGGTCCAGACAAGTCCAGAAAACCAAATTTGGGCAGGTTTTTTTTTATCAGGAAGACATTCTTTGCTCAGTTGCTTACACACTTTTACCTATGGACAGTACTTTACAGCATCTCTTATCTATAACACTTCTCTGCAAGTGTCTCCCTCCTTAATAACTACTTGGGTGTTGTTCATATTGTCATTAGCAATGTGTTCTAGCTAACTTGTACCAGTAGCCTCCAGAGATTAAGGCCTGCTTTCCCTGCTTCCCCTCGCCACCTCCCTGCATCCACACTGAAGTCTTAAGGTTTTACTTTATGCAATTAGATACTTTGCAGTTAGATGTAGATACCTTGCTTGCTGGGTTTGCTGAATTATCTGAGGAGCAGGTGGAGAAAGCATTTGCTCCTTTTCCTTTCTGTTCCTGTAGCAGTTAGATGTTTCACATGTTTCATCCTTCCATGATTCTGATGTAAGCTGTACCTCTGGCTCTTCCTCAGTCCTGGTGGATTCTGCTATAAAGTCATGGGTTTACATCTGTACTTTATCTTAAGGGACTTCTAGACTGGATCACTAGAGTATTGCTTACTTGTTTATTATCTACATTATTTCATGAGACCTGGTGTGTTCAGTCACTGCTCCAGATTCTTTTCTAGCTGTGATCAGAAAAGAACTGCAGGAACAGAGAAATGTTGCCTTGAAGTATTGTTTCCAAAGGCTAGAACAGTTTCCATTAAGAGTTAAATTAGATAAGATGGCATGTTTTAGTCCTTTAAGTTTAGCACTTCTCTCAGAACTTAATTAGATCTAATTTAGCTTGGCATTGCCTGACTTTTTTAGTAGAGAATTAGCCTGTTTCTCTCTGTCCTAGGGCAGTCTTGAGTTTTTGGCAGTCTTGTTCCAATTATCACACTCTGTTTCTAAAGAAGTAGTTGCAGAATACACACTGCTAATGTTTTTATCTTTTGACTGTATCTTCATGATTCACTGTCATTGTGTTTCTGCTGCAAGCTGGTTTCTTTTTAGGTGCTCTTACTAAAGATAGTAAAACTCCTTGGGCTCTTCCATTCTTTTATATCTAAAGTCAGGCAGTTCCTCTTTTTGTTTGT
This sequence comes from Melopsittacus undulatus, assembly GCF_012275295.1. Classification (NCBI taxonomy): domain Eukaryota; kingdom Metazoa; phylum Chordata; class Aves; order Psittaciformes; family Psittaculidae; genus Melopsittacus; species Melopsittacus undulatus. The sequence goes on from NC_047529.1 coordinate 114,043,282, forward strand.
AGGTGTTTCATAGGTATGGCTTTAATTTATGAGAGACTTTATCATTCTAAAATTCTGCTGATACCTTATTGCCTTTCCTTGTGTTTGGCAATTGCCTCATCTAAGAATGCTGAAATTATTTTTTTCCCCTAAATTTCAATTTTTATTCAATTTCTTATAATCTTGACAGTTATAGCTTGGAATTTATCTGACCTGTGGCTGGAGCTTTTGCTTTTAGATGTCGTATTTGGGCATTTGCAGTGTGCTTGTTGGATTTCACTAACTGCTGTCATGGTTTGGAGTGTCCTGAACAGTTCTTTTTCAGGATTTGTTTTACTGCTGCTTATTGGAAGCTTATCAGGGAGTCATACTTTACATGTGACTTACAGATTCTTCCTCAAATGAAGAATTTCAGACTGCACGTTTCCTGTTCATCAAGCACAACTCTATGTGCTACAGAAGAAATGGGGAGGGCCTGCTTGTAAACAGAATGTTTCTCACTTCCTATATAAACAATAGAGCACTTCTTAAAATGTAGTGTTTGCAATTAACAGTTATTTTGTGCCTGTAACTTAATTGATAACTAAAAGTGTAGCCTCTTTTTTTAACTCTATTTTAATATTTCTTCTCCTCTTGAATTTAGATAACATAATCCATGGATAAAGTGGGAAAGATGTGGAACAATTTCAAATACAGGTGCCAGAATCTCTTCAGTCATGAGGGTGGAAGCCAAAATGAAAATGTGGTTGTGAACTCCAGTAGTTGCTCATCTGCTAAAGAGAAAGCCATCCAGATAACTGATTTGGCTCAACAACAACAACCCAGTAGCCCTTTGAGAGAAAACATTGCTTTGCAATTAGGTTTAAGCCCTTCCAAGACTTCAGCAAGGCGGAACCAAAACTGTGTCACGGAAATCCCTCAGATTGTTGAAATAAGCATTGAGAAAGAGAATGACTCGTGTGTCACCACGGGAGCTAGGCTTGCTCGAAGGGACTCCTACTCTCGGCATGCCCCTTGGGGTGGGAAGAAGAAGCATTCCTGCTCTACCAAAACCCAGAGCTCCTTGGATACTGAAAAACGAATTGGTAGAACACGAAGTGGTTTGCAGAGGAGGGAGAGGAGGTACGGGGTGAGCTCTGTCCATGATATGGATGCAGTGTCAAGCAGGACAGTAGGTAGCCGTTCTCTGCGTCAGCGTCTGCAGGATACCGTTGGGCTGTGTTTTCCCATGAGAACTTACAGCAAGCAGTCCAAACCTCTGTTTTCCAACAAAAGAAAGATCCATCTCTCTGAACTAATGCTTGAGAAATGCCCTTTTCCTGCAGGCTCAGATCTGGCTCAGAAGTGGCATCTGATTAAACAACACACAGCTCCTGTGAGTCCTCATTCAACTTTTTTTGACACATTTGATCCTTCCTTGGTTTCCACAGAAGATGAAGAAGACAGGCTCAGAGAGAGACGTAGACTTAGTATTGAAGAAGGGGTTGATCCCCCTCCCAATGCCCAAATACATACTTTTGAAGCTACAGCACAGGTTAATCCATTGTATAAACTGGGACCAAAGTTAGCCCCTGGTATGACTGAGCTGACCGGGGACAAAAACCTCACACCTCCAGGGAACTGTGACTCTGAAGAGGACACAACAACGCTCTGTCTGCAGTCACGCAGGCAGAAGCAGCGACAGGTGTCTGGAGAGGGCCATGGCCATATCAGTAGGCAGGGGGCTTGGAAAGTGCACACTCAAATCGATTACATCCATTGCCTTGTGCCAGACTTACTTCAGATCACAGGTAACCCATGTTACTGGGGTGTGATGGACCGCTATGAAGCAGAAGCACTTCTGGAGGGTAAACCCGAAGGCACTTTTTTGCTCAGGGATTCTGCGCAAGAGGACTACCTCTTCTCTGTGAGCTTCCGTCGTTACAACCGATCGCTACACGCACGCATTGAGCAGTGGAATCACAACTTTAGTTTCGACGCCCATGATCCCTGTGTGTTTCACTCCTCCACGGTTACAGGGCTTCTGGAACACTACAAAGACCCTAGCTCTTGCATGTTCTTTGAACCATTACTTACTGTATCTCTGAACAGGACTTTCCCCTTTAGTCTGCAGTATATCTGCCGGGCAGTAATCTGCAGGTGCACTACGTACGATGGAATTGATGACCTTCCTCTACCCTCAATGTTGCAAGACTTTCTCAAGGAGTATCACTATAAACAAAAAGTCAGGGTGCGATGGCTGGAGCGGGAACCTATAAAATCCAAGTAAAAAGAAATCAGAATAAGCTTCTAGAATATGCTTTTTTTTGTGTGTTACAGTTTAACTGCAGCAAGCGCACCAACAACGTCTAGCTTTTCTGCAATATCCTATTTAAGCTGAGTGTTAGTATCCTGTCAGATGCTGCCTGCTGTTAATCAAACTAAGTTGTGATGCCTCTTGGAAACAATAAGCAGACACAATTCTGCACGTTTTTCATCAAGGCCTAATGAAAATATTTTTGCTAATTTCTAAATATTTTTGTTTCCCTTTTCGAGCTGTAGTAATTGGATGAAGAAACTATGAGGCATTTTCCATGGGGCATTCATGTAATGCTAAGAAAGGCTTTAGTAGAGGAGCATTTTTGCTAATATTGGAAATATTTTTATAGAATTATCTTCTTGAAAGCTCTCCACTACTCAAAGTACTGATTTAGCTCACAAACAACTTCCCAAATACTAGCAAATTAAGACTATTTTCCTTTAATGAACAGTTCATTAGAAGCAGTCCATTAAGAGTTAATGGTGCTTTCATGCTAACAGATGAATCATGCATTTCTCAGTATATAAGGTTTCCTAATCATTGAGACTTGAATATGCCTGCTCAGTACTGTAATTCTATTTTAAACACTTGGAGATTTAAGTGGCATTGTTAGCAAAAGTAATACTGTTTTGGACAGTTAGGTACCTTCCAGTGTGAATTACTGATTCAGTGACAGGACAGGGGATTAGATTATTGCCATGAAACAAAAGGTGGTGTTTTTCCTAAACAGAATTTGGTGGCCTGACTGCAAGTAACTGACAATGGAAGGTAATAGTGAAGAGAAAAATAATGTTTAGTTATTTAAAGTCATCTGATATTTTTATGGAGAAAATTACAAGTGGTTGAATTATTATAACCAGAACACAAAATCTGACATATCTGAAATAAATGTCAGGTTTCGAAGGTACTGTTACACTTTATTTGTAAATACCTTTCCATTTGCGCTTTTGAAGATACCTTGAAGTAATATGCACTGATGATAGTTCCAACAGATCGCTTAGAAACAAGATTCTAAGTTCTGTTTGCTTATTTAATTAGAGATGGAACTGAAAATAGTTCTGTCTTGGATGGTTTTGCACTAAAATTTTATTGGAATGCCCTGACCCCTGTTCCATGTTTTGTACCAATTCCGAGTGCTCCCTAGTTTCTTTACCAGCTGCTACAGTGTGTTATTACTTACTTCTCTATGGCAGTGACCTGTGCGAGGTAGGGAACATTTTGGCTGCAAGTACAATAAACGTTATTCTTGTATGCTACACTAACCCTTCTCTTGATGTATTTTTCTGCTTGCTGTGCCTTGTTCTGGCTTTTTGTGCTAATAAAGTACAGTATGTTCAGTGTTATACTTGTATATCTGCTCTGTTTTTATATATTCACGTAACTTGTAGCAGTTAACTGAATTTTTAATAGGCTTTTCTTAGTACTTAGTATAGGTAACGCACAGACACTGTGCAGTTGAAGACTGGTTAGTCAGCACACCATAGTCCTGGGTTTTGTTACTTGCTTGTCAGAAACCTGGCGGTGTACACCCTTCAATAAGGTTTCTGTAGTCACTGCAAGGTGATGGACGTGTCTGCAGGCATAGAGCATTTTGCAGGTTTTTGTAATGTAAAGGATAAACGTTAAGCAGAAAGTATTCTAAAACTTTTATCAATCCCCTTTAATGGTTGCTGAAGGTGTTTCAGCTTCTTATATTGGCTAACTGCTAAGCTTTTGATACTCCCCACTGCATAAGGAATGGTTATTCCTGTAAATTGACAGTACAGCAGTGGCATTTGTTCACTTTTTGACTATTTTAATAAATAGATGTATGCGCAAACTGGCCAAATGTCCTGTTTTTACCAAAGAATACTGTCAATTTATGTTGAGGTCTTTTCTTTTTAGTGGAAAGAGTAGAGAGGTGCAATTTCTGTTCTATCAGATATTTATCCCAAGCTATGATAAACCAAAGTATATTTGACAACTTCATCTGAACTTAATGTGTACGTTTATGTTGGTAGAGCTTAAAACCTTTACATCAGTGGTGTCGTTGTTTTCCTTGAGCTCACAATGCACCTGTAGGAGAATGATTTAAGTAATTTTTGTAATGACTGGAACAGCACTAAGTGGAAGCTCATACTGCAAGGGGTTAATCTGAAGCACCCAGAAAGCACTTTAAAACATGTGTTTATATGCTTGTGGAAAATCTGTGATCCCGTTATGCATTCTTTGTAGTAGCTTATCTTTCATGTGTTAAAAAGACTTAAACTGTTATAATGGAACTTTGTTTAGAGTGTGTAAATACCAAGTTTATGTAAGTATGTGTACAAATGTGCTAATGGTCACTTAAGTTTCGAATTGTGTGTGTCATTGGATATGCAACTCCTGGTTTCAAAACTGCTCGAAGCATAAAAAGCAGAAAAACAAAGTCACCAGCATGAAATTGCACCCAAGTGTACCTTCACTGTGTCGTTCTCACTGTTCCCTCAGTTGGATCTGAATTCCAGATGAGTTTACTTTAAATCTTGCTTTCAATATTACTATCGTGCAGTCAGCCTGCAACCAAGCTTTGTCCCAATGTGGGGACCTGTTTTTTGTTTACACCAGTTGCAGTTCCTTGTCATGAAGTAGCTGATGAGATTCTAGCTGTGACATTATCAATGTGGTCAGGAATACACGTTCATTTCATTTTTTATCATGTGGTGAAATCTTTGGAGAAAAAAAAGAAAGAAATAAAAACCCCAAACCCTTATCTCAGAAAGTTTGCTCTTGCATTTGTGTAAATAATCTTTATGGAGAGGGTTTATAGCTTCCTTAAAGCACACACAAAAGGAATGATCTATTTCTTTACAACTGCTTTAAAGCTTTGCTTCACTGAAATGTACAGAATAACTTGCTAGAGTGGTTATGCTAAAAATAATCATGTTTTAATTTATAGTAGGCTTGAGCGTTGGCTACTCAAGTTGCAGTAATGAGCACATTTTTGGTTCTAAAGGCATTAAAACATTGGTATGTTGAGAATGCAATTCCAGCTTTCTGTTTGAGGAGTATACCTTAACCTTCTGATTTCATTTAGACTATTTTATACATGTGATCTTCAAAGATGTGCACAAACCACTGATAGGATTCAATGTAATAAGTTATGGGAGAGTGATTCTAATCTGATTTGGTTACATGACAGATAAGTATTTGAGGCTCGGTCTTGCAAAATGCTGTGTCAAGGTGATTGTCCTTTCTGCAGGAAAGGCTATAGGAAGGGCTTACTCAGTAGGACTGTTTTGCAGAAAGTCTGTCAAAGATCTTTGACGAGATTGGAAAAGAACGGGGGATGTGGGGGGTACTATGTGTGAATTAAGATCTTGGAATACTCAGCACAACTTGATGTTTTCGTTCCTTAAAAATACACACGTCGTTATATTTTTGAAGGTTGGCAACAGCACCAGTTTACCAACATATGGAAATTACATTTTCCATATAACATGCTGTCTAGCATTGGGAAACTGCTGTGTAAGTAAAACTATCCGTAATGCACTGACATACAGCGTGTGGAGTTTTCTTACTTTGACTGGATCATTGTAGAACAATTGTAATTTAAAACATTAGGACATTAAATCCAGAAATCGATCATTATGTCCCTATGGAGTTGGAGAGAAGTAACTATACTGTATTTCACCTGTACATGAGGGTCTACAGGTTGGGATACCTTATCAGCATTGAAGGCATAGCTGTTCTGAAAACACTTAAAGAGTAGACGCTTGTCCGGGTATTACTTGTTAGAATTAATCTTCATTTAAGAAAGTAAGTTATAAAGCTGTGGTTGCATTTATGTACTTTGAATTTTGTGTATTTGAAGATTTGTTGCTCACAAGTTGATGGTCTTCAAATCAGAAGCATGCAGTCTTAGACCTGTCTGTGTATCCATAATGTTTGACAAAGATGAATTAAGCCCTTTCTGGATGTCCTCCTGGCAGTCACTCTTATCCGTAAGTCCCTATTTAAGGTTCTGCACTACTTGGAAACAAGCAAAGATTCTGAATTTATCTGATGCAAACCAGGTTTACTTTACTCTCCATCAACTACCCAGAATATTTGCAGAATACTCTAAAGCTTGTCTCTGCTGCAGAGTTGCATGTAAGACCAGACGTGTGAAATGAGAAGTTGCCGAGTACCAGAGAGATGAATATGCAGGGAGCATGTGGGGGTTTTCTGGTTTAGATGAACTGCCTCTTCTGTGATTCTTTCCAAAATAACAATATTTGTGTCCTTTGAAAATCATTCCCATTTGAAATTGAGGCCGAGTCTTGTTTTCCTAAAGTGTTGTGAAATGACCATGTATGTGCCAAACCTTAGTCTGCAAGAATCTGCATAGCCTATATATATATAAATAGAAGATTACTCTAAGCATGTGTACATTCATGTTCTTATTTGAAGCTATCTAAAGTACACCAATATTGTGAACATTAATACATTGGGATTCTGAAAATTCTTTGTACTTGGCATACATTCCAAATAAAAGGACTATTTTACTTGTAACTTAAGCTGTATTTATATATTACAGCTGGTTGATTGATGTGTGTTAAACACTTGTCTCCTGACTGTAACCAAGGAGTCTTTCTGTTTGTAACTGCAGTAGACCGACATAAAATCAGTTGGCATTTAAAGTGTTAACTCTTACAAAGCATGGTAACACTGCTCATTGCTCTCCCTTTTTGCAATATTGATGTACAAAGAATCATTTAGTTTGACTATGGATGTGTGTAGCAAAGGCAGTTGACTTAAAATGTCAGGATCTTAAGGTTTGGGGATTTTGGGTTTTTTTCTTTTTTCAATTGAAAATGCTGGTGCTGAGGATAGAAAAAGGCTTCATGTTTCCACAGCAAGGTGCATAAAGTAAATGCTTTGTAGGGAGCTAAAGATCTCTTGAAATGTTTTTGAAGTCCCCCGTCCCCCCATTATGTCTTAAATCGAGACTTTTAAAGAAAACAATAAGCACCTTCTGATGACTTAAACCTTGCAGTCATTTAAAGACTGAAATCTGGAGCTTTTACTTAATTTGCTTGCCTGTCACTATACAGACTTAAAAGTCGTTGATTCAAGAAGCAGATTCTGTTATTTCAATGAAGCACTGCCTTTTGTTATTTTTATAAAACACTCAGTTTACAAAACTTACGTATCAATAGGATGTTAACCTGGTACTGTCTTCAACTCTCTTATTATCAAGGTAATTATTGTGTATTGGCTTCTCAAGCTGAATAAATGGTCACTTTGTAAATTCGCATTACAGCCACAGCTGTTATCAACTACGTTTCTTTGGGCCAACACTATGTATTTATGGTGCTTGACCCTTTTTCTTCTATCTTCCATACAAAAAAGAAACGCATAATTGAGCATGTGTGATATAGCTAACGTTGCACATCTTGTGAAGCACATAGCTACTACTGACAAGCAGGAACAGGTCTGCACTTGCTTGTCTGGAGTAACCTCTCTTGATTTCTCAGCAGTTGTAACGGTGGCAAGGTGGCAAGGAGGAAGCGGAATTGGGTTTTGTTCTCTGAGCAGCTGTTACATTGAACACGGTGTGTGCTTCCTGTGCAATAAGGTGTATTAACTTCTTAGAGCACCAAGAATTTGAATAGCTTTTGGAGGGTACATGGAAGCAGTTGGCTGCTTTGTCACTTCTTGCTTTTGTACTTGTAGTTTTATGAAAGCACAAAGAGATAGATTGATTGAAACTGAATCTATGTAGTCACCAACTGTATAAGCACTATTTTGTAATACCTTGATGGAGATAGCGTATTCCTCCACAGTTGTATTTCAGCTGGTTTGGGAGAATGAACACTGTGGGCACAAATTCCTTCAGATTGCACTATAAACTTCCTTACCAAAAGCCTTCATTCTTAAGAAATAAAATCCTATGTGATCCCTGCACAGAAAACCTGTAGTTTTGGTGATGTGCTCTTTGGTAGGTGTCCCAAAAAGCAGCACCCTGATGGTCCCCGGACCTTTTCCCGACATTCCAGCTGAAGGGGCCCTGGCAGCCCGGCTGGGCACTCGAGGAGTTGGCTGGCAAGTGTGCTGTGCCCGATGCCAGCACCTTGTGTAACAGTGCTGGCTCAGGTCTCCTTAGTTCAGATGGATTTTAACCCGCTGCAGCTTAAATGTTTCTTCACCCTGCCTAATTTGTCTTTGTTATCTGGTTGCCAAGCTGTCTTGCGTCTTAATATAGTAAGAAAAGAATGTGATTTATGGCTACCCAGCCAGTGTATTAAGTAATAGATGGCTCTGTCTTAATAAATGGGATATAAGCTATCAGAGTGTTTTTATATTTGTTTGGGAGCAAAAAAGTTGTCATTTTCAGGAGTTTGGTTTAAGTCTGTACTGTAAATACATCTTTTTACAAATACTTGTCATGCATGTCAGAGATAAGTAGTTAGATCAGAATAATCAGCAACTCCTGTTTATTTGGGTCCATTCCTGTCACATCTAAAATGCTTGTGTGAAGAGATCCAGCGACTGATAATTATCACCTTAAGAAGTTTTGCCAACTGAAATTCCAGCAAGCTCCTAAATTAGCAAGTTTTCACTTAAACCTCAAGGGTTTTTTTATTCCCAGTTGTGGGCCAAGTACTTGTTTTCTGAGACATAGCCAGGTATATTCTGGAGCACAGCCCCTATGAGCACAAACTAAAGGATCAAATGTATGTATCATCTTGTACACAGAGTGAGTTTCTCCTTTGTGCCTTATGGAAGCAGTTCTATAGCAGATTAGTGCAGACTGTATGTAGATGATGACAACCGGGCAAAATGCTGCTGGTGAGGAGTTGTAGTGGGCACAGGAACAGCCATGTGACAAGCTGAAATAGTACCGTGGGCTGCTCTGTGCCACTATTTTAGGCTTAATCTGTTAATTATATGTTTTCTAGAGCATTGCTCCTAAAAATACATGTAGTCTAGGCACCTTTTGGAGTCTTTATTTCTCATCACTTAGGGAACTAATAGAAAAACAAAACAGTGGGGGTTTGGCTGCTTTATAGAGAGATTGCTATTGTAGCTTTAGCTTCATTGAAACATGCAGGTTAATTGTCTTAAACTGTGCTAAAATAAATCCATAATGATTAATAAACAAAAGTTACGGGAATTGGCTTATCTTAATGGTGTGGTTGATAAAGTTCTAATTCTGTTAAACTTAAGGCAGAGATCATCATTCATAATATTCTATGATTAAGTATTTTGAGTGTTTAGGTAAGGAAAACACAGGCACAATGATAGTTCAAAATGGTTTCAAAATACCCAGAGGATCTGAAGTGACTAAAAATTGACTAAAAATTGCTATTTATAGGGTTTTTAACTGTCAGGATAGTGTAAGTTGTAGCTCTCATCTGTTATATTAGGAGGAATATGTAAATTCATCTCAGTTTTAAGAGTGCAACATGGACTTTGTAAGAAGTTTGCAAAGAGCTGCCTGGGAATCAGACTTGCTAGATGTGGGGTAAGTTGGACATGTTTGCTAGTTCAGGTTTCCCTTTAGTGAAAGAAGTATGATGGTGCTTATCTGTTTGTGAAATACTTAGTGCTCTGGTGATGAGCAGCATAACAGAAGAACTAGTCTGTGTTATTTGGGAATGTCTGACACCCCTCACCAAGTGGTAGAGCTGAGGTAGGTATGTGTCCCGGTATTGTAATTCAGTGTTCTAGCTGAAGTAACAACTGACACAATATATATGATATGCAGGTATGTAGAGCACTGAGTGCCATATGCCCTTTATTTCCTAACCTAGCCCTTTGTCAAGCCATAGTTTGGGTTTTCCCCATGTAAAGTGTTGTTTTCTACTTGCAAGCTCTGCTCTGGAGACGCTGTTTTTTGCCTCCTCTCTTCTGTCATTTTGGTTTTTGTATCCCATCTGATAAGGCTGATATACCTGCAAGCAGCGTGCGAGGAGAATTTCCTGGCATGAGCCAGTGAATTGCTGAGATTGTTATCATTCTGTACTCCAGAAGCACCCTGTTTTATTTATACACCGTTTGTCTTTGGTTTCATTATGTGCCAAGAAGAAAAGAGCCAGACTTTTCCTTCAAGCAGTTGCTTGTATAACCATTCATACTCTGGGCATGCGGGTGCCTGATGTTTAAGCCAAGTAGTTTTGTGCCCCAGCAACGTTCATGAGAGTACTCCTTTTCCCTTCTCCCCAGTCTGGTGCATGCATTGTGTGCTCTTCACTGGAGGACACTTTCACCCCTTTTGTTCCAGCTGTCCAATTGAGCTGGAGCTATCAAACCTTTCTGTTTTAACTGAAAACTTGCTTTCTTGTCTCTGTGGCCATGGCTTTGTATGGAGGCTGTGGCTTTAAGCTGTTCCAGATGTGTCAGAGCCACTGCTGACCATCAGATGAGTGCTGCCAGTGTTTATGCTGTTCAGGAACAAGCCTGTGGGAAGCCTTCTGTGAGCCAAGCGTTTGCAAGAAGCATCCATGTCTTCAGCTGTTTTATTTCTGGAAGTCTTTTAGCTTCAGCTTGATTCCATACTTGAAGGAGCCTGAATCCTTACGCTGGCGTCACCTCAGTGAGATGTTTTACACTGCGCAGGGAAGGAAAAGAAGGGGAAAAATACGTGTCAACAATTCCAGCATGAGCTTCAAAGGAACCGTTTCCAAGGCTGGTATCTATGTCGCTTTAAGACCTCCTGAATTTTCAGGTGTCTGGTATCTCTCACTGGAATGTAAGACTGGCACCAGCTTCAGAGAGGTGCCCTGAAACACTACTTGGCTGCGGCTCTTGGTGGATGCCTTCGAAGTCACTTTCCAGCGGGTCACCGTTTACTGCACTATATGCTTCATGGACATCGGTGCTCTCTGGAACTTGCCATTGGTCCTGGTTTCTGGCAGTTTAGACCGTTTTAACAAAGGTTCCATTTCTAATCCTTGTGCTCCTCTTGGAACCAGCGCCAGCTCATGAAATGGCCTAAGGTGGTCTGAGGCTCTGAATGTGGCTCAACCTTCCTTTGCTTCCTGTGGAGACCGATTGTAGGTGGAAAGAGAGGGCAAGGCACAGGAGCTGATCCCCATCTCAGACTGGACACAGTGGCTCAAGGGGCCAGCCCTGCTTTTCACCCCTATAGTTAGGGAGCTTTTCTGCCCTCCTGTAGCCAGGAGACTCAGATTCACAGGAGAAAACCTGGCTTGGCTCCTGCCTGAGTGAACCTCTCAACCAAATCCCTCTGTCCTAACAGAGCCAGTTCTTGGCATCCTCCTTGTCATGTGCAGTGTAAGAGATTCTGCCCAGCTGCCTTGGTTAAGAGTAAGTGAAGAGGGCTTCCCTCAGGCTTTCTAGCCGAGAAAGGTAATGTGTCTGCACCTATATAGTGAGCGATTCATGCTCTGAGCTGCGAGCTGCCTTCAGTTTGTATAAGGGGAATTTCTGAAGTATTACAGACTCCTTCAGGCCATTTCAAAGGGCTTCTCTTGGTTCTCTCAAAACAATGTCTAGTCTCATCATTTCTGTTGTAACTTGAGCCAGTAATAGCTTATAATTTCTTACGTTTTCTCAAAAATAACTAAGCAATTAACTAATCAGTAATGCTGATCAAGTCAGCACCGATCACCATCGTGTTTCAGACCTGCTCACAGATTCCCAAATCAGCATCTCCACTCAAAGCTCCATTCATTGCCTGCAGTCCGTGAGTCATATGGTCCTCACTGTTCAATCATGGCTTTGCTTTCCTGTTGGGAGATACCCTAATTAACAGCAGCAGTGAATGCCAAAGCCAAGTAATTAGATTCTCTGCTTGAAGTCCAGTCATCTCTTTTCCCCAAGGGTATGTTGCTCCCCTTTCATTCTGGCACACTGTTTGGTGTCTGAGCTTCTTAGTTAAGTTTGTCTGCAGCCATTGTTGCTGCTCAAACACTGTTTCTTTTGCCTCCATCCTGCAGCAGTTGGAAACCTTAAGGGTTTAGGAGCACTTCCTTTCATTGTGTTCTAGTTTTTCTCTCCCTATGATATTTACAACCTCCTTCCTTAGGGGATGTTTAAGCTGTAAAGATCAGATCACCAAGCCTCTGGCGACCATTCTGATGGCTGTCAGATGGATGAGAAGGGTGAGCAGTGCATGCCCTCCCTATACCATCACTGTCTTGACAAACTTGCCTTTTGCACTTGCTTTCTGAGATGAATTTGATCTGTGCTACTTTGTCTTTTCCCAAACTGCAGATGTTCAGATTTGAATCATCCCATTTTTATCTTGGATGTTGAGGAACGTTTTGGTTTTCTGTTTGGACACCATGGAACTGGTTGGGAGGATCTTCCACATCAGGAGACCAGGGCTCAGCCATTTTATCTAAAGGTTTTGGGCCCAAAGAACTGGTTGTGAGACCACAACAAAAGTGAGAGGATGGAAATACCAAATGTGGTTGAAATACAGCTCACCAAAGCTTGGACAGCTCAGATGGACTGGGTGAGGAAAGCAGCTACCTGGAGGTTGGTTGTGTTTGCATCTCGCCATAGATCATTCTGATGGGGACTTCCAGGTATGGTGTGGTTTGAGCAGAATGGTACCCTGCTCATTGCTCTCATAAGGACTGCAGAATACATGACCCTGTTGCTTGCTCAGGCTCAGGGGTAGGGGGTTGTCTACCAAGTGAACAGCCTGTGGAAATGAGCATCACTCCTGGAAAAATAACACCTCTGTGACCTGTTATGAATACACATTTAATCAGTGACTTTAACAAGGGGGGAAATACATATACTACATCGGCTCCAGACACAAGGTTAGCAAAGCACATTCTGCTGGGCATTGTGTAGCTGAGCTGGCTGCAGGTTACATTTCAAGTGGGATGCAGTGAATGTGCCTTAGCAGGCACATACTTCCTTTATTAATTAATTTTCTGGGAAGTTTCAAGCTCACTGAAGTCATCCTCGGGAGGATGCTGTTCTGTGCCAAACCAATCTCTTTGCATGCATGAGGAAGGAAAAGGCTGGAAAACTTGAAGCAAATGCCCTTGCTTAAAGCTTTTTGAACTGATCAGTAAATACACAAAAGGAGTTTAAAACTTTTTTACAACGTTTGCCTATACAGAATGATCTTCCAAACCTGCATCTTCATTCTGCAGCTTCCTTAATCTACTGTACTTGCACATGGATATGTGTCTCCAGCTTCCCTGCTCCCGGAACTTAGTATGCGGTTGTTCTTGGTGAGCACACGTGTTAGGAGGGAGTTCGCCGATGTGCTTGGCATGAGTGACAGGTCAGGTATTGGAACCTGGGGGAAAAATGGGTTCTTGGATTCCTTGAGGGGTATGAGAGTCTGGAACCATAGAATCACAGAATACCTAAGGTTGGAAAGGTCCTTAAGATCATCTAATTCCAACCCCCTGCCATGGGCATGGGCACTTCACACTAAACCATGGCACCCAGGACTCTGTCCAGCCTGGCCTTGAACACTGCCAGGGATGGAGCATTCACAACCTCCCTGGGCAACCCATTCCAGTACCTCACCACCCTCACAGTAAGGAATTTCTTCCTTAGATCCAATCTAAACTTCCCCTGTTTGTGTTTGAACCCATTACCCCTTGTCCTACCACTACAGTCCCTAATGAAGAGTGCAAGCCAGACCTGGATCAGCATGTTGCCTGCAGTTTTCTGTATGGGTGGCTTTTAGATCTAGAAATCTGGAAATTGAAGCTTCAGGTTTTAATGACCTTTGTGTATTGTGCTGATTGAATTGGTTTACACTACAGTGACTAATGAGAAATTAGTATGAGATTATAATGGGGACTTAAGGGAGATCTTTGAGAGTGTCTTTTGATTTACTTTAGGAGCTTGGGTAACTAGAGTCAGAAGTGATGGACTGGCTTGCACAGCACTGCCTGTCTGAGCAGGGCTGTGAAGTGCTCGTGGGCTGCCTTCTGAGGTGCACCCCACAGCCTGGCTCCCCAGTCTGCTGTCACATTATTGCAGCTTTTGAGCTGTGTGTTTGTGTGTTGTTTGTGCAGAAGCTGTGATGTGGGGAAGGTGGTCATAGATGTCCCACAGCATGGACATGCTGTCCTAGTCCCTTTCTGTGAGGCCACAGTCCTTCAGGAACACAGCTGTGCTTTGTTCCCTGCTAGCATTAGGTCACCCATCCAAATAAGAGCTTTCTTGTGCATTTGCTGAAGGAAAGCTTGAGCCCCCATTATTCCTTGGTTACCACATCTGGCTTGGAACCCAGTGCTGCTTGGTAGCCTGTTACACTGCCTGTGTCCTCATCCTCTGTCACGCCATCACGTTATGGGTTGACTCAGCTCACTCTTTATCCTCAGCAAGTTTGCTGGGACTGTGCTCTGGCATTCCCCGTTGCTCCCAGGTCATCCATGGGGATTTACACTCAAAAGGACTTCTTTAGGATGACGTACCTGGCCATAGCAAAGACCTCTTGTTCAACACATAACTGTTATGGTACTGAGATGGCCACAGGTTCAGCCTGCTGTCTTCCAGCAAGTGAAACCAGATGCAGGGCACTTCATAGGTTCATTGTATAGATTTCTCCCTCAGGACACACTCCAAAGAGTTTTGATCCTGATCCCAGCAATCACTGTGCAACAGAAAGGCTGCAGCTTCACAAAGGTGATTGAACCAGGTCATGTAAACATGGAACTTGGTAATTCTCCTACCTGTGTTATCCCTTGGATGAGGTCCTATGTGTCTCTGTGCTGCCTGTGTGTAATTGTGGCCAAAAATGTAGACATACTTAGAAACTGACTTGGATTTTTGTTCTTGAAGCTGGCATGGAGACAAACAGCATAAGTAATTCCCTGCCTTTACTTTCATATCGTGATTGTTGAAATTTAAACAGACTAGACCTGTTCTGGTGGCTTTGAGCTAGTAAAAGTAGTAGTGAGCCTTCCAAAAGAGATCATTCTGCCATCAGAGGAAACTGGAGAGCATCATACACACGCAACTGTTATTTCAGCCTATTCCTCCTCAGTTCAACTGCTAAACCCCAAAGCGTTAGGGGAATTACCAACTGGACAAGGAGCACCACAGCTTAGTTGGCCCAAGGACATAGGATCAAGTTGCTCCTCTTAATCCTCTCTCTTGGACTGAGGAGACATCAGTTCCATGTGGTCCATTCATACAGGACAGCTTCCTTCTCTGTGGTGTGCTTGCTGGAAAGCCTCTTGTGTGGTCATTCTATCAGGGAGTTTTGTTCTCTTGGTAAGTTAGAAAGGAGAGGGCAGATGACACCAGGGTTTGCTAAATGGTTCCTCAGCATAGGTATGACTACATCACTGGTCCAAAGCTTGTCCTGACAGTGAGGGCCTGAAAGTTGCATCTGTAACACATGTTTTATGTCTGATGGATCTTCATGAACTGACCAGACTGCTAATATCAGAACACACCATTTCCCTTTCAGCTCAATGCATGCAGCTGCTGCAGATGCTGCTCCATGCTGGTACCAAAGAATACCACATTTTTCTTCAACAGTTTGAACGGGAAATAATTGTGGTTTCTCAGATCCCACTTTGAAGTGGCATTTTGTTATAGCTGGCTGACTTTAATAACTGTAATTGTGTGTGCAGTCCTGCTCCAGCTGTGCACTGGGCACCCTGAGTCACTGTCCATAAGCATCCTTAGGTTCAAACCCCTCTTAAAAGAGACAGTTCTGAAATACCTCTAAATATCCTCTGTTACTGGGAAATCTGCTTCTGGTCAGGCAGCTCCGTGGTGGCCATTTGAGAGGCTTCTCCTGGAGTTTGTATGGATATATCCTATGCTTGTGTGCTCCCAAGCTGGAGCTGGGGACAGAGGAACAGGCTGTCCCAAGGAGCCATAGCTCAGCCAATGATGGGCACATAGACTCCTAGGATAGCTTGTGTTGGAAGGGACCTTCAAAGCTCATCCACCCCCTGCAATGAGCAAGGACACCTTCAACTAGATCAGATTGCCCAGAACCACATCCAGCCTGGACTTCAATGTATCCAGGGATGGTGTCTCCACCGAGTCTCTGTTCAGCCTGTGCCAGTGTTTTACCACCCTCATTGTAAAGAATTTCTTCCTCACATCCAGCCTAAATCTCCCCTCTTTTAGTTTAAAACCATTGCCCCTTGTCCTATCCCCCTGCTCTCCCTATCTTTCCCACAGGCCCCTTTTAGGAACTGAAATACCACAATAAGGTCTCCCACCACTGCTGCTCACCTGCTGTGTGCAGAGCTATGCCCATCTCCTGCCTCTTCCATCTGCTCCTCTGCTGTTGCTCCAGCATATTGGTTAATTTGCTATGAACACCAACCAAGAAAGCCAGGGATTTGCTTTGTCAGAAGAAGCCACAGTTTAAATACCCTTGTATTACATTGCTATAAATCACACTAGGCTTTATAAGTTCCTTTCCATCAGCAAAACTCGCATCAGTTTATTGAACAGTTCAGTATTGTCTGATGTAGCCGTAAAAGTATAGAAACTGAGGCAGAAGAGTGGAATTCTCTTTGTGTTGCCAAGTGGCCCGTAAGAAAGCTGTGGAAAAGGAGTTTGTCTCCTTCCAGCTCTCTTCCCAGCAGCTGTTGCAGTGCTGTAAATAGTTTAAATACTTAAATATTTTATAAGTTCCTTTAAAAATAATGATAAGAAATCCCTTCTTATTCCATGCGTTTCCTGCCCACATAGCGTATTTACATATTACATGTAGTTGGGAGGTATTATTAGAGATCCCTGCTCAGGCACCTGACTCACAGCACCTTTAACTTGCCACCATAAATAGGCACGTTTGACTGAGACTGCTCTTGACATGATGCCTCTGCCTGTGCATTGGATGCTCTCTCCTACTGATAACTAGGGCAGACTTCAAAGCCAGACTTGCTTCCTGCAGCAAAATCCTTCTTGCCTAATTCCTGCAGATGTTTGCACCTCAGCCTGCCCCTCAGTGTGCTGCAGACAGGGTGAGCATCACCTACGAGTCAAAACACCCATGAGACATCCTCTAAGTGAAGCATGGTGATACCCAGAGGATCTGTCACTGTGGTGCCAACACAACTGTCCACATCAGCAATGCTGGATCCCAGCTGCTAGTGCTGTGGGAGATGCTCAATCACAAGCATGAGATCTGGCTGAAGGCAGAAGTCAGGCACTTCAGGCTGATTTTCTGATGTGCTGAGGCATGTAGGAGGTGGGGAAAGAGCTTTTGGGTCTGAAAATGGGCTCTGTAGTGCTACTACTGCCTGTATTACTAGCTATTAGGATTTGCAGATACAGGATTTCATCCAAGTGTCAAATCTGCCTTGCCTAACCTGGGAACGTGGTCCATGTGCTACATCTGATGCTTTGGGAGGTCCTTGACTGTATGTGTGTGAATTGTATGTACTCGGCAGGACTTGTTTTCCAGAAGGATCAGCCTTCCATAAATCCACCATGAGCAATATGTGGAGTAAGACTTTCCAGAAGTGTGATAATGCCCTCAGTGGAGGCAGAGTGTGTGCTCCATAGTGTGTGTGTGCCTTGGATTCCCAGTTTTCTGAGTGGATTTACTGCATGATGGCTCCAAACACTACTGGACACACAAGTCCTGGGAAAACATGGGCAATAGTTTTCCATCTGTACCAAAGCTCTGAGCTGGAAAGAAGTTTTATTTGCTAGGGGATGCTGAGTACATTTGGTCCATAAGCACACCTCTGAATCTGCTTTGGGTAAAAAGTCAGTCCTATTCCCAGGCAATGTGGAATTCTATAGCTCATTAGGACTGACCCAGCTGCTGGGACTGCAAAGAAGTATTTGCTGTGGATTCTGAAGGGATCAGCAGTCCTGAAAGGCTGCTGGACTTGGGCTCTCTCTTTTGTCAGAGCCCCATCCACATACGATGGAGAGCAGGATGTGGTTTCTCAAGCAGAATAGCCACGTTCTTGCAGGAGGCTATGGGCAGAGGGAATCTTAACTTTGGTTAAAATGGAATCATTTATCTGCTTATGCAGCCCTCTAAAGGGAACAGGAACATGGTTAATCTGTGCAGTCATGCATGGGGAAGAAATAAGTACTGGGGAGACCTTGCACTCAAAAGTGGCCTGACCTCGTGTCTCCCAAAGTGCACAGGGAAATCACAGACTTCTGTGCTGTTAGTATGGCCTTTGCTGGGTCTGAAATGATGTTTTTATGCTGTTTAGCAATCTTTAAAATGAATGATATCATAAAACCCTGTCTAGCAAAAACGGCTGCCAGCGTTTTAAAATATCTACCAAATCCTCTTCCCATTAAAACAGCCTTGTTCAAGTTGTCTGCTCCAAGCAGAAGGATATTTTACTGTTCCTGGTTGTGTGGTTTTCCTGCTGGGATTTCTGTGAAAGCATGTGTTTCACGATGCATATTGAAGTTGTCTCGTGGGCAAAGACGTGTAAGCAACAAGTATGTCATTTTCTTGCCATCCTCTGTCAAATGGCTCGCCACGTTGCCTTAACTGTGCAGACAGGTTTTGGAGGCATAAGAAGAAAGATGGGCTTTGCAGACACTGCAAGCCTGGAGCTGTGCCTGTTGCTCTCCAGTTGCCCATCAGGAAATCAGCCAAATGGGCTTCTTATGCCTCAGTTTCCCCACTTGGGAGGCAATGACTGTGTAAAGGATACGGGTGCTCCTCATGCCAAATGAAATGCAAGGTCCATGTGGTGCTGGGTTGACTCCTTAGGTCTGCCCATAGATGCTGCATAACTCTGGTCAGACTCTTGGGAAGGGTTTACTGCAGCACTCTCCACTCTTTTCACTGTTTCCACACCGAGCTCTTCCTCCTTAGTTCAGTCATTACATGGAAGGAGGATGTGCTCTCTTATTCTGTGCCTGGTTGCTTAGGGTGAATCATTAACCAAGCACTTCAGTCTAGCAATGCTAAAGTGTTTGTTGAGTGCCATTTGCAGACCTTGCCCTTCCAGTACTTCATGTACCAAAGCGTACCTATCTATTGAAGTTCTGATGTTGCTCCTGCTTTGTGGGTGAGGAAAAGGAACAGTGGATGTGGCCTGAAGAAAGGAGTTAAGAAGTGTGTTAACTTTTCCATTGATTCCTCCTTTGTAGCTGCTTGAGTTTGTTGGTAAAAGGAACGAGCATCCTTTTCCTAGCAGCAGTTAACAAACTGAAACCATCTTCTAGGATGATGCTGACATGCCAGCTCTCTGTATGTGGAAGATGTCTGCTGAGATCCCATAGGAAAGGACTGCAGACTGTGCTGAAGATCAGGGAAAAGATGCCCTTCTGTGAAAGGTGGGGTTGTTATGTCCATGGCTGCTGTGGGTACTTCCTCCATAGGTCCTTATGCTTGCCTTAAAACTGTTGCTGGGCTGTAAATCCCTGTGATGAAGGAACAGCATGGTCTAGATAAACTCTACTGAACATGCTTATTCAGATGGAGGTTGATTGGCTTTGTCCTTTCTCCCTGAGCCAAGACTGAGGAATTACTGCAATGTTGTCAAGCGGGTGAGTGCTTTCATTGTAAATCTGTAAATCCTCTTAACCCCTATTTGTGCAAGATGAATGGGAGCCCTTCGAGAGCCCACCTTCTCATAGACCAACAGTCCTATTCATGCCACAAATACAATGCAGACACCGATTTCCCCCTTTTTAAATGCAAAAGCATTTATCTGCTGGTCCTCAGACCATATTTCCATGGCGTGTTCAAGCCTTCATTATTAGGAGATGCTGGCAATGAGATTGTCTGTTCAACATGAATTCTTCCAGCTGTGCCTCTGTGTATTGGAATTACTGTATCTCTACTCACATTTGGGCTCGGGGACCAACCACCCAAGGAGCAGCAGTGCTTGGCCAGTGAGGCAGAGGCACTGGGTGTCCCTCTGGCCTTCAGTGGAAACAGCTGCTTTTGTTGGCATTGCAATGGGCAGGGACACCTTCCATTAGACCAGATTGCTCCAAGCCTCCTCCAACCTGGCCTTGAACACTGCCAGGGATGGGGCAGCCACAGCTGCTCTGGGCACCCTGTGCCAGGGTCTCACCTATCTAAACTAAATCTGCCCTCTTTCAGTTTCCTCAATTCTTATCAACCAAAAACTTGTCACAGAAGTTTGGCCATGTTTCACATTCAAATTCCATCAAATTTGGGAAATCCTGGAGGCGTCAGATGGAAATGCTGGTCTCTCCAGCCTCCCCTTGGCTCCATACCTTCATCACCCAGCCATGGAGGGGCTGTGCAGGCATAACCAACTGAGGATATGGGTGTACACAAGCTGCTGCTGGCTGGTAGAGAGCAAACCACTTTCTTGTGTGCATTGCTTCTTCCACCTCTGTGAGTCTGGGTCCCCATCCCTAGCCAGTCCTATTCCCCATCCCTTTCCATCTTCCCTTCCCTTTCCTCTGCTCCTGCTTAATCCCAAAGGCAGGACCATTTTGAAGCAAATCCCTGTCTCTTTTGGTCTCTTCTCTGCCATTCCTTACTTTTTCCAGGGCTCCAGTCCATGTCTCTTCCTTGCCCTCTAGCAACTTGGTGTTTAGTTGTGCCTCTTGCTGCCATAGATCTGTGTCCAACCTCCTTGTGTGTCCTGAGGTTCTGCAGGAGATGAGGGACCTCTTGCCCACAGCAGAAAGAGCAGATAACTGCAATTCTTCAACAGCCTTAAAGGCCTTAAGGAGCCTTTAACTGCAGCTTTAACTTGTTCTGTGATCTGGCCAAAGCTGGGTAGATTTTAATGGGGATAGACGCTTTCTACCACAAAGGCTGCCCCAGTGCCAAACTCCAGAATTCCCCTTCTGAAGCTGAGATCCTCATAGAAAAGGCTGTCTGCATTTATTTAACGTGTGCCAAGCGGTGTATTTTCCCCTTAATAATATTCCTGGAAATGGCTGAACTGTTTTGGCTCGAGCAGATGCCGAAGTGTTTGGAATCAAATCCTCAGTGCTACGGTTTGGCAAAGCCAAGTAACGTGCTCTTTTGTGCCATTGACACCAGGGAAGGCTGAGCACTGTGGCAGCAGGGAGGAAGGTGGCACTGCCATTTAACTCCAGCCAACAAGTGTTGCTTTTAAGGAGCTACCAGCTCGAAGCCAGAGAGGAACATCCTTGTGTTTGTGTGCCCAATGAAGTTTGTACCTTCATCTTAGATAGCGAACATGGCAACCCAGAAGCATCAGTGCTGCTTCCAGCTACCTTGAACTGTTTAAATCTACCCTTTAAAACATCCAGGCTCGATCCCCCAAACCTTTACCACTGCTGGGCTTAAGGCTGGATCTATATGTGGAATCCATAGGTATGTATTGCCATCTTGGTGCTCAGTTCCCACCTTGGAAGTCCATCTGCAGAACCCCCCCTGTGCCAAACAAGAGTGTCCTCCATGTTCACTATACAGGTATGTGTTTGGGGCTGAAGCCTTACAGGGCTGTACTGTGAATGAGGATAAGGCTCTTTCCTTCTTTTCTGCTCTGTCCTGGCTCCTTTCTCTGTTTTTAGGACCCAAAGCACAGTGACATAGAGCTCCTGCTCTCTTTCCTACGTATATATGTTTTGGTACATAAACAGACTGTGAAATGCTCATCTTACCAAGCTGGCTTTTTCACAGGCAATGCTATTTTTGGGGGGGCAGAGATGAAGTTCCCATCTCTGGGATTTCTTGGTATTTTAAAGTGAAAATAATAAAGGAATGACTGAACAAACAAAGCCTGTTACACTCTTAGAATACGATGTGCCTGCTGACCCCAGCACCCCAAGCTGGGTTATTGTGCCCTCTCCAAATCCATGCTAAGCAAGTCCTTTCTATAATTACAGCCTCCTCAAACAATACTGGTACCAGATTATAAGCCCAGCACATCTGAGCTGCAGAGCTGTGAATATCTCTTTTTGTGGATACAAAGCCTGCACTCTGTGGCTTTGGGCTCAAGCTTATGTCAGTGTTAGTGCAGGGCTAATAATAGCCTCTACAGACAGTTTGAGAGGTTGCTTACCTTTCCCTGGGGATATGAGTTTGTATTCCCTACCTTTAGATACACAACCTGTTTGTGGGCTTGACTGTGTAACAAATGGTGTGAGAGTAATCCTTGCTTTTATATATATTTATATACATAATGTGTGTGTATATATACATGTGTATATATTTATATATATAACATATATATACACATATGGGGTTTTTTTCTCCTTTAAGTTCTGACTTGCCTGTTTGGTTGTTGTCTGCCTATTTTCTCCAATGCTACTGATTTCATGGCAGGTCATTGATCATAACCAAAGTTAAGGTAATGGGCAAGCAGGAGCTGCTGTGCTTGGTAGCCCTCTTGCCACTGCTTTGATAGGAAGAAGCTGTTTTAGAAGAGCACATCCATCCTGAGTGTGCCTCTGGCTTTCATGCACACAAGGGCTGCTCAGAGGAGCCCCTTGACCCTGTGCTGCCTCTTAGACCTCTGCCACTCTGACTGATAACGGTGAGTGTGGTTTGTGCTGGGGCTTTGTTCTCCACTCTACAGAGAGCAGCATTAAACTGCAGAATGACTAAGTGCCTTTCCAAAGGCCACATAATGAATCAGTGAATGAACAACAACCCCAGCAGCTCCAGGCCCCCTTCTCTCTGCAGAATAATGCCTCTGTGCCTGTACCAAGATGTGCACATAGTGTATGCTGCATACAGAATTATGTATTTCAAAAGAAACAGGGGTATTAATATTTACATTGAAGCAATGCCCCTGTCCTCTGGGCTCTGTAAATAGCAGCACCACAACAATGTGAATGACTCCTTTTATGCAAAAGTGAAATAGCTTTTCAATGGAAGATAAAATTGCTGCACAAAAGTTTGACAGCTACATTCATTACATATGTCAATCAGAGGATCCTGAAGGCTTTATTGTCACTGTACCAATCTGCTAGCCCAATATGCCACAAAGCTATTTTCTCACTACTCCTTTCATTTAATAGCCACTGATAAGTGTTGTCAAACAGCCTCAGAGAACTGCGTGAACAGCAAAGGAACCTTAGGTTTTCTTTGGTGCCTGTGGGCTGGAGACATTCCCAGCTGAACTCGCTGCTCAGGGCCAGCATATCGCAGTGCTTACAGTGGGTGAGATCTGGTCAGAAACACAGGACACGCAATGAAATTACTGCACAAAGGCCAGAGTGGGCTGAGGCTGTTGTGCTGAAGAGGAGAGATTTAACCACTTAACCTGCTTTTTGCCTGATTTTGCTGGATATCAGATATTCAAGCTCCTCTGTCCCAAGTCACCCCCAGGTCAGAATCATAAAACCACAGGATGGTTTGGGTTGGAAGGGAGCTTAAAGCTCATCCAGTTCCAACCCCTGCCATGGGCAGGGACACCTTCCACTGGAGCAGCTTGCCCCAAGCCCCTGTGTCCAACCTGGCCTTGAACACTGCCAGGGATGGAGCAGCCACAGCTTCTCTGGGCACCTTGTGCCAGCGCCTCAGCACCCTCACAGGGAAGAGCTTCTGCCTAAGACCTCATCTCAATCTCCCCTCTGTCAGTTTAAATCCATTCCCCCTTGTCCTGTCCCTACAGAATCTTGTGAGATTACAGCCGGCCTTTTAAATGGTCCCCAGTAAGTTTCTAAAACGTGGGTTTTGATAAGATCTTGCTCTCAATGGGCTCCTTACAACCTGTTTCTTTTCCAGTCTGCTCTCCTCGCTGAACCCGTCAGACCCCACTCAGTGTAATAGGGGCAGAGGGTCGGACTACGAGTGGCCGCTTCCATGGGAAACAACACCAGGCTCGTTCGCTCCCGTGGATGATGCTCGGGGTTGCCCAGCCTGGGGTACCCTGGTGCGGGCACCGGGAGTCCCCTCAGCCTCGCAGCGAAGCGCGGAACAGCCGCGAGAGGGAGCACCGCAGCTCCGCCGTGAGCGGCCGCGCATCCCGGCTCCAGCCGCTTCCCAACCGCTTCCCATCCGCTTCCCAACCGCTTCCCAACCGCTTCCCAACCGCTTCCCCCCTGCTTCCCTCCTGCTTCCATCCCGCTGGACAGTGCTACTGCAGCAGGAAAGTTACGGTGGGAGTTCACCTACCAGCATCCTCCTTGCGGTTCAGGTGCCGTGTTGTGGTCGTGTGTATCGCACCTGGTTCATGAGGGTTTCATAACTTACCAGCCTTAATTTGCTGCGGGATAGGGCCTAAATTAAGTTTCCCAATGGGAAATGTTTTGGAGGTTGGTTGTTTCCTCTAACCAGTCAGTTTGGGTCTTAGTGTGTGCTGGTGTGTGGCTCTGCTGTCAGACCCTGGCCATAGGTACCGCAGCAGCAGCAAAGCCTCCAGAAGATGCTTCCTGCACATGCCTTTGGATGCACCTCTCTGGTGGCTGCTTTTGAGGGTGAAATGCTGCTTTTCACCTGGGCTAAAGGGCACTTCTCAGCTGCTGGCCTGGAAGTATCAAGAACAGTCCCTCTGTTAGGTTTGTGAGTGAGCCGTGGGGATGCTCTGTGAGGATGCAGGCAGACATGTTGCAGCAGGACCGCTGATCGTGACAGCTAGTGTTTGTACTGAAAAAGCATGGCAGAGAAATGGAAAAACTGAGATGTTTAAAGAATGGTGGTGTTAATTCATGTGCTGAGAGCTGTGCTGCCCACTCACCATCCCCGAGACTGTGACATTTCCCTGAGGTGCGCTGCTTGCTGCCGCATCATGTGTTTGATCACAGGCAAAATTAAACATGTTTTTGTTATCAATAGACTCCACAAGTAACTTCAAGGCAAAAGTAGGCGTAAAATACACAGACCAATACTTTCCAGTGCTGAAGTTTGTAGTTTCTGGTTTGAGGTCCTGCACAAGCCACTTCTGTTAATACTTTAAGTAATTACCATTGGTGTGACAATAGCGTAGAGGTCTTTCAGCACAATTACTTTATGGCAAGCTCCAAATGTAACCCAACAGACTGTTACCTGTGACAGGCAGAGAGCCAACACAACCATCTTTCATTTCAGCTCTGCAGGATTGAAACCAATGGAATTAGGTGATGCTGATGGGATGCAAAAGGCTTTCTGCAAGCTGTAGGCTGTGCTTTTCTCACTAGCCCACTAGCCCAATGATAAAGACATTGCAAATGCTTTTCCTACTGGTCTAGGAAATCCAGTTGCTACTCGTGGTGCATACACAGAGAAAAGCCTACCCAAGCCTGAAGCTGTGAGTATCGCTGCTTTAGCTTGTTCATTCTGATCCTAAAGGAAACTCTCCCAAAGGACCTGGGGATGCATCCAAGTGAGCAGTGAAGAAGAGGGGTACCCAGCTCCATGGCTTCTGTGAGCACTGAGCTAGTGTTGTCTCATTTGCTCTAGTGGGAGAAAAGAATGGTTCCTAATAATCTTCATCTTTACTCAACATGTTTGGTTTGAAGCAGATGGAGGTGAAGGATTAATCTACAGGCCACATGAAAAAGCAAGAGGAGAAGTGAGTGACTGCACTGTTAGAGGGGGATCCGGCGTTTTGGTGCCTCACCACTGGCCCTTTCTAGGGCTTTCTTGGTAAGTCAGCTGGTTGAAACTGCTGCCCACCAGCTTGCTGCTTTGATCACAGCCAACTGCTTCCCTCAGTGCCCATTGTTACCTCTGCTATCATGGTGCAGGGGAGGTGTGGGTGTACCTATCGAGAGGGGTGGAGGTGCCTATGGGGTATCAGTATCTCTAGCTCAGCCATGCTGTGCCTTTCTCACACCCCCCCCCCCCCCAAAACTTGGGGTGCAGCAGCCACCCCCATCACACCACTGGCTTCTTCCCATTGTCCAAACCCATGAATCCCTGCATCCTTTTGGCTGGGATAGGAAACGATCCTTCCTGAGCCCTGGCTTCAGGCACTGGCACCATGCAGACCTGGTTCCTCCAGAGCTGAGGCTCTGCCCTCTCTGCCAGGACCACGCATGCCTCTGCTCTGGCAGCAGCTGGTAAGTCATGGAATATGGATCAGCAGGATTGGCTTTTCATTTCTACGTTATCTTGTGCAGCTGTCCTGGAAAGGGTTGGAAACCAGCTCTGGAAAAGGCTGCAGTAGTTCTCAGTGAAGAGTTCTGCTGTGCCTTGAATTATTTATAAGCATCAGGATATAAGGACATCATGTTCACCCTCCAGCACTGAGAAAGGCTGCAAATAGTCTAATACATTACTCATGCAAACTTATACTTTTGAGTAAGTTTGTTTGCAAGTTTTGAGACTTAAAAGGGAGGAAATACCAGAAATAAGGCTGTTGCTTAGTATGTTGTATGTCAGGCAGCTTGTTTGGTCAGGCACTTGGACCAGATGACCAGTGTAGGTCCCTTCCAACTGAAATATCCTATTTTATGTTCCTGATGGCACAGCCTTCTACGGGTGTCACAGATTTGCTTCCCATCCCTGTCCTGCTTGCTCCCACCACCTTTCACTGCAGCTGATGCTGCCCAGGGGATGAATCTGAGGCAGGCTGCTGCCCACATGGGCCACATGCTGCTCCATGCAGAGGGATGCTGATGTCTGACATCTGGATGGTGTCAGGAAAAGGAAGCTTCTCTCCCTGTGACTGGTTTGCAGGGGGCTGATGGATAAGCCCCATTGCAACCTAACTCAGTCTAAACAAGCTGCTGTTACACTGTATTGAAGAGTAGTTAAAGGTGTTCCATCAGCCTCAAGCTGGAATATGGAGTGCCAGCATAGAGAATTCAGCACTGTTCTTTTAACCGGTGTCTGAATGTTGATGATGTCTATGGTTTGACCTGGTGGTCTCAGTGCTCAGATCACTGCTTCCACCAGAGCAAACACAGTTTAATAGAGTTTCTGACCTGTTCTGGTGCAGTGAGAAGAGGACTCTGGAGGTCACAGCTGGAGAGAGGGATATCCCAGAGGGACGTCACCCCTAAGGGAGAGCAGTCTCTGTCCCCCACCAGCTGCCAGTAGTGCTGATCCACATTGGCTGGGCAGGACAGTGCCTTGCTCTTCATGCAAGTCAGAGAGCAGGGAAAGCTAATTGCCAGGTAAGGTCAATAATGGCTTCATTCCCAACTGAACCAAGAGGTATCAGCCCCAAACTTTGAGTGATAAAGTCAGACACTTCAAAGGCAAAAACTTGTGGTTTAAAATACTCAGCAGGAGAGAAGGGGAGATTAAAATAGAGATTAGTCCGTGTCATATCTTTAAAGCTGGATGCGTGCCCATCGCTCTGGTTCTGAATTGCTTCTCAAGCTGGAAGGCATGTGGATGAGAAATCTTGCTAAATACCAGATCTCATAGGATTTCTGCTGCTTAAAATTAGTCACGTTGCAAGATTTGGATGCTATCAAGACTTAGTCCTGTTTTAAAGTGAAGACTTACTTTTAAAATGAGCCTAACAGTTAATTTGAATTGGGTCTTTACATAGCACCTCTTCCAATAACACCTGATGGTGCAGCTGTAAATAAGTAGTACCAAGTATTACTTTAAATGTATAAAAGCAGTTTGTATCCCCAGTAGTGAGCCACAGCAATATCCTGGCACTGCTTGTGCTTATGGGACCTGTGGAAGCACCTCTGACATGGAGCCTGTGCTTGTTACACAGCTGTTCTAATGGGGCTATCCTAATGTGTAGCTCCTTTGGCTGTTAAAAGCAAAGGAAACTGATTGTTTTTCTCTTTGTGGACTATTTCTGACACTTATTTTGTGTTGCTTTACTTGAAATGCAAATACTTAGAGGAGCTTAGGTGGTACTTTTGTATGAAGTCTTTGTGGATGACTTCATGTCCTTCATCCTAAAAGGACTTGAAGCACCCAAGCACTAGGGAATATCAGAATGAAAAGAATCAGATTAAATGACGTGTAAATTCAATCCCTTGTATTGTGCATTGCAACAAAGCCCGTGGCTGTGCTGTATGCAGGGAAGAGCTGAGGAATGTGCCAGTGCAGCTGGATGCCAAAAATCCCTGCCCTTCTCTTTCAGACAAGGGTTTCTTGGGCCTGTGATTTGCTTTTCACCAGGCTCAGGACCTGATCAGGTTTGTGGGGATGCCAAAAAGGGCATTCCTGACTGTGGCAGTCTGTGGCAAATCCCAGTCTCAGGCTTTACTTTGGAAGCAATTACATTAAGCAAAAAGTACATGTCTTGGTGATGACTGAGACATCTTCATTGATTGCAAAGAAAGATGTAATTGTATAAGACATTGATGTATAAAAAAGGTCTATATCTTGACAAAGTTAGAGGCAATTGAAAATAAGATAATGTGAAGGCACATACCAGGCAGCCTGTGATAACAGGCGGCTCTATCACCCTCTGCAACAATTCTTTGATTGAATGCTTAGAATATAATCTCTCAAACTCTTAATATTTTAGTTGTTTAATGCTCAGACAGCAAAATGTTAAGTGCATTTGGGGGTGCAGATTTGGTGGCAACAGCCTGTTCCCATCAGTATTGTAAGTCTTGTAAAGCTTCATCTTTGCCTGCCTTCAACTAAAATGAATTGGCCTTATTCAAGTAATCTCTTAAACACAGACTTAAGCTCTCTTGGAGGTCTTTGGGACTTAGTTAAGCCTTTAAGTTAAATCTGTGTTTCTTTGAGCTCTTCAATATATTTTAGTATTAGAATATTTATTGAATTCTTCAGTAAATGTATTTTAGTATATACTTATAACTGCTCTCATGCTATGGTATTAGAATGAAACTTGGATTTTTGTGGAATATAGACACAAGCTTAGTTGTTTTCTTATTTTAGGTATTACAGCTTCTTGGGCCATTTAGAAGTAGGTGTTGTACACAAAATGATGCTGTTCCATAGAATCTATTTCTGTAGGAATAGGAACATATTTTCCTACCTATTAAGGAGTGCTCTGATGCAGAGGATGGTTTATTTCTAGCTGTGTTTTCTTTCTAGCCCTTTTTTTAGTGCTGTCAGTCTTGTCCTGTGCTATTAGGACACTAGTTTTCAACACCACCCACTCTTAGTTGTAGAGCAATGAGATCATTTAATTTTTCATTTGTGCTTTGCAATTTCTGTCTTTCTTTCTTGATGCAGGGTGGAAAAAAACCCAGGGAACTTCATAAATCTTGCTAATCCAATGATGCGGGGTGGGTTTTATTGCATTTCATAGAACCAAAATAGCTCTACAAATAGAAAATAGATCATTTTGTGGCAGAAAGGTTGAAATAGTACATGTAAATCTTACTAAATACTCTGCTATCAAGAGACTGATAATGGTGAACTGTTATTTTCCCCCTAAGCTGCCACATTTCACTTTCAGCTATTCAGTGTTTTCCAGCAACTTTCAACAACCCTAATCGAGTGCAATACCAAGTTCCTTTGCAAATAAGGACTTCACAAACTGCAACCGGTCTGTTTTCATCAGTTATTCATGCCTTGGTATGAGTGTTTTGGCTCATCTGTGTCCAAACACCCTTTCCCAACGTGTCCTTCGCAGGTGATCTCTTCCTTTGTTTCCTCTTAACATGAAATCTTGCTCACGTTTCTGTTGTGCCAGATGCATAGAGCATATCTGCCTTTCAGTAAGCAGTTATGTCAATGGAAATAATGCCTTCTCGAACTGGAAATTTAGGGTAATGGATTCGGGAGCCTTCATTAGGTAACACATAGTGTGACAAAGCACAGCTCTTCTAAGCACGGCACCCAAACAAATGCAACTTTGAAGGTGCTCAGGAGTAACTTAGAGCTTGCTCTCCAGGTTTGGATAATATAACTGCTGATTGCCAGAAGGGAAAATACTGTATTTTTATGTGCCCTGACCTTATCTTTGAACCATTCTATATAAATTCTTTACCTTACTCTGATACATGCGCACACATTTTAATAGCCCAGGAATTAGCTGACTGAAGAAGTGCAATTAAAACCAGTCAAGACGGAGCATGTCTCTAGTGGCAGAGTTTTATTCCTCCTCCGTGCCTCTTCTCCACGAATTTCTATCTTTTCCATCCTTTGCACAAGGAAGTCAAAGAGGACTTGGCATCATCAAAAGTGTGTTTGCATCTAGTCCAAGGATGTTCCTATAAAACTGGAGATCTAGGTCTTCTAGGAATGTCTGGTTTTAACTGGGTCTTATTGCATTGCCCCAACATGATGTTCTCTCTACAGAGCAAACCCAAACTTGTTGAGTGTGTATCTGTGATACATTTTGGCTTTATAAAGTGTGTCACCAACCAAGTGTGTTTTTCAGAGACCTTGGGTATTGCTCTTATTTGTAGGGTCCACATGGGACACAGAGTGTTCCCAAATCCTCTCAAGAGAGCCTCTCAGAGAGGGGAAAACAGTCTTTCTAGCTCTGTAACCTTAACAAAGATTGCAGTATTCCTTCAGAGCAAAATATGCATGACATCTGGAAGCAATTATCCCTTTAAAAATCACTCTGTGAGTCAACACTGAAAATACTCTGAGCACTGAAAATGAAGACTCATAAACACTGAAGTTTCCAGTTCTCCCACAGTCTGAGTGACACACACACTGGAACAAAGTCATTGCTAGAAAGCCTGAGCAGGGTGGGCACAAAGCTGGTCTTGGATTCCAAAGTTGGCCAAACTCTGCTGAAACAAAGAAGGAGCATTTGTAGCTATCAGGTAGCCAGAGAGGTTTTCTTTCTGTTGTGTTATGGAAGTAGGGGGGGACAAGAAGGAACTGGGGGACAAGAAGGAACCAGACCCCACTAACAGACCTTGCCCACCATAGAACTCAACACAGCATTTATGGACTTAGGGCCAATTCATGCTTTTGGTGGTGTGACTCAAAGTTAACTGTTCCTTTTAAAACAGTCTAATGTAGGATTGTGACAGGGCTGCAAAACCTATAGTGAAAAACCAGTGTGACAAGGGTCTGCTGGGCTAGTGAGGGATCACAGATGCTCTGCTGGACTTTGCTGTCAGAGCAGGTTTCAGGACGTTTCTGGAAAGGGCAGATGCTGATTGTTTTAGATCTCACCAGAGGTTGTCTTCAACCTTTCCATGGCAATATGGAAGATAGGAGCTGGTTTCTCCTGCCACATTAAGGTGTGCACTAATACAGCAATTCCTATAGTAATTATTTTATTCTAAAGCCAGGGAAGACTGTGAGTCCTTACCAGGCTGTTACTAGCCTGGTTTCCCAAGGAAACATGAGTTTGTCTGGTAGCTCATGGCAGCCTCCCAGTATTTGAAGGAGGACTATAAGGATGCTGGGGAGGGACTCTTCATTAGGGACTGCAGTGATAAGACAAGGGGTAACGGGTTCAAACTTAAACAGGGGAAGTTTAGATTGGATCTAAGGAAGAAATTCTTTACTGTAAGGGTGGTGAGGCACTGGAATGGGTTGCCCAAGGAAGTTGTGAATGTTCCATCCCTGGCAGTGTTCAAGGGCAGACTGGACAGAGCCTTGGGTGCCATGGTTTAGTGTGAGGTGTCCCTGCCCATGGCAGGGGGGTTGGAACTGAGTGATCTTAAGGTCCTTTCCAACCCTAACTATTCTGTGATTCTACATTGCGTTGGTCTGTCTTTTTGCCACTCTTAAGGCAGAAGAAAAACATTAATTCCTTGAGTGTTATGAAAACAGGTGGCTGTGTAGAGGGGAGAGACCCAAGAACTGCACAGGGAAGGGCAGGAGAGGTGCTTTGCCAGCCTGTCAGATTGGATTGTCATGCTCCCAGTGGCACTGGTAATTGGATCAGGATGGGATTTCCTCCTCACCTCACAGGGACAGATGGGATTTTTGCTGCTCTCAGCACCCTGGAGCAAGACAAACTTCTGAGGGTCATCAAAGCATTTTCCCTTGGAGTTTGTCATGAGCTCTTAAAGAGCGTGTGGTGGTTTGTGATAAGAGCAGGAGGCACATGAGGTGGGGTTGGCTTGGTTTATTCTCCTGTGTTTTCTGTCTGGTGGTTACCCCCAAAGTCCCTGTGCAGTGTGGGGCACCCTGAAGGGCTGTACTGGGTGAGTTTGGAGCAGTCCCTGTGCTGCAGTGGCTGTGAGGTGAATGAACAGGTAATGTCATTTCATCCTTACTATGCAGTTACTTCACTGGCCTATATGAGACACAAACTCCTAACCTGGCTTTTTCCCCTTCCATTAAGAAAAGCAGAAGAGTGGGGATGCTGGCAGTACACCACAGTCCTTGCAGAATCCTGTCTGCTGGTAACTGGTCCAGATTTCATTGTGCTTCAGTGTTTTCTTACTACTGTTCTAAAGCCATTCTGAGCAGACCTCTCAGGGGCAGACAGGCTGCTGACATGAGCACAGAAGGGTGTCCTTCCTGTCTCTGCTTTGCTCTCAATATGATGCAAGTCCAAAAGGCTCTTAGACTGCAGACGTTTGACTGCAGGAGGTCCCAGATCCAAGCTCCCTACTGCTATTGAGGGGATGAAGGTAACAAAGTGCCAAGTACTTCTGTTGTACCTTGACTTTTGGAGCCAGCTCTGTGACCTGAGCTGCAGCAGACACGCTGTAGTCCCTGCAGGCAGTGCAGAGCTGCAGAGGGCTTTGGTGATGGTAGCACAGGTATCTTCCTGCTGTAGCTCACAGCCCCCGCTGGTGATGCAAGGTGTGTGGCAGGCTGTGTGAGGTGACATTGCTGGTGTCTTTGACACAGATCGTTGGAACACATTGGACAATAATGTCTTCATCTTGAATCCCTTTGTTATACAAATGGATGAATACAAAGAAAACTGCTTGCTGTAGCAGCAGTTCGTTTCTGGTGGCTAAATCTACTATTTTAGTGTTTATAGCCAAGCATTGAAGCATGGGGTGACTTTTTGTACTGCCCTAGCTAGAAGTGGACAAAACCCAGTCATTGCTGCAGACCATTTATGCTGCCAGCACTCACTGAGGATCCTGTTTTCACATCTTCTCCATTTCTATTTCAACACCTAAACAAAAGCCCATTTTAAGCAGAGACTGATCCCCACCCAGTTGTTCTCACCTTTGCAGTGTGGTAAGGATGAGTTTGCAAGCAAGCTCTTTCCAAAACCCTTCTGCTTGTTTTGATGCCCCAGGAGGGGACTGATGCTGCCTTGCTGCTCTACTGCATGGTGGTGTGGCTGGGAAGTGGTACCTTAAAGATGGTTCTGGCTGACGCTCTGTCTCAGTGCAGCAGGAGAGCTCTCCTCCTCTGTTTACTGTCAGTCACTCAGAAATCATCACTTACGTCACTTTCACATATGCTTTACTCTGGGCGGATAAGCAGTGATAAAAGAGCTTGTTTTATTTTGGTGCCTTGACCTGAGTGATTCACTGAAATAATCTGATGGTGCCTAGAAGGCACGATTAAATAGCTGTGATTGCTTAAAGAGCAGGGATGGCTCTGGCTCTACATTGCAGGGACTTTTGAAACCCTGGCCCCCTTGATAGCTGGTGTTATCTCAGCTCTGTGTCCCAAGGGTTTGCCAAAGTGCATGAGAGTCCATCTGAGCAATGCTGTGTTTGGGTCACTTTTTTACATCAGGGGTGCAGTGAAGAAACAGCTTGTCCAGTTCTAAATATACTGCCCTTGACAGACGTGAAATAAGCCCACTGATTAAAATAGCTGCCTAGTTCCCAGTTCAAGATCTTACTGTATAACATCAGCGCTTGGCTGCCCTTCTGATAAACTTGGAGAAGGACCGATTTCCATTTTGCTCCTTTTGAAAGGGAAGAGATGGGAGGGTTGTCATGCAGCAGGAATGCACCGATTCTAAGAGTTTCTAAACAAGACCCACTGCACTGCAAATGGCAGGGGAGCTGGGATTTGTGGGGAGATTACTTGATTAAACCTAGCCCGAAGGAATGAAAAGCAAGCAGCCCAAAAATTGGATTTGAATGTCTTGGCAGTGAAATGGAGTGTCCTGATTTATGAGCAATATGGAATCATCTGTCTGCAAAGAGATTTCTGAGAGTGAGTTTTTCATCCCATGCCCTTTGGAGGGGCAGCTCTTGGTGAAAAGTACAGTTGTACCCATGGCTTGTGAAATGTGATGGGACAGGCTCTCTTTTCCTCTCTGTGCAGTGCTGGTGGACTCTCAGCTGCCATAACAGTGGTGCTGGTGCTTTCCTGCCTTCAGGCCTCCCTCAGTTAGTGTCTGTAAGGGTGGGAAGGAGGCTGGGTGCAGAGCCCTGGGGGTGCCTGCTGCAGAGGGGGACAGTGAACCATGATGGGGATGGAGACGCCAGAGGTCCCTGCTGAAGCTGAGCAGGAGCCTTGTGGGTTCAGGACCAGACTAGGGAGACCAAAAGGCATTTTGATCCCTTTGCTATGTCATGCAATGCCAGAGGGACTGTCCCCCTTGAGGTGCCACCCCACTCACACACATGTGTGCCTGGTGTAGCCTGGGACAAATGCCTGCAACTGCAGGGGTTAGAGGTGACAAATCCCAGCCCAGCTGTGGATGAAACCATGGCATCCTTGGAGTATCTCAGACTTCTGCCATTGCCTTCAGCAGAACCCCTTATTTCCTGTGATTTCCATGGATGTATGCACTGGTATACATGTATATTCAACTCCAATATCCACACAAAACTGTTTTCCACTGGCAAAGCATCCCATAGATGCCAGTTCCTCTGAAATTTTCCATTCAGCTATCTGCACAGATTTAATACTGTGCATGTCTCCAGGAGCCTTGTTTTTTGCCTATGTGAAGCTAACTAATGAAGTCATGAGTTATTTGGCTAAAATAAGAACTCAGACTTCAAAATAAGAAACCCAAGACCAAACCATAGCTATATTTTGTCAAGTTTTAAAAGAAAAAAGTAATCATATTTCTTTTTTAGATGAATCTCTCATCACTTCATATGGATTTGCAGCTCTGCAGCTGATGCTAAACCTGAAGTCAGTGGAGGATCTTAACAAGTGGTTAAAGGTGAGCATGGTGCTTGCTGAATTGGGACAGAACATTCAGTGTTACCTTATGTTTCAAAGGGAGGACCTTTGTTTTGCCAGGCAGTTCATTTCTGTCTTGCTATATGCTGGGAGCTCAGGATAATCCCATTTGGAGAGGAGCAGAGAAGAGGGAAGGTTACACTTGGGAAAAGCTATTTTCAGTACCTCAGTTTTCTCTAACCCCATTTTCCTAACCATGATCAGCTAATGCTGACAGAGTGTTTCACAAAAGATTAAACCCCATTCTATGGCACAGACAAGGCAATGAGGCCTGGAGTCGGACCCTACTGGAACATAAGTAAAGTAAAGATCCCCTGTGGCTTTTAATTCCCTTTTATTTAGTTACTTAATTGAACCTGTGCTGTTGTTCTATTGTAATTGATTACCACATAGAAAAGGTAATGAAATAGGAAACTTTATTTTCTCTCCAGTGATTTTTATGGTTATCATGGAAATGGTTTTACTGCTTCCTTTTGGGATATAAAAATCCTCAATATAGGCAGATGGAAATCAATGTTAGTCAACTGAAGGCATTTCCATGGTTGGAAGAGTAAAACTTGTGGGGGTTTTGGTTTGTTGTTTGGTCTTCCCTTCCTACCCCCTCTTTGTGTGTGTGTCCCCTGTAAATCAGCTCAGATTTGTTCAGAATGAGAATTTATCTGGTATTTTATTGTCCCTTTCTTTTTTCAAAGCTGAATTTACAAAGTTTGGGGACCTGGTCCAAAATCTACCAAAGCCAAATGGAAATTGTTTCATCTAATTCAGTGGCTTTGGGTCATGCTTTAGAAGCACATATTCAAGACATGTATATATACACACAAATGCCTATCTGCTCCATGTGCCATTTGTCATAACTGGCATTAATTTCTGAGCAAGATAGGGAAGGAAAAATTGGTTTTTTTTTTCTTTTTCCTTTTTCCTTTTTTCCCCCTTTTTTCTTTTTTTTCCTTCGCCTTCCTTCGCCTTCCTTCGCCTTCCTTCGCCTTCCTTCGCCTTCCTTCGCCTTCCTTCGCCTTCCTTCGCCTTCCTTCGCCTTCCTTCGCCTTCCTTCGCCTTCCTTCGCCTTCCTTCGCCTTCCTTCGCCTTCCTTCGCCTTCCTTCGCCTTCCTTCGCCTTCCTTCGCCTTCCTTCGCCTTCCTTCGCCTTCCTTCGCCTTCCTTCGCCTTCCTTCGCCTTCCTTCGCCTTCCTTCGCCTTCCTTCGCCTTCCTTCGCCTTCCTTCCCCTCCTTTTTTTTCCCTTTTTTTCCTGGATTTAAAGAAAAGCTGATGTTAATTCCCCAATTCTATTATTTCTTTTAAATCCCTCATTCCTTGCATACTTCCCTCTGTTTCTTTATTTTGTGACGCTTGGTTTTCTTCACTTTGTACACATTCCCCTTCTCCTCTTCTCTCTTTATATGAGCGTGTCTCAGCTACCTGCAGCAGTGCAAGGCTCTCAGGCACACGGTTGATCCAGTACCCAGCACTGCAGCCAGGCTTCTGTACCCTTCATGTTGCTATGGTTATTTCTTGATGATGCACAGAGCTGGCTGAGAGATCAAGGCCTCGAGTCTGAAAGTCCAAAGGAGTTGCCAACTTTCCCCACCCCTTGCCTTTGTGCATACAGTTTTTGCCTTGAGGCAATTTTAATAAAGACTATGTAACAACATGGTGTTGGCATAGCATGAGCAACATTATTCCATCTGTTTCTAGGGAAAATGTAAAAACATGTGCTAGTAGAATGTGAAGGTTCCAGTTTTCAACAGTTAAAATCAGACCATTCTGAAGTCACAAACAGCTTCTCAAAGCTACTTTGTGATTTTCATTGCCTTTGGTTATTTGGAAGTCAGGTTTAGGTGCCTTAAAAATGCCTCGTGTTCGAAGAGCTTTGAGAACCCATCCTTGGAAAGGAAGGCTCTGTGTGCTATTTCAGTCTGGGCATCCAAAACCATTGCTTTCTGTTGATAGTGTTGCAGAGCTGATATTTTAAAGTGTATGTAGTCTCTCGCTGTAGAGGTGAATGAGGGCTGTAAAACTGTATTTGCAAACATTCATCTTGACTCCTATGAGAATTAACCTTACATTAGGCAGAGAGCTTGAGCATGCTAACTTTAATATTCTGCCAAAGTCAGATTGGTATAAAACAGAGCTTTAAAGGGAATTTTCAGTGCTTTTCTTCTGAATCGGGGCCTTAACACCTACTTTCTATTTGATTTTTAGTGTGAATAATTATACAGATATATCAGGCAGAGTTTTTACTAAACATCACATTTCAAACAGTGAGGATAAAATATCCTGTCAGTGCAATTATGGTTATTTGTGCCAAAAGGCTCATGTTAAGAATTATGCTGGTACTGTCAGGAAACAAAGTGGTGCAGCATGTGTCTGCCTGGCATCCATACCTAGTGAGAACAGCTTTCCCTGTCAGTGCTGCAAGCTCAAAACAATATTCACAGGGAGATACCCATTGACACAGAACAGTGTGGAGCAAAGGTATGATTCTGTACAAGCAAGTGTTCAGTGAGTAACAAAAGTGCTTTGCTGGACCTCTTACTATGAACAAGGAAGAACTGGTTCAAGACATGAGCATTGGAGGCAGCTTTGGCTGCAGTGACTGTGATGCTGAGCAGCTGAAGACCCTAAGAGCAGGGCAAAAACAGGTTTACAGCCCTGGGTTTCAGGAGAGCAAAATGCAGCCTCTTCAGAGATGTGCTTGAAGGAATCCTATGGAATATGGCCCCAGAAAGGAGTCTCAGAAAGGTGAAGTGCTCAGGAAAGGACCATTCCAAAGCATAGGAAATGAAGCAAAAGTGGCAGGAGGCCTGTCTGTATGAGCAAGGAATGTCAAACTGAGGTCAGATGTACAAAGGAAGTGTATGATGTTGTAGAAGGCTATTAGTTGGCCAAGCAAGATTTCCCCTTCATAAATCCATGCTGACTGTTCTACTCAACTGCATTGTTATTCTTCATGCCTTTGGAAA
This sequence comes from Melopsittacus undulatus, assembly GCF_012275295.1. Taxonomy (NCBI): domain Eukaryota; kingdom Metazoa; phylum Chordata; class Aves; order Psittaciformes; family Psittaculidae; genus Melopsittacus; species Melopsittacus undulatus. The sequence goes on from NC_047529.1 coordinate 114,081,188, forward strand.
TGCTTTCCAGGACAATTTTCTCCATCACCTTCCTAGGGACTAAGATGAGGTCAAACAACATGTATTTCCTTAGATTTTCTTTCTTGCCATTCTTGAAGATGGAGGGATATTTGCTCTGCTCCAGCCACCAGCAGAAATTGGTTGAATTCAATCAGTTTACCTCTATAAAGTTTTCCATGCTGGTTAAATAGTTAAAGGCCTCTTTCATATTCATCCTTCAGGTGTTATTGGTTTAAGTCCTTCTTAAAAACAAAATCCATCTTTTTAATGTATACTACACAAAAGTAGCCGAAAAAGAAATTTCTCTTGGGAAAGAAGTTATATTTATGCTAGGTATGGATAATGCCCTCAGCTTTGAGCCACTGCAAGTAAAAGCTATCACATCATTTGATGTTTACAATGAATTCAATGTAGATTGTACTGCTTATCCAAAACCTTAAAGTCTCATGAGGTTCTGAGATGGTTTTGATGGTGAGAGCAGCAGGGTGGTTATATTTGTTATTCTGGGTGTTAGGGTAGTTTAGTGTGGATGCCACAATAAACCATAGTAAAGGAGAGGAAAACATGACTTTACAATGGCAGCTGGTTGCTTGCAAGTGAGTCCAAGTCCATGCTGAGAAACAGCCTCTCATGGGAGCATGGCTCCACTTGTGCTCCCTGACACCAAACGCACGTGAACCAGCAGCACCTCCAGCATCTCTGGTCTGGTCTGGTGAGCCCAGGGTGGATGTGCTCCCAGCCCCTGGCAGTGCTCCCTGTGAGGGAGCTGCTCTCCAATCCACGTTTGTTCTTTCATGAGGTGTGACTCATCAGAGCCATCAAGCTGCAGCCTCGTAAAAATGGCTTTCCTAGAGCCATAGAAGCCGCAAGATCCCATTACAGGCCCTGCTGTTTTTAGTGACTAATGGAAGGTCAGCAGCAGTCAGACAAGGGAATTCTTAACTCGTTCTCATATTGCCTCTTCCCCCACTCACCAAGAAGTGAAATTCAGCTTAGATGGGTATTCTTTGTACATACCTCACCAGTGCCTGGTCACTTGGCAGAGGCTGCCCAATGTCTGTTCAAGTCTCTTGGGTTTTCATCCTGCAGACACTGCTTGGAGATGTATTTCAGCTACTTCAAAGGCCTCAGACCAGCTCCTTTATTTGTTTCCTTCCATTCCCATTTGGGATTTTATAGATGATAGAAGTGGTAAACAGCAACGTGTCAAGGTTGCAGACTGGATCCCTGAGCAGGTCAGCAGACCTTCATGGCCAGACAATAGAGCAAGCCAGTGAAGTCTGTGTGTAGGCCAGGCTTGCAGTCAGAATTATAGGGCTGGGATTCAGGAGGTCTCACTATTAATTTAATTGTAGCAAATAAAGAAATGAGGAGGGTAAGAGGGCAAACACAGAAACACACTTTTGAGCTATAAAAGAATTGAGCTGCATGTGCTGTTGGCCCTGTAAGTGATTCAACTTAGACCAACTTTCAGACCTATGCAGAGATCTTGTAAAATTAATGTGAGCAGCATGCTGAAAAATGTAGAAGCATGGGACTTATAAGCAAGGGCTGGGAGCTAAGCTTATGGTTGAATGGGCAGTGCACGTGGAGCATCATATGCACTTTAATTACCAATGGTCTGTTGCTCAACTTAAGACAATTGTATACATATATGGGAGTCTGTGGGATAATGGGGTCTGCAGTGTGCTTAATACTGTACAAAGGCCATTGCTGGGGTCAGACACCCAGACAAGGCTTCACTAATTGACCCTGAAGTCAGCATGAGAATGTGTAATATAATGGAAAGGATTGTGTGTCACGTTTTTCTGCCTCTTTTCTCGTGTTGCCTTCTCCATGTTGTTATATCTGTTTTCAGCTCAGTGCAGGCCTGAGGAATAATGGCAGATGAGTCAGGGACTGGGCACCAATGGCAACATCTACCCCATGCTTTTTGGCTGCTGACTAAAATCAATAGCTCTACCTCCATCTGCAGCAGAAAAGTGTCTGGTCTTGCTTGGATCTACTCAAGAAATGGCATTTCTTCTTCTCCATATTCACATCTTATGAAATCTCCAAAGGGTGTGCCAAGCTCACTCATGGTTTACCTTCCCCACAGGGGTGAATAGGTTTAGGGAAGCTCTAAGCAGCACAGGTAAGTGGGGTGATTTGTAATCCTTCCAGTTCTTCATTTGCCTTTGTATAGAAGCTTCTAAAATTGGCTTATAATTGCAGGTGAGGAGATAACTGCTAGGGACAAATGAATGCCTGCACAGTTCCTCCCAGCCACAGCCTGGGGGAGTTTAGGAAGCTGTGTAACCACAGGGATGTTTCTTTCCTACCTCAAGTAGCTGGTGCCATTATGGGATTCATTTTCTGGATTTTGGCCAAAAGCTCTCCTAAAAACTTCCTATATGGTACATACAGAGAGCAGCAAGGCTTTTAATCCCAACCCCTGGACCTTTCAGGGTCTGAGGTGGGAGAAACCCATGATCTGGAATGAGACATGGGCTCCCATTAGCCACCCAGTATTGTGCCTGGCCTCTGGTCACCCAGAGAGGTCCTCACTGGGCAGCACTGTCCCTGGTCCAAAACTCAAGTGCCACAGACAGTGGGGCCACCCAAGCAGTGAGGTGTTGTGGATACTGTGGGGAAGCAGAGTCACAGTTTCCTGTACGTCACTTTGTGGGCTCCTGCTTAGGGCTGTATGAAAGCAAAGGCTGTGCCATCCCCAAGGACACACATGATGAAATGCAGGAGCTTCTTCCCCTTCAAACAAGCTGACTCAGTGAAAAGAGCATTACCCAGTCATGCTGTTTAGTATCTATGTACCTGTCACTTTGCCTTAGTTTCATCAAGGAAGGAAAAGTGATGAAAACCAAGGAAAATGTGCTAAAGGGACCCCATGCAGGATAAACTGTACATAGTGACAGGATTAGAGGCAGGGAGAGGCTTCTCTGAGTGGAGCAATATATAGCTGGTGGATGTGGTGAACTATACAAATGCTTCTGCCCCATGGATTTTACTGGAGTTATGATGTTTCCTGCTTGTGATAAGTGATGAGCTGAGATTTTTTTCAGGTTTCTTACCATCAAATCTTTCATAATGCAGATGCCTTCTGCATGGTGTTCAGTGCCAGCAAAATAGGTGTTTCTTAGAAACCTTAGAGAGAATCATAAGACCATTTCAACAAAGTGATGATTAACATCATTCTTCCCTATAGGTTGTTATTGATCCTCTTTATGGCCCTCTTTTATTGACATCCTTTTTGAGTGCTAGGGGATCATTGAGTGGACATTCCTTAATATTTTGTGTCTAGAGGGTATTGGGCTAAAGATGAATGTAGTTATATTTTCATTGGCTTGCTTCTGTGGTTTCACTTTTTACTGGCTGGGAATTTCCTATAAGAACATCATCAAAGTAAATGACTCTGTTCCACACAGTGGGGATGAGTCCTGAGAAGAAAAGTAGGCTGCATCATTTTTAGTACAGAACTGAAAGACTTAATCTGGGGATGCCCAAAGCCATGTCAGGCTGCAGCAGAGGTAGGGTTGATCCATTCAAACCCAAGAGTAAAAAGGGACTACAAGATTCAATGAAAATGGAGCTTAGATATTGAAGTCAGGGTTTTGCCTGGACTTAGAAGTAGCTGCTGACAAAATCAATGCAATGTATTGTGCAGTGAATTGTGTGTCACAGTATCCATTCAAAATCCTAGTGCAAGTACTGAGTATTTGAAGACTTAAAGTAATAGACATCCTGTCAGGAGCTGAAATGGGCACAGCATCAACAAAAAGAATGAGAATTGGGTCTTTTCCCAATTGGGACATTGTTTTACAGACTTCAGATTGAAACATCAGTAAACATGACTTAGAAATGGTCTCACAATGATGGAAGAATTTGTGTTGGGACAAAGTGTATGTAACATATATATAACACATAGCAGCTGATTGGAAGATAATCAGATAAAAATATTGATGTGAAGATCAGGTAAAATCTAGCTTCTGGCCTAGTTATCTTACACAAATGAAACACAATAGCCCAGAGACTATTTTAAGCAATTATTCCCTAAAATCCTGACTTGCCTTGACCTTTTCAAACTTGCTATTAATGTACAAAAGGGGGAAGTTAACTCATTAGGATTCTGAATATCAGATTTTACCTTGGCCTTTCAGGTCTGTCATGCAGGAAGATTGTACATGACCCTAAGGACTACTCCAATAAAACATAACAAGTCTGGAATGAACATATGAATCTTTGAGGTATAGTGTCTGATGAGCTGCTGTACTTTAACACTCATCAGCGGCTACCTGTAGAGATGTTTTGATAGGCATTAGCTTAAGATCCTGAGGTTATCCTAGATGTAAGCACTAGACATTCCTTTTCTTTCTCAAGAATTAATTAATTAATTTTAATTAATTTTTCCTTTTTCTTTTTCTTCTTTTTCTTTTTCTTTTTCTGTCCCTTTTTGTGTCCATGGGGGTTGGAACTTGATGATTTTAAGGTCCTTTCCAACCCTAACTATTCTATGGTTCCTATGGGTGAATCAAAGCTGTCCCAAGATATTCAAGAAGCAAGCCCATTAAAGCCTGCAGGTGTGCTCTGTCCATCTGTGATTTGGCAGAACATATAACTCAACAGCACCTCAAGCTGACGCAGTGTAAGGGCTCATTGGAAGCACTAGCACATATGAGGTCATTTTGGCTTTCCCCCCAAACACCTGTTATACAGTGTGCACAGGGAACTGCACGTATCTTTAAATCTTGTGAGGTGCAGAAGGAGAACAGACATTGAGATGTGCATGAGAAAGATATTTTTGACTCTAGGTGAGCGTGTGTTAGACAGGAAAGAGCATTATTGTTTATTGAGGAGTCCGTGTGCTCTATATTTAAGTGGATGGTGGAAATCATAAAATCACCTCCTCCCTGATTGGGTACTGGGTATTAGCAACATACTCCTGCTCTGAATTCCACTGCCTCTGTTGCTTTCACAAACTGGGAATGCACCTTCTCTTTTGCAGGGGTGGAGCGTGGTTTACTCTCCTGCTCTTGCTTGGTTGACCAACAGATGGATTTGGAGTGAGCAAATCAGCTCAGACCTAAAAAAGACCTAAAGAAATCAAAACAAAGGCAAGTGTCAATGTCCACAAAAGTTTTTCTGTGAAAAGCATCCCATTAACTTCCCCAGTGCTCATGGTTACTGGTGCTTTGGGCCCTTGTTGCACCAGCCTGTACTGCTCCACTCTCTACTCTGCTTTTCCTCATGAGGTATCCTCTATGCAAAGACCAAAGTAAGAGGAGAAGAAGAAACCCCTCATCACATTGAAACAATGAAAGGGTAGCACTGGGTCTTTATGAGAAGATGAGGAAAGCCCATGGTACAAAGGTGGAGGTTCTAAAGGTGGTAAAGGATGTCCAAGTGCTGTCCCACAGAACAAGAGACTCCTAAAGCTGCCAGTCCTACAGTAAAGTTCAGTGGCAGTAGAACAAGGTCAAAGGCAGAACATGTAAAGCACATATTCAGACTAAAATGGCCCAACAGTGTGCCCCCAGTTCTCTCTGAGGTTAGTGGTAGCCAAGTATGTGCAGCACTAGCAGGACCAAGTCAGTGCTCTACGCATCCTGGGTGAGCATCCTATGCATCCTTCTATCCATCCTATCCATCCTATCTGTGCATTCTTCTTCTCCTTGGGACTGAATAGGGGGTAATCCAGCCTGGAGGGCTGTGCCAGTTGCAAGTAACACTGATGGTAACGGTGTCTGATCAGAGATGCTGTATTTACTAAAGCTTACGGAAACATGCTCTCTGCTCAGAAGAGGGAATGAAACCAGGCAATCTGGGCCCTGGGCCCTCCTTGATTTGTGTCTTGAAATGTTTTATGATGATTCTGTGTGTGAGTGGAAAAGCTGTTGGACTTTTTAATGGCTGGCTGTGATTTGGTTGTGGCTCTGAGAGCTGAGCCAGGGCTCACCTCCTCAGTATTGCTGCCCCATAGGCTTGACAGAATGAGGACCAAAACCAGGTTTTGTTAGCAAAGCAAAAAAGCCTCTTTGTGCATGTGTACAGCCATGGCTATTCATACATAGCCCCTTGTCAGAGTGAAGCTGTCACCCTATTAGCGTGACACTGGTTTATACACTGTTATCAGCTTGCTCCTGTCTCACCATCATTCATTTCCATGAAAGCATGTGTGTGCTTGAAGACATCCATGGTACCAACAGGTGTGTGTGTGCATGCCATCCACTGCTCATGTGGTGCAGAGCACCCTTTAAAAGGCAGGTCACACTTCAGAGTTAATATAGAGAATCTTTATTAGTAGCAAGTGATTAGAAGCATTGCTTGGTATAATCACAGCTTTATTCAGTAACTCACATTCTTAAAAGTGCTTAGTTCCTTAAGACTCTGCTTGCTCCATTCTGGATTTTATAGTACTAGACACAAATGCAGACTTCCATCCTGTTGCATGGCCATTTGCAGTCCCACAGGCTGTTTTCAATATCAGCCTGGATAACTGTACAAGGCAGTAGGTAGACATGAGTAGATGAAGAAACAGGGATGGAAGGGAATATGCAGGATATCAACATTCCCTTGTTCAGGGCTCAGCCCTTGGCAGGACTTGGGAGAGGCAAGCAAAGCTCCTCATAAGAGCAGGTCATTCAATGTGAGGGCAGATGCTTTCATTTTCCAGCTCCAAACTGCATGTTGTGTTGTCCTCTCTAAGACCATGGAGGGATCAATTGGGCCAAAATAATCCACAATGACACAAATGTGCTTATCCTTTGGAATTAGCCCATGTGCCATGTAAGTTGAAACAAATTAGTTTTAGACCTTGCCTGTCTTCTATGAGCTTCCTGACTTCAGAAGCAAGGAAAATGATTTTATGCTGTTTTTCATGTTAGAGTGCTCTGGGACTTCATTTAGTAATGCTTTTGATACAGTTTTGATCTTTAAGTGAAAAGCCTGGTAGAAGGACAAGTGACTGCAATTAGTAAAGAAAATCATATTTCATCTTAAAGTTCAGTTCTCTTATAAACATGATCACAACAGCCACATCGTTCTCACTTGTCTCTACTGACATTTGGTTTCAGAGAAGAAGGCTACAGCCTGACAAGCAATGCATTGACTGTTTGGTTTCTTCACGGAGACTGGATATGGCAGCATCTTGTTGTCATGATTGTCGCCTGAACCAGCTAGGAAGTTAAATATTTCATTATGATGATTTTGATACTTGCACCAGTTTCCCCTGGATTCATAATTGAAGACATCACAAAACAAACTAAACCTCCTCCAAACAATTGTGTGTGTCCAAATGACCTACATATGCTTCTTGTTCCCAGTTATGTATGGGTTTCTTTTTAATCTAACTCTTGGCACGACAGAAACCATACTGGTGCCATTACTGGTATTGTTAGCCTGGAGTGTTTTCAATAACACCAAGTTTGTTGGGGCAGAGTGTGAATTAGTTGTCAGTTCTTGAGAAGCCAAATTTTAATTGCTGATCAAATGTTTAAAATATGACTTGTATTAGTGATGGGTCTCCATATAAATTCCTTCTTGTATCCATTAGGCAAGAAGCCAGCACCAGGCAGTGCAGCAGCTCTGCTCAGCAGCTTGGAAGTCAGCTTCTGGCTTCTATTCTGGACTGAAATTCTCCTACTTTCTGGAATTTTGGATGTTTTCATTTTGGTAGGGAGGAAAAACTGAAAATAAGTTTAGGTCAACCTGACATAAATCTGTCCCCAACCCTATTTGCCCAGGACAGTTATCAAGCTGACAAATTTAGTTATTACACCGCTCTATTATGCTCTGCCTAAATCTATAGTTCCTATCAGGCTCTTCTCCATCACTCCCCTTCTTTCATAACCATAATAAAATAGGCAGGGTATCAACACCTTTTCGCATGTGTTTCTGCAAAAAGAAGCCAACTTTCATCTGTGAAACCCTAGAAGTGAGTGAACCAAAGTAGGAATTCTCCCTGAGTTCTGGCTCCAAGCATACTGTATTTTTACAGATGAATCTCTCCTTCTTTCCTGTTTGTGTTGAGATTATCAGCCCATCAATAGTGTTCTTCTGTTCTGACTTGCATATGCCTCTCTTGAGGATGTAACATTCAAACTACTCAGTTTGCACACTCCACTGAAGTACTGTTAACCTAATAGATAGGTCACCGTTAGGTTAGGGAAAGGAAAGGAGAAAGAGAGATTTACTATGGGAAGAAACACCAGTGTTATCCAGGAGCCCACCGGTGATGGGAAGTCAACATTGCTGATGTTTTCCAATCCATCAGCACACCAAGGTCAGAACTTTCCTTCTGCAGCTGTTGGGGAGAGGAGGGGGAAGTTAATCCAAGACTGATGATGTCAAATTCCCTTAACACAGAGTTACAAGTTCAGGGAGAGATGTTCCCAGGATAGAAGATCAAATGGGTCATTTATCTGTACTAGTGGCAGTTCAAAGGTTCTTCAACCTCCTTGTCCAGGACATTTTGCTTATTCTAAATGTGAAACCTGCTTGTTCCAGTGGCTGGCGAAGGATTCTGACCTATGGCTTCTGTAACCTCCCACTGCTGTGCTCAGTGTCTCAGCAGATTCCCAGAAGTAGCTGTCTGAAGGCGTCCATCAGAATGGGTTGACCCTTTATGGCCAACAGAGCCTTTCTCCAGAGCAAATTCCTTTCTCCAGTTGCTGGCTAAATGTTCTTCTGCTCTCATTGCTTTACCTACACTTGTCATCATCTGGAATTTGCCTTCAAGTTAATATCATCAGTTAATGTTTGCACCAGGTTTGGAAAGCCTGAAGTACCATATTTGTTATTATTTCTTTTGTTTTCTTCCTGCTTCTCTCTCCAAGTCCACATTGCAGGGCACACACATCTCCCTCTGTAGCCTATTGTCTTACATCTGAACAACTGATCCCTGTCTTCAGCTCAGTCACTGCCTGTTTAACTCCTGTGATGCTGGAATTGTGTTGTAGAACCAGGGAGAATGAAACAGCGTTAACTGCTTCATATTGTAGTCATCGTGCTGGTTTTACCCATGTTTGTAAAGGCCAGTGAATACACACCTAGTGCATTGTGTCTGCTTGTAGCACAATGTGATCTTCTGATAAGCCAAATCTCTTCCTCTCTCTTCTATCTAGCTGTCTACTGGACACAGAGCCCCCAGGATCCTCTGTGTATTTCATAGCCTCAGAAAGAACAGGAGCATGCCAAACATAGGTGAAGTTTTGGGACGTGAATTTGTTCTAGAAACTTCTGTAGAGCCTGTGTTAACTATTGCAGGAGGGGTTTGGGTTTACAGTTTCTTTTTCTTCCCTCTCCAAAGACTCATAATTAGGGTAATTTTTTACATGGGGGTTTGATTTTTAGGTGCAAAGGCTGTGCCATTGACAAACATCAGGTCCTTGCTCCAGAGCATGTGGTTGTGCTTGTGCAAGGATCTTAGAAGTATAAAGTTGCAAACAATGGCTTCTGCTTTTGGCCAACTATTTGCTGAAAATACATATAAAATACATTAAAAATCAGGCTGGACAGAGATGTGTTTGTGGTCGATTCAAATCAAGTGGTTACAGCCTGGCAAAAGGAATGGGAGCAGGAAGCACTGAAGACCAGGCTCCATGACATAAGAGAAACCATTTGCAACAGTGCTTATTCTGGAATGCCTGAAGACGTCCAACAGTAAGAATGCATCTGGGGCAGAGAGGCAAACTCCCCCACTCTTTTGCAGTAGTTTTGTTTCCTGAGGGACAGATCTATGTGTGCAGTAACTACTATTCAGGTTTGTGGTTGGAGCAGTTTAGCAACAGAATTTCCTGCGACCATGAGGATTCAACCGGACCAGAAGATCCCAAGGCAGCCTCTGCACTGGTCTTTGAGTCAGCACAGGCCTGCTTGGGGGAATGCTCCTCTCTAACACTGATGTCTCCTGGGTTCATCCACTTCTTCTCTATCCCATTTCTTGCTTCTCCCCAAGTCCTTCAACCCCATGGCAGTGGGGGTTGGAACTAGATGATCTTAAGCTCCTTTACAACCCTAACCATTCTATGGCTCTATCTGGACACTGGCCCAGGTTGCCCAGAGAAGCTGTGACTTCCCTATCCCTGTCAGTGTTCAAGGCCAGGTTGGATGGGGCTTGGAGCAACCTGCTCTGGCGGAAGGTCAATGAGCTTTAAGGTCCTTTCCAAACCAAACCATTCCATGATTCTATTGCAAATCTGCCCTTCATTTTCCCCTCTTTGTCCTTCTCTCTACCCAGGCACTGCTTACACTTGCTTTGTTCCCACACAGAGAAAGGCAACACAGGACAAAAGACCCATGAAGCTGTGAGAATCACCGTCAAAGTTGTTATCCAGGCTGTGAACTCACCAGGTTTCAGAAGGTAATGAAACACTTTAAATGTGATACTTGGGTAGATAGGGGGTGAGGAGTCACATAATGGAGGCCTTTGACTATTTCAGGCAGTTTACTTGGCTCTCAGCTGTCACTTTTCCATTCCCCAGCAACTCCTACCTCTGACTTCATTCTCAAACTTTCCTATTTTGCCCATTCTGTTTGCTTGCTGGGTTGCTCTCACTGGGGAGAGGACCTGTTTATACTAACACCCATTGGACAAGTTTGGTTTTTCTGGGGGACCTGCCAGTTAATGGCTGAAATCTCTCAATCCCTGAGTCAAAAATCCATCACAGCCCCTTCGAAGTCATTAAACACAGTGGCTTGATCCCATCCCCAGACTGTTCTGCACACATTGCACTTCATTGACACTGCCTCTTGTCAGAGCAGCGATCCAGCCTGCCCTTGTTTCTGTTCTGCAAGCACAACCTGGGGCCTTTTTCTCTGCTCACACATACTCCAGACCCTCTCCAGCAGGACCCTCCTGAATCCACTGGCACCCATGGGATGGCAGCTGCTCAGACATTCAAATTTCTGCTTTAATGACAGTTTTGGGTTCATTTCTGGGTTTTGTTGTTCATTTTGGTTCAGCGACCCTTTTTTCTGACCCCAAGTGCAGTCTTGAACCTGAAGCACCTGCAGTGTTTAGGAGAGGGCTCGAAGCAGCAAGAAAATGCAGCCTGTGCCCTGAAAGCAACACAAAACTGGATCAGACTGTTCTTAAAAGGCTGACCAAAACATCCCAATGAGGCATGAAGGCACTAATGAGTCACACCCCAGGATGGGCTAAATATGAGAGAAGAAAGCTTCTTGTGTCAGTTCCCTGCTGGGGCCAGAAAGTTGGTTCTTCTTCACTAGCGACTGGTTTCTTTTCACTCTTCAGTGATGTACTGGCTGCAATTTATGATTAAATAATTCCTTTGGGAAATTATTCCTTTGGGGAAAGAATTATGAAAAGGAAAATATTGCTCCCTTTCCTCCACCATCAAGCCAATGAGAACAGCATTCAGCAAGTTCTGTTATCATGAGACAGCCTTTGCTTCCAGTTTTGCTTGGCGGATTCTCCTGAAAATGGACTGAGCAGCACCCTTGAGTCTTTTTCTTCCATTCCTACTGCACATTAGCAAAAGGAGGAATTGTTTTAGTATGAAAAACAGCTTACATTTCACAGGTGACCTTTTGTCTTTGGCAAAAAGGTTTCTGCCACATCTCTTTGAGGAGGCAGCCTTGCGTTATTTATGATAAGCAATTTAGCAGGACAAGTCTAGTTTAAAACAAAAGCTAGCAAAAATGTCCAGTTCCTGTGACCTGAATTCAGTGCTGCCATAGATGGATATGCCTTAGCCAGGTTGAAGGATTGGGAGTCTGGAGCAAAATGTGGAAAAGGGTGAGGTCAGGACAGAGTTCTGGCATCAACAGTCATGGTCATACACATTTCAATAAGTGCTGTGAGGAACTTGTTTCTTCCTGATGCTATTGTGACTGTGTTTGTGGTGCTGGAAGTATGTCAGGGGCAGATTTAAAGCTGTATGGGTGAGCATTTTTGCTAAGCAGCCCTTAGGAAAACCATACAACAGGAAACATAAACCTGCTGAAATTAAGGTAAGGATTATCTTTTGTTAATGTGTTCAACAATGAGTTCAGTGGGTGTACCTGCAAGATAAATGAGATGTCTTCCTCCATCATCCAGTGTTATGGGAAGCTGTTTTGCTGATACTATGCAGAGAATGGAAAGTTGGCTAACTTTGGGTCCAAGAGCCCAGGCTAAAGAGTCCGATGAGTGATCCTGCAACTGGCATATTTTTGTATGGTATTAGGGAACATGAATGATGGCTGTGTTTGGGCAGACTGTTTCCATAGTGTAAGAGGGAGAAAATCAGCTCATTGTTGATCCAGATTTTGTCATAAGTAATTTGAAAGTTCCCTGTGGGTTCAGCTGAAAGGCATTTGGAGTCAAGGAGAAAAATGCACGTTGATGTACATGGGATTTTGGTGAGCATCTGCTTGAGAAAGGAGTGCTTTATGATCATCCTGCCCCCATAGGGCTCACCTAATAAAACAGTCCACAATTAATTTGCAAGTTTGAGGCAAGTTCAGTCAAATGAGCTCTTTTCTAGCTCATTTCTTAAAAAAACCCAAATTATGATATAATTACACACACAGCAACAGTTCCATTTGAGAGACTCCTTGAATGCCATTTGGAGATGTATCATTTCCAAATGCTGCCAATGTTAGCTAAAACTTCAGGAGCCTGAGCCAAACTGAGACACAATTTTTCCTTCCTTCCTCCTTCTATTTTTCACTCTTTTCCTCCTCACTGCAACTAAAAATAATGTGCCCTGCTTGCCTCATTTGCTAACTAAAACATGTATACCTGCTTGTTAAGCTGTAATTTTAGCTTCTCTCTGATTGATAGCTCCAGTAGGAAAGGTTTGAATGTGTGTCTTGTACAGACACATTCAGATTGCTTGGCAAGGCTGTTAGATGTGTTGCCTTTGTAGTCATTGTGCAGACTGGAGCTTCCTCAGTGATTGAAAAAGGTTTAAATGAATTTAATGAATTTGGGGTTCTTTCTCTTTTTTCCCCCTGTTTTTTAGCTAGTGGTTTAATAAAGCGCTGGATGTTTTGGAATGGTGAATGCATACCTTCTGAGTGAAGTGCAGCCAGAGCTACAGCTGCAGCTCTCTTCCTATATGTGTTGCTCAATAGGCTTGTGGGAACTGATGGAGCAGACTGCTGGGAATGCCAGGCAGGACGGCTCCACTGTTGTTACTGGCTTGGGCCCAGTTTAATACCTCGTGTGTAGCTGGATGTAGGAAAGACATTGAAGAGGTGTTACTAGAGAAATGCTGCTTTAAAATGGAACCCCTAAAAAAGCACAATTATGTTAATGTTTGTTCTAATTGTACACTCTGGAGTATCTCATGTACCTGAGGAAGCAGTGGGGGTTTATTTTTAATGGCTTTATGCCTTCTTGCAGCCAACGGGTCAAGTGCTTTGCCTGTCTGCTAGTCAATAAAGGGTCTGGATGCATTGCCAACCATGTGCACTGTCTGCCATGGGCTAGCGTAGCAGGCATGGAAAGTACTTGTGTGACTTCTAATGAAGTACTAATAGTGCTGTGACTGATGGTATTTCTTTGGTAGAAGTGGCAGAGACTGGGTTTTTTTGAGCACTGTTGCCCTGAGTTGAATTCAGCCTGGAGAGGTGTGGGGGACTGTTAGGGTATGAAGTATTCCTTTGTAGGAAGACTAGAAAAAAACAGAGAAAGGGAGAGGAAAGGCAAAAGCCAAGTGATCTAGACTGAGTCTGAAGACAGTATTCACTTACTGGTGCTGCTGAATAACTGATGCAGAGCAAGTCTGGCAGGACAAGAATGTCTCTACTCAACAGGCTAATGCCCTGTAGGTAACTGTGGCTGGTAGTGAATGCTTAAAGAAGGTGCACCAATGTATATCCTTTCAGCAATCAGAGGCTCTGACTTCAGCCTCTGGACCATCATGGCCCAGCAAACTATAGAATAGTTAGGGTTGGAAAGGACCTTAAGATCATCTAGTTCCAATAGATCTACTGTCTATCAATGTATTTCATCTCTGGAACTCGGGATAAAACTCTTACCACCACAACCTTTTGTTGCAATGAGCACTAGGGCTAATCCCATTCCCTTAGATACAGGAACAAGTTCCACATTTTAATAGCCGATTGTATGAAAAATGTTCCTTGGCTTTTCTGTAGACTTCTGGTCAGAAAGTGTTACCATAAACTCAGTGTTTGCTTTAATAGGAGGATTTATTCTTTCAAATCAGCTTCTCCATTGGAGGCAGACTTCCATTGGCTCTGCTGGTAAGAAATCTCAGTCCTGATAAGAAATCTCAGTCCACTTGAGATACAATTAGCTGTGAGATTGTAACCTCTTAGTTAGTAACATCCTCTGATGCTAAAAGCCGATTCGGAAGAGAACATCTGCCCAAGCTTTGTACTGTGAAGACCAGCTTTGAAAATGAAAGAACCCCTGAACCAGAGGGAGCATCTCTGTGTTAGAAAGACTGATTTATTAGATCTTTTTCTCATATTTAGCTGGGGTTTGTCCTTTTTGAACATGCTTCTTTTTCCTGTGGGTACACTTTGTTCCTCTCTGCGTACACAGCTGATGTCTCCTTGCATATGTCTTCAAATGCAACAGTCACGCAAGTAAACAAAATTGTGGTTATAAGTGGGTGAAATCACAAGTCAGTTCATTTCCCTGCACCCATTTCTTTGTAATCAGAAGATAAAGGCACTCCAGAAAATGCAGAGGAGGCTCTGCTATCCGTGGCATGCCGTGCCGGCAGTCAGCACACATTGTAAATCACAGTTCTAGAGCTTATTTATACAGCTAAATGTCATATGTCTAAAAATAATGAGTTTATTCAGAAAGAAAAATACCCCCCAAGTGATTAATTAATGGAAGGAGACTCATTCCCAATGTAACAGCCAGCTAGAGTTATTCCAGGCCTTCTTATTCCAGGCCTTCTCTTGAAGTCAATTACCTATTGGAAAATCTGTTCACTCCACCAAGTTGGTCCAAGTTCAACAGTGAGAAATAATGAAGCAATGATATATAGCAAGAAACAGTAAATTTGCCATAATTGCTTGTGCATCTCATTGTATCTTGTCAATCCCATTCTAAGACAACAAACTGGTTTTGGAGAGTAAAGTTAAGGAAAGTAGGGTTTAGGCAAGCAGTGACTTAGATGTTTTTTCTGCAGTGAATCAGTTTGCTTGTTGCTTATGTGTAGAAGCCTTCCTGAAAACACGAGTGACAGTGGCATTCTTAACCACGTATAGGACACTTGGTATCGCAGTTTTTGACTCCTCAGTGTCTTACCTCAGACTGAATTTAAGGTGAAAGAAGGTGGCTGTGCCATAGAGCACTATCACAGTATTGCAACTGCTGCCCTTCAGAATCCTCACCCAGCTTACAGCCTCTGTGAAGCACAGGTAGTCACACACAGATGCACTGGTCTCCAAGAAAGCTTCCTTAGTTCTTTTGCCTGGTCTTTCAGCTGATACATCTGGACCCTAAATGAGCAGGACTGGATGAACTATAACCACAGTGAACTGCTTTGCTGGACTGTGACTGCAGCTCAATAGCCTTCCCAGTTTAGTTTTGCTCTTTGCTCCCAGCTTCTAGAGTTTCATAATGGAGTTCCAAAACCACATTTTTCACAGTGAAACTTGGCAAAGTGACAGCCAAGAAATCATTTCCTTAGTAATTTTAAATGCATCAATATAGTCACTGTTAAGATATTCTAAGAAACGGAGGATGGGGGAATAACAACAGTATTTTAAAAGCCTGATGTCTCATGTTGGTGCTGATGGGGAGATGTCATTTGTCTTTTGTTCCTAAAAAGAGCTGAGATCCAATAATTTCAAAATATTAATGGCATGCTACATAAGCATCAAATGAATACATTGAGTAGGGCTGAGGCTGCTCTTTTCCAGTGGATTCCTAACGTGACTTGTCTACTAAAAAGAAAAAGCCTAATTGCAGGGATTCAAACAGTTGACAAAACAGAAGGGCTCTGGTGGGGTTTCTTTTGTCTCTGAAGCAAGTGAAATGCACATTGTAAAGCTTTCTAATTACAAACTTACCCAAGGAACTGTTCTGATCTTCAGGGTAAGTACTATAAGATTGATAGAAAACGTGATGAAAGTGGGTTTGGGGCATTTTGGGTTGATTGGTTTGGTTTTTGGTTTTGTTTTGGTTGGTTAGTTGGGTTGTTTTGGTTTGTTTTGGTGTTTTGAACAGGTACTGAGTTTGTGACACAAGGTAGCAACAGCTCAGCTGGGATATTCAGAGCTACACTTGACTCTGTGTTATCAGCCCATTGTCATGGTTTGTCTTTCTACAAGTCAAATCCACACCAGACACACAGTAACTCACAATTGCCTGGGAGGCGTTTCTTTAGCTTGTACTATGAGATGATTCCAAAGTCACGAAATCTGGGGGCAGGAGCAAATGTACCCACTGTTTTCTAGCTTGCCCCTGGAGGAGAGAGGTCCTGTAGTTATCTAACATCAAGTAAAGATCTCTCTAATTGACTGACTGTGTCTGGCCAGGGTAAATGAGGTGCAAAGATGCCAGAGAAGAGGTGGTAGCTGAAAAGCAGCTATTGGTTTGGAAGAGCATCAAGTGGGAGAAAGTGGGGCCTGTGCTGATGATTTTTGGTTTTCTGGATGTGCCTGTAAGATTGGAAGTGCCCTCCTGATTCACACTGTGGTGATGCACAGCAGTGTTTGTATTCTGAGGAGGGGGAAGTGAAACAATCACATGTTCAAAGGAAAACATATTTGATGAATCCACATACATTAATTTGCCACCAATAGAGATCCTTAGTAACAAAATGCATATTCTCTGCAGTAAGCATCAAGTGAGACAATGCCATGCAGATTTGTGATTTATGGTGCTCCATTTTATTGCCTTCTAGGTTTGTACCTGCTGAGAAAGCAAAGACCCAGGTGATGGCAAAGACCTCCTTCTGCTTTATCTGCCCAGCTTTTTGGTACTATGTGAATGAAGACCTCTCAGTCAGCCATCATTTGTTTTGCAGCCATGTGATTCTTAAAATGTACAAGAGCTATTCAACAAAGACCAGCAGTGAAACAAACAAACAAGACTACAGAACATGCTTGAAAATGCAACTTATTATTTTTAACTGCTTTTCCAAAAGGACCGAGCTTTTAATAATAGTCTGCTCTTGTAAAGCATCTCTCAGATGCGGACTTCAAAATGTGGTAGACAAATTGTCTCAACATGTCTGTGGGCTAGGTAAGTACTATTAATCCCTTTTTACAGAGGGATAAAACTGAACATCAGAGAGCCAAGAATACTGTTTTCCAGCTTTGGTGTTGCAAAAAGGACTGTCAGAGCTGTGAGTATTGTGTTAAATTCCACCCCCTAAGTCCAATTTAGCCTTTTGCCTTTCCAGCAGATGGTTTGTTATAACTGCATCTTTTCTGGTCATGGGTTATAAAATGGGCAAAGGCTGGGGTGGATGTGAGAAATGGACAGTCGGTCATTCCCAAGACATGCAACGTGTATCTGAAGTTAATTGTATGTTTGTAAGTTAAGCATTTCATAAGCATGTCAGGATGAAGGTAAGCTTTCTTAGGATTCCTAAGCCTGAAACTGACCTACTACCGTGTCGCTTCTCTAAGTTCACAGAGTGTGGGCAATCCCCCGAAGAATGTATAGCCCTGTTAATATTAGTGAGGGGGTTTTGTATATCACAGGCATGCTAGGTGTGGATTATTGGGTGCATGTAGTCAGCAACCTTACTTCATTCAATTTCTCCAACAGACATGAATAGAAAATGCAAGGAACTAAAAGGAAGTTAAGTTTATGATGGAGAGAAACCTAAAAAGACAGTAGTCTATGAAGGACTAAAGTCTAAAAACAATTTTTAGTACTTAGAAGTGAATATTCTTCCTGCTGGAAGGGGATATATATTGAAGTGGATTTGCTTAGGGTTGGAGATATACCTTGATTAACATTAGATCCTCTTTTGCTCAAAAAAGGCAAAAACTGTTGTTCTGGACATCTTAGGTTCCAGTGAGGATGCATGCAGCTGGATTTG
Source organism: Melopsittacus undulatus (assembly GCF_012275295.1). Taxonomy (NCBI): domain Eukaryota; kingdom Metazoa; phylum Chordata; class Aves; order Psittaciformes; family Psittaculidae; genus Melopsittacus; species Melopsittacus undulatus. Next base: position 114,099,172 of record NC_047529.1, read on the forward strand.
CCTTGGAGTGTTGTATCTGTTGTGGCAGTGAGGGCTACCTAAGGTTCCGAATTGCTGTGTGTGTAACTCCAGCCAGACTGCATGGCCTCTCCTTCTCTTCTACCCAAAGGTACCTTCTGCTGTTGGGTGCTCTGTTAATGCCTATCAGGGTAAAACCAACCCATTCTTGTGTTTATGATAGTTTCCCTCTGGCTTTTTCAGGCTTGTTTGGGGCCATGGGAAATGTCTCTGTAGGACCTCAGCTCTTCCTTGTATGTGAGGGCTTGCCTCTAGTCTACCTGTGCTAACACCATGCAGTGAGGTTATTCATACACACGCAGCCTGTACGGGGATAAAGTGCTTACCATGCTCTGGGATGCTAGTGAATACTTGGCATGGTTTGGGTAAGCTCTAAGGATGTAGGCAGAGTGAGTTAAAATGAATAAATAACATGTCATTTAAAGCACAGGGTAAGCTGCATGCCAAGGAAAGGGGCTGGAAAATTCACTTCTTGTTTCAGCAGCATGTGAGACCCAGTCACAGGACTGGCAAAAAAGGGAAAAATCACAGCTTCTTTGCACCAAGCTTGAGCTCCTAAGTTTAAAGCTTTTAAAGAAGCCAAGTAGTGCAGGTGACAGCAGTGCAACTTTCTGAAGGAATCTGGTCTTGGAAATGGGCCAGTTGGGAATATTTGAAGATCCCATTAGTCATCTTTTTGGTGTAGTTTTGGACACCAACAGTCTCCTACTCCTCCTGAATCTTCATGGGGTTTGCATACAGGAGCTGCACACAAAGGAGAATGCAGAGCTGACTTACAGAATAGCTCATGTTAGGGTAATGTGCTTCCGCTGGCTGATAGGGTGGGTGGTGGGACCCTCTAATTTTGGCCCACGAGGACATGTGAGCTTTAGCATGCTCCTGAAAGGAAAACATCAGGATGAAAAGCATCCATTAAAAACTTAAGCACTGTTAAAGATAGAGAAGGTGGAAAAATACTGCCTGTATCTTAGAATCATAGAATAGTTAGGGTTGGAAAGGACCTTAAGATCATCTAGTTCCAATCCCCCTGCCATGGGCAGGGACACCTCACACCAAACCATGTCACCCAAGACCCATCCAACCTGGCCTTGAACACTGCTGCCTTAAACACTATATGAAGAAGAAATATTTTGTATATCCAAGATTTTTAAGGTAAACATTAAAATAAACTGAAATAAAAGAATGAAGAAGTCCACAGAGTTACCAACAGAAAGAAACTCAAGATATTTGTTCATGGGGTTTTGGGCTGCTCTCTCCACTGTCACACCAATACCACAGCCTATTGCAGCTGTGGGAAAGAAAGAACTGAAGAGGATAAGAATGTCTTCAAGCAACTTCAACAATTATGCTTCAATGAGGGGCATAATGAAGGAAAGGGAGAAGACCCCTTTCCCTCTCCCATCTGTTCTTCTTATTCTTCATTTAACGTACACAAAGGAGAAGCTGTCAATAGTCACTCTTCAGAGTCAGGTTTTACTTTGACGATAGTAGACCTTAGTCCGTGCATAAAATTGGCTATATTAATAATTATTGTCTTTCTCCACACTTCACTCTTCCTCTCAATAGAAGAGTGAAGCCTGGGGAACAGGACATGGTATTTGTGGGTGCTTGTTCCCCATTACTGGATGCCTAAAGAAGAAACTCAACATGTTGCTAGTTAGCAGGAGGAATTGCCTTGTCTTCAGGGATCATCAAAGAAACTCATAAGGAGGAAGAGAAAGAATAAGTTGATTTCTGAGCATATAAGCTCTTTTCATGACTGGCTTAGGTTTCTGTAACACTTTTAGGAGCTATGTAGTTCTTTCCAAAGTGTGCTAATGCAAAGCATAAGAACTATGGAGGTGAGCCATCAGCTCATTAATACTGCCAGGAGAAAAGAAAAGAATGAGCAGACTCTGTGATGGGCAGCCCCAGCCAAACCAGATGCCACCTCTGTGGAATTAGATGTGCCGCAAACACCAAGAGCCTGTGATAATATGACCTTTAAAAACCTTACATTTCGTTAATGGAAAAATGAACGAAAGAAGCTGCTGCTGAAGCTTTCAAGAAGCTGGACTGCTCACTTATACATTAACATGTCACAGACTTTGCCAGCTGAGCCGGGAGGCAGAGCTGACAGGGGCTCCAAATCTCCCTTCTTATATAAACCTGCACAAAAGCTGGTAGCTGTGGGGGATGCCTGCTCTAGGACATGATGAATAGATCCTTCTGGTGCTTGCCAAAGTTGTTTCTTGCAGCACCACATTGCCTTTGGTGCGAGCAGCGACTGTCAGCAGTGGGTCCAGCAACAGCACTTGTATTTGCCACCACAGGGTGCAGGAATGGGTGGAAAAGACCAGACGGGGAAGCAAAGCTTGCAGGTGGGAAAAGGGCAGCAGGAGGGAGAGCAGACCCCCAGCTTGTGCTGTGGGAGGGTATTCTTAAGTAGGGATGCACTAAGCATGTGGGCAAGGGAAACGAGGCAATGTGCAGGGTTTTGGGGAAGGGGGAAACGTGGCAATAGGCAATATTGACTGTGTGCCTCCTCCATGCCTGCCTTTGTGTTTTCCAGACAGAAGCAGGGACCAGGAACACAGCGGCTGCAATGGCGAGCAGTGGTAAATGCCAGCTTTGTTAGCGTGCGTGGCAACTTACCAGGAGCTCAGCGAATTCCTGTGCTTGGAGAGCCTTGCGCTGGGAAGGAAAAATGAGCTGTGAAGTAATAATGATAATAACAGGGTTTGATGGGGCAGATGTAATCCACAGCTCTTCAGCTGATCCTGCCTTGACAAAACTGTTGTCACGGGGTTCTCTTCAGAAGTTCATTTCAACACGAGCTATGGTGTGGCTCAGGCTGATCTAGAGATAAAATACGGCATCTTTTGCTTCAAAGTTGTATTTACAGAGTACTTAAGTGAGGCAAATACCTCTAAACAATTGTCCATGAGGATTAGGAGTCTGGGGAAAGGTTTTGCACTCATTTATGTCACTTTTAGGTACATTTTCTGGCTTACTGTCAAGAAACCTTGGTAGTGCCGAGCTTCATGCAAGTATGTGTTTGTGGCAAGCCCATAGGAGCCAGGGAGTAGCAAATATTGACTCTCCTGTGTCAACAGAAAAGCAAGTGCAAAACTGGCTGTGGGCAGATCAGATTTCAGTTTTCAAAGTAAATATTTGGTGTATTCTCTCTGCTTTCAGCTTAACTGGATGTGTCGATGCTGAGAGGCTGAAATCCCTCCTGCTGCAGCTTGCTTCAGGCTAAGACACTGTTGACATGTCAAATTCTCTGCAATGTCCAGGTTGCAGACAGGCACTGCTCAGATTCCTTCTTCTAATCCACAGTGCCATCCTTCAAAGCATCTCATGCAACTTCTTTGGGGCACATTCCTGTACCCCTTGGATACTCAGAGCTTGGAAAATTCTGAAGGTGATGCAGAGGTTGCAGATTCACTACACTTCACTACATCCTTTGGACAAGAAATGTCTCCATGCTGTGATGAAATCCCTGTTATTTTAGTTATACTAAGGAAAAACACAAGCAGAAGTACTTATATACAGTGGGGAAAACTGTCACAGATATCCATGTGAGACTTACATGGAAAGAAACCATACACATTTTTGGGCCTTTGAGAATTCATCTCAATATGCTGCCTGGCTGGTGCTCTCCCGTCTCACCCCTCACCAGGGGCTTTGCCTGCCTTCCCTGGCTGTGACCACAGGTCTCCAGCAATTTCCTATGGCATTAGCTGTCACTATGAGAACCAATCCTACTCCTACCCACAGAGTCCTGCCCTGCCACCTCCCCATGGTGGCCTTGGATGTGCTGTTGGGGCTGTGCAGTGGTGGGGGTCAGAGCACCCATCCATGCTGAAACCTTTGCTTTTTGTTGTTGTCAGGTTGTCTTTCACTGGATCACTTCTTTCACCGTGTGGACTGTGAGGCTGCAGGGATGCTTGGGGCAACACTAGCAAAAGGTAGGTGAGAGGCAGGAATGAGAGGTGGCTGCAGGGCTGGGGAGGGGACCACTTGTGCATCCTGGCTTAAAGTCTCTCTGCCTGAAGCATCTTGTTTGGAGCTAAATATTTGGTGTCCATCCATCAACAGAGATACTTGATACCATTGTCTAAACTAGTCAGATGTGTGTAATCCCTGGCTGGCTCTTGGCTAAGAGCAAACATGACAGTGATTAGCTACTTTGGGGCAGCTTCTCATCAAGGAAGAGGTGGATATGATCTGCTAAATGGGCATCTCAGAGGTGTAGGAACCAGCTGCAGGGTTCAGGCTCAAACTAAATGTGGGGCTTGAATTCTCTGCCTAATCCCAGAGACTTTCCCTTCAAACCCATTGGCAGCTGCCACACACAAAAGCTTGCACAGAGTTATACTGCTGTCTATGGAGCCAAGTAAGTACAAACACAAACATCAGAGCCTCGTGAGAGATAAATTGCACTTCACCACATGTAATTTAATTGCCAGTCACTAACGAGCACATCTTTAAATGTTCCCTTTGTTTTCCCACTGGACAAAAGCACTGCATTGTGTTTTACTATGTAATTATAAAAAGCCAGGGCAGGTTATTTTATTTGATCACCTTTCAAAGGGTAGCTGAAGTCACAGGGGATCCTAAACCCTGCTCTTGGGAAAGTGGTTAATTTGGTTTAGTTTTTGCCATTTAGGTAGTACTCACCAACATTGTAGTCAAGATTTGCCACTGAAGCCTAGGGAGCTGTGTTGTGGACCACAGTCTTCTCCTGTCAAAATATGAGGGGTTCAAACCCAAAAGATGAAGAAAACCCACATTAAGAGTAGTGTGAAGATGATGATTGGATTCCACATAAAGTCATTGACAGCAATAAGGTTTGATAGGAAACAGAAGAGCACTGATATTTTGTTCCAAACGTGTTGGATTTATAGAGCCTGGAAGGAAAGATCTGGGGAGGAGTTTTGCAGGAATCTTAGCCCCCAGAAGACTTGTTCAGGTTCACAGTATGTTGGCAGATGCATATGTCTGCTCTGCTTCCTCAAATCAGGCAGGCTGGGCAGCTAGTGGGTGATGGCTGTGTATAAGGTAATGCAAGTCGAAGGCCTAAACTAGCATTAACTTCCCAAACAACAGCATTTATATGCACAGGGAGGCAAATACATCTTGATGATGTGTGCTGTTTGGGCTTTGGAAAGTAAATATGAAACACCCAGAGCATATGAAATGGAAGATGCTGTTCCAAGAGAACCAATTTCACTTGAAAATGTATTATGTGGTAGCCCAAAACCCAGGTCAGTTTGGTGGTATAAGGATACTGCAGTATAAAAGAAATACTAGAAAACAATGGAAGTCCCAGGGAATCAAATCTGAGATGTGATGATGCCATAACCTGTGTTTCTAGAACAGAGGAAACAGAGGCCTGAAGGTTTGTTGAAAAAAACCCTTATTTTCTTCTTTCTTTGCCAAGGTTCTGCTAATGAATGACTCAGATTTATATAAGAACAGTCTGGATGGGGTATAGTAAAGGTGAGTCACTATAACAAATATATAGATTTTCCTTGGGACTCTTCCTCGCAGGACCTTTATATTGGGAAAAACAAAGGGAAAAGTAAAGCCTTCATCAAAAGTCATATAGCTATAAATACGTGATTTTGGAACCACGATTAAATATTGTTTGTCTCCCTTTGCATACACATACAAGGCATTTATATATGATTATTGTACAGGAAAAGTGTAAGACTGTGGTAGCAAAAGATCAGCAGCACTATGGACATGAAATGTGTGAAGATCGGGCAACTCAACAGTGAGTTTAAGTGGGTCAGCCTTTCATATAATGACTGATTCTTACAGTGTGCGATGCACCCAGAGATCAGACATGTTAGATGATGTTGTTCCCCAAGCAGGCAGATGTTTGCCAGGTTACCTTTGCACTCTCCTGGAATAACCACCCATGTCAGGATCACTCCCACTGGAATTCTGCACAAATCACCTCTAATTAAAATTCCTTGACAGAAAACAGCTCTGGAAAGGCAATACCAAACCCATCCATTATGAACTTAAACTCCTGGCAACAAAATCAGAGAGGATAGCACTTGAATGGGAAGCATCAATTGGAGGATCCTGGAGCAGAGTTCACTCTTGGTTTTCACTTTCAGACTCTGAAGAGCAAATGGAACTGTGACCAGTAAAACAAAGGTCCTAGAAAGAGGTTCAGATTCCAGGAGGCTAGGGTTAGGGTTGTTTCCCTAGTGTGAGTATCCTCCTTCTGATCACCATCGCACTGTGCAGCATGAACCAAAAGAAGTGTTCTTTTGGTAGGAGTAAAACCTTTGTCAAGCAATACCAAGGAGGAACCAAAACTCATTTGGACACTGGGTATGTCTTCCCTGGAGGCAAGAACTCAGCGCTTCAAGAGAATCCATGGCAGACTCTACAAGGTGAGAAACTGTTTTATCCAAGTATCACCTCATTTTAAATAATTGCAGTTGTTATGTTAGGGAGTTGTTATGTTCTTTATGTTTGTGTTGTTTTCTATGTTTGTGTTATGTTTTTTATGTTTGTGTTATGTTTTTATGTTGACAATCTGTGTTTACCATAATGTACAGGGACATCCTATCCTTTTGATGTTAGTAAATAGAGGCAGGGAGCAGGGAAGGCAGGTATTGGGGAGCAAGCAGGAACTGGTTTTCAGCTGAATTATCTGGTTGTGACCTGAGGAGGTGCATGAGGAGGGAGGGAAGATGGGTACAGTGAATCACATTGGCTATGAACAGGGGAGGTAATGGAAGCTGAGAACAAGGCACACCACAGGTAGGCTGGATTGGGAATGTGATTTCAACAGCTGTACTTTCCAAAGGTCTCCTCACTCAGAAGCAGCACTTCAGCTCTGTTTGTCAGCTGTCAGAAGCTAATGAAGAGCCAGGTATTTGGGTCCCTCACAGATAATAGAAGGTTTTGTATAGCCTTTAGCTCACAAAGACATAAAGGTCTATTCCTGATGCTGCTGTACTGTAAGGGGTCTGTGTTTTGGTGCTGCTTGGGTCTGCATCCCCAGGTGACCTAGTCTGGAGATAGAGCTATGCTCTTATTGCCAGCTGTGCACTGCTGTGCATCCTGTGGTTGCATTCAGAGTGGTGTATGCAAGTAGCTGGTGACACAACTGGTGATGCAGGAGGTGAATGCAACAGCTAAGCACACAACTTCCTATGCAATTGCATGTGAGTAGGTCTGTCTCTCATGTCTTTAGCAAATACAGCTCAGCTATAGGAAACCAGAACTCTCCTTGGTCCAAGATTTGCTAAAGTTAGGGTGCTGTAAGATTATTTATTGATACAAAGGGATCAAAGGCAATGGCCAGACTCTGAAAGCAGAGCAGCTGAGATGAATGAGATTGTGGGGTTCTCTTGCTGCTATTGTCATAAAAAATACAAACTAGCTACTGCTTGAGAGGAAGCATTTGTACCCCCCTGGGCAGGCCATCCTGAGCCTGAAAACAGTGAGGTTTTGAAGAATTACACACAACAAAGAGTAAAACTGGCCCTGTTCTACTGGTAGAACATAGAAATAGATATTTGTTTCCTAAGTTTGATTATCAATTTCAGTGGTTTTGAACCAAAACTTCACCTTCTATTTTGACACAGTACTGTTAAACATTCAGATTCATGTGCCATTATCTCCCTCCTGTTGGCTGGTTTTTGGTTTTCTTGACAAAAAGTTCTTAACTTTTGTTTTACATCTGTAATTCTAAGCCTTTTTACTTTAATTTGAGCTAAATCTTTCAGGCTGACCTGAAATAATGTCTGGGTTTGCTTTTTGCATTGTTTAGAAGTATTTTTTGTTCAGCTCACCTCTGCCTTTGGTTGGAAACTGAAACTAACTGTGTTTGCCAGCTTTAAGTCAAAATGAGTAAATATCCCTTAGTCATTGGGTGAGATCTTTCACTGTCTCTGAGCATTATAAACCTATTGAAGTCAAAAGAACCAGACTGATTCATACCAGATGGTTATCTGGATCTCCAAGGGGAAGGAAATCAATATTGTGGATTAAATTTACCATCAATACAAGAAGACCTGTTTGCATTAGCGGGATTACATCTGTGCTTCCTCACGGATAAGCTTTGTTCCAGTCTCTGCTCCTAATACTTCTACCTTCATGCTGCAGATGGTGGCTCAAACTAGAGTAGAAGCTCAGGAGGTTTTTTGCTGGAGCAATATTTCAGCCTTTGGGCCCAAGATTTGCATCAGTGTTCATGTGACCCTAGATTTTAAGTAGCTTGTTCATTTTGTATGTTTGTGCTGGAAATGAGTGTGGAGACCAGAATGAAACAAAATGAATGGGAAAACAATTGGTTTGGTTGACTTTTATTTTTATATTTTTTAAGGATGGACACAATAATCATGAAAAAATGGGTTTTTTTGCTAAAGGAAAGTCATACAACAGGGGTACTTTGTATGGCCACCAGAATGACCATGGGCATGAGCAAACTGGTGGGGAAAGACTTCCTGAGGTAGTGCATTTACATAAGCAAGGAAACTGTTGCCACTTGGAAAATGAAACCTACGATTTATGAGCACAAAGGACTCGAAGTCAATATTTTGTTCTCCATAGTTATCCAATAATGACTTTGACAGTTCCTCTGGGTTTAAGGACATACAGGTTTTTTTTGGCTGGCAGGATGCAATGGACTAGCTGATTTCCAAAGCTGTCACTTATCTTTGATTTATATCTTCTATATTTCCCTTTTGGATTAGTTAGTACCATCAAGCTCTTGCCTGCTTTGGCTCAGTGTGCAGCAGCCTGTCTCCAGCATAATTCCAGAATGCCTTGTCCTGCATCATCTAGAGGAGGTTGCAGCCCTGCTTCTGTCTCACCCTGTTATGAGTGAGTTTTAAAACCTAGAAGGACATTAGTGTTGTGCCTGACCTTGTGCTGAGCCCCATGCACTCTTCCTAAACTTCTGTTGAATCTGTGTTTGTAGCAGATGAGGCACTGAATCTTTGTCACTCACCGCTGGTACTGGTGAGGGTGGTTCTTGCCTGTTTGAGTAGCATAAGCCTTTCTTTGCCAGTAGTGTTCAGCCCTTTTCTGAATCTGTGTCAGTTATTTACAGGCTTGAACTGATTTAAAGTGACAAGCACAGGGGGAACTGTCTAGGATGCATAATTTGCTGTGAATTATTTCAAATTAGAGAAGAAAGTGATGAATGAGGACTCTTGGCTGTAGTATCAGCATGGTCTCCATATGTCTGTGTGAATTTCATGGACAAATCCCTTCATAAAGACAAAGCCTTGTGCTGCACTTAGGGTCCCTGATTGTATCCCCTCCAAGGAGCACGGAAGAATTCTCTTTAGCATGATCACATGTGTTTGTTAAAGACAATGACATCTTTTTGAAGCACACGACAAAAGCAAAAAGGATTTGGGGTCTTGTTACTGCTGCACCTGTAGTGCTGCAGCTTCCTTATTCCTAGGGAATAAAGGTAGCTGCCATAAATATCCTTCTCATCTCAGGTTTTTCCTATTTTCTTCCCATTTCCTCATTTCTCTGTACCATCCATCTCCATTGTGCAAACTGAGTAATGAGACTGCACCAAGGGAGCCCAGACAGTGAAAGGCAGCTCTACAGGCATTAGGATTATTTAGCGTTAAGCTGTTATCAGGGAATGTTTATAAAAAAGAGTGTGTTCCCAACAGGCCTGGCACATAAAGAGCACATTTCTGGCTCCATGCGTAAATTCCTGCATGGAGATGTTGATCCTTCATCTAATGTTTGTTTTACCTGCTCCCCACCAGAGCATGTTGTTGGTAAGCACGTTGCTGTCCTATGGCCCCAGATAGCTGCTTCAGTGAGGAGTTCTACAGCTCCTTGATAGGGAGATTGTATTTATTTGCTTCTAATAACATCTATGCTCCTTGTGATTTCTTTGAGGGAGGTTGTTCTACCTGTAAAGCCACTTACAGAGGTGCTATTTTTTTCCACCTACCAAATCATTCAACTGTATTAACAGCAGGAAGGGAACCAAATTTTCTCCTATTCACTCTCTTAGATAAAGCACTTGCTGAGATAAAGGAAATACTGATGAGAATTTGGAGTAACTTGGGATCTTTTTTATAGTAACGCAAATTTTGAGGAGTGGATGCCATAAATGCAATATTACTCTGCCTGCTTCTTCACCCTGCTTAAAAATGAACGGGTAGACTATAAGAAGAGGGAACCCTGCTTCCAGTGGGATGGGAAGGAGTTGTTTCCCTGTGGGTCTGTAGCACTAGCATTGTATGAAACTGAACTTTAATCAGACTTGTAAATACTCTTCATGGAGTATTTGCATGGAATCACAACCCTCACTTTGGGAACAGCTCAGTGCCTGGGCAATGGAAGCATCTCTTGCCATCCTGGGGCAGTGCTTCCAGTGACTGGAAGACGACCTGGCACAAGTCACTGGGGCTTCTCACTGTGATACAGACAGGGCTAGAACACTTCTGCTGCTCTGCTCGGAGAGCTACAAACATTCACTGGCCTGAGAAAGCAGAGGGCATGGGGGAAGGTGATGCTCCTGATGCAGGCAGCACCTCACTTGTAGGACCTGCTGCTTGACTCCTACTTGTGGTCAAGAGCTTTCTCCAGAGTGTGTAAAACAGACATTGTTTTCAGTTCTTCATTTCACTGTTTTACCAGCTGTGCTCACAGTATGGTCCCAACTGTATCTCCCTAAGGAGAATTTTGGCCAAGTGATGGTGGCATCCTCTCTGGTCTCATAGCCTCCTGCTTGGAAAGATCTTCAGGTGCACATTTTCATGTAAAAGATGCCTTGTGTGGTTTGTGCTGAACCAAACTTCAAACAGTGATGACTTAACAGTGAGAGTGACAGAAAGACACTATAGAATGCCTGTGAAATTGTCTGATGGGGGTGATTCTGGCTTAATACAAATGTAGTATTTTGCTATGCCACTTCTCTGCCTGGTGGCTCTCTGGGTCCCATGGAAGCCACAAGCATCACAGGAGGTCCCTGAATGCCCGTACCTGGGGCTGATCCATCTTTCTACAGTGAGGGGAGCAGAAGGGCTCTGCAAGTTGAGCACTCTCTGAGCTCAGCCCTGCGGAGGTCAGGGGGAATCATGTCTATGGCAGGAATACTGGATCTTAATATGTTTTAGAGGAGGTATCTTGTACAACTATTTCCTCTGGCTTTATTCAGCGCTCTACTGTGCATGCCAATTAACCTAAGGTTTGCTTTTGGCAGAACATGCTTGCTTGTACAAGTCCCACTGCCTTTCTGCTCTAAATGGCTAATTTTACACAAGGGGGGAGCTTTTTAAACTTTAATCCCATTCTTTAAGAAGATCTTGACAAAAGAAGATGAGTCCCTTAAATACCTGCAGTTCCAGCATCCTGCAGCAATGAGGACACAGTTTTGGGAGCTCAAGTATTATACGTTTAATTGCAGATATATATAGTATAGCTGTGCAATGAAACTCTGCTCCCATAGAAGGCACTAGTAGCGTTCCTACTGTGCTTAAATAAGCCAGGGCTTCCTCATTTAGTCTTTGGCTGAGGAGCATGAGATGAGCAGCACAACTGGGGGCTGCAGTTCTTCCTTGTGTCACAGTTTAACTGCTGTGCTTGTCACTGTCCTGTTGTCTTTGACCAGAAAATCACCTATAAATTGATGTTTGTAAAGCTAATGTGTGTTGCTCCAGAGTCAATCACAGAATGTTAAGGGCTGATATGGAAGCAGAGCTGGTCTTCTCAACCAGCTGATTTTACATACCAAAACTAGGTCAGAGCTGGTGTGTACCAGGGAGAGAGCCTGTTCCAGCTGCTGGTTTTGGCCAGCCATTTACCTCTAGGTAAGGACAGTGGCTATGGAGAGGTTATCAAATCTGAATAGAACCTTCCCATGCTTTGTACTCCCATTGACAGCAAAAAACCACTCAGTATCAGGAAAAGCTTTTGACCTGCAGGTTCCTGGCTGCTCTCCGAGCATGGCTGCCAGCTGATGGTTGCTTCAGGAGCTGCTGTGGAATGAATCAGTGATTATAGCTCAGTTCCTGTTGACAGGCATCCACCTTACAACCTCCGCAGCTGGCAGCCTTGGTGGCAGGCACAGCAGAGAGGTCCAGGGCTGAAGGAGCAGGGAAAATAAACAGCGTTCTCATAACAGGATGTGACTGTCCTGCTTCCATGATTCATATCCTGAGCAGCATCCCCTGGACCGGTGCAGCCCAGCGACCAGGTCCTTGGCCCACTGGTTTGTCTTTGAGGTCCAGGAGACTCTCTGATATTATTGCTGTTTATGAGGAAACTGCTTTTGGCAGATATTGCAGGAACTCTTGCTCCTGGCTCTCCTGTGAGATGAAAAACTCTGCCTCAGTGAGGGCTCTCAAAGGGGCTTTGTAGTGCTGCTGGCTTTACCTGGGATCAGGATGTAAAAGTCATTTAAAGGTAGATGCTGCCTCATCTTACAGCATTGCCCTTGGAGCTGGTCTGAGCCTTCATCAAGGGGAAACATGGTGAGGTTTTTGGTGAAATATCCATCCAGCACCCACTTGCATAAGGTGTAAATACCTCTCTTCTCCTGCATCACCTTCTCCCTCAGCTTTTCAGTTAACTTTAGCATCTTCTGGCTGCTGAATAGTTAGGGAGCTTTATTGGGGTGCTTTTGGGATGCACAGCTCTGAGAGCACCAGGCTCCCCTCTAGCCCACTGACACCTCTTGCTTTCATTTCCAGCATCTGGGTGCCTTCTAGATAGATTTAGGTTCCTTCTGAACACCCAGAAACACACCAAGTTGCTGTAACAGAGACTTCTCTGCCATCTCCATGCTTTTCCTGTATAGTTTGTCTCACTATTTACAACCCAGAGAATGTGTTGGGAAAGAAGAAGGTAGAAGATATTTGTGATTGATGCCTGTGGAAAATGAGTGTTTCTGGTATCATCACAGTGTCACTAAAAAGGCGACTATCTCTGGTGCATAACTACCCAAACACAAGCTCTGAAAACATACAGCTGCCTTATTCCAGGTTTCTGAAACCTAGAAAACTGAGGATTCACCCATTTCCTTAAACATAAGTCATATTATGGCTATTCTTCTAATTGCTTACACTTCTCCTTTTGGAAAGACCAAGCCCTTGCAGCTCCCAAGAGGTCCCTCTGCACCTGATAGCCTGTTTCCTTTTCCATAGCTAAGTTTAGCTCTTGTTTTTCTTTCCTCTCATCCCCCAGGCAGATCTCACAAGTACTTAAGCTGTTTGTGTTTTCTTCCTGCCTCCATCAAGAAGTTTGTAGAAATAAAGTGCGAGTTTTGACATCATATTTGTGGGAAAAACATTGTAAGACCAGAGAAAAACAAAATGGTTTTCTGAAGGGACTGTGCCACCAAAGTTCTTACAGCAGAAGGTGCCTTTGATGGGGTTGAACTTATTCACCATCACAAAAATCCCTGCAAGATATTGGATTTCTCACATATCTCAGGTAAACTCCGTTCCTTAGCAGTCCCATGTCACTGACTTGGCTGCTGACCTGTATTTATGTTGTTGTAGTGTCTATGTGTATTGGAGATCCACAAATAGCCAAGAAGACAGGCCTGCCTTCAAGATTTCACAGTCCAAATGTATGTCAAGGTGGAACAGTCAATGAAATTAACAACTGTGGAAAGGCTGAACTGACTGTAACAGAGCAAGAGTGAGCAGGGAGGAGAAATCAAAGCTGTTGACTGTCAGTCATGGGCTTGACATTGACATCTCTCCATTCATTCCCCATAGGCAATGCTTTGCAGGAGAAGCAACAAAGAGGAAGCTTTGAAGAACACTGCTCTGAGGGCTGTGAGCACATTAGGAACGGATGGAAGTGCTGATGCACAAGAGGAGGAGGTGACTGCTTCAGGGCGCTAACCCAAACTAGTGAGGCTGTAAGGTAACCATAAGTCTCTGTAGGGCTGTGGTGTCTGCCCAGACCCCTGGTGAAGGCCAGGGTCCTTGTAAGATGGCTGTGTCTGGAAAACCAAATAATGGGACAAATTTTAGGGTCATGAAAAGTTCAAGAACTCCTCCGTGTGACTGCACTATGTAGGTTGAAAAAACAGCCTGCCTGGAGCAGGGCAGAAGATCAAAACAGATCTGAGCTCTCCCAGCAGTATCCTATCTCAGATAATCTTCTTCTATGACATTAATTTCCTTGAGCAGAAGATTAGGCACTTTTAAACGAATTAGAGCGATTTTAGTTTCTGCTGTCCTTGCATATTGCTGCAGTAATCGGTGCAGTCTCTCAGTAGCCATCACAGAGCTAAAAAGGTTACTAACAGTTCAACCAAAAAATAGACAAGGGAGTGTCTTAAAGGTTGTGTGGAATTACTGAAGAAAGATGTATCTGATCTGTGGTCAAGGTGTTAAAAAGCAAAGGCAGCATTCAGACAGGCATCCCAGCTATCACCTGGCCTGTATGGATAAACCCAGGAATATTAATCCCAAAAGCAGAACTTGATCAAAAGATTAGTATTAATTTTTGTGTTACCAGGGCATATACCTTTTGCAGACTGTATCCTTTGAAAGCAGAGGTACCACAGTCTGTACTAATGCTAGAAGCATCCCTATCCGCTGTATTACTGGAGGCCTTTCTTCAGGTTAGTATTCCTGCAAGTCACTGCATTGTGCTGTGTGGATCTGGCTCCAGCAGAGAAAGGGTGGCCCAGCTGAGCTGCCTGGAGGACCTCAGTCACATGAGATGCTTTGACGCTTCCTCACCAATGGTTTTGAAGCTCTATTAACTGACACTCCAAAACTGATTGAATTTGATGAGAGTCTTTCCACTGACATCATTGCTTTGATTTATACCCTTAATACATAACGCATTGTTTCAAATGTGAGTCTTAATATCCTTATCCAGTCTGCAGCTCTTCCAAGTTAAATATGAATAAACAGAGAGAAGGAAAAAAACCCACATGACAAGTTGAAGAGATTTCTGTTAGAGGCCACTCTTGGCTAATGCCAAGAAGCAGTGGGAAAGGGTGTCCTTTGCTCAGGAATTCAGTCTGAGGAACTCTTTTCAGCCAGAAAGTTGCAGTGCTGAGTTATTTTCTATCAGAAAAGGCAACTGAACCCCTCATGCAGTCATTAGACCAGTAAGTAGGTTAATGGACTAAACCCCTTGTATGTTTATGTTAATTAAATCTCTCAGCCAGTGTATTTTCTTCTATTTTTAGTCTGGTTTCCTAAGGAAATGGGGCTTATGCAGCCACGGCTGTCTGTCCATCTGTTGGTTCCCCTTGTAGCTTTCAAACTGTCAGCAAACCTCATCCAATCTGGAATGAAGGGGAAGCCTCCCAAAGACGTTACCAGTTTTAGGGATTTCACAAAGACTGGTGGAAGTTTTCCAAAGGTTTGATTAGTGTCCCCTCAAGGTAAAGCTGTGATCATTCAGCCATTGCCCTTTCTGTTTGCCCCAACATACAATGTACAAACCCCATCTGCTTTAAAGCAGCCACAGAAGGGGCTGTTTCTTGCTCACCCCAAAGCAATGGAAAAGTAAAGGTTTTGTCACTGAAGACTTGTAAAGGATTGGAGGGGAACTGCAGGGTGTCAGACAGGAAACAGAAACAAGTGTGACCACTGTGGTGAATAGGTGACAGCATGAAGGGAGGGATGCTTAGGAAGTATCACACACTGTCAGTTTTTCAAGGACATGACTATTTTTGAAGCAAATACAATAAAACCTGAGACTATTGTGGCAGGAAGGAGGGCAGAGTAAGCCTAAAGGTGTAACTGGGCTGTCATGGGCTAATTTTGGTGGTACAGTGGGGGTACGTAACAGAAATCCATATGAAACAGTTTCATTAGCTCAGCTGCTCAAAGAAGAACTTGTTTTATCAAGCTCTCTGTTGGCAATGTTAGGCTAGGGAATGACTGAAGTTATTCAGAAAACATGCTCTTATGATTTCTTTGGGGTTGTGCAGTCGTACTGATAGAGATAGCAACTCTTTTCCATGATAAATTGAGGCCAAAAAGCATACCTACGCTCTGCTGCCTGCGTTCCTCACAGCACCCACTGGGTTTCTTTGATTCCAGCACTCAGTTTTACTTAAAAGGATGATTGTTTTGCTGTGCCCATGCCACTAAGATGGGGCTGTGATGATTAAATAGAGCCTTTGTGAGCAGTTCCTTGGCCTGTGTGAGGAGGATCCTTCTTTACAGCTATATGAAAGCTTATACTTGGATGGCAATCAACATGCCTTGGTAGATGAAGCATTGGCCGCCTGTGTATCATTAAGGAGCTTGAAGAATCAATTCAGTCCAGACAGCAAACAATGAACTGCTGACACTTTCAGCTCTGCTAGGGCTCAGAAATACCAGCGTGCACATCTGAGCCCTATCACTGGAAGCACACAAGGATCAGATTCTTCTGGTGACGGCTGCGTTTTCATTGTGAACAATCTGATGGGAGCCTGATGGTGTCCAACACAGCCATTCCTGCCTTGTGATTCTTTCGCCATCTGAAACATTGTTAGTTTTAATGACATAATTATCCTTTATGTATTCAGTTAGACGTGTGGGTTGCCTTTTTTTCCTTTCTTCTCTTTTTTTGGTGAGTTATAATTAGTTTCCCTGAGAAGCAGCAGCTTTAATGCTTGGGTAGTTTTCTGAGAAGCTGGGACTGAAAGGAGCATTTTGGGAAATGACAATTATATGTCCATGGGTTTTATTTGGTGTGCTTTATTTTAGTCTTTGTCTAGGCTGAAAGCTCTTGTTGACTGGCAGAAGATGGATTGAATCAGTAAAATTAGGCAATTTCAGGCTCCCCCCAGACAACAACATACAAAGAACTTGTATATTGACTGAAAGTGCAGTTGTTTCATTGAATTCAGACTAAGTATTGGTAGGAAAAAATGACTGCCCCTTTCCCCTGTCCTCCAGGGCATTGCCTGAATTCACATGCAAGTTCTTGCTAAACTTTTCTAGTAGTTTACCTGTAAAATGTTTGTATTGAGGTAACTCTGAGGAGCTGAGATTATTTAGTCAGTGGGTGTTGGAACACATAAAACAATGGCTGTTGGCTTGTAAATGACCTTGTAACGTTCTTCTGTATTCCCCTCTCTGTGGTGAGCCCAAGGTGGCCCATGTCTGTCCTGGGGATCTAGCAGTACCCCATGAAATCCCCCCAGGGACTACTGCACCTGCATGGATCCATGAGGACTATGCAGTGGGTTTAAGCCCCCCTCCACTAACTGCTATCCCTGCCTGGTCCTGGCTGCTGGGGAGCCACAGAGGGGTCCTGTGAAGAGCATATTACTTGAAACAAGGAGGGAGAGGGATCAGTAAGTGATTGTAAGTTATTTCACCCATCCAGATTCTCCCAGCATCAAGATACACCATGGCAAAGCCAGGGTATCCATCACTTCTGGGAGATGGCAACTGATTTCTCTCTAAGAAAGCCCAGAGCAGCTAGAAAAGGTAAAGCTTTTGTAGGTCCCTTAGACAGCATCTCTCTCTCACTCTCTATCTTGTGTTTTGGTTTGGTTTGGCTTTTTTACAGTTTATTTTAGAATGATGCGTCCATGCTGGTTTTACCCATTTCTTGCAACGGGCTTCCAATCCCTTATTTTAAATGAAATATTCCCAGATGGAAAAACTCATCTGCTGGCAAAGTCAGTGATATAATTTGTTTATATAGATTCAGTGCAACTAAAAGGGGAGGAAAAAAAAGGGGGGGAGAGAGAAGAAAATTCCCTCACCATCTTGTACTTGTTACTTGTCAAGTTGTGTACGGTGTCAGCAAAGCTGCGCTCTTTGAGGGGTCAGGAATGGTGTGGCCCCAGAAGGCCATTGGGAAGAGGAGACAGGGTGTCTGTCACTCTGTCTTGGAAAGAGTGTGCTACATAGTTCTCATTTTCTGCGTGCATGATTAAAATTAAAGGGGAAAAATACATTCTTGGCTCTAGCGCTGGGAGCCACACAGATGTGAGCTGAATGGAAAGCTGGGGTTTGTTTGCCTCTATGTCACTGCTTCCTGTGACCTGAAGGATAGATTTGTCTCAGGGTTTCCTGCAGCACAGGCAAAGATGTTCATTACCCTTTTCAGAAATCATGGAAGAAAAGTGCCATATTCACTGTTTTGTGGTGTGTTTTCTGTGTTTTAGGTTAAGTGGGTCTGGCAGCTATCCAGAACCCCAGATCTGCTGGAGGTTTTCTCCATTCCTTCATTTGAAGCTGAGCATCCCAAGCACTTTCCCAAATCGATCTATGCAGCTTCTCATAAAGCCAGGTAAGGCACATAGAGAGATCACGAGCCCTGTGTGTCATGTGGAGGAAAGCACATGGGAGCCACATGTGCATTTATATACCTCATTTGATGATGAGATCCACACACACCATCTTCATCCCCAGTCAGGGGACTCTGCATGCGTGACCATGGCTAGATAGACATACTTCTGCATGTGATCAAACACACCCCAACTATCTATACATTTCCTGAGGATGGATCCTGATGAATGAGCTGTGATGAGTACCCAGGGTGGGTGTCCTTGCTGCATGGCCCTGCATGCAGGCAGTGCCAGAGGGCATTTCCATAGCTGCCTGTTCCTCATTAGCCCACAGCCCCTCCTTTGTGCGTGGGCTCCCACTCCATTCATGTTACCTGCATTTTCACCCTCACACAGCATGCAGGTATCAGCAGGCATCAGCTTGCTGCTAATTGCCTCCTTCAGAGGCTTCCCAGCTCCTCATACGGGCACCATCCATGCTGCAGCTCTCCATCCACAGACTAGAAAGCCTTAGCCTGAAAAGGCAGCCACTTCACATGGTGCCTTAACGTGAGGTCGCTGGGGTGAGCAGACTAAAGTCTGACTTCCAAAGAACTGAGTTCAGATTTTGGTTTCAGTTGCAGGGTGAATGATGTTTGAAGAGCTTTTAATCCCTTGGGAAGCTTTCCAGCCCCTGGGGTTATCACTGCTTAATCATGCCCTTAATCCGGCGCTGGGTCATTTGCTCTCAAGATAGGGCTTGTTCAGAGACTTTCATGGATTTCTGTTTGCTTGCTTGCTTTTTAAGTGGGACTGTTTTCCAGTTTAATTTGGGGTTGGTTGTGAGCAGTGTCTGCTTTCAGGAGGTTGATGAGAGCTTTTTGATGTAGAAGAAGCTGAACATCCTTCCTTCTGGTTCAAAGGTGCATGGCACCAGGAGACGTAAGTGGGAGAGGGAGTAAGGTGTGCAAAGGAGAATGGGGAGCATGAGCTAAACCATGGTTGTCATAAGACATTCAGAGAAACTGAAATTGTTTGGATTTTGGTTTTTACATAAAGTATCACTTTTTTATAGTGGAAGGAGGGATGAAACTGTCTGGTGGTGTGGGCCAGAGCTGATGCTATTGCATATCTCCCATGTTCAGGAGTACAACTATGCTTTGAAAGAGGAGTTTACCCAGGAATATAAGGAATGGTGAATGCATCAGCTCCTGCCTGCATCTTTACATTTCAGTTCTGGACTCAGCAGTCCCCCTTTTAGGATACAACAGGAACATACTTTGCTCTGCTCCAGTAGCAGCACTCGATGGAGTGTTACTGCCTTCTTAAGAAATTAGACGATTCGTCTAAAGCTTTAGGCAAGGGACACATATTTTTAAGCAAGTCTAGAGTGTCTGAGTGATGCCAGCAATAACAATCTGTAAGTTACAGATGAGGTGCACTGAGGAAGCAGTGTGTTATCTCTCTGAATGTTTAAATTCTTGCACATTTTGGCAGCTTCTTTAAAGAAGGCAAGAGCTGGACTGTCAGCACTGATTTTAGTCTTGCAGTGCTATGGCTTTCTATTTATAATGGGAATGAAAGAGGTCCTGAAGGCAGAATTTCTTGTCAGGGAATTAAAAATTCCCTCATATCTGCAGTGTTTGCTTGAATTTAAATACTTGTCATGGTTAATGAAAGATAGCCTGAGTAAGAGGGAGCAAAGCAAGTTTCCCAGGTCCCACCAGCTTGCTCATGGCTTCTTTCTATTTGTGGTCAAAAATGCAGCCCTTGTGAATGGCTATGAGGTTCTATGGATGGCAAAGTGGGTAGCAGTCCTTCACTAAGGGAATTTCACTTCATGCAGCTATCTAACAGCCTTGGGTGTTAATGTGGGAGTCTGGCCTGTCTTGCTTATAGCAATTGATCAAATGTATAGTGCCTACATATATATGCTCCGATTCTGTGCACTTTCCTGTTGTTATCCTTAGGTGGAATGGGAGACATACCCAGTGTGCAGCAAGATGCAGGGCAGAGCTCTGGTTGTGCTTGCAGCTGCAGAACTGCCCACTGCTCCCTGGTGCAGGAGCTCTGTTGTTGCAACAAAAACCGGCTTCAGTCACATAATAAGCATTACAGGCTCGTTGTATTTAGTTCACATTCACATAGGGCAACATTCAGACTCTCCAGTGACTGCTAATTAATTTGTTTTCTCATACTTTACATAGATCTGAATTGGCACCAAAGCCCAAAAGGGAAGAATCCAGCTGTCAAAAAGTGAATGTCTATAATGAGTGTAAGGTGTGGATGGAAACCACACACTTGTCACACAGCAGCTATGACATAAAAGACTGTATTGCTTCCATACTGTTTCCCACAAGGCAGAGAGATATTTTAGGAGGGCAGAAGATGTGATTACAGGAGACAGCTACATGGAAACCGTTATTGCCTTACTTTATACATTGAAATGGAGTTAGAAATATTATAATAAATATTAAGTTCATGGATGAATAACTAAAATAAGTAAGCATTAATTAAACATAGCTGGCTAGCCTGTGCAGCATTGTCCAGCTGAGGAAGACAGGATTAAGAGGTGGAAGATGAGGTGTTCCTCCTGTCCCTGAAATTAGTTTTATCTAAAACCTCAGTATTTCATATTTTCCACTGATTTCATATTCTAGACCAGCAGCATGTGCCTCAGTTTCTTCATCTCTAAAATGCTGGGGTTTGCTAACCTAATCCCCAGGCTATTGTCATATATTGATTACAAGTTATATTAGGACCCTGGAGTGAATAGCTATGGAAACCTGAGATATTAATTAATCAATCACAATGATGCTCAAGGCTTGCCTGCCTGCAGTGCCACCCTGGCTGTCACCTCACTGTTCCCAGGCAAGCCTGCACACTCACACCTAGCACCAGGCTCCTGCAGGCAGTATCAGCTGATGAAATGGCTCTGTAACAAGCCCTAGGGCAGCTGCTCTGTTGTAAGTTAATCTTCATGCAGTCTGATGACCATAAAGAGTAATCCTGATGTGTGGCATCTCTTTCCATGACAGCACAGCACCATGGGTGCCTCTACCTGAGGAGCCCTTCATGCTCCCAGTGGTCAGTACATATGGAGAGCTGCTCTTGCAATGTCCTGTTTTCCCCATGATGCTTCAGAGATCCTGTGATGTCTTGGGAAGCACCTTTGAAAAGGTTCAAGAGAAGTAAGTAACTCTATGCTTTAACTAGGTTGCATTACTGAAAATGACTTGGATGATGAAGCAAAAGGTAAGAGTTGACAGGTGACTAGCAGATGGCAAAGGACAAAAAATAGGAGGTGATGTACAGCTCATTGAGCACCTTCAAGTCCTCCAGCTCAGTTGAGGGCTGGGCTGTGCTGCTCACCAAGCGAGCACGAGTGAGGCAGGAGTAGAAACCAGCACCACAAACCTCCTTATAAGCAGTGGAGCTGCAGGGAGGTGGGACAGTCAATCGCATGACTGATTTTCCAGTCCCCATGGTGTAACTGCAGAAATACCAAGCTGGAGTCTCCAGGCCTGCATGGAAATACAGAGACAGCCCTTCCCTGGGATGCAGTGGGAGGTGTGTGGGCTGCCTCCTGCTCCCTTTTAGCAAGAGAACATCTCTACAGCTCCTCACACCACCTTCTGCAGAATGACAACCAACATATGACTTGGGTTTGAAATCCTCGCAGCTGATGGAAAAACAATTAAGATCTCATTAAAATTCTATGTAGAGAGCCAAGAAAAGGAAGATAATGTCAGAGGAAAGGTGATACGTAGGACAGCACAGAGGATTCTCTGAAGTTAAGCCTGTCATTAGGCGGGAGCACAGAAGGTGCTAATTGTACAGTGCATTTCATTCATCCCACAAAGAATAATTAACACTTTCCATTCTGCCTTCCCTGTCGCTGAGGTGAATGGATTCAATGCATATGCTCGCTTGTTAAGGTAGGAGCTGTCATATCCTGGATCCTGAGATGCAGAAGAGTTTTCCTGCTGGGTTTCTTCACTGGCTGAACAGGAATCACTGTCAGTCATGTGAGGGAGTGCTGATTTCATTAATCCCTTTGTGAGTCTACATCTGTTGCCATTACAGAAATTATTGAGCCAAGATGGGAAGCATTGGAATTAGCATTGTAACTGGTTTTCAGGGAAGCACATGCTTAAATATTGCCCTAAATAGGGAAGGACTGACCAGAGATTTCTCCTAGCATCAGAGTGAACATAGATGTGCTAGCAGGGAAGGAGCACAGTGCAAGCAAGCAGTGCTTGGTCCAATGCATGAGCACCCTGGCAAGGTGATGAGGATTTTCCTTAAGGTTTATTTCCTTAAGGTTTATTTCCTTAAGGTTTATTTCCAGGCTGATCCAGCTGTTGACAGAGAAGCCAAAGCTCTTGCAACGCACAGACCTTCATGTGCCTCAGTGCCCTGGTCGCTATCAGTCTTGAGCAATGCTGTTCTGACAGAGGGATGACTGCTTTGCAAAGCAAGTCTTACCCTCGCCAGGTTCAGCTTGAGTGTTTGCACACAACTTCCTGGCCTCCCACACTCCTCATGGAATTGAACTAGAGGTGATTGTCTTCACTTCCTTTTAAACTGGAGAAGATACCATTGCATGTATGTAGCTGACATTCTTTACTCCAGTGGTGACTACGCTTCAAGGCTAGGGTGAAGTGATCCATGTCTATGTGACCTTTCTATTTCCCAGAATTAATTCAGATTAATTAGCTAAAGATTACAAAGCACTTGGACATTCCTGGCTGAAAATTCTGTCTCTAAGTATAATGATAATGATACTTTACACCCTCTGATACTTTAGCAGGAGTCTCTGTAAAAGAACCTATGCATGTACAAGCTGCTATGTTCTGTGTTAGCTGAAGTTGTTCATCCCAATTCAAGCCAGGGACAGCCCAAAGACCCATTCTTTCCTTCTGCCTCAGTCTAAGCATCTTCACAGTTTTGGGAAGTTTGCTTTAGGATGCTGTGCTCTTCATGCCCACCAACAGCATCACAAGATTGACTGGCTCTCAGGCTTGCGAAGGCTGTCATGCCAATGAAGGAGCTGCAGTCACACAGCCACTCCACTGCCCTGCTACCCCACTGTCTGCATTATGCCAGTGCAGCTAAAGGGGGTCCTTTCTTCCCCACAGAAGACTTGCTTCTCATTGGCACTTTGGGCATACAAGAGTAGGCAGCTGCAAAATGCCAGTTTATTTTCAACATCGAAGACACCTGCTACCATTTCCATAGCATGTGGGCTCTGAGAGTGATGAGCCAAACTCCTGCCAAACATTGGCAAGGGCTCTTAAGACAAAGGTATAAGATGCCCTCACATCTATTTGTCCTTTGACACAATCTGAAACAACAGAACCCTGTCCTCAGTCCCACCATTCCCACAGAGGTTCTAGGAGCCAGGGAACATCTGTAGGACCCACACCTCACCTGTGCTGCCCAGTGCTTGGCTCATCTGTTAACTACACAACTAACATTTGTGGAGCTTACGTTGCTTCCATATGGCCCTTTCTGTTGCGTCCAATCCAAGCTAGCACACGAGTAGTCCCTGACTGAAATCGGATTTGAGGGAAAAAGAGAAAAGTTCAGAGGGCTAAAAAGGGATATGTTAGAAACAAGATTCTCACATTTCTCAAAGCACTGACACTATTCCCAACCTAGGCACAAGTTGTACATGAAGTCACTTAAGAAGGATCTTCTTTGGGCCAGTCCACCTGTGGCTACATAGTCTAAAGGCTTCACCCAGCCTATTTTCATTCATGGACTCCTACCACCCATCCTTGGACCTTGTGTTCCTCTGAATTAACCTGAAAACGAAAAGGTAATCAAATGTAATAACTGGGCAGAGGGAAGTAGGGAAGGAGATTCCTTTGGTGCTTTGCTGAAAACTCAAATGGATATGGTTGGTGATGGTGAGAGTAACTGCTGTACTAGAGGGATGTGTGTGGGGTGTGAGCAGGTGGGGTGCTCATGGGTACAAGCATGCAGGCTGCTATGGCCGGAGATGCTCTATGTCCAGCAATGAAGAAAACCTGTTTTGATGGAATCATGGAGCTGTTGACCTGTGGGATCAGCAAAGCTTGCAAATATAGGTCATAATCTTAGAAGTCTCCGGACATTCACACAGAATGGCAGAAACAACTAGAGAGTTCCTGGGCAGCTGAAGAGCAATTACCCATCCTGATCTCTCCAACTGGCTGAGGTACCTGTCTTGGTTTCATTCCTCTGTAAATTGAAGCAGCAGATAAAATCAATGAAATCAAACCCTGCAGGTTAATGATACTAAAAATAGTCATTCCTGTGGGAAAGGTGGGTCATAACATTACAAAAGGCTATTGTGATATTGACACAATTCCTGTGTGGCAACCAAAAGGCATTTCTGTAAGAGTTGTGAATGCAATTCAGTCACCACTGTAGCAGGGAGGGAGGGTCCCTGTTGGTTTAGGGACAGGAGACCACCAGCTTCCACAGTTCTGGAAGTATCACTGACTTTCATATGCCTAACAGGAAACATTTCTCAGGCTGGGCACCCAAATCCAGAGGCCACTTTTAAACCTTGTTTTGTTTTTTTCTTGTTGAAGTGGAAGAAACATTTCTAACATGCCGTCCATTCTTACAGGCACATTGACATGAAAGTTAATCATAGTTCTGGCCCCAGATGGTTACAGTGCATCTGCTTCTCCATCTGTGGGAGTCTTAAAGGAGGCTTGATAGCTGTCCAAGTAAATGCTTTAAAATTGTATCGTATAAAGGCAAAATAACAAGATACATGATCCAGAACAATCCCAAAGAAAAAAAGAGGTGGAATAAGTGTTCCAAGCTCTCAGTTGTGTCCTATAGGTTTTATCTGAAATACAGATTACTGTACGGCATGCATGAAGTGTTACTCATAGTAGATGTGCACTAGAAGATGTACCTACGTACTTTCATTGGAAAATTATATAGAAATATATGTCTTGCTTTTCCCTGGACAGTAATCTTACAATTAGGTAACATATAAGCAAATGTAAGTAAAACATTTTCCACCTATTTTATATTATATTAATTATATGTCATAGTCCTTTCCAACCCTAACTATTCAATGATTCTATGATATCATATATTGTACTGTATTGACACTTTGTATGGCTGTCTGTAAGTAAGCTTGCAAACTGGCTTCAAAACAGCCATCACTCTATTCCATCCCAGAAGCCCTTGATAAGTCAAGAAGAATGGTGCAAACTATTTACAGTTTCCTTCTGTCCTCCCTGTAATGTCAGGCAAGATAAACACAGAAACCTCTAGGGCTGAGGTGTGAGATGTGGTATTGATGAGGAAATGCAGAGCTCAAAACATCATTAGATCAGCTGGTGAATTAAGATGGAGATAAGGTAATTGAAATCCTATTGGGAGGATAGCGGGGGAGCCCCTAGGTCCCTTGCAGGCTTGTAGAAGAGGCCAATAATGATGAGGTCTGAGACCGTGGGAAGTTTCAAGTGATATGAAGCTTGATCCGAAGCTCAGTGAAGCAGAAGGAATCCCCCATGGTGCATGAATATTGCATATGCTATGGGACTTTCTCTTTTTTGAAGAACAATTACCTCCGATCCAGAGACATGAGAATTCCACTAAACCTCAGTCTTGTTCTGCATGAGGGTTATAGCAATAAGAGGGAGGAAGCAGCTGGTTTTACTCTCGAGGTGAATATGATCATAAAGTTAATTTCTGTATCATTCCTAAGTCTTATCCAGGGGGACAGAAAAGTCATTAAGACTCACTACATTGAGCTGCAAAAGCTGAAGGCAGGGAGGCAGTATGCCATACCTACCATAAGCAAGCAGAGAAAGAACAGAGGGAGATGGGCATGACCCCTTGCCTCATCCTCATCACAGCTGCTCAGAAGAAGCAAGCAAGCAAACTGCATGTCTGTCACAGAGCAGCACATTCCCTCTCTTCTGGCACAAGATGTAAGCACAGAGTATTGCAGTGTAAGTAAAACCTTTAATGGGGGTTGAGCCTTACAGCTATGCATATTAAGGCCCTACAAGTTTACAAACAGACATCATGCGTGTGCTTTAGTTTGTCATAACAATAATCAGTGGTACTCAAGAGCTGCTCTATTGTCACAGAAACTCACTGCTGCAGCCTGGAAAACCCTCTCTTTCTGGTAAGACTCAGAAAAAGGGCTGCTAGCCATGTACGTGATTGCTGGGTGAATGATATTGTCCATTGAGCAATAGGCTGAGTAGGTTCAATGAAATAAGCAAGCAGTAATATGCTACCCTGGGAATAAATACCATGGTATGTGACACCACTGGGGACAAAATGTCAGTGCAAAATGTGTAGGTCATACTGTAAGCAACCCTTAGGGGTAAGCATCTGTATTTACAACACTCCTTACAATTACTAATGCTGCACTCAGCAATTCTATATTAGAATTGGTATCTGTTGTTTAATGCATGGTTGAAGACTGATTTACAATTTGATTCCAACTCCTAAATGAATTGCAATTATTCTGGCAGTTATTAATGAAGTTGATGTGCAGGAGTTTCTGTCACAGTATCCAATCTGGTTTTTATGGCTGCTATTTTATTGGTCTGTGATTGCTCTAGGATTGACTTTGCTTGCCAATACTTATAAGTTAAAGGCAAGTTTTAATATATTTCCTGGCTTACATGTAAGATTGGGGGCAGGCTTTTTTTAATTTGTGATTTGGGGATTCTTTGCTCTTCATCTTCCTGATTTTTTTCCTATTAATTTCTAATCCAAGTTGCTCCAAGTCTGTGGTATATTGATCTGTTCCATATAAAAAGGATAATAGCATTTTTCCCTGAATAAGCAAGAACGCTTGGTGAGATGTGTCTTCTATTTAGACAAGAAGGAAGAATCCAGGCAGGAACAGTACTCCCTAGGAAGGATAACTGTTGCTAATGCATCATCATAACACTGTAGTGAGTATATCAGCCTAATGGAGCTGGGAAACAGGAAGACCTTGGCCTTTGCTACTACTGTGTAGCCTCTTCCCTTGAATCTTTTTCCTGGAGGGATGTCTCCACTAGGGAGGGAAGCAGTCGGATCCAGAGTCAATATTGGGGACCAAGGAAACCACAGGAAAATGGGTATTTCTAGTCTACATCTGGCAGGGTGAGAAGATTGGGATTAGCTACCCAAATCAAGGTCAGATCTCTCCAAGAGAACATTAGAGACATAAACTATGGGGGGGGGAAGCCTGTTTAAGCAAAAGGCATGCAAACAAATCAGCAATTAGAAAGTTTCTAATTATCAAGACAGCAACAATCTAGAGCCAGCAAGAGAAATGGGAGGAATAAAGCTGCCTGCTTTTAAAGTGGAGCTGGAGCAGATAAACTCAAATCCTTCTGGGTGCTGTGCCTCCTTATAGTCTGGACTCAACAGTCTGCTGCATGAAGGCTGATGAAGACATCACACTTAGTGCAATTTCCCGTTGTCCTTCCTGGTTTTGCAGTGATAATCCTTGGCAGAAAGGATTAACTACCCAGATCCTACCTGGCAAGGAGCTTGGGCCTTTCCAAAGGATCCTGACATGTCCTGGTCAATACATGAATTTATAGTCAGTCCAAGATGAGGCTGAGAAAAGCTGGCTGTCAGATGCTGGGGATCTTCAAAGTACCATTAGGAGCACCCTAGCAGATAGAGCATAAATGGAGCCTGTGACCACTGATCCTTTGTGAGCTTTGCAGTGGTTACCTATGGTGAGTGGATGTTTTGGGTCCTGCTGATTTCCATGTTCTTTCCAGTCTAAAGACTCTGAAGTGTTCAGCAAAGCATATAAATGGCCTTAGGCTCTGCTGAAGTGTGAAATGCTTCAGACTGGGTTCTGCAGGGCTGAATGAGTGTTGCTTTACCCCTGTGCCTCCATCCAGCCACCAGCCAAAAACTCTGTGGGGAATGAGACCTTGATGTCACCTTGTGGGTGATTCCCTTATGGTTTGGGGTGAGCTGAGGCTTTGATCAGGAAACCTCACAGGCTGGAACTGCAAGGAGAAAGAGGGAGAAATGAGCAATGTTCTTTCAAAAGGTTGCAGAGTTTCCTTAATGTCTATTCCCTGGAGTCATATGGAAATCTCCTAAGACACCCAGATGTTTTCCAGAGCTCTTCCTGCATGAAAGCATCCTCAAGGCTGTAATGCAGGCTTTGGCTTACAGTCAGAATTGTTACTTCCAATAATAATGATCTGATTGATCAACACCAGCAAGTCCTGGCTGCTAGAAATGACAAAGACAACCATTTCAATTTTGTAATGGCAAGATAGAAAACAAATGAGTCCTGCCATTCTGGGACCAGAACATGGGCTGGGTTAGACCTGAAAACTAGAGAGGAAAATTCTACTCTCAGATCCTGAAAAATCCCTTTAAAAGCAAGAAATCACCATGTAAAATTTAATAGAGTAAGTGAATGTAATCTTAGTGGCTCAGAGACACAGAACAAGCCTGTGATATAATGACTAGTAGCAGTGCTTTGCTTAGATACTGCTTATCTCACAGTATATTGATGTCTTCACTAGGCTTCAACCTGTGGGACATGACACTTCCATCTCAGGGTAGATTACTGCAGTAGCTTTTTACCTCAGGACATGTAAACTCCATCCTACTAACTTCATTGCAGATAAATCTTCATGGTACATATGCATTCCGTATTGTGTACATCAAAATCGGATCGTGACTGGAGTGTCCGTAAGCAGAATGAGAGTATGTTTTGTGATTCTTTCATATGGCTGACATGCTTTTCTTTTCCCACAGTTAAACATACTTTTTA
This sequence comes from Melopsittacus undulatus, assembly GCF_012275295.1. NCBI lineage: Eukaryota > Metazoa > Chordata > Aves > Psittaciformes > Psittaculidae > Melopsittacus > Melopsittacus undulatus. The sequence goes on from NC_047529.1 coordinate 114,128,157, forward strand.
GAAGGCAAGGAAATAGGTAAGAGCCTCATTATGCTGAAAGACAGGAAGATGCAAGAATATTTGTGCTTTTCAATCTGATATGGTGCAGAATAGCCTTTCAGTCTTGAATAGGGCCATACTCCTCAGCCTCAAGCTGAGGCAGAGTCCACAAAGGAATACTGGCATTACAGAAATTATTCCCACTGGCATGAGCTGCCTAGGAAACACCAGTTGAGGAAAAGTTAATAGAGAGAGCAAGGAGTGAATATTGAATGCCTGCAGGGAAAAGTGTAAAGAAAAGAGCATGACCTCTTCTGCTGTAGGCTTAATCAAGCTTGGCCTGAACCTTCTGGATTGAGGTACTTTGGATCCTGCTACCCAAATGACTGGTCCTATGCACTTGTTTCAGAACAGCATGCTGATTGCCTGGCTTCTTTAATAACAAAGGCAAAGGCTCTGATTCAGCATTGAGTTCGTTCACTGGTGAAGGTAGTGAAGTGAGTGTGGCTCCAATGAGGGATGAAGAAAGACTGCAAATCACAAATGAGGATGACAGCAAGGAAGACCCTGGTCATCTTCACTGAGTGTTTTAGAGGACGGAGAATGTAAGACTTCGAGGCAGCAAGAGAAACTAACCCATGTATGAAGTTGAATCTAGATTCTGCTGAGGGGAATGCAGCGACATTGCAATGTGGGAAATCCACATTCATTATTAGGATGACTCTCTTTTTCCTTACTGGAGTGGTGGTGCAGCTCTGGAACTGATACCCGGAGTCTGTGGGATCTACAACTTCGGAGCTACCCGAATCTCGCCTGGACAAGACCCTGAACAAACATGACCTCATCAGGCCCTACTCTGGGCAAGTGGTTGTCCCCAATAACCTGCAGAGGTCCCTTCCAGCCTGAAGTAATCTGTGACTCTGATTCAGATCTTACAGCTGGCAATGGAAGGGCATTGGCTATCATGTTTGAGGATGGTACAGCATGAGTCTGCCTCATGACTAGGCTGGAGTCATGGATGAATCCAGTGTATTTCATGACTGCGTGTCAGATTTTATGGGGAGCCTGACAGATACAAACTTTTTGACGATGCAAGGCAAGAAATCACTTACTGACTCATACCACTAATAAATGCTGGTATTTATCCTGTCCAACACTGGCAGATGGTCCCTTTGAACTTTTCATAACGCTTTAGACCAGGGCAGGAGATTATTTCCCTTGAAAATGCCTTTTCCATTCATGCCCTGACCCAAACTTTCAAAGCCTACAGTTCCCCAGCTGAAACTTGGTCTGCAGAGAAAAAGCTTCAAGCAAATGGTAGCTGGATGGATCAAAGTGAATGCTCTGAGCTACACCCTACTTCTTGGGGTGCTCTGGGGACAAAGCTGTCTGTTGGTTCTTTGTTGCAATAAGAATGCACAATGCATTGCATTGGATGAGTTGATGGATTACTGTTGACATCAATATTCTCTGCTGGAAAGCAAAAATCAAGGAACTGCTCTGGTATTTTATCTGCTTTATGTGGGAACGTGGTCACTGATGCCCATAATTCATACTGTGGTATGGCTGGGACTCATATGTCACGCAGCATTTTAAAACTGAGAGTGACAATTTCATGAGTTAAGCTCAGCTGCAGATGTGTTCACCATATGATGTACCTATAACAGCTTTTTATAACTGAAGAGTAAGTGGACTTCTCATCATCTAGCTGAACAAGTGCCATTAACGAAGGAGCAGTTCAATTTGGACAAAAATCTCTATTTCAGTTATATTAAAAATGCAGAATTTAATGGAGATGTGGTTTTCTTTGCATTTCCATAGCATAGAAAGGAGGTTGGAGGCATGACAGCAGTACCTCAGATTGCTGCAGCAGCTGCTTCTGTGGTTGTGCCCCAAAAGCATTTTCTTGCCTTGGCATGAACAAGTGCATGTGTGTGCACTGCGTGCAGACTGTTTGATCGCTCCTGTCATGCACAGCCTGGCAGAGACATGGTGTTTCCTACACGAGCTGCCATCTCATCCCAGCTCGTGAGTGAAAGGCTAAACATCAAGCAGAGACTAACAAGAATCCAGTTCTGCAGCACATTTTACTTTCCAGCCGTTTGTGTTCTCCCATACAGCCAACACTCTCCTAAGGGAGAAAAGCAATGCAATTAACATGGGATAGATTTCATTCCATGTACTGTTTCCTTCCATCATTACATTCATCAGAGGAACTGTTTAGAGAGAAGGCTTTTCACAGTGTTGTGTATGGTCCAAGTTTTGTATTCTTTTTTAGTTGGTCAGGGGAATTTCTTATTAGTTTTATTTGTTATTAAGAAAGCACAATTTTAGAGGCTACATTTTCAGAAGCCATTGGATTTCAGCCATTGCAGAGACATAGTGAGACGGGAGGAGGCACTAAGTACTAAAAGAGATTATTATTTTTCCCATTACTAGCAGGAACATCCTCATCTGAGTCCCATTAGAGAGGTAACTGCCTACATTAATAAAATAAACCAATATGTAATCACTACCAGTCTTAATGCTGGGGCTGAATGACCTAATTTAGTAACTCATTTATGCTGTGTATTAGTAGTGTGGCCTCTCTTGTGTTATCTGAGTAAATAGAACAGATGCAGATGCTTGTCAGAGGTTCAGACTCTCATAAACTTGTGTCTATGGACTAGCTTGAGTACGCTTTATAAATTCACTGGTCTTCAGTTCTGGAGTCAAGCTTGAAGCTAGAAATGCAATATTTATACTTACAGATCTGGTTGTTGTAACTCAGATCAGTTGCACAGCAAGAATGAGCTAGAGGGAGAAACAGGAGCAGCACATAAAGCACTTCTTAATAGTTTTCCCCCTGGCTTTACTGAACCCATCTTCCTTCAGTGTCTGAGACATGGCGAATGGTTATCTCGCTATCTTTGTAGAGGCATTTCCAGTCTCTTACGTATCTAATTACTTAATTGAGGCACAAGTAATCTAGAAATGAACAGGATTCTTGCTCTGTGGTTTGTTTCTTTCTGTGGCTCCCTCTCAGACTTCTGTACTCTTTCTGCATGTGGGAACCATCTCCAGTGAAAGATGCTTGCATGCTCTGGACTGCATTTGCTGAGGATGATGAGGAATAGCTGATCTGTGTCAGAAGCTGTAAATAATAGCAAATCCTTGAGAAAATCCAGTAAGTAAGTAAATAAGAAAGTAAATAAGGCAAAGCGTGTCACCCTTCAGCCTGTGCACCACGAGGGTTCTTGGGTGAAGGTAAGTAATGTGTCTTGAGCAAATCCCTGAGCATGCCAATGGCTGGTCCAGTGTCACAGTGAAGTGACTGGGCACAGGCCACCAGCAGCTTGGAGACCAGCAAGGCACCTGCAGGATAGGTGGCTGGGCTGTTGGGGTAGGCAGAGGCACCACAGCATCCTTCTGTGACAGAGAGCAGTTACAGCACTTGCCAGGGCAGTGGGACCTGCCAAGGGTGACTGCTCCCCTCATAGCTCAGCAGCACCTCTTTGCCAGTGGAAGAAATGATGACATCTGTCTCAAGACTTGTCTTTTTAACACCACCAATATAATTGCTTCCTCCTCCAAAATGGACTCATTTGGAGCCCTAATATTCAGCTGGTTTTCCGTGAGCATATTAAGTTTTTGAGAATGAATGCAGTTTTTCCAGTTGCCTTCTTGATTAGTCTAATGAGTTTTCCTCCTCCTCTTCCCATCACCAGACACACTTTCCCAGATGATGGGGAGCTGGTTCTCTGAAGGAAAAATATTCTTCTCTGACACGGAAAAGGTTGTAAATGAAGATTTAAAAGGTGCCTGGTATTTTAGGTTTCTTAATATTTCAAGTACTAAGTTTGAAACAGTGCAAAGTGACTGGGTACCTGCCCCCTGATCCCTGAGGTTATTTATCTGAGGTACACAAGTCTTCCCCTCCCTGTCTTTCTGCCCAGCATCTCCTGTGATCATGTGTGCAACCCTGTAGTACCCACCTGCTGCTTTCTGTCCAATTGTTGTGCAGGGCTTCATCATCTGTCTCAGCATCCCATGGTAAAAGGACTGGAGGTGGTAACTGCTATGTTTCACATATGAAATATGAATCACACTACTTTTTATCTGTCCTACTTAATATAATTCACATATTTCTTATTTTTAGATTTATTATTTACTCTTGCTAGAAATCATAGATTTTAATGCAGACTTCCTTGCTTCTTAGACCTAAAAACCCAAAGGCACAGTTAGTTTTCACCAAGAGTTCCTTAAAGAACGGCTCGACATGAGGAATTTTCCTACAAATCCCACACAAATCCATGCAATCAGCCCTGCCAATCCACTGTAGACTGTTAAGAGCCATAGACAGGATTCCAAAGTTAATGTCAAATAGCTCATTTTCTTCCATCTCTGCACAAATTCCTGTCATGTTGCATTACATGTAAACAGCTCAGAAATTTAATGACATGCCTTTTAGTCAAAAGCTAGTATGGCTTTTCAGTCTGAATAGATCAATTGAAGTTTGTAACAATATTAAGTCTGATGCAGTCTGATTAGAGTTTCTATTGTTCTTTGGGATGAAATATTTTATGGGAATGTAAAGCCAAGTTTTTGCTGGCATGACTTTACTGGCTTCTGTGGAAAAGTAAAGTACTCACGTAAAATCCATAGTACGTCATTATGCACTATTCTAGGAGGTAAATTCTATAAGCTTCTGTGAATTAGATGTGCCAGATCAAACCCCAGACCCTGTGGAAATGGGGCTGTCAGTGAAGTGAGGCAGCAGGAATATTTTCCTTTGGAGAAGACACTTCTGAATGAATCTTTTAGCACTTCATGGTTTTGAAGGGGTTTCCTCCTTCTGTTTTTTCACTGCTCCTGTCTTCTTCCTGATATACTGCTCTTAAAACCTGCTTGTCATCCTCTTCAGTTTCACTCCTAAGTACTCTAGAGTTGTTTTATTGTTGTTTCTGCAGAACTAAGCCCAGAAGCCCTGCAACAAGATGGTAGTTTTGCTAGCTGTCAACAGGCTTCATGAGAGGAACTTCCATGGAACCTCTCCGAATCCATCCCTCACTGAGCAATACATCCCTTAACACTTTATAATAGGATTTCCTCTTCCTTTTTCTCAACCTTCAACTTGGACTCCTCTCCTATACTCTTTAAAAGCCAAACATCACAGAAAAGACATTAAAGTGGATAATTTGGTTTGCTTGGGGTTGTTTTTGAGTGGGGTAGGAAGTCTCTCTGAGGCAGATATCTAATGCATAGCCACTTGGCTCTTCCTTTGAAAAATAGTGTGGAGGTTTGTATAAAATAGTTTTCTTTAGTTTTTCTTGTTTATTTTATTTATTATTATTATTATTATTATTATTACTACTACTACTTGTTTGGTTTTCCACTTTGCAGGATGCCATGATTGGGAGTGATCACTGCTCAGAGAGGTCAGAAGTTGTTTGTGGTATTTTGAATCCCATGTAACTTCATGGGGGGTGGAAGTTCTGACACCATTTGACAAGTGTATGGGCTTGCCAATGCAATTCCAGTTCTGCTGGACTGAAAACGAAGGTCACAAATACTCTATAGAAATTGCCAGCATCTGATTGTTTTGCCTCCTGTTGAGTTATCAGGGTCTCACTTGTACAGGACCAGCACAGTGCATAGAACAGGAGACATTTTTAATGTCATGTTTTCAATATTACATTGAGTTATTACAATACTGCCTGACACTGGGGACCGAAGCAGAAGTACTGAGATGGAAAAGTTCAGGCTGCTGCACTTTGAACTAAAGCTGTGTGTATTGGCACGGGGGAGCATGTGGTTCACAACACCGGTGGGACATGTTACATGTAGATCACACAGGCTGCAGAAATGGAGATGTTTATATCGGCATTGTTGAAAAGCTGTAAAAATAAGGAAAAAGTCCATTGTCAAAATAGTGACTTGTTACTTTGATATATATAGAAATGCTTTTGATAGAAAAGGTTTTTTTTTTTTATCCCTGTCCATTTCCATAAGGCATTCTCTTTATTATATACATCTACTCAGAGTGGGAAGCTTTTAGTTTTTGATGAGAGGGGTTTTGATAGAAGCTGTTTTCACACTGTATATAATAGCATGGATGGAAGGACAATTATTGCAGAGTCTTCCATTTCTGGATGTGAAGAACCCCAAAGGCAGCAGGAACTGCTATTGCAACCCATGTGGTTTGTCACTTGAGGGTTGGGGTTTTTTATTTACCCAGCCTCTCTGCTGTAAGCCATCACTCCTTAACAAATAGATGGAGTTTTGATCACAGAGTGCACATTTGCACATAGTTTTTGCTTACTGTGACCAGCTTCAGATGAAATATTACCTTATTGTTCCATAGTTTCATTTTAGGACCTTCCTCTTTGGGTGACCTTAATTACTTTGATGAATACTGAGGCATTGTGCAATGCATTCCTCCCATCGCAGTGTTTAGCAGTTCTTAAGTCAGATACTGTTGGGAATAAAACAAAGCATCTGACAGAATCAGGTTTTCATTAAAAAAAGAGGAAAAAAGCATCCAGTATCTGAAGGGGGGCTATAGGGATGCTGGTGAGGGACTCTTCATTAGGGACTGTAGTGGTAGGACAAGGGGTAACAGGTTAAAACTTAAACAGGGAAAGTTTAGATTGGATATAAGGAGGAAATTCTTTACTGTGAGGGTGCTGAGGCACTGGAATGGGCTGCCCAAGGAAGTTGTGAATGCTCCATCCCTGGCGGTGTTCAAGGCCAGGTTGGACAGAGCCTTGGGTGATATGGTTTAGTGTGAGGTGTCCCTGCCCATGGCAGGGGGGTTGGAACTTGATGGTCTTAAGGTCCTTTCCAACCCTAACTGTTCTATGATTCTCTGAGTCCTCATAAAGACTTTTAAAAGAGAAACCTCAGTTGAACATCACTGATAATTTGTGCAGCTGGATAAACACCATTCTTTTACAACTGTGGTAGGCAGAGCATGAGAGTACTGGAAGAAAATGTGGCTTTATATTGAATTTTCCTTAACTGAGCTTTCTCAAAACAATGTGGGTCAACAGGTCATGAGGTGACTGCATGGGCAAAAAAGACATAGCAGAGAATGACAGGAATCAGAACTAAGAGGGATGGGTTTTTAGATCCATTGTGGTCACATCAAACCTTGGCAGTCAAGAACTGCATGCTGCAGTATAGGTCACATTTAACCAGAACACTTGCTTGTCACAACCAATAGCTGTAAGTATCAGTGATTTTGAAAACAGGAGATTATATTTTCTTCAGATTCTCTTTGTCTGCTGAATGGGGAATGCATTGTTAGTGGAGCACAAACTCCTCCACATCTGGTTCACCCATGGCCTCCAACAGTGGTGGCAAAAAGCTGAGGTCGCCTAACCACCCTCTGAAGTCCTGCATGAGATACCCATGAGTGCATGTCTGCAATGTGAAAACCCCAGTGATGGGCAGCACTAAGAGCTGTCATCAGCAGTCAGCCCCTTAGGACTTCTTCAGGCATCTGTTTCAAGAACAGTGAGGACAGGCACCCTTTCTCTGCCTGTGCTGTAAAGATAATGCAGATATATGGGTAAACTGTTACCCCACGTTTCAGGCCAGCATCTTTCACAAGCAATTCAGGATCAATTGCAAAGGTATGCAACACAGACTAATGAGAAGATGTGTATAGGAGGTCAGACTTGCTGTCTAGTCTTGGAAAAACCACAATATAGTTTTCTTTTGTGTGTATTTTGGTTTCATTGGACAATTTGCTTTGAAATAGGTAATAAACTTTGTTTCGGTTTGGTTTTCTAAGAAGCCTGGGAATCATGCTTAAAATCAAGCAGCAGTATCTATTATTTGTTAGCAGAAGTTATCTGTTGGCCCTGTTAATATATTTATCTCGTTCTAGCACAGTAAAACATGGTGTTGCAATTCCAAGGAGTATGAGAAAGGCCTATCTGGAGCCATTTGGTTTATACCCTCAAGGGAGAAGTTGAAGAAAGGAAAGGGGAAAAAAAAAGGATGATGATTGTTTCTGTACTGATTCACAGATCTGTTTGCCATCAAATCTAGCACTGTGGTGGTGACATAGACCTGTTACAGCTGAAAGCAGAGAATGCAGAAAGTAAGGGGGTTTGACCCTAAAGCTTGGAATACTCAAAGGTTTAGTGTTTTGGGTAAGGCAATGGTCCAAAGCCTATAAAGGCAGAAGAAAAACAGCCTTTGGCCGCAGTGGGCATTGCATCAGGCCTTCAGATGACTAGCAATCAGAAGACTCCCTTCTGTGTAATTCTATATGAAAGAAGCATTAGTTCTCCAATGTACAGTCAGCTGAGGAGGAATAAGATGCTCTGTGTCCTTGAGATTTACCCTTCTGGTCAGCAGACATCCCTGTCACTGAAGGCAATGGAGATGTTCTTGCACAACTAGTGAAAAGGCATCTAGCTGGGCTTTGCAACTGCTGCTTCCCACTAAGCCATAACCAGAGAGAAAATGAGCAGAGACTCCATTGGCACATACTCCATATCTGAACTTTGGGTTACATTTGAAAGGGCACAGGGAAGAGTTTTCAGGCTCTATGACCCCGTTGATTTGGGGCATCAGTTTTTCTGAGCTGGAAGGTGAATGTCAGAAGGTCAGTTTACATGTGCCTACCCACAGGTTTTCACTGTGGGATGGGTCAGCTGGAGTTCAGGCTCTACAAATACCAAGGAAGTGGTTCCAGAGCATGGAGCGCTTCAGTAATCCCTAGCACCGGTGGTCTAAACTTGGGAAGGCTTTTGTAACATGTCTGAAAGCCAAAAGCTCCTTTGCTAATTTAATAAAGAGCAAACCACTGGGTAAGTCCCTGGAAGACAGACTAAATCAGGCTAATTTGTTATATAATCCTTTCTTAATGTGGAGAATTAAGGTGACGGCAAGACGACTACGTGTTTAATTCTCCAAGCAATTACTGGCGGGTATTGACATTGAAGATAGGAGAGAGCAAGTTAACTTCTGCTTGCTGTTTGCAGCATGTGCCAAACTCTTACTCCACACCAGTGAGGAAAGACTGGAAGTTGTGTGTTTCATATGCGTGAAGTAACAGTTGGCACAAATCGCCAAAGGGAGTAAAATAAACCCCACTGAAGCCCAGTACCTAAATGACCATCTAAGTCTTCCCTGTCACTTATGTAAGTAAATATGTAAGTCTATTTATTGAGAGTCAAAACACATATATGATATATGGGACATGTCATACGGAACTATTACATACTGTTCCTCTGTGATTTTCTCACACTTCACTCTCCTGCAACCTCCCTTTCTCCTCCTTATTCTCTCTAACTTGATGCCTACAGGGAAGAAGTCATGCAGCCTGGAGAGCAAGGGATAACATGGGGCAAATCCACAGCAAGAGGTAATTCAGATGTTTCCTATCAAATCACTCCGGGAGCACACAAATAGATACTTTCATCCTATTTTGTTGATGGCTACAGGATTACTTGTAAACCAAAGCTTGCTTGTTCAAATCTCTCCCTTATTTCATTTTTAAAGAAGGAATCTGTTTTTACAGTTTGACTGTTTCTTGTTTTCAGACCGTGTTGATTTTCTCTATGGTTCACTCTTCAGCTTCCTACGACTGACAGCTTATTACCTCGCCTTATGAAAATCATGCACGGCTTCTGGGAGCCGTTAATCAAAAGGAGAGAACACACTGAGAAGATGGTACCTTCTCTCTAATCATCTGGGTTGATGGTTGTTCAATGAACCTACGAGTCACCTGAAGCATTTTTACAGGTATGGTACTGCATGGTCTGTCTCTGTCATGTTCAAATGGCAAAAGGTATCCCTGTGTAGTGTCCCAGTCTAACTTCAGCTCTTCAGATGGTTCCCAAATGCAGCTGGCTTCACTCACATTGCACAGTAGACCCCTTCTTGTGCCTTCAGAAGTAATGGCTGTAGGTGAATGTACCCTTCTTTCCTTATCTTACATCCTCTAACAACTGCTTCGGTTTAAGGTTTATGCCTTTCAGTGAAGCACTTCAGCACACACTTAGCTCTAAGCACTCCATTCCTGTCATTTCATTGAACAGAGATGGATTTAAGTGCCTAGTCAGAGTTCATGGCTTTCCAGCACTTCAACCAGTTCTTTTGCAATGGCAAGATAAGATGAAAGTTAGGACGCAGCCCTGACAGTCCCGCTCATGGGGGCATGGCTTGCTTTCTGCTAGTGATGGACATCGCCATTCAAACCTTCATGGTATGCCAAAGCAGAGATTGATGGGGCCCTCAGTCCAGCTGCTCACTGAGGATGCAGGAATTGTGCTCTCCAGAAACCTAGGTCTGGCCTGCAGGAAAATGGGGAAAGATTCCCCCTCTTTATCTGTTTGTGGCCCAGTGTCCCATCATGCTCTTCTGGACATCCCAGCAGCACAGCAGGGAATCAAGTCTTTGTGCTGTGGCTATAATATGTCAATTCCCCAACACAGATCTGGTGGAGGCAGCTGTGCCCCATCCTTTCCTACACCACCATCCCCAGTCACTCACACTGATCTCTTCTCTGCTGTGCCTCGCTCCTTAAGGGTGTGAGCTCACCTTTAAGAGTCAAGAGTATGTATGTTTAAGGGTAGTTCAATAAGTGAAAAGGGAGAGGAAAAACATCATTCATGTTGTTTAAGGTCTGCTTGACATAACGAAGTCTGAGCACCTTGTCCACAATGGGATTAAGTGCTAAGAAATAACTGATGACAAGAACAAGATTAAAAATAAATAGACCCTATTCATCTGAACAGCAGAAATAATCTCTGGGGGTGGTGCCAGAATGAAATGGAATGTGCTGAAGTGTGGCCAGTGATAGACTCCAGTTTTTCACACCAGTTACCACACAGACTAGTCCAACAGCTGTACCTGTCCTGGGAGCAGGGGTTGTAGAGGTAGTATGTAGTAATCTGGCTTAAACTGAGACTTCTCAGAGAATTTTTGGCTGGCATTTGGAAATATCCTTGGAAGCTTTATGATCATCTCATTTCACTCAAATTTTTGAGTATTTTACCTATGGCAATGAAGGAGTTTGGCTTAGAACTAGTTGCCACTGGCTTCCCAAGGATTAGAAAAGCCAAGCTAATAAATGACCTTGACCAAATGGTAAACCTCACTCTTGTCCCACTGTGGCTCTTTCCATCCAGTTTCCAGCCCAGACAGCTGCCAAGGAAGAATGGACCACTGTGTCCACCAGAGCTTGGAAGAGCTGCAACTGGCTTTATGTAAAGCTCCATTTATAGACTCATAGAATAGTTAGGGTTGAAAAGGACCTTAAGATCATCTATTTCCAACCCCCCGGCCATGGGCAGGAACACCTCACACTAAACCATGGCACCCAAGGCTCTGTCCAACCTAGCCTTGCACACCACCAGGGATGAAGCATTCACAGCTTCCCTGTTAAAATGTTATTTTAACATTTGATAGAGCATACTCTGCTTTCAGTTACAGCAGGTAAAAACATGATATTAGTTGCTGGCCTTGTTCTGGTCCTTTTGTGCTGCTGCAGCAACAAAAGGAGTCGGAGAATTGCGCTCACTAATAATGCATGAAGTCATTCTGCAAAGGAGTCATTTGGCTTGGTCAGCCCTGTGCCCCTGCTCTGCTCCCTGTGCTGCCAGCACAGCTGAGTGCCTCTTGGAGTGTGGTCACCCCATAGCTCTGAGCTGCTACTGTGGCCTTGCCCAGGTCTAAGTAGCATGGATCTGCAGAGGATCCCTGTGGCTGCACTACTTTGTGCTGGGAGCCAAGGACAAGGTGCATTTGTGCCCCTGTGCCACCTAGATTATAAATGTGGCTATCAGGGATGGCTAAAACTGAGGGAAAAACTGGGCAAATTTATTGACATGGGGCTTTTAAGTCGTGTAGGTAACGATGGACAAGTCAAGCTGGGGAGGAAGGACACTAGCCAGCAACCTGGGAGCCCCTCTGTCTGGACTCATGGCTCTCTAGAGATCCAGTGAACTGGACACATCCTATGTCATCTTGGGTGCATATTTGCTGTGAATGAATACAAAGACCTATTCATCACTCCTAGTGCTCACATAGCTGACAGATTAAATCACTTTCTGGCAGTGAAGATGACAGTGGCCCAATAGCTAATGCTGTCCAACAGTTTCCATTAGAAGGCCTTGTCTCTGTTTATAATTTTGCCAGGCTTCAGCTGCTTGAGCTGAAATTTCCCATGCCATGTGTCACCAGCAACTGAAGTGCATGGTATTCATGCCTAGATGAATAGTCATGGCATTTCCATTGTCATGTGTTACTGAAAAGCCACTTCCACACCAATTTTGGGACAGAAACTGTACATTTCTCATTTCTTGAGGGAGCAGGAAAGGCATCTGGAGTTAGATGCTCCCCAGTGGTTGGTGCTCAGGCTGAAGCTGGAGCTGCAGATAAACAGTTGAGTGTATGAGGTTCCACGTCCAGGGCTCTCGACTTGGTAGACATTCTTGACAGCTTTAACCTTTTCCATAATGGCTGATGTCTTTTGAGGCTGTACCTTGGTCCACTGACATATTTAGTCCCATATCGTAACCCATGTTCTTGACAGAAGTTGTTTTAAGCAGACTAAGATTATGCTACTAGGGAGCACAAGTAGGGAGGATAGCACTAACAGCTTAAATTTGAGCACATTCCAGGTTTGGATGTGTATGGTGGCTTTATAGCTCTCCTTTGCTCACCCTTTGCCTTCTCCACTGCTGTCCAGTCGTATTTCTCACCAGCATTCCCTGTCATATCCTGATCCTCAGGAGCAGTTTTTCAGATGAACACCAGGCTCCAGCTGCTCATCCCCAGAGATGAGTTAGCTTGGTGGCTTTTGGATGACTTAAATTTGGTCCAATGAATCAAGGTTCATTTTCCTTCACATTTCAAAACAGTACTGGAGAGATCAACAGGAATCACTTTCAGACTGAACTGAGCTGTCCTCAGGTGAGACAGTTGTGTTGGAAGGCCGTTTGACAACCAGAACTAAGCGGCATGGATGCAGGTCAGGGGTGAGATGGGGTTTAGCAAACCTAAAGTAACACACTGTTTCTGGGAATAGTATCCAAGCTTGATTGCACATTGGGTGGAAATGCGCTCTCTGATCTGCAGCCTGTATAACCCTTTCCCTTTCCCTACAGACACTTTAATCAGAGTGAGCTTTACAAGCCCCTGAAAGGACCTCTAACAGGGAAGGCTTGTGTAAGATCCCGAGGGGAGTTTGCCCTTCACCGTTGTGCAACTCAGAACATTTCCAAATCTCAGTAAAAACTCTCTGTGTCTGTGTTATGCGTTCGCAAACTGGGCACCAATGTGGATTGTAGGAGCTATTGGGTAGGAATTATCTAGAGGCAGACTTTATAATCACCCAGAATACTTTCATTTAACTACCCACGCTACTAGGCCTTCAGATGTTTTAGAGCTCTGACAAACCTATCCCATTAAACTAAATAGCTTAGGTCCATTTAGTGTCATTATCCCAGGAAGACAGTGCTCAGGATGGCCTGCAAAAGATATCTGACCATTTACTGTGCTCTGCTTTTGTAGTTTTGCAGTTGTGCTGTATTCTGCAATGGCATTGCCATGGTGCCAGCAGTACCTTAGCTGCCTAATTTAAAGCTAGCTGGGTATGTCAATTCATGCTGCAATTTTAATAAGGTCTGTGGTAGAGACACATCTGCAGTCAGAAATTGCCATCATTCTGCACTGCCAACACAGTGTAATACTGTGCACAAATCCTCCAGCCAGACCTTAGGAAATGAATCTGGACCTTATGAGCGTTTTAGTGGCAGGAAGCAAAAATGCTTGCATGACCTGGTAGGTCTTTTTGTCTCATAGGTAGGACTTCATATGGAGGAAGTGGTCTTTCCCCTTGGTGGTAATAAAAGCACTTTGTATTTTTGCTACAATGGAAAGATCATGCATTATACAGATCACACGGAACAGTATCCAGTCAACTGCAGATGTCCTTAAGTTTCCATTATAAACTCGATTTTATTCCTATTCCTCACTTTGCCAAAATTAGCCCTATGCACCTACAACTTCACAGGCTTAATCTTATTCTGGGACACATTTATTTGGAAGAGTTGAAGGAAACTGGTCAAGGTGTTTAAGAGAGATGATGGCTACAAAATGAGATCATCTGCTTGGAGGTTTTCCTAAGGACTTTTTGGCTTGTCATATCCTGACAATTCATTTGCCTTGAGATTCAAGAAATATTTCAGATCTGTTGGTCTTGGCTAGAAATGGTGCCTTTGAATAGCTTTAGGCTGTCTGGTGACAGAATTATTTGGTTACTGAAAGTGGCTCCTGCCTCAGTGTGTGTATGTATATGGGTTATGTGATCTTTGGAGATCTAACTAGTCAGTGCCAATGTGCTCATAGATTTATGGTGGCATATGTAAGGTTTCTATACAACCCTGCATATATGCTAAACAGACTTATCCCTTCCCTGAGACTTTTCCTATCTGCATTTTCTGCTGTCTAAAATCCTCAGCTGGGTGTTTCCTGATTCACATGCAATCTGTGCCGAGGTTAACAACATGCCTTTACAGTCCCTTCTGCACAGCCCCTGGAGACCTCTCCCAAAGGGAACAGAGTTCAAATATCATTTTAATCATCCCAGTGCTCTTTCCTGGGTCAGAAAAAGAACTCATACCTGTCATGACTTGTGCCAATATGTCAGTCTCTGATGGCTGTGGGCCACACATGATGAGACTTAATATTAGTTTTCAGCATATATGTTTTGTGGCTTATTTCTGGTTTTGTGACAAAATAAGTTCCGAGGTATAAGGTTCTCAAAGAGGATTTATTTAAAAATATGTGCTTAGGGCTCTCTCATAATTGGGTCATTTTTAAAGATTGAAGTGTGACCAAAACCAGAGGCAAACAGATTCGTTAGACGATTTTCAGTCTTTCACTTTAAGAATGTGACATCTGGAAGCAGTATAGTTGTGCTATACCATTGCATTAGTGTGGTCTCCTGGAGTCACTGCTTGCTCACTGCATCATTCACTTAGCTTGCATGGAGGGTTATAGCATAGCAACGTCAACAGTGAAGTCTACCCAGCATGTGCCATTGACCAGGGGACATTGCCCATGTCCTATGAGACCTTGTTTTTAGTTAATAATGTTGAAAGACTTTAACATTTAAGCCTTGATCTTTCTGAGCTCCTGACTTCAGTTGTTTTTGCTGTTGCTGAAGTCAAATTGCTGTGGTCTGTGTGTATGGGAGAAGTATGACACCATGCTTTCTCTGTTTATTATTGCATCACCATCTGTTCTTGGCCACCGTTTGAAGCAAGCTCTTGGGCTAGATGAACCTTTGTCTTGATTCAGTGTGGATGCTTTTACACTATGCTCTCAGTAAAAATAGTTGACTACTTGCTGAAAACAGGGCTAGGAACTCACTTTGTCATTTTATGGACTCTTAACAATGTTTTTACTGTTCTTTTTCTGTGAAGCAGCTTTGGTGTCCCTGTGCTCTGGAGCTAGGACTTGCATCCTAAGCAAACCACTATCTTGGAGTCAGAGATATGCTTTTTCTCCCCTTGTTTTTGTTCAGAGTGTTCACTTCTGGCTGCTGACAATCACATTTTGAAACATGCTCAGTAAGAACTTGGATGCTGTTGACATGAACATACCCTGAGCAGGACATCATTGCTCTTTGCAGACTGCTCTGCCACGCAGCACAGGACTGAGTGCAACAGGACTGTCCAAAAAGCCATTGTGTTCTGGGACTGAAGGACTCTCTGATTGGAAGGCAGAGGTGAACCACAAGTTTTCAGGGGCTTCCAGGCAGGAAAATGGATTATGATGGTAAGGAGATGTAAAACTGACATCTATATGGATTAGGAGAAAACTGGAATACAGCTGGCTCAGTAAGAGTCGACAAAGATGAGAAGAGGAAAGGCTTACAGCAGGGAGAGAGGAGGATGGTTTGTGATCTTGGAGAAGACTTCTCTAAGACCTGGAGCTGAGCACAGGCTTCCTGTGTTCAGCTCTCAGCTGTGGAACCTCTCGTAAGATACTTCTCCTCACCATACAAGTCCACACAGATACTGACAATCATAGTCACTGAGAGACAGGCTTTCAAGGAGGGGAGCTAGGGAAGTCATTAGCTCTACCTTTCTATCCCAAGATCAAGTTACAATCATATCACCCCAAGACATGATGTCTTATTGTTAATATTGAAGTTTTGGTCAATGTCTAATCTAAATCTCCTAAGTGGTTTGGTTTATGCTTCTCTGTTTTATTCTTCCTGATCTTTCCACCAAAAACATATTAGTTTCTTATTCTTTACAATAGCTTTTTAGTTGAAGACTATTAACCTTCCTTCTTCTCAGTTGTTACTTCTTCAGCAAAATCACTGCATTTCTTTCAATCTTCCCTTATGTTTTCTGGACCTTTATCCACTTTTGCTGATCTCTGGCCTTAAGTGGACTTAAGTGCAGTGCACTGAACAGGACACAGTCTTCCAGATGAATCTTTAACAGTGGGGATCAGCCCACATGGACTCTTTCAGTCATCTTTAAGACCCTTTTGACATCCCAATGTGAGGGCTTTGCCATTTGTATTCAGCTTGTTCCACTGTAGTCCCTGGATTTTTCTATTGTGACTGGTACTTAGGCAAAACCAGGTTACTATTTCTGTGTAAACATGGCATTTTGCACTATTGCATTCCATCAGTTTTAGATGACTTCTGTAAATATATCAAAATCATTTTAAACTCTGATCTTTTAACATCTATAAAATCTGCAGTCCTTCCTTTAATAATCATACTCCATCTTCCATCTTCTATGCCTTCAATGAAAGAACATCAAATAAAACTTGATATGGGACCAAGGCCCACAGAATTCCTTGCAGAACATGTGTATTTTGAGAGATCAGGAAGGAATTACCCCATGGGTACAAATATCCAACTAGACTTGACCTCCTGCCCCTTCCCACAGCAGTTTCATTTAGATCACAGTTCACTAGCCTGTTCATGAGGATGGTATAGGAAATACTGCTGTAAAAAATTCAATTAAATGAATAAATTCAAGCTATGTGACATCTGCAGCCATGATTCCATCCTCTTTTAAGACTCCTAGAGTGAAGCTGATCAGAGTTTGGCAACTGGAAAACATCTAACTTCACTGCTTACTCTCTAAGCAGGTTTTGCAGACTTCAGGCTGAAATGTTATTCCTTTTTCCTGATAATAATTGCTTCATGTTGAAGTTTTTAGTAAAGATTGATGAAAAAGGGAGGGGGGAAAAAGGATATTAAGCTCTTTGGCTTCCTTAATGTCCTCTGCTGCTGGTACCCCCTGATCCTTGGGTAGTGGTCCAAACTTCCCTTTGTTTCCCTCTTGCCACCTTAGCTGTAAAGTTACTTTTGTTCAGTTTTTCAGGTCTCATTTTGTGCATTTTATCTTTGCTAACTGCTCACATCATCCTCCCCCAGTTTATGGAGTATTGTGCTGTGTTTTCAACCAGCTGACCTAGTCCCTGCTTTACAGATTTCTCTCTCTCTTACTCTCATGGTCAATTAAATGGCTATGAATTAGCGACTTCCGCTGAATTTCCTCACTTTCTTCTATAATGGCAGAGGTTGTATGTAGTTTCTCACTAGCATTTCTTCAAGAAACAGCTGTCCATCATTTGTTTTTCACTTAAATAGCCTCTTATGGGAGCTTCCCTACCCATTCTCTCTACATCTGCCTTCTAGGAATCTCGTGCTGTCAGTCACTCAGATCAAGTGGCAGAAGTTGACACTATATTCAGTGCAGTACTGATTCCTTGTAAAATGTCTTTATCTGGCAGCAGACTTTGAGTTGTATGTTACACTGCCCTCTACCTACGTGTAGGTGCTGCTCAGTTGAGGAGGGCACTGACAATTACAGTACGTCTTAGCCTTTAAGAGTTAGGCTGCTGTTCAGAATTTAGCATAAAGAATAGGATGAAGAGTGTAACTTCAGAGAACCCATCTGTAAGTCAATAACTACCATCATAACGGACCTCACACAATGTGGATGTGTGCAGATGAAATGCCTAGAACGCAAATACGTTCTGATAATAAATAATCCAGACTAAGGTATGCAATGATCCTTGCCCAATCATTTTTACTAAAACCTTAGAACATTATGCAGCTGTTTGATGGCACAATGGGCAGTGAGACAGAAATGGGGGAGAGGAAGAAAAAAGCAATAAGCTTCACCTTAAGCAAAAATGGCTGATCAGACCACATTGGACCTATGCTTTGTAAGAACAGAGACAGGAGCTCTTGCTGACATCTAATGCAAAACCTGTTAGGTTTCAGCTCCTCCTAAACCCCTCTAATATTCATATAACAGTTTGGGTTGGAAAGGACCTTAAGATCAACTAGTTCCAACCTCCCTGCCATGGGCAAGGATGCCTCAAACTAGACTATGCCACTCAAATCTCTTGCCTATTGTTTGAGACTACTGCTGATACCTCGCGGACCCTCTCATAGGTCAACCACAGATGATCAAGAAAGTCAGGCCAAGCCTGGTGCTTCTAGTAGAAAGCCTTGTTGCACAATTATTATTACTCACAATATTACAATGGCAGTTTCTTTAAGATCACTTCAAGTCAATTTGGATTCCCTAAGCAATGAAAATTACCAGTAATTAGTCCTTGGGTATGGTCAATTTTTATGACAGGTGTAAATAAAAATGTGGGCATCATACTGGCAATGCGGTGTTGGAAGACAAGGGAGCAAGCCTTGCCTGTCATCAGGCAGGTTAGGTACTCCCAGGTTAGTTAGGGACCACAGGGAATGAATGTGCAGTGTCAATACGCTATCTAGTGGCTATACCGATTATGACATTTTTCCTGCATTCCTGTTCTGCTTGTGAATTGTAGTATTAAAAAGTACTTTAGACAAAATGAGGATTTGTGTTTAACCATTCCTTAATGAATCTAAGACATTTTGAGGTGATTAACGCAATAACAAAAGACAGGTAGCTAAGTCTGCATGGATATGCTGATAAAACTGTTGCTGGGAGGTTCTGGGCAGTCATTCTTGTCATTAACAGCATCCTGACAGGCACTGGGCAATCAGTTTTCTCCTTCATATACAGACCATAATCTAGACTACCTAATAAAAACCTGCTCAGTTTAGGAGTGCATCAAGAGCCAGTTCAAGTATTTTCTTTAGCTGCTAGATTACGCAATATTTTGCAAGATAAAAGCAGATAATCTGGATCCTTCAAACTGGGCACAAAGTACACAGTAATGGAGGGCCAGGTGTATTCTTCTCTAGTGGAGGAAACTAATCCCTCCCTTGGGATCATAGTCTAGGAAGAGGTGAAGATCACACAGAACAGCATTCTCCCTGTTTTCTGTTTCTGCCAGGGATGTAATTGACCTTCAGTAAATTATATAGCCTTCTACTGTGTCATTTATCTGTGAAACTGAGATAGTACTGTTTTGTGGAAGCTAAAACAGCTTTATAATTGATGAGTACTTCAGCTGTAAAGATGTATTTCCTATATTATATATATGAAATAGAAAATAATATATGACCTGTACCAGTGTACCAGTATATTTAGGGTGCAACTAGCACACAATTAGTTACATTAAAAAATAAAAAGTCTGACTCACCATTGCTCTTAGCCATTTTGCACTGGGCTGCTTAGTAACTGAGAAAGCTCCCTGGACAGCTGTTAAACCATTTATCTTTAAGTGCACTTAATTAAGTATGTGTATTTGGTTTAGGAGGCTGAGTAAAGATGGATGCTGAAGGCTTCAGCTTGTGTGGTATTTCTTGGACTGTTCTTTCCAGGAAAGAAGGAATTTTGTTCTTATCTTTCTTCATGCATCATGAAATCCAAGGTGACAATTTTGCTCTCCATTCCTGGTAAGTAATTCTATTTATACATAAGGGTTTTTTTGAACCCTCTAAACCAAGTTTAAAACAGTTGGTAAAGATTACCTACCTTTCTCATAATTATTTCTGATATAAAGCTTCTATGGTGCATGTTTTGCCACACAGGACACCAGTTAGTAAATACATATATAAATACAGCATATGTATGTGAAAGCGCCACACAGGTGGATGCTGGACTAAGTTTACAGACTGCGCTTGATAAGACAACACCATGACTTTCAGAAGCACATAAAAGTCAGTTTCTTGGTCTTGCTCTCTCATCCCAAATAAATCCAGACCTCAGAGACTTACACAATAAGCATGTAAGACTCAAGCAGGTCTACAGGCAACCTGCTTTGAGTGCTCAAAGCTGAGAGGCTTAGCCTTTTCCCTCCTACCCACAATAATTTTCTGTACTTTCTTCTGATTCAACATTCTCCCCAGATCAATTACCCTGAAAAGAGATATTTAAAACACAATTTAACCTAAAGAACTTTTGTTTTTAAGATGACTGCTAGTAACAGAGACTGACTTAAAAACAGATCAGAAAATTCCTCCCTAGGACTTCCAGCCTTGTGTGTCTAGGTCCAGAGTGCATGAACCTTCTACAATCTGTGTAACTTGGCCCCCAAAAGGCATCAAAATAATTAGTACAAGAAAAAAGTCTGACACTTAAGAGTCATTGCACAAACATTTAAAGAGAAGAAATAATTTCTTTTACAAATGTGTTTCTCTTGTATAAGAATAATTTTGTACAGAAAATAGCTCTTTATACATATACAGAAATACACTGACATTTAGATTTTCTATTAATGGATAACGATTAGATGCAATTTAAGATTTTGGCTATGTTTTAGTCACCAAATACCAATAGCACAGCAATACATCACTTCCCCAATATCTTTACACTGCTTGATTTACTGAATATTGACTCAAGACAGCAAAAACATTCCTAGAACCATGTTAATTCGCAAACACTCAAGTACCTTGAAACTCTTAGTTATGAAATACCTCCTGAAACTAATACCATCATTTCAGTGTCAAGGAATATGAACTTAAACCCTAACAAGGCAGCATTACTTTCTCACCTAGATTATCCTGCTGGCTAATACTGTAAAAACCAAATTGAACAGAAACTCTTGTATTAAACTGGTTTACTGTTACTGTGACCTTCAAAATGAGACAGCAGAAGCTACTCTAGTAAATGCTATACAGCATTAATACAACACATAAAGGTAATAAAAATATTTTCATTTTCTTAAGAAAACACCAGGGAAGGTAGAGGAAAGAAAAATCAGTAAATTAAGATATAAAAAGTAAATCTGTGAAGGATGAGAAAAAATTGAAAAGCACTTGTATATATATATATATATGTGAAATACAACAGTATGCTAGGAAGTACAGTTATTTCGAAAGACTGGATTTCTTCATAGACTGTTAGAAGACCATAGGTATCATGTGGACCTCAAATAGAAATGACATTCACTTTTCCTCTAAAATTGCTGGTTCAAGCACCTGTACTTATGTGCAAATTTCCTTTGTAATTAGTGGGAATGTAGAAACATTTGTCCTTGAAATACAACGCTAAGCAATAACCTTCTCTTGCTTACTGGGCATTTAGCAAGTTTAAATGGAAGATGTAAGCAAGAAAGTATATAACACAATGACACAAAAATATAAACTTAAGATTGTACGTGATCTCCTTAGTATTCATACACAGCTACTTAAGAGTTTGCCAGTGGTACCCTATGTGAGTACTGATGCTTCAATTCAAAGCATCAAAGATGAAGCTTCAAAGTCAAACATGGCTCTTGCTCTGAGTTAGCCAGTCACTTAACACATACAACTTCAAACAAATTCATCTGGAACTGGTCCACCTCTCCTTCTCATGGCACAGAGGTTGATATGAGACAGTAATGAATCACATTATACTGGTTCACATTTCTATGTAGTTAGAAGGAGAAACAAGCCACCTGCAAAAACTTATTCCAGTGATTTTGCAAATTCTGCATAGTCAATGTATCCATCGTTGTTCTTGTCATCATCTCTTAAGACATCATCTATTAGACTAATCAGCTCCTCTTCTTTCATTGCCTGGGTATGCTCACCACCTTCCTACAAAAACCAAAACCACATGGAACAGTTTAGCAGTGTTTACTGTCTAGTGCACATGTGACAGGTTACCAACAACTAACTCTTTGTTAAGCTACATTTGGTGTCTAATTTGGCACCAAGTTTTATGTAATCGTTTATACCAGGATAAGCAACTTTTACCAGGTGCAAGCCTATAAAATTCAAGTTCTCTGTGCCTCAGAACAAGCACTCTGTATCTAGTTACTATTCTTAACCAAAGTTCTAAAAGCTTAATAGCAGAGAGCATAATGATGGATAATAATCTAAGAGATGTATTCTTTGTCTCTTGGTGCAATATATACACTATAGATTTTATACAGCACAGAAACATCTTCCTGTGTGCCAGAACTTGCAAAATGCAGAGCTGGACAGTAACAGAGTAGTGAAAAAATCCAACACTAGCTTAAAAGTCAGTAAAATTCCTAGTAACATCCCTTGCAAGCAAAGGGAAGACAAAGATGTGCCTTTACACATGGAACAGCAAGTCATTATTCTGTTCTTGGTTTTTGCCACAGGTGCAAACAGGAAGTTATGCCAGCCTCAACTGCAGCTTCCAAAAAGTCAGTACGAGATGGTGTGTTAGTCTTGTCTTCCTAATGATTGTATCTTCCTACCTTGTCCTTAGATGTTCCTAGCTGGAAAGAGAATTCATGTTTAAAACAAAGGCTGACCATGTCTGGTTCTTCTAATACTATTTTTTTGCAAGAGGTTGCTTATGGTTCGTGTAATCTCAGCAGCAGCAGTTTGGAGTTGAGAACAGCAGCCTTAGAACCTCAAACAGCATTGTATCACATGCTACTTCTATAAGCCCTTGTGAGCATGACACCATTTTGGATTATGTTTTCTTTCTCCACATCCCTGCATACCGAAGTATCCCCTCTGACAAATCATGTTCACTTTACAGTCCTTCCTCATTCCAAAGTTTAAACGACAATGGAGACTTCTGGGAAACTTCCATGTGCCATGAAAAGCTGCAATAAAGCTAGCACATTCATAAATCAAAACTATTGGGGGGAAAATAACCTAACTTTCAGGCAAAACTGTAACTGCACTGAAGATGTGCTGTAGCTGTTCTACTGTAAACCACTTATAGAGAGTCAGAACTGTTTCCACATACACATGCCAACCACCTACCTCTTTGTGGACATGTGATATAGCAGTAGCAAGCTCTAACCCATCTAACAAATTATTGCCATCATAATCATGCATTTTGAAGTAATGAAGCTGCAGTTCTTGTGGAGACATCTCAGATTCTGGCTTCTCAATAACACCTTCCAAATGTTCCATGATGTGGCTAAGAAGAAAACCAAACAAACCTCATAACATAGCCATCGGTTAATATTTAATGCTCTGTTTACATCAAATTTAGTCTTTGATCAGGCAGCCACGTACACAAGAAACATCATATCTCTAAAAGCACCACGGACAACCAGGACAACCGAAAGCTGCTGTTTTATACTATGATGGAGGGGGTACAAAGGTTGGTTGTTACAGGTGCTGTAGTAGCTTCTAATGCCTTTTGTCTAAATTATGTTGATCTAGGTAAGGAGGATTCAGGCTGAAGGGTCCAGAGAGACCTTTCCAAGTCTGGTACCTCTACAAACTTACCAAACAGGTGTGTCTCATATTTCATTCTAGTCATACAAGATCCTGGGAAGAAGGCTGCCCTAGGCTTATGTCCAACTCACGTAACAGGACTTACGAGATAAGCAAATCACTAAGAAGCAAAGTTTATGTTTTTAGAACACAGAACACATACTCTTTATCTTGTACCAAGTTCTTATCCAGGCGAATATTTCCATGTTGACTCTCTCCTACGTGTTCCTCAGCTAGGGCAGAGATGATGAATGCAGCCAGAATGGAGAACAGCAAACGTACCCTAAAAATCCTTTGGGCCATCATGATCTCCTATAGAAAGGAAAACATTAAAACCCCCCAAAAAGAAAGCAGGTGAAAAATGCAACCTATTTTCAGCAGATTTACTGAGTGCTTAGAAATAAGCCCACTGAGTACTAGAGAAGAACTTTCTTCATTGCAAGCACTTCATAGCAAGCAGAAAAACCAAAGAGCTCCAATAAGAATCCCAGTGTGTCCCTGTTTCAAAGAAATACACTGTAATTCTCAGAGACATTCTTTTCCATGCAGCAAACGTGCACTCTTTAGCCATGCCTGCGTCTTCATACAGCTTCCAGATAACCACCCATGCCAACCCCACAGCTATGGCACCAAAGTCCGCTGGCGGCACCAAAGGGGCTGCATCAAATTAGTGGACCTATTAAGCCCGGACTAAATAACACACAGATTTAGACAGGTATTTACAGCGCTCGCTTCCCAGGCAACCGACTCGTTAAAGCGCTTCAGCGGGGCCACCACAGCAGCGATTGCTGGCCTGCCTTCTCTGTCCCGTCTCCCCCCTCCAGCCCACCCGCTGACAGCGGCGCTGACAGCCGCACTGCCAGCCTCGCTGCCCCCCCATGCCCCATCGCCCACCGCTCCGGTGCCGGTGCCACCGGCAGGGTACGCACCGTGGCTCACGGGGCCGGTGCCCCCGCGTCGGTGCTGAGGAGCGGAGCGCGGCCACCATGCCCGGCGTCACCCCTGACCCGGCGCGCGCACGCACGCACGCACGCACGCTCCCGCCCCGGCCGCCCATTGGTTGCGCCTCTCCGCTGGGCGGGGCCGGGCTCACCGCTCCGGGAGCTCCACGTGGAGCCACCGGGGGATCGCCCCGCCCACCGCCGGGCACCGGTCGCTGCCAAGGGGCGGCCGAGGCCCGTTAGTCCCACACTGTGCTGTTCGCTTCCCCTCTCACCACACATCCCGGGGCTCGAAGTCGGTACTGAGGGGGGGCCTGGCGTTCAGCCGGCTACCGAGAGCCTTATCCGGGGAGCAGCCCCAAGTCCTTCCCGCACGGAGCTTCACCGGCGGGGCCAGCGCTTCTCAGACCCCGCAGGGCCCGCACCGGTGGCGGGTGTCGGTGCCGGGGCACCCCGAGTGTGGAGGAGCCTCCGGGCACCTGGTGCCACGGTCCCACACTGCGGTACACACCTCCGCCGGGCGGGGCGGGGCAAGGCGAGCCCGGCATTAAGATGGCGGCCAGGGGGTTGCATTCACACGTGAAGCTGGAGGGGGAGATCGAGCGGTGCCGGGCAGAGGGGCAGTGGGCACAGCTCCGGTACCTGGCCCAGCAGCTGCTGCCGCCGGCTCGGCCCCCGCGCAAGGCGGCTGGGGGTGCGCAGGACGCCGGTAAGCGGGGGGCGGGCGGAGCGGGGCAGAGCGGCCGCTGTTAGCGCAGCCCCACGGGTATGGGGTGGCCGGTGGTTCCTTGCTGCTGCCCGGAGCTCGGCAGCCTGGTGCGGATGGGAGCTGCGGCTGCCCCGAGTCCCAGGGTTGCGGAGAGGGCACGGAGGTCCCCGCACGGGTTGCGGGGTGGTGCCCGGTGTTACCCCATAGGCTCTCTGGCCCCGCAGCTGGAGCCCAGGAAGCCGCGTTCAGGAAGATAACGTTGTTTCCTCATGTCAGTGCTTCCGAGTCCGCAGGGCTGCGAGGGGAAGCGCAGGGCTTGGGGGTGTCGGACGGGAGGAAGGGGAGGCAGCGTTTTCTCGGTGCCGCTGCGCTCGGTGGCTCTCTTGGGTTGAGCATCCTCGGCTGCGCTGCGGAGAAGCGACACACCGAACTCCTTCCTGTTTGTTCCTCTGCACCATCTCGATGTGTGTGATGCCGAGTCCCTCTTCCTGCCTTCCCCACCCTGCTCTGGGTGCCTTTGCCTTATATCCTTCCATTTCCGAAGGAAACTGACTTGTTTAAAGGCTTGGGCTCATTCGAGCATCCCTTCACATGTAAGACAGATTTCATAAATAAACATCTTTTTCACATGTGACAGCACACTACTTTGCTTCCTTTTAAACGAAATCGGTTGTAAGAAGTAAGGCAGCCTAACTTTCTAACTAATACAAATATAAAACTCTGTGTAGTCAACAGTAGTTGTGAAAGGATCGGATTCTCACTACTTTATTGGTACAAGAGTCTCTGCAGCTGAAGTCGAAGCACATATTTCTATGAATAACCCACTTCAGAGGAGTGTTTCTAGCATTAATTGAAGCTTGGGGAGATGTTGTTAGCTTAAAACACAATTATTTATGAGGCTTTCCAAGCATATACGTGCCACAGATCAAACCCTGTGTTGAGAACAGCACAGCTAAAATGAACTTTAGTCAGGTTTCATCAGTGCTTCCTAGGTGCAGAGATCATCATGCGGTTTGGGGGCAATAATAGTTGAGTTCATATTAGTTGGTCACTTGTAATTAGTGTGCATAACAACATTCTGATTGCTGTAAAAACATCGTTTGTTAAATTGCTGCTATGCCATCGTAACATGCTAGTTATGAAAGAGGAATGTTTTGCTGGTCCTACAGAACATTTCTTCCATCAAGGGACTAGTAGCAGTTTTGTGTTTCTAGAAACACAGCAGTGTATCTTGGTGGGGTTTTTTAATAGTACTATTTGCTTTAAGAGGCTGTATATTTATTTCTTAATTACACATGGTCTCATGTAAGTTCTTAAGGTTGTTATAACCTGAAAGCTCTTCAGTTGTATAGAAATGATTGCATGTGAGGTTGGAGGAGGAATAGGCTTGGATATTTATACTTCCCATTTCAGGTACCTGTGCTTTGTACAAGTTAGTCGTAGACCTGCAATTGGGCAGGAAGAGCTGTGGTTCTAATTTGATACTCAACTAAACATGCCTCAACAAGGAGGTCTAAAGCACCTCCAAGGTGATTCTTTATGCCAAATGTAGCATACATAGTAAGTGGGGATAAGTCATCCTATGGGCTGGAAATATAGAAATAGATACACTGTCATGTCTCCTACATTCAACAGTTTTAGACTTTGAAATGTGAAGCATACATGAAATGTAGGGCTTGGCTCTTTGATCTATGAAGATTTGCTTGCCCTTGACTCACTAGTCAGCTGATTGAGGTACTACTTTTATGCATAAAAGAACTGCAGAACTGGACTCATCATACAGGAACTCCAAGTGCATTGGCAGATGAAACTTATTTTTCCAGCATATGATTGCAGCATCGCGTGATGCTTCGTCCTGTATCCAGTGCTACTACCTGAGTCTGAGTTTCTTTTCACACTGGGACAGTAAACAGGAAGGGATTTTAACGTAGAGAGTCTTTTACGTGGTGTGTTAGTTATGTCACTGGATCAACCTTTGTGTGTCTTTAGTCATGGATATGTAAAATGTGTTGAAATTCTCTATTTTTATACTTCTTGTGAACTTTTAGGAAGATCTTTAAAGTTTCTGATGTGGTTACTGTTCTGCAGTGAAATCCATCTGTAGTCTGAAACATGTGTTTCATACCTGCATGTTTATAAATCGGGAGCATGCACTTAAATGTTTGCAGAGAGTGGTCTTATAGTTTTCTGTGATGGAACTTTTTTCTTTCTGCGAGTTCTTCTTTACCCCTCATTTGAGTTACTATTTGTGTGTTGTTTCATTTTTATAATGCTATTTATCAGCAGTATGACACTAAGCAATGTTTCTTGTCTGTTGGTATGTGCTTTCAGAGGACTATGGGAACATGCTGCTTGCAGAGGCTCTGCTGGAAGAATGTCTGAAGGAAAACTTTGGCAAACTGAAGGACTCCATTCCACTGACAGAGAAGAATGAGCCAAAACTGAGTGAAGCTAAACAGCATTTGACCAATATCTTAAGCAGAGGAAAACTAAGAGTAAGCAGACTCTGTTTTAATTCCTGCCACCTGGACGCTTCTTTCATATGATTATTAGTCTGATACAAAGTGTTGGTGTTGCCTGTTCATGTCCCTGTATGTACAGTGCTATATTGTAGGTATTGCTAATGGATTGGTAATTCACTACCTCTTTGCAGTGTCTTCTGCTGGAATGCTTGCTTTTTTCATATGCAAACAAATTATCTGTTGCAACTATGTATCCAGTTTATTTGTTTTGTTATGGATCGGTTTATTTGTTTATTATGTATCCAGTTTGTTTTGTTATGTATTCAGTTTATTTGTTTTGTTACCTATCCAGTTTATTTGTTTTGTTAGAAAGAAGCAGGATAAATATTGAGGACTTCCCTGGGGTGGTAGGGCATGGCTGCATAACAGTGCTGTCAGGCTAGCACAGCTCAATGATCTACTGCTGCTCCTGGTTTGAGGGAATTGTGTCAGCTCCACATCAGAGGTAAAACATACAGCAGGCTGCTGTCAGGCACCTCAGGTTGTGGTGTGAGTTCAGGACCGCAGCCTTGTGCTGCTTTCAGTCTATGCCAGAGAAGTTACACAAAGTGATGCTTTTATTTGTGGCCTGGGTGCAGCTTGGTTGTGGATCTCCAGGAGTGCTTTAAGACTTTGCCTCCTGCTGTGTTGGTATTCTTGGATGCACAGTTGCATAACTGGTTTTAAAATGATCATGAATTACAACAGTCTGTTTTAGGGTTACTTTGGGTCCTGAAACTTACAGACTAGTTAGTTTGGATGTGTGTGCTGTACTTTCACTGTGTTAATTTCCAGGAAGCAAGTGTGCAGCAGATTCTTTGCTTGTTAACTTCTTGAAAGTCAACTTATTTCAGAAGTAAAAAGGAGAGGGGGGAGGAAGAGGAGTCCATCCAATGCTCTTGCTTTATAGTTTAGCCTCAGCAATACAGAATGACTGAATTCTTCCAGGTTTTACTGTTAAGTTTGGCTGCCTGAGTTGCCATTACTATTTCTTTGTTAGTGGTGACTGGGCTACTCATGCAGCGTTGACCATGTGTTGACTGCGTGTATTGGAAAAACAAAAGGAGTATGGAGTCTTTGAAGCATAAAAAGGGTCTGAACAGATGTATTTTAGTGAAATAGTTTTTTTTTGTTATACAAATGTGCACGCATGTTTTCAATCCTTCAGAAACTGAATAGATGTTAGGAATAGCAGACATGTCTTCTGGTTTTCTACCTTTGCCTGAAAATTCTTTTGATAACTTAAGGAAATTTGAGTACTTTCTTGCTATACAAATTAAATGTACAGTGGAAAGGGGAGCACTTGACTAAAAAGTGATGCCTTGTGCCCAGCTTAAAAGCAGGGGAATTGATGTGTATATAGCTAGTTCTGACAATGCCAGGCTTTTATGTGCTACCTGTGGCTGGTGAATCAATAGAGTAGTTCATACGAAACCAGAGAGGTGGCTTGCAAGCTGTGTGTTTCCAGACGGAGCTTCAGAGTACTTGCCTGACCTTTGTTGCTTGCTGTTCTCGTAAGCATAGCCCTAAGATCTCCACTTAAATCCTTCCTGCTCTGGCCTACTCTAGCAGTGTTGAGGGGAAAGCATTACAAATCTGCTTAATTTGTTCCAAAGTGCCTCATTCTTGCTGTCTGGTATTTTGCCATGTAAACACTCTTTTCCTTTTCCCACTCTGTTTCAGCCTAAGTATATGACAGAAGCTATGCTGATCATAGGAAAGCTTCATTACGTGGAGGGATCCTACAGAGATGCCATCAGCATGTATGCAAGAGCAGGAATTGACGACCTCTCGACAAAAGATGAACCTTTGTACATGCTGCGTTTGGTAACTGAGGCCTTCGTTATTAAAGGTAAAAGACCACGTGTGTGTATTGGAAATGTGCTGTCTTTAGATGGAAGTTGAAGGTGGTTTCTAATTTGGTTGGAGCAGAAGTAGGGCAATGTTGCATGCTTTAGAAGATCCTGCTGTGTATGGTTTGTAGTTTAAACTTAAAGGTGTTGTGGAGTCTTAGTCCATGGTTTTTAAACTTGGCTGGCTTGTAAAGAAATGCTTGAAATTGGAAATCTTGTGGTAACTGTTGACTGTACGTGAGCAACACAATCGAGCTTGTGTATCCGATTTGGGAAAACCTAAATCAGGAACCCATCAGAATTGAGGCTGATCCTTTCTCTTTGGAAGAGTTCATCTATTTGAAAATCTTGGATTTCTGTGAATAAAGCAAGAATGATGTTTCCAAGTTTTAAACTCTGGGCTAACAGAATATGTGCTTTCAAAGCAGGTAGTATATTTTTGCAGTGCATGTCACACAGTATCAGACCTTATGTGCAAACAGGAATCTCTCCTTCCCCTTGTAATTCTACGGACATTGCAGTGTTTGAGAGATCCTAATAAAAGCTGCCTCTATGGGTAGTGAAATTGTGTTTCCATTTTGAGTGGGGGGAAAGGAAGACCCTAATCATTATTTTTGGCTTTGGGGGGAAAAATGATCAGTAATCTTCTCCTTCATTTGCTTTCAGTTCCTTTATAAATGTTGCTCAAGTACTGCTACCTATCTACTGCTTTCTACTCTTTTCAGCATGTCCACCAGCTATTTAGGTGAATGAGAGCTCTGATGATCAGATACCTTCAACTGGTATGTAAAAGAGTGAAACTAAATCAACCCAAAATACTGTTTGACTAGGCTGCTAGTTTTGCTGATAATAATTTGGGTGTTTCATGATCTCACACAGTCATTCAGCTCTTTTAAAAACCTGTTAGTGCTGCTTTGCTTGCTTTGATTTTGTTTTCTGTGGCACTTGTTGAATCTGCTTCATTAATGAGCTTCTGTGGAGTAAGACTAATTTACTTGTAACTCACACTAACACTTGCATGGTGCAGAGGAGCAAGTAACTGCTAGTGCGTTCATAGCAGTGTATTTTAGAGTAACTATTGGTGCACTCTTGAGTCTGAAGGAGATGCGCTGTCCTCACTGGGAACTGCAGAAGGCCCTTGGTGGGGTATGAATACAATGACAAGGTACGCATGATCACTGATGGAATAACACTGTTCCTGTGAGGTCTGTTCTATGCTGTTGGCTACCTCATTTGTATATGAAGATACTGGGGGTGGAGGTGTTTGCCTCAGAGGATCAGGCTGTAATATTTTTCTCCCATGTGTTTTAGCATGCAATGTAACTATTATGTTGTCCCTGTGTTTGTGTATAAACTGTAAGGAGCCCCTGCCATTGCAGAGCAACCTTTATGCTATTACTGTTCCATGTGTTTTATTCTCCATGATGATTATTTTCAGATTAGACAGGTTATCAAAGGTATAGTAAGTCACTCAGTATGGTGCAGAAGTTTCTAACAGAGGGAAGTCAGGCAGAGTAGAGCTTGTCCCGCTGAGTTTGGAGAGGGTGCTCACTGCTAGGATCACTGTTCCCCCATGCCATGGGCTCAGCCTTACAGTCTTAAGAGAAATAAGCTCTTAAACATTAGAAATTAGTGCAGGTAACTATGGTAATAGAAGCGTGGATTTAAATTTTAATTTCAAAACATGTCTGTCCAGGCTCCATCTTGCAGGGCAAGTAACAGCACACAGTTGAATCATTTAAAGTTCATTTATGCTGAAGATTCTTATTGATCCATGAAATATTACTGCCTTTGGTTGAGCTACTGGTTGCTTACACAAGCTGAAACCTTCTTTGAAGATGCTCTTGAACATAGCTGTTAGTAAAATTATTGCAGGGGTTGTCTAGGCAGCAGTCCAGGAAAGCTACAGTCCAGGCTTTGTTTCAAGGCATAACTTAGATTCCCCACTTAATTTCTTATCCACATTTTCAGTAATGGAAGAAAGCAGTTGGTTTAATACAATATCCCTGTTCATCCAGAATTAAACACCAGAACTTTGTATTGCTTCATGGTATGAACCTGAAACCACCTTGGTTTTGTGTAACTACTACTGCTGGGTTGTGCGTACATGCAGAATGACGGTAGGTTCTCAAACACATGGTGTTATACTGGAGAGGTCATGGAAGAAAGAAAAGTGAAACCAGAGGTACCAACACTTTTACTGTGAAGAAGAGCTCTCTGGCAGATGAAGTCAGTGATAGAAATGAAATGTGAACCAGCAAAGCATGAGTTTGCTTTTTTTTAGAGCACCCTTTAAGCTCCATAGTACTGAAGGTTGGCTATTGAGCTAAATCCCCGGGCTCTTCCTCTGAAGGTCCATAGCATGTAATAGGTTCATATTATGGTAAGAAGCAATGTGCGTTTGCACCCTTGTAATTGAACTGCAGAAGTTGGAGAGGGAAAAAGTTTCTTGCTTGTCTTGCTCAGCAGACTTCCACCCATGGTGAGTAGCAAGCAGTAAATGTTGAGGTTCTTTACAAGAGGAGGAATTTGAGCAGTTAACAAGTCACAGGAGAAATGGCAGAGGGCAAGACTCTTCCAGTTTCTCGACTGACTGCTCCTGCTTGTTTCTAAATCCCTGCATTGAGAAGAGAGAAGTTCTGCGGGTGCTGTGAGTAGAGCTCTGATGACAGTTTGATTTGTCATTATGACTAATCTTAACCTCAGTAGTTAGTTAATAGGTGATTGGTCTCTACTTGTCTCCTTCCTCATCATCTTCTGTGAAGTTAATTCCTTAAAACCTCTGCTCAGTTCACAGTACTCGGGCAATCTCTGATGCAAGCAGTTCTGTCTGTTGCATAAAACAGTGAGTCTGGTGTGGAGGAGCTCCCTGTGTCCACCATATCATCTGTTGGGCCAGGCACAACAGTTGAGCTAGTCTTCCTCCATCTGGAGTGGGGTAGCCTGGAGATACATAGCTCTCTCAATCTGTGCAGTGATGACAGGGTTGCAAATGGTATCTATGTGGTTTTCTAGTGAGTTAAAGCTTTAATATTCCCACTGCCTTTTTTTGTCAAGGAATCACAAAATGGTTTGGGTTGGAAAGGACCTTAAGGTCATCCAGTTCCAGCCCCCTGCCATGGGCAGGGACACCTCACACTAAACCATGGCACCCAAGGCTCTGTCCAACCTGACCTGGAACACTACCAGAGATGGAACACAGCTTCCCTAAGAAAGGGAAGAGAGCAAGGCGATGGTGTGTCTGTAAGAAGCTTTGATCATAGTCTGCGTTTTGTGCTGACAAAGAAGTCACACAAGTACAAGGGAACGAGACTTTGTTAGTTCAGTGGCTCAGAGCAATCCTTATTTTGTTCTTAAATCCATTTAAATCATTTAAAGGTATTTAAGATCTGCAGTGTGACACCTGCAGAAAAAGGTGTAAGATCATGGGACAGACTGTGCTGGGTTGAGACCCTAGTCTTTAGAGCATTCCTAAGAGCTGTGAATGCTATTGCTGAAAGCAAAACCCTAAATCCACCATGTGAGGGTTTTTCCTGAGCTTGGTAAACAGCCTGGAGTCTGCACCCAGGGTTCTGGGTTCAGTCCAGTTTGTTATGGTTTTTTAGGAGGTTTTGGGGTCATTTTTAGGACAGATTGCTGAGTTTGTGTGTTTTCCTGTTTCTTTTGTGATAATATCTTTCAAAACTCTTAACAATAAGGAGGTCACTATTGCTTGGAAGTAAATTGTTCTGCTGTCTCCCTATGTGAAACCTTTGTCTTGGGGTTGTAGTGCTGGAAGTGGTTGTTTGGAGGTTCTGCTGGTGTCCTGAAAGGAAAATGGTGATATCACACAGAGATAACAAACAGAAAACCTGACCAACCTTTCACTCAGCTGGTTTGAGCACTGCCTGCTTGGTTTTAGTCATGAGTTTAAATTGACCGACTGAAGCCTCAAAATTTGATTAATCTACTTGAAACTTCTTTCGTGCTTGTGCTGCTCCATTAATTCTGATTTTGTTGGTTTGCAGAACTGTTAAAAACTGACAGGTTTGCATTCAGCGAACACATGTCTGGTATTAAGGTTGCTCATACTAGCTAATCAAAGCGTGTATCACCCACTTGTTAATACACTTCATTGGAGGCTTTCATTTTGATATTTGCTTGTGTGTGATTTTTCTCATGTGGTTTTCGATGTGATGATTGATTTCCTAGGTGAGATTTGTATTCAGCTGCATTTCTTTGGAGATGAGAATAAAATGTGCAGTTAAAGATAGAGTTATTGCAAACCTAAGGTCTGATAAATCTACTTTTCCCTCTTCTTTAAAGAATTTGATTAACAAATCTTTTCAGTTAAATCAGTTTCACTTGCTCAGTGTTTCTAAGTGTTCAACCTGGTAAGTTTCTTGTCACGTGTGCATTTTTTTAATGTATAGAATAAAATGGGATAAATAAGGTTTCCTGATTGGTTTTACTTAATCAAAGCTTTGTCAGTTCATCACCTTCGAAAAGCTAATTGTTGAACTAAATTGGTGGAGAGAACTGAAAGGGCGGAAGGGAAAGAACTTGAAAGGTGGAGGGAGGTTTGGTTTTGTCCTCCCTGAAAGAGAGCACCTCTGTTTTAAAGACTCATTTAAGTGCTTCATCAAACTTGTATTTTGGATCCTAAGGTAGTTACTTTAACTAAATGCCACTGATCCCATAGTGCAAAAGTATATTCCATTCAAATAATGATAATGGCTTATTGTGTGCTATGGGCTTAACTTAAGCAGCCTTACTTTGAAATAGAGTCCTAAAAGCAGAGTTTCCAGTTAGCTTCTCTGGGATGAGATTTTTGTCCACGTAGTTTATGATAAGTGAGATGACAGTAGCAAGACTATGGACTGGAATGCATACTGTGTGGAATCAGCAGCAGTTTGAACAGTTTCAAGTACAGCTAAACTGAGTTTGGAAGCATTATGTAGCTTTGCAGGGCCATAATTGACTTAATTTTATTTTCTTTTGAAAGTGAAACTTTTAACTGCTTTTTGCAGGAAGCATTTTTAGTTCAGGTCATGTTTTATAAACCTGCTAACAGGCTGTATGTGCACTTTCTGAGCCTTCTCATTTCAGAGAGCATAACATGTTGCACGGTGCATTATCCTTTTTCCAGATGTGTATTTGGAATACCTCCTGCCTCTTGGATGCCAAAATCCCCTCCCTCGGGTTATGCATATTTTTTGTGCTTGGGATCTTTTCTACAGGCTGAATTTTAAGGCTTCTTGAAGTTCTCTAAGGAAACCTTGCTGTAATACCAAGAAAGATAGTGTGAGGGGATCTCACTGTGTAAGGATATACCTTGTCTTGTCAACTGGGACAAGTGTAGGAAATGGATTAATTGGAGGTTGATGGTGTTTTTTTCCATGTTTACATAAGTAACTGTCTTTATTTATCCTCTGGGCACTAACGGGGGGGGAGAAGTAAAAGCATGTTGTAGTTCCATATCCCATCGAGATAAAGATGGTCTGTTTCTGTATTGTTGTTCAGAATAATAATTCTGACTTGATTACATGGAAAATAACTACATGACTACGAGGAAAATATCCAGATATGCTAGTAGTAAAAGAAGAGGGAACCCAGCTCTTCCTCCCTTCCTTCAGCACAACAGAGCCCCCCTCTCAGTTTTCATTGTGCCTGCATTGCTGCTACTGACTGACGTGGGGGTAACATGCAATCGCATACCCATTTAACAGAAATGGGCAGTAGGTTATAAGGGGCAGAGAACAAAACCCTTAAGAGCCTGAACTCTCTTTATCTCTCCCCATCAGTTTCATCATCAATTATGATGTTGTGTAGGCACAGCTGACATCATGGCATACTTACTGTAGGCTTTTACTCAAGAGTCTAAATCTTTTCTGTCCTAATCATCCTGTTTATACCAGGAGGGTTGTTATTTTAAAGGGTGCTGAATTCCCTGAGGTCCCGGTTCATCCCTGTCTGGAACCTGCCTACCTTGGAAATAATAAAGATGGCTGAGGTGCTTAAACATCTTGCAGTGTTAGCAGGGTAGCTAAGTCTTTTCTAAAGACAACACAACACCTGCATTCTTATTGTCTTTAGGAAAGTTTCTTGATCCTGAAGAGCCACAGTTATGCTGGACACAAAGCTAAGAAGAGAAAAGCAGATTTGGGTGAAAATTGAGGGGAAAAATTATCTAAACCTTTTCTTTCACTTTTTCCATACAACTATATTGTTTTTTGGGCAATAATGGGCTTCATGAGAATAATTGACTCTGTGTTAGCCTTATAGCTGTGTTAACCTATATGTTGTTTTTGAGATGATACACTGCCTTGCAGTAGCCTCCTCCTATTCCTTATTGTCTGTTTCTTCTGGCAGCTACTCAGTGAGGCTACTTTCAAATTCTCAGCTGCTGCTGTGACCAAGTAGAACTGCAGTGGAAGAAGAAACGTGTTTGCCTTTTCCTAAGGGTCTGTCAGGGGCAGGGCACAAATCCTTGTGTTGGAATCCTTCTCTGATGACTCTAAAGGGGTCAGATTCATCTTTCTGAGCATGGAGATCTGTGGGGAAATGGGTTCCTTTAAAAAGAACTTAAATAGTAAAACTAATTTTCTTGCCTGGCTATTGGAAGAATTGAGTCCTAGCCACAGGGATATAGGAACGTTAAAACTGACTGAGAGTCAGTTGTTGGCAGAACTTGTTTTCACTTTTGCTTGATAAAAGCTGCATCTTGTAAATGTTAATCCCCATCAGAAAGGCGCTTTGTTCTATACCCGGTGTGCACTTCAAAGTGCTGGTTTTCACAGTTCTGACAGCTGGACAGGAAGCATGCTGTTGATTCATGTTGGCATCGCAGTAGCTGTCTGGTAGGCGAAAGCCCCAGTTTGTAGGGGCTGATGTCTTGATAAAAGGGCCTGGTGTTAGTACATCTTGTCTGGGTTTTCACAACAGAAATAGAAGAGTTTGGAGTAGCTCTTATGTTATAACAGTGATGACTTGAAAACTCGCATGTTGGTGAATTGCATGCTTCATTGCCAGTGCTTTCTGACTTGAATGTGAAAGGGCTGTTAAGCCCAGCCTTGGCATTCTTGGTGCATTTAGGCTTTGCTGTTGCACTCCATGAGTTCTTCTCTGCTGTTGGATCAGATAGTTTGTTTTCTGTGTGCATTTTGGAAATAGTTTGTTTAGCCCAATCTGCTCCACACAGAAGCGGCATGGGAGCTACTTTAGATTTGAGGAGAGGTAGCTGCAGGCCACTGAGTGTGAATAACTGGAATTCAGAAAGTGGTGGAAGAGAAGAACTTAGTGTTCTTTTTGTTAATGTGATTTGCTTTCTGTGATAGTAAAATGTTGTTAGTCTTCCACTCCTTTCTGCATGCACAATTGTAGGTGCACACATGCTACATGTATATGAGGTTTGCTCTACAGTTCCATGAAAGTACAAATGCTTCTAACCTAGCTTAAGCAGTTTGCTAGATTCTGATTCAATAAAGAAATACACCAAGAACTATTTAGCAGCAAAGTGGGACCCAGAGGTGCACAAAGGGCTGTAGGATGTCATTAATGGGGGGTTATAAACACAAGACTTGTAAATAGCATCTTTGCAACACTTTGTAATGAGATGGCAAGTGACCATGGAAAAGCTATGTATCACACCAAAGATCACTGGTTGTCTCTTGGCAAAATGCTTAGAGGAGTTGTCAAAGATGAATTATGCCTCTTTGCTTTTACAAAGCTTCAAGTGTTCTGAATTTGCAGGCCTTTCTGTGGTGACAGATGGCTGTCAGTGGCGTGCTACCTAAAAGGTATCTCCGACAAGATAAACACATAAATATATAGTAAACACACTGTAAAGCAGTGTGTATGTAACTATATACATATGCTGCTTGTGCGTGGTCCTGGATTCATTTTGCTTTTATTCATAGTAGTATATGTTCAAAACGTTTGGAGACCACAGTCTTAACCTGAGGCTCAAAGATTTGCTATTAAGCTTA
This sequence comes from Melopsittacus undulatus, assembly GCF_012275295.1. NCBI lineage: Eukaryota > Metazoa > Chordata > Aves > Psittaciformes > Psittaculidae > Melopsittacus > Melopsittacus undulatus. The sequence continues at coordinate 114,165,676 of NC_047529.1, forward strand.
AGAGCAGCCAATTGATAGGCAGCAGATCTTGATATGCTCAGGAAAATGAGCATCTTTGGATTAAGGTTGCTGATTTCTGCTATGCAGTAAGATACGCAGCATGATGCAGAGCCCACACAGCGTTGATCAGGGGTAGGGGATTGAGGTTGCATCTTGGGAAGTGCTCACTACCATCTGGTTCACAGCCATGCAAATCAAAAAGCTGCCCCTTTAACAGTCAGCTTTAGCTGCAATTACAAGTCTAACCAGGTAGAGTTCTGAACTTACAAGTAATTGGAATAACATTGTTGGCATTGGTTTATTGCATTGTGGGGAAGGCTGGAGTAGGGGTCTTGAGTTTTTTCCTCTTTGCCATTCATGTGGTGCAGTATGAATGAATATGTTCAGAAACAAGGGCTTGTAAGCCTGTCTTGAAACTCCCTCTTCTTCCATTTGCTTCCACATAAATCCTGCTGCAAAATCATAGCTTAATTGCTGCGGAGATGGGTGTCAAGACCCATGATGTGAATTACTTAAACTGCTGTGAATTGTGGCAGAAATAACACGTAGTGCTGGGTCTTGCCTATGTCAACCTAATCCTGACTGCTGCTTTGGCTTGTTGCTTTCTAAGACATTGTGATGTGATAGTTTGATTGAGGGCTGTGCTCTTAAGTTCAAGCTTTAGCTGATGGGCCAGGCTGGTTGTAATACTGTCTCTAAAAACGGTTTGGTTGTGCTTTTGGATTTTACCTTTGAGAAATGGTTAGTATTCTGCTGAAGTTTGATTAGTCAGTGTGTGTGTGTGTATGTTTGTAGAGCTAGTCTGGAAAACAGTCATGTTTCAATGCTAATAGGTTCTTTTTAGAGCCATACTCCTGATCTAGGAGTAAGGCCATGTGCTAGAGATGAAGTGCACCCTCCCCTTGGGGACACGTACCCGGAATGATGTTTGCCATAGAGTGAGAATGTGCACATAGCCCGTTGCCTTGCAGCAGTTGTCATGCAGTATGTTCACACCTGGCTTACCTCAAGACAAACTACTTATCTTCCTGTAGCTAGATTAAAACGATTGCATGCACTTAGCAGCACACTGGCCAGAGTGGGCTGTCTGTGTGGCACAGGAGCATGGGTGCTGTAACCTTGCTCTGCAGACTGGGGCTGATGCTTTTGACAGGACTGTAAGTTCCACCTTAAGCTGTCTTCTGCTTCAAGTTCCCATAGCTGTGTTCAATGTGAGTGTAGCACCAGGATACAGCACAACTGTGGGTTTTTTTGTGTTTTTTTGATTCCTTCCTTAGGGATGCTGCTGGGCTATAGGGTTTTAGCAGCAGCGGGCTACGATGTGCTGCTGTTGACCCTCAATTGTTACACCTATGAACCCACCATTCCCCAGCTCTGCAAATATGTGCAAATGCAGGAGGCCTGACATCTGTGTAAAAAGGAGAATGAAGAGAACCTGTGAGTGTATTGGTGTATTCCTCCTACTTGGAAGGAGGAATGCTGCTATTTGGTGAACTAGTTCATTAACCAAGGAGAAGAAGGTGTCTGCCTTAGCCTTGTTTTCTCCCTGTCAGTTGTGCATTCTCCATTAATATGCTGAGGCTTTCAAGACCAGGCTGGGTAATGCACTGAGCTGGGCCTGCTTTAAGCAGAAGGGTGGACCATGGATCTCCTAGGATCCCTTCCAGCATGAATTTTTGTCTCCTTTATCTTGCTGAGAACCTGACACTGCATGTCCATGTGCACATGTGTGTACCAGTGCTGGTAATAACATCACCTCAGAGCATTGGAGCTACGTGATATGATGTCTTCCCCAAGGACTGAGATGAAAGTGGAAATAAGTCTTCATAAAACCTCTTGTTTCAAGTTTCCATAAGTGCAAGCAGTGTGTTTCAGCTCTAGGAAGAGGAAGTTCAGTGACACTTCTTACAAACCTTATGGATTTGTTTTTTGTCTGACATAAATGCAGATTAGCTTTAGAAGGTGAGAAGAAAGGACAAAGGTTATGGAGAAATCAAGAGCCAGAGGTTAATCTTAGGGAGAACTGGAGGAAGTGAATGGAAGCTCTATCTATATGTGGGAAAGAAAAGCAGTGGTTCTATACATAGAAAGTTACTGCCTCTGAAGTGGGCAGAAAGAGTGTGTTCTTTTAAAAGGATAGTCTGGAAGCATGTCTCTCTAAATCTTGAGCTTGGGCCATACTCTGTCAGAAATCTGCATCTTCACTACATAAAATGTTCTTATAGTATGTATATATGTATGTATATATTTAAACTTGGGCACCCAATTCATAGGAGGAAAATCTTAGCATAGCCGTAAGTTGGTATTATCTCACAATAAGTGGTTGTGAGAAATAACCAAGTCCCTTTACCTTAACAAGTTATCAAGAAAACATATGGCTTTATGCTTTCCTCGGAAGCTAATTCTGTCTTAGCAAGAGCAACACTTTTCTTGCTAAATCCAGTGTGGAAGTAGCACGCTCTTTCATGGCTTTTGACATTCTGGGGAGTAGAGTTGAATTTAATGTATGTTGTACTGCAAAGTTTCTGTGCTGCTAACTTGGGGATGGAGAGGAGTTAGTGGGATTTGTGATCTTGGGAGTGGAGGGCTTGTAAACGGTGTCGTCCACCTGCACCTTAAGCAATCTGTGATTGTTGGGGCTTTGTGCTGTGAGAACTGAACTGGTGTTTGCGAGAGTAGAGAACTTCTGTTGTTATTCTTCTGCTTTTCACTCTGTCTGCTGGGGTTGGAGTGTGCTTGCTCTCACTTTCGTGTTCATTGCATTTCTATGGTAGGGAAGAATAGCCGTGTTTGGATTCTATGGAAGGATCTTGTAATCTGGTGACCTCAGGTCAGTGCATGCGGCATTAGCAGAAAGAACCACGGCTAATGTCACATCATGTGCCCTTTACAAGTAAAAAGAAGTGTGCAGTGTAACACCCAATCTGTTTTAATACACTGTATATTGCTCTGTAGTTGCCGTGGCAAGAACCCTTTTTGGAGTCGTTTGTTCCCTTGTCTGTGATCAACCCCAATTTCTGACTGCATGGATGGGAACGTTTGTTGTCAGTACTTGGTGCTGGCAAAGGCTGCTTGCTTCCTGCCCCCACATCAGAGCTTAGAGGTAGTAGCTTCTTGCAGTGGGTGTAGCATGTATGTAAATGGCTTTTTATCAGCCTGTTCTCTGTATGTGACATCTCCCACAGTAACCACCCCCATGCAGACTGTGCTGGGATGGCTCTTGCAGCTTGATTATGTGCTGCATGTGTATGAATGTTGGTGGATTGTACTGGCTTTCTGTTAGGGCCCTCAGCACCACTTTGCACTTAAGGGAATGGTGACTGCAATGCCACCACTTGCTAAGATTTATTTTAAGTTAAGGGCAATTTGATTTAAAATGTATTTTAAATTAAGGGCAATGACTAGAAATTCAGAGCTGCATAAAACTGAGACAGGTACTCTAAGAAGAATACCTGTAGGTTGATTGTTCTAACTTCAGCACCAGGTGGTTTCTTTCTCTGTATAGTCAATGTACTCTTTTCTCCTTCATTACATAGTATCAGGACTAACAAGAAATGGAAGCTTTGAATTAACAGCAAAGCAACCCATGGTATAAAGCCAGAGACTTCATAGATGATCTAGAAGACAAAAATATATGTTGGATGCTATACAAGGTGTATGTGAGTAGAAGGGAGAGAACACAGAATGGATGCTGGTTAAAAACAGCAAAATGGTCATGGTGCCTGTCCCCCCCACGCTGTCAGTTTGAAGTAAATGCATTCCCCTTGCTCTGTTCTGGCCAGGATTTTCAAAGGTGAAAGGTACTAATGTGTGTTCCTTGAAGATTTAAGTCCTTGAGGGAATGTGCTGTGCGCTTTGACTTGAGAGAGGAGTGCGGAGCCACCTTCTGAGCTTGCACCAGTGTGGCATCTTCTCAGCCACTGAACTGACTGCTCATGTCTGGCTAAAATGTAAGATGTGAGACAGGGGAACTGGCCTAGCAGAGTAACCAAGGGGACAAAACAGAAACATTGAACATGAGAAGTAAACAAAGCTAAGACTGCCTAGGAACCACAGGCTCCTCCAGCATCACTGCTTATCCCGCATCATTCATCACGAGGAAACCTGGCTCTCTATTGCTGCCTCATAGCAGCTTGTTGTCAGGCTCCTGAAATGAATTGTGGTGCAGTGTTATGTGCCCCATGATTATGGGGCAAGGAAAGTGTGGCTCCTGGTACATGTGGTGGCTCCTTACATGGAGCAGAATCCTTTGCCATATGCTGCAGGGATCTCAATTGCTTCCTTGGATGGGCTGTCCTGACAGCTGAACTCTTCCATCTCTTGTTACCTCTGTGGGTCTGTCAGGATCACTCAGATTCTGTGTTAGATCTTGCACATTTTTCACTGGTATTAGGGAATGTTGTTACTGGGAAGCATGTGCTGAGCTTCTTACAACCTGTGTTGGGATCAGTGCAGGTGTAGAAGACCTGAGTTGCCAAGCAGTTGTGTATTGTAGAGATCTAGTGCAGTATATGAATCTCCATGGATCAGAGTGAAATGGGTATGTGGATGTGTAGCCTCTCCACATAGATTCAGAGGTATAGAGGATGCCATAGTGTGGTGCCAGACAAGGATCTGGTAGTTTCTTAAAGGATTTTCATGTGGGACAGTAGTTGTGGGTCTTCAATTGACATTGGTTTTGTTTGCAAGTTGGGTTGGATGATGTTTTGTTTGTAAGTTGGGTCAGATGATGATGCCAGAAAGAGTTTCAGTAGTAAAAAACCCAGGGTTTTGTCATTTGGAAAAGGTGGTGATCTTGTGGTTCAGACTCTCTTGTGCCTTGCCAAGAGCTTGCTGTGTGTCCGTGTGCAATGTGCATGTGCTCAGATTTTCCAAATGAGGCCTCAAATTCTCCAACTTTGTTTTGGGATCATTTTCCAGTTTTTGTTTGGGGATTTTTTCTTTGTCTCCCCTCAAAACTGCTGCTTATTGAAAGCTTCACTTGGAATAATGGATGCTTAGAAATTATCCAATCTAGTGGCAGGGTATTTCTTCAACACAAGGGCTGTTTCAGCCCTCAAAGCCTATAGGTGTCTTTAGAAATACAGGCCTTAATTTCCCTGCTTGCTCATCCCTACCAGAGCAATTGTAGATCCTTCCTTCATAAAGCAGCTGGCACTGTGTGTTAGAGAAGCATGATAATATTGCCTTGCATGTGTAGGAATTACATTTCCCCTGCATCTTTTCCTGAAGGTCACTAAAACAAGGGGGAAACCCACCTATGGAAAAGCTTTCCTATCAGCTAGTGAATGAAGGAATAGCATGGCTGTACTGCTGTTGGTGGGCTCTGGTTAAAGAAGGTGTTGCCATTTGGCAGGTCTGTCCCTGGAGCGCTCCACCAACTCGATTGCCTCGCGTGCTCGACTGTGTGAACGGGAGGAGGAAGTCATGGCTTGCTTTGAGACAGCGTGTGTCATTGCCCAGGTGTACTTACAGGAGCTGGAAAAGGTAAGAAGAAATGTGTAAGAAGGGTGTTAATGGGTGATCTGGGTGGAATTTCAGGGTTGTGACAGCAAAAGTGATGGAGAATTGCCAAGTGATCATAGACAACAAGGAATATGCAAGCAAGTTGGAAGGGGTGAGGTGTCTCAGTATAACCAGTTGCTAAACAGCAGTTTATCTGGTCTCTGCCTGTTTTCCTTGAGAATGAGGTCTAGAAACTAGTTTTGCCTGTGGTAAAGCACTAAATATGTCAGAAATGCACAGGTTGTACCTCGGGTTTAGCTCTTGGGCACTACAACTTTGCATAGCAAGTGCTGGCATGAAGTGACTCAATATCATACCTGCCATGTAAATGATACACAGTACTGAGATCCTTAACAGGCTGCACTAACCTTTTTGGGTCAGCCATAGCACTTTAATTGCTAGTACTCCACCTTCTCCAAGTGAAACTGGAGGAACCTAGATCATTGGTAGCAAGTAACTGCTTATAGTCAATGGTTGGCTAGGATGCTGAGTAAGATGCGTACTGTGAGCCCTCCATGGAACTGTAATACATGCCCTTGATTTGCTGGTATGTGCTTAGTGGTCTCTATTGCTGGAACTCCACCTAGCTGAGTTTAACAGAGCACACCATACACATCCATGCCATTCCTTTGGACACCAGCAGCACTGATGGCAATGCATGTTACTTGTTCTTCTGTAGCTTAATGGCCTTTGACCTTCTGGTTAGATATTATGCTATTCTCAGCAGCAAAGATGTTTACCAGTACTGTTACCAGTAATGAAGCAAAATCAGGAAAGGTTTGAGAGTACAGATGGAAGAAAGGCTAAGATTCTTCCATCAGGAGTCCTGGTAGCTCACTAACTCATAAGAAAGATTTAAGCTCTGGTAAGACAGACATACCAACTCAAACTGTGCAGGATGCCTTATCTGTGTGGTTAGAGTAGTACTTCTGAGGCCCTTGGCATTAATGTGTAGCTTTCTGTTTTATTAGAGGTTGGAAAGTGATGAGGGATGGTGTTTCAAATGTCATATTACATGCAGGATCTTTAATGGATGTCACTGTAGGGTTTATTTTGGTTGACTTTGAAAGGGTTTTGACTAGCTGGTGAAGGTAAGTTTTCAAGTAGCCTGAGAAGGAATCTGATGGTAGAAGCTCACATTTTACTGTTGAAGATGTCTTTGGCTCATGAGGAAGTGACTAGTTTAAACAGCTGTCTGTAACCCTGGGTATTTCTTTCCTCCCCTCACAGACCTTAAACAACACACACTCAAGGAGTATCAAGGGCAGCAATGTGACTTACTCCGAGTTTGAACTTTCCTACTTCCTGGAAGCAGCTCTACAGAGTGCCTACGTGACTCATTTAAAGAAGGGGTAGGTGGATGCAGATGTTAAGAAAAATAGATCATGTTGCATATTCTGTCTCAGAACAGATGAAGGCTTATTTCTTTGCATGTGTTCTGTTGTGGCTTTTTTGCAGCTGGTTCATCTCGGGTTCCTTTAGTGTCCTTCCCTGTCTCCTATTCTGTTTGTCCTTCTCTGCCTCTCTTAAGAGTACTAAACCTTGTTTTTCCAGATCCCCAGTAGGGTGGAGCAGAACAATGTTTTTGTCTTGACTCAGCTCTGTTCCCTGTGGAGATGGGGGGAGTTTGACTGTAAAGAGCGAGATTTACACTGCTGTATGCTTCTAAAATGTTCAGCCACAGGGCCTGGTTTAGAGCTCAGTGAAGTAGTTTCTTTCATTTGTTTGTTTAAGGTCTTAAATGTCCTGATCAATACCCCAAATTTGTGTGGTTTTACTGGAGAGAATACATGTGGGAGCAATGCTGCTCCAGGGTATGTATTATGCCTCTGAAATACAGCTCCCAGTGAACCTTGGTAGGGGAGGAGGAGTTGGCATCTGCAAGCCTACAGTGAATTTCAGCTGAGGAAAACCTTCTCAAGAGCAACAGTAAAGACATCAGTGAGGGCACACTTGCCTAAAGCAGGACATGTCTTCAAAGCACGATCAACTGTATTTAGCTGATGGAGAGATTGCCACGTAGGGAGAGTGTCTCTTCAATATATCTAAACAGTGCTCATAAGAATCCATCCTTCTCTAGTTCTGTTCTTGTGTACCATATTATCCCATTTGTTCTCAAGGAATCTGATACTGAATTTCTCATGGCTCTGGGTGACATTGCTGGTCAAAACTTCATAAGCTGTAAGCAAGCCATATTTGAAAGAATTTATTTTGGCTGGATATTTTACCTTCACCCCCAGTCAAAAATATTATCTCATTTTCATAACTTCTCCTCTTCCTGCTGTGTAAACTGGAGAAGGAAGCAGTAAGTGAGGGGAGGTTGAAAGGAAGAAAACTATGGGGGGGTGGGAAAATCCCAGCAAAAAAAAGTTTAAATTCTTCTATAGAAAAATTGATACTTTTTTTTAGGGCTTTTTTGCTAAGTTTTTTAATCCTCCAACAATACCTTTAAATGCAGCTGCCAACAGCCTCTGTTCCCCATCCTTTCATTAAAAGCCTGCATGTACAGTGAAGCTATACTCATAAGCATATCCATGAGACGTGCCTTCAGGTGGGCCTTGTTTAACCCAAAGGCTTACAAACACCCAAGCCCAAATGGTATGGCATGACTTATGTGTAAAGAAATGGCCTTGTGAGTGTAAGGCATAGTCGCAGTATCATCTTCTCAGTAGGGGCTGGATATGTGGTTTTCCCAGGTGTGCTGGTTGTTGACCAGCTGTGGCACAATGTGTACTTTCCTGGTCTTCTGCCATTCTCATGGTGAACAGAAAGCTCAGGTCTTGCCAGGAAACTCATTAACTATGTAATAAAATCTCATTTAGAACATATGGCACTGATGTTCTAGGCACCTTTTGAATATCAAACTCATGTTTGTTTTATTCAGCAACGTTTAAAATGCAGTCTTCATCAGTTCAGTATATCCAGTGTATTGTTTTAGCTATTACTTTGTGACCTGCTAGCTCCCTTCTTATGTTATTTTAATGTCAGCCTAAAAAACCCCAACAAAACAACTCGGGAAAGCATTCTGGAATCAGAATACGTGTGTGAATTAAGCAGCACTTTGATTATAAGCTGAATTACTGTGATAGCACTAAAATGTTCTCTGTAGCTGTCTCTGGTGAAAGAGCATCCCAGTTGGTGTGATGGAGCTCCTGTGGCAGGAGTGGGAATGGAGTCCCACTTGCTCCTCACCTCCTCCAGTGCAAGTGAGAAACACCAGCCAGGGAAATGAAAGGTTCAGTGTGGGGGAAAGGAGGCTGGTGGGACTCTGCAGCTTGTCTCTGCTCCCACCAGCTCGTATTAATGTATGGTTTCTGCCACGAGAGGGCATAAGTAGCATTGGGATATATTAAGGAAAGAGCAGGGAAGAGGGAAAAAGCTTTTTAGGATGCTTCCTGAGTATAATAAATCTCTCTACCTGATATTGAACAGCTCAAAGAAACACTTTTGTTTTTATTGCTTCCAGCATATTCAACTAGGAAATAAGGTTTAAATGATGAATGCTCAAGTGGACAGTGCTATCAGGTGGGACGTCCTTCCCCAGCAGCACATGTGTACAGAAGAAACAGTGGTTGCTTTGTTCTTCTCTTACCAGGTAGAAAAGCCGAGGAATGCGAGTGTCATGCTGTTGTTCCTGCTGAGGAACAGGCTCTTCTCAGATCACAGGCAGGGATGCCCTTTTCTCTTGCAGTGTGCAGTGGAAGGAAGGCAGTACAAAACAAAGGTCTGGTTTCCTTTCCAAATGCTGAGCTGCCAGCTGTAAGGACCAGCAATCCCTGAAGCTATGGAAGTCCCAACTGCTTTTAATAAGATGTTTACTTAAAAATACTGTGTAGCTAAAGCCATATTTCCTTCAGTTGCCTTACTGCATCCCAAAGAAGGTGTATTTTATTTTTCCAGGGAGTAATGCTGATGCTGTGGATGCAGAATAGCAAAATATAGCAGGCAGGTGTCATACTATAGGAAGCAACCAATGGCCTTTTAATTTTTCTGATGTGGATGTGTGAAGATTAGGCTCATTTCTTACTGCCTTTCCTTTCAGAGTATTGAACAGGTATTATTACTTTATACTGTTGTCAGGGCTTTGGGCAAGATGCTCTTGGTGTTTTCTTAGGGCAAACAGGCTTCAGCTATGTGAGGTAATGGTTTTATTCATGCTGTTCTCTTAATGGCACTTGAAGTACGTGTGAGGTTCCACACTCAAAACAAAATCAGAGTAACTTCATACATATGTTCTTCTACAGTAGAATCTAATGTACGGAGGCAGACAGGATGGTCTCTGCCAGCCTGTTCATCTCTTCTGAGCAATGTGTGGGCTTTCTTGTAATGTCTCCTTTCAGTCTCACTATCTAGGACCTTATCCCAGGACATTGCATCTGGTAATTTGGGAGGAGTGAGTCTTCCTGCCTGCTGGATGGATCTAGATAAGTGCTATGCTTCTGTTTTGTATTGGGTTTGTTGGGGGCTTTTTGAGTACCCTACTTCTGTTAGGCTGCCATTAGGAAACCCTAATAGGTCTTATAGTTAATGTCTCATGTCTTCATTTGTAGGAGTGTGAGAATCTGAGGCTTGCTTCTTCAGGTGTATTTTGTGCCTATGCATGAACAACTTTGTAAGGACAGAGCGTGGATTCTTTAGAAACCTGGGCAAAAGGAGGTGGGCAGAGGCAGTGAATGCTGCTGCTGTTTGTGTGCTTCAGGTACTGCTTTCTTCTGGAGAGGTGGCTCTGCAAACTGCCATGTAGTCATCTCACAATGGTCTCTTCCACCTGTTAGTGAACTAGGAGAGGAACATGATGCTCTAGTGCCCATGTTGTTGGGGGGGCTTTGCACGCCTCTATTACCACAATCCACTCTGGTTCACTATTAGTATTTTTCCCCAGCAGTTTGTATACAAAAACAGTGTATTTATTTGCTCATATCTTGAATTCTTTGTAGTTAACTGAACAACATGACATAGATGTGATATCACTGCTTTGATTCATGGGCTGGTAATTAATTACGCTGTATTAACAGGGTCCTCATACAAACAAAATGCATTTTTATGCCAAGCCAGACCGACAGGACTCTGTCACAGTTTATGCCCACAATTTGCTGTGTTCCTCTTTATTAGGTTAGCTGTAATTGAATCCTAAACCACTTTTCTTTCTTTTTTAATGCCTCTCTTGGCACTTTTGTGGCTAAAACCAAGGCAGTTTAATGCCAATGTGCTTTTCACATCCTATTCTTTATTTCTTTTCTTGGCATCTTAGCAGTGCAATAGGGGCCTATGGACTCTTTCAACTCATTTAATTTTCATGATTTGATGGTCACTTACGATGCCATGGCTTGAGGCAACACTACCTGAGATTTCCAGATAGTCTTCTATCCAAGCCCTGCAGAGCTCAAGATTGCCTAGTTTCTGATCTAGACAAGATTAAATGGATTCACAATGGGTTTCCAGAGAGCTTAGGTTTGGATCCTCATCCACTAATCGATGTACACATATTTCTGTTCAAATACTTTTATTTTTTAACTTCTTCAGGTCCTAATTTAAAACAGTCTCCTCAAGTGCACATTTAATATATGAAGGACATCTATTAATGGAACAGTAAGTTCCTTATTATAGGTAGAGCAATTCATGTGCTTAATATGAAATCTGTGCTCAGATGGCCTTCTGGCTTGGAACAGTAGATTGGAAAGACAAACTCCCTTAGTGAGGTTTGTTTGCAGACGGCTGGCAGGTGTGATCTGTCTCCTGTCACAGCCCAATAATGTTCTATGGAGTTCACAATAGAAAAGGTGCCAAACCAAATCTTGGGTCCTGTAGAACAGGTATTGTTGACATATGCTTTGCATGTTTAAGTGGAGAGCTCAGTGCATAAAGCAGGTGCTCTCCGAGACAACCTGACCACACAATTGCTGCCTGGGAGGTGGTGAGTCCTGCCCATTTTGAAATGCTCCCTCCTGTTGAAGGTGTTCCTAAGCACCTCCCATGTGGTTCATGGTTTCAACCCTGACTACTTGCAGATGGGTGTCAATTTGCCATTTATTCTTTCATTCACTTAAGTGTGTCAATATTCCTTCCTCTTCCTTTCCCCTTTTTCCCAGAGCAAGGTGTTTCTGCCATGGACCTTAACTTGGTTTATGGCCTTGTCTACAAAGTGGAACTGAAATGGTGTTTCAGTTCTGTAGGAACAAAGCTGTCCCTTTTAAGCACATTTCCTTGGTTTTTCAACTTTGAAGTACGTGCCAAATGTGGAATTAATTGGCTTTGCAAGCGATCACTGGACTTTCTGATGCTGGTTAATGGAGTTCATTGACACCTTATTAAGACAAATACCATTATCCTAACAAGAAACCAAAATGTATGCATTTTTGAAAACGTAGAACTGTTATACACTCAATCTCTTCTGTCCAGCCTCTTAAGGAGCCCAAGGAAGCACAGGAAATGCCAGTAGTTTTCAGGAACTGACAGAGCAGTTGGGCAGATGCATTTTGTTTAGATGGGGTGATTTTGACTCTGATAATAAATAGCATGTGAAGGACTCTGTTGGCTTTGGTGTGACTAGTCAGGTGCATAAGTATTGCTATGTGCTTTATGGCTTTCCTCAGTTTAAGGTCCACAACTGCATCGTTGTGGGTATATTCTTTCCTAGACCCACAGAAAAGCACCTCATGTCTTGGCCTTGTTACTGGGGAGCTTGATAAAGCATTGAAGTCCAACTTACAAAAACTTCCTTGAGTTCTTTTCCCTTGGTAAATTCAAAGCATATCTTTTGCTTAGAGGAAAGTGGGAGGAAAAAGAGAGACAGCATCTGACTTTCTCTACAGGGGTAAATCTGCCGTGTTCCTTCTCTTGCCTTATTTTGTTGCTTGTCTGTAGATTGACCACAATTAGGTAATCTTCAGATTGCCTCAGAGCTTGAAATTTGGAGGTGACTATTGACTGGAAGTAAGGCCACATGCATTTGCATTCTGTGACTTGGTGACCATTAGCTTGAGGGTGCATCTTATGTGGCCAATATTCATGGTATACATGTTCACATCTGGAGTGCAAGAAGGTTTGCATTTACCTGGGCACAAGTGCAGTCTGTCCTACTTATCTTCAAAATGCAATCAGATTGACAGAAGAGGTTGTTATGGTGTATGGCTTCTCTTTGTTACTATTTCATGAGAGCTAGGTTTTGTCTGCGCAGAAAGTTCTCCTGGAATAAACTGAAGGGGCAGTCAATGTACTGGTACAAGTGCTTATCTGGTTGTCTTTATTTCAGTACATCATTGCCCATTTTCTTGATAGCTTCTATTTTGTTTGGGTACCTTCCACCCTGCAATGAAAGTGAGCTGGACCTTTTTGTAGTTACTGTGGTGGTAGGGCCATGTCCTTAGTCTTGAAGAATTTACAGACTGCAAGTATCTAGCTAGTATGTCCTCTCTGAATCTCTCCTGGTGCTCAGTCGTATGAGTAAGATACCATTTGGCAGCTGGTATGCTAACCCTCTTTTATTGCAGACCAGGCTGTGCTTGAAGACAGTTGCTGCAGCTTAGCTGTCTGATAATAAACTGTTTAAACCACTGTAATTTCATCATGTGTCTGGACCATCAGACACAAGGCATTTAAGCACCACCTCAAAGGAATCGTCATTTAAAAGCATCATGTAAGCTCAATGTAATTCAAACAAGTGCAATCTGTATGTATGAAGAGGAAATGTGGATGCTTTTAAGAAGCAGCATCTGCTTTATAAATATGAGCTATGAAAGGCTTCCAAATGTCCCCTCTGTTCGTCAAATGTGAATGTGATCTTCTCTTAGGAAGCCATCTGGAGTAGGCATGCTACAGTCGCTGCCTCACTCAGTGCCATTGTCCTATCTGTGCCTCAGAGTGACTTGTCTCGCTATGCACACTCAGCGATTGTTTCATGGCTTTCTTTGAATGTCAAGTTTGTTGTCAGGCTTTGGCAAATCATAGCAATATTTTGTTTCCAGTGTGCCAAGGTGTGTTTGGGGATATATTTTTTACTATTCTTTTTTCTGTCTTCCCCATAGAAATATTGTGAAAGGAATGAGGATTCTGCGAGAAATACTACGGACGGTGGAAACAAAAGCTACACAGACCTTCAAAATGGTAAGGGGATGGGAGCTGGGAGGGTGGGATAATCTGTGTTCTCTCTGTCTATTGGGCAGTGCAGTAGAACAAAAAGGTAAAATGGATTTGTCCTCACTCAATTTATTGCTGCCTTTTGTTTGGGGTGTTTTGGAAGTGACCTAGACCTGCCCGATTGGACCCTCTGAGCCTTCAGACTTGGGCATGTGGGTTACTTTTAGGTTTGGGATTTTTGTCAGTGTTTTCCAGCCCTGGTAGAAATAGGGATGTATTTAGATTGACAGTGCTGTGTTCAGGTGATCCTGTCTTGTTTTCTTGCTTGCTCTTCAGTGTGTGTGTGCATACCTTTCTCTGTGCTTGTAGAAGCATCAAGGACTTCTGACTCTTGCAAGAAGCAGTGCTATTTAAAACTCAAGTGCTTCGGTGTTCTTTCTGTAAAACTCCCTTCAATACAGTACAGAGTGATTTTAATGTTTTGTTGATGTTGGCATTCTGCATTCTGTTATCCTGAGTGCCTTTGGTAAGGAAATAATGGGAAAAGCTATTTATGTGCCTGTTTAACTTCTCAGCCCTTTAACTGGTTCTTCCCTGTCTCGCCTTTAAGAGATCTTGTGCTGAAGTTACTCAGGAGGTGAGGAGGTCAACAGCATGGGGAATAAGAGTCTTGAGTACATGAATGAAGATTTTTCAGCCCTAAAAGCACTGATATTGATTCAACTAAACTCATTTTGGGCTTGGTTCAGCTTTGTGTTTTGTGTCATTCCTGGGAAGTTTGGCAAGGAAGGTGGGCATGGGTTTGCATAGCGTTTTGGAGATTGCCAGGTTCCAATGGATGCACTGACTGTGTGTCTAACTTGCATATAAGCGCAGAGCTAAACTGAAGGTGCGAGCAGAAAGGATATCCTGGGTGTTTTCTTGCCTAGGTTCCTCAGACCTCTGTGTTTTGGAATTTCTGTTCTGGAAATGAAGCTTCTCATTGCCTTGGGATCACGTTATATGCTTAATTCAGACTACAGATGTGTGTGGAAGTTTATGCAGGGAAGAGATGACTTAAATAGTAACACTCCAATGGTTGCATCCCTTTCCAGATTGAGATTGGGTTCAGGGGATTTTTCTTGCTCGCCTGTTTTATCATTTGCTGAAATGAGACTAACCATCTGCTCTTCCTATACCATGACAGAATGTGACACTCAAATACTCTCCCTGTGCAACTGGGAAGAGCTTTGCACCACTCACAGGGGATTTATTCCTAAGGGGATATCTGAAGGTGCTCATCCCATAGGTTTTGCTGGGATTTCCATTTTACTGGAAGTAGCATTTTCATTTTCTTACTTATTTTTAAAGAGCTGTCAAGAGGGCAAAGAGAGGAACGTGCTTAATTAAACAAGTTTTCCAAGCATGAAACACATGGTTTGGGGTTTTTTTAATCTAATTTGTGGGATCACAGTGTTCTTCAAGCATAATGATGGGTTTTTTTTAGCCAAAGGCAGTAATAACATAAATCAGAGTCTTGGCCTGTTCTGGTTTGTTTGGTTTTATTCAAAACAAGAGTGAAGCTAATTTACACAGCTACTGTACTGTATGTTAGAATCAAAGACACTAAAAGTATTTAGTGCTTGCCTTTTGAAAGGTTTATCACAAACTGTACTCCTACTTCTGCATGAACCAGTAGAGATCTTCCTGTTGCTGCCATATAATTTTTCCCTTCTAAGACTATAGGAAAAGAATATAGGAGAGTTGGCTCCTCAGGGTAAAACTGACTAAATAATTACACACTGAGATGATAAAATGGTACTGGCTAATGTTGCAAGGCCCTAGGCCATTTTGCTCATGGTTACTTGCTATAAAAAGCATAGAAAAGCCTAGTTAGAAACAGGCAGCTTTCTCTAACTTGCTGGTAGGAGTACATGGAAGGTCTTGGGGTTTCCAGGGAGCTGTGTGTGGCAGTGTTTCTTTGAGGCACCATTATACATACAGATCACTTTGCTGTTTGCTAGGTATCTCTATGAAACCTCCTTTTCTGGTGTTCTAAGAAACAGCATGTGCTATTGTGGTTGCAGTTTAGGCTTGTTCAGTGAATGTATGGTGAGTTAGATGGAAGTTATTTTTCTGAGTCTAATAAGAGGAATTTTAACCTCATTTTGATTGATTTGGCCCTATGGATGCCATACCTCAAGTGGAGTAGTAATTCAGTTTATCAGTTGTACCTATCCTGGTATTTAAAAGAGAAATTACTCTTGGTGTCCTCATAATGTATCTCTAAATGTAAATTGCATATAAAATACATATGCAGTAGTCAGAGAAGTTCCAAAATAGTATTTACAAGTACCAGGACAGATACTTCAGCCTGCCTCTGTTCTGTGCAGTATTTACTTTACAACTTAGAGTGCTGTGCTGCTTAGAATTCATACCAGATAGCATCCATTTCAATACTTCTGTGCTTGTTTGCTTCTTCATCTACTTACAATGCAAAGAAATCAGAGACTTGTTGAATGGGGGACAAGGACAAAATCCAAAGATAGTTTTGCCAGCTTTTGGGCTCAGCTTGCCAGCTATGAACCAGAAGGCAGGTGTTTAAGGATCCTTGGCCACTTAATGGTCAAAAACGTGTATGTGATTTTGCTGTCCCAACATACAGTTACTAACCCTCTTCTCTCCTTCCTTTGTTATCGCAAGCAAAAGAGAGAAGCATTATCAAGATGAAGCTATAGAAGGCTGCAGGAAGAGTGATATTGACAGATAAAGTGTTGATCTTTTAAATCTAATACAAAAGTAGCTTCTTGGCTAAGACTTGCATACAAAATTCTGAGGCTGAGTGCCATCATACTGTAATACATCAGTGATTGTGAGATTGTCTCAGCTGTGTGTATAGCAATTGGTTGTCTTCATTTACCAAAGGGTCTCTTGCTGTCAGGCCTGTTGGGTATTTTTTCCCTACAGCATCACAACAAGACCATGTATATGCAGGAGTCTGACCCTTCCATAGGAGGGAAGGAACTGCCACTGCTGTAGATGTCTTAGCAGCATTTTTAGCTACTCTGGCATTCTGAAAAGTGGTAATGTTATGTTATTGGTACATCTCCTTCCCAAGGTATAACATGGGGAGTGGTGAAACTTCTGTGTTGGAGAAGACTTCATTGATGTGTCATTTTCTGTACTGTTCATTGCTCTCTAGACTGCAGCCAAACAGCTTGCCCAAATACTTCTCCATTCCCTCAGTGAAGACTGTTACTGGAGCCCTTTATCTGATCCTCTGCCTGAGTTCATGAACAAGGAAGATCAGTCTTACGTTAGCAATCTTCTTTGTCGGAGGCCCGAGCTGTACATGGAAGAGAAGTAAGCATTCTGTTTTGTTTCTTTCTATTGGCAGGAGGAAGAAGGGTGTTCGGACACTCTTTGGTACTGCTAATGATGTCATTGATTCATGTAGTAGTTTTGTGTGTTTTTTAACCTCCCATCAACAGGCCTGCTGGAAAAATAAAACATTAAGCCTCAAATAGTTGAGTTTTTTCACAAGAAGGAAGAAAGTCTAACCTGTCTTAGCTGTCTTTGCTAAGAAAATGGAATAATCTGTTTATGGGTCGGTACAGCTCATCTAGGATATATTGCTGAGCTTTTAATTGTGCAAACCTGCAAAAGAAGGTATTGCCTAGCAAATGAATTATGCATGGAATGTTTCAAGTTACTGCTGCTCTTGTGAAATGAGAAAGGAGGCTGACAGGATAACTCTTGACCTTCCTCAGAAAAAATGCATTCTGTCTTTCAGTGCGTACTGCCCTCAAGACAACGTAGAAGAGGCTCTTCTTCTCCTCTTAATCAGTGAATCCATGGTAAGCCAAAAATGAGTTTGTAATACTAAGAGCACAAAGGAATAGCTAGCATTTCCATGTCAAGTCTTCTGGTTGGTTTTGTTTTTCCCTAGATAAATAAGAAGCAAGGATTTGGCTGTTGAACAGGAAATGCTATTTATTCCTCTAGTGGCATCACTTTTATTAAATGGGACACCAGAGAAGGGTTTTGGGGAATTCTAGAGAAGTGACTGGATTTACCATAGCTACATACAGGTGCTGACATCCAGTTATGTTGTCAGTAACCAGTTGTTTCCATTCAAAACAGCTGTGTGGATTTATGGATCAAGAATGAGACGAATGGAGCTTTGCCTAAAGCCGGGAGTGATGGTGGGACCTGTTGTTTGGTATTTGCAGTGTACAATATCCTGCTTGCATTCCTTAGTCTGCAGGGACAGTATTTTAGCTGTTTCAGTCCTATGTGATCTTTGGCTGTTTCTGAAGTTGATGATACAGGAAGCTTTGTTGCATGTGGAAACATTCATAATGAACTACAGTGAAATAATTAGGTTTCTTCTATTTATAACCCCTATTAAAAAACCCTTCAAGAGAAAGGGAAAAAGGTGGAGGAAAAACAACTGCATGCAAAACTGTAACCTTCGATCATGTTCTTCTTCTGAAGAGATGCACACATATAGAAAATGCATAAGCAATATTCTCTGAAAATGTGTCAGGAAAGTTACTTTGCTTTAAATACTGGGTGATCACTTGTAGCTCAAAGTGAGATTTGAAGACCTTGGAGCATCAATGGCTCTCTGTGGAACTGTGAAACAGCTTTCAGACAAGTTGAAAGTAGATACTGTGGAAAGTTTGTTTTGGTTTCTTAATTTGCTTTATTTGGTTCTTCTGGCTCAAGTCCTTTCCCATTCCTGCAGACTTCTTCAGAACATGAAATCTAATAGTGTTTGCTTTCAAAACTTGAGGAGAAATTGAAGAGGCAGAACCACTCCGGAATATATTAAGTTGGCTTTAAAGTCAAGTACATCTGAGTGTTATACTTTTTGGGGTTTACTGCTTTCTAGATGAAGTCTCTACTTTACATCTGCTTTGTGTTTTCAAGGGATTTTTTGCAGTTAGAAGGGCTTTTTGTAGTTGGAAGTGAAGATTCCAGGAGCAAAGACTTGTAGAACACCACATGTGGTTCTGTTAAAATCAAACCTCGTGTCAGCTTGGCTTGTCCAGGCTAATCCAAGTGGAGGAGGATCAGGGGTCTGGAGCAGTGACAGTAACAGCCATTCCAGCCAATAATGGGAACAGGCTTGCAGTCAGAAAGGCCTTGTGGGACCTTGGATTCCATAATCTCATTCTGCTGAGGAGAATGAGTTTTATTCAGTAGCATGTGAAATGATAATCTGGTCCTGCCACTAAGTTATGGATGAAGCAGCGTGAAAATGCTGTTGATAGGAAATGGACAGCTGTGCTGACTTCATGGTTAAATGAGTAAGCTTGTGCTTGCTTAAGTGCTGTTGTTTTTATACCTGAAGGCAGATTCTGCTGCATATAAAACACCTAATAATAAAAAATCCTGTAGTGGAATGCTGTGGGAACCATAGCTCTCTTTCTGATTTTGGGGAAATGGAACATCTGATCCTTATTCTTGTATTAGTAATAAATACAAGTTCATAGGAATACATCTGTATATAGAAATATACTTAGGAACCACAGTAACATCCTTCCTAAGTGAAGGAACAGAGGGAACAATCTGTTTGTAATCCATACATATTTTCCCTGTAGTTTAACTGTTACAGTACTAAGAAAGGGAAAATGTCTTTAACTTATGACATCTTTTCCGTAACAGCTTTGTTGTAGGCTAATGAGTTTTCTCATGTACAGGTTTGCTGCTTGTTTGAAGTGTTTTGTTTTGTTTCTCAGAACTTGCTGAAGCTTATGGAAAATGAGTTAGCAAGCAGCAGATTTCCATTTGAGGTCTCCCTAATGATATAATGTTAATGACTGAATAAAACATATTTTCCTTCCTGGAGAGAGTGTTAGTGGCAAACAGTAATATGTTGTTGTAGGCCAGTAAGCAGCATAGTTGGTGTTCCTGGTTTTTGGCTGGATTAGGCATTCTTTTGGTATTTGCAGTTATGAACTCCTTATAATGAAACAAGTATAAATTCAGTTGGCTTGCTGGGAGCTCTCCAGCTTCTCTGACACTTAATTGCTTGGTCAGAGCAAAACTCACTGGAAAGGTACTTTTCCTGTTGGCTTTTTAAGCAGACAAAAGAGCAACCATGCCATTATAATTATAGGACTCCACACAGCTGCTCCACATGTCTGTTGCTGACTTTTGCCACTCCAAAGTGGTCTCAAGGAGGGCAAAACTGGGGAGGAGGAAGGACAGGAGAATCATCAGTACATGAGGGGACACAGAGCAAAGATGTACTGGGGGGAAGCATAAATCATCAGAGAACCTTGTCATGGTTTAAGCCCAGCCGTAACTCAGAGCCACACAGCCTTCACTTACTACCCCTCCTTTCTCTCCCCTTTCTCAGAGGGATGGGGAGGAGAATCAAAATAATGTAACTCCCATGGGTTGAGATAAGAACAGCCCAGTAACTAAGGTATAACACAAATGACTGCAGCTACCACCAATAATAATAATGATATGGGAAATAACAAGGGAAGAGAACACAGCCACTCACCACCCACCGACTGATACCCCGCCCGACTGAGCAGTGATCTCACCCTGCTGGGTAACTGCCCCCAGTTCGTATAGTGGGCATGACGTGCTGTGGTATGGAATACCTCTTTGGCTAGTTTGGGTCAAGTGTCATGTCTCTGCTTCCTCCCAGCTTCCCCTCCTCCTTGGCAGAGCATGAGACTCAGAAAGTCCTTGGTCAGACTAAACATTACTGAGCAGCAACTAAAAACATCAGTGTTATCAGCGCTGTTCCCAGGCTGAAAGTCAAAACCACAGCACTGCACCAGCTACTAAGAAGGAGAAAAATGACTGCTACTGCTGAACCCAGGACAAACCTCAAAGTAAATATGTGATAAATGTTGATGAAAAGGAGACATGGTAGCTTTTTCAAGAAGTATACATCTATATAAGTTTAACACCTGGGGTTTTGTCCCACTCCTGTCATAAATGGAGGGAGGAGATCAATGCTAGGTAGATCGCAGCTGAAGTTCACTCTGTTTTTCTGCTTGTCTTGCCTTCCTAAGGTGAAGCTAACATCTGTGTGACTCCCCAGAAGATGTTATGGGATTTACAAGAACTGTTCCTGTAAGGGGAAAATGGAGAAAAGAAACCACCTTTAAGGTGGTGTTGTGAGGCAGACCCTACATTCCAAAAACCTTCTCTGGCTCTTAGTGGTGCTGAGTTCTGGCTTGTGATGCTGTCCCAGCTTTTCTTCTTATCCCTTTACCGTGCATTGGAAGGGAGCCTCTTTGTGTGTTTTGGTGGGATGAAGTGAGACTGTCTTCTAAGTGGGGCATTAAGGTTTCCTTCAGTGTTTCCCTCAGGTGGCCAAATAACATGGTTACCTCTTTCATAGGTTTGAAGGTGCTTCTGTGGGTATATTAACACTTACACTGACAGCTTTGGGGTCTGTTTCCTCCTGGCATTCTTGGGTGTGTTGCCTCCTGTATTCTTTCTGTGCCATTGAAAATGGGAACCTATTTCCATAAACGAAGGCATCTCAGTAAACAATGAGAAGCATCCCAGTTGTTGAGTTTGGCAAGTGCCTCTCCTCCATGCCAGCTGCTGCTTAGTCACGGTGGTTGGCTGTGGAGTTCTCATGAAGGAATCTAGTGAAACAAATCAGGCAGCCTAAAGATTACCACAGTCAGGGCTGTTTGTGGCCTCTTGGCTAAATTCTCATTCCTTATGCATAGCCTGAGTTATGGTATGGATGGGCTGTGTTTGTGAGAGGGAGGAAAATGCTCTCCTTCAGACCAAGGCCAGCTAATGACAGCCTTTACAAGCTCAGGCACTGGTAGAATGATGCATTCCTATCACATGGTGGAAAAATGGACTGGCCTATTTTTAAACCACTGGTCCTCTTGCTGCATTTAACCCATCCAAACCAGTGACACTGTGTGTGGGGAGGGCATACAATGACTTGCTGCAGTGTGGTTTCTCTGCATCATGCTGCCGATGGGAACAGCGCTGGTTCCACCATCAGGGATTCTGCTGCTTTGTGGTGCAGGGCGTAGACAGGGGAGGTTTGGCAGGACTAACCCTTAACTGCAGTTTTGTTTGTTTTAATAACCATTCTCAGGAGTATTCTGAGGCCACTGCACTGCCCCTTAAATCGAGACTGAATTTCTCTCAGAGCCAGGGGTGGAGCTGAGAATTCCTATTACTTTTTCTGTTTACTTTAGAGGTTTGTTGGGTTTTTGTGTGTGTGGTTTGGGTTTGGGGTTTTTTTGTTTGTTTTTTAGAAAGTTCTTCTTTAAAAATCTTCCCTTCTTGAGTCTGAGGTCCAGTGTTCAATCTAAAATCCCTTTGTTCAGCCCTGGTCCTTACAACTGGGGGCTATGGCTGATGTGGCGCAGCAAGCAAGCCAGGTAACAGGTGTGTATATATATATATGTGTGTGCATATATATATATATATATAATTATTTTTTTGGCTCTGTGTTCACTTCAGTCATACTGGAAATGAAGCTCCTTGTATCAAAAACTAATAAATTCTGTACCTGTGTAAAAAAAAAGTAATAAAAAATATTAGGAATGTCATCCCCATCCTATCTCTGATTTGAATCTCTAAATGCGATTTGACCTTGGAGAGCCTGAGAGCACAGAACAGATGGTGAGGGGGGAAGAAAGGTACTGGGGCTTGTCCTGTTCTTTTTACTGGGGAGGGCAAACTCATGGCTGTGAGCACGCCTTCAACAGAGTAAGGTTAAACCCATGTGTTTTTAAGCACAGACATAATCAAAACCTCTTAGCTCTACATTTCCTATCTATAAAATAATGCTGTCCAACAAATAGGCTGGCAAAGGGGAAGAATCTTTTATTGCTTATGTAGGGTTTTTTTCTTAATGACACCAAGCTCAGTGATGATACAGCAGCTGGACAACCATTGTGAGTATTTCCTTGAAGTCTCTTAGACCATGGCAGCTGGGGATAGGATTGCCTGCTCTGTTGGTTTCTGCCAAATCACAGTCGTGCACTTACAGTAGCAAGTTCACCTGTCTCTTTAACTGGTCTGCAAGGCAAAGGTATGTGTTTGGGACCTGCAGAAATGGATGGCAGGATGTTTCTAGTGGGAAATACATCACCTCTGTTAATTGTCTCTTACTAAAGAGTTCTAATATGAATTGCTGGAGACAGGGTAGAGAGAGGTTTTGCAGACGGCTTTGCAGTTGTAAGTCTTGTTTCCAAACTTGCAAGGAGGATGCAAGTTGCTGGAAGATACCTTTCTAGATGCAGATTGCTGGCAGCAAACATGTGACTGTGTTACCCAAGAGGGTATCAACAAATGAGCTTTACTTTCTGTCTCTGTGTTCCTTTTGTGTAGGGTTGTTGGGCTATTCTAGCTGGGGTAGAGGGGTATGTCTTGCTTTCAGTGATGTTTCCAGAATTAGTTCAGCTACAGTACAAGATGTTAAAATATACCTGGTGAGAGATAAGATATATCTATATTGTCATATTTGATAACAGTGACAACTGGCAAGTTTGCTGAGACATCTAAATGAGGTACCAGTAACTTGTGATCTCTTCCTTACTGTAAATGAGAAGGATGCCACACAGTTCACAAGGCAGTAAGTCTTCATTAGCTGTGGTTCTGGTCCCAAGTAAAGCAAGTTGTAGTATCTCTGTAAGAGGGGTTTTGTGAGTTGCTAAAGTATGATATTTCCTCTTTGTTCCACCTGCTTCCCATTTTCACACCAGCTTTGCAGTCAACCCTGAATATGTTAGGGAGGGGAACCCACAAGTGCTGTGTAGAGACCATCAATAACTTAGGTGCCAAGTCTGTAGCCTCTTCAATGTGAATGGGTTCTTGCCATTACAAAGAGCATTAATTTTGTTGGCAGTAGAGGCAAAACAGCCAAATAGAGACCCAGAGGATACAGGCTAAATATTTCCCAGCTCTTAGCAGTATCGTTGTCAATTGCATGGTTTCAAAGGCTTGTTGTCAATCTATCACACGTAGCATTTGTTTTTCTCTCTTAATGCTAGTATTGAATCACACCAATTACATTATTACAGTACACTGTGTAAAACATGCTGCCGGTTTGTATAGATGGGTTGCAGTGGATCTGGCAATTATGTCTATTATGAAAAGACACAAGTTGAACATTAGAATGCCCATGAATTAGGGGGCAGGCAGCAGGCACTCATTAAAGATTTTAATTGCTTTCTTTCTCTTCTTTGGGAAAAAAGCAGGGGGAGACATGTTTCAAAGTGAGCAATTAAAGGATACTTCATAGCTAATTGCTGAGAGAAGGGGCTGCTACATGGAATATGCTTTATTGTAATTCATACGATTGCTTGACGTTTTATTAAGAAGCACATCTTTGTACAGTGGTAAGATTTAATTTCCTGCAGTGTAACTGCATGTGTAATAACTGCTGAAGTAATGGCTGTTGGGATTTGTTGTGGCTCTTCTTCTTTCTACATGGAATAAGCATGTGATAAATAAGCTGTAGTTATCAGAGTCATTGATGTAGAGCAAATCCTCCATGGATAGATGGCTTATCTAGTTTTCAGGTAAGTGTGTTGTATATGCAGATAGGAAGGCACAAGCTGTCTGTAGCTCAGCAGGGCTGTTAGTTAAATTGCAGATCTCCAGAAAGGCAGATCTCTTCCCTGCTGTCATAGCCAGCATGGGTCTGAAAGTCCCACACTGTTGTATTGCTGTGATTTGGAGCCAGACCTAAAGAGCCCTGCTGAACCCCAGCTGTTCTGAGCCTGCTCAGGCTGAACGTCTTCATTGAGCTTCAAGAATGATACAGAGAGATTACAGTGGCTGAGTGCTGGGTCAGGCTGGGGCTACCAGCCTGTGCTGGAGCCTTTTGGGTACATGTGGCCTGCAGTCAAGAAAGGGAGGGCTGAAGGCACTTGATATCTTGTGTGCTGATCAGTCTGGGCTGACTGTAGGATGTGTTTCCTCAGCTAGGATTGGTCATGTCTGAGCCGCTTGCATACATAGCTAATTGCAACTAACACGTCACAAAATATGCTAATGCTATGCATCTGTGGGTTGCTCCATTGCCTAGGAATACCTTAAGTAAAAGGGCATTGACTGTATGATTTTGCTCTGTATAATGCAAGTTATGCTAACTCTGGTTGGTAACATGAGTGACCTCCATCCCACGCAACAGCCTTGAACAGGTTCTCTTCATGGTGTGACTCACCATCTCTCTCCATGTTGCTTGTGTGCTGTGAGGCATGTCTGTGTGACAATGGGAACAGCTTAAAGGGAAGAAGTTTAAAGGGGGTGTTGAAAATGTGTTTGTAGCTAAGTTTTACTGCCGCTTACAGTGGAGAAGGATAAGGTGATGTGGTAGGATAGATTGGAATTGCTGCTTATTTATTGATATGCTGTTTGGAAATCAGTGTTTTACACAAAAAGCCTTTTTCCATATGTGTTCAGAAAGATTAATGATCTGAAACAACAGAAACACAGGTATTGAAAAAACGTTGGTGTAAATGGCTTAGAATTTATACAGTCTCAAATACGAAATGAAGTATCTCTCTGTGAGTTTCAGTAGGTAAAATGTTCCCATCCAACAGAACTGGTGTATACCATGTTTCAGGAACTCTACAACTACTTTACACCTGTACTTACTTGTGACTGTCAGGATTTCTCACTGCCAAACTGAAGTTTAGGAAAACATAAACTAGGCCAAAGACAAGCAAGTTGCCTAATGGTGATCATCTGGGTCCCTTCCTTTTGGGAGAGGCAGGCCACAGAAACATGTTAGTTTCCCTAAGTGGGTTTCAAGAAAGAGTGATTCACATTCTCTTCCCTGCCCTCCTGTATGTAACTGCAGTAGCCTTGGGATGATGACTCATGTTATTGTGTTAGGCGCACTCCACGTTCTTGCTGTTGTTCAGTCAGTTTGTTATGACCTTTTGGTTTTGCTGGTTGGTTTTGGTTTTGTTCTGTGGTTTGCAGGTTTGTTTTTCTTTATATCCTATATATATCTGTGATTAGGTGGGAACTTGAATGATTTTATCGAGGGCAGCTGGAATTAGCAGTTGGAAATAGGCTCAGCATTAAAATTGGGGTAGAAGTGGTGATGAGTTTGTTCAGTGGTGACTTTTATGCATGCAAGTGATAGATTGTGGAGACCTTCTATGGCTTTCAGATTTGAAAGCTTGATCAAAATAAGCAGGTTTATGGCCTTCTTGGAAAGAATGTTACTCATACCTATGCATATGTTGTTTTTAACTGCTGTCTGCTCGGATAAAGTACAATATGTACAATATGTTCAGTATGACTGCAATTTTAGATTGTTGCATCCTTGCAGTATGTCTCATTCCTGCTTATTGTAGAATATGGGCATGTCTTTCCCTCTAATACCACTTTCTGTTGGCAGACATTAATGGGCCAGAACTCACCAGTTCTACTTAGTTTTCTATCTGTGCTAATGCATCAATTCAGAAATCATAGCTTGGTAATAGATGGATACCCAAAAAAGCATCAGGCTATAGCTGACTCTAATGGGAGGTTGATGGTGAGATTACAGAGCATGGGGGTGCTATCTCAGTAGCTATTTTCTACAGACAATTGTCATAACAATGTAACCGGTGCAGAAAAAAATGTTAATGCTGTTGTGTATGTGTAGGAGGATTCACTCGCAGTAAGGATTGTTCTGTATATGCTCTGCTTTAACTCTCTGAAGTAGCAATCTCAGAACTGTTCTGGATATGCCTGTAATGCCTGTTTGGTTTGGTTTTTAAAGTAGCAGTTTTGAGTTAAATCCAGACCCCAAATATCTATTTAATTATTTTATTCTTCTTTATTCCGTTAGGAAAGGTAGACAAGTTGTCCTTCTGTATTCTGGTTCCATGATATGCTCTGTCAAGTTGTTTTCATCCTCTCATGTAACCTATTGTTCTGAACTGTGGTTTTTAAAATCACAAATCAGGTCTTTTGCAGTAACATGGAAAAGAAAATCCCTTTTGTGGCTATAAGAGTTGGTGTAGGTTTATTTGTGCAGACACCAGGCTGAGTCTGACCTGTCAGTTTGCCTTTAACTGCAGTCCCTGTTTAGCTCTTGGTTGTGATTATGTTAGTTGTCAGTAATTGTGTTTGCTGTCTCGGCTGGAGGCTGTGATGAAGAGTGCTTGGAACTGGGGCATTACACAGATAATATCATGATGAAACAGCTGCAGCTTAATCATAATGAAATATGTGTGGGCTGTAAGGGCTCCATATTCTGGAAATCTTTATTATGCTTAATTCCCATGTTTAACCTTTTTAGGGAAAAATCTCCCTGCAATTAGGAAGAAATCGGTGCAAGATTACAGTCATAAATACTATAACAGAAATCTCATAACCTTCCTCTTTCAGGGAGGAACGTTTTGTTTGCCTTTGCCCCAGGTGAAACTGCTGGCAATCTGCTTTAATTTTTCTGATCTTTTAGATGTCTAGACCTGAATGTCTGACATTGCCACCCCTTTCAGCTGGGGAGCCCAGGGTAGTGTGGCTGGGCTGTCAGTTCATGCTAGTGCTCATTGGCATCCATGACTGCCTCTCTCAGAAGTGAGGCTGTTGGGGTGAAGTTTTCTGCATTGGGAAATCAGAGAGACTATTCCATTTACTCTGGGATTGAAATCTCCCTCTTTGTGGTCAGGAAACAGAGGCTGGGATCTTGAGGCAAACCTGGGTCTGTGTTATTCTGGGACATCCTTGCTAGACTGTCAAAAGTAATGTTTCTTTTTGATCTAAGCTGAGCAATACACTGATAGATTATGCAAAATTAACACTTACAAGATTATTAGTTTTTAATTATTTGGTATTGCATTGCCCAGACCTCTAATTACATTATATTGATGTCAGGCAAATCTGATTACTGAGGCAACCTGGTCAAATTAAAAACCAAAATGTGAGTAGCAAAAAGGAAGAAAAATATATGGTGATGGGAAGAAATCAAGTGCAGACCCGGAAGGTAAAATGTCAGCTATGGAAGCAGTTATCACAGTTGCAGACAATTGAAGTAATAATGAATATGGTTTAAGGATGACCTTGAATTTCCAATTATTGAGGAAATGGGATTTGGTGGTTCTGTTTGTTAATGCTTCAATTCTGTGAAACAAATACAGATGAAGTTTTCCTAGCAGTTCCTCTGGAGGTACAGCTATCTTTTTGAGTCTGCTTCATGTGGATACAAGGTAGTGTTATGGAAGCATCTTCCTTACATTGGGATGAGTTAAAAAGAAGCCATAAATCTCGAGATGGTTTTAAATAAAATGCTATGAATAGTGGATGCAACTTTAATGGAGGAGTCGGTTTTCTCTTGCCCTTTTCGGGTCTGATGCTCCATTTGTGTCTGTGCCCAGGCAAACCGGGATGCAGTGATCAGCCGAGCCCCGGACCAGCAGGATGACCGTGCTGTCAGCCTCCAGGATGCTTCTGCAGTCTACGACCTCCTCAGCATCACGCTGGGCAGAAGAGGGCAGTATGTCATGCTTTCCGAGGTACTTTCTCCTGGCTTCTGCTGAAACTTCCCTTTGGAATGTGCAAGCAAAACCCCTTTTTGCAGTAACTTGTCGGGGAAGGTGAAAATGAAGCTCACTAACTGGCAATTAGTAGAAATAGCTACAGATCTATGGCAGCACAGGCCAGAAATGTACACAGAGCTGTTTGAGGCATTAAAATAACTTATATGTAGGCTCTTGAACAAAGTGGCTGTTATTTAAAGTGCTGGTGTGTATTAGCTAGCCCCATTCACTGAGAAGAGGAAAATGGCCTAAGAAAAACCTGGGCCACTACAGATTGTTTCCCTCGACTTGATTACTGAACCAAGCAACAGTTTTGACTATATATATATATATATATATATATTTAAAAAGCCTGATATTTCTCCCAACATTTATTTCCCAGTGCTTGGAGAGAGCCATGAAATTTGCATTTGATGAATTTCACCTCTGGTACCAGCTTGCCCTGTCCATGGTGGCTTGTGGAAAGGTAAGGTTCAACCCAAAGCTCTTAGGAAGAGCATGTTTTTCCTGTGGCAGTTTGTATCTAGCTTATTTGTTTGAATGTGGGAGTAGGTGCCATCAGCTATATGGAAGGACAGTTCTCTCCTATTAGACTCCAGTTGCACTTTGTGATCAGGTGTATGCATTGAGGGGATTGAGTACTGTTCTTTCCATGTAGTGTTTGCTTCTCATTATCAAGGAGAAAACTGGTTTTGTGTATAGCTGTGGATTGAAAAGCATTATGCAGCTGTCAATTTTCTGCAGGTTCAACATAAATGTGCTTAGTATAATGAAGATACTCATGACTAAAACTGTCCTCACCTCACTGTGTCTTCAGGAAGCTGACTTAACCTCTTTTTAAACTGTGGTTTCTCAATCTGATCAAGGAAATGTCAATGCTTTCTCATAGAGAGCTTGCGAGGATTAATATTTTTGAAGTACTGGGTGCAAAAAACACTGTAGAGAAAGAAATGATGTGTGAATGTTTTCATGGACGTGTGTTTTAGTGCAAGTTTGGTGTTTGGGGTTTTTTGTTGGGCTTTTTGTTTTGTTTTAAATGAGTATAGTGTTTGTCAAAGTTACCAAAGTTACCAGCACTGGGATGGCTGAAGTCTGGTTGAGAACATTAGGCAGAAGCAGCAGGAACTTCCCTTTATTAATCTTAAAAGAGTGGACTTCCTGTAGGAAACATGGATGGTACAGAATTTAGCCTTTCATTCTGGGGGTCTCCATCTCCACTTATAGGAGGTGTAAGCACATTAATGCTGTGTGGTAGCAGACCACTTAGTATGGTCCTATATTCCATGCCCATGGAGTGAAGTGGAATCCATCTGGGCCTGGGCAGAGAACAGCAACTATCAATCATATGCCAAATGATAACTACTACTGACTTTTTATGGCTATAAGCTGAGCTGGAAAGAATGGCTTTGGTGTGGAAATGGGAAATTAATCTACTGTGTCATGCTTTTGCAAAGAAGTTGTCATATTGTGAGATATGAGTGACAGCAAAGATCAGAAGATCTCTGAAGAGATTCCTTCACTTCTGTGAGAATAGACAAAGCTTTATCTTGGAAGACTGTTGTTATGCATTATACTTCAATACAATAGTAGAACAACAAGAGGAAGTCAAATAAAGAGCATTAAGGACAGCTAAAAGTATAGTAAGCAGGACTGTGGAAAGAGTGATAGAATTGATTTTTTTTGTCTTAAAGGGGAGAAAAACATCCAAGAGAAACAAATCTTCAGAGCTCTTTGAGGCAGGGGTTAATTTTGTCTTATGGTAGGTAGAAGAAGACGGACAGCTTCCAGTTACAGCAATGCAAGTTCGTGTTTCTCTCTTAAGAGGCAAAAACAATAAGGGTAATGTTATCTGGACATGTTATAATGAAAAGGAGACATCAAAACTTCAAAAAAGCATATGAGATCAGCAGGGAGCTGAAGGGAAATGTTTAAGGAGAAAGAGGCTCACAAATTCCTACAGGAGTTCAGTACAAGTATTTCAGAATCCAATTCCAAGTGTGAAAATGATGGCTAGACTCAATCATGTATAGGGAAACCTGAAGCTGCGGGTGGAATACTTAAACAATGATCTTGGTCCCATGGTGTTAATACTGTGTGCTGGCCTATGTCAGGTGCAGGGTTTACAAGCCAGCTCCCCTTGGCATTCAGCTGGAGTTAACACATGTGTGCCCTCTGTTCCTTTGCAAATCCTCCAGATACCTGATCTCTTTAATACTGAGAACAACAATGACTGGATACATAGGCTATGATGGGAAGGTGCAGTATCTTCCCATAAACATAGGATTTGTCTGGGAGCTTTACTGGTTTTACAGGTTGTGTAACCTGCTTCCCAACAGTATTCAGTGCAGTAGCTCTACTGATCTGAGCAAATCTGGTTTTTAACTGCTGATTGTTGAGAATGATTGTATCCAGAGAGTAATTGTGGTTTGATCTTAGGTTAGCATGGAGGAGAGAAAGGCCTGTTATCCAGCACATAACACCTTGCACAAGAACTGTCCTCACATGTTTGCATACTTGTTCACCTTCCTGAGAAGTTACTGAATATTTGATGCTTAAGAGAAGATAAAATAAGAGCAACACAAGTATCTGTATCTCTCTGACTGTCCTATCCTTTCAGGTTATCACGTATGCCATGTCTTTCTGCCTGCGTTTTAAATATTTACAAGGTAGAATGGCCTGATCTTGCCTACTGATGTAAAAGCTCTAAATGTTCTGAGCCCTGTATGGGGCAGAGGGAATTCCCTTACCCAACAAGCCCATCTGTGCAGTATTTCACTTCTAATCCCAAAGTATTCCCTTAGGATTCCTGTCGTATACTCTGCAATGCGTCATCTTGCTAATGGGAGATGTGGCATACATTTTTATACTGCTTCACAGCTTGATGGCAGGACAGAGTTCATTTAAAAGTAAATGTTCCAGTGTAGCAGAAGGAACTGATGAGAAAACAGTGTGGTTTGTCTCGACTGCAGCATGCAGAGTACCCTTGAGCTTTTATAGGTAAAAGATCTGTTTTCACCTGTCTTGGTCACAGCCAATTCCTGATCTCATTTCTTGGTAATGAAATCTCACATCCTGCAGCGTAACTTGTTCTGCAGTACAGCAAATCATGCTCTTAAATCTTGTGTATGACAGGAACAGTTTTATCAACCTGCAAATGCTGGCAACTCTGCTCTCTTTATTTTAACATGTTTTTGGGTTTGCAGACTCTGACCTTACAATCACTGTAAAATCCTTGCTTTCTATTCTACACTGTGTTTGACTAGTGTTACTTTTGTTTTGTGTGCTCATCTTCTTCAGGTTAAGTCAATCAAGTTGCATTTCAAACTGTTTTCTTCATCTGCCAGCCAAAAAGTCGCCAAATGGTGACTGCCACATTTCCCCAGTGATCAGTCTGAATGTCAAGCCAGACACCTAGGCTCATTACTGTCTGCAGGCTTGAGTTTGTGTTATTCTAAAAGGCATGTGTCCTAACAAAACCAGAGACATCACCTCAGTAGGTTCTTACAGAGCAAGTGAGGCCTTAGGGCTTCATAAAACAGTGAATGAAAAAGCTCAGAGAAGCATAACCTTCCTCTCTGTCTTCTAGCCACTTAAGCAGTGGAAATAATGGCCTGACAGCAATTTCACTTTGCTGTGCTTCTCAACAGGTTGCATAATGAAAACAGTGTTGAGGTCTGGTTGTTCTTTAACCCATTCCTGAGGATGCATTTATAGTGAGCTGTGTATTTCATCAACAGAAGAAGCATGTTTATTAAAATGGTTAAAATCCACCATGAAGTTCAAAAGGCTCAAAAGTTGTAAGTGAAATAGTGGGAAAGCCTATACAATGGCAAGGACGTAATGAGAAATGCCTTGTGTCACCAAGTGCGGTTCTGGATACTCAAGAGAAAGGTTTAAATCGGTCTAACACAGCACCCCAATTCTGAACTGGTGCTGCAAAACTGAATGCTGAGCTCTTCACAGCTGCTTTAGATAGCTTCTGCTGGTAATAACCTTTGCAGTGTGTTAATACAACAGCCAGAGGCTGAGTGGGCATAGCAGCTCCCTGGCTCTGCTGCCATGCATAGGCAGGCTGGAATCTGAGTGGCGAGTGGTGTGATAGCCGGATGCCATCTGGCAGAGTCCTTAGGCAGGGAGATGAGGCACTGTCCTGCTGCTGCAGTAAAACCAGTGCAGGAGGTTACATCTGCTTGTCTCAAGAGTTTGAAAAAGTGACCTCTATTCAGCAGAATGGGGAAAGGAAGGGGCAAACTTATTGACAGAGGAGAGAAGACTTTGTAGTCTCGGCAGTGGTGAAGGCAGACACGGTTGTTTTGGGGCAGGCTTGTTCTCTTCTGCTGCTTCAGCTGCAGAGCTGTCACTGGGGGTTGTGGAGGTTGCCAGCACTCTGCAGACTAGGCTAGCTCTACTGACGTATCTGAAGTTGCAGGCAGAATTGTCATAGTGTCTAGATGATGTATTACAAGCGCAAGGGGTGTGAAATAGGGTCCCTGTGCACTTGCAAGCATTTCCCTGGCCTCGGACCAGTTGGATCAGTTACATGTTCCCTTGTTCAAATTCCTGTCCCTTTCTCCACCTAACAGCCTGACACAGGACCCAGCCTGGGTGTCCCAAAGTGTCACGGGAGCTCTCTTGGAGCAGAGGCTTATAAGTGCATTATGGGATCAGGCTGTAGCTTAAATTGACAGTACTTGAGAAAGTCTTCTAGAACTAGTGTGTCTTATCTTATCAATCATACTGCTTAAGGGGAAAGTAACTGATACAGTATGTGCCTTGAACATGAGGCAACACTGATGCCTACGTACCAACATGAGGCAACCTCTCTACCTATGTACCAACCAAGGAGACAAGATTTGTACTTAGTGATAATGATGTGCCATTTTCCTAAAGGTGATGAGGGAGAGATTCCCCAAGGATAGCTGAGAAATTAGTCTGTGAACACTGAGTCTGGAAGTGCTGGATACCCTAATTGAGCCATTGAACTTGCAGCAGTCTTATGCTGATCTATCATGTGCCGTGGATGTTTATTGTTAGTCTATGCAGTGCATAAACCCATTTTCATGCTCATATTTAGTGTTTCTGTTCACCCCTAGAAACCCACAGCACAACTTGGTTAGTGAATTAAAAGCTTTAGGATGTATACTTCTTGAGATGAAAGAGAGGGAGAGATACAGTCAGGAGCTCACTCCAGACTGAGGGTAGTCTGGAGCATCTGCTATGAGAGGATAATGTGCTGTTACCCCTCACCCTGTGTACTCATTTAGGGGATGAAGTACATGGAAGAAGTGCTCAGGGGCAGTTCAAGGGGTGGCTGGGAAGAGCCTCTCTGAGAGCCCAGTGGAGCTGGAGTCAAGGGCTATGCTCAGCAGGCCTTGCTCTGGGATTGCTGATGATGGTTAAGTGTTCTGGGATGCCTGGAATGCAGATGTCCAGTCCCTCCCAGCCCCTGTTGACAGAACTCCATCAGTCCAGTGCTTGCCCTTAGGACATTAATTGCTTCATTTTAGGAACAACTGCATTGTTGCTGACCCTCCCCTGCTAGTCCATGCTGAGGACACCACAGGGATAGTGGTCAACATTACCAGCATCATTAGGGTTGGCAGCAGGGGCATTAAGCTCCAAGTGTGGTACCTCGCAAACCCAGGCAGTTAAATCTGTTTCCAGCTACACAAAATGATCTTCTCTGCTCTTACCCCTTAGGTTTGTTCATCTTTAAGGCAAAGAGAGAGTCATACTTGTCTACCTGAATGGATTTCTTAATAACATACCGCTTCAGGAGGTGTCTGGTGATACACAAAGGGAAATAATTGCATCCTTCTTGGCATCTGTCATTCAGCTGTTTCCAGGGGGGAGTAGGCTACAGCTCTTACCAGAGCCAGTCTTGCAGTGTCACTGTGCTCCCTTTGGCTGCTCAGAGGCTCGAGATACTGCAGCCCTGCCCAGGGCTTGTGCTGGCAGCATATTTAGGGTTTTGAAACCAGTCTTACACAGACATGAACTCTGATTTTTGGAGCCCTTTGCAAGTTGCTGATACATACTGGTAACAGCCAAATAATGACAGGCTAATGCCCGAGCTGCTCATATCTCTGTTGCACCCAGAAAAAGGAATACTTCCCCATGCTTAAACAGTGCAGCAAAAGCAGATGTCTGTAGCAGCTTTGAGGAGCTTTCAAGTTTGACTCAGCCGTGCCTGTACTGCCAACATACAGCTTTCCAGAAGGTTAGAAGGAAAGTTATATTTAATACATAATTCTGCAGCAACAGCAGACGAGTTTTATGATTTAGGCTGTTCCTCCTCTTGGTTTCCTTGCAAAAGCTTAGGCAGGTTGCTAGGCAACTGATATAAAAAAGAGTACATTTCTCATTGCATTGCAGGCAGGAACCTTGGGAGCAGCAGAGGCCTCGGATGGCTCCTTAAATAGCATTGCTGGGGAGTGAAAGTTACAATATTGAACATTCATTGGTGAAAGATCCTGTTACAAAGGTCAGCTATCCAGGGGATATTCAATAGTTTGGTTGCCTTTGGTGCAAAGGAAAGATTAGAAGGGGGTGTGCTTGGGTGCTGCAGATAGGACAAAGAATAGGAACTTCCAAAGGTGCCTGACTATGGAGCAGAATACCTGGGTGGGCTTTATAATTGCCTTCAGGCTCTACTCTCTTTTCTTGACAGAAGGTGTGAAGTGAGAGATTTGCCACATTAGCAAGGACAAGTTTGTGCCTATAGGGCTTAGAATTTAAGAGGCACTTTAAAAAGGGAATATTTAAAGCTGCTTCACTCCAATGCTCTAATCTGCTCAATGAAAGGTAAAAGAAAAGGGGGAGAATTGCTGCTGCGTTGAGAGAAGTAAAAGCCTTGGGGAAGTAATGCTCATGCTGAGGGATTCATGGAAATCTGTAAATTCAGTTGAAAGTTACCACCAAAACAACTAATTCCAGAGTTCTCAATTGTGGCTCATCTGCTCTGTTGGTTCAAGGTCATTTATAGCTAGATTGCTGTGAATCCCAGAGTATAGGGAATAGTAGTGCTTGCATGATAATGGAAGATCCCCCCTCTTCCCCACAATCCCTTTGAAATAGTGCCGTTCTTACAATCAGCCGGGATGATGCCAGAAATAAAGCAGTGCTCATTGTAGAGATTCATGTATGCACTGAAGTGCCAGGTGAATTGGGAATGAGGTTGTCTACCAGAACTGCCACCTTGAGGAGCATTTTTCCCTCTGGCTGAGAAGTATTACCAAAGAAGCAAAGCAGGAAGGGTTTTTGGAACCTTTGCAAGAGACAAGCAACAGTTTATGGTGTGTCAAGTCTGCCTGGCATGATTTACTGTCTGGAAATTCTTCTTCCTTTTACTTACATTTGTGGTTTCTTTATCTTCTAAATATGAAACTGATCTCTGACGTCCTTTTGGTGCTTGGGTATGGTGAGAGAAAAGAGGAGGGGAAGGAGAATTGTGCTGGAGTGATGTGGAAAATCAGCATTTGGGCAGCATCTGTGCATTTACCATAACTGATGACAAGATCCCTTGAGCCTTTTGGCAAAATAAGGAAGAGAACTAACTGTAGCCTGTTCTTCTTTCTGTACTGTTCATGTGCAAGCATGTTTGAGGACTATGCTTGCATGCTTTGTTCTATAATTAATAAATGGGCAATGGGAGTTGTTTTTTATTTGGATAGCAGTTTTTCTTTACATTTTATTCCCTTATAGGATTCAAAAGTGTCACTGCTGTAATTACTTAGGGGTAGGTGTCCTTTCCATTCTTCTCCTTCCTCATAGTTACTTTGTGATTTCTTGCTGCATACTGAGAATTGCCCCCCACATATTGGATGTGGTACATAGAGCTCCTTCAGTAGTCTGTACTGAAAGCACCCATTTGCCAGTATTTATTGCTGCTTCTTGGAAACTGCCTTTCCTAATTTTCTTATATATAATTGTGGATCTTGTTTGTGATTTCTGTAGAAGAAAAATACTGTATGTAAGTAGATTAGGTGAGGAAAAATTGACAAAGAAAACCAGCTGCCTATAAGTACTGCTGGATTTAGGTTGGCTATAAAGGAAGGAGATCTTCATTGTGAGGGTGGTGAGGCACTGGAGCAGGTTGCCCAAGGAAGTTGTGATTGCTTCTCCTGGCAGTGTTCAAGGCCAGGTTGAGCAGGGCTTGGAGCAACCTGGTCTAGTGGGAGGTGTCCCTGCCCGTGGCATCAGGGTTGGAACTGCATGATCTTAAGGTTCTTTCCAACCCAAGCCGTTCTGTGATTGGAATGTGGAACAGCAGTGCCTTATCCTTCCCTTTATCCACTGCAAAAACCCCACAAGGTTGTTGATTTGTGTTTTTAGTTTTGATGGCTTAACATATGAATTAATGCAGCAGTTTCATTCCACAGCCAGATTCGAGTTCTGTGCTTTGTTGGTCATAACAAAGGGAGGATGGTCATGCATGTCCTTAACCCTGATGAGGATTGAAAGGCTGAGAGCTCCTACATCAGACCTCCCATAAACAAAGTGGAAACCCCCACGAGGCAGCTGTTGGCAAGCTTGCCATTCCTTTAAACCATGTCCATTTAATGGTTCTGTGTGTGTCTGGGAGGACTTAAAACAGAGAGAGGCCAAATGAGACCCAGAGGCAAATCACTAGCTTTCTGAAGTCCTTGGGAACTGGTTCCAGTGCAGTCATTATAACCTTGCAATTAGCAAGCTCAACAGAGACAACTTCAACCCTGGCTTGATTTTACTGTGAGCCCTTGTGAAGCTCAGAATTACGAGTAGGAAGCATGCATTCATTTGGAGTTCAGGCTCTGCTCTTCTCAAAACATGCCTCACCAATAAATCTAATTATTATTGCTTTGCAGTGAATGTCACAAACAATGCTCTTGGCTGCCTGGTCCACCCACGCTAAGTGAAGGAATACGTACGTTTTAATTATCAGATTATTTCAATGCTACACAAACACTGCTTCCTATTAAATATTGTTACAAGCCAGTGACATCTGCATTCAGTGCTGAGTGCATGATGGTTGTTCCCTGCTTATTGTCTGCGATGAGTATCTTTAGAACACCTGGATGTTGTATGTCATGCCAGTCTCCCTGGGGTAAGGTTGCTGTGGGAGTGGGATATTCTTTCTCCTGTCATTCCTTGGATAACGTTTTCATCATCTATAGATAATTTCTGCTGAGTGAAGTTTTCAAGGTGAAATTATAGAGATCTCTTGAGTTTTTAAAAGGCAGTGGGGGAGAAAGGCTTCGTGTCACCCTGTTTCTAAAGGTACTTTACTCCAGCTGTTTAATTGGGAATTGTGTAACTCCTTTTAGAGTGACATTTTAGACTGTTGTTTCACTCTGTAAATGCATGTTTAGAAGCTCCAGAGTGCACGTGGTGAAGTGACTCCACGTGTGACGTGTTTGGCTCTAGGCACAGAGTGGGGTCGATAGTCACTATTTTGCAGCTTCCCCTGAACAGGCTCAGGACAGACATGAGAATTGCTCTGTGGTTTGAGGCTATTGGAGCCTGCAGGGTTGGCTGGTCCCAGTGACCAGTCTTACTCAATGGGCAGACTGCAGACAGGGAGGGAGCAGAGCGCAAGAGGAACTGGCAAGGAGTCAGGTTGTATCACTTTTCTCCTGGTGTAGACCCTGGAAGGTCCCTCAGCTGTATCCCAAATTAGGACAGGCCTCTCTCAGCTCTGGTTTGTGCTAGTGCTGGCTGTGCTGGCCTGTGGGGCAGCTCTTACAGCTCCCAGGTGTCTCCTGCCTTCCCTCCAGTCATGCTGCTGACAGTGAGCTGAGAAACCACCACTGGGGTCAGGCTGTATCCCTCTGAAAGCACTGGCATTGAGCAATGTGCGGCCAGTTACACATCTGGCCTTTTCAGTCCCTTGCATGGTGAGATGACAAGGGTTTGGGGCTGTTCAGCTGCAGATACACCAGCCAGCAAGGTACATGTTGTCCTGCTCTGCCCTTTGGGTTTCTCTTGTCTGCAGACACCCGTGGAGCTGGAATATAGGCAGGAGGCAGGAAGATGATGTGCCAGGCTAGGACCCCTACGGGGTTGTGCTTTCATTTCCAGTGTGCTCAGCAGTGCTCCTGGGAATATTAGGTGCCTGCAGTGCAGGTAGTGTTCTGTGAGAGAGAGGAATAAGATGCCATTAAAACTCGAGACACTACTTGTTCTGAACAAATAGGTGTCAGGGAGGTTCATTCTGGGGGATGCTAAGCACCTCAGGACAGCACAGTGCAGTGATGTGCTTCTTCCTGTACCTTGGGCTTGAACTACCCAAGTCTTTTTGTTTCCGAGAGTGGCAAGGTAACAGGTTAAGCTCCAGGACAAAGTTTATTGATTCCCATCTTTGAGACAGGCTTCCCTCTGGCTTTAGGCAAATGATGCATTTGGAGTTGTAAAGTACCAATTATTTCCTTACTTTCATTGATGATACTGGATGCTTTAGGTAGGTGGGAGCAGCCTGTAGAATGTAGGGTATGCTGTTGCTCTTTGGACTATGCAGCAGGTGCCCAAAACTTCTCAAGCAGAAGGGTTTGCTCTCTGCTGCTGCAGAGCTCACCTCTTGGCTATGAATCCCATCTTTGTCTGAGCATGGGCCGGGCTGCTGTACATCTGTTTTTCCCTTTTCCCAGGCTCCCTCCCAAGCAAATTCCTTTTGAATTCCCATAGCAAGAAGTGGACCTTCAGTTCTGTGGTGAAAGGAGGCAGCAGGCACAGGTTGCTTTGGTGTGTGAGGGGGAGAAGCCCTGATGGACAGTGGGAGCATGAAGCTGCAATGTGGTGCTGCAGGGCTCAGAGCTGCCTGTGCTGGTCAGAGTTGTGGGGGGAG
This sequence comes from Melopsittacus undulatus, assembly GCF_012275295.1. Lineage (NCBI taxonomy): Eukaryota > Metazoa > Chordata > Aves > Psittaciformes > Psittaculidae > Melopsittacus > Melopsittacus undulatus. The sequence goes on from NC_047529.1 coordinate 114,204,559, forward strand.
CCCCTGGGGGTCAGGGTCAGGAGAAGATGCCCAGGACCTGGTAAAAATAGTGGTTGGTTTGACTCTGCAAGCTTCTGTTGCTGCTCTCCTGGGATATGGAAAGGCCATGACTAATGTGCACCTGAGAGGAAACACATCAAGAGAGGCCAATGTGTGTCTTGGGAAGAGTTCGTGGGGAATGGGGCATGCAAGGAGGAATTCTGGGAGAAGAAAACTTCCCCTTGAGCTCAAGGATGATCGAACGTAGGGGGATCAGGGTCAGTAGTGAGTAGAGTGGAAACTGGGAAGCAGCTGTGGTCCAAGTGAGGTGGAGTGGGCAGGGCAACTGCTGTCACCTTCTCATTGTCTTGACCAGACCTTCTCACTAGCATCTCAGACTAGCGCTTTCCTCATTCTCCTTTAAACGTACAGCCTTGAATGTGTGCTATAAAAACCAACAGTGTTTGTAGAGCACAAGGACTATGTTAACTGCTGATCTTAATAAACATCATTCATGGGAACTTAACACCAGAAAGACAGCAATAGTTTTATGGGCTTTCATTCTAACACATGCTATTCAGACCACCCGCTGAACAGGGTATTGCTGTGCAATTGCTTTCTCCACCCTTTGAATGGTGGGATCCCAGTTGTATTCTCTTATGTTCTGGAACTGGAGAAGACTCAAAACAATATACAGAACAGATTACTTTAGCTGCACAAACCTCTCTCTGAATAGAGTTGGCATAAAATGTTAACACACTGGAGGTTAAGCTATTTATGATCTTTTCTGGCTTACTGGAAGGTGGTTGTGTGCAAGCAAAACTACATCAGAATGCCTGTGAATTGGAGGGGCAGAGTTAAAATAACCAGTGCATTAACAGCTGAGGAAAACCATTCCTTGTAAAGTGCACAGCCAGGGCTGGTTCTTTGGCACGTTTCCTCTGGGTGTAGGAAGAGCGTGTGCTTGCCTGCGCATGTGCGCACACATGTGTCTGTGTATGTGGAGGTGGGAATAAAGTTGCTAACTTATTGCTGACGTGATTTTTGCCTTCATAGCGCTTTGTACATCGCACTGAAATACCTTGTGTGGACTGTAACAACATTGTCTAATTAGCCTTCTTTATTTCCTTCTCCTCTCTCCCCCCCATCCTCCTCCAGTCGGCATATGCTGTGTCAGTGCTTAAAGAGTGTGCTAAACTGCGACCTACGGATCCCACCGTTCCTCTCCTCGCTGCCAAGGTCTGCATTGGGTCGCTGCACTGGGTAAGCAAGCTGATGCAGTTCTTACCTAACGGAGCAGGTTCGGCAGGGACAGTGCCACAGTGCAGTTGCAGTGGGGAGAAAGGGAATCCCCATAAACAATCATACACACGTGTGTGCCCTTAAATAAAAGATTAAAGAAAATCCCAGCAAGACATTTTGCAGTGAGTCACTGGAATACGTTTTGCTAGCACATTAAACAAAGGAAGAAGGGGGAAAGCCATAACAGCCATTCTGGGAACTGTTTCTTCAGCTGAGTGTTGAGTTGAATTAGCCACTCATGTAGCCCCTGGAAGACTAAAGTTAATAAGCGGACCATTAAACAGTTCAGGTCTGCTGGACGACTCAGTCCTTTGTTCAGCACTGTATCAGTGCTTTCTGTTCTGGATGTGTTAGTGCACACCCCAGAAGCAGAGTGGGAGTGGAAGTCTGTGCCTGTGAAATTCTGATTATCCCAAGGAGCACAAACATCTGTCAGTCTGTTGCTGCTTGATTTAATTAATCGAATGGCAGCCTGCTGTTTTCACCTGTCCTCACCACGAGGTGTCCCTGCAGTCACTGAAGGGTTACAATTGCTAATGTAAGTAAACCAAAGATATGAGAAAGCATGAAAGAAAATACCAGAAGGATCTGCCCAGATAAGGGTAGGATTTGCTGCTGTTGTCACCCTACCCCCTGCCTTTCCATCCTCTGTATTCCTAGCGGGTGACAGTTGGTATTCAGCTAGACTTAACCGAGATGTATTGGTTTATGCGATTGTCAGCAAGGAGATCTGGTTATAGATGCTTTTGAATGAATTATGCTGCTCAAGCTGTAATGGTTAAACTTATATGTGAGTCAGCAAAAACTGGGAAGTACATTTTTCTAGGAAAAATCAGGTCTGGGGACCTGAAGGGAATTGCTGCAGAACTACCCAACCTACCTCTGCTCTCTGTGTAGAGCGGTTTTAACTCTCTTGTACCCTTAGCTCAGTGTCTAAATCTGGGGGGCTGAAAGCTTTTCAGTGATATAAAATAGCATTCACAGTGGAAGTTACTTTTTTTGTAAAGTAAATAAGTTGGGTTTTTCTCCTAATTCTCAAAGATGTTAAAACAATATGAAACATAGGCATTACAGCTGTTTGCACACTCTTATTTGTATCTCTGATGGAGTGTTCAAAGCAAGATTAACTTGTCATCAGTCTAAAACATCAGCAAGTATATTGATAAGTTTTACTCTGTATGCTCTGAATCTGGATGAACTTCATGGACTAAATTCCTGCATTCACATGGAGCCATAGCAGGGTACTGCAAGCCCCTGACAGCTTCCCATGGCAGTTCTGCCATCAGGCAAAAAACCCAACCAAAGTCACGTTAAACATGAAAATCTTCCTCTGAGATCAAGCTAGTTTTTGCTAAGGAGTCTGAATTTTAGTATAGGAGACAAACTTGGGATCTCCATATTGCAAATGAATCTTTTACACTTCTGTCTTTGTGCTCTATGAACATGCATCCAACAAGGGGGGGGCATTGGAGCTTTGAAGCCAGTGAGGGAGGATGCTCTGTTGGACCTGGTACTTACAAACAAGGAAGTAGTGGTTGGGAATGTGAAGTGTGGGGCAAGGTTGACTACACTGACTGTGAGGTGGTGAAGTTCAGGATCCTGGGAGAAGGCAACAAGGCACATAGTGGAATGGTCCATTCAGACATGCTTTGACTGACTTGGTCCACTTCTGAACACAGACAGTGACTTCAGGAAGGCTGTGGTCTCTTGCTACTTGCTGAACATGTGATCTCTGCCATAACTAGTGTTTGGACAAAATTGAAATATAGTGAATGCATCTTGTGAGACTCCAGGCTAAAATCAAGATCCTTGGCATAGGATCCCTTTTCTTTCATGTGTTACCCTTGTGTTTATGCAGCTGTCAGTGTTGAGGACTAAACTTCCTATGGTGCCATTAAAATCTGCTGACTATGATGGATGAGGAGTTGAATGTTAAATTATGAACCCAAATGGAAGATGATGCTATGCCAGGAAATGGGCAGCATCAGGATTTGTCCTTCTTATTGGTGCTTCTCTCCAAAATCTTTTTGGATCCCTAGCATAGCTAGCATATATAAAAACCTGCCTTGTTATAGAGACACTTAGAAAAGACAGTGAGACTGAATTCAGTTCTGACTCTGTTCTTGGGCAATCCAATATCTCCAGACTTCTTATATATGGCAGAGATGATAAAGCAATGATCTCACCTAAAATATAGAACGAGTAAAGGAAAAATGAGCTGATTTTGAGTACTGCATACTTAGAGGTTGGTGTTTATTCCATCTGTCTACTACTTTTTCATTGTGTGGAGCGCTTTTCAGTGTTAGTCCATCAGCCTCTGACTCAGAACTGGGGTGTAGTATGAAATACAAATGTGATTTCACAAGAGGGTAATCTTACTGGAGTTATTTAGAGCACAACCTTATGAACTAAAACCCAGTTAGAAATATTCCTCTCCCCTGTTCATTTCACTCTGTGGCTCTACCCTGATACCAAACCTGATGATGGTATAGAAGAGTTTTAGTTAAGGGGAGCCAGAGGGAAATCAGAGCATCTTTTAGAACAACTAAAATGATAGGTTCTCACATCTCACAGTCAAAGGGAAGCTTCTGACATTACTGGCAAACTCTGGTGCCTAATAAAGACCTTCCTGCTTAGCAGAGCTGTTTTTCTAAATGTCATCCTTACAGTAATTATTTGCATTTAAATTACATGGCAATCAAATCGGAATTGAATCATTTAAACTGGAAGTGAATAAGCTGATCAATGCCAGTATAAATAGAAAGGAGGACAGACATGGCACAGGAACGGTCTAATGGGCAAATATTAACAGTTACAAATACTCAGATACATCTTACTTTTCAGAATATATCAAATATGATTAATTCCTCAAATAGGAAATATAGCTATGTACTTGACTGCTGGCTAGGCAGGCAAGGGTGAAAACAGATCACCATTTATCCAAATGATACATCAAATTTACATGTCCTGCATCTGTCTGTTGTGTGCTTTTGGTGCAGTATTGTACTCTGTTTATGGCCCATGGACAAACAGTACTTCAGACTTATTTCAGTTACTAGCAATAAAAAACAAAACAAAGCCAGAACATTTCTGCAACTAGATAATTGCAGAATGTCATGAGGAGCACAGATTAATCTAGTGGTCATTTTACCTGTTTTGCTGGCTTTGTACATGATGTCTCAGTGTACTTTTAGGACCAGGGAAAAAAAATATGAATTGAAATATAGTGATTTACAACATTGAGGATGCTCAGATCACATCTATGAAATATTCAGAAGAAAATGAGGTATGAAAACATGCATGAATTCATACTGTGCCATGCAAATCAATATCTAACAGCCTGATGTGGAAAAGAGCTAACATCTTCACCTTCTATTGTGGCATTATGACCAGATTATTAGTTTATATAAGTTGGCTCTACCCCACTGCCATATTACTGGCAGTATGCTGCTTACATCAGCAGATGATTTGCCCTATCAACCACTAGCTCTCTGCCTGGGACCTGCAGTAAACAACAGAATGATATAAGCTATGTTTTGGTTATGTTTTTCAGAAGTCCAGGTTTTCACACATCAAAAACCAATCCATCAAGCAAACAAACCAACCCAGCCCAACCAAAGCAAGCCAAACAGCAACCAACCAACCAAAACCCAACAATGAAAATCCCCGACACTAGTGTGCCTATATAAACCACACTTGTCCACTCAGAATGTGGTTGGACCTGTACTGAATGAAGCTCATGAGATACAAAAGGTTTTCAGCAAAGCTGGATCTTTTATGCTGTACTTAGCCCATAACACAGGTGTCTTAATGCCTTTTATTGGGCTCAGAATTACTTTTGAGGCACCATGCTGCCTAGCCTTCTCTTTTGCTGGGGTATCAGCACATAGGTTTGCTGAACTCTCATGTGAATGATTCTAGCAAGTGAACCCAAAGCCCATTCGTGTTTAGCTGTCTGTCATTTAGCTTTCCAGAATGCACTATGAAGTTTTTGACTGTTAAAGTTCAGAGCATTGTTTTACATTTTCATTGCAAAGTTGATGTATCTTACAGTGGAATATGTCCATAGTGAGGTTTTCCTGCCTTGGTCCACTAGAAATCCAGAGTTCCACTTAACTAAAAGCCTTGCTGCAATTTCCTCATTCACTCAGCCTCCCCTGGCACAGCCTCAGCTGTGAATGCTCACTTGCCTGTGTTGGCAGTGACTTTGAGTTGCTGCATGAGTAGTTGTTTTTAACATTTCAATAGTACAGTGCTGTTCATTTCATTACTTCTCCAGGACCCTGTTATGGCAGGTGTGAAAGTACTAGAACCAGAAATTCTGCCTCTACAGGCAAGTGTTAAATACTGAATTTCTCCATTTTAGAAAGTATTGTTTAAAGGCATTTAGGGTTACTGTGAGGTTTTCTTGAGCCTTTTACTCCATTGATTTCAGTGGAGGCGTGTTGAAAACTTTGTAGAGACAAAAGGATTTTAGTCTGATATGGTAGGAGAACACGAGGTATGATCTTACTATTTTCATTGTTGATAGAACAGAAATAGTGTTGTTGCCGTAAGCTTGTGTAGTACTAAATGATGCCAGTATTGTCAGCTAGCTTGGACTTTACTCCATGGCAAAACCTGCAGCACAAGATGGGTTATTTCCCTACTTTCTTTTAACAAGCCAATCCCAGTGTGCACAGTGAAGTGCTCTGCTTCAGCCCTTTGCAAGGAAGGCAGAGATCATGCCATCACTCAGGGAAAAGGAGGAGAGAATGGGGTCAGGCCAGGCCAGACCATGCCTGGAGTCATAAAAAGTGAGTAAGGCATACCATGATGTGAATACGTCATGGTGTGTGTGGGGTGGGGAGGTTGGGAGGATGTACGTTCAGAGCTGCATGCTTCCGAGGTGACAGCTTATCATTCATTGCGTTCACAGACCACTTAATCCGAGGGCGCTTCTCCTTCTGTCCGTTGTTGACCCTGTCACTGTAGATAATAAATGTAGTGCATGTGCTACCCAGTCACCTAGGAGCCCTGGAGTCTCATGGAAATGCTTAGGTCTTGCTGCAGTATGAATAACATTGAAAGATGAAATCTAGTCCCATTATTAGAGTTATTCTGCCTGCTGAGTGGATGCTCTAGAGGAGCAATATGACTAGGGCAAGAGGCTACCGAGAAAGCAGTGAATGGTAAGGGGCTAGCAGAGATTTCTTCTTTTTAAAGCCGTTCTTGCTTATATCACACCTACTCTTATTGGAGCTGTTCTGAGGGTTTCAGACATCTATAATGACCAAGAATTTTGCTTTCTATACATCTTCCTTGTGGACAAATCAATCTTGCTACAGTGGAGGAAGGGCCCTAAATGACTCCTAAATGCTAGAGGCTGAGCTTACATGCAGACTAAGTTGGTGGGCTTAGCACTGATGACACTTAGAGAAAATGCTGACTAGATCAGCAATAGAAAGCACAGGATCTGGGATGAGCTTAAGGTCCTTTCCAGTCCTAACAGTTCTACAATTTACTTTGTATGCTATAAGCAGCTGTGGGACAAAACCTTCCTGTTACGCTATGCCTTATTGACCACGTTCTTCCTATGCACTTTTCCTCTTTGCATTCTCTTTTCACATTTTTTTCCTGTTCTTTAAACTAGTCTCTATACCCAGTATAATTAAAAGTATAAGACGAGGTCAATTCAACTAGTTAATACCATGCATAATTCTGCATAGATGCTCTTTCTGTAGGATTTGGGTCTCTATTTGCTTGGCTATCACTCAGTCTCCCTGGTGTCCAGACTCCCCTACTACACTAACTTTGGCTGCTCTCTGAAGTCCTGTGTCACTTGGTGTGTTTCCTGCCTCCTCCCTTTCACCGCAGTAAGGTGCCATTTCCACGCCACAGCACATCATGGATTTGCTTGTCCTCAGTTGCTCTAAATCCACACTGATGAGAACTGCAGCTCCCACTTACAGCCCTGGAGGGTGTTGATGCAGCAGGGCAGGGCTTGAGCTTCTCTGAACACAAGCTGGGTGGCAACAGGCCAGGGGACAGCATGTGCTGCTCACCACCCCTTGTCAGTGTGCCCCAGGCTTGGCTCAAACACACACCAAAACCTGTGGTCAAATAACAAGCGTGGCTGCAGCAGGGTTACAGAGCTAACAACTGTTCTTTTAGCATCAAAGGTGATGGGGAGGAGCAGCTCCACCGTATTATGGTGTTGTTGGTGTCAGCTCACAGTTTGGCAGCCTGTCTCTCTCCAGGTCTGTGCTGTTTCTGGTGTGCTGGAGAGGTTGTTTAGCTCCTGACAGTTTATACAGCTTGAGTTCAAAATACTTCTGTATTCCTTTGAAGTTGTTTTCTCCCATGTCTGCTTTTTGAGCTTTCCTCCATGCTGGTCTTGGAGGCAGGGAACCTCTCTTGCCCTTCTCTCCAGCACCTCTTCAGTGCAAAGGGTGCACAAGAACATAAGAGCACTAAGGGTTAAATCAGAGCTATGTCTGTGTGGCCTTGAGACTTGTTTTTTCTTGCTTCTGAGAGAATAACATGTACTGATTCTAAGGAAACTGAATTCAAGCTGCTACCATCACACTTGATGCCCAAAAGGAAGATGAAATAAATATGTTTTATATAGCGCTGGGAGATGCTGTGGCAGCTGCTAGCAATCAGGTAGCAGCAATACACTGTGCATTCCCAAATCACATGAATGTGATGGCCATGCCATGCCTGCTGTGGGCAAGGACATGTAGCATCCTGTGACTTAAAGCTTATTAGTAAGGGCATATAAGTTGCCACATGAAGTTTTAATCCATGTTCCTTGCCCTTCCGATGCAGTGTTGTGTCACCGTAAGGATGACAGCTCCAGAGTCCTCAGTACAGGAAAATAGGGACATGTTGGAGAGGGTCCAGAGAAGGGCCACAACAGTTATCTGGGATGGAGCAGCTTTCCTATGAGGAAAGGCTGAGAGAGCTGGGGTTCAGCCTGGGGAAGAGACAGCTCTGGAGAGACCTTCTTGTGTCCTTTCAGTAAAAGGGGCCTATAAGAAAGATGGGATAGGATGAGGGGTGATGTTTTTAAACTCAAAGAGGGGAGATTCAGGCTGGACGTGAGGAACATCATTCTTTACAATGTGGGTGGTAAAACACTGGCACAGGTTGCCCAGAGAGGTGGTGGATGCCCCATCACTGAGACATTCAGGGCCAGGATGGATGTGGTTCTGAGCAATCTGATCCAGTTGAAGATGTCCCTGCTCATTGCAGGGGGGTTGGACTGGATGAGCTTTGGAGGTCCCTTCCAACCCAAACTGTTCTATCAGTCTAAGATTGGAGTTCTCTGAAGTGAAGGAACCATTTAGGTTCCCTCCATACTCAGGCTGGCCTCTGGCTCTGCAGTAGGAGTAAGAATGTCTGGATTCTCCTGATCAGCTTTCTGCTCTTAGCTCACTTCTGCAAACCTTGAGCTCACAACTTGTAGGAGCCTCACAGGGTGAGGGCTTCCTATCACCAGCATCACATGGGGAGAGGAAGGGGAAGTAGCTCCTGATGCTTCAGGTCATGCAGCAGCATGCAGAAGCTGGGAATGGCTGTATCTGGTGGTACTCCAGAGGGCTCAATGCTTCATTTGGAGGTCTTCCCCTGCTCCCATCACTACAGCATAGAGTGGAGACATATCATCAGTTAAGGACCACCACGGACACAGCTTTACTGGCAGATCCCAGCTCAGGTTCACTATTAGTCCATCCCTAAGGCATACAGAGATGGGATTTTCATGACTTTCAGTCTGGTCCTAGCAGTTTAGTTGGTAGCCTCAAGTATGCCCTAAGGGAGTATTCTTGTTTCAGTTAGTCCCTTCAGATTCACAGTTGCCTTAGGCAGTCAGCAAGACTGATGCACTGGAGAGTTGAAACCACACAGTGGGCGATGTGAGGGAAGGGTTTGGCTCTTCACACTTGCCCAGACTGATTGAAGAGTAGGAGAATGGGAGAAGAGGGGGCAGATGGCAGCCACAGCAGGGCTGGCAGGGGAAGTGCTTGAGTGCTGTAAGAAGGAAAAGTAAATGCTCTCATAAACAGAACCAGCTGTGCTGGAGTTTGCAAGGCCACTTGTTTTCAAAGCAGCCTTCCACTGACCCAGGTTTGCATTCATGAGAATCTTTGTGGCTGGTCAGAGTGCCATTAGTGTTTAGTTTGAGTAAATGTTTACAAGAATGTGCTAGAAGTGCTATTTTGGCCATTCTGAAAAGTTTTGGTTTTAGTTATTTGTACAGTAGATTAATCTAACACCCACAGGTGGCCCTGGGTAAGTGGCATGTGAGGAAGCTGAATAGTGTGCTGCTGATTTATGTAGCATAGCCCATCAGTCAGAGACTGGGAACACCATCAGGTGACCATTCAGAGAAACAATGGAGCAAAATCTCGCCAATTTTAAATGTCTCTATTTCAACTCCAAACCTTTCATTTAACCTCTTTTTTCAGACACTACCCACCCCTACCCTTGTCAGTAGTCATTAGAGTTCCTTGTATAGTTCTTCATCTAATAGAGACTTCTTAGATGAAAGCATGAGTGGGGAGAAGAGGAGAAACAATGAAGAAAGAGAGTGGGGAAATGGCTGTTTATGGTGGCAAAAGAGATTCAGGCTTAATTTTTTGGCTGCAGAGATTTCATGTCTTACATAAAAGTTCATGAGAGCTGAAGAATTCAGTTATTGTTTCATGGGAAGGGGTTTGTTTTGTTGTTGTTGTTTGGATTTGTTGTGTGGCAAGTCATGGGACATTCTTTACTTCCATTGTCCTAGGCTCTGTTCCAGAACATGCTCCAGTATATGACAGGGAAGCCTGTCGGGGAGTAAGGCTACTGGCAGAATTAAGTCTCTTAGAGCAACTCATTCTTCCTGATGGGGTCAGGATTCAAAGGGTCTCATCTGAGCATCACTAAAGTCAGTCGGACTGTTTCTAGTGTGTTCAGTAGAGGTTGGATTATGCTGTTAATGACAGTCCTTGCAATTTATTTGTAGCCCTAAGTATGCCCCAAGAGGTTTGCCTGTTTCAGTTAGTAATCTCCAGATTGACAGTTGATTAGGCAATCAGCAAGACTGTAATGCTTTCATAGTGCTTTCAGGGATAAGGTTGATGATAGAATACATACTCATCACTGGTTTCAGAAATCTGGGGACTATTAGTCTACAGCTAGTTTGAATGGTACTAACCTCCACGGGCTGTACAGGTGAGGAGAAGACCCAAGCCACGGAGATTGCTGCTTAGGTTGCACTCTTCAGCCTTTCTTCATGCTTACATTAACAGTATTATTTTTATTATGTTTGATATAATCTAATAAATACCAGCTCACTTGTTTATGGAGCTGTTAGCAAATCTTGGCACCTGAATGTCTTCAAGTCATATAACTAGGAGGCCCATTGACAGGGTAGTATATCAGTTCAAGTAGATTCTGCTCAGGGATAGCATATTAACAGATCTCTGCAGATCACTTATCTGCTGGTACATTTTGGTTTCAGCTCATTACTGCTGACTCCATATAGCTATGAATGAACTATGAGGTGCTGAAGTCCGACCAAGTTGAGTATTAAGAGAGCATTTCAGTTGCATCTGCAGTTCTAAACCAGATGGATTTCAAACAAAAACGTATTTCTTCAAAATTAAACAACCCCATCCCAGAAAGCTGTTATGTAATGAAAGCTTCTGAAATGAGTATTTATTGGAGAGTGTAATGATGCCTGGTTCTTGATTAGGGATGATTCTGGTTGTGGTTGACAGGATCTGCAGACTATGGTGACTAGAAAAGAGATATCCCTGTAGGCTCAGTGTCTTTCAAGCATTACTTAGAGCTTTTGCCTGTACCTCTCCAGCCTGCATCTTTCCACACATGTGAACTATAAAGGTCTTAGGCTTTCCTACTTATAATGGGTGATGTTAATGAGAGTTTAAGCTTAGAAATGAGGAACACTCTATTCTGTAATAAAATATTCAAATAATTATTTTAAGTTATCATTAACTTGGATTTTAGAGACACTAAAGCCTCGAGTTTTCATTAGACTCAGATCAGTGTGATCAGCTGGAAAGGAAGGCTAGGGGAGCAGTCAGGAGAGACCAGCTTATTTCACCATTTCAGAGGCTGATACTGAGAGGTTGTGACTGCTTTCTCTTCCCACCACAATCTGTAATATAAAATGCAGTTTCAAGGAAATTTTGTCTTTGCAAAAGGTGAAAAATGAGGCTGCTGCAGCATGATCTACTGATGTGTGGTGTTTCAGCTCAAAATGTGTGTCCTCAATTTGCTGCCTCCTCCCTGTGGCAGCAGAACTGCAAGCAGCATCTGAGCTTCCTTGCAATGGAGTTTTACTTTCTTGTTTTACTTTTGTAACTTTTAAAAAGGAGGTAGAATTTGCTCAGGTTTAAAAACATTGTACAGCAAAACTATGTGGTCTTCCTTTGAAGGAGGAAACTTGTTAGGCCTTTGAATGTACTGCTAAGATAGTATATAAGTAGTCAGTTGGTCTGACATTTGTATTTAAGGTTGCATGATTGAAGTGTGCCTGAAGGGCAATTAAAAACAAGATAATGTCCATCATTAACTTTAAACATATGGCAATATTTTGGGGTTTAAAACAAAACCAAAACTTTTCTCAAAACTGTGCTTGTTCACCGAGGTCTGCTAATTCTGACCTTCTACATCCTCCTTTCTATGGGTGTTTACTGTGATCACTGAAACCCCTTGTATGAATGATTCTCACATCACTTACAGGTAAGTTTGATAGGATAATTTTATTGAAGCAAGTACAGAGGAAATGCCTACCAGTCTCAACCTACCTCTTTTGCAGCTGGAAGAAGGAGAATACTTTGCTAAAATGGTGATAGACTTGGGTGAGGATGCTGGAGAGTCCCTAGCAAAGGGTTACCTGGCTCTGGGCCTGACATACAGTCTTCAAGCTACTGACGGTGAGTTATCCTGTTGGTCAAGTATATTGTATGGAGAGCGTCTGTTCAAAGTCTTCAGTGCAAACAATGGGAATCTGTCAGAAAAACTGCTTTTAGTGCTTATTGGATGTGAAAAATAATCATATCACAAGACAAATGGGGACTGTTCAGTTGCTCAGGGAGCTGTCATCTGTGGTAATGAAAGTGAAGTTTTTAGGTAAAGGAAGAAAGGCAAATCATTATTTAGGAGGTGATAATCTGACTGTAGTCAACAATGCTTGGTGTGTTTTACATGAATATTTCTAATACATTTATTTCACTTATTTACACAACAAAAAGTCAAACTTTCCATCTATTTTCATGTCTTTGTCACCCACTCGTAAATCACATAGAGAAATACAATCCAAGAACTGGAGTCAGAAATGCCTGACTTTAGCTCCTGGCATGATACTGATTCCCCACAGAGACTGAACCTCTCTGTCATGTCATTTCTTTCTCTGCTTAAGAAGTAAACAAGATAAAAATATCTACCTCACTGGTACGTGTGGATGTTGACTAGATACAGACACTGAATGTAAGAAGTATTTCATTTTAATGCCACTTGCTTGGGTTTTGAATGACTGGACAATGGGCTCCTGCAGATTTGGTGCTGGGTAGCCAGAAGGGCTTGAAGTCCTAGTCTTTGGGAGAGTTCTAGGTTCTAGCTCTGACATTCATCATACTCACAGGTGAGAATAGTTTTTGTTTCTTTTATTACTTCTAACATAGATAGAAGGCCTCTAACATAGTTTCTTTGAATAATGCCTGAGCTAGTGTGTTTCATATTCATTTGGGCAGTCCTGCCCACGTGCAAGCAATGGGATCCCTGCCAGATGGGTCCCATAGAAATAAACCAACTTCTTCCAACAAATGAACCTGAGATAAAGCTGACTGTATGGTACCATGGAAGCATGCTGGCCTTGCAAGTTACAACAGACTTCTGCAGGGCATGTATGTGGAAGGGGCTTGTGCTCTTCTCTAGTACATGTCAGTGTGTTTTTTCAGCCAGCTGTATCAGATCAGCTGTTCTGAGAACTGCTTTCCAGAATGGAGGCTAAAGGCATAATAGCTCTCATTTCTTCATTTCTCTTTCTCAGAATAGCTTCCCCTAGAAAGTTCATGTCAAAAAACATACGTCCTTTTTAGCCTGAACTTTCTCATATATATGTATATATATATATATATGCACACACACACATGCATTTATCTATATATACCTATATATAGATACATAAAGTTCATTCAGCATTGAGTTCTGTTTAACAGCCTGGCTTTTTAGGGCATTTTGCCTAGATTTTGTTTAAACCATCCCTAAAGCTATACAAGATCCCAGAGACTATTTTCAGAGATAGAGGTTTTATGTGTTAGCCCATTATGATCTGTTTGTTTATCTTCTGTATGGAAAGAAAGTGGTTTCTAAAGAATGGAGTTGTAGAGGCGTGTACTGTACTCTGGCTCTAAAAATACTTAGGTGCAGCAAAATGTGAGTTGTAATCTCTCTGCTTCTGGAAGAGAAATCTTTGAGTTTTCAATTAGTTCAGATGTTGTAATAAGTGTCCTTTTTAGTATAAAAGAAGCAGTCTTCACAGCAACTCTCTTTGATCTTTTTTCCAGGTTAGCATCTGATTCATGTTGTGAAACAGTGTAATATCTGCCTTCTCCTCCTATCTCTAGCCTTTAAGTCATTAGGGCTTTCTGAGGGAAATCTGAGTGTATTTCCTTGTTTCAGGTATAATAAAATGGATTAATCCTTCAAAAGCATGCTTACAATGGTAATGAGTATGGGATAGCATTTTCCTAGAAAATGTCAAATTTGCACTAATGAGATGTTTTTCATTAGCATCCTTATCGCAGTGATGAAGAAAGACTAGAACATGCTGAAAGGAAGATAGCAGCTCCCCTATGTAATCCTGCCTCATTCTGTCAATCTTGTTTATCATTGTGTTTATACCAGTTCAGTGACATATGCAGGCACACAGTCACACATCTGTGCATATGTATGATTTCCATAACTTTCCACTTGAGTTGACTTTTGGTGAGTCAGCATTTTCAATGGCAGCTAAGTGTTTTAGGGACATTTGACAAATTGCCTTATAAAGCTTACAGCAATATATCAAGATGCCTTCCATCCAAGGTTAAGCTTTCTTATTTAGTACATCCTTTCAGTAAATATTTCTCTTCCTGTGTGACAAAGGTACTGAGGAGCTGTATTAAAGCCTTTGTGACCTGCAAAAAGAACTTGCTATAGAGTCGGAAGAGAGAGAACCCTACTGAATGACGCTACAAAGAACTTGCAGGAGCCTTTGATAAAGTCACTTCACAATGATTACATTTACTCCTGGATAAAATTTAAATAGCATGGTTAACTTGCAGCATCAGCCCTCAGTATTGTGCAACATGAATTTCAGTCTGTTTGCTCAAGTCAGACACAAATCTAGAGATGAACAACCACATTTCCAACTTAGCTGTAGCTGAAGATGCAGTTCATATTGTGGGAGGTGGGACTCACATGCCATTTCCCAATAGTGCCAGGGGCAAAGCTGACTAGCTGTAATAACTGCATTTCCATCACATATTTTGTGCTCTTTCTGACTACAAGCTGAACATCAGTCAGTGTCTTACCAGGTGGAACCTAAAAGTCCTGTTTTCTCTATTTGATGTTTATGTAGGTGGGGGCAAATAATAAGATTCCTTTCAGTCTTCCTCATTGTATGGCATCTCCAGAACTGCTTTGTAACTTACATAAGGAGTCTTGTAGTTTCCATGAGAAACAGAATCTGACATATTTTCCTGGATGACTGTTTATAGCTGTGATGAAATCCTTCCTGGTGTCTCCTCAAGCGTTTTTATGTTTAAATCAGGTTTGATACTTTTAATTTTCTTCTGAACTTTCCTCCTCTTTTACCTTTTCCCAGTATTTGGCAATGGACCTGAATACTCAATTTAAGGTTATAAAGAATGTATTATAATAAATGCTGCATTTTGCATGAAACTCCATATCTTCAAGTTTATTCTTCAAACCTGGTGTTTCGGAGAGCTTGGAATATGTAGGAATAACAAAAAGGTCGGATCACTATAGCTACTTTGGCAAAATAAATTACTTCCAAAGCTTCACTCACTGGCATATTGCAGAATCCAAAGAATCTTGGTACATCTTGTAGAGCACAGCTCTCTCCTCTAAACTTTAAAGTCTACTTGAGTTTTATATAGGTTTGTTGCTTAATTACATACTGCTTCCTTTCTGTTCTGGAGCTTATCCTGACTTGATATATGAAGTCAAATATGTTCATAGGTGGATGTTTGCTGGTGGATTAACTGCTCATCAGTCTTTGTACTGTCTCTCTGTAGCTTTCAAGTTCAGGATAGGCAGAACAAGAAGCAACTGCTATGCAAATCCTAAAGAACCAAAACAAGGCAGCCAATGTACTTCTGAAAAACACTGCTAGCTTTCCAGATATTTTGGATCTGAGGAGTCGTGCTTCTCTAAGCAATTCCTTCCTTCCCCTTGCTCTTCATCATGGCATCTGATGATATGCTGCATAACGAGAACTTGATTCTTCTTCCACTTCTATGGTTTTGGTTAGGAATTAATTCACACGTTTGAGAAGTGAGCCTAATGGTCAGGATCCTTTAGTCAAGCAATTACAAACTGCAAGGAGGGCATTAGTGGCTAATGCTAATGAAGGTTGCATAAAAGTAGCCTGAAAGCCTGTTGCTGGTATCAAGGGAGATGGTGTGTTGTCAATGGTTTTGTCATAAAGCTGTCAATTTGCCTCTTGGTGTTCCCTGTTCAACCTGCAACACCCTCCTACGTGAAGATGGTGGTGGGGACAGGCTGTATCTGAGTCAGAATATGCTGCTAGTTACTGCTTTTAAGCATATACACCAACCTGGCAGAAGGCTTGTTTTGCTCTTAGTGTATCTAGTTATGCTATGGGCCCTTCTCCTCCCAGACCCTTTCACTGGCATACATAAATAAAAAATACCTTGACATTTAAGACAAGGGAGTTGGAAGAGTCTTTAATATAGATGAAATTGAGAATTCAAGTGAAAATGCTGGTTTTGTGCTGCTTTAAAAACAAAATGGCCCCTTTTCCAGCCATGAACACTCATACCACCAGATGTCCACAGTCTTTATGCTCCCACTTTGAAATACTCTATGCATGTGTACCTATTTGTTCAATCTGAAACACTGAATTCAACTCTCAAATGGCATTGTATCTTCTCCTACAGCTACTGTGAAGGGCACTCAGGATGAATTAAACAAGAAAGCACTTCAGACTTTAGAGAGGTGAGTAGGAATCTTGCAGATACTTGCATTGTCCATTCCTTTGGATGAATTCAGAATAATTGCTGGGTTTCATTTTCTTCTGTGTAAGGCTGCTTCAATAGCTGCTCCAACAGCTTAATGCAAAGCTAGGTTCTACTTTGTGGAGACTTGTTTGGTTTGGGGTTTTTGCTTGGTTGGTTGGTTTTGCGGTGTGAGTTTGGGGTTATTTTTGGTGGTTTTTGTTTGGTTTCTTTTGTATTTTGTTGTTTTTTCTGTTGTTTCTGTTTTTCCCAAGTGGACAGAGAAATTAGTGACTTGCCTGTACTAATTGCCTCTTGATGTCTTTGGCATCGTTTCAGATGCTACCTTCATTTGCAGAGTTACAGGGCACATTCAGTCTGTATTAAATTAATTCATTCTACAGCCATTAGTTATAAAAGTCAGCTCCCAACAGCTTCTTGCTTGCAGGCCAGGATGGCATTTGCGAGGTGGCTGCCATTAAAATGGTGTGTGGTTTGATTTTTGTTTGTTTATTACTAGCAAAGGAATAGTTTTGGCAGGGATTTTAACCACCAGCCTTGTCAGCCGGTTGGTTGTCTCTCCCTCATAAAGCTGTTAATTGTGCTCGCTCTGGGCAGGGCAATGCAGGTGCAGGCTTCCCTGGTGTCCTGGAATGCAGCCCAGAAAGAGGTCAGGAATGTCAGTTGACTACAAGCGACTTTCCTCTTCCCTGTCTCTCCCATGTGAAATGAATTCCCTGTGCTGCAGAGCTTAGAGTGAACTCTGTAGGTCAGTAAGGGGAGTGATCTGATGGTGCCTAGGCTAGGCTGCCAGTGTGCCATGAGCCAGTGCCCCCATGTTGCTCCTTGGTTAAGGTCCCCAAAACACATCTTCATGTTGCCTTTGGTTAAGGGCTTCTCCACAAACCATAAAGCTCAGACTGCAGTTTCATGCTTGGTATAGTTGGAGAGGGATAGTTCTGTCCTGGTTGTCCATCTCTTTTCCCTGCCTTGCACAAGCCTTTGCCAAGGGCCTCCACATCTGGTTCTGGAGACACTGCAGCCTTCACTAGCTGAGCCATCACTGCAGTGGGCACTGTTGCCTGCTGTGGACTAGAAGGTAGTATCTAGCAGGTCTAAGCTTGGGAGGTGAGGGCCTTGGTTTTGGTCCAGTCTCAGCTCCTGCCATCAAATCCTGTTCTTCCCTCAAGTGTCCCTTTCCGAATGAGGAGTCTACTGTTGGCAATTAGACTAGAAGCTGCAGGGTGGAGGATGTGTGTTTGAGCACGAGCTTACATCTTGGGCTCCTGATCTTCAGTCCTCTACATGTTCATAGTCACAATAATAGGAGAAACAATTACTTTTTCACTGTTAACCTAACCCTCTCTTATTGTCTGCAAAGTGGCACTAAAGAAACAAGTTGGACAACTATCACCCTCACCTAAATTACTTAAAGTAGTGCTTTAATCATTTTGTTATGAACTAAGAGCTGCTTTACCCATATCAGTTATCCAAGTTCCAAAACATTAAGTGGCATTTAATGAAGGAGCATGTAAGTTGTATAATATCCTGTGAGTTGTGTTTCTTATACTTGTTCCTTTGAGCCTGGCTTGCTTTTTGTCTAGTTTTTTTGTGTGCTCCCCCATAACTGGACTAGTTTTCCATAGGAGAGGACTGGGGTTTGTTCTGTGCTTGCATGTGACTCATGGCAAAGGAGCTCTGCAGAGTATAATCTAACAGTCACTTTTCTTTCTATATTGTGTGGTCGTCCTTAAAGAGCACGTGAGTTGGCCCCAGAAGATCACCAGATCATCCTCTACCTGTCACTGCAGCTGGCTCTTGTCAGACAGGTATGTGCAGTAACCGGCAATCACTGAGCCATGAGAGGGTGGGCAAAAGGTGGTCCAGTTGAACAAGACCCAGACTTGCTCAGCAGGGTCCCTTCCTTCCTTCACTGTAATCAATAGCAAGCAGTCAGATTGTGTTTATGTAAGATGGTTTTATTATTTTTATTGCTATTTCTGTTAGTTATTATTATTATTTTTAAAACAGTAATCCTATAGCACATGGTATTACCATCCCTAGGATATATGTTCAGCTCTTTACCCCTGAGCAGCGCTGTTCCCACTTGGAGCAACCTTGTGCTGGGCGAGCGAGGTGTGTTTATTCCTGTTCCCTGGGAATCACGCTGTGTCCCTCCGCCCTGGAGGCTCTCCCGTTACTGCCCGGTTCTGTATCACACAGATCGCATGCTCCCTGTGCTGGGGATTGGTTTATTCCATACTTGGGCACGTTTGGCGTTAGGCTTTGACGGGCACTGGAGCTCTGCAGTGAGTGGGATTAGTTGGCATTTGAATGCTGCTGCAGGTGTTAACTCATAAAAATGAAGCTGATCAGAAAATACACTGCACTGCCTCTCAGGAAAAACATTTGGCCCAGGCTTCGTTTTTCTACCCCTTCTTTTTATATAATTGGGATGTGTTCTATTTCTCTGTCCCTTCTGTTTAAAAGCCAAAGTCTTTATTAGAGCGGCCCCTATTTTTTAAATGCTTCTCTAGCTAGATTGAAATTTCATCATCACAGTTTCCTTCTTTGGCAGGCTGCTTGCTGCAGCTTCCTCTCCTCAGTCTACACTACAGAGTCAAACAGTTGGATACTTCTTACTTTCCTGAGCTAATTAGGGGAGCTGTGTGTTCATTAGGTTAAACTCGTTGTTCCAGGAGAGCACACTCTTCTTAATGTCACTTTTGTAACCCTTTCATAATGAGAGCAGTGTGTTGTGAGGGCCTGAGATAAGAAAGGATTATTAAAATGGCTTATTTAATATTCCCATCTGCCTACTGACTGCTTTATGGTGCAGTTTGCTCAGGGTCTTTCATTAAAAAATATCCAGCTACCCTTCTTTCTCTCACAGCTTTTGCCTCTTAGGGAGGTTGTCTGATCTGCTGCCCCTTGTGCTTCTTGCCATGAGTAAAAGCATTGCAGCTTTTCAGCTGCTGTCCTTAAAAATGAAGTCAGGATTTTTGTGGTCATTGGGTCTTTGTTGTTTTCGCTCTTACCAGTCCACTACATTTTAACTCATTACCCTTTCTTTTTCTCCAATTGAAGCCTGTCTTTACAGTGTTGTTTCATATGTCTCATTTCATCATTTCCCTTCCCTTCTGTTCTTTCCATTCAGTCTCTTGTCCTCAAGTTCACTTTCTCTTTTTGTCTACCTCACCTATGTGTTTTCATCCTTGATGTTCTGTCAGTTGCCCCTGCTATGATAGATCTTAGTGTTATGTAGCGTCAGCCTGACCCCTACGATGCTGCTCCTGCTCTTCTCCATCTAGTGAGATATAAATCTTTAACGCATACTTGGAGAGAGAGGAGATACCTGAGACATCTTTATTTTTAGACTGCTGTAAAATATCCTGCTCTCCTTTTGCCAGTTTACTTAATGATAATTTGGTAATGCATTTTTAATTTCCTTAATTATTTAAAGTATCTAATATATTCTTTCTGATTAATTGAAAGATAAATGATACCTTTTTTTGATAGATTGCATTAACTATTGAATGTCAGGTATTGCATCAGGCGATGCTACAGTACCAACAATGTAGGTTATCATATAATACCTGAATGTTAATCTCAACAAACAGGCCTTTTTGTTTCCATGATCAAGGTCAGTAAATGCAGTAACCTTACCAAGCACTGAAAAATCTAGGTATCAGTTTGCATAGATAACAGCATTTTCATGGAACAAAGCAAGAGAGGCAGCTGACCAGTAGAGTGCCAAGCAAAGTTGAAGCAATTCATCTTCCTTGGAAGACTCTAGAATATTTCCAACAGCACTTGTCTCTGTCAGCACAGGGCAAGGGAAAGTGGAAATGGAAAAGCATCAGCTTCCCTCTGACATGCGATGAGGACATGACAAGATGATAAATGCTTATAAAAGGTTTTCACAGAGCTGGCAATTGCAAACCACCAGCAACCCAAATGAAAGATGATGATGATGTGCTTCGTGCTTGTGTCTGTGTATGTGGATCTGTGTCTTAAGGCCACTGAAGTCACAGGCAGGACTGCAGTGACTCAGGGGGCTCTAGGTCAGCATCTAGGTCCATCAGGGTGGATTTTCAGCAACAGGCAGGTAAATGCCCTATGTGTAAGGAGGCTCTGGCTCTGTTTCCCCCAAAGCTGTAGTGCTGTGAGGCCGGGGTCAGTGTTTGCTGCTGTGGTTCTCTCCCACCTGCAGTGCCTGGCTGGCAGCCGGCCGAGCTCAGCGACAAGTGAGACTTGTAATCCCAGCTCCCGGTGGCTGGTTCGGCTGCTTCCCCTGTTTCTGTGGTAACGGCATTTGGATCAGCAAAAACAAGGTAGAATGAACGTTTTAAAGCTCACTGATTTTAATGCCTTGCCTTGTTTTTTAGCAGGCCGGTTTCTATGGAAATGACTGTAGAGAGTCAGCGCTCTTGTTAATTTTAAATGCTGCTCTTCTTCTCGCTTTGGGTGGTGGTGTTGTTTTTGACCTTGAATGCCATGTAAATCAGTATTGGGTACATAAAAACAGCATATGGGTGTTTAGTACCATTTTAATACTTGATTTGATTTGACCTTTCTTTGCATGAAAATAGGAAGGGAAAGACAGCCAGGGGCCAGCAGCTGAGAATTAGAGGTCTCACTTATCAATTTCATCTGTGGGCTGCCAGCAGACCTGAAGTTTCAAGTGGCAATATCCAAAAACCACTTACTGCTTTCCAGAGTGTCTGGATGTAAAAATAAGATAAACATCAGTGAAGATACCAGAGGAAACATTTCATCTGTTTTCTCCACAGTTTTTAGTCTGGTTTCAAGAAGGCGAGGCTGCTGTCTTGCCTTTGCCCCAGGAGGGGAGCTCTGGTTTAGCAGGTATTGAGAGGTGCTGATTTCAGCTGGATGTGGGTAGTTCTGGTCTGTGTTTCTCTGTGTCCTCCCCTGCTGAACAGCAACACATTTCTTTTCTGTCTTAAGTCCTGGCCTAGATTTTACTTATGATCAAAACCAAGTTGAGGTAAGAATTAAGTAATAATTTAAGTCACAGATATGTTCACCCTGCTTTCCTGAAGCCCTGATGAACTGTAGCAAGTCTGTTTTCACCAGAAACTCTTCCTAGTCAATAAAACTGTCTCTTTTCTGCAATCTCCATGCTATAAAAAGAGATGGAGGGAATAGTTTTAATGGTTAATTAACTATATCTCAACTGATGCAAAGTTATAAGGCCTGAAAACCCCTTTTATGAGATCCTGTTTCATTTACCATCCTAAATACGCAAGTGAATTCTACTGCTGGGAATTATTTTTAACACTCATGCTGCTTTCCTTTTTATACCTACAGTTGTAACATCCCAGCATTGTTTTTAAGGAAGCATATAGCATTATTGATATAAATCCTGTTATATAACAGGCAGCCTAAGCAATCCATATTGTGGCATTATTTTGGTAATGCTGCAAGATGCTATTTCTGGCTTACTGCAGTATCTTTGCTTCCTAATCAGTGTGATCTGAATATACCTGTGTGCCATGCAGAAGACGTGTGGTATATTTATTAACAGAAAGATGAATTGGAGAAGGGTAGCATCTTGTAATTGCAGGCTCCGCTTGGACTTGCAGCCTAGCTGAAATAAGATTACTTCTGAACACAGCACTTGTAGGGAATTTAAACTGGCAGCCTACCTCTGATACAGCCCTGAAGTTTCAGGGTGCCATCTGGGCTGCCAGCTTCCATCTTTCTCATATTACAGAGTTACTTAAATAAGCAGGCTGTGGCATCTGTCAATAGATTGATGATCTCTGCTCTTCAAAAGAAGTTTATGTTGACTTCTGCCATATATCTTGCTCTTATTGTTCTAGAAATTCAGTTTGTGTTTTGTTGCATCTGGTCTGCTGCAGGTTGTTATTTTGTATAATGCCTCCCATAAATAATAGAATCTCATCATATTATTAAAGGTTATTTTTTCTTATCTCTGTGTTGTCTGCTGCTTCTAATTAAGCAGCAGTACTGTGTAGGCTACTAACAGTGTTACAGCACTAAGGAATCTATTTGAGCTCAAGTTAAACAATCAGGTGTCAGGGATGCATGATTAACTTTCAAAACCAGCCAGTGCCTGCGACTCTGATGGCACTAGAGTGAAGCACTGCAATGAGATGTTACCATTGCAAGCCTTATTCTGCAGAACAGGGGGAAACTAATTTAGGTTGCATCTATTACAATAGTATGTGACTGCCTGTTCAGCAAGCACATGTTTGCAGGGCTGACCACAACTCACTTTTGTGATGCTTTTATTTCACATGTATTTATTTCATGTATGTTGCAACAGAATTGGGGAGCTTCTTTGACAGCTGACCTCTGTCAGGGGTATGAGCTTGCAGCTGCGTGGTCATCAGACAGCTACACATATAAAGCAGTCTCAGTGAATTAGTTTATATGTGGATGTGCAAGTCAAGTATCTTTACAGTTTCAAAGCCCCTCAGTAAAGACACTTCTTGTAACTATTAGTCTTTCTCTGACTCATACTAGCAAATTAGGATCACGTTCCCAAGTCTTTGAATTGAATCATAGAACAGTGGAGTTCGGAGGGCACCTCTGGACGTCATCCAGTCCAATCCCTGCTCAAAGCAGGGTCAGGCTACTCAAAGCTCCCTCCAGTTGTTTTTTTGTAGGTTTTCTTCTAACAACCTTACTTTTCCCCAAATGTGGAATTCCTTTATGAGTATTTTTGCAGGTCTGAAACAAATTAGTATGAAAAAATAAGTTGTTTTAGTCCTGAGGAGAGCCTTAGGATAGCAGCTAGATAGATCTATCAGGATAGATACCCTGAGGATAGCAGCTTTGTTTCAGCAGATCAAATCTGTATACTTCTGGTATACCTACTGAAGAGTCCCATGGATGGGGAGGTGTGGGCCCACCACAGTCTCATGATTGTTGTCCTTGTTCCAAGTTGTCCTTTCATTGTTAGTGTTTTCACATTGTAAGAAAATGTGTCCTAGGGAGCTGCTATGGGAACATTAGCAACTTAAGCCAGTGTGTTTAGCTTTGCAGTGGGCTGTAACACATGTGGTTCAAGTAGCTCCACTGACAAGCAGTAATTTACTAAAGCTGAGTACTCAGTCAGATATCCCAACCTGAATGTACGCCAGGACATCGAGCAGTTTCAAAGCTTTGGGCCAAAGGCCAGTTTGGGGTTATGTCTTTGGAGCAGTTGCACTGATCTCCAGACTTGCGTATAGTCACCAGTAATAGAGTAGTTGAGTAACTTGGCTTGCGTATGCTCAGTAAGAGAGAAATGTCACTTGCACATTAGGATTAAGTTGTCCCGTGAACAGTGTATGTACCATGCTCCCTTTGGGACAGCTGGCATCTAGAAAAGCAGCAACCTCTGTTGTAACAGTCTGCAGAGCTTTGTTAGGTGGGAAGTTCTCATAGTAGGAAAGAAGGAAATATGTTCTCCATCCGTTAAGGGATGGGAAATATATATGAGGAAAAGAAATGAGTTCATTTTCTGTCTTGCTTTCTGCAGGCTTCCAGGGCCAAACACAGCTCTGGAACAGCTTAAGTAACAGGGATTTCAGATACTAGAGAATCTTATAAAAAATTCTCCATATAAAACTTATTGGTAGCCAAAGGAAAGAAAATCTACTAAAGAAGTTCCCTTCTGAACAGATAGCCTAAAATAGGGTATTAGATCACAAATGTGATATACTTGCATTCATTATATATGTTAAGTTTTCTGCCAAGTGGGACTTTATTCTAATGACATGCTGCTTCTGTGAGTGTCAGGACTGCTCTTCACATAGCTGCTAGCAAAGATATTTCTTTTTCTGACAGCATTTGACCCTTATTTATTTGACTCTTTTATATTGACCCTTTTACCCTTGAACAGTCCAATTTTTATGTTCTTGATCCAAGTCATGAAAGACCTTGTACAGCCATCACAAGAGACAAAATGAAGCAGAGATGTGTGATGCTCTCCCTCAGGTGAAGAGCAGCCACCCATCCTAGAAATGGGGTTGCGAATAGGGCCATTGTAGTGGAGATGTTCACAGTACAGAAGCACCACATCAAAGTAAGAGGGGGTTGATTGGATCAGGTCTGCTGCTCCTGTTTATAAGCAGTGATATAGTAACGCTGCAGATTCCTTTCTCTAGAATGTGTGGTTTTTCTTTAAGCAGCACAGTCTGTTAATCTTGGCAATCTGTTCCGATGGTAGAACTCTTTCTCACAGGTGCCTAAGTAGGATTTCGTTGTAATTTCTAATGACTGTATTTTTTCTTCTCTTTGAGATATAACATATGACTGAAGGAGAAATGTGTGCTCTTTATTTCTACCCCCATCTCTTCCCAGATTTCTGATGCTATAGAACATCTTCAAGAAGCACTGCAACTGTGCAAAGATGACATGAATTCGCTTCATCTACTGGCCCTCCTCTTTTCAGCTCAGAAGCACTATCAGCATGCACTGGATGTTATCAACATGGCTGTGGTTGAGTACCCAGAAAGCTTTAGGTAAGAGTTACAGCATGACGTGGTACATCCAGGCAGGAATAATCTGTTCACTAGCTCTGTTAAATCAGGTGTGCTACTGGTGTGCCACTCTCCTGGGTGTACTGTGAAGCTCAGGGTATTCTTTTGATTTTCTGTCTTCATAGGCTTTCAGAATTAATCTTTGTGCTTCTTTGCTTTTCCAATATTAGTCTTTCTGTATTGTGCTGATGATGTTTTCTCCCATGTATCTCCCTTTATTTTCTCATATGTCACTTCACACACGGCAAAAATGAGTGTGAGGCTTCTATGAAGGTGTCTGTCTGTATCACAAATCATTTTGTATGTGGTGAACTCCGTGGTAAAAGACAAATTTTATTGACCATTCATTTTATTGACCATTCTTTTGATGCTCATGTACGACACAATTTGCTGCAACATCACAGTTAGGGGAAGACATCAGTTGAAAGTCACAAGTTGTAATAACATGTAGCTGAAACGATGGTTTGGCTGCCTAAGAGCAGGTTTGAACCAGCACAGACTTCTTGGAGCCAGAGGGTTTCCAGTGTTCTGTGTTTGACTCAGTCCTTCATCCATCCAAGGGAGATAAATTGAATTCCTTGCAATTTACTTTCATGACCTTTCAAAACAATGAATTTATTTGTTCTGTGCAAAAAAACATCAGGCTACTGTGATACTCTCTGGTCATTGCATACTGGCCGAGGTTTGCAGCCAAACTGCAGAAAATCCTATTGCAATGCTCAAGACCAACTGTTTAACTGATGTTTTAAACCCATGCAGCATTGCCTTTAGGCAGCCTGCTTTCTCTGGAGAGAGGGAGCATCCTCCACACGTGTTGTCCAGCGGCTGACTGGGATGTTGTCTAAACCAGAGCACTGGAATGTCCCAAGTGAGACTAAGCCAATCTAAATGCGAGCTTGAATGCTTTAGGATCTTTTAGAACTATGGTGCTATATCAGCATATAATGCTTTTGATTATAAACTGCATGTTGGCATTTAAAATAGCTCTGCTGCCTGTGTTTTTGAGGTTAGTTACTTTGCACATGTGAGGAGCTAAGACTGTGCACATCTTTGAGAATGAAATGGAAATTAGTAATGGAGAAGCTTTTAAAATGATGCCAGTGTCTCTTCAGAGTGTGAACATGGGTATGATTGAAACAGGAAACGCTCCAGTGGCTGCTAAATTGTGTTTTGTGGTTTGAAAGTAATAGGCATAGTAAAAAACCTCATATCTTACAGTCAAAGGTCAGATGTTCATTGAGGACCTCAAACACTCAAAGATAGACAAGACAGAGGAAGAGGAAGAAGAAAATGGTTATTTATGTGAGGAGCAGAGTATTTGCCATGTCAGATCAACCAGCTGGTCCATCAAGTCCTGGATCTTTCCTCTAGCACTTACAGATAATTTATGTTTTGGGGAATGACAAAACACAGTGTGTGCAAAGCAGCTTGGAGGACTTCTGGGTGGATTCTCTTACTCTGTCTGGTAATCTGATTGCCCCAAAGTGGGAAACAATATTATATCCTGTGCATCTGTCAGTACCATTCCTCATGTGCGGAAGGACCTTGCAAGGAAGGAGTAGCAGAATAGGTTGCTTCTGATAGAAATGATTAATATTGGTAGTGAAAGCCACAGGTTCATGCTTATTCCTAGACACAGACTTTCGAGAGAAAGAGAACCCCTCTTAGCTCCCTGCATGCACTGTGGTACGTAACACAGTTGGCAGTGAGACTTGTTCACAGGTACACATGGATGCAAGAATAGCGGCTGGCTCCTTGCCTGCTGTTATCACCAGTCTGTCTGTGTGTGTCTCTCTAAACCAGCCAGCAAACAAGTGATGAGTGAGGGAATGGAGAAAGAGTGTGACAGGAAAAAAATGGAATGGAACATTTAACAAGCATTTATGAAGAAAGAGAAGAACAGGAATCCAATGGGAAGGGGGCAGGAGCAAGAAGACTGCAGACTACATCTGTAGCTTGCATCAAATCTGCAACTGCTTCAGACTCTCTAGAGGTCTAACGTACAGTTTATGCTGGGAGGGCTTTAGTGCTTTGTAAAACCTCTGTGAAGGGAGAAAAACCTGATGCTTTTGTGTATCTCCAGTTGTTATTGCTTTATAGAAAAATTGTAGGTTTTATTACTACTATGTGGAATGACTACAGGATATTTCATGTAAATAGTATAGGCAGGTTCAACTGCATGAGTTTAAAGCTGTGTTTAGAAGGGGTTGATTATTTTTACCAATTTACATTGATATGAATCAGGCAACTGTGTAATGTGGTGCCTGAAGGCCTCCTTCTTAATGGCATCTCTTTGTGGAAGCAAAGTTTGATGGCATATATCAAGAAAAGAAGGAGAAAGCTGCATTAAAGGACTTTACAGCTCTGTAGATGACAAAAAATTAAAGCATTAACTGGATGTATATCCTAAACAAAAGAAAGAATAATGCATAAAAAACTAAGGTCTTAGCTGGCCAAACTATGGACATTTTGTACTGTTTCATTGGTCTCTGCATGTAATTAAGGTGAGTTTGTTCCTGCTTTTTTATTTTCATATTAAATTCTTTCATTGTATGTTTTAAAGAAGTGATCGTTCACAATGTCATGTAGTTGGTTAGTGGTTGAAGCAACTGGAAAAAATACATTGCATTGCTCAGCTAACACATAGCATCCTTTGGCATGAGCCACGTAACACTGCCCCAAATGTATCTGTAAGTGCTGCTTGTTGGAGTGTTGTTTAAACTTAAACACGTACTTCACATTTCAGTGGTTGCTTTGATGCATAGGGAGGGAGGGATACAAAAGCTAGACACTGAGTACAGTGAGAGATGAACTGGAGTGTTTTGGATCAAGCTATTGGTGAAGAATGTTGAAGAACAGCTGGATATCCAAAAGCACAAATTGTTCAGAAAAATAAATTAACTATATAGTAATATAAACTATATAGTAATAAACTATATAGTAACAAATACATTAATCAGTGAATGGCTGAATTTGAGCATTTAAGTGCCCTGTCAAGCAATGGTGGAGGAAGACTGGATAGAGGAAGAATAAGAACTAGCTATGTTAGACATGTTGCAAGATGGGCTGAACCAGCAGAAATACATTGCCTTGCCATAAATAGAAAAGGTAGAAATAATATCCACCTTTACATGGGAGGTATCATCTGTATTTTTCAGGTTTTTCACCTGGAAAAGCACTGGCTCCTGTGGAGGCAGGCTGCCCATGACAAAACTTCATGCTTGTACATCCTGTCAATGTTGGTATGCTTTTAAAAGCAGTTAGCAAATGCAGCATCAGCAGTTAGGTTTGATATATATTTCAAAGCACTGTCTTAAGCTTGATTTGGGAGAGAAGACTCCTAAAGCATCAGCTGTCTCCCCTCTAGGTCAGTTATGCTGTTTACAAGCCTTTCTTAAGATGGATTCGTTCAGTTTTTTTCAAGCTCAAAGGCTATCCTTTTGGGCAGTGCTCTGCCTGGAACTGGCTGTCATTACCTCCCTAGGCTTGTTTTGGGCATAGAGCTTTTTACCTGGAAGAAACAATATTAGTGAGCTACTCCTCTTGCCATCCAGGTGATCTTCTTAAAATAATGCATTGTTTTTCTAGAAAGAAAGAAAGAATTTCCCCTTTTAAAGCCTGTATTCACACCTCACAGTGTTCCGTGCAGAAGTCCCATAGGTCTGGCAGCCTGCAGAGCTCACCACAGAGCCTGTCTGAAATGGTCCTTTATCTGCAGGTAGTAATACTTCCTCCTTCCTGTTTTGCTTGTGTAAGATTGACTTTGTCCTCTGGACTCACCCACTCTACCAGGGACTGTTTTGCTCTCTGGTCATCTTATATATCTAATTGGTTAGCTCCCTGCATGGAAGGATTAAGGTCTGTACCTTACCCTAAAGTTGGAAATAGGATATCAGTATTATGAATACTCCATTGCTTTATAATTGCTCTCAGACTGTTTATCAAAACGTGTTCTGTTGTTTGCTAGTTTGTTTTTTGTCTCCTGGACAGCTCCCCTTTAAGTTACAACAATACATTCTTCTGGCATAAGTACAATAGCTTCCAATTGCTGCTGAATGTGATGGTGAATGTTACATTAAATGATCGTGTTTCTGTATCTGTAGCAGTTCTGCATGTGGTACAGGACTCGTAACTCTTAAGTGAATAGCCACTTCCTTCTCTTCCTTCCTAAAGTATAAGTCACTGTTCTGTTACTTTGAGTCTCAAAACTAGTTTTAAAGAGAAATTACTGAAAACTTTTAGAAAGTGCTGCTATTCTACAAATAAAGACTCAAAAAGAAGCAGGTGGGCTGGTGTTTTAGAGCAGCGTAGCTGTCAAATGCAGATGCTTTTGTTCTACCCTTATATTTGCTATCATGAAAGTAATTACTGTAAATGTAGTGCAAAGAAAGCTCAGAAGGCAAAGAAACATTAAATGTATGTCTTGGAGACCCTCAGTAAAATAAAGGAAGTAAATTTTGCATGGGGAATTGTGTGTTACTTTAGCAGAGAGGTTTGTGGTGTTTTTCCTATACCCAGCCCTCAAAATACAAAGTCCTCTTCTAGAAGTGGTTTACAGATAGCAGATATCCTTGACTTCATCACTACTATGTTAATTTCATTAAGGATGTGTGCAGTAATCATCTGGGAAGATTTATTTGTCATAGTCTGATGCAGACTTACTGTGGGGAGAGCCATTCTGTGGTGTATAAGCGATGCCATTTACCAGGTGCTTCCATTCGCTATGGAAAATCCCCAGTGCACAATCAGAATCTCAGAACTCATGATTAAACTGGCATCTCCAGCTTGATTTATGTTTTTCCATTACTTGTCAAGCTATTTCTTGTATGTTGAAAATAAATATCTTTTGTCTTCTTTGAACAGTATCTGTATGGGATTTAGTGGAGAACTATATTATTGAGAGCCATAACATAGAACTGTCATCTTTCCTATGATCATCAATAAGGAGTCACTTGTCTCTCAGTGGATGGTTTGCAAACGTTTGTCTTGGGCCTAATCTCTACTATGATTTTTGTCAGGATAGTTGTACCTGCCACCTCACCCCCAGGTAATGTGACTGTGTGTGCTGGAGAATGGTTCTACCACAGAAGTGGGGGTGACCTCACTTGTCTTTAGAAGTATGGCTTTACAGAGTCAGCTCAGCCTGCTTATATATGATTGCAGTTCATCATTAGGCAAGAAGCAAGGAAGTCAGTGCACATGGTGATAAAACAAACTTGTTACAGTTCTCAGGGTATTGTTTTGCTTGAATTCCTCAAGGATGCAAGATCTGAGGATCTGAAACAAGGATAAATTAATATTTTGGCTGTAGCTTTTCATCATACTAGACAAGTTTTATAAATAGGATATTCAGATATTACAAGGGTGGACCTCTTGTAATCTGACTCCTTGTAGTGGTGTGTCCACACACTGCCTGGTGAGAGCGACCCACAAAGGTGTTTATCTCTGTGCTGATGCCCAAGACAAGAATAATAAAAGATGGAAGTATGTACTTAGGTGATATGATAGTGCTGTGCTACAAGAGTACAAAACATGTGTTCTGTATTCAGAATAAATGCTTCACTTAAACAAGAGATGTATTATGTAGATTTAGAAAGGTTGAGATTGGGCTTCTTGCTATAGCAACCATGAATGTTTGCTTTTGTTGGCATGTTTTGATTCCTTGTTGGTTTTATAAAATTAACAGAAATAAAACCCTTGGTGATAATCGGGTCTGTACTCTGTGGAACAGGTAATGATACTGATACACCAAAGGAAAGCTTGAAGCTAGTATTCTGACTTCTATTCATCATAACACATATCCAAGATTGGATTCTTATTTTGGCAAGTTGAAACAGATATAAGCACCCCTTTCTAAGGGTCACAGTCTGATCTAAGTCAAAAATTGAACAGATGAGTATGTTAAGCTTTCTATCCACCATTTTAATGCAGTGGGAAGAAATATCTCCCTAGCTGGGTCATGTCTGTTTGTGCCAGGAACAGATTCATGTTAGTGTATGTATCAACCTTAAAATTATATGCGTGGATTGAGTGGTACCTGGGGAGAATTCCATTCCCTCATAGCCCAGGGTTCAGGATATGAATAAAAGGAATAAACCAGAGCTTAGACAGGAAACCTATTGCAGACTTATTTTCTTAGTATGAAATGAAAAGAAGGAACAGCTCTGCAGTTTCACAACCTTAGTGGCAGTGGTTCCAAGTCTTTCCTCCAGATGAAAGATCAATTTTACTTCATAATAACTTTGTTCCTGCCACCTGAGTAAATGGCTACTGCCTCCATTCAGTTAAGTCCTTTATAGCAAGCAGCAGTGCTTCCAGATGCTAGTTCTGGCATTGAGAGGTAACACAAGTACTGCAAATGCAGAAGCTTCACTTCAGAAGTTTAAGAATCAATTCCAAAATGCAGGAATTGGCTGATGAATATGGCTGATTTGAGATGAGATAGTTGCTAATCAGATTTATTTGTGTAAAAGCGAGAAGTTCCATAAGGGAACATCAGTAAATTTGTGTTTGGGATCTTAAGCTCAGATTTTGCATGTTCTGGTGTAGAGCCCTGCTGTGCATTTGTTGGGGCTGCTGGCTTGCTTTGACATGACATTTAAGGCTTAATGACTACTGATAAGCCAGAGGAAAATGAAACCTGCAAACCGCTTTGTGGCAGTAATAACTGGCTAAGTTATTTGTTGATCTTTAAAACCTGTGTTTCTTTGATGAGTCAGGCCTTAATGGAATAAAGTCTGATCCT
Source organism: Melopsittacus undulatus (assembly GCF_012275295.1). Taxonomy (NCBI): domain Eukaryota; kingdom Metazoa; phylum Chordata; class Aves; order Psittaciformes; family Psittaculidae; genus Melopsittacus; species Melopsittacus undulatus. The sequence goes on from NC_047529.1 coordinate 114,236,337, forward strand.
TCAGCACTGCTGCTTGTTGAAAGAGCAAAGTGTCAGTTTTATATTCTTCTGCTTGCATTTATCTTATGCAGTTAACCTCTTGCCAGTACTTTCTCACCTGGATGAAGATGCTTTTTGATTCCTGCTGGCTCACTTCAGTGCACTGTAGATACCTGCCATATCAGTGAGTTTGTGCACGTTTCTCCCTGCTAAGTGCCACTGTCTTTCAAACAGCTGCTGGGTGTTCTGCTTTATATTCAAAGGAAGTGTTTAGGAGCACGGACTGTGTTGAATGCTGGATTATATTGAGAAACTGCATATGTATATTGCCTGGGCAGCAGAGTCAAGTTGACAGTAGGAACTCTGGGCTAGAGCTCAACTATAGTCCATGCATGTAGGGGTTACCCAGTGTGAAGAGGGTCTTGGTGATTGGGATCAGTGTTTCCACCTGGCAGTTTTGTGAACTCCAAAGGTAGACCTGGGTCACTGAGACCAGAAGGAGGACCTGAAATGTGCTTCCTGCCTGGAAATCAAAGAGAGAACCAAGGGAAAAACATGGTGTTGGTGTGGGAAGCCCAGCTCTAAACCTTCCCTTCCTGCGATGGGGCTACACATGGATACAGAGGGGCTGCATAGGGTACCACCATTTATTAGCTATTTCAGATGTTAGTTCTGCTGGAAAACATGGTTAGAACCTTCTTGACCTGAACTCCTTCAGGGCTTTTTCATTATATGAGTAAAGGAAAAAGCAAAAAACCCTGTTTGGCTGTTTTTCATGTCTGTACATCTAGTGAAGGTGCAGGCTGTGGGGAGTCTGCTGTCAAACATACAGATCTGATAATCTGAGATTGTTTCCTGAGGCACTCAGAGGAATGGAGGAAGATGGTTTGGGGGTTTGGTTGGGTCATATTTTATGGTTTGGGTTTTTTTCTTAGTCATTCCTGTGTTTCTTGAGACCTTTAGAACCCCTCAAATACAAGGATGATCAGGAGTCATTTCGTGATTGGGAATTCATTTTTCACCATGCAGAATGTCAGCTCTATTAGCATTTACCGAGAACTGCTGATGATAATCATTTCTGGAAAGCACAGGTCCTGAAATAGAGGCACGGATGTTACGCTTAGCAAATTGTTTTTCAGCACAGTAAATTACTTTCCAAGAAATCACAGTGTGGTCAAGCCATGTTGTGTCTCAGATGAGTATAAATCTCTGATCACTCAATGAAAGGGTTGGCCTTTTTTCATCTCCAGCTGGAAATTTCAGACTCGAGTGACTTGTGCTCTAAGGTCCTAGGAGTATTTATTTGTCTGATGAGTACAAAATGTTTTGGGTTTTATTATTTTCCTCTTCAAAAGGAGGAGGGAGGGGGGATATGTTCAGACTTGCAGAAGAACTCACCAGGGAACAGAAGATGAATATAGTACTTTTTCAGGCACAAATGTGGTTTTTCACTTCTGAAAATAAGGAAAGCCCTTGCTCTTCACTGTCCCAGAAACACTGGCAGTAATTGCATCTTAGCTGGTAAGTTTATTTCTCATTGAAGAAGGGTACTATTGACACGAGTGTCTTGCGAACCAAGTATGTAAGCAGGCATAGCATGGTATTTTATGTTAGTCAGTATTCATGTTACTGAATGTGTCAGTCTTTGTTAGTAAAGGAAAAAGAGATGGAGATGTTATAATCAAAGAGGAGACTGATGCAGAAGTTCTGCATTGCCAACATGTCTTTTAAAATGCTCATATACATTCCTCAATATGCTAACATTTTTGCAACACCAAGCAGATAATATGAATAGGTTTTGTCTTTCTTTTATTCATTCTCACCTTGGCTTGAAGCTTTCTGTTCTGCACATAGCTCAGCAGTAAGTTTGTCTTAAGATTATTTCAGGTGGAAGGGTGAACACAAGGATTGAGCTAAATGGTCTAATCAAGTGTCACAGTCAGTAACATAATTCTTTCTACATACACCAGCAGAAAATTCAACCCAGAACTACAAAGTAAATGTAGAGTTGTGTTTCTGAGCACTGTGGCTGGAGATGTGAACTGCTGGAGATCTTGCAGGTTAGGAAATGAGTGCAATGACCTCTGCTCCATATGCCTCTATCAGCTGGACAAGTGTCAAGAAGGTGATAACTACCACCTGAAATGAAGACCTGACTTGTAAGCAGTTGTGCTGGAATTCAGAGTGAAGAGACTCCTGAACATCTTTTTTTGCCTTTTTTTTCTCCTGGAATCTGGCCATTTGTATCTGCCATTGGAGCACATGAAATGAGTTGAGGTTATTCTGTAGCTTTCTTTCTATTTTCTCAGGACAAGGTCAATGTCCTTCTGTTGTTGGTAGAGTATGTAGCACAGTGGTTCTCTGAACCCAGCTGAGACTATAGTGTGCCACTGCGGTCAGTGTAATGAACAGGAGAGATGGCAAGTGGGCAAAGAGAGCTGCAAGGAGTTATGCTACTGAGTGAAAGAGGAAGGTTTGCCTCCCACCCCATGAGTTTCAATAATCAGTCATTTTGTCTGATTCTTCAAAAATTAGATATTTGGTGTGTTGGGTAGAAAAGGAAAAAAGTCTTCTGCTTGGCTTAATAAATTGTGGTAATACTTAAGTGTGCAGCATAACATGAAGAAAAAGGGATACAGTACAGGCATGAGGATCATCTTTGGAGTCTTTTCCAGCCTTTTCCAGACTATTGCAGTGGAAGTGCTTGGAGAGGCTGTACTGCCCATGGGGATATGGCTGGGCTGGATTCATCCCAGCTCCTTGGGCTGCTGCTGGCAGTCTCCATAGAGATGTGGATCTGTGTTGCTTGGGCTCACACTCTTGACTGAACCTTGCAGGCCCCGTGGGCTGTGTTGGACTGTGCAGCAGCTCTTCAGCTGGGTATCGACTAGCCTGAACATACCAAACCGCAGTGACTGCCAGCAAGGCAGGCAAAGCACTGGTGATAACTAGCACTAGATAGCAGACTGGGATTCTGAGAGCAAAAGGGTCAAAGATTTCCCTGGCCAGCATTATCCAAGCACGTGCTAATGCACACAGCAGTCCCCAAGGCTTACATGTCCTATGTACTGGGTCAAAACAAAGCTCCAGTCATGTGCACCTCAGGAAGCTGCTAGTTAGTGGCATGGGGCCAGTGCTCATTTTGGGTAGTTCATGCCACTGCCAGCCAGCTGTGCTGATCTCGCCCCAGGGAATCCGTAATCTACCTGGGATTGCTTTAATCTGTGCTGTTCCTATGCCTCTGGAAGGAATGGCTCCTGAGAGGGAGGGCACAGAGACTTCCTCTGCCTTTCTGAGCCTCCGTGGTAGTGCTGTGGTATAGAAAGACTTGTTCAGAGTTGTGCACCATGGTACTGAGAGTTAATCATTTGAGGGGGGGGTTGCATCCAAAGTGCTTATATGAATTAATGCTTTTTCTTACACAGTTGCATGTAGGAGTCAGGGTACGTATACTAAATTATCTTTCAATCAAAAGCATTCTCTTTAAACTGGATGGTACATTTTCTTGTTTATTGCTCCAGTGTTAAAGCAGATTGAAATGCTTGGAGCATCTTTTGTTGCCAGGGGTGCAGACTACATCCCCCCTTACTCATGAGGCTGCACATTGCCAGTTTGGAAATGCCAGTTGGAAAAAGGTTTGATTTTTCAAGTCCACTTTAAAAAAAGAAGGACAAAATGTAACGTATGCACTCTCTGGAGCCTTTACACCAGGTGATTTTCCAACACAAAAGGTGTTAAAACCTGGCCTACCAGCAACTCTGGGGTTATGTTGCTTCCTTCTCAGTGACAACCAGCAATTGCCTGCTGCTTCCCTGTCAAGGGTTTGCATAGCAGGGCCATAATCCTGTGCAGAAGAGGAAAGGGAGACCCTGTAGGGTGGTGATGTCCAAGTGTGTGTCTGTGTTTCTTAGGGGGTGTAAAAACAAGCATATGTTAAACTTCTGCCATGTTAGTTTTAATATCTAAGCCCTATGATGATATTGTGAAGGACAGTATCAAAATAAGCTGCAGGAAAGGATATTGTATGCGACTCATTAGCTGTGATAACTACATTGGAAAGCATGTAGAGGATTCTAGTACAGATTTGTGATGTTCTAGAGGTAAAACTGGTCTTATAAGAATGAAATATCTTCAGATTTCTCACTGGCTCAGAACATTCCTAATCCTGCAATACACTGTTGTCATTGGATGTGCATCAGGTATTAGTTTAGACTTTGCTCATTTCTCCACCTAGTCCTTCTGCAAACTTCTATTACAAAGAAATGTATTTCAGCCATGGCAATATCCACTTCTGATCTCATATAAGGGGCCCCTGCACATGGCAGAGCCAGTGTCTCATTTTGCAAGTTATAGCAGTACGTGCCTTGAATTCTGGATGTAAGCAATATCCTAGCTGAAAAACAACTTATCCTTTTCTCAACACAGCATAAGCGACAGTACAGTGTAAAGTTGCCATGCCACAAACAGCTAGAAGCAGCACTCACAAATTATGTATTCCAGCAGGTACTCATTATGTGCCTACATAGACCAGGCCATTAGTGTGGGATTAGTTGCCTAGTCGTGGGGGAGAGAGAAATCATGGTTTTAGGTGTCTCTGTGAGTAGAGGGAAGAACCAATGAAGCCATTCTGTAGCCAAACAGCACCTTAAGGAAATCATGTTTCCTACAGGATAGGGCAGATTGGCTCAACAGCACCTTAAGGAAATCATGTTTCCTACAGGATAGGGCAGATTGGCTCTTCAGCACTTACAAGGCTGTTAATAAGCTGTAAGACTGGTTGCAAATAATGTCACAGCTAAAAACGAAAAGTGTTGCTCTACCATTAAGGACAAAGCCACATACAGGTTCTCACAAATGAATGAATAAATCCTAAATGCTTCCTCTGATGTGTGAACGCTGAAATTAACACCACTGATTTCTGCACACTAAGAATAGTACAGGGTGTCAGCACCGAGGGAGGAAGGGAAGAGTCCTCTCCAGCATTCAGATTGCTTAAAGCTTAAACTATGTAGCTTAAATGGCTACATCTTCCATTTCAGAAATGAACTATATAGCCCTGTGTCAGAGAAACCCCTAGCCATTGGCTTGGCCCCAACCTAAGTGATGCTTTTACTGCAGTTAAAGTGTACAAACATGGATTTTCTGACCTCGGTACTTGTAAGTGCTTATCATCACTTCCGAGCAGGTTCTGTTTGGGCTGTTGGCCTTTTAAGAGAAAGCTTAGTGCCTGGATTTCACACTGAAGGGAAGGAAAGCCACGCTGTTCTACCCTACCCAAGTAGGGGAAAAAGTAGAGCTGAGAACGGTGCAGATGGCCTGAGTAGGACTGGCGCATAGTACTGGAGTATCAACATCAGATGACTACCTTAAAAAGTGAGGCCCTGTCATCTCCCTGTTTTCACTGGGGATCTCATAAACCACTTTTCCAAGATTATGCATAATAGCAATTTGTCTGGCTGAAAATATCCCCCAGAAGAACAAGAAAAGAATCCTGTGAAATCAGAATACATTGAAGGCCAATAAAAGGAGGGTATTTCTTTTCTTTTCTTACTTGATGTTACACTTTTATCAGCTTCATTTGATGAAACTGAACAAAACCTCCAGTTCTGCAGGATGTGTGTTTTCTACCCAGTGCTTTTCGAGCTGGCTAGAGGCACTTTTATCCCATCAAATTCAATGGCCTCTCAGCAAACGTTATTAAACTCAATTGCCAGTTTCTCCTGTACACGACAGCCACTGCCAACAGCGTAATTGTCCAGGGAGGAAGTCACTGCTTGTCTTGCTCAGTCCATCTACATTCCTTCACAGTTTTACCCTATATCATGGACAATGTTGATGATGGGTTCAGCACTTAAACAGTGCCATTAAACTGTGCACCCTAATCAGCGCGAGGCCTTTTGAGTTGGGCTTGGAATAGAATTTGCAAGCGGGACTGTGCGCAGAGCCGGTACTTTGTGAAGTTTAAGGCTGCAGTTGTGTCGAGGTTTTATATAACAAATGCCTCATGCCTTAGTCAGGGCCACTTGTAGTGAGAGTAGCTATAGTAACAAAACAAAGTTTCTAGCTAGCGAAGGAATATTTCCAATGAGCAGGACATCAGTGGCTGATCCAGCCCCTGAAATATGCTTATTTATCAGTTTTGTGTGCAATGCTATTTTAATAGCTGCTACTCTATTTTCAAAGCTATTTAGACATTTCCATTTGTTTGCTTTTGGGGTGGGATTTGTTTTGGGTTTTTTTGTTTCATTTTTTATTTGTATTCCTAAAACCTATGGAGGGATTTGTTCCTTTTGCTTTCAAATGGAAATGTTCTAATTATATTTCTGCTTTTTAAACTTGTTTTCCTAAAGAAATGGCAATTTTGCTGTTGGGCTTTTTATAATCTGAGCACTTTTGGAACTATTGGCTGATTTAAAACAAGTTTTGCAGTGTAATAATGAGGTTTCTGCAGGTTTCCTTAGAAGAGCTGGTTGAGTCGAGGCTGGAGGGGGCAGGCAGAGCCCAGCCGTGCTGTGCTGGGGTCGGCAGTCCCAGTGGGATGGAGTCCTATACCACTTGGGAAGGGACAGCCTGTTGCATTTCAGTGAAGAGTATATAAATACCTGCTGCTTCTGTGTTGTACATGCTCATTTGCATGTGTAGCAAGTGATGACAGAATGAATAAGGAAGGTAATGAGGGATGCTGCAAGTGGTAATCGGTACAGCTTAACCAAAACCAAACTTGCACATGTTGGAGGTGCAGTAGAAGGCTGGGGGCTCAGTGTGACCTGCAGGAATCAGCCTGCCTTGGAAACCAGGGAATCGCACCTCTGTTAGGTTTTCCCAGGAATCCTAACCTAAAAGCAGCAGCCTGGTTAAATAACAGCCAAAAGAATTATTATTCCATTAATAAAAAGGTCTCATAAAACTTCAGTGGGGAGCTTTTCTGTTGCCAAGCCCGTGTTTTATGAGGAGCAGGAAGACATTTTTAAGGGAAGCATGGCATTTGCTGAAGCAAGCTGAAAACACACTTACTGGCCCCAAAGCTGTGATGGTGTTTGGACACTCTGTGTGTGAGTTTCCTTATCCTGGCTTCATAAATTAAGAAAGCACTAGTTTTTAAAGAGATCCCTGACCTTCTCTTGTATTGTCTGTGAATAATTGTCTTTTCTAAAGTTCAGTAACTTTCCACTCAAATGGAAGGCACATAAATTCACATGAGGAGCCTCCAATAAAACTAAATGCATTGCCGCCCTGGAGTGGACTCTCCCATTCCATGTATTTCCTCTTTCAAGCAACAGCTTCTGGCTTCTAGCCATTTGGTGGTGGAGTATTTGGAGCACCAGGCAAGGAAATGGAGGTGTGGAAAATAGAAGGGAAAACAGTGAGAAAAAGCCAAAATTTAGTCTTTGGACTTGAGGGAAGGTAAAAGATTCATTTCAAGCTCTAACTCAGCTTTATGGGGTCGTTCCTGCCAATCAGTGATGTACCTTTTCTACATAGTCAGATGCTTGTCTGTCCACCAGCAGACAGGATACAAAAAGCTGTTCTCTTGCAAAAGCACATTTCCTAGATGGTAACTGTAGTAAACCATTTCAGGCACAGATTCCTTGCAATGAAACTCTGTTTGAACCTCCCTGTGATGGATGGAACGTTTCGTAATCATTTTGTACAGCACTGAAATGCAGCTGTGATTGAAGAGTAGAGCAGCTCCTTAACAGGCAATAACAATAGCATGCATCAGGTTAGGCTGGGAAGTATGGAAGGATAATCTGCCAGTTCAAGTTAGGGAGATGGTTGTAGAGAGGCAGGATGCAGAGACTAGAGCTGGGTTTTACTATACTATAATGACCTAACACCTGTGCTCCTGTAAAAATGGGACTTGGGCTCCTTCCTGCCTTCAGTTAATTAAAACTTGGGATTTACATTTCATTTATGGGATGTGTATTAAAAATGGTGAATCTTAATGTAATCCTTAAAGACCCAAATAAAAGCTAATTCAAAGTGTTAAAGGAAGATGGCCAGATATAACTAAATGCATCTCTTTCACTTGGTGGCTGGAAAGATATCTTTTTACTCCCCTAAATCAGCTACAGCACTAGACCCCATAATAGAAACCTTCTAAAATTAGTAGATCTGGCTGTTTTCTACCTCTGCTGCACAGTTCTGCTTAGGGTTATCAATGAAAAACTCCACTTTTGCCCTTCTCTCTGTTTTATTAAATCAGTAATAGGATGAGTTAATGGATGCAGTAAGTTTCAGACTTCATTCTACATAATGTCAGTTTGTGTTGTTTTCCCAAGAGCATTTAACTTTGTGGTGTTGTGTAACAACTCTAATAAGAGCACAGCAGTTTCTTTACGGTGTCTCCTGTATAACTGTGCTCTTGATCTGTGGCCCGCAAGCTAATGCTTGTGGATTAGACAGGTTCATCCTTTGGATTGTCTAGAACAATATTCCCATACTGTACATCACAGTTCCCTGCAGGATGGTAGCAGTGTTCAAAACAGATGCATGACTCAGTTCCATGGATAAAGGGACCTGAGACTCAGGTGTAATCACTATTGAGGTTGTTCTTTCCTTCTTCTGCTGGTTCACGGTGCTCATAAAAAGTAGTCACAGGTACTCTGGTGACTGGTCTGCACTCTAAAACTGAAGGAAAATTGGCTGAGGACCCAAGTGGAGACACAACAGTCACACGATTTCTTTCACTCTTGTAATATAGACCTGCTTCCTGAGCAGCAATAATAAACCATGGGATGACTCATTTGACAAGGTGAGTTGCAGTTTAACTTTTATTTATGGCAGCGGAAGAAAAATGTGTCACATGGATGTGTTCCCACTCACAGCCCATGGGAGAGGAGAGGGAGGGATGAGTCCAGCACCCTGGCTGTGTTTTCTTGGTTGCATAGGGAGTTTCACAGCTACGCAGTTTAGGCAGGGAGGGTATATATATAAACAGAGCCTCTCCTGCCTGCTGCTGCATGTGCTGCCTGCAGTGAAGCTGGGTACCTTAAGTGGGGATGGAGCAGTTCCCAGTGGTGCAGAGCTGTACCAAGCCACACCAGGCTACCCCGTCAGTGCGATTAGCTGGGTTAACAATAGGGAACACAAAGCTTACATGGAGAAATGAAATGTGTCACTGGCTTAATCCATTTCCTGGATAGTCTTTGCTAGGTTAACTCCTACAGGGCTATGTTACAGAGCAAACCAAGTAGATGATGTGTTCTATGACTTAAGTACTTGTCTAGATGATAGCTTTTGTGGACTTGGTGAATTTATGTGCTATGGTTGTTATCATGTAGTGGCTTTGCAAAAGTGATATTTTTGTACTTGAGACTTCAGTTGTCCATTCGTTGTATCCTGAATATAAATACCGGAATTTGTATCCATTGGAAACGTCAAGCTGTCATCTCTTGTGAGCAATCTGGAATACATAAATCTGCAGGGTTTACTGAAGCAGGCTTCACTAGATTCGAGTGAATCAAGCACATTACATTATTATTTACAGTTTTCAGTGGAGGAATGAAGCTGTTTGGGTAACTGGAATCACACTAAAAGTTCTGCATTGAGGCTGACTGATGGCAGGTATTACCCAAAACAGAAGTTTATACCTGGAGAGACCCGACAGAGCTGTGATCTTGGCATAGAGTGGAAGGAGAGGGGGATTGGGGAAAATTGAATGGAAAGAACTGTATCTGTATCAAATCTGTCAGATCTGGCGGCTGTAGAACCTTTTAAAATCAGGAACAAAGTGGAAGAAGAACACACAAGGGGGGAAAAGTCAGTCATGCCATAAGCAATCACAGATCTGATGCATTGAGGAATCTGTCAGTTTCCAGCATGATGTTTCGCCAAATTAATTCATTCTCTGTCTCATTCATGCTAAAAGTGCATTGCAGCTCACATGGCTGTGTTTTTACCAACTTCTCTAGGGCATTCAGGAAAAAGATGCCCAAGAAGTTTATTGACTGTTGTCCTGAATACTCTGTGCAGAAATTGACTTCAAGGATGGAATTTGCAGCACTGTTTAGTCAGCATGTTGGATTTTGCATTGCTGTTTCTATTGGAGAGAATCATTCATGCAAGCTGATGCAGGATTTCCTTGAGCACTGGGTAGCAAACACTGTAGTTACCTTGAGTAGGGGTATAGTTGCACTGTCCTGGAATTGCACAAATGAAATACTCATCCATGCCTCCTGAAGGGAGGTAGCAGTAAGCTGGGCCAGCTCTTTATGTCATTCACCAGCTTCCCCTTCTCTGTAAGCTCATTTCCCTGGGCTCATTTCCTGAGCCACACAGAGCAGCTCATGGCTGAGTCAAAACCACAGGTTAGGTGTGTGAAAGCATGAATTCACTACTGTAGCTTTGAGGAGCTGTCTCACCCAGTCAGCATCCCTGCCCATCCTCTCCAGGCTTTTTTCCTCCAAAGACCCTTTTATATGGCATATGGATTAGATACTTTCCTATGCTCTTGCCCTTCTCTTGCACTTCTAATTTTAGTGTAATTCAGGCCTGTGATGTGACAAATGCCTGCAAAGGGCTCTCATCACCATACAGCTTAGTATGTGTATATACTGAGGCTTTCATAGCTGGTCTCTCCGTTTCTCTGCTGCTTGGAGTCATCTTGTGCTGAAGCCTGATGAACAGGGTAATTATTTGACAAAGGATTACAGCTCTGAATCTTTCCCACTAAGGCTGAAGGAGGCCATTAATTCATCTTATATTAAATGGCACATGGTGATTCTAAACACCTTCTGGATTTCGAATGTATTAAATCTGTTCAAGAGCAAAGAACAGTGATTTTTATCTGTGTCTTTCAACAGTTTTTAAGCCAGTCTCTTTATGACAGGATTTAGTTTATGCCATGTATCTACAGTCAAAGAAAATAAAAATGTCAGATCTTCCATGGCTGCATCTTGGTGTTGGGGATCTGATTCAGAATGTCAAATTTCAGGCGCACGCTGTGTATTTGAACTGTGCTTCCTCTGGATGTCATTCCCTGAGGGAATTAATTATGGTAGGATATATCACATACATAATGACAGGCTCTGTTAAGCCTTCCAGAGGCAAAACTACCAATCAGGTCACCAGAGAGCCTGAGTGCTTTCAATTGCCTTGGAACAAGTTCTGCACAGTGACTTTGGTACCCTTTCAATAAGTTACTTCAGGAAAGGCATGGACATAGTAATGCAGATATAATACCTTCAGTGTGGTGGGAATGGAAGGGAACACTCTACCTGTGTTTCGTATATATTGGCTTAGAAAGAAGAGGAAATAAAACTGAGATCATGCTCTCTGAATTACAGCTTGCTTGCACAATGGCCTTTTAAAGGGGAAAGCAGAGGCAAACATGAATGCAAAGTGTTGTTTATGCCTAATGGTAAAGCACGGGACAGTTTCATGCTTTCAGGTTGACATCTGTTCCTCCCCTTCAGACTTATTTCAAGGAAAAGCTGGTACATGCTGCTAACTTATGAGAAGGCAGAGATTATAAATACACAATTCTGATTGTGCTCTGATCTCTTACTCTGCAGAGAGCTCTGCCTGAATTAACAGGGTACGTGAAACAGAGTAAACACAGGGATTTCATTGTGTTCTGTCAGCAGGGATGGGTGCACAGTTCAATCCTGCCTACTCCTGTCCCCCTTCCGAGATGATGCGGATCTGACCTGGAGCACCTTGGAGCTCTGCTGCAGGGCTGTTGTGCCACTTGGAGCCAGCAGCCCTGCAGAGACCAGGCACTTCCCCATGGGGTTTCTCTCCTTCACTCAGGAGAACATATAGATCTGTTCTCTGTGAAAAGCTGGGGCTTGTTATTCATCATCACTTCTGTTCACTCTTTTCAGTTGCAGGATGCTTATGGAAGAACTGAGCAGGTTTGTGGGTTGTTTTGGGGTTTGTGAGTCACTGGGAGTGTTTAAAGCAACACGTTTTTTCCTTTTTTTCCCTTTTTTTCCCCTTTTTTCCCCTTTTTTTCTTTCTAATTTGCAGGCTAGAATTCTGCAAATGAATAGTTTATTTGAAGGGATAAAGTAGGAAGCCAGCCAGTACAAGCTGATCAAACTGCACTGACCCTATGCTTCATTTCTGTGTTTATCTGATGCATGCTCATTTGCAGGGAGCTGAAGACAGCCTGCCTGAGCTATTCTGACTTGAATCTCGAGTGCCAGATCCCCAGCTCATTTAAAAAGATGGAAATCCATTCATTTCAGTTGAACAGAGCCAGATCCCTTCAGCTCACTGAATGTTTAGTTCCTTTTACCTGTTTTCATTGCAGCTATTAGCTTGAAGTTGTGCAAGAGATTTCAGTTTTTAAAAGCACTGTGGCATTAAAAACACATAAAGGTCAGTGGTTGCTAAGTGCTGGGCTGGTTCCCAAAAAGAAACAGCTTTCCAGTAATCTGTGGGTGAAGAGCCCAAAAGTTAAGCCAAAAAATGCTGGTCCTGTCACCTGCACTGTACTGCATAAATTAGATGGTTGTCAACAGTCAGGCCTGTTTCATTCTATCCAGGTTTTCAGTTGTGTTTGCAGTTTTTCACTGAGGTGTGTGTTATTGAGAGGCCAAAGACTGCTCTTTTTCAACATTTAAAAAGTACTAATTGCATGTTTTCCCAGAGGATTTTCTTTAATCACATGTGCAGTGCTTGGGATCTGTAGCATTGTGTCATCTTAGCACATCTGGAAGATCTGTCACATTGGGGTGTAATAGATACTGCAGAAGAATAATCCATTAATCTGACTTTAGGCTCAATCTGCCATGGATTCTGTCTTTATTCCCTGGGTTTGCTTAACCATTCATGTATTTCTCACCTTTCTCTTGAGGCTTTTAGTTTTTGTTGGCAGTTCTTATTGAAATGAACTGGATGTTTCTGACAGCTTGTTCTTTGTTATTCACAAGCAGTGACTCAGCTCTTTTGTACAGTGTAAGGTGTGCTTGCTGGAGTCATACCTACAATAGTGAGGTTACAGTTTCCAGCAAGGCTAAGAAATGAAGCTTCACATTTAAAATACAGCCTGCAAGATCCTGGACTACATTAGTGCTCAGCTGAACCGGGCACAGCTCTCTGATAGGCAAACCTTGTCCTGAAGTAGTAGTCAAGGATGTAAGCTGTGGAGCTGGGTTCTGTAAGTAGGCAGTTGGTATGTATAGTTGTTATATATTTTAGGAAGAAAATACAGAAAATTGTTATATGTTTAATTATTTTTGTGCTGAGAAAACAAAGGGTTTTTGTTATTAGGTTGAAGTGAAATGCGTAAGTGGTAGCACACATAGAGAAGAGTGTTTCTACATATATTGAAGAAGCTGGATTTATTACAAAATAGAGTCAGTTGGACTGTGCTTCTTCCAGTGTGTGTTGAAATCACGGTGACCCCTTTCAGTATGACTGTAAATATACAGAGCTGTTCACTGTTATACCCTGAGTGTGCTTTTGTCTCAGTGTAATGGTTATGGAGAGCTATCACAGTATCAGTTCATCTGGCTAGCTCGAGATCTGTGGGGAACCCATACCATGTATGAGGGTAACAACATGACCAACAGTGCTGTCATTGCCACAGCCAGGCTGCATGGTCTCAAACCTGGCAGGGGTTAAGGGCTGCAGGTCCTGACCCTGCAATCAGCTTTGTACAGCACAAAACACAGCTACAAAGGAACTGGATAAGGAAACACAGTGCATCTCCAGAACCATGAACCTCATTTTGTCTGTCTGATTTCTGCAAGGCAGTCGAGCCAAACAGTAAGCACAAGTTTCATTAGGTTAACTGAATCGTGCCAGGGAAGGACTGAGTGCAACTGCTGTAGCACAATCTTCAGCACATCTGCCTCTCGAAGTAGAGACCTGGGTCTGTGTGCTGATTTTTAGCTCTGCATTAATGGTTATGCTCCTGTGTCTTCCTGCTGCTAACTGTGCTGTGTTCAGCTGGCGCTGACACAGACTGCAATTACATCATGGTTCTGCTTTGCAGACTTAGACAAATACAATTCCTGCTAGTAGCAAGATACCCGCTTCTTTCTCTAGGGTTTTCCTTGGTGAAGCCAGCAGTATTCTGTTATCACAACACAAGTTTGTGCTAGATTAGGAGGGTTTCTTTCTTTCTGAAGTGAAGGAGCTTTTGTCTGTCCTCACTTCTGTCACTGCTTTCACCTTTAAGCATGTCTTTCACCATCTTTTAGGCTGGTATAGAAACTTGCTCTTCCGCATCTTACTGAATGAGCTCACCTTATAAAAAGCAGTGCCTCTGAACTGTCATAAGTATATGCTGGGTTGTCTTAGCCAGAACAAAGGTGGAAACATGCCCACATACACCCCAGAACCAGTATCCTATGGTGAAAGTCAGTGGTTTAGGCAGATTGATTTCCATCTTATTCACCTCCGTTGGGACATGCAGACAGTGAACGCTGTGTATCGGCAGACTCTGGCCCTTCATGTGTTACTCATGTTTGTACTTTGCAAAGTTAAGCAGTTAAAAGAGGCTCCTGATCCTTCTCCTCATGAAGAGGTGAACCTACTAAGGTTCCTAAGCACATGCTTTGTTTGAAGGAGAGGAAGAACTGACTTCTTGTTGACTTCAGCAAGACTCCTGATATGCTTAAAGGTGAAAACCTTTTCTAAGTGCTTTGCTGGAGTAGTGCCAGAGTGGCAGAAGTTATATTGCCCCAGAATAAAATGATAGCAGGAGTGAGATCTGTTTAACAGCATTGCATAATGCAATTTGAAAGAGAAAACCTTATTTTACCCTGAGCCTATTGTTTTATAGCAAAGCCTGATTTGTGTGGTTCTACTTTACTAGTACAAGTGGAAGTGCAATGCAGTTTCAGACTGTTGGCTCCAAGCAGCAGCATGCAAGATTTAATAAATATGTCAATTTTCAATGTTCATAAATGGGGAGAAATGTTTTATTAATCCTGTTGGGGGGTTCTGCTTTACCATATTTTGTTGCATGATTCATACCACTATAATATGAGCATGTTGCTATCACTTTTTATGACCTTGACACTAGGTTAATTAAGAGGCATTTAAATATGTGAATCAGGATTCTGATGTAACTTCCCAGACAGAAGGTTTGTTCTTGGAAGTTGCTGTCAATGGTACTTTTTTAGCCAGAATTCTGGAATCCTTCCCTTTAAAAGTTGCCTAATCCTAGAACATCTGAGAAGCTTTTCTGAAAATACAGCAGTTAGAAGTGTAAGTGGAGCATCCAGTTCTGCAGTCTTTGGGGATAGGAAGTATTGGCAGCATATTAAGTACTTCAGCTTAGTCCTGTTAATGCTCTTTTCATATCTGGCAGGACCTCAGCTCAGCAATTAGAGACCCCAGGCCTGGTTTCCTTTTCCATTTCTGTAAATCAAAAGTTATTACAGTGGTTGTGACAGCATGATAGTTCTCAGCTCTGCCCTTCCAAATGAATTACTTACTTCATCAGGGCTGGATTTACCTGGGGGCACAGCTGATGGAATTCTGAAGAATGAGGCCCAACAGATGAAGAAATGGTTTAGAAATGATGTTAGTTAGAGAGGAACTCAACCTGCTTTCCTTCCTGTACACAGATAACTCAGAAGTTGAGAGCACCAGTATCAAGAGATTAAATGTAAAGGCTATGTTGGAAGGCAGTGTTGAAGAATGTAGTTCTCCAAATGCCTTGCAAAGGTCATTCTTGTTAGCTGCTTTGTGGTTAGAAGAACTGAAGCACAGGGAGCTGAAATGACTTGACCAAGACAGGCCAAGAAGCAACCAGAGAGCAAGTAATGGGGCATGATTCTTCCATGTCCCCAGCCCTAGCTATAAGATATTGACCACACTGCAGTCAGAGTACAGTGGGTCATGGTTTCCAGTGCATCTCTGAGATTGCACTGATGTTTGTGCATTGCAATGTAAGTGACTGTTTCCAAGCACAGATGAGATACTGCAACACAGTCACCTGAATTTTGGTGCCAGGGCTCACATCTGCTGGAGAAGTTCTGCACTGAGCTCCCACTGAGTTCATCATTGACATTAAATGGTAGGTAGACCTCTAAGCTCCTAGCATTGGATGCTTGAGACCTAGCCCTGGTTTTCAGATGTGCTCATGCAGTGTCCAGCGCAATGGGGACTACTCAGTATAGTTGGAACCTGTTAGAGAAAAAACAAATCACACAACAATGTGTGGAGACACTTGCAAATTACACCTCAGTTTAACATCATTGAGGAAAGTCTTGTACGCTGTTCTTGCAGAGGGAAATGGTGTATAAAAAGTTGATGTAAACACTCTGCCTAGCAAAACTTGTAATTGTGAAGATCATTTTTGTCTTTACTCAGGGCAGATAAAGACTGAAATACATATGATTTGTGATGGCACAAAATCATTTTGTTGCCAGTTCAACAGGGTTGGAGAAAGATAAAAACTCTTTTCAGGTGAGTCACCCAAATGATCCTGTGTAACACAGGGTGAGAGAAGGGTTTTTATCAGCTCTGTTAACAATTTGCTTGATTTCCGTGTTCTTAACAAAAAGCAAAATACCACAAGCCTGGGATTCAAAGTGGGTGATCCAGCTGAAAGAAGACAGTAATTCTGATCACCCTTTTTTGGTGCCTTCTTTTCTTGGGTATGACTAGATATGGCTTCATGCTGAAGAAGGGTGAAAACAAAACAGACTTTCAATGCATTGGGTTTTCTCCCTCCAGCAAATCAGTGTGCTTTTTCATTCAGCACATTATTAGTTGGGTTTTTTTTTCCTTCCAGTGGCTATCTGGGTTTAGCAAATAAAGGATGTTCGTTTCAAGACCTCCTTCCAGTGTACGTGGCATTTTTTGGATGGGCCACATCATTATTGGCTCATAGATGACCTCTGTATTATAAGTGACTCTGAGGGACCTGAGTGCTGGAATAGGTTTGTGAGCCAGTGGCTGCCCCTTTGGTATTGCTGTGTAGTCTCTGACAGGTTGGGCTGCAATCTTAGCTTTTATGATCACATCTTTTTCCATTTCCCTCCTACTGGGTGAGCAAGAGCCTTGTAGGTGCTTTGTGTCATGAGGTTAAGCCTCGCAAACTGTCTTTTCATGTGAGCTTTTAAATAGCTTAGAGACTACCTCTCTGGAAGCTGTTGTCACCCTGTGCTGTGCTGTTGCATTCATAGATCATGGAGCAACATCAGTTAAAATGCTGTTGTCATGCAAGACTGGGGCTCTGAGCAGGGCATTTTCCTAAAGGTGATACTAGGTGCTCATTTTCCTGGGCTGGGAAATGAAGCCAACAGTTCTTTGGATATAATACAGGCTCCTTGGTTTGATTTTCTGTTCATACTGGGGGGTAAATGAGCAGGGAGCCATAAAAAAAGAGGACTCTGTGTCTGTAAAAGTATATGATCAATTTATTTTTGTAGGGAAAGTGATAGATAACATGGCACAGCATGAAGTTATAAAAGGAGGTTGCAGTCAGCGTTGCTGGCATTACTTTAACTGGAGAATGTGCCCTTAAATGTCAGGAGACTGCAGGAAGCACTGAGTTATTTGAGAAGACAGCAACTTTGATGTTGATGTTATCAACAAAAATGCAGGAGATTAAGAGCAGCTCTCCAATTTTGCCAACTTTGTTTCTTATTGATAACGTGACTCAGGGGTTTAGCAGGTGCTCTGGGAAGGTTAATGAATCCATAATGGTTATGGGGAAAGACTATACATTAACTAATTGGTTTGTATGGGTGACTCAGGGCTGAAACTAAACTCAGCGGCTGATAAACTGAGCAACTAATTTACTCTGAAGATACTACAGTTCCAGATACACCATCCACTCACATTGGCAGAGAAAACAAGACAGGACAATCTGAGTTATAAAAAGAACATGGGCTGCAGTCGTGTCTCTGCTGCATCAAAATGTAAGAGTGGCCGTTCCTGATCAAACTAAGGGCTTCAGCAGGGCATCTGGTGAACACATGGGGAAAAGCATATAGAAACGTGGTAGTAGGATGGTCCTACCCCTCATATGTCATCCCTGCTGCTGCCACCTGAGGGGTTCAGAGGCTTTTGGAGCCAGAAGTTGCACTAGGTTGTGTTTAATGCCTTGATGGGCCTGCCATCCATTAATTTAATCCCTTTTTGAACCTATTTATGTGTTTCCTCAGAACATCCTGTAGCAATGGGGCTTGCACTTGTGTTGTATGAAAAAGCATTTAATGTGCTCATTTTAAATCCATTTCTTGATTGCTTTATTGGATATTCCTTCTTTCATTGAAACAACACAGACTGCTTTGATTTCCAGATCTTTTTCATGCAGTTAATGATTTCATAAATCTGTCATCTCTTGTCTCAGCCTCTTTTCCAGGCTGAGAAGTTTGTTTATTATCTCTATATATCAAGAGTGTTCCAAAACTTCGACCATTCTTGTCTCCTCCATCTGCTTTCCAGCTCTGTTAGTTCAGTTTATGTCCTGTACCCAGCTATATTCTCCTTTTCTATCTATTACCTTAAAAAGGCAGAAACTAATTCAAGAGTTCAGTGATCAAAATGTTGAGGGTTTTAATTCATGCCTCCCATCCTTGGCTATCTACCCATCCAAGCTGTGGCATTCCCCTGCTTTTCATTGGAGCTGCTGCACAATATTTATCTGGGATTCAGAGAGGTAGGAAGATGAGCATTGGGTCCAGTGGCACTTGCATGCTGCTTCAGCACACCATCAGTCATCATTGGATAAAGTGCATTTGCTGTTCTTGGAGCTGTGATTGGGATTCTGGTTTCTCTCTCCAAGTAAATGTAAAAACACACAGACAGACACATTCATCCTCTTCTTTAATAAAATAAAGAAACAAAGTGCACATTAGTTCTGGAAGTTCAGTGTCTTCACACTACATTCAGATTGTCTCTCTGAATTGGGACACATTGCTGCTGATTTTGGTGTTTTGTTTCCTTTTGTATTCAAAATCCAAAATAACCCAGCAGCTATGTGTGTAGATAGGCAAATCTGGGTAAATAATGAAAGACACTGGGGAACGATGGCCCCAGTTTGGTAAAGCTTGAAGATCTTTGAGCAGCTGCTGAGAAGCTCTGAAAAACTGGAGGGGTTATAAGCAGCCAGTATATGGCAAAGCATAGAGATAAATGACTACATAATGCTCCTTCTTCCTAATTTAGTCTCTCAACCTTGAAATGAGTGGAATGTGTTATTGTTTGTTATAGTACTAACATTATTTATTGCGTGTCAGATGATAGGGCGCAGAGATCCCATTGTGTTGCTCTATAAATGTGTACTTGAAGGGCTGCGTTTGATACAAAAAACTTTCTAGAGCAGCTTTTTAAAGCAGCTTGATAAAGTCCTGATGATTAACTGATCAATAAATCTTTATGCAGTCCTACAGCATCCGTAAAGTAGTCAATAGGTTATTATTAAACATAGCAGCTTACAACTTCTTCCACAGATGTGCTCATAAGCATTTATGGTATACCATATGCACATGGGAAACCTTCTGATAATAAGTATTATTCAGCCTCAGTAGATTGTCAGTGATACAAAATAACTGCCTTTTTTCCTCATTATTAATATAACAGAATTGAAAGGCTGAGCATTTAGGATTACAAGACTTTCAGGAGGGTTTGGCCAGCCTCGAGACATGGCGAGTATCAGCAACTGAAATCAGTCTTTATGAAGACAGATGTTCAATTCCTCCTTAAATCAATCAAATCAGCCTGCTTGCTGGTGAAAACCTTCCTAGGCTTTCCAGTATTCTAGTCCATCCTTTTCTGTCAATGTGTGGCATATTATAGGGGTATTTAATTCATTTGTACTCGTGGCATTTTGATAGTTGGTAACCCAACTTTGTATATTCAGAGCTTCGTATCTCAGCAAAGTCAGCTGTATACAGATGTTAATTTGCCAGAGTTAACGTTACTGTGTGTGTCTGTGGCAATAACCTGATGTTACATCAGGGAATAGAAGGCTTTGCATGCTGTCTACATACAAGATAAAACCTTTTCCAAGCGAGACCTTAGAGTCTGGTATCCAGAGTAAGCACTGCTTATTTTCTGTTGTTACTGTCCCTTGCCCATTGTTACAGGAATGATTTGCTCCCTTATGCTTATGAAGTAGCAATTTATACATTTGCTTTAGCCCAAATCTGTTTTCATTTTCAGAGGCTAACAAAATTGCCAACGACCATATTGATAATCTTGGGGCTATTTTTGTATGTTGAATCACTTTAAGAGTCTGCTGTGCTGAATACCTCAGGCATACAAAAGTACAGTAAAATGATATTAAGAAAGTAAAATAAGGTGAGATCTGAGCATACGTCATTTTTATGTATGCCCCTAAGAGTTGTGAGCAGACAGTGACACCATACTCATTAGATTTATTTGTAGCAAGAGTGCTGTCTCAGTAATAAAATTGTAAGATCAAGATTAAGTGCTGCTACTTCAGTGTTTTCC
This sequence comes from Melopsittacus undulatus, assembly GCF_012275295.1. Lineage (NCBI taxonomy): Eukaryota > Metazoa > Chordata > Aves > Psittaciformes > Psittaculidae > Melopsittacus > Melopsittacus undulatus. Next base: position 114,256,689 of record NC_047529.1, read on the forward strand.
CTATATTTTTATTTATCTGGGTTTTCTGTTCGAAAACCTATTAGAACCTGAGAAATACATAGAGCAAACAGCACATACAGCCTGATGTGCTGCTTGTATTTCCACCTTTTAACTATCATGTTTAATTGCATTGTTTACTTCCGCTCTCAGTATGGTTTTGATTCATTTTGTCACTTATATTCCCTTATATTTTCCTTTGAGTTTGGTTAATTTTATTTTTACACGAATAACACGCTATTCCAAAGGTAAATTACACAGCAGCTAACTAACAGTGTGTAGTATTTTTGAGATCTGATAGATTTACACTGCAGAGACAGTTGCTAAAGTTGCATGATTTAATTATGTTAACCTTTGTGTGCCTTATGACTGGTGATAATATTGTGCTGAGACATAGGTTATGGTTTTGTGAGATTTAATTTTTCCCTATGTTTCACTAGTTGTTCTGTCCTGAGATAGGGCATTGCACCTTCATCCAAAGAAGTTGATGTACTCTCTCTGTAAGCAGTAAACAGCAGAGTAATGGAGAGAAGAATTTTGGTGTTTGTCTTTTTTATGTTTAACTGCAATGTGGTGATTGTAATTGCCTTTGATAACTAAGCCATATATATCCCTAGTAGTATAAAAGGGAGAAAGTACCTTTAATATATCCCTCCTGTAGCAGTTTGACTGTTAATAGGTTTTTCTTTCCTATGTCCTTCTATTTCATTAATATTGAATGATGTCTTACAGCATTCAAAAGTGTGGAGTTATTGAGGGATGTTAATATGAGTGTTCTGTAAGCCTTGGGCTCCTTGACCACCACCCTTCTGCTGCAAGGAGGGTCCTACAGTGCTATAGGTCTTTAATTTTGGAGGTTTATATAATATTCTGTATAATAAAGCCAGGATAGATTGTTCAGTGTGGTTGTTTCTTGGGCCGGTAGAATATTTGTAACAGGGTAATTGCCAGAAGGAGGGTGATGGTGCAGCCTCAGCCCCCTGCACAGCACAGTCCAAAGAAGCTTGCTTGAGAGTCTTTGCATCAAACCCGTATCTTCCATTTGTGCATTACTGTTGCTTTCCAGTTGCTATCCTGTCTTGCTGAAAAGCATTTAAAGGCTACAGAATTTACTGTGCATACAAGGAGGTTGCTTCAAAGATTATTTTCTTTGATAGTTACATGTCTGCATTCACTTACAAATCTCTGTTTGACTACTTTCAGCTTCCAGCAGATACTTGGAGTTTCTGATGCCTTTTTTCTCCCTTTAGATCAAAGACTCACAATTAGATAATTCTCCATGTAGGTTCTTACAGACTGGAGCAAAATGATTTCTTTGCTGCTTCTCAGTTAAACCAAATGAGCTGAGCTTAAGCTGCTGATAAAATAGGCTTTTCTAACCCTCTGATCACTTGCATAACCTTTTTCTGAACCTCATCCCATTTTTAGTCATCTTTTGTAATTAAAGAGCAAGAGCTAGAAACAGGATTGTAATGTCTTGCTGAAGCTGTAAACAGGAATAACCACATCTTCCAGCTCCTACTTGATTGTGCTTCCGTATATGGATGCTAAGGGTTGCTCAACCTCTTAACTGCACTGTTGTTCAGGAACTTCACATTCGTGATCTTTTATAATACCACTGCACTCCAGGGTATAACCTCCCATCTTTCTACTGTGGTATATATTCCTTGCTCTTAAGTGATTGATTCTGGATTGTGCTGTATTAAAACAAGCATCATTCTTATGGGCCCATTTAACTAAGGGATAGAGAGCAGCATGCATCCCTGGCCAGCTTCCATTGCTAAGCACTTACCTGAATTCAGACTTATTTTTAGTAAGTGTGTGTCCACTGTTCTTTGTCCCAGCAAAATTTTTGATCAATTCATGGATCTAGCCCCAAAATAGCTACCTGAATCATAGTAAGAGCACTTCCTTTCCTTAGGGGGTCAGCATCTCTTAAGAGCCTAAGTTTGTACATGGGGAATTTAGTTGAATACTTGTCCTGTGAGGTCAAACTGGAGCAGCAGCCATGAGAAGACTTCCCTATAGCAGTTCATACACTTGGGCTACATTTGGGCAACTTCACCCCCCAAAAAACCCCACTAATGTTGGTTAGTGCAGAATGGCACTGCCAGTTTAGCATCTTACTGTAGATACCACAGCATTGACTGCCGATTTCTAATTACTGCAAGCAAAGGATCACTTATTCAGTTGCGGAGTCTTTTCTAACATCATCTGTACACTCACTATTGTCTCTTTCTGCAGTTGTTTGGATTCCTGCAGGTCACCTTCACAAAACTGGTTTTAGGATTTTTAACACTCAGCTGTTCATGATGTATGCCCATAAATGTGTAATTCAAACTGTGTAGATCTTGGACTTCATTAAAACATTTAAAGCAGAGAAGTAAATTTACAGCAGTAAATAAATATGGTCAATCACCTTGGCAGCTAGAAAAAGCAATAGAACGGGTGTTGTGAAGGATGGTGTTAAAGCCATGCTAACAGCAAGTAGGTTGTGTCACTGCCGAATCTGTCTCCTAACCTCTGCTTGACCTAATTCTCCTGAATTCCAGTGGTCTATGCAGGTATGCGTTCTCTAGGTGTAATAATAGTAGCAGCAGCTACTCTGCCTGGAGCAAGAATGTCCAAGGGCTATCAGCTGTCTTGCCTAGAGGCATAAGATGATCGCTGGCTGGGGGTTAAGAAGAAGCACTTCCTTCCTGTGGGGTATTACATAATTACCCGCCTATGTTAAGTGTGTTGGGGCTTTTGTCTCAAATTTATTATATAAGCCAGTGCTATGAGAAGGTGCCAGACTAAGACAACAGTCTGGCACATGTACTATGGCAATTCGCTCTTCATTCTGTTTTTAACGCCGTGCAACATAAAATGAGAATCACTGTGTGCTTCACCTTGTTAGCTTGGCACTGCCTTGCTTTTAACACTGTCCTGCCAGCTTTGTGACGCAGATTTGACTGCAGCCGAGGAATATTGTTAATCCTCTCATCTCCTTGTGGGGAATCGGAGTTGAGCCAAATGCAGTGTTTTGTGCTATGGTGTTTGCTTTTATTGCTGCACATACAAAGCAGGTAGAAATGCTGGTTGCCAGCATCTCGCCAGGGCAATGGTGATTCTCCACCTTTATGAGGTGCCTATAAAACACAAGGTATTACTTTTTATCTTGCAGCTTGCTCTTCACCAAAGTAAAACTGGAATGGATACATAAAGGACCCGAAGAGGCTCTGGTGACATGCAGACATATGTTGCAGATGTGGCAGATGGTATATAATGTTTTACAGCACAGGTAGGCTTTCCCAGTAACAAGTTGAGTTTTCATAATGGAGATGCAGCTATCTTCTTTAATTGTCTAGATAGTGATTTTCCAAAAGGGATAATAGACAGCACACTTTAAACGGGCACACATGTAGTATTCCGAGCTGTGATCAAAACCAAAACAATAAAAACCCAGAAGATTTTAACACCCAAGATTTTAAAATAATCAAAAGTCAAAAAAACACCAAAAAACCAACAAAACAGACAAACAGAAACCCCAACAATGAAAGCAAACCTCAAGATTTTAAGCTTGAAGCAGCAGTTTGAACAAAGTTTCTAATCTGGATGACTTACACAACTCTATCCATAGTCCAGCATGGAGGGCAGATCTTGCTGAGCATCCATCAACTATTGTTCGCAGTCTGCAGTAGCTGGCACTGCCCAGGAATGTATGGGGGTGATACAGCACCAAACTGAGTAAGCCAGGGAAAAGCACATAGCCAAGACTGTCATGTGCTGTGGTTGCACAGCCTGGTGCTAACTGGGCAAGGAAAGGAGTGAAGGATGTAGTCTTTGTCCCTTCCCTTATCTTAGTAAATCTGCATTTAAATAGTGCTGGGTTCCCTGTTTGTTCCTTCTCTCATCTGCTTCTCCTCCAAAAGAAGTTTAGAAAGTGTGAAAGTTACCAGATTGGGTTTTCTTCCTTCCCACACCCTTTGAATATTGTCATAGTCATGATACCACTGTGCAACTACTGTCTTGGGAATGTTATTACTTACTTGTGATGTCTGTAGGGGTTGTGTTTGAGGACAGCATTCCTGATGGCAACAGTCATGACAGCAGACTGATGAAGCCTATATTGTTCCCAGCTTCTGTATGCATTTCCATAAGCTTTACAGACACCAGAAGTGTATGTACAGAAAGATGCATGTCTATATACAAGTTGTCCCTGAGGGATTATTAGTAATTCCTTGTTGGTTTAGCTAAAGAGCAGCAGAGGAGTGGTCTCTTACAGGCTGGAATCATTGGTTTCCTTAGGTCTTAGTCTCTTTAGCTAAGGATTTAGTCATGTACCTCTCACATGAATGATCTTTATCTCCATGAGTAGTCCTCATGAAGCTGATCAAATCCACAGTGAACCATTATGACTGAGATTGCAAGGGGGGACTGCAAGCCTGAGACTGCAGAGAGCACATTGCAAACCAGACAAACAAATAGTTCAGCCATTTGGATTGCATTCAGATCCCAAGCTGTGCTTGGCTGTTATACTTAAAAAACCAAGATGTGATAGCTTTAGAGGCTGTTGATAAGCTTTGGCCATAGAAGCCTAAACAAAACGAGTTGCTTTGCTTTTGCTTTTAGGGACTCTAATGTGTATGACACTGCTATTTGCAGTGGGACTTTGTGGCTTTCTCAAAACAACAGGTCATAAAGTGTTTTCTCCTGGGAAGTACTGTTTGAAAGGTAACAAGAATGAACTTGGTACCTGCAGTTTTAGGCTGGATTCAGTGACCCAAGAAGCCCCTTGTATTAAGCAAATTGCAGCAGTATCAGCTAACAAATATGTCAGATATTCTGGGTTGGCCTTGCAGAGGAATTCTGTCCAGTGGGACTTGGACACAGGCACTTTTTAGGGCTTCTGGGAAGAGAGAAGCCTGTATTTCTGAATGTGAAGTTGAGAGCTGTTGGACCCAGTATTCTGTACTAGCTCAATAAGCAGCTAATCGCCTACACAATTAAATTGCACTTTAGTTACATTGGGTTGCATTTGTCTGATCTAAGTTTCCCAGTTCTGCAGTCTTACTATGACTCTGCTAAGGAGTCTTTCAGGGTCCAGTATTTTCTCCCCAGGAAGATATTTATCGGCCATGCTCAAGTCCCCTCTTGTCTGCATTATCTCACAACCAAGTGTTTCCTTCTGCAGTTGTTGTCAGTGTTTTATCCACCATCTCCACTCCATTTTAATAACATGGGCAGTGGAGTGGCAGTGTGTCCTGCTGTCAGCCTCTCCAGTGCTGTATGCGGAAGGCAGATCATCTGGCTACTGTCCCTTCTGTGATGCTTGGAAAAGCTTTCTTGGCTGTAGGCCTTGTACTGCAGCTTTGAAGTAGTTCATTTCCAGCCCTTCTCCAGGATAACAAATAAAGCCATTGGGAGTAGGTTTTTTGCACACTTGGTTTTCAGGCTGGGATTTCACTTTGTTTCCCAGTTAAAAGGCCCTGCTGTGGACTGTACTTAGATGCATCCTCTTAACTGAGGTCCCCTCATCAAACCACCTCTGAACGCTGCTATCCTGCAGTCAGTTTTACTGTCCACACTTATGCATCCACCAGTCTCCTTTGGGTAGAAGTGTAGCTGCCATGGTTTAACCTTGGCCAGCAAATAACCACCACACATCCACTTTGCGCATCACCTACCCACAGTGGGATGGGGAGGAGAATCAAAAAGAAGGTAAAGCCTGTGGTCTGAGATAAGAATTGTTTAATAATGGGAATAAAATATATTAATAATTATAATGAAAAGGGAGACAACAGAAAGAGAAAGAACACTCTTCCCTCTCCCTTCCCCCCCATGAAGTAAAAGACAAGTGATGCATAATACAGTGCTTGCCACCGACTGACCAATGCTCAGCACATCCCCAAGCATCAGTCAGCCCTTTCTGAGTAGCCCCCCCAGTTTCTATACTGGGCATGATGTGCTGTGGTATGGAATACCACTTTGGGTAGTTTGGGTCAGGTGTCCTGTCTCTGCTCCCTGCCAACTTGTGCCCCTCCACACTGGCAGGGCATGAGACTGAAAAGTCCTCGATTAGGGAACCCACATCTTAACAACAACTAAAACCATTGGTGTGTTGTCAGCATTATTCTCAGATTAAATTAAAAACCATAGCACTGTAGCAGCCCTAGGAAGAAAATGAACTCTACCCCAGCTGAAACCAGGACAACAGCATAAAAACCAGTGCTCAGCCATGTGTCTGAGCAGTGGTTCTGTGGTGATGGCTGCTGCATCAAAGCAGTGCTTGCCTCATGGGAGTGATGTTTTGAAGTGCAGCTTCTGGTTTCCTGCATGTGCATTGCATCAGTAAGACAGAAATGCTGCCCCTATGGTTCCCCCAGCCAGGGTGCTTACACTTGGGTTGATCCTGGCTAGGTACAGGACAGAGGATTTACTTTCCTTTGTCACCACATGATAGTTGGAAATGGGATATCAGTGCATTTGTGCAGTCAAATGCTCAAGAATACAGTGGCCATCAACAGAAACCAAAATGTTTGATCCCAAAGCCCAAGTAAAATGTTAATTAGCTATTGTAAATATAATTACTGCTATGATGCACAACAGTGAGTGGCTTTCAGTACTAGATATTTAGCTGAGAAGGACAAGACATTGTTTATCTTTTGCTATTGTTTTCTGTGGTAACAGATTAACCACGTTTAAAACCAAATAGCCATCCCAGGCTGCTAAATTAATGCAAATTCAAGGGAATCCTGTGCAATCCCTACCAAAGGACTGATCAGATTGGACGATGGGGCATCCGCAACAATCATGACAGCTTGTTTCCTGGGAGGAATATTGTCCAAAGCCTGAGCTGCAGGCTTGGGACTGTGCCAGAAAAAGTAGCCAGGGCTTTTCCTTTTGATGTTTTGCCCGTTAATGGATGATGAGAGGAGACATCATCATCATCTGATCCTGGGGGATGGCAGGCTGTGTGGTGACAGGAAGGTTCAGGAGACATGTGTTAAGTAATGGGATTTTTTGGTGGTTGTTTTTGGTGTGTTTCTCTCCGGAAGACCTCAGCAGTGAGGACAGAAGAGCAGACCGGGTAGTCCTCCTTTCATACAGAGTGCTGTGTGGTACCTTTTATCCTCCTCCTCTGTTTGAACAGAATGTGGGTAGGAGAGGAGCAAATAATCCCTTTGAAATGAAGGAATTAGCACCTGGGTGGAAGGTGGTAATTGGTCTGTTTCAAACCCATCAGCACAGCAGGGCTGTGAACAAATCCTTCTGGAGACAAGCCCAATGGATGGTGGTTCTTCCTGGGCATAGGGATGCTGGTTGGCCTCCTCTGGGCTGGCTCCTAGCTGCCAATACGTTCCTCATCCAGTGGTTTGCAAAGAGTCCTGAGAGACAAATAAAGTGATACCGGTATGTGCCCTGGAGCCCTTGCTGGGCACTGTGTCTCTGAGCTCCTTCCATGGGCAAGGTGGTGGTGTTAACACATTCAGGAGGCTGATTGCCTGTAAGTGGAGAGCTTCAGTTCTCAGGTCCAGTGGCAGCTAGATGAGTACTGCCAGCTTCAAGGGCAGTGTTGTCTGTCTGCTGATGAGTGGCCAGGTAACATGGTTTTGTTTCCTTACAGTGGCTCTGAGAAAGGAAGTAGTGTCACCGAAACCCCAGTGATCAAAAAGCATAATGGGCTGCATCTCACGCTCCCGGATGCTCACGATACCGATTCTGGTGAGGAAACAAGATCTGTTCTTTCCCATCCTAAATGCTTGTGCAGGAGAGGAATGTTTTGTTTTCTTTGGCAGGGGTGGGAGGCTGTGTGCATGCGTGTTGCTGGGCTGGTGGTCAGGAGGTCCAGATCTGTCTCCAGGGCCATCTCTGCTGCACAACATCACACTGTGGTTTGGCTGTACCTGGCTTTCCCATGCAGAAAACAGTGATTAATTCCTGTTTCCTTTTACAAAGCTCTCTGAGATGAGCATGAAAGGCATTAGATGGGAGTTAACTTTATTCTGCAAGAACTGTATAATTCAGTTCTTTTTTCCCCTCCTCCTCCTTTTACCTCCCTTCCCCCCTATTTAATCCTTTTTAGTTGTCCTGATGAAGCCTTTTATTCTTGTGGGTTTGGAAAGCTGAGTGAGTGTCAGTTCTTATTAGAAGGTGATTTGCTTTGGGATTTGTACATGAACCTTGTGATGCTTTATTGTATGGTAAATACACATTTACAGTAGCAGATATAGTCAGATGGAAATAACTGAGACATCAAAGCTAATCTTGGCAGGAAGGGGAAACGAAGCTTTCAGAGTGCTGCTGACTTGTGATGTTTATCATAAGTCTCGTGACATTTGGTGCTTCCTTTAAAACCCTCACTCAAAATCAGATGATTATGTGAGAAACTTGCCTTATAACTTGCAGAGTTTTTTAGGGCAACTTTCTACCCTTGTGGATGTAGAAGGAACAGTGTAAAAATGATCCTCACAGACTCAGAAACTGGACAAGGAGACTATAAAAGCTTCACTTAAGAAACCCTAGCACTTATGTCTCATGCTTTGGGGTAACAGATTTAGGGTTTGTCCAGGTTTTAATCATGATCATTAGGAACTGTTAAAACTGATCACATGCTCAGCATATACAGCTGAGATGCAAGACAAGTTCTTCTGTGTTAAGTACATGACTTGCATTGAATTATGAGTGTTTAACCCCTGTTTACACCCACTGATGTTTAAAAAACATTGCAAGGTTATGTCTTGAGCATACAAATGTTCAAACATCAAAACACTATTCTGTGTGTTTGCTCTTTTGTTTGTGCTGTTAAACCCTTAGGGTCTATGTTTATGATATAATAATCTTCCTTATTCTGTAGACACGTATCTGTGTAACTTTTAATCTGTTTAATCCATTTTTATTACTCTTTGCTGAGATGACTCTATTTTGCATAGATCCTTTTTCTCATTGTATGACAGTGTTCTATAGTCTTCAGCTTAATTAAAGAGAACAGGCCAAGTTCAGCACAAATAGATGAAGAAGACGTACTAAATATGTGCTGTTTGGCGTATTAAAAATGATCTGGAAAAGGGAGTGGATATGACACGAACAATTCCTGGTGATACAAAGTCGTTTAGGATAGTAATTATTTGAAGATAATCATGAAGGTTTGAGGAATATATGGTGAGGCACTGGAATGGGTTGCCCAGGGATGTTGTTAATGCTCCATCCCTGGCAGTGTTCAAGGCCAGGTTGAACAAAGCCTTGGGTGGCATGGTTTAGTGTGAGGTGTCCCTGCCCATGACAGGGGGGTTGGAACTGGATGATCTTAAGGTCCTTTCCAACCCAAACTGTTCTGTGATTCTATATATGTTATTGTCCGTAATGCTGGGCAGTAAAATGGACTTTCAGTGAATATATGAAGATGATTTGGAAAACACTGTAGGTAGTTTGCAGAATCCATCAGCCACTGAGCGTTACTAGGAGAGCAGTAAAACCCCCAGAATATTCTTTGCCACACTACTTTTGTTATCCATCCAATTCCCACTCTTCTGCTGAAACAGGAAGTGGCTTATGGTGCCTAGACTGTGGGGCTGATCCCTGCCCCTTCAAGTCTAGCTGGTGCTTAATGCTTTATAAAGGCATTAACACTCTTCTGGACATCCCTTGCCTTGCTTCGTAGTTGTCTGAAGAAAGGAGAGTGGCCAGGTATGGGCTACATCCACTTCACAGCAAGGTCTTGAGACCAAACTGTCACCAGCAGAGCCTGTAACAGTTTGATGTGCTGGTGTGCCTGCTAAGAGCTTGTTCCTGCCTCCTGCTCATTCCTCTCTTGTGGCTCTTCCAGAGTCACAGCAAAGCTCAGGTTAAGCTCTTTGTGTAGTGCCCTCCTCAGAAAGCACCTGGGCTGGGTACCTGCTTCAGCATGCTCTTCACCTGGTTCTAGCAGCCAACATGCAATGGAGAAGCTGTGATTCTGCAGAAAGCACTGTATGCCATGGTTCCGCCTGCCAGAAAGCAAATCCATGTAAAGTGCAAGCTGTAAACCAGCTTTTCACACACATAAAGTGATTTGCACTGAATGCAGCTTGGTTTTAGCCAAGAAATGTATTCCTCCTCCACTTCAAGAATCTAGGTTTCCATGCTAACGTGGCTGCACCCACAATGCATGTAAGGATGGGGCTGGTACTGAAATCCTCCCAGCCACCTTAGTGCAGGGCTGATATCAGCAAGGGTCTGTGCTCGCTGCTCTGCAGGCTCTAGGTGCTGCTGTTCTCCATCTGCAGAAGGGAGGCAGCTGGGTCTGTTGTCGGGGTTGGGAGCCCCTTTGAAGGCAGTGGGGGGTGAGACTGGAGGGTCCTCTCTATCCCCCCTTGTCCTTGTGCCTCCCCGGAGCTGCGGCTGTGGCTGCTGCTCTGAAGGACAGGGGAGGTCTGATTTCTTTGTACCATACTGGAAGAGGCTCTGGTTTCCATCCTTAAACCCCTTCGGAGCGTGCGGCAGTATCACTGCAGTGCATAGACACTGTGATCCCATCACTGAAGGGGGGATTACTGCGGCTGGGTTTGACACTGGCCTCCCCCTCACTTAGAACACAACACGATTATTTGCTGTGCAGAATTCTAGGTTTGCTGCCAGGAAGATTAATTCCTCTTTATTTTCTTCATCTTCTCCTAACTGAAGCAATGTTCCTAACTAAATTCACCAATATCGGTGTTCCATTCTGTTTCTGCCTTGCTGTTTCATTCTGTTTTTGATTTAGTCTTATCTTATAATGCTCTTGCCTGAAGTGATTTAGGCTGGGGAATTCCGTGTTTCTTATGAGCCCTAGTAAATCTACTGAGGTACATTTCTATTTTGATAGCAGTTTTTTCATAGATGCAGAATATTAAACTTGGTCCTTCTTGGTCTTATAACAAACCTAGAACAGTGCTTTGAAATCATTCGGATGTATTTTGTATGGCTTATACACAGAACTCATCACGACAGAATCAGTTTTGTTATATTTATGAGGTATTTCCAAAATGTTTGGAGGGCTTTATTGTAAAATGGGAAGTTTATATTCTGTCGAGTGGAGCTGTTAAAAAGAGGAAGAGACGGCACTAAAATAACGAATTGATGTGGTATCTTCTTATGCCAACATTTTTATGTATTTTGAGGCATGACATTAAAGCTCTGCGAGACAGTGTTTGTGGTGGTTTCTTAGCATATAAAGACCTACATTTCTTTAGGAGGATATCTTTTATAATGAGACATTCAGAGACATTTCTTTTAATGTTGCTTGCAGTTTTCCACCCTGAGGTCAGTGATACCTGTGTGTTATGTGCCTGCCTCCTTTCTTGGGAGGCAGAGTGGGCTAGAGCTATACTCTTTCCTGGCTCCAGGAGCTGTCAGCCCACCCCATATTGCTCATGCACATGGGGATGGGAAGGGATTGGGTGGTCTCTGCCTAGTAGGATGGTTTGCTTCCCTGTGTAAGCTGAAATGGAAGAGAAAATAAACATCAAAGGACTGGAATGCCAAAGGCTGTTAAATACAAAGAGCCACCACTAAATTGCTCAGTAACTTGGGTTCCTTATGGCTGTGCAGATTGAAGCCCACACCACTGGGTGAGATCAGCCTCAAATGCCACACTCCCCTTCTTGGCAACTACCTGGCTAATGGAGAGGAGAAGGAGCTGACTCATGTTCATCTGAGTGCAACTAGCTCATAGTAGTATCCCTATAAAACCTGCTTTGCAAGGGGAGGATGCTTTAGTAGATCCTGTTCAGCCTCACAGCAGTGTGTGAACCTCTCCAAAATGCACTAAGGTGCCTTACAGTGTCAAAGTGTCCTTGGATTGACTTGCAAGGAAAAGAGGATTTTGCTGAGCTCTGTGAAGATGTGAATGAAACACCAGCTCTTCTGCACACCTAATGCAGTCACACCAGCATTACACATGGGTGCTTGCAAGACACAGTTCCAGAAAGACTCTCTGAAAGAGGGCACTCTTGGCAGAGAAATGCAATGCTGGAAGTTGCTTTCAAAGCCTGCTAACATGTTTGGGAGTGCTGCTGTAAGGATCTGTACAGGAGACTGCTAACTCCCTACATCCCATGTCATTTTCTCCAGGTTTGCCATGTAGAAGGCAAGGGGTCTGCCCCTAACTTCAAAGTGCTCCTGATAACATCGCTAGCTGCTCATGTGGCCATTTTCTTGTTGCCTTCTGCAAGGAAGCTGTGTTTTGGGTGGCTGTTTTCCCTCTATTCAGCATCCATTGTCTGACTTGAACTCCTGGGAGTTTCTATGGGGTTTTTCCCAGAGGTAGGAATTGGGGAGAGGAGTGTGAGTGGGCAGGGCAGGAGGAGGAATCCCATGCAGTGAAATGTGCTGAAGATGGATCTGTTAAATATGATAAATCCTCTGCATGAAGCAGAACGGCTTTTACTGTACCATTAAAGCCGTGATTGCTACATTACTGCACTGTCATCTCTTGGAACGCGAGATCAGGAATGTCTGAAAACACACAGGAATTTAAGCAATGCATCTAGGAAGAGCACATTTGTGCTTTCCAGGGGAGGTGCCTGCACTGCAGGGCTGTTCTGAAGTCCTCCTGCTTAAAATGAATGACATTAGTTAGCAGTGAGATAATGGGACACATATTTACCATAGCAGTTTTAGGCTTCCAGTTGCACTTGTGGCCTCTCCCTAGCCATGACCCTCTTGGGGCAAGCAGTGCTGCTTCAGGATAGGGAAAAGCTGCAGCCTGTATCCTGCCCCATACCACACAGATGTCTTTGTGAAGGAGCATGGGATGGAAATGTGCTTCCTCTTGTTCCTGGTGGAAGGCTGGGTCCCTGCTCAGCATCCAGTGAAGCCAGCCCTTAGTGCATATGCCCCATGACAGGCTTTTTGCCCTTATGTCTCTTCCTTTGCCCAAAGCCATCCCAGCTCCTCCATGTACCTGTTCCTAGGCTCTGCTGCTCCCTCAGGGTGGCTGCAGTAAAAGTGGCATTTTGACTATGGGATCCTGTGGTCTGCAATGTGAGCCAGTAAGGATAGATTGGAGAGCAGTGCTAATCAGCACAAGTGCTTTCAGTCACAGCAGCTCTTCAGAGAAAGAGCTTATCAACCTTAAAGTCACATTAAACCTTTGCATGTTGAAATATTTATTTCACAAAGCTTTATGAAGCCAACTCTGAAATCTCATTTTGTAGCTTCTTGTTCTATTAGCATCCTCTTGGTACCCCTCTAAGAGACTGGCTCACCAGTATAAACCCACGTGCTGCACTGGAGAAGGTGGTCTCTGCCCATGCATTCTTCCTGGGAGCAGCTTTGATGTGATGTTTTGTCCCAGACGTGCAAGCACCAAGTACTTGATTCTTGCATAAATGTTAGAGCTCACACTAAAGGTTAATACAGTCAAAGCACTGAGCTCTCTGCTCCCCAGGGTTAAATGAAAAACCTCACTGCCTCTGAACCAGTACAACAATATTGATGTCACTTGAAATATGTGAATGGTGCCAAGCTACTGTGTAATGCTGTGCTAAGATGTTACATTAATAGGACATGCTTTGTGGTTGTATGGTGACAGTGTGCTGATAACAGTGGTTACTAAGGAGTATTTGGATGAAACATTTGATGGTAGAGTTCTGTTTTCCACATGAGCAAAATACAGTTGCTTCCGTGATAAATGCTAAGCAGACCTTTATAACATTACTGTCTGTCTCTTAATTCGCTTGTTTGAGCTGCAGCCCCTGGGTAATCTAGTGGGTTTTTGTCAGTAAATTAACCTTTTCTAAAGCATGTCTCCCCAGTTGGTCACAGCAGAATTCAGTGGCGTTCTTACTACGTCAAACTGATGCAGTGAGTGCAGAACCAGACCTGCAGCCTTAATGAGTCAAAGGAATAGCCCATAGAAGTATAAAATGTATTATTGTTCTTGTTTGTTTGGTCCGTAGGATCACAGCGAGCCTCTTCCCTTGCTGCATCAAGGCTGGAACAGGCCATGTCTGAAATAACTATGCAGAGCAGTGAAATGAAGCAAGGACCTATGCAGTTGTGGACAGCTCTTGAACAAATCTGGCTACAAGCTGGTAAGTCCTGGACCACCTGGAGTTCCTTTTTCCCTGTGGTGATGAATGAGATGATAAAGTATTAAAGAAATAGTTGAAATTCACTTATTCTAGCAGGAAATCAGCTTATCTATCCTGGCTGGTTTTTGAAATACCACTTACTTGATTCAGTGTAACAACCCCCCCAAAAATAAAATACAGGAGTAGCATGATTTTTCCAGCTCACCTGTATTTTTCCATAACACACAGAAAACCTGAGTCATCATTGAAATGTATTTTTCAAAGAGGAGGGTAGGCAGTTCTTCATTAATGGATGGTGGCTGGTAGGGACATTTGTTTTCATTCTCCTTTTCCTGTGTGCTTCCCTGTAATAACACTGGGCAAACCACGTATTAAATGTTATCTAGATTGTTTGGCTCTCCCATGGACTTGCAGGTTGCTTGTCAGTTTGAGACACTCATGCAGAGATGCTACAGCAGAGCACATAAAGGGAGCAGTGAGAACGAACTCTACCCAGAGGTGATCTCCAGACTCATGAAAGGGTTTTATGTAGGACAGTTGGTGAGGATCAAAGCTGCCCAGCACATTCTGCCATTTGCATTCCAGTGTTTCAGGACTGATAGAAAATGTTCTGACCCTGCAGTTTGGCTTTTCTCCCACATCTGGGCCTATAGCTATGCACCTGAACTTACAACTGAGTGCTGTGATTGCTTCCGAGGTGCCTCTACAACAACAAAAAAGCAGAGCCCACTGGAACCTTGCTGATAATTTGCTATCCTGTATTCAGGAGAACCTTTCAAAGTCTCATTTCACTAATCTGTGCAATTGGCAATTCTCACATAAACCCTGGCAGTCTCACCCTACTTCTCAGCAAAGATTTTTATAGCTTTTGTGGGCCATTTCTTACCAATTAGACTTCAGTTCTTGTACAAAATACAAGACTTTCTTTTTTGTTATAATTTGACTTAACTGTTAAAGAACAGAAGAAGCTACCTTATGGAGTGCAGCATCCTTTATGTTAACCGCAAGTGTTCACATACATTTACATGGCTTGCATGTATGTAAATTTCAATAATGTGCTTCAGGCTTCAAAGCTCCTCGCAATATTTTGCTTTATTCAGTTTATGCTCCTGATTTAAGGCTGCAGAGGAGGCTGGTGTGGAGAAAACCCCCTGAGTTTATTGTGATAAGTCAGATGCCTGTTGTCCATCATCCTACAGATAGCTGTAGGCAGTGGACATTTTGCTGCTGTGTGAAAAGACAAAAGCAATAAAGACCTAGTGCTTGCTGTGCCCTAGCTGTGAATTGCTATGATTACTTTTCAATGTAAATCCAGTGCCTTTCTCAAAGGTGTTAATTAATTCTTTTAGATAGAATTTATTCTTAGAAGCTGTAACTTTTTTGTCCTGTCATTTTTTAAGTCTTTGGTTTGTTTCACGCTTACTTCTGGCTGTACTTGAATCAAGATTGATATTCTGAAAATACACACTGCGACTGCTTTGTAATGTCATTACTGAAGTCAGTTATTGTTATGGATGCAGCTTAATGAGCTCTCGGTGAGATACTGTCCATTGTCTTCTCACAGTAGTGTGGAAGTCACTGCATCCTGAGAGATGAGGAGAGATGCAGGTATTTTGAGGTAGTCTTTACTCCCTGCAGACAAGGGCACAGCACCTAAATAATTAGAGGACTTCCTTGAAGTGGGTTGGATCTAACACTAGGCTTAGTGAGTGGAATAGTCCAAAAGGGTATCACTGACCCTCTGTGCTAGAATCTTTCCCATAAGAAGTTAATAACTTCCAAAACAGAGGTATTTTGTAAACAACAAATTAAACAGAGATGTGTGGTCAAAACCAGTTGAGGAAGTCACACACTTTTGCATTACAGCTCACCCCAAAATTAACAGCTGTGGAAAGCAACAGGCGATCAGCTTAACAGTCTGACACCTGCATCTGGAGTCCCTTCATATTCATGAAAGAGCTGCACCAGTACACTGTAGATTTCTATCAGGTTTAGCTTGGGCTTGTTCTTGTTCAGTCAATGACTAATCTTGTGCCTCTAGGCAAGTTGCCTAACTTCTTCATGCCTCAGTGTCCTATCTCTGAAGGGGAAAAAATGTTAATGTGCCTTTAGGAAATGGCTCTTGTATTGTTGGTTTTGTTGTCATTAACACTTTAACCTTTTTACGTGAATCATAAATCTTTAGATAAAATTATAACAATTTCCTAACCTCATCCTAACAGCAAATTTATAACAAAGCATCCGTCCTTTTCAGACACCAACAGGACGCAGCTGGCCATGTGTCAGTGTGTGGGTATGAATTTAGAGCACAGGCTGCAATCGTGTCTCAGTTCCATTACAGTTCCTGTGCCTCTTCATATCCCAAGGCATGAAAATGAATGGTACCAACCAAGTGATGGAGTTGGAGCGCTTAAATTGGAAAGATGTATACAAAGCCAGCTATGTGAGGCTGTTCTTGCAGCCTCCAGCAGCCAGGCCAGGCCCCAGAGCCAGCAAAAGGGCCTGTTAGCAGGTGGTAGCTCTCAGATGGTGCTTACATAGGGGAATCCTTGCAGTGTCATTCTCCACCTGCAGCTGCAATTGGAGTTCCTGCCTATTGCAGAAGCATCCTCAGTCCCTTGGAGCTGGAGAGCCCTTGCTGCACTCCTAATAGGTCTCATAATTAATGCCTGAGAATATGTGCATTCCTTTAACCATGGCTGAAGGCAAGGCTATGAACCCTGTGCAAATAGTTGAGTATCTTTATCACAACACAAAAGAGATTGTCTTATGCATACAAGGGCATAGACTCAGTGTTTTTATCTGTAACTTTTCTGGGTTTATGACCAGCACAGTTACGTAGGGAAGATAATAAAGCAGCAGGTTTGGAAGTGCAGCTGCTAAGTCCAGATGTGCTGCACTATAATGGATGCTGCACCTTGTTCTCTGCAGCAATGCCTGGTGAATTTTGGCAAATTAAGTACTTTTTTAGCTTCCTGTAAGTGACCAAAGAGCTATTGGTGAATCTGTGGTTGCTAGAAAGGGCACTCTTCTCTTTCACACATCCAAATAGAACTGTGAATTCTCATTGTTAATCTTATGTCCGGCCTTCTCTTGTAGGACCAGCTGCAAATACAGTCATCTGCAGCAGGAAACTTAGCACATTTCTTGGTAGGCTTCTGTATCTTCCTGTTTTCCCTGCAGGTAGTCACAATTAACTTTGGAAGAGTACAAGGTCTGCTGTCCCCAGAAGCTAGTGAGGTTGTCCACTCCTGACAGCAAGCATGCTTGGAATGCTAATAGGCATATTCTGTTTTCGAGTGCTCTGCAGAGAAGACTGTTAACACAGCTTGTCTGGTCTCTTTTATCAGTAACCCCCCTTCCAGTCCTCTTGAAAAGCAGTGGCTTCTTAAAAGAGAGCCATCTCATTAAGCCTTAACATTAATAAGCCCAAATGTTGTTCTTGGCCACAAATCTGAGAAATAGCTCATTTCATGGAGGACTCAGGAAGGGTGCTGCAGTGCACATGCTGTGGTCGTGCAGCACCAGGAGAGGTGGTCTTTATGCAGTCCTTATGCTCAGTTCTCCTCTTTGTTATTCTTTTCATGTCTGAGAGCTTTAATTCAGCTTTCAGAGGAGAGAAGGAACTTCTGTGGCGTTGATAAAGCTTGATAACTCCTACCTCTTGTTGCAGGAGGAGCTGCAAGGGGAATCCTAGACGTTACTGGTGATAATACTGCTTGTGTTACCAAGAGGAATGTCTGACCTAGGAACTATTTCTGCCCCTAATTTCCTTTTTAAAATCATGCCAGTACTCTTCCTTTCTGTTTAGAGAATACAGTCATGTTGTTTGGAGAAGGGAAACGCACTTGAAATAGTTCAAATTTATGGCCAAAATTTACCTTCTTTCAACAAAAGATCACTTTTGACCCAGAGAGCAAAGTGCGTCGGTGCTGAAAAGAAATAGTTTTAATAGTTTTAAGCTCTTTAGGTAACCAGAGTGATTTCTTATCTGAAGTATGTGTGATTATATTTCCAGGCAGTAATAACAGTATGCTCTATTTATACGGAGCATTTTACACTGCTGCAAGCCAGTTTTAATCAAAGTTCTAATATCCCAGCTCCCGTTGCTATATTATTGTAAGCTTTACTTTTAACTACAATGTCCACTCTGTCTTCACTAGTACTTTATATCTGACAATTTAGCTTCTTGACTAACCCAATACTTTACCAAATATGGCCACTCACAGCAAAGTAGGACTGGTAATTTGATCTAAGTTTGGCTAAATGCCTGCTAAGCACAGTCTGCAAAACTCACCAGGTAGACCTACGGCTAATTTAAAGGAGCACTTAAAGGAAAATGGCCAGGATAACTATTCCATGTTCTCGCAGTGGGGCTGGAGTGGGCTACCTGCTGTCTTGAGTTTACCCTAGGGAACAAACACTGTAATGAACATGCCATGGATGAGAAATGCAAAGAGAGCCAGTGCGGCAGAGAGCAGTGAGCTAATGGAAAAACATCTGCTCCCCTGAGCTAGGGACAGCAGGAACTTTCTTTATTCCCTTCACAAAATGCTTGTGATTTATTTGTTTTATTCCATACGGGCCAGTTCCTGGGAAAAAGCCGTGTTGGAGGAACTGGGCTGTGCTGCACAAGGACGTGTCTAAGGGCCAGTGGGCTGCAGTCTCAACCCCGCACTGCACAGCAGGTGCCCAGCTTGTGTTCACATGGGTGCTTACATGCTCCTCCTTCCCTTTCAGCCATCCTAACCCCCCTCAAGTTATTAGCACTGATATTAAAGGCATTCATCAGAGCTGGGAAACATCTTCGCTGACATTGCCAGAATAGCTGGGATCAGATGCTGTCCCATGATGCAGCATTGGTTGTTGTAGTAATTCTAATATTTTTCTTTCTTCTTTTTTGGTGGTTTTGTTGGGTTTTTTTAAGTGCTTTCAAATTTTAGAATTTCAAATTTAGAACGTCCCCATTCACTGCTTTAAGTTGTTGAGCTCCATAAACGCTGCTGGGTTTTGTGGCTCTTTACAGTGACACAAAGCAGTATGAAAAGCTGGAGCCTGTGAGAACAGACAGGAGAGGATCCTTTATTGTCCGCAGCGATAGCTGTGTAATAAAGCTGTACTGCAACAACGGCTGCCCTGCAGTGTTTGCTCACTAGGAGGGATTAGGAACACTTAACACCAGAGATAGAAATGGTAAAATGAGCAGGTTTGGTCCACTTTGAAGTGTTGCTGGTGAAATTAAGAAGCCTCCTGGTTTAGCAAGCTCTGTCCTAGGCTTTTCTGGTGCTGGCTAAGGACCACCAAATTCCCTGTATCTCTTCATCTGCATGTCCTCAGGGGGAGATGCTAGGTTTCAATCTACATTCTCCAGCTTGGTTTGTTTTATTTTCTATCAGCAGTGAATTTAAAAAGTCAAAAGGAGTCTTGGCCCTACATCACTATTGGGCATTTTTGGATTGCTTCCCCCATTCCTGAGGCTTCTGGATATTGCTCATTGCTGGAGCAGGACATGAAATGCTGTGGACTGATAATCCTTTGGCATGGGCGGTCTTCAAAGAGCACATGCCATTTCTCCAAATCTGGGACATGCTAACATGTACGTGTGCGTCGAACACTCACTTGAGAAGGAAATGGGCAGCAGCTAGCAATGCTCTTTGTTAAGCAGTCTGTGGATCCTTTGCCAAGAGATGGAGAGGAGCCTGTTGCAGTGCCAGTGGTACCCAGAGAACAACAGAGGGTACCAAATACTCGTATTTCCTCAGCTTCTCTGTAAATTTTGGGCAAGTGATAAAGTGTGGACAGTGTGAAGAAGGAATCAGGACATTTATTCATGCCAAAGACAGAAAATAGGAATTTAAACTTAACTGGATTGGAATATGAAGACGTAGAAGATCTTTCTTTGATGACAAACAGTAATATATGTTTTGAAAGAGGGCATAGGAAAACCCCTCTTCTAATGGAAGCATTTTTATGTCACCCTTGTCAGTGTTGGCCTTATTGTTTCTCCCAGCTGGGAAACAGCTGTTTCCTCACCAGTGAGCAGGCCTTACTTCACAGGAAAGAGCCAGCTTTTTCTTAGTATTTCAAATGATGTTTTGACTGTGCCATTTAGTATAGAACGTAGCTTGTGGTGGTTCTGTGTTGCTTCCAGAAACTTTCACTCCAATGCTGCATTAGTAAATAAAGAAGATAGTGGCCGTTTCAGCCCCTACAAGACCCGAAGCTTGGACACTCAAAGTGGGTCCCTGGACTCCAGTTAACTACCAGTTTGCATGCAAAGATAACCTTTGAGGATGTGAGCCTGTTGCCTTGTTCAAAAGAGTGTCTGAGCTCAGGTGGATGTGAACATGTGGCAGTTCCTGTTCTTCATTTCTGTATCACAGGTTTTCATCAAATGGAATTATTACAGTCAGGATACAGCTTGAGGAATGTTCCATCCAATCTACATACAGGGTGGTGTCATAACATGGAACAGTGACTAAACCGCACCTGCCAGGAAGTAGAGTGTTAGGGGAGAACCCTTTGTGACAGTAACAGCTCTGTACTCACTGCTGAAGGCAGAGCTGTCTCAAAGGAGTGGATCTTTCCAGCTGGCTAAGGGCTGCTGCAGTTACAAGCAAGTTACGATCCTGAAGGCAGATGATGTGGAACAGATATCACCTCTCTACACATCCTCACAGGTGCTGTCACCTCTCTAAAGTGTGAAGTGCTGCTCCCCGCTGTACCATCCTGCTGGGCATCCGGCTGCATTGCGCTGGCCATGTCACTATGCAGTAGCATTTTTGGGGTGGACAAGAATAGACAAGTGCATTAGATCTGGTGGGTACACACGACCAAGTGATGTGGAGCAGTCTGCTTGTGGGAGTTAAGTGCTGCATCTTGGGTAACACCAGAGTTGATTCACGAGGAATGGGTTTTAACTCTTGGCTTGTTCACACTGCAGAAATACATTTCACATCAGTTTGATTTATTTGGGTTTTTTGCTAGAATTACAGTTGTTGCAGCTACTGTGGTGACAAGTACAATCACTCTTGACACTGCTTTGAAACACCTAGGAAACAGAGAACAGAATCAGTGTTCAAGGTGATGGCAAGCAACCCTGCTCCTCAGACTAGCTCTTTGATGCAGACGTGACTAGATTACACTGTTGTTACTCCTCTGGTGGACTCCTTAACAGAGCTATGTCAAATAATCAGTCTTGGAGACAATAAAAGAAGCCTGACTGTAGGAGACACAATTTTGTTGATGTTGTGGGGAGTGCTCTCTGTCTGTGGGTTTGTCTCTGGTCTTTGGAGAGCAAGCAGATGATAGGCATCTGGCAATTCTCACTTGATTAAGGATCCTCACAGTAGATGGGCTTAAATGCTAGCAGAAGCAGCTGGAAGAACTAGGAGCTTATATTAGGAGCTAATGATAGCCTGATCGGAGATGTGTGTTGCTCTCACAGCCTGGGTCCAGCATTAAGACCAGTGTATCAGTGGAAGTCTAGTTGCAAGTCAAGACAAAGGAGGCTATTAGCCAAAAGAGGAGTTGACAGCTGTTGGAAGAACAACAGAGTAGGCTGGGAAGTTCTGCAAGAGAGCATAGATGGGAAGCATAAGGTAGATATGAGAAAGAAATGGAGCATGATAGGCTAGACTTTGGAGTCAGCAGATAGAGGAGGTGGTACATCTAGGATGATCACCTCTCTTTGCTCAGTAGCATTTGGAGAGCATTTGGTGGTCCTTAGTTCAAAACAGATGTAAATTTGTTTGTTTTTATGAAGGTGGTGGTGAGAAAGAGCAGGAAGCTTGCAAACATGGCCTTGAGATTCAAAGATATGAAGTATGTCATTACCAAGAATGATGTAGTCCAGCAGCTGGAGGTTTATAAGTGGTTTCCTCAAAGCATTGAATCTTACACGGGATAAGAATTACATCTCTTCTGTATCTGTGTCAGCCTGAGGAGATACCCTCTGCTTTGGAGTGGAATTGGATGCCATGTCTCTATAAGAGAACTTCCTCATGAGGGCTGCTAATTTGGTTAGATGTCTATTTACAGCATAATCAGGCAACATAAGGAGCTGTGCTGAATAATGCAGTGGACAGGAAGCTGCTAACCCAGGTAACACAAAGGCAGGTGTTTCAGTACTTTCAGTACCATTGAGGTGGCTGTAGTATTACCATGATAAATCTAATGAGTCCTTGGCTTTGGGGTTTGATTTGTGTCTCTAGCTGTGTTTTTATTCTGTGTTGCATAAGAGTATTGTGTTAATCTGTAAATAAAGTGAGTATGTAATAGAAGTGAAAAATGAGCTTACAGAAAACACATTTTAATACATGCCTAAATGCTTTCCTTTACAGGCTATTTTTAGCCAGGTGGGTGCAGTCCTTTCCTTTGATAACCCAAAGGCACCTCTCTCATTCTGTTTTCATGCAAATTAGGCCTCCCACACCATTAAATCATGTTTTATTGACCCTGAGCCTGCGAAGAAATGGACTGAACTTTAATATGCTACATTAACATATCATAAAATACAATTTGTAGATCCTATTTAGATTCTGTGCTGCTGCACTTCCTCTAAATAATTGTTATTACTGAAGAAGATTTACAGGCACCATTGAAATAAGTACTCTCCATTTTGTATGCACTGGAACACCGGCTCTGCATGATTCCACATCTAAACTCTCTTGCTCCTGATTCTTTTCTGAAATGAAACAAGTTACAGTATGCTGTTAGTTGCTAATAGGGCTTCTAACATGGCAGTATCCAGAACTTGCTCTGGCTTTGCACAGTACCAGGATTTCACCCCTTCACTGCTAAGTTTGTGCAAACTTTACAGATGAAGTGTTCATCTTCAGGCTGTGAATCCTTATTTTGCACATCCCCATCCTCATTATTGTCACATGCACAGCATCAGCTGTTATGCAGCACTTGGCAGGAAAATGCTGTGTTCCTTGGGAAGTGCAAGTAAAATACTGTCCTCCCACAAACTTGAATAAGCTGCACACATACTCAGCTTGACAAGTTACATGGCCTTGCTTTCTGCTATTACAGATAGCTGCAGCCTCTTGGAGCCAAGGGAAGGGGTGCACGCTGAGATTTCATAATGATTAACCAGAGAGAAATGTTGATGAGTCACTCAGAGTATAGCTCTCACCAAGGAACTAATGTTTTGCTTGTGTTGGCAGCCTTGGAGAATGACATTTATCTGTGGCACAACCTAGGGATGGCTAAAAAATGTTCACTTGCTTTCTGGATGATGTCTCACTCTCCTTCTAGAAGGACCACTTCAGAAGAGGAAGGGTGTTCAGCCATGCTGTCATTTCAGGCTGTGATCATTTTCAGTGTGCCAGTAAAAGTGCTGGTTTTGGCCCCAGTCTTGTGTCACACAGGCCAAGGAGGAGCCTTTCTATGCTCAGGCGGGACTGCCTTTGAGATGCTCTCCTGCTCACCTCTACCCAGTGAGCTCCATGTCAACAAGCCAAGTCCCCACAGTCATCTGGGTCTCACAGCAGTTTGAAACTGGCAGAGTTTCAGAGCTTGTTGAAAACAATTTTCAGGCTAATTTCCCCCCTCACAGGGACTTCCTGAGAGTATTCACTACCCTTAAAAGTCAGGGCATTTAAGGTTATGGCTAATTTCAGAATTAGTTATCTAAATCTGGAGCATGGATTAGTCATTTCGAATTGGACTCTTGAACTGTCAATACTTACTGCATTACCACATCAGCTAAAAAAGAGAAAAGATTTTGAGCTTTTCCAGGCATACCATGTAGGACACAAACAGGTTATAGGCCAGGGAGTAATGTCTGCTATATTGAGAGAATTATATATATATATACATACATGTATACATTAGGAAGAAGTTATTGGAAGAAAGTCATCACTATGAGGGTAGTGAAGCACTAGCCCAGGGTGCCCAGAGAAGCTGTGGCTGCCCCATCCCTGGCAGTGTTCAAGGCCAGGTTGGACAGGGGTTGGAGCAACCTGCTCTAGTGGGAGGCATCTCTGCCCATGGCAGGGGGTTGGAATTGGATGAGCTGTAAGGTTCACTCCAACCCAAACCATTCTGTGATTCTATACATGCATATATGTGTTTCTAAAAACAGTTTCCCTGTTCAGTTATGTGTGGCAGTGAAAACTGAGTATCACTTTTGAAGCCTTTTGCAAAGATAGGATGCATAATAAATCTAGAATTAGAATTCACTATTTCAATTGGAAGGGTCCTAGAGCAATCATCTAGCCCAGTGATGATCTAGTCCAAATCCTAAGAAGTGCTTATGTTTAACCATGAGATATGTTATGAAATCTGTTTAACGTGAGAAATTATTTTACATAAAAATAAGCAATTGAGCATATCAGGATGCCTGTTACTTATTTTTTTTCCTTAAGAGAACTATTAAGATAGTTGCTGATAGCTGAAGAACATAAATGACTAAGCAGTCTCTTCCAAGAGTTCTCTTTTTTCTCTAGCACATGTATGACGAAGTAAATGTGTGAATACACAATGTAAGTAATTCTCTATGATACAAACTTCTTGATTTTAATAGACTTTGAAAAGTTAAGGGACAGCTATCTCATAAACTAGATAAATAAGCAGAGAGAAACACTTCTAATAATCTTTTAAAATGTGGAAATACTCTTTTAAATAAGTTATCTGATGTCCAGCTCCATCAGGTGTATCCCATTACTCTGCCATGTTTAAAATTCTCAGCAGACAGTGATGGCTTATTCTGTTCTTTTTCCTTCAGGTTATTTGGAAATACATATGATGGCTCCAAGTGGCTACCAGCCCTGCTTCCTTAGGGCTCAGTTCAGTTTACATTCCTGATTGACAGATCCTTAAGGCCATCCTCTGTCAGGACACCACCTAAATGTTTCCATGGATGTCTGTATAGAGCCCTTAGCATTAAGAAAAGAACCATTCAGTAAATCCACTTGTGATAGTAAGCACTAACTATAGTAGTAAGCATTGTGCAGCATCATGGCCTCATGTCTTAATACGTTTAAGGGAGATGATACGTAGTTAATGTGAAGAAAGGTCTCTGACTTACTTCAACTAATGGTAGGGTGTTTTTTGGTCTTTGTGTTTGTGGTTTTTTATAGCTGAACTCTTCATGGAACAGCAGCATCTCAAAGAAGCAGGCTTTTGTATCCAGGAGGCAGCTAGTCTTTTCCCCACATCTCACGCTGTACTGTACATGCGTGGGAAGCTTGCAGAGATGAAAGGCAATTTGGAGGAGGCGAGGCAATTGTATGATGAAGCGCTCACAGTGAATCCAGCTGGAGTGGAAATTATGCACAGCCTGGTGAGTTTGCAGGGGCTCAGCTCCATTATAGTATTTATGTTCCTGATTAACTAATAAAAGGAAGGAGGGCTCGTGCTTGCTCTGGGTTTCATTGTCTTCCTAATCCTGAGAGCAAGTGACTGTTCCAAGAATAGACCAGGTAGCTTGAACCTCTATTTTAAGACTGGATTAAATGTTTTTAGCTAATTAGGACTTGTATCAAAGTAAATATTTTACTGATAGTTTTGGAAGTCAACTCACTGTTGTCTTTGCTGCTTTTCCTACTAACTGCTATATATTTTAAATAAGCAGTACACTGATTTTTGAAAGATCTCAAGTAACCATAGAATGTAGATATATGTGGTCTTTGTACCCCATGGGTACAAATGTATAGTATGTCTATATGGTACTCCATGTATATATTGGGTTGGAGTCTTTTATCTACTCAAATCAAGATAAACTGTGAATTTACAGTAAAAGTAGTCTGTTATTGTCTTAAGCTGTGGCTTAGCTCCAGCCTGATGTAGGGGCAGTGACTCCGCATTTGTGGGTCTTTTGGAAATGCTCCTACTCAGCAAGTATGTTTCTGTTGCACCATCCCTAAAACAAACTTACTTACAGAGCTTAATGATAATAATACAGGGAGCTTTGTGGAAAGACAAAACCCACTTATCTTACAAAATCAGAACAGTTAATCATACTTCATCAGGATGTCTCATCTTAACTGCAAGCCTTACTATGCCTCTCTGGAGTTTTAGAAGTCTTTCTTGACTAATGTAATTTTTACAGGAATTCTATACCCGTGTGACTGCTTTGTGTCTTTGCTAGCAGATCTGTATTTCCTGGTATAAATTTGGTCCTGATGAGGTGTGCAGACAACTCCAAAACTGAAGGGGTGTCAGCGCACAACAGGACAAATGTAAAGTGCGGTTAGAATTGAGAGAAAAGAGTAGAACCTACAGGCAAGGAACGAGATATCTTGAATCCTGAATGTTCAGTGCAAAACTCGTAAATGAATAGCTGGTGCATATGCATCCTGGGCTCAGCAGTAGCAGTCATTTTTTGTCCTTCTTAGTAGCTGGTGCAGTGCTG
Organism: Melopsittacus undulatus; assembly: GCF_012275295.1. Classification (NCBI taxonomy): domain Eukaryota; kingdom Metazoa; phylum Chordata; class Aves; order Psittaciformes; family Psittaculidae; genus Melopsittacus; species Melopsittacus undulatus. The sequence goes on from NC_047529.1 coordinate 114,283,083, forward strand.
TGTTTTTGACTTTCAGCCTGAGAACAGCGCTGATAACACTGATGTTTTTAGTTGCTGCTCAGTAACGTTTAGTCTGACCAAGGACTTTCTGAGTCTCATGCTCTGCCAGGGAGGAGGGGAAGATGGGAGGAAGCAGAGACAGGACACTTGACCCAAATTAACTAAAGAGGTATTCCATACCACAGCATGTCATGCCCACTATGTAAACTGGGGGCGGTTACCCAGAAGGGCTAGTTTGCTGCTCGGTCAGGCGGGGTATTGATTGGTGGGTGGCGAGCAGTTGTGTTCTCTTCCCTTGTTGTTTCCCATATCATTATTATTAATGTTGGTAGCAGCAGTGGTTTGTGTTATACCTTAGTTACTAGACTGTTCTTATCTCAACCTGTGGGAGTTACATTCTTTTGATTCTCCTCCCCATCCCTCTGGGAGCAGGGGGGTAAGGGGGGGAGTGAGAGAGAGACTGCGTGGTTCTGAGTTACAGCCGGGCTTAAACCACGACAATAGGTCAGGGGAAGGTTATGAAATAGTTATGCATATATCAGGCTTATATGGGGCAATAATATTACTTTGTTGCTGTAATCTAACCTTTAGAAAATCAGGCAGTAAAAACTTGGTGAGATAGAATGCATTCTTTGTTCAGTTAGTGTCACGATTTCAGACAAGTTGCCGATATCATGAGCAGCCATCAAGTTCGATGCCAATGTGATACTAATAGCTTTTGGTTTAGTCTCATTTTTGGGCAGAACCACATACTGTGTCTTTTCATTGCAATTTTCTGAAACTGTAGTCATTTGGAATAGAATTTTCTGAGATACATGTCTGCTCTGGCCCAGTTTCCTTTGGAAAATGTCATCCAAATGGCTTAACTGTTTCTGAGAATGAAGCTAAAGAAGAGACCTTAAAGGCTTCTGTGACATCTTATTTACTGTGCTTTAGTGCCTCTAGGTTTTGTCAGGAATAGGTAATCTTTGTCATGTATTAATGTGCTTTTTCCCATCCATAGGAAAATCCTTCCTAGGTTACCCAAGTTACAACCTTTAAAAAACCTCTTTTTGTATGTGCTTAGTGGTTAGGTATTTCTGAAATCTCTAAGGAGTCTTTGAATGCTCATTCCCCTCAAATCCCCCTCTTAGTCAAGGTGTAGAAGTAAAATAGAGGAGAGGTTAAAGACAGAGGCTGGGGGCAGAGACTCAGTCTGTGAGCAGGTCAGGAAGAGGAAAGATAAACTTGGTAACAAAACAAGAGAAATAAGGATAGGTAGGAATTAAGATAGGTAATACTGCATAAGACTGGGTGGATAAGAAGAATGGGATTGGAGTAAGGAAACAGGCCAAGACACATGAGCTGAGGGGTGGGCATGTTGGAAAGGATGTGTTAAAGAGGTCGATCTTATGAGACATTCAAAGGAGCATGAACCTGTAAGTTAGTCACTCCATAGCCTTCAGTCTCCTTAAAACTCTGAATCTTCCCATCCTAGTGCCAGTAAATACCAGTGAAAATCACTTGCTTAAGCATGTGCCTTATCTCCTGTAGCTTGGCCATGCTGGCAGCCTGTGTTTTACACCTGTTAGCTAAGATAGCAAAGGTTTGGTCTATCCCTGCTGTTATGAATCATGGCAGTACTTCTAGGATGCCACATAATGGCATTCCTTTGTGTATTTTTCCAAAAGCTAGGAAATTGCACATAACAAGTTAAAAGCATCTGATGAGCACTATAGAAAAGCTTGTACAGAAATTAATCATTCTGCCTTCAGAACAGAGCTTGGAATACTGTGCAGTAAACAAGGCTTTTAGGGCTATGCATCAAACAAAAAGGGCAAAAATAAAATATTGAGTGGCTAAGTGATTTTGTCCTGTGTACTGAGTGAGACAGTGTCCCCATGAAGACCTTAAGACTGGGTTTATGCAAGTGAGGTTATAATATAGCAAGTGTTAAATTCTGCATGTCCTCAAGGCCATCAGAAGAATTGATACCTTCCTGAAATGTATGTAATAGGCAAAGTACTAGCTGTACTGTTATTAAAAATACAAGCACAGTATGTTCAGTTTCCTACCAGAGGGACATCTATGTCTTGGATTATGCAAGAGGCCAGACAGGATTATCAGGTAGTTCCAAGTGGCTTGATACTATGGAAGCCACACAGGTGCCTGAAATTCAGTTAACACATGCTGCTTCAGTGCTGGTCTCCCCAAACATTTGAGTACATAGTTTTCCCACTGCAGCAATACTGTTGTGGATGTGTAATAATTTAGGGAAAGAGGGTCTGGTTGTGAGAATTGCTGTTTGATTTAGTGCCTCTGCCATCCAGCCGACCTAGTCCACTTTAAGGGAAAACTCTGCTGTAGACAGTGCGGATTCTCTCTGGTGTATCAGCATCAATTAGCAAAGTAGTCATGTCTGTTCCCCAGGGCTCTCAGAACTGGGTTGTCAAAGCTATATTTGGGAAATTTCAACCTGAAGAGCACTGCTGGCTTTAAAGGAAGGACACAAATTTAGCAATGAATGAGTCCATCGGGTGTCAATAGCTTCACTTTTACACAGGGTAGAGTCATCACATGATAAACACAAGCTCTTTGTAGCTGAAAATGCTGTGGTTTACTGTGGCTGTAGGGTGTTTACAATAGCTGTCAAATCAGTGTGCTTTCCATATAAAGGATGTAGCTGCATGGAAGAGCAGCACTGTACAGCAGGACTGCAGTACTAAATGCATCTGATGAGGTGGGTATCACACACTGCTTCACTGCAAGGGCTGTTGGCACAGGAAACCACAGGCACACTGAAAATACCACATAGTTGTGCTGCTTCTTGATAGCACTTACACTTTTTAAGCGATGCCACAGGATCCTTAAGCCTGTATTAAGAATCCACCAATGGCCTTTACAAAGTAAATACTACTGGCTAATGCCTAATCTAAGGAAGCACATTTGTTGAGGAGTTCTGTTGTCATTTGGAAAATAGAATCAGTTTAGTGGGCTCTTGGGAACCTTCTTATGTATCAAAGGGCTCCTGATGAGGTGTGGAGCTACTCCTTTGGTTGAACAACTCTGCTGTCAGAAACAATTAGCTTGTCTCGGCCCTTAGAAACTGTGCATGCTGTAAGATCACAGCTCTCTTTAAGAAATACAACTTGCTAGAGGTTTATTTTCCACATTTCTCCTCATTCTGTCTAACCTGTTTCTGTCTTCGCTCCCTTTATTAGAACAGCCTCTTCTTCTTTCCCTTTCTGGGGCCTGCTCACAAGGATTATAGTGCCCTCCTCCCTCTCAAGGGGGCTGATGGAGATTCCACTGAGTGGGTATATTCAGAGGTCCAGGAACAAGAGCATAGCCTGTATCCCTTGTCTTACACTGTGACTAGTCAGCCATGCCAGATGCTGATCTCTGACAGCACATATCTAAACAACATCACTACAGCTTACTTCTTCCAGTAGGCTCCAAATTTGGTTATATAACATCACGATATACACAGCTTTGGGATGGTGGTAACAAAACTGACATGTGCCCAACCAAGTCAGAAAATATAAGCCGGAGCAGATGACACCTCCTTGTAAAGCAAGAAACAAATCCACCTACCTGTATGTCGGTAGAGAAATTGAGATTTGCTAGTTCCCAGCCACGGTGCATTCAGTGTCATTCTCCCTTTGATTCAGAGGAGGAGAAAATCAAAGCCAGCATGTTGGATTTGAGTCCTAAAGCGCCATACAGAATGTTGCAAGAAAATCTAGAAACATGCTGAGATGAAGCCTTGGGTGATATGGTTTAGTGTGAGGTGTCCCTGCCCATGGCAGGGGGGTTGGAAGTAGATGATCTTGAGGTCCTTTCCAACCCTAACTATTCTATGATTCTATATTCAGAAGACTCCTGCCCAGCATGCATCTCACATAGGACTTTGTCGAGTTAGAACAATTCTCAACATGTTTTAGTTCAGGGAAGAAGAAAGAGAATCATGTATTTAAAGGGAAAAAATGGGCAGTCTGATCTCCTTCCCTGTTTTAATGAAAACAACAAAAAATACCATCAAACCAAATTAAAATTGCTTGAATCATTCATAAGTCTTAGTGATTGCGGTAGAAGATGGTAATGGTTCCTCACTTCTGTCAAAGGCTGGGGCAAAGATGGTAAGGTTGTTATCAAAGTGCCATGTAGCTGCCTGCACTGCCTCATTCCTATGCTTGATAGCAAAACAAAACTAAATGTATATTGGGCTTTGTTTGGTGGGTTTTTTCAGAGGTTAAATGGGAAAGCATTCTTTATAAAGTGATTCTGTGTTCTGTTGTGACCACAGAAATGTGTGGCAAATATAATCTAGTGTGAATGAGTTTGGTTTGTTCTGTAATCAAGTTAAATAGAATATACAGGTAACACCAGTTGTGCTAATCATGAGTTCTTCTTTTTCTTAGAGACAGTCGTCTGTATTACAAAACATGATTGGCAGCCATGCAAAAGGGCTTTAGTCATATACTGTGCAGTCCTACCTCCAACCAAAGTAGGAAAACCTAGCTTCCCATACATCTGGGTTTAAGTCACCTCAGCTGGGCCAACAAATTGACTGTTGTAGGCTGTTTTGTGACCCTTGTTTTCTGAGATTTGTAGATTTTGGCCTTTCCCCAGGAAGCCTGGTTATTTTTTGATGAAGTTCCTATGGTAAATGGAGTTTGGGAGGCATCAGCCACATAGCAGTCATGGAATGGTGGAGGTTGTAAAGGATCTTGGGAGATCATGTAATCCAGCCCACTGCTCAAGCAGGTTCAGCTAAAGCAGGATACCAGGACTGTGTCCAGTTGAAGTTTGAATATCTCCAAGGATGGAGACTCCACAGCCTCTCTGGGCAACTTCCTCCAGTGTTTGATCATCCTTCCAATAAACAAAGCTAAACCTCATGTTTAAATGGATTTCTTTCTGTTTTAGTTTGTCACAAGACCATCTGGTTCCATCTTCTTTACACCTTATCATCAGATATTTAACCATATTGACAAGGTCCCACCTAAGGCTTCTATTCCACATTAACAGTCCCAGCTATCTCAGCTTCTCCTTGTATGACAGATGCTTCAGCCCTTTTGTGGACTCTCTCCATTAAGTCCATGTCCTCGTCCTACTGAGCAGCCCAGAACCAGCCACAGGACTCCAGGTGCAGACCCACCAGTGCAGAGTAAAGAGGAAGGATCGCCTCACTCAGACTTGTGGCAACACTCTTCCTCATGCAGTCCAGGATGCCATTATCTGCCTTTGCAGCAAGGGCACATTGCTGGCTTATGGCCAGCTTGTTGTCCATCAGGGCCTTCTCTGCAAGGCTGCTTTCCATCCAATCATACCTGCAAAGTGAGGGCAGGCAAATGTGGTACTTCTGAGGTTATGACTTAGGTCAGGGACATCCTGAAGTAGATGCTTAATAATTCACAGCGGATTTCTCCTTCATGAACTTGTCTTGAGCCTGTTTTCTTTCAGCATTGACAGTACCCTTCAGCAAGGAGACCACAGGTCTACTTTCTGTTGTACAAAGAGCTGCCAAACTTTACGTGTTCTGGATGCAGCTTTTCCTTAGCCAAACTGATGCACCTAGGTCTTACTCTGGAAGACATAACACATCACTGATTCTTCATCATTCCACTTCCATTACTGATTTTATAGATATCTATCACCAGACCAGTCCCATTCCTTTCATTATTGCTGTTGCCTCTTCCTGAGCTTCTAACAGTTCTTATTAAGATGAGAAGACTAGAGCAAATAATGCTCCTAGAATAAACTAGCTTAGCTTCAAAGGTAGCGTTGTAGTCTCAGTATTAAAAAACCTCTCACTATCCCATGGTCTTCTACTCATATAATTATTACCTATATACATTTTCATACAAATACAACATTCTATTTGAAATCTTTTGTGTTAACCTGATCTCATTATCACAGCTGTTTCCATCCACTCTTGCCTGCAGGGTCTATATTATTTTCTGAATAGTCAGCACCTCTGATTGAATGCATTGTGATTTATAATATCAAGGAGCAGTGTAATGGTGTTGTCTTGGGTCCTTGCAGAGATGTCAGTGTCCCAGTCTGAATACAACACAGACAAGAAGCCTGCAGCTCTAGTCTTTGATATATATTCTTCATTTTGCTTGCTAGAGACATCCTTTCAGCTGAGGAACACACATTTCTCTCTTCTGGTAAGGCTAGAAGCTGAAGAGCCTGATTGAGATAAGGGGTTTTTATGATGTTCCTTTTGTCCTTTTGATTAGATTTGAGTGTTTAAAAACTATATGATGATTTGTTTAAACCTACTGCTCTTAATTGGTTAGTTGGATGCAAGGGCTGAATAAAAAGAAAGAGCCTTTACAAAGAGTCCTGAACTGTTTAATTTGGCCCTCATTGTGTACTTAGGATGCAATTTCATGTTCATTTTAGAAGAGTCAACCTATTGTCTCCAGACTCTCATTTGGTAGCATCAGGATAATTTGAAGACTACAGTTTCCCCTGAATAGAACATGGAAATGAATTATTTCTGTTCATTTATCTCATTTTACCTCACAGTATGGTGCATGCATCCTTGTTTTCAAAGGCATCCATTCACATAATAAAAACATAGCTTGATTGCTTAATATTTTCAAGGATGGCATGCATTACTTCCTTGGGGATTTGTTTCACGCTGCCATGAAGTAATCATATGAATCATGGGGTAGATTCTCAGCTAGGGTAAATTATTATAACTCCATCATCTGTATGTCTTGTAAGGTGGCTAGGACCCTAATTAAAAAGCATTTTTACATTGAAAGCTGAAGTTAGAATGCATTCTGTGCTTAAATGTGGGAACAAAGGAGCATAGTTTTCACATTAAGAGTTATTTATTATCTGAGGAGCTGCTTTATGTCCACAGTTTATCCAGTTTGATAGCTGTTTTGTAGATAAGTACACCGTGGTCTGTTTCCATTTTCTAGTGACATTTCTTGCTCAGTTTCTTTGTATTTGTATACAGAGAATTGAACATCACAATTAAAATGCATCCCCAAGTAGTTTAGGACAATTGTGCATTTGTCCTGAGTGTAATTAGGTGGATAATTGTATCTAGAGTCACAATGAACAATGTGTTTTGGAGATATTTCTTCCTAGCTGCATTTGATGCTCCCTTTGCTCTCGTTTTGGCAAAGGTGATAAGCAGAATTAGGGACTGGGTAATTCTGATGAAGTGGACGGTTACTGTTGTGATACTGAAAATATTTTACATAATCACAGCTATCATTTAAAAGGAATCTTTGAGAAATTGCTGTCATAAGAACATGAATTTCAATAGATAATGATAGCAAAATGAATTTGTAACTGTTCTGTAACATACAAAATGACTGAAGCTTTACCAGTAACACTGTATTTAAGGTTTTTCTTAAGGATATATATACACTAAGTTCTTCTATTAAATATTTTTGGATGGTAACAGGTTTGTTTATTATTTCTGTTTATTACCCAGAATTTCTGTATGTTAAACCTGCTTTAAGAGAGGATTATTTGTAAGGTTTAGACTTAATATAGCTTTTAAAGACATTGTGTCTGTGTGATCCTTGGTCTGCGTGGCTTCTGAGTTATAACAGTGAGATGCACAGAAACAGGAAGGTAAAAGCCGACATCGCAGATTACAGTACTTAACATAGAATGTATGCCATGTCCTCCAAACCTGTGAAGCCATGAGCCATGTTATTGGGACTGTTTATATAAGGGGTGCTGGCTGTTGGCATTTTAGAAGGACCAAGATTGAGCACCCAAAAACAAGATACGGGAGGCACCAAGCGAGCTCCTGGTTTCCCTTCCCAAACCCAGCACCGTTTCATGGCATTTATCAGAACACTTCAGGCGAGGGTTTGCTGCTGTTGTGCAACAGGGTGGGTCCTTCCTCTTCCAGAGAGCGCAGAACCGCAACTCAGTCATTTTCCATTGAAGGCAATTCAGTGAAGAGGGCTGGAGAGGAGGTGGAGCCCTGGCTCCCACCATCCCCAGCACTGCCAGCTCCGCTGCACTTTCAGCTGTGATTATGTGTCACACTTTACACTAAACCTCTGTGAAACAGGGATGAAGCTACTAATCTACTTCATCTGGGGTTTGTGGAGCTTAATTAATATCCGCACGTACTTAGAGATGACAGGCGCTCTGTAAGCGCAAGATCTTATTTATTGTAATTATATGTCTTGATTCCTGTGGTGCTTTATTCATGTGGGCTTTTGGACCACAAATTATTCTGGGCAAAGTACTGCGACTGTTCAGCACAAATGATGTGCTTTATAGCTCTGAGTACCCTTATGTCCCTAAATGTAAGTAGCGATGAAAACATTATTGCGATGGGAGTGGGATTTAGGAGGCAAATCTGTGAGCTATTTCTTCTCTAACAAAGATTTGTTTTCATTAGAGGAGTCTGCCTTGCCTCTGTGTTGTGCCTTGCCCTCCATTGTATTGATAAATTGTTAGAGCAGTGCTGTGAAGGACAGAGTAAAACAGAAGCAAATGTGAATCCGATGACTTTCTAGCACAGCCCTCTTCTCTTCCTGGGAATAAGATATGACAACGCCTGCAAAAAATAGCTTTTTGCAGGGAGGGGGGGAGGAAGGGAGGGAGGGAGCTTCCTTTCTCTGACAGTGAATATATCCTTCTGCTCTGCGAATTCAGTGTGTGCAGAACGTCTTTGTACCAGTACAGTTCTGCAGCTTCCCCTGGTGAGAAGGGGGATGGATTTTTAAGAGACATGACAGACCTAAAGGTAAGACAAGCATTGGAGTAGACAGTCATTGAAAGCCTTTCCAAAAATGGAGCAACCTTGAACAAAGTGCCTTTTTTTCCCCCCTTCTTTCTTAATTAAGTAATAGTGACAGTCAACAGGAGATTCTAGCAACCCAAAGGAAGAGCAGTGACGTCTTCTGTGATGCAGCCGGGAGAGCAACAGACTCTGGGGCTCTCTTAGGTCTACCTAATATGGAGTGTACGAGAAAACACTGGAAGGATGAATTTGCTAAGCCCTAGTCTCCAGCAGGATATTTTTGGACTCCTCTGGTGCTACAAACTGAATGGTTCAGCCCACCCCATAAGTTTTACCTTGATATGGGGAAATCCCTATGGAATGCTAACAATTTTTCTCAGGTTCTTTTCCATTCAGTGCACTGCATTTCCCCAGTGCAGGCAAATGGTGATCTATGGGTATATAGAGTATAAGTGAGATGGGGAGGGGACAGAATTGGAAGGGACATAGAAGAGAGAGCAAAGACTGCTGCTTACTTTAAAATACCAAGGTAAAACATTGATGACTCAGAGACAGTTAAAATCACTTCTCTACCATTAGCCATTCAGCAGATTGTTTCTTCCTTTTCCATCCCTCTCTGCCTTGTAGATTTTTGCAGGAGATGAACCTAAGCTTGATCTGCCCCAGAAGGCTCTTTTGATGCTATTTATTTGCTATTTTATCCAAGAAAGGTAAAATTCACTACAAAGAATATGAAAGTACATTTAGGTCAGAAGCTTGTTCCAGGGGTGTTGAAGGAGTGTCTGAAAACAACAGAACAATCAATCCAGGACCAAGAAATTGGGAGGAACTCCTCAGCCCTTTGGAAAATTCGACTCCTGAGGCAAGAACTTAATATAGGTTTCCTGTTTGTTCTTTGTGACATCAAAACGTGTGCATTTTTTACATGTTGAAAACACTCCTCTTGCTCCTTTCCTCTTGTCCTTTCTCATGCTTCTATAAAGCTCCACTCTTACCAATGAGCTGCTGTTTAGTACTGCTAATGCTGCTGAAAGTGTTCAAAAGAGAATTCCCAGGTGGAAGCAGAGCAGAGGAAATAAACCCAAACTGCCCATGTTTGGGTCAGGATTGGGCATGAAAAAGCCTGACTTGTCAGGGCAGCAAAACAAAGACTGGGAAGGGATACATTTGGTCTCTGCAGGTGTGTCTGGAAAGTAAGTGAATGCTATGGGGAGAGAAAAGCTGCATCAGCTAAAGGATGCAGCTTTATCTGCTGTAAATTGGTGCTGAAGATTGAAGAGGGTTCCTGGCCACTGGTGCAGAGAGGTTCTGGAGCAGCCTTCCAGGATGAGATGTGGGAGAAACAATCTGACCCCTGTGATACTGGAGCTTGATCTGTTTACTAGGGATGGAGGGGGCAGTCCCAAAGGTCTGTAAGTAGGATTTAAGCAAACCCAAAAGGGTGACAGCCTGTGTAGGCATGCAGTCTGCCTTCCCCAGACTACCAGTAACTGAGTTCATACTGTCACCATACTTGTGACCTGAAACCAGTGTCCCCCTAATAACATCTTACAGGCCCACCTGCTGCCCTGCCTTCCTGTTTGCTTATTCTGTTGGAGAACTTCTATTCCCAGAAGCATTCTGTGATTATTTTTAGCTTTATTATTCTTTAAATTAGAGGTGGGGTTTGAATGTTGTTAAGGCTTCCCTGGAACACAGCCCTGACCTCCAGCTTTCTATATATATTTTTAATGAGTTGTCAAGTGACTTGTGTGTATGATGGAGTGGAATGATGGATGTAGCTGGACTCACAGGAGGGTTGCATTGAAGTTCTCTTAAATATAACCAGCGTTGTGGCAGCTCAGTTCTATTGACAATAAGGTCAAGTCAGGTTTAATAGCATAGCTCCTTATTGAATGAATCCGCCCTGTAGGAAACAGGATGACCATCCTGTGTGTGCACACTGCTAACCCCTTGGGAGGAAAAATATAAGATTAACGGAACAGTTGAATGAGTCTAATGAGAATCAGATGGCAAGAATGTTAATTTGGGACAGATACTCCTATACGCTGTCTGAAGGTGTAATGTGGTAGTTTCCATATATCACCAAATGCCATGTATTCTCCTTGGATACGTATCTGCAAGCTGTAATTTAATGGATTTGCACCCTTCTGTATGGCTCCCTGACAGAACAACAGGGGATTTTCAAGCTAATCACCCTTCAGTGGGGAGATTTATGACCAGTATAGAGAGCTGGGCCTTCCTTCCATCATGAAGGGCACAGACCAGAGACAGTCGTAGGGCACAGCATACCAACTGGGAACTGCTTAGTCAGAAACAGGCTCAAGCATCTCTGTCTTGCAGTTGCTCTCTGGAGTCATGCAGTTCACTGGCTTTGTCGGATATAATTGTTCGTCTAAATCAGTCCTGGTTACTGGTATTTTTGGAGGTTGGGTGGGTAGTAATTTTTCTGTCATGCTTTACTTAATAGCCATCGGCTTTGTAAGAAGTGAACAAACAATGGGCTTTTATACTTCCTATTTGCCTTTGAGAGTCTGAGATGGCAATTCCATTTTAAGTCATAGGTGAAGATGCACATTGCCTAGTTCTCAGCCTTTAGCTTAGGTAGATGAGTTGGTCTCTCTCTTCATGTGTTGCCCAGAGAAAGGGACTTGTCCAAGGTTGGTGCAGAGCTCCTCTTAGGCTCCTGCTCTTCTCTCTCTATGGAGAGTCTACCTCTCTTCTTCCCCTGGGGCTATAGGGAGACTGTCCAATTAAAGTGGATGCTTATGTTTGTATAGATCTCATACCTCTTTAAATTAATCACATGAGGCAGCTGAGTATCTCCTAGTACATGGCCTAAGGCAGGAAATGAGATGAGATGAAATTACACTGACTTGTTCCAGAGAAATTACTGCACTGATGTTTTCAGATTTAGCCCCATTCTCTTACTGCCTGTGCTCACCTGTTCAGCATTCATTTTAATACAAAGAGTAGGCTCATAAAAGCATCAGTTTTACAGTTGCGTCACTTACTGGGCTGCATCTGCTTTCCAAGATTGTCACTGGCATAAGAGACTGCAAATAAAACTCAACTGGAACACAAATGGCAGCATCTCAGCAGTGCCAAGCTGTACAGTGGAGATTATTTGCTTATGCTTTTATTTGCCAGCATTGTCTAAACAGAGATAAGAACGTAAATGCTGTAGCAGAGCTTCCTAAACAGGATTACGGGGGTGATAGGAGCTAGCACTTAACATTACAATGATAGATGCCAGTGTGGGAGAGACATCATTGCCCGCTGCTCCTCTTACATCCTAAAAGCAGAGCAATAAAAGGAGAGGCAGGTCTGTGGAGCTCTATGTGAGGTTTGCTGCTTTACTCAGGAACATTAATCTTTTAGGGTTTGATTCATTACATTGGGACTGTGTGAGCTTTGCTTTGATTCCTCTAAAACACAAATTGCAGCTAATGTGACTCTGAAGGAGGGTGTTACTTTGTGAGCCTGAGTAAGTTTTACAACAGACCAGGCAAGCTCAATATAATCCCTGAACTGAGTGGGGAACGGGCCTCCGAGTCAGCTAATTCTGAATGTCAGCATGCATGGTACCAGGCTAATTGAGATACACAGAAACTGCCATGTGCCTTTTTAATTGCATTTAGACAAGATGTACAGTATTTGAGTCAGCTCGGCAGTGTTCCCACTGATGAGAGTGTTGATGACACCTGACACCAGTGATGATATATTAAGGGAGCTTAATATCTTGGCGCACATGGCATGAGGCACATTAGAATCACAGAAGAATGTAGGTGAGAAACGACCTTTCTTCTGGAGATCATCTGGTCCCACCTCCTGCTCACAGAGTTCAAATATAGAGCAGGTTGCTCAGGACTACGTCCAGCTGGGCTTTGGCATAGCTGGACATTCATTCCCAAGGATGAATATTCCACCATCTCTCTGTGCCTGCATTCTGATGCTGCTCCTCTCCTTGTGAAAACTTTTTCTTGATAGCTAACAACCAGAATTTCCCTTGCTGTGCCTAAATCTGTTGCAACCAAGGACCTCTGAGAAGTTTGGTACCATCTTTTCCAGCTATCTGTTAGGTAGCTGAAGATGGCAATTGGATACCTTCTCAGCCAGGCTTATCTCAGACTCTTCATATCATGGTCCCCCCAGCCATGTCAGTAGCCCTCCACATGCCTTTCTCCAGTTTGTCATCATCTTTCTGGCACTGGAGAACTCAAAACTGGTGACAGCACTCCAGATCTATGCCAAATGGCAGGGAATAATTACTTTCAGTGTGCTGAGATGCATTACCTAATGCAGTGTAGTGCGAAGGTTTATCTTCAGTGCTGCACGGGATCCCTGCTGAGCTGCTTCTCCCCAGTTGGCATCCAGCCTGTATGGTTGCATAGGGTCATTCCATCCCAGGTACAGGATGTCACTGTTCAGCAAAGGAAGTTCCTTTTAGAGCTCCAGGGGGACTCGGAGGCTGACAGGGCAAGAAAGACCTCAGTCATTAAGGGCTAGAGGCAAATCACACATAATGATCACTTACAGCAAGTAAGACTTTTACACCCAAGAGTAAGTAAAAGACTGTTTGGTCAGTGCTTAAATAAAATACAGAGCTTCCATCTCTGAGTTATGCTGACATTTTGGGATCAACCCTGAGTTTTTCAGTAGCCCACAGTGCCCTTTGTGCAGGAAGACACAGCGTTAAGGGCTTTTTTTCCATGCTGTAGACAGTAAGGAATGGCATTATTCAAGACAACACGAACAAAAGCAGAGAAATGTGAATAAATTAGGCCTGTTCTCAATCAGTAGTCATTGGGAAGCTGTTGAAGTAAGACATCTTGGTAGGAGGCACCATGATGTGACCTATGTTTTTACACTTTCAGTGTTTGTAAACAGCCAAGCTACTGGAATGGTTCTGGCATTCTCTGTGGCCTGCAGCAAGGAAGTAAATGTATGTGTCTGTATGTACACACACATTTGTCTACCTCAGATTTACAAGAAGCATTGTGTCAGCTGGTTTTAACAGGCTCAAGTTTGGTTATGAAGTCCTAGATGGAAGGAGCATCCCCTGTGCACGCTGAGCAATCTCTTCTGGTTGGGGTCTGGTGCTTTGGAAATGGGACAGGTCCCCATCAGTGTTTGGTAAGTGAGCTGTGCCCCAGGGTAGGGTGGAGTAAGGAAATAAAGACCCATATTCTAGAGAGGACTTTCCTTGCAGAACTAACCAGGCTGGGGCAGGAGGAGTCTAATTTGTTGAAAGAGTGAGGCCTTGTTTGTAAGCAGTTAGTGATCCTGAAGTGTGTAGGGAAGGATGCTGGATACTCAAAATGGAGAATGTGGTAGGTTGATGGTGGCTGCCCCTGTAACCCATCTGCTACCAAAACCTTACCATGCAAACACAACACAGAGACCCACAGGGAATCCACCATCCATGCTTTTGGCTCTAAGCCTATGTCTGTAAGCTGAAATCACCCACAAGAACATGGGCTAGCAATGGAGAAGACAAGGGGTAATGAGTGCATGTTACTCCTGGGGAATTCCAGTTGGACACTAGAGGACAGTGAGAACAATCAGCCATTGATTAAGATGGAACATCTGTTCTAGGCCATGTTTTGCCAAGGAAGGTTGGACCAGATGACCCTTGAGGTCCCTTTCAGCCTGATATTCTATATTTATATGACTGTCACACTTCTCTCAGCTGCTTATAGAATATTTCATCTTCCTTTTCACCCTGGTTGGGTGGCCTGTAACAGGCTAACACCATGATACCTGACTTGTTGGCCTTCCCCCTGATTCTTACCCATAAACACTCAACCCTATTGTCACCATCGTTAAGCTCTATGCAATCAAAACACTTCCTAACATACAGGGCTACCCCACTGCTTCTCCTTCCTTCCATCACTCATTTAGCACACTTGCACATAACATACCAGCCCCGCCAACCTAATTGGTAGTGAAGGATGAACTATTAATTGCATTTAAAATAAATTCTTAAGCAGCTCTGAGCTTGTGATTATTTATTTTAAACAAGGAGAAAGTTTAGCTTCATCCTTATGTAAATACATCCCTGGGCAGTGTTTCCCAAAGCAGCTAATGGCAAACAGGTTTGGCACTTTTATGGGATTGTATGGGTTTCAATAAGAGAGCAGTATTATTCCCTCACATCTAAAAGTCTACAGAGTTTCTGAACTTCTAGTGGCAGTGAATTTTGTGCCAGGTTGGCAAGCAGTGTTTGCTCTCTGAGGCTGTCACTTGCTTGGCAGAGCACAGGAGTGACTAATACAGACAAATGAAGCTAGGGAAAATTAAACAAATACCACACTAAAGCATTTCTAATGTCCTGTATGATCCCCTTGTGGGCTCAAAGCTTGGTGTTGTAGGTGAGCTTATAGACTTGCTAACATACAGCCAGACCCCACAGCATTTAGGTCTTTTCCGAACTGAGATGATATACATGAGGATAGTTCAGGACAGGCTTCTGCACTACAGCAGATAACAGTTCTCCCTGTGACTGCAGTGAGAGTAAGAGATTCTGCACACATTTCATGCATATTAAGAGCAAAATTACCTGCAGTATCTTCAGCACCAGGCCCATGGACCATTTGCTATCCTGTTTGCCTGAAAGTGTCTTGCCTTGAGAGCAAGAAAAGTAAATAAAACCCACAGGCCCTTGAGATTTCCAGGCTTCAGGAGCAGAAAGCCTCACTTTAGGATTCCTTGCTGTTGTTCCTAGAATACCACAAATAGGTCAAACAAGCAATCTTGAAAGCTCAGAACTGCTTTTCACTTATGATAAATGATTGTGTAAGTATTTGAGGTGTTCATTTCACATTTCTGCAGACTTTCTCAGCTCATAGATTTTGTGCTCTCTGAGAAGTTCTCTATTATTTGGTGGCTTAAAACAGAAGATCAGACTGGAAGCACACACCATTTTTAACTAGTCTCTTACTTTGAATAGTGCATGAAGAACAATCAAAGGAAATGGTTTGGAAGTAACACATTGTTTAATATCAGCTCTCCCAGACCAGCAAATACAAAATAGGAGCATCGAAAATAGCAGCATCGCAAAGTAAAAATGGCTTATATGTGAGATCCCTGAGCCAAAAGGCAGCCTGGTTTTTATAAATCTATTTTTACCTTGGTCAGCTGTACTAAGTGATTTTATCAATGTAGCTAGTCTCTGCAATAAGAATGCTCACATAATGTAGAGTCAATGCAGGCAGCTAAGACAGGTCATGATACATACATGTAGCACAAATCCTTTCAGATCAACCTCATACAACTGAAGTTCTGTAAGTGGATTAAACCTTGATACTCTTGCACTACTCAATTTCACCCTCACAAGCTGGCACCAAACAGGGGCAGAAAAGCAGCCTCATTGGAAGTGCAGCCCTGCTATTTTTGCATACTTTGAACTAGACGACTTGCAAACATTTTCCATCTCAGTGGTCAGTTGTTGCAGTTTGAGAAGAACCAGAGGGACTGCTTCTCTGTATCTCCTATTAGAAGAGAGGTGCCTTTAGCAAAGACTTTCCTTGCTCAGATACCACAGAGCTGATGGTGAAAGGTGAAACCTTTCAAATTAAAAGGAATTATGATGGCTTTTAGGTATCTATGACAGCATATCCTGCAATACCATAGTGCTGCTGCTAATGCTCTTGTACTAGAGGCAGCTGACTAAAAGTAGTTGTGGTCAGCAGCCCTGGCCCCACAACAAAGGATAGGGGAAGGCCAAGGTTAACAAGGACAAAGTATTTGATAAGCAGTCAAAACAAGTTTAATGCCTTAAAGAGGATGAGGGGGGCTGTGGGAGGACTTTTTTGGCTATTGCTGTGTAAAACCTTAGGGCAGTTTGAACACCCTGCCAGCATACAGAATGAAGAGCAAACTTCCACTGCAGTAAGGCAAGTGGGCAGTGCATAGCAGGTATAAAGTTAACTTTAAAATGAAGGAGAGATCTTTTAAAACTAGGATGAAACTGTGCAGCAGATACAGTCTGAACGTGACCTGCTGGGGCTTCCTTCCCTTCCTACGGATTGCAATACATTGCATTGTGGGGCTGTTTATCAGGCACAGAGCGTGGTTTTGTATTTGACATTATCTCTGTTATCCTCCATTCCACCAGCACCCCTAAATCGATATTTGCATCTTGTGCTAGTTCTCCCTGGAGTTATTATCCCTTGCAAGTGATGTTGTGAATGAGTTTGCCCTTAAAAACCAGACCCTCAGGAGTACCTTTGCAGTGTTATTCAGTCTGAGCAAAAGCCAGTGTCTAAGCAGGAGTGAACTAAAAAGCCTGTTTTCAGACTTTTCCTAAGTGCAGCAGTGTCACATAGATGTCATCGTAAGGAACTCCTGCAGCTGTCCATCAGAGCTAGCCAGCAGCAAAGGCTGGAAGCAGAACTGGGGCTGGGGGAGGGATCTCATTCTTGTACTGGGCTAGATCCTCTGAACAATAAAGCCAAGTGGGTAAAAGCAAAAGACATGTTAAGTGAAGCGAGCTGAACTGTTCCTTCGTCAGTGCCTGAGGCTCTCTCAGATTATGCTGTACTTAATAGTGTCGTTTTGGGCCCCAGCCCTGCACTGATGATTGGAGGGTGGCTTTTTCCACTTGTGTCCATCAGAAACCCCAGACCTTAACAGCATGAAAACCAACGTAGGTACTTTGAATTGTTGTTTAAACCAAGCCTGAACAAAGGTGTTGTTATTTAACTTGAAGCTCCAGTTTAAAAAGCAGTGAAAATCCAGTACTGCATGTGATAAACTCCAGATCTAAGTTAATCTGTACCCTAAAAATCACAGAATGGAGATGATGATGAAAATCCTCTACCAGCCTCACCCCATTAAACCTACTGAAGTCTCTCCAACACATCCTCACTGGAGCTGTAGCCAAGGATTTAAGAGGTCCATGTTTGTTTAAAAGTGTCTCTAGACTACCTGAAACTAGAGGCCAAGAATCTCCACAGAGCCATTGGGCACTGTATTTGTTTGTTTTCATCCGTGCATGAGTTTCTTTCAGAATACCCATCAGAGCAATAAGAAGGGATTGTTTTTAATCTTTAGAGATGATAGCATGCTGTTATGCATCAAGGGCACTCAAAAACAAAGCATCGGATAAACTGTACCAGGAGATGTTGGGGTTTTTTTGTACCTCCGGGCTCTTTTGCAAATCAAACACACTCTGTTTGGAGCTGGCTGTTGATGAGACATCCATAGGTTCGGGTTGTCATCCCACAAGCACTAACACCGCTGTGTTCTCTCAGTTTACGTGTGTGTGAATGCAGCTGGGTTCTACCCATGCTCAGCACCCCCAGGGAGCGTGGTCATTATCACTACAAGGACAGCTGGGATCTGGCCTTCAGCCAGGACCTTGCTTAAAGCAATCAGAAGATTTTGGTGATACAGAGTGGATTCCACATCCCCTTCTCTGGGACAGGGGAGCTGAAGTCATGGGTTTATGCCCTGGGTGGTTTAAAACCAGTCTGTGCATTGTCTGTGTTATACCAGACAGCACAGTGGACAAAAGAGTGTTTTCTGCCACCCAGGTTTCAAATCATATTAACAACTACTATTTATGTAGCTGCGAATGTATCGTTCTCTTGTTTGAGACCTCCTCAGCAGTATCCTCCCCTGCCTGAATGAGCAGGGTTATAAAACACAGTAATTATAACTCTCATTGACTGCCTTGCATTCAAGGGCGTGTTCGCCCCGAGCATTTGCTGTCAAGCGTGTTACCCAGGAGACTGTCCTGTACAATCCAAAACAGAATCATTCTGACCCAGTGAGCTCGTTGGAGGGGAGAACATTTGGGATGCTGACCTGCTGCCACAGCACACGGAGTGCATTTTCCTCATTGCACAGCAGGGCAATGCCGCACTACAACAAGGCAAATACATTCAAGCATTCCTTCAAGGCATGACTTACATCTCATTGACAAGTGCTGGCTCCCTAAAGATGCAGAAAGGGAGGCTAGGACAGCAGTCACAAACCAGAAGTCATGCTGGCCATCCACACAATTCAGCAGCTTTCTCTGAAGGTTTGGGTGTCTGAGACCTTTCTGGACAAAGCCATAAATACCTCAGAGAAGATAACACAGTATCAATAAAACCCCTTCTTAAAACATTCAAGTCAGGCTGTGCTGGTAAGACAGGCTAAGAAGTGTTTTGTAAGGCTGTTCTGCCTTGCACAACTAACCATAGCATGCTTCAGTCCCATCCTTTCCCCATCCATCGTGGTCAGGATCTGTACAGTCCTGAGGGGTTCATTATCAGCATCGATAGTGATGCCCTACAGTCTGGAAACTACACAAAGCCCTTTCAGTCCCCCACTCTTGAATAAAGGGCTGTAAAACCTGAGCACTCTTATGCTCTGGGGAAAGGAACAAAAAAGAGAAGAAAAGGAAGCGCTTCCTAGAGCAGCAGCAAACACAAAGCACACTGTTGCCATCCATTTCCTCCATTAGTGTCAGTGCACAAAGGAGCACAGTGCTATGTGGTAGCATAGGCTGTCACATCTTCTTTGTGCTCCAGGAGGAGGTGCAGAGCAGTCACTCCCAGCAGGTGTGCAAACCAATTGAGTTTAATTAGAAACATCCTGCTGGAAGTGTAAATGTTTTACAAGGAGATCACCTCCGTCAGGGAATGCTGCTGGAGCCTGTGTTTTGGTGAGGCTTTGATACAAGTACATGCACATCTCCTTCCCTGTCTGTCTCCAGACACAGGAGCACAGGATTTGTTTCATACTGCTACACGGTGGGTCTTCTCCATGTTGCTGCCTTCCTTGGCATATACATATACAGGCTGCTTCATTTAACCATACCCATGGCTGCTCCTCCTAGCACAAAGGCAGCTGAACCTCACTGATGTGAAAGGGCTTTGCTAGACTGGGGAATGGGGGCAGTGCTAGGGGTTGTACTGCTCTGTAAATATCCTCTTCACTCCATATGGATTAAAAAGACTCATAATGTTTGTGATTTAATTTTCACTTCTTTTTCTTTGCCTAGGTCTGTGGGCAGCACTGAACTGTGTCTTATGTGTATGTCTCTGTAAGACTGCAGCAGTTGAGGGGTTTTTACTGTTTACTGGAGATCATCAGAGACTGTTTTTATCCTCTCTGTTGATGATCCAGTGTTTTTCCTCTGGCAGTTCTCAAGACAATTCGGTTTTCCCTCCTCCAAATACAGTACCCATCATTAGACTACTGCCAAACAATGTAATCAGCAAATAACTGGTCTGTAGTGCAGGCAGTTCTGGTGCCATCTAAACAAGAGAGTACAGAAGCTTTTGGTTGCTTCAAAGCTGAGTCAGGTTCCTAGTCATTAGAAGTCATCTCCTTATGTGTTGTCTCTGGAGAGGTTGCAACTAGTTTTCCATTCTCTTCAATTAAGTGATGGGCTGATTAGCTTGTGACTGCAAAGGAGGCATGCAGATGCCTTAAGAAATCACATGTATGGTTTCAGTAGATGGCAGGCTGCCTAGAGTCAATCCTTTCATAAAAAGAGAATTAGCTATTCCTCCTCACACATGGCTTTAGGCAGCACTGTACTGCTTTAACATTGTTCAGAGCTCATGTAGAGCCATGTACCTGCCAACCTGACAGCTCCTGTGGTGCGGCAGTAGGAGCAAGGACATCTCTGAATGGTGAAATGCAACAAGGCGTTTCTGCTGCCTAACCAGTTCTCTACAAATCCCATGTGCTTCTATTTACGTGAGAGTATCAGCACTCAGTGTATACATACAGTTCTAAAATGAAAATGCAAGTATTAGAGTATAAAGCTAAATACCTTAATCACATGCCAACAAAAACGATCACTGACTGCTATATTTTGGCTAAACATTTTGATCTTGAGTATCCATGTATAGGAGGGCATCATATCACTTTTTAAACAGTTACAGAAATGCAGCCAGATTTCAGTGCTTGGACAAGTAACAGTTTCTGTCATGCTTGACTTGCAGAAAGATGACTGCTATGGAAGCGTCTGCTGTAGTTATTACATGACAATTAGCAGTTGCTTCTCTGCTGACAGATGTCCACAGCAAAAAGCACTGATTGCCTCTTTTGTTTGCAGTTTTAGGGACACCATAATCAAGTAGCTTAGGCCATCTCAAAGAGATACTGTCCTTGCACCAAAAGGGCAGCCTTATTGCCTAGGTTAATGTGGAAGTCTGAGTCCTTTCTCCCCATACAGAATTAAACATTGTAGTTATTTCTATGGATAGATCTCTTATCCAGGATAGATGAGCAAGCTATATTTCAGCATTTGGTTTACTAATGCTATTCCAACAATAAAGCAATATGCCCTGTGCACATGTCATATTGGTGGCATTGCTTAGCTGGGGCTGCTAAGAAGCAATAGAAGGGAAAGGAAGAATTTGCAAAGAAGGGAAAAACGACTTCACATAAGCACAAATTGATGAACAAAGCTCACAAATTCTTTTACTGCACAGCTACAGCACAGAACATGTTTCAGAAGAAAGCTTCTTAAAATGCCACAGACAAAACAGTATTATTCCAATAATTCAGGGGGAAAATGGCTGGTTTACATTAGTGCTGAAAAGAATGCAGTGCAAGCCGTGACCTAAATTAGCATTTCTGCCTGTTACCCAGAGGCTTCTCCTTTAGCCTTCCCTCCTGCAGCCCACTGAAGTTAAAAGCAGTCCTTGCACAAGGGGCTTTGCCCGAGGCAGGATGGCAGAATGATGTGCTGTGCCTGGCAGCAGGGTTTTGAAGCATTTGCTAACAGGCAGAGGTCTGTGGGAGCAGACATGAGACTGGCAGGTGGGATTTAATAGCAGAGACTTTGTGCAGCTGCCAGAAAATCAAACCCCAGATGCTGGAGCTGAACACATGCTGCCTGATCGGAATGATGTTCTGGGGGAAAGAGGAAGCCAGCAAGCGTCTGCCAGAGGAGAATTTGATTCTGAGTCCAGCACTGCCTTACCTCGTCCTTCTCCTGGGGTCAGACCACTCACAGTCTATGTGTCAGTAACTGGCCGGGCATGGAGATGCATGGCATGTTTTCATTATGGTGCACCCAAAAAGTACTTCACCTAGTCAGACCCCATTTTGCCTCTCCAGAAGCTTATTTAAATCCCCTACTTACTGTCTGGTTTTCCTTCTTTCTGTCTTTCTTCTCTGCATGAGCTATCGTCTCCGAGTTCCCTATTCCCCTCGCATTCATTCTGCAAGGTACATTTTTATTGCTGCTCCCCATAGACCATATTCTTCTCAAGACATTGATCTTCCTGAATTACTTTCTCTGTCCCTCCTCTTTTGGAGGTCAGTTCCCTCTCTAAACAGCACCAGCACCAGAGAGCAAGCATGCATGCATTGAAAGAAAAGCACAGCAGCAGACCAGCTGTATTTTATCCCTCCACAACCACCCCGATGAGCAGGTAACTGGGATTTGCACTGTACACAGGCACTAGGGGCATCTGCAGACTGGTGGCTAACATGCTCCCACACTCCAGCACAAAAGATGTGGGCAAAGCCAGCAGACTGCAAACCAGGCCAAGCACTTCACCCTTTCTGCCCAAAGGAGGAATCTCCTAAAAATACATGTCCTGACATACCACTGAGCCACATGGCACAGTGAGTGCAGTCCTATTTTCAGCCTGCTCTGCAGGGTGACATAGCGAGTTACACCTCCTCCCCGAAATGGCACGTCAGCAGCGCAGCACTTGCTGGTGGACCATCAGCACAGCCTTCTGCGGGACGGTGCTTTCCAATGGAATTCCCCATCAAGTGATCACACACTCCTCATGCACAAGGCTGCAGTTGCAGGAAGCATCCCCAATAGCGCTGACTGTAATCAGGGCAGCTGCTTTCTGCCCGTCAGGATGGCAGTGGTACTCTGCAGGTCCCAGATAGGTTATGGGCTGGAAGGAGAGAGTGATCAAAACGAATTCTATCTGACCCTAAGAGAAGTTCTATTATAAAGGCTATTATGCCCCTCAGTCATGTACCACTTGCAGCTTCACCAGTGATAGGTAACAATGGTAAATGACAATGGTAAAGCAATGTTTAGCTTCTGGAGATGATTGGGGGCCTCTTTCCAAACCATGGCTGGTTAGCAGATTCTGTTTTCCCAACTCTGAGGCTCACTGCAGAATCCCAAGAATGTTCCTGCGCTTCAGATATCCCAAAATAACTGCTCCAAGCTCTCCTTGGGGAAAAGCAATCCTTAGAGCAGCCTCTTAGCTCAGTTTTTTGTGTTGAAGCAGCTGAGCTGGAGGGAGAGAACTTGTCTGTGCCTCTAGTCACTGGCTCCCATAGGAGAAATGAGCATTTTGGATGCTCACATTGATAAGTTAGTGTGTCAGCTCATTCACTGTTCAAAGAATTGCAAACACTTTGTTCTCCTCATTTCTGTTCGCTGCAGAGCCATCTTCCCTGCAAATCCACTGGTTAGCTGGTGGCTTCAGTAGCCCAGCAATGGAGCAAATCCCTGGCTGTGCATCCAGACCACAGCTCCTGAGCACCAGTTAGGAGCCCATAGGGCTGTTTTGAAGGTTTGTTGCCTGTTGTCTTCCTCTGCAGTTGCCAGGCTTCCTTCCTCCATCCAGATGAGACAGAGGAACCATCACAATCGAGGTTGTGAGTGGTTCTCTGACACTGAAGCCATCACTTACACACTATGAGTGGCTGCTTCCTCTCCTGGGGGAACTGCGCATTTCCCTCCCAAGCAGGAGACCGGACTTGCTGTGGTGTTTGGGGTCACTCGAAGAGGCAAATCTGATCCGCTGTGCAGCACAGAGATTTCAGTCCATTAGTGGCAGGACTGGTGCTCTGCTTCTCAGAGGTGGATTATCCCGGTTTCCAGGGAATCTGTATATCCTGTTTATATGTGCCAATCATCTGCGCTCCTCTGCTGTGGCAAGTTATTCTCCGTGTCCCTGAGGTGCTCATTACCACATTATTCAGGCTCTGTTTATGTAACTTTAGAAACCAAAATAAATTCCTGAAGGACAAAACTCCCCAGCTCGTCTCTGATCTCTGCTCTGAAGTGTGTGTAACACCTTCCAACACAAGAACCTGACACATTTCTTAAACCCCTCGAGTTCCTGGGATGGTTCAGTCATCTCTGCAGAATAAAACTTGCATCCAGGCCTGAAGACATTGCCCTTGGCCTCATCTCTCCCTGCAGCAGATGCCCCTCTAGCCTGACCTTCCAGAGGATGGCTAGCTTTAGTTGTTTCCATCCACAGCCCTCAAGATACAGCTGCAGCTCTACTAATCAGTATTGTCCTTATGCTGTGCTTTGCTCTGAGATGAACTTAAAGCCTAGAAGCCGTAGTTGCCAGGTTGGTCTACAGCTGAACTCATAAATGGTACTTCAGAAAGTGCTCAGGGACCTGGCAGAAGGGAGAAGGGGTAGAATCACTGACCCCTTTATACTTCAATCTTCAAACAGGCTTTCACAAGCAAGGAAACAAGTTAGAATTAGTTTAAATTCTGTGCTGTTTAAGCTGTCTGTTATTGCACCAGAGACAGGCCAGAGTGATAGACTATAGTAATAAAAAATAGTGTGTAGCACAGTAACAGAATATGTTGCCTTCTGGTACATGAGACACAGCTGCACAAACAGAGGGGTGGGAACCAGCAAGACTTCCAGGTTTTCAACAAGCTATCCCAATACAGTGAGCTGGCCACAGTCAAGAGAAGGAAGGACAAGTCCCTCCTTGCCAAACAAATGGGAAACATGTAAACATCACAGCTCTCCAGTGTCAGTGGAGCTTCCATTTACGCTAATATTATGTGCAGTATTTATCAAAAGTCTTTCATTATTTATCTTCTCAATGAGTTCCTCATTCACTCTCATTTGAGCATGCAGCAGAAAACGCTCTCTGTAACCCAGCAAAACCTCTTTGTGCACAGACGTTCATGATTTATGGCAGACTTTGCATTGCATTAAAAGGCAGTAAGGAAACATGCTCCTTGCGGGGTGGGAGGCACCGGAGCAGAAGCAGAGGCACTGTCTGGACCCGCAGCAGCACGTTCCTGCCCAGCTCATGCTGTGTTTCCCAGCAGCTCGGCTAGCATAGCGCCCAGCTGTGATCCTGCGGCTGTAGCTGTGTGGATGTCATTAATCACATGCTATCCCAGAGGCTGCCAGGAGTGGGAAAGTAAGCAAATTAAGGTTTTTTACATATCTCAGCTCTCCTTTCAGAAGACATCTGCTGTAATCTCCATTGGCATTCTATGTGCTTCTGTCAGCCGTGGCTCCACTGCACTGCTCCTTGAGATGCGCTAAATGCGGTGCCTGCTCTGACCATTAGCTCTATAGGGCTGCAGTTCATGGAGATCCTCAAGCTGCTGTCTCAGAGAACCTGTTCATGGTTCACACGTTCAGAGAGGGGGGAGATAACACACACAGGAAATGTGTGCATCAGCCCCTCCTTTGTTGCAAAGCAATGCATCAAAAACTGGGGAAAGATCCAGCACTGGCACTGGAGGAAACCTAGCAGTCAGAAATCCCTTGCTCATCAGCCACAGCACACTCTGAGCACTCAGATTAATTGGGTGTCCAAGTCTTAAGCCTAGATATTCTCCTGCTGTATGTAGGATCATCTTTTATGTGCAACAGAACACAGGCACCTGCTCACTATCAAAATAGAGGCAAAGAGCTGTTTCTGCTCCTGGGGGTAATGGGGATGATTTACTGCTGCCCTAACTTCCTACAAGTATTAACTGGAAGTTACTAGAAGCATACTAGAGGCATGCACCCCCTGGGCACATCAGAGGCAAGTCCTCAACCCTCTTTAGCCTGAGAACACTTAAACCAAAGACTTTTGCCTCCCAGAGTTTGTCCCTTGACTCTGTTCCTGCTCTCTGAATTGTTCCTGAGCAATGGCAGATTATTCAATGTGAAATGCATTAGCAGCCAGTGAAGCACAGCAAACACTTTCTAGTCAAGTGCTTTAGCCAGAAAACCTGCTGTTTTTCAGCATCCTGTATATCTTTTCTCTCACTGCTGATGATCAGTCTCAGTTCGGCAAGTACTTTGAAATACTTGCATATATCTAGGTTGAATCTCACTAATTTCAACCAGGCTTTCTGCCAGGAAAGCAGGTACAGTTCACAACAGAATTGAGGCCTGAACTTATAAATTATGTATTCTAATTTACTGTTTATTGTTCATTTGGGACCTTCTCTTGGTGTGTGTTTTTATAGATGACACTGCAAGCCTGAGTCCTAGTTGAAGCTGCTGTGTGCTCTACTGCAACATTACTATGACAACTGCTGAGATCAGGGCTGGGAGAAATCTTTCCTTCCCTAGGAAAAGAGAGTGTGAAACAAATACTGCATTTAGTTAGTTATCCTGTTCGATATCCTTGCTTGCTGCTTCACCTCCATGTAGGTCTCAGCAAAGGAAGAACTATCTAGAGAATATTCAGCATGCAGCAAACAAGTCTGCTTTGAATAAAGCTTGTGTAGACACTCCAACAAGGCAGAAAAACTCATTCTCTCCATGCTTGTATGAGCCTCCCTGTGAAGACATCAGAGCCTCCAGGTTTGAAATGATGCCTTAGGGTTTGCTTTTTATGTCAATAAATGTTTTATCACATTGAAGGTTCAAACACAGTACGAACATCCCTGCTAACATCTGATGAACTCAAAAGGGGACAGCAAGCATGGGCAGAGGGCAGCGTGCAGTATGGCACAGTGCTTCCCTTCCACAGGGAGGCTTGCCTTGGCCCACGGTGGGGTCTGGGCATGATGGTGCCTTTACAATTACACAGTGCCTTGGAAAACACATTGTGAGCCATGGAAAGGAATGTCCTTCTGTTCAGGACTTCACCTTCTCATCTTCTCTTTCTTTTGCCTTTTCTTCTCTCCCTGCCAAAACTACCTTGGTTATGGTTAGTAAAGCATATCTGCATGCCCAGCTCTGTGGAGGGTTTAAGACGTCTCAGTCTTCATGCTCAGTCTGCCTCTCCTGATAGCTCCTTACAGTCTCATTTCTTCTCTTACCTCACACTCATCTGTAGCACATGAAGATGCTGCAGTGAGCTTTCAGCAGCACTCTGCTGCTAGGCTGCCTTTGAAGGCTGCAGTACCAGAGCTGAAATCTCTGTTGAATCTGTGAGTTGAAACCCACAAGCACTACAAATCCTGATGCAAACCTGGGTTTTTGCTTTCCCCAGCATTTGCCAGTTCCCCTCCTCCGGTGCTGTTCCTTCATTTTTCCTTATGCTCTGTTTTGCAGTGGCCCTGCCTGCCTTCCCTCTCCTCCCTTCTCCTTCCCATCCTCTGCTCTATCAAATGCAGCACTCAAGCGTCACTGACTGACAGGGGATGCAGCAGCTTCGGTGGAGGAGATGGAGAGGGGGAAGGAAGAAAAGGAAAAGCTGCTCTCAACAAAAGAGGCAGCAGAAACACTGAAAGACAAGCTTTCCTCCAGAACTGGATCCAGTCACCTTTTGTTAGGGCAGGAAATTAGGATTAGGGTCTTTAATGTGAAGTGTTTGGTGCGCAGACCCTGACTGCCCTGTGTGTTCCTACAGTGCATTCTCTGAGGACAGAGCTCAGATGTATAGCTCAGGTTCGCCACAACCTGAACTGAATCAGCAAAATGGATGATTAGGTAGCTGAGTGGCAGCACAACCAAAACTCACTGCACTGCTCAACAACAGCTTAAAAAAGTACTCGCTCCTCAGAAATGCAAAGATCATGAATGCAGAGGGGGAAGAATCACAGTGAAATCGTCTGGTTACATGTCTGTCTTTATCCTAGGAGACCTAGGATTTCCAGGGTTAATCTTTGCCATTGTCCAGAAAGACTCTGATACATTCCATGGTTTATGCAGCAGATTTTGCTTACAACTGACTCTGATTGCTAAATAATTACAGAAGCTGGTGTTGCCCTGTAGCAGTGCGGATTTTTCTGTTACATGAGACTGTTATCACCAAGTGCCAAATGCATCTTGAAAGGCTTTTTGTAGCATTCTGCTGAGTTAGCACAGCTCTGAACGAGAACTTTACTGCAGCATGCCCTGATCTTGCCAGCTGCTGACTGCCCTCCTACTAACCACTAGTGACGTGTCCATGTTACATCTTGGGGTAGCAATAAGGACACCCTATTTACCTTGAAATGAATTAAAGAATGCACTAGCAGGAGCCCAACAGCAAGTCTGCAAAGTCTGATTTCTTCTGGAAATTTCTTTGGGT
Organism: Melopsittacus undulatus; assembly: GCF_012275295.1. Classification (NCBI taxonomy): domain Eukaryota; kingdom Metazoa; phylum Chordata; class Aves; order Psittaciformes; family Psittaculidae; genus Melopsittacus; species Melopsittacus undulatus. The sequence goes on from NC_047529.1 coordinate 114,310,968, forward strand.
ATTTGGGCAATAATGGGCAAAAATGCTGTGCACAGTTGAGAAAAACATCAGAGATATCAGAGTGCAAAGAAAGAAATGTCATTTAAAGTAATTCTTATAATCAGTTTGTGAGGGGCAGAGTCTATTCTATCTATACATACTCTCCAAGAATGAGATGACCACACAAACAAAACAAAAAGCAATCTCCCAGGAATAACATAGAATGTCTTTATGGAAATCTCTTTCCAATACAAGCCCCAGAAGAAAGAGGAGTAAATCTGTGCAACCTCAGTGGAAGGAAACAGGGGTGCTGAGACTCAGGATAACTCCCTGAAGCTCATCAGGTGCTTGAACTAAACATTTGCAAAGGAAGTTTTGACTTCCATTACTAAAAATAACCTGCAGCTTGTACTTGGGGTATCTATAATACCTTTTCTGAACTATTTTCTGGGAATTTTGCTTTGCTAACAACATTTGAGGAGGTTTTGTCAGATTCTAAGGAAATAAAGGCACAGATCAGAAATGTCATGACCTTCTGAAGTGGGATTTTAAGTGGGGCTTATGCCCACTTTCTTTATTAGTGGAAATGGAAAACAAGTCACTTTTTTGCCCATCCAACTTTAATTGAAATATGTCTCTCCTAAACCAAAACTGGCCTCATTCACATATCAATTACTAAGTACCACATCACTTAAGGCAAGGGAGTCCAAGCCGGTGTCAGTATAGAAGTGGTTTAGGTTTTGTTTCTTTTGCATATGGACAAGGTCAAAAATACCTTTGGAAAAGCTTCCCCTGTCCCTGAAATCAAACCCAACATATTCAGGAGTCCAGCTCCCAGCATAAGGCACCCTGAATCAGCAAACCAAATTCACTCTCTGCCTCCATGCACCACTGGACAGTGCCAGCTTCAGTATGTGGCAGCCCCTCACCTCAAATGAGTTTCTTCCAGTGGTTTCAGAGCCGCCTTTTGCAGTCTGGCTTGTAGCCTGGCTTCACTTCAGTGCCTCTGTTTGCAACATCTGATGTCTTCAGACCTAAAGAGGAAAATGAATCAAGTTACCTCTGGAGCTCAGTGAGTGAGTGGTTGAATTAGCATCCAAGCACAATACAGTTATACTAATGCTAGTATAACTTGCATGTTAGTATAACATGCAGCACATGGAGTGCCTGTGTGTGGCTAGCACCGGTGTGAGCCCCAGCAATGTGCTCAAAAGCAGAATGATTCCTACACACCTTTTGGTTTGGTGTTTTGTACTATTAATAATATGCTTGAGTTTAAAAAGCAGCCTGTCCTCATTGCTCTTTACCTGACTCAGTATCAACACTGACAAAGACCTTACTTAGGGGGGTACTCATCGTCTTTGGGAGGAAAATAAGCAGGCAAAACCAGAAGTGCCAGTGCTAGCCAGGAGGTGGCAGAGGAGCCAGGCTACCTTGTATATGGGTGTCTAACACACATAGAAACCAAGGAAAGGCAGCAAAACCCAGCCCCACCCTCCATCTTCAGGAATAAGAGGATGAAACCCTTAATCACATTCCTGCTTGTATTTATACTAATTGCTTATCTTCCTGAGATCTGACTCTGTGAAACGATGCTTGCACACCAAGCAGATGAGTTTCCATAGAAACTCAGGAACTGAACTTTCATTAGAAGAAAATCTTTAAGATAAAAGTCTTCCAGATAAGAATGCAAATTGCCTGTCAGTGGGTGGCTTTCTGAATTTATATATAATGTTTTTCCTTTGCACTGTAGGCAGATTCCAGCTGGACCTACATAGCAACAACATGCAGGCATTGTTTATAGCAAGCCAGACTCCATGGGGAAATAAGCAATTCAGTAGCAAGGAGAAGCTCTCAAGTGCAAATACCTCAGGGAAGCAAACAGCTGAAGTGCTCAGTGCTGCATCTTGGTGAGGCTTGGGGACCCTGCAGCCTCCAGCTCTCAGAAAACGCTTGTGGTTTGCAAGGAGCGGGGAGAGGAAACCCAAACCAAGAAGCTTTCCTGCATGCAGAGTTAATGATGTTCAACCTGTCCCTTAAACACACAGCAGCGTATTTCTGCCGGTTCAGTTAAGCCTCACTGGGAAGGCTGACACCATCTGTTACTGCTCGCTCTGGGCAAAGGAGGAGGTCTCCATGCTGGGGTTCACCAGCGTTGGCAGGGTCTGGGTTGGAGACACCCCAACCTCCACTTGGGCTGAGGCCTGAGGATCAGGGTCTTCTGCCCACAGCACATGGAAATGCAGGTGTGTGGGCAAGAAGGAGACACAGGGCTGTTGCTGGTCAGAAGAGGGAAGCAGGATGGTGAGCATCCCTGGAAGGGCTATGGGCCAGGCAGCCTTTGGCACTAGCAGTGATGCATGTAAGTGAGGAGAAGGCAGGAAACCTATGCCTCCTTTGGCAAATACCTCCTCTTGTGTTTCTCTCCATAAACGTAGTTTTTCACTCATATAGGATATTGCAGCATCAACAGGAAGCCGTGGGGATCCTCAGATTGCCCTTTCTGAGGTTTTTTTTTGCAGCTAAACCAGGATGCTTGGAAGCACTGAATACCAAGGAGTGAATATTCACTTGTGCTGCATTACCTGGTGGGCATCAGCTTCAGCACCTCCCCAGGTGAACACAGTACCTGGGTTTGTGTGCAGCCTCCTCACAGGGCTACAAAGGACCTCAAGCAGCTCCACAGTGGGGAAGCCACGCCAGGCTCTGGTCCTTGCCCAGCAAGGGTGCTGGGGCAGACAAGGGAGCTGTGCTGCACGAGCAGTTTATGATGAGGTGGATTTCACTGCAGCATTGTTGGGAGGCGCGAGATGTCAGCCAGGGAGGGAATTCCCCTCCTCTTGGGATGACAGGCAGCAGCTGCATGGGCTCCATGGGCTCTATGCCTCTGCAGCCAGCAGCACTCTGGAGCATCAAGAGGCTTGATGCTGCTTAGTGTCAGGATGAGGACAGTGGTGGGTCCTCAGCCACCAGAGAGCATGATCGGCTCTGCTCGGTCAGCACAACAGGAAGAGTGGTTTTGTGGTTGAGGACTAACATGAGCTGAGATAGCTCCTGTCTCACAGGGGGACAGTAAGATCGGGCCCCATTGCCTCACCATTCTCCAGCAGGAAAGAGAAGCCTAAAGAAAACACATCCCCACTGCACCTCTAAATGATCAGATTTCATACCGAGTTGATTATTCAGGTCAAGGTTACAGGCAAGAAAAAGGCAATGAAACTTTTCACAGTACTGCTGATACTTCATTAAACTGACATTTCTTATTGTTTCTCTCAGGCAAAGTAATGTGTTTCTGTAGGTGTGAGTGCTATAACTGGCTAGTCATGTTATGATAGGGTCTTAGTCATGCTGATGCACCCTGCATCTAATGGCACTTTTGGAAAAACAAAACAAAACAAAGCAAAATCTTCACTGCTTCCAAAAGCATCACCGTTCTTTGGTCAGAAATTCACTTGGATCCTCATTGCGAGAGATTTCAGGTTTCTATGGCTTTTCATATCAACTAAGTGCAAGTAGACATATTAAAGATGAAGCTTTCCCTTATATATATATATATATGCATCCACATACCACGTAGTCCCAGGGAAAGCACGAAGCCAGGCAGTCATCTCGCTTTCCACCGTTTCCACTGGTGAATGCAGGCAGAGGCCATGCAGCTCTTGGCAGGCGACATGAACGCGTTGGCTGCTTCTTCCATAGGCCACACTGGATGGAAGTGGTGGGAGGTTCATCCCGGTGTGCGCACCTTCAGGAGGAAGCAGGAAAATGCCACGGATGCATTGTGGCCTGCGAAGCCCACATGACCATCTGGGCTCGGTGTGCTTGACTGCTGCATAATTAAAAGGGAGCCTGGCTCATTAGATGCATTGTGGGTTCAGACACATCCATGCGAGCCCTATAGGAAAACATGTTCTTCCTACCCCTTCTTTCATCCTCCTCCTCCTGTTCCTTCCAGATGGTTACACCCACTCGTGTCTTTTCTTACCCTAAGGACAGCTTTTTAAACAAGGTTCCTCCATCCTTCTGCTCCCCCACACTGCTTTAGGATCTACATTGGAGTACAGGACAGAGGGCCCCATGCTGTTTCCTACAGCCTGCCCCTAGAAGCGTGGAAGGGAGCTGCATCCCTCTAGCCCCGTTTGTTAAGGAGAAAGATCTGTCTGTATGGTCAGGATGTAGGAGTTGAGACTTGACCTCAGCTGGACGTTCCAGATGTGTGAGAGTTACTTTAGATACTGGGTGTAACTTAACCTGTGTATGTTTTCCTGGGGATCAGAATCCAGTGTAAGCCACTCAAGGAGAGAGGGATGCTTCAAGGGCCTTTTCTCTGTGTAGCACCTGTATATGCTGTCACAGTAACACACAGCAGGAGCACTTCTGAGCTGGATCAGTCTCTGCCTTTAAAAACAAGAACTAATTCATAATTGCTTTTTAAATTACACATTGCAATAAAAAAACCCCAGAACTTAACATCTGATTGCTCCTCTTCTACAGAAACAGGTGGAGATCCCTCATCATAGGACTTTGTGCCTGCTCTCATACATAGCCCAGCTTGGTAGCACTTGGGGCGCTCCATTCTCTCCTATTGTGTCATTAACTGCTCATCACTTGTTTGTTGACAGGGCCTGGTGCTGAACAGACTTGAGCGGAGGGAGCTGGCCCAGAAAGTCCTCAGAGATGCCATCCGGATCCAGAGCACCAGTCACAGGGCCTGGAACAGCCTTGGAGAGGTCTTGCAAGCTCAGGGGAAAAACGAAGCAGCCATCGAGTGCTTCCTCACTGCCCTAGACCTGGAATCCAGCAGTCCAGTCATCCCCTTCACTGTCATACCCAGGGAGCTCTGAAGCTTTGCTCAGCAACTGAGCACCTTCATTCTTGGACAGACACCAAAACCAAACAAATAAACAAAGAAAAAGCCCAATGGAAAAGTGCCATTGTAACCTGGAACCGGGCAAAACAATTCCAGGATGGGGCTCAGGTCTTCTCGCTTAGCTGAGACAAGCCTAACTGTAGGAGAATTAGCAACAGGCAGAAACAGAGACTGCCTTGTTCTTCACAGGTGCCTGGCTAATCTCCTGTTGAAGTTAATAGCGAGCCTGATTTCAGAGTGTTGGCTCAAGGTGACTGTAGAAAGCTCATGCTAGAGTACAGCTGTTCAAAGCACTTGCACCTTTCAATTTGCATTATAAACACCAAGACCCCCCGGTCCCCAGCCTTTAATTAAAGCCCAGACCAGCCCTAAACAGGAGTAAATGCACCAACTAACTTGACCAAGCTGTGCTTAAATGTGTGGCTGCCTCCACACAGCTCTGACAGGGATAGGAATGGCAATTAAACCCTATAGACTTACAGTATATGCCACTTACAAAACTATTCCAGTTATTTTGATAGTCCTTTCTCCTGCCTTGCTTTTATATGCTGCATATGCTCACTATATTTAGTGTGGCTCTTGCCTAGAACAATTGAAATTAAAAAGACTTTATTTTTTCTCAAAAGCTGCTGTTGCAGTATGATTCACAAAAGCAGAAAGACCAAAGACCAAAGACCAAATCAGTTCACGCTTGAACTATATTAAAAACCTATATGTATCTCCACTTGCATATTTATTGAAAGGCCTTACGTGAAATAGCTAGTTATGAATTCTGAGCTTTGTGCTGATTAATCACCTATTGCATCACTTTGAGCGAGGACTATAGTGATTACCAGTATAGTGTGACTGAACTCTGTGCTCTACTGCATTACCATTCCTGGCACAAAACATTTTCATATCCATCTTTTCATGACACAAAAGACAGCAGCAGTCTTCTAAGGGAAATTATGCTGAAGGCAGTGTGTGTGTGTATGAATTACTTGTTTCTTAAAACCACATCTTTGGATTGTCTGTAGAAATCTCACCTCAGAGGTAAGGATTGGAGCCTTCAGCAGGGCAGCATTATTTTGCCTGTCGTATCAGATGTAGGAGTGGATAACCCTAATCCACACAGCCTCCCCATGCTGGCACAGCCGGGGCTGCAGCTGGCATACCCCCTGCTAAGCTGTGCCCCACCTCCTCGGGGCCTTGGCACCGAGGTAGAGCTCTATGTGCCATGGCACATGAGAGCCGGACCAGTCCCAAGATGAAGATGGTGCAGAAAGGAGCTGCAGGCACTTCTCTACACAAAAGGTTGGGGCTCTGTGCCCATTTCTGTCCAAAGAAGATTTGTGACTACTTCATAAGTAGGTTTGTGCTAGAACACACTTTGTGCTACAATTCTGCCCAGTATTGTGATCCGCAACTAGTTCATGCCGGAGATAAGAATATCCTCAGGCAATAAATGAGATGGGGTTATTTCTTAAAGAGCCCGAGGCTCTGGCAGCAGACTTGAAGTCAGCCTTGTTTACAACTACATGGAAATCTGCAGGCTAATGGAGAGGTGGGTGCTGTGTGCTGCTCCCAGCCCACACCATCGCAGAGCACACTGCCCTCAGGCTGCTCCCAGCAGCCTCTTGCATTTTTCCCATTGGATTTTCCCAACTAAACTTCCTCTGCAATATTTAGCACTGCAATAGCCCAGCTTATTTGTCTGTCTGCTGAGGGGTCTGGAGTGAAAGCACCACTGCTTTGAGAGGTGCTCAGCCCTTTCAAGGGGCTCTGGTTTTCCAGTGCCACGTAGGCACCAAATCAGGCTTTTTAGGCCAGAGGCAGGTTTCCAAGGAGACAGTGTTACTGGCCACATTTCTCCTTTGCAGCAGCACCAGAAGCAGAGAAAGAAGTAGGTGTTAAAGTACCAGAATTAAATGAGTTTCATGCAGACAGAAAGATGCAGCAGAGACTCATTTTACTGTGAAGGATGCTATGAGGTCGGCTTGCTCTGCACTGCAGGTGGGAATGGGGGAAGGAGAGATGTTGTTGGCATAGTTGGAAAATTGTTACCCAGGTGTTTTAAACCCAGCTCACAGTGAGATGTGGTCTGACAATTACTTAGGTAGATATATAAATATATAGGTATTATATTCCGATATTTGTTGTGGTTCCCAGGGTGGGAAAGTCAATGTGGTCTGACATCACTGCTTTCTTGTGCAACGTATGTCTATAAAGCACTGCCATAGCAACTTCTGTGTACTGGACAGCTATTTGAGTACCAGCTATGCATCCGGAGAGCTATTTGAGTACCAGCTATGCATCCACCTCTGCAACCAAGGAACCGTGTTATGAGGTCTGTAACGTAGCTGGCCTGTGACCTGGCAGGATGGTGCCTGTTTCCCAGCAGCAGCTGAAAAGCAAACACTCACAGACACATTTACTTGTAGCTGGTAAACAACCAACAGCCCATCACATTTGTTGCCCTCGGGCAAGCTTCACCTTGGCAACAATCGGACTTGCCACAGCAGTCATCCTGCTAGGAGAGGTGCAGACGTGCACAAGTACTTTGAGTGCATCAGCCGGTCAGATGTTGGCAGGGTGGTCCCATGGTTTTTGTGTGTGTTAACAGGCATTACTGGCTTTGGAATTGCAATCCTAAGAGCCTCTGCCTCAGGTGTGGCAAGGAAGATTCACGTGAGTAAATGCTATCAGCATCAATAGGAATAACATGGCTAAGGTACCCTTTTACCGGCACAGCACATCACAGTCCCTACATCAATTGCAGACAGAGTATTTTGGATCTATACTATACTCAATCCCAAGATTTGCTGCATGCTTCCCAGAGGATACAAAGTACCTGTTGGCTGGAGAGGTGTTACACTGGCCTAAACCGCTCTGTACAGTGGTTGTTGCAGACTTGCAAGTATTTCAGGGTAAATCCTCTAGCTACATTTGTTATTAGTGCTCCCCAAAACAGAGGCCTTCCAAAGCTTACATGCTACCTCTGTTATTCAGCATGGATTTTGGTCATACTTCCAGTCAGAGAAAAGCAAGGACAACTACTTTGGACAAGCCTACACATTGTAGTATTTGTTTAAACAGCAACACTAATAAATCTAAAGACCTACTTCCTTGAACTCAGTGGGTAATACTTCTTTGTATAGCAGGGAGCCTGGCATGCTTAATGCTCAGGGTTTGAGGCTAAGAACATAAGATTTACATCCTATCCCTCCTATGATTATTACCAATGATTGAAGTGATGGAAGCGAGGGGAACAATAAGTGAAAAACCAGTTCTGCAAGTTTTAGCACTGACTTGAGTCCAACAGAGTTTTCTCAGTTTAGAAAGAGGAAGAGAAAAAAGGCATCGTTGCCTTAAGGATGCTGCTTTACACCCAGGTTCCTCTTGTTCCACCACAAGGCTATTTTCTTTCTTGTGCACACAAAAGGAAAGTAATTACTTTCTATTCTCCTGTTGTGCAGTAGAAGAGTAGTGTTTGCTGTTGCCTTTGACCATCAAGAAGGTTTGTCTATTGTAACCAAAATGGCTCTGCCTCCAGGGTACAGAAAGAGAAGCCTATGAGGCCAGGGAGCAACTCCTCTCCCTGCCTTACCCCATATGAAGTGTCATTAGCTCCACTGGAGCTGTTGGTAGTATGAGTATTTCCTCCAGCTGAGGATCTGCCCACCAGTGTACTCATTCTGTACAGGGAGTCCAATGGTGCTGCCATATTCCTGCACTGCACAAGTACCCCGGTCCGTTTCTATGGGAAACAGTTCATGCTACTGAATATCACAGTGCTTCAGAAGTGCTAATTATCTTTTCTTGGTAATGACTAATAAATCCAAATGGAGAACAGTCCTGGAGGGTGTTTACTTTAAAATTCACTGGCTGGGTACCAAAGTAGGCACAGCACTGACTGCTGCAGTTAGAATTACAGTCATTTTATCCCCCCAAAATGTTCCATTTTCGGAGGGTTTTGGTGAAGACAGACTTTGGCTAGTTTATATTTCACTTTAATGACAGTAGAGTGGGAAATGGCCCTTTTTAGTGAAAAGACATCACTGCCGTGATCCTTTCTCAGCCAAACCAACAGAGATTTGACAGTTACAGTTCAGCCTAGGAGAGCAAGGCTTGCCAAGAGCCACTGTGCTGCAGTGGTTACTGCCTCTGACCGAATTGTATTACAGGCATATTTGATAGTTGTGCAAGGAGCATGTAGAGCTGAGATGCCTCTGCTGTATGTGGCTAAGGAGAGCTGCTTTATACCCAACTGCAGTGCCTGTCCGGGTGCCCACCAGTGGGCTTAACCAGCCCCTGCCTGTTCCCTAGGCCTGGCTCTGGGTGATGGTCTCCCTGCTGTGAAGCTGTAGCCCAGTGCTGCAGGGTGTCAGTGCACAATCAGCTAGGGAGTTGTTCTGATAGAAATGGGAAGCTGAAACACCCATCAGTTTGGTGATGTTGGCAGAAGGAAGAATCGCCGACCCAGCAGCTGCCAGGATGATGGTTCCCCTCCAACTTTGCCTTCCATGGCCTGGCTCACACCTTCAGCTGCAGCAAACCAAGGCAGGTTCCCAAGGCACTGGATGCTAAAAGGTCCAGGGGTTGGAAAGGACCTTAAGATCATCCAGTTCCAACCCCCTGCCATGGGCAGGGACACCTCACACTAAGCCATGGCACCCAAGGCTCTGTCCAACCCAGCCTTGAATGCATGATGGAGCATTCACAGCTTCCTTGGGCAACCCATTCCAGTGCCTCACCACCCTTACCTTTTCCCCACAGAAATGCACACCAGTCTGGATCTAAAACCACTGATAGGGACATGACACCACAGTGATGCAGCCTGTGATGGTACAAGCCAGAACCTCCCCAAGCTGGTACACAGAGAAGTGCTCAGCATTGCACATCCAAGTGTTTCCTACCTGCCACTTGAATACTGTTAATCCAGTTGGAATCAGTTTTCCATGTAACTTCTTTTTGTCATTGTAAGAAGTTTCCAGCAGATGAATAAAATTGACCCTGTGGAAAACAAAAAATACTCCTCATATTTCCTGCCAATTTCAGTACTTTTGATATATTCATGCCACAGATACTTCAAGCATTATGAAATGACCATTTGTTGTATTAACTGGAACCTAGTGTGCCTAGCAAGTTACCAGTTGCAAAGGGTATTTTGGCCTGCACCCTGTAGTTCATGGGAAAAAGGAGAGTGAGCATGCAAAGCAGCGTGCTTTCAGGGAGGAACAGAGCCAGGAAAGAGGAGTAATGTAGCTTCAGATGTTTGGATTTGTGGAGATGGAAGCGAGCATCGTGCTTTTCTTGTGCTTCTTCCAGTAAAAATAAACAAAGGTAGTGTGAGAAACTCTAACATGGAGGTAATATGCAAATACTGTGCCATCAAATTTAGGGACTCACCTCCTTTTGGCCCCAGTGCCATTAACCATCTTTTTGCTGCAGACTATTCCTGTGGTTATTTGGAAGTGTCTCCATTGAAGAGCTTCCAGAGCATTCTTTGCACTTGCACATTAATCTTTTGGGCAAGCTTCAAAAGAGCCTTCTTAAAAAGCCAGCCCCTTAGTTTCATACTCAAATGAGATTAAGGAAAGGACTTCTGGAGAGAATTTCTTCCTAACTGTGACCAGTGTACGAGTGTGTTCGGTATAACTCAAGCAGAACAAGGTCCTACTGCAGCAGTAGCAGAATTAAGCCCTTCAGCTGTTAGGACAAAGCCTTAAAAACTGGAAATCAAAGCAAACAAAACACTAGCTCTGACTTTTCTCCCCATTCCCATGATAAGAGAGAAGTGAAACAGTGACTTGGGGTTTCTGTGGGGTGGGTGGAGGGGAGGAGGGAGTAAGAAGGCTGCCACTGCCCCTCTGCAGGAGCCCAAGTGGAGGAATAACACTGAATCCCAGTGAAAACTGGAGCACTTCATTGCTGAGTCCCCACTGAGGGAGACCTAGTACCATCCTAGTGGTACACTGCCTGCTACCCTCTCTGCATCACACAGAGGTTTAATATTCCCTTTCAATTTAAATGAGAAGAAAATAAACCTTTCTGCCCCACTTTTTTGCTGGAAGGAGTTCCAGATCATTGGGGTACTCCACTCAATTTAGGATCACTTCTTGCCTTGCAGAGAACCAAGTAATATTTCAGTGGTAATCCTAACATGATATTCTTGAAAGGCCATTTGGAATAATTTAACGATTTTTAATAATATATATTCTATATATTTTTAATAATTTATTCATACCTCCACTTCTGTCTTTGTGCTGCCAAATGGGTAAAACCAACTCAGATAGATACAGGATATTCCTGCCTCATGTGATTCCCTGATATTTAGCAACCCCATAAACAGTAAGGGAAGAGCTGAGAAGCATTGGTTCTGCCCAGGTGCTCACCTCCATCACAGGTTCTGGCTGTCAGGCTTTTGTGGAGTCACCGAAGCAGCATTGCTGTCATTGCTTGTCTTTAACCACATCCCTCCAGAGGTGTCACATCCCAGTCCAATGTGCCTGAACCAGTCTTTGGAACAAAGAAGGAATACACACATAACCTTTAAAGACTAGTGTTAGGAAATTAGACCTAGGTATCACTGGCTTATTCTGCTGCCATTAGCAGTCACTGTGGCATTTAATTGAGCTGTGGTTGTCAAGCCAGTGTCCTCTGCTGCGTTGTCTCCAAAACAAAGAGCAGCATATCACAGCCAAAAACATCCCCAGCTGAAGAGCAACATCCAACGGTTTTCTCCGTGTTCCAAGTTAAGCAGGTATTAAATTATGGAGGACAGAAGCCTTACAGGTCATTCCAACTGAATGCCATTTTCACATCTGATCCCATTTAGAACTGATGTAATTATGTGGCTGATGGAGGAAGAGAAGCAGGCAGACAGAGCATCTCAGATTTATACAGCAATAATGGCAAGCATTGTAACATGTCCTAAAAAAGCAAATGAGCAATGAAAACTCTAAAGTAGGAGACATTTTCTCTACTGAAAAGCTCTCAGAGAGGCAAAACGCAACTTCACCAGCTTTTGACAGAAACATATAAAAACCCCAATCTATGACAGTAAGAGGAAACGTAGAACAGCCCCTCTCCAGCCTCCTGACTGCAAAGCCCTATCTAGACCTTAATGCTGCCTAATCAGAGCCCCCAACCCAGCCTGAGAGCAGGGGGACAGACCTTTCCACAGTGTGCTTACAGGGATGCCAATCCTGCGCCCAGCTCCCATCACATTCATTACATTATGTATGACAAATCAGACAGCTTTTTCGTAATGGAGCTGCTTACGATACCGTAATGAGGTCTGGAAATGGGGGTGTTTGTACATTAATCAGGAATAAGCACTCCTGTGTTTTGTTGACCTGTCAGAGGAGCTGACACACACAGCCCCTGTTTGCAGTGCTGGGTCCTGTTTCTGAAGGATGGGAGCTCAAGGATATAATGATTTTCTGGTCAGTGGAGGTTAGAGGTGATTTTGTGCTCAGTGTAGATGCATTGTCTGGCAGAGACAATTAGCAAATGAACCACTGCCTCACCAGAGGCTTTGCAGCCTTGGAGTCCCTTCTTCCAGCCTGACAACAAACAGAAATGTGAGATGGTATCTCAGATTCCCCAAACAGGAAGCTGTTAAATCCAGCAAGAGAGCAATTCATTCCCCACTTATAATGATGCTGCTCTTACCTCTCCTTGGGGGGTATTGAAGTGTTTCTCAGAGGGTAGCAAGGGAGGTAGCTCATCCCCATCTTTCACCAGATGGAAAACCAAGTCTGCAGTCGAGCCAAGCGAGGGGTGATTCTCTGTGCAGAACTGGTTAAATTATCATGGCTCAGGTTTTGCTCCCACCAGTGACCATCACGCTGCAGACACATCATGGTGCAGTCCTCCTTCATCCCCCTTTTCAGGTTTCTTCTATGGAGCTAAGGGAAGTTTCCACTCATGAATTAATGCAGCACATATGACTTCTATAAATCTACAGTCGCTCACATTAGACATGCCTTGGTGCAACTACAAGGTACAGACAGGTACAGGTGCTTCTGCATATGTGGTCCGGATCTGGTCTCAGATGGCTTCTGTGTCAAGGGGGGTGACTTATCACAACCAAAGCTTTGGGTTATTTATTTCCTCTGTTTTCCATCATCTCCTCATGGTTACGTGCATGGTTATGTTCAGACATACATACAATAAACTGTAAAACAAAAAGAACTTGTTTCAAGCTACATTCCAAAGGGAAACTTCAGGAATTTCTACTAAATAAAGAGCTTAAACCCTTCCAATTAAACAAAGCATTGTTCTGACAGGAGTCCTCAAGTCGTGTCTTCAATAACTCAGATTTATAGGACCAGAAGTTCTGAGAGAATTGCCAGAAGGGAGAACGTTTTGAAACAAAAATTCAAGATGTTTAATCCTGAAACAATCCACACAGAACACTTAAATTTTCCCTTTTTGTCTTCCAGCCAAGAACTATTCACCAAAGTTATCTCAAGTTTATAAGTGGCTCCAGTTTTCTGGAACTCTGCTTTCCAGCAAATACCATACTCGAAGAGGTTTAGCAATGTTTTCCAGTTCCACTTTTTGTTCTCACACATGGCTGATGCTGGAGTTCCCAGTGTGAAAGTGTTCTCAAGTGCTTCTGCACAACACCAAATACTGCATCTGCAGTGCAGTGAGCGCAGGTTGTTTCCTGGAGATGAGTACGAGCTGTTGGGTGAACACCAGCACACGCTGCTCTGCACACACCTGTACACACACAGTGGAGTTGTCCCACTGGGAGAGTTGGGCTGGTTCAGCCTGGAGAAGGGAAGGCTCCTTAAGGGGAAACCTTAAAGTAGCTCCAGTGCCTAAAGGGGCTAGAGGAAACCTGGAGAGGGGCTTTAGACAAGGGCCTGTAGGGATAGGACAAGGGAGAATGGGTTTAAGATGAAAGAACATAGATTTAGACAGATGTTGGGAAAGGATTCTTCACAATGAGGGTGCTGAGGCGCTGGCACAGGGTGTCCAGAGAAGCTGTGGCTACCCCATCCCTGGCAGTGTTCAAGGCCAGGTTAGATGGGGCTTGGAGCAACCTGCTCTAGTGGAAGGTGTCCCTGCCCATGGCAGGGGGGTTGGAACTGAATGAGCTTTGAGGTCTCAACCCAAACCATTCCATGATTCTATGATTACAGACAACACCAAGTACTTCTGAAATCCCACCCATGTACACACCTGCAGTTCAGGTGATGTGGTCAGTCTGTGGCTGGCTCAGACACACTGTAGGTATAAATTAGTTCTTAAACATTTTGGTCTTGCTACCAAATAGCAATGCACCAGCAAAGCTCTGCAGTTGCAGCACTACAGCACAGGCAGAGCTCCCTGCACTGCAGTGGTGAGAGCCAGGCAAGTACCTTACACAGACTGTAGACAGAGCTTCACACCGAGACATATCTGTGTGCTCCTGCTTGCAACTCACCCTCCCTCAGTCACTACTCGCTGCTCAACAGCAGCCTACTACAGCGCTTTGTGATCCATAGGAATTTTCCATGGGATATCTACATCTGTAAGATTTACTAACCCAAACTTCTGCATAGGATATGACCTTTCCAAAAGGAAAGAGTCCTGTACTAGTTGGCCATAGATATTCCTGAGGTCTGTAGCTCACAGCCTGAAGATTGGGGACTTAGGAGCTTTCTCTGAGATTCTATTAGAGCTTCTTAATTAAAAGACCTCTTTGGGGACCTGAGTTGAATTGGAAACCATAGTGATCACTTAGGTCAATCATGCACAGAGATGATTGCGTTTAGAAGAGTGAAGGGGGAGATGAGAATGTGTGCATGTTGAGGAGCATTCAGAGAAAACAACCCCCCCCCCAAAACATCTGTCAAACCAAGGAGCATCCATGTTTTGCTAAAGAGCAGTTAGAGGATTCATGGCTTTGGGCTCACCATTCACTATTGTTAGAGACTAATGGCTGTTTTTCTTACAGCATTGGAAAACATCTTCAACGTATATCTCTGAACATTTAATCAATGGATTTGAGTCTGTCCACTCACTCAAATCCATGTATGTACATTTTCACTGATGCTGATAACTGTTACCAGGAAAGCTAAAATGCTATCTAAGCAGATGCGCTTCCAGTCATCCCACATGGGAGAAAGATGCTGTCACCAATCTACTATGAAAATAGAAATGTTCATGAATGTACAGTGGGTCCTGTAACTTCATGATGCAAAACCTAAAATACAAAGAGACGTTCAGTGTCCAGGAAGCATTTTCTGTTTAAGAGTTGAATTCCACAGTTGTAGTTAGGAAATACTCATTTGTGATCAGATAATGCTGATCAGATATACAAAGTTATTTTCTAGTTTCAACTTACAAACCATTGTAATATAGCTCCAGGGCAATGAAGTTGGTTTCGAAATCAGATCTGTTTTGGTTTCACTGGAAAGAACAGTTCCAAACTTCATTGGCAGCTCTTACAAAACAGTACAATACACCACTAATCTACTTTAGTATCATCTTTTCCTTGCCTCTCCTAGGAGGAAAATCCAAATACAAGCCATGTTCTTGTATGTCTCCACCAGAAATAAGTAACCTTGCTTCACCTGTCTTTGCAAATCACAGTGTTTGGATCAGGAGCTTTTACAGACCAGATACTTCAGTTGTTCAGCCCTCGTGTGAAACGCTTTGATTTGCTCTTGAGAAATCTTACAGTCCCAAGATGCAGGGTTCACTTATTATAACCTCCAGCAATAAATAGGACTGTTCACTTATTTCATAAGAGAGTGAAGTCTGTTGATCCATAACCTATCTAAATTAGCAGTTTCTTACAAGCTGTTCCTTTTCTAAGGTGAAAGCAAAACACCAGAGCACAAATACTGCAGGAATTCAGATCTTTCTCTCCCTGCCGCACTGATTCCTCCTCCTGCTCCCTTCTAGGTCTTCTACTTGCTTTATAGAGAGTATCTGCAAACCCCCCAGCATCCAGCCCTCCTTTCCCTGCCACAACTATTCCATGTATGATAGGTTTCATTATTCCATGCAGCCTTTCATGGAAGCTTTCCCCTCCAGGCCAAGGTTTTATTCTATTTGTATTAGTATCACCTAGAACATATCAGTGGCAGTCAATAACCTTTGCTCTCTACTGACTTGCTCTGCAGGGCTGTAATTACAGCTATAGAAGACACAAGCATGACATAGCATGCATACAGCAATATGTACCTGTCCAGCAAATGTAGAAGCAACTCTGTGCCACAGCAGCGAAATCAAACCCCACAAATACCCAATACATCAGATTTAAGCAATGTCAGTCTGCTCCAGTACTCATCAGTCACTGCCTGCTTCCATTTCCGTTACTATGTCCCTGAAATAAGGCTACCAGTTTGAAACCTACCAAAGCAGGTTTTTCCATTGCCTTCACTGCATAGTGCCATAAGTCCATGCAGTCAGCAGCAAGACAGTGACTCACCCTGACATGCATCTGCAACAGCTTCTCCCTAGTTCCCCATTCACAGCTCTCCCAACAAACGGAAGAGGCCGTCTTGGCACAGGGTGAGTTAGAACGCAGGTTACCGAGGTCACTTCATGTTTTCAGTGACTAATCACTATCTTTTGTTATTGCACAAATACTATGTACAGCTTCAGTGATGCTTTGCCACTGAAAATATCCAACCGGTGCAGGTCTCTGCACACACACTGCTTCCTGCGGCAGTGTTTGTGTGGGTTACTCTGTCCCAAGCATGCTATTCCCGATGCATCCTGTTTTTACTACTTGTGGAACTACTAGAGTTGTGTATTCCTGCTAGCAGCCTTCCCGACAGCAGCATGTGCATGTGGAGCATTGTTTGTCCAACCAAAGTAGACCTTTGCCAGAAAGTTAATCTGCTGTTTTCCCCTCATCTCCATTTGCTGCTGGAGAAATATTTTCCAAAGCAAAACATTAGCCCCTGAGCCCTGTGGACAGCCCCTGAGAAAGGCTATTCAGAGAAGCTTTCTGCTTGTAATCAACATTTGCCCATGGAAACCAAAGCCCTCTATTTCTTTTCCTTCTCTGAGCGAGTTTAGCCCTGTATCATTTGGTTCTGATTCCAAAGTCTTTGCACAGAGAGACACATCTGGACTCTTCTATCCACGGATGCAGTAAGCAGAACGAGACCTCTCATTCTGCTTTCTCTATAATTAGTATGTCCAGAGGAGCCCTTAATGTTGTACATTAATTTTCAAACCTGGAGCATGTTTTCAGATAACACAGAGAAATTACTTCAAAACAAAGCAAGGGCCTCAATAAACACAGTACCAGGAAATCCACAAAGGTTAAGTGATTTTCTACAGAGTAATTCATTCGCCTAATGAGTTTGCTGCAGACAATGCTCTCTGCAAGCAGTTATTGCGTATGTATCTTTAATTTGTGTGTTTATATAATTCATGGCAGTACAAAATAGATTTCGATGTAAAGTGTCCTAATAGATGAAGTGAGGCTATAATATTCTTCCAGAGCTTGTTCATTACAATATGCACTGGCACAGAGTCTGGAGGGAGAGGAAGCCATTAACCAACCATTAAGCAAAACAATTGCTGTCATCCTCCAGAGGGACAGGCTTTGTAAATGCTTGTGTTAACACTGTACAAAAGAGATGGGTATTCGGGTAAAATTAGAATGATAAAGGGAGACAAGCACCTCATCTTTGGTTTCATGAGGTTTGCTTGGCTAACTAACAATATCCTGATCTTCATCCTAGAGGCAGAGCTCATCCTCTCCCAGCCCTGAGCTCTAATTGTCACTGGTGAAAGGAAAAGGTGCAACAAAAAACATCCCCAGTGTTTTCTATCCACAAAGCTGAAGCACTCCCCTGTGCGTGTTTCTCAACTAAAATAGATGGCTGCGTGTAAGCAGCCACCCTATCTGCATCATTCATATTTGATGGACTAGTCAGTACAACAGATACTTCTATCCATCCCGTAAGCGATCAGAAACTAGACGCTTCAGTGTCTTGTGCTCCTCTCAGTTAACATGACTGGCAGCAGATGCCATTCTAGGCTCCTGAACATGTAACATTTGATGTAGAGACAGGAAAATTGGAGATATATTTAGTCAAATTTAGTATAACAAAAGTAACCTCCATGATCAAACCCTCCGAGGACAATACACAGGAAAGCTCTCGCCATGCTTGCTACAGCAGCCCAGATATTTGTGTTTCGGGGCTTTAGAGGCTGTATGATAACAGTATTCTTATCAGGTTAAAAAGTTACTTACAGAAAAGGTAGGACACAGCCTCAAGATGCTTTCACTCACATCAGCAGCAAAGCACAAAGGTGGTGCAGAACACCATCACTGGAGACTGTAAAGTACATCCTAAGTAGATGAGCTTGTGTTTCAAATTAGGTTTTGCACTTATGACTTCATACATCTGTAAGAAACATCTCAGCAGACTTTCAAATCTATTGGAAACCAAGATGAGATATTGCCACTTCCTTTGGCTTGGAAGAGGTGAGAGTAGCTGGTTGACATGGGAACAAATGTAGCATCCCAGAAACAGCGCATGAAGGAACACTGAGCAGATACCTGACAACAGGAGCTCCTGGCCTGGCTCAGATGAGGATTTGATGGCAGTAGTGAAATACCAGAAATTCCATTGAAATTCCATGAAACTCCATTGAAATTCCATGAAACGTATTTTGGTGAGGGTGGTCAAGCACAGGAGTGGATTCCCCATAGAGGCTGAGGAATGGACACCCATGGAAATACACAAAATCCCATCAGATAGCAACCTGCCCTGATTGCCCCCTGCCTGGTGAGCAGGGTTAGATGGGGCAGTTTCCAGATGGCACATTCAAACCTCAACCATACTGATGCTGTGAAAGGGAAGCTCACAAAGCATGGCAGAAGGTTATGTTGCCAGCGTTTGGCAGCAGGCTTTGGGGACACCATGCAGATACACCAAAAGGAAAGAGCTGCTTTTCCTTCTTCCCAGTTCCTCCCACCCCAACACACACCTTATGTCACACTGGGAGAGAGGAGAAGGCAATCCCACAGCCAGAGCTTCAGAGCTCTGAGGCCTGGAAAGAACAGGAGAGATGGAAGACCCCCTGCTTGCTTTAGGACACACATCTGGGAAGCTCCTAGAGCTCTTCCCAGCTGGTGTTTTAGTGACCATCCCTGCAGAGTAAGGGGTTAACCTCTCCCCAGCCCATATGCAGTTGCTTCACTTGTGGCCTCACTAGAGAGGGCAGCTGCAGCCCAGTTTTTAAGCCCTTGCTCTGAAGCAAGAGCTGATGGAAAGAAAACTTCAGTCTTCTCCTCTGGGAAGCAGCTGGAGAAGGTTTGTGCGAAGGTCATTCCAGTGTTATGCCAAAGGTCCGAGAAGCACCAGGCAAGCAGTCTGCTTTCCCAAATAAAGAGTTAGTAACTACATGGATATGAAACTTTCTCCTCTCATTTTAGCTAGGCTGGTCCTTCCTTATTCCTGAGGGAACGCAGTCATTTCTTGGGCATGTTTTTATACATGCCACTGAGAGACAGGAGCAGGAGACAGCATGTGCTTGCTTGTGGGTTTACAGCATGGAGCAGAGTTGCAGGGCACAGGCTGGCCATGTAAAGCCTTTGTAAACCCAGGCTTTGAGGTCTTTTGGAGCCAGCACTGCATCCAGCTTCTGACAGCCTCTTTGGTGGGTGTTGTAACGTGCCTGCAGCTAAGGTGGGAAGATCGCTGCTTTCTGTTACTAAGAATATAGTCAGGGAAACATTACCCTGCAAATCGCTTTAATATGCATCACACTGCCACATATACTTCATGACTCCATTTGCACCCAACGTGTCAGCTCAGCTCGAGCCCACCGCTGCTGCCAAGCTCCTGCAGCTACTGGCTTTTATCTCACATGCACTGGGAAAACGGGGAGAGCAGAAAACAAGAAGACTTTCCATGAGGCTTCTGCTGAGATGCAGGGATGGGGCTCGCCTCCTGCACTTGCAGTGTTGCATGGATCTACCAAAGGCAGGCTGGAAAGCAGAGAAAACTGCCCACAAGTGGAAACCCCATGACTTAAAGCTATAGGGCAGGTGGAGAATGCAGTAGGTTCAATTTTAGGTAAAAATCGGGCCAAGTCTGCAATGTGACCCATGAGACATGAGCAGCAGAGAACCACCACTGCAGAGCTCCCCTCTGCTTGTGAAGTGACACAGTGGCTGATGGGCACAAGGCAATGTGGGTGACAGATGTGCTACCGAGGTGTCTTCTAGCTACCAGGACCATACAAATGCACAGAAGCAGAAAGAAGGATGAAAAGCAAAGCTGTATCTCTCTACCTGTGCATAAGTGTGCCTTAAGTAAAGGCACAGGTAGAAGGAGTTGTCCTTTCTCTGTACTTTTCACCTCAGATGGGGAATACAGCTGGTTACTCCTCTGACCTGTTCATTCTGCCCTGCAGGAGGGGGAACATACTGCAGAACCTTGCAATTTAATACTGTTCTCTGTCTAACAAAGATTAACCTTTCTTTTGGGTGCTCTGAACTAGAGCAGGATGTTGCTAAACCTCTCTCCTACGAGTGCCTCTAGACCCAAAACTGAGCATGTGGGGATTTGTATGTATTCCTTATCTTCAACTATTGCTTAGCAACAGCCTTTAACCAAGGACATGTTTGTGAAACTGACTGGCATATCCGTATCTGCTAAGTGCAAAGCAATAAACACACCTTTCCACATTATCTCTGTTAGGATCACATATGTGGCAGATGATCAAACTGAGCAGGAGGTTATCAGTCACCTGTATCAGCTTTTAGTGGTTTTGCAGTGCTAATAAAGTGATCTCAACCTGGGTGAATCAAAGCCTTCTCACTGCAGAAAGGTATCTGTGCATACCAAGTATGCTGCAGAGGGACCAGCACCCAGCAGGACTCAGTGTGATGCAGCTCTGTGGCTGCTCCTCCCACATGGAGAAGAGCAATGTACACGTTTATCCAGCAAGCATTAGGTGTTCCCCTGACACGTTGTTATGTGTGCATATACTAATGAAGAGCCCTGTTATGGAAAAACACACCACACCATCTTAAACATGACTTTAGATACCATCTTGATATCTACCAACCCGCCTATTCTATCGAGCAGTTAATAGGGCAAAGCTTAACACCAGCATTGTACCTCAAACTGGACTGCAGCCTGCAGTCCAAGGTTACACTCTCAGTTACATTGCAGAGGACTTGTTTCCCTTCCCATCATCAGTACTTTACCACTATAAGCCACCATGCAGATGTAACGCTCATCTGTATGACGATTGTGTCCTGTGGAAAGATCACAGTGGCTCTCTAGAGATAAAGGATCATTTCCTTTGCAGAGTTTCTGTTACAAAAGAGGAAGAGATTCATTTCAGTTCATGTCTGGGCTCAGGGGAGAAAAATCAGTTTCCTGTTGCAATAGTGTGAGAGGTGATGGTTTTAAACTAAACTGTCAAGGGAGGTTCAGGCTGGATGTGAGAAAGGAATTCCTTACATTGAGGGTGGAAATACACTGGCACAGGTTGCCCAGAGAGGTGGTGGGTGAGCCATTCCTGAAGACATTCAGGGCCAGGCTGGATGTGGTTCTGGGCAACCTGATCCAGTTGAAGATGTCCCTGCTCAATGCAGGGGGTTGGACTGGATGAGCTTTGAAGGTCCCTCACAATCCAAACTGCTCTATGAGTCTATGATCCTGCCTAGAGCAGGGGTGAGGTGCATTGAACACAGGGTGGGTGGCAGCTGTGAAACACCCAGCTTTGGTGTGCAGACATGCAGGTAAGGAAGCTGCAGCCCCTCCTCTCACATGCTGTATGAAAATGGGGGTGCATGTGTGGCAGAGGTGTGATCCCCTGTGCACCAGCATCCCAGCACCTTGCAAGGAGAACAGAGTGAGAAGCAGAGTGGCAGGTTGTTCAACATCAGGTTTTCTCCCAGTTTCACAATGCCTGCTGAACTGTATTTTACACTGTTATAAGAGTTTACATCATCACCCCGAGGGCTTGGGGAGGCAGAAGGCAACCCTACATGATCCTTATCTTCATTAGCACATAGCCTGTCACACCATCATTATCTCAAAGGCCAGGCACACTGGTGCTCTGGCTGCTGCAGTGCTGGGTACTTCCTAAGACACAATAAAACACTTAATGCATGGTCAGAGCCTCAGCAAAGGAACGGAAGACCTTCAGACTGGAGGAAATATGAAGCAGTAAACAGCAACAAGCAGCATGTTAAGGCAGTCCCTATGGACAGCCCTGTTGTAAATGGTATCTCAGCGCTGACTTAAAACTGAGCAATACATCAGACTTGCAGCAGCTTTTAAGGTTTTAATCCAGGCTTTAAACGGTTCTTTTGAGACCCTTTTTAAGATGTAAGCACTTAGAAGCTGCAGTTTGGTCTGTATTACCTTAAGATGTGCTCACATCAATGGCGATGCCACCTGGACCAACCCATTTTTGTCAGGGCTGTGTAAGGAGAAGGAGCATGGTGGATTAAAACCCTTCCTGAAATCCTGACGACAAGAGGAAACAGCTCTGCCATTATCTCCTGCAGATAAATATTTGAAAGCATCTATAAAGAAAACTCAGCCATGCGTCCCCTGCTGCCTACCACACAGCTGTGCCAGTACAATGGGAGTCACGTTCAGACAAACAGCAACACAAGGAGGTTGAATGTACCATGTTCACAGGCACCATTTCTACTGAGCACTACTGTTTCATATAAATACCTGTTTATTTTAAACCCATTAGAGGATTTTTTTTCCACTACACAGTGGAAATTCCAGTATCACAGAGCACGAGGTTTGTTTTCAAAGGGGAGATAAGGAAACAGCAGAACCACGTCACCCACTCGAAGGGGAACCCCAGGGTTACAACAACAGAAACACAATGGGTGGCAAAAACCAGATCAGGTTGCAGGGTTGAGTTATTCATCAGTCTTTTACTTCCATTCAGAAAGGAGAGGACAGTGTAACTGCTTCTTAGAGACTCATTAAATCAGATCCTTTCACAGTAACCTGAGAGCAAAGGCTATTCCTGAACCCGACACAAGTCTTTGGTGGACAATAGCTGAAGTGTTGGTGATGGGGCACAAGCATGCAAACTACTGACTTCCCCACACTGGGGCAAGCAGGGTGGTTGGAGGGCTTCAGAACCTCTCTCCTCTGGCAGTGGTAACACACTGCTGACCACCTAGCTAATACCCCTGCAAGCAAGGAAAGGGCCAGGCTGGCTGCACCATTTGGACTTCATGCCTTTCCTGGACTAGCACAGGTTTCCCTGGACAGACCTGTCCCATCAGCAGCTTGGTTGGTGGATCTGACATGGTGCAGTAAAAGCACATCAAGAAACCTTTGTGTTTCCTGATGCTAAGGAAAGGCATATGATTTATCTGCCTAGAAGGCCATGTGGGTGTAATCAGACTGTGCTACATGCATTGTCCCAAGCATTCAGATGGAGCAGGGAGCAATCTATTACTTGCAGGGATTAACATAAACTGTGGTGTCAGGCAGCCTGCATGCTACAGGTGCTCACAACTCAGAAGCAGATGTCTGCCTAAGCAATCCCCTTCCTTTGGGTGCAGGTTGCTCCCAACCTCCATTGGAGCAGTGACCTTTAGAACTATTGAGATTTCAAGAAAGTCCAAAGTCTGATCCAAGATTGGATTCCCTCTGATCTAGGAGCTGTAAAGCCACAGGAGCCTTTCTCCCAGTGTTTACAACCTAAGCAGGTCATTCCTGAGCTTGCCAACAGAGAATGGGGGGCTGAAACACAAATTGTGCTCCCTTAATACTGACACAGAACTGCAAGGAAGCATGTAGAACCCAGCAGCAAGTGCCTTCCCTTGCCCCTTCCCTTTGTGCTGCCAACATGGCAACTGGGCACAGGCAGAACCAGTTGATATGCTCTAGACCACATTAATTTCAGTGTCTAAAAAGGCTCCCATGTGCTTAAGTGCAGTAAACCACTCTATTTTATCTCATATCCTCAGTTACTGATTACCAGGACCAATAACACCACTACAGATATTCCACAGGCTGTAAAGACATCATTCATCCCAGGGACAGGAGCATTTACCAGTCCCACCTGATACTGGGGACAAGCCAGCTCAGGGATTCCCCAACTCTTCTGAAGTCTTCCTGAAGCAAGGAAAACCAGGAGATATTAAAGCTTTCTGCTTTGATTTGTCTCAATAAGAGAGGTTTATGAAGCCTGTTAAGGATTCATAAACTCTTCCACCCCTACATCTCTCCATTTATCCTTACTTCCCTTTGAGGCAGGTACACCCATCTGCTCCACCCTCCTCCTGCCATGTCTTTCCATAAGGAAATGAAACAACACACAACATCATTTTCCCCTTGGGTGTATCGGGGACCCACCTGCATTCCTGGCTATGTGGAAAGCCCCACACCAGCCAAGAGGAACTTCAGGGGTGTGAAGATTTAGGAAAGCTGTGATAGAGACGTGAAATAAGGGAGAGACGTTTCTGTGATGCCATGGGCAACCCCCAGCCACGCTCACCTTTCTGTTCCCAAGGGCATCTCACCACCCTCCGGATGGCAGCCCAAGGACACCCCACACTGCAGCAATCCAGCTTTCTTTTCTTGCCATTTCACTGGAGTACCAGCCTGATACGGGTCATTTTCACCACTGCTAAGAGAAGAGAAGGATGCAAACATCAGCTGAGACAAGAAGGGATGTTATCTCAGCAGATAGACCATTTCCTTGCACAGCACACCAGTACAAGCCCAGGCACAGCTAGCATCAGTCAGCAGATGAGGCAGCCATACACAGGACACCAGAGACATCAGATAGATTTGACCACCAAATGAAGAACAGAATTTTCCACAGCCTCTCAAAAGCAGCTCAGCATCTCCTGAGTGAGTGACAGACACAGCTTTTCCTGCCTGAGGATCAGAGAAGGCTGCATGGAGACCTCATAGCAGCCTTCCAGTATCTGAAGGGGGCCTACAGGGATGCTGGGGAGGGACTATTCATTAGGGACTGTAGTGATAGGACAAGGGGTAATGGGTTAAAACTTAAACAGGGGAGATTTAGATTGGATATAAGGAAGAAATTCTTTACTGTGAGGGTGCTGAGGTACTGGAATGGGTTGCCCAGGGAAGCTGTGAATGCTCCATCCCTGGCAGTGTTCAAGGCCAGGCTGGAGAGAGCCTTGGGCAACATGGTTTAGTGTGAGGTGTCCCTGCCCATGGCAGGGGGTTGGAACTGGATGATCTTAAGGTCCTTTCCAACCCAAACCATTCTATGATTCTATTATTACCGAGAACATACATTGGGAGCTTATATATCCTGGTTTAGGAAGCCTGGCCCAGTTAGTTTCACTTGCTCAGTTAATTACTTCACCTAAGTGGGAACACAGCACACTGCACACTCCTATGAAAAAGTCATTATGATTTTTTAGGACTATTTAAAGAAAACGACTAAAAACCAAAAGGTAACTAAAAAAGGAGAACTTTACATCTCTATGACATGTTCAGTCCTACAGATATCAGGAAAGATGGTCCTCACACCTTGCCAGGCTGACCTCTAACTGAAAACAACTTGGGTTAGAGAGCGTTTCTGCAATGGTTAGAGCCAGCACATGGAAAGAAAGGCCATTCCTGATTTTAAATGGCTGAACTGGTTTCCCCTCGAGCCCACATGCTTGAAACCAGTTTCAAAAGGAAACCATCTGGAATAGTTCAGCTCAGTGGATGAAGATTCAGTGTAGAAGGAGCACTTTAGCACAGAGAGCACCACTCCTGCCAGAGCTGCTTCCTCAATAGACACATAACACACACATCTCTCTGAGCACAGATATTCCCACTGAAGTCAATACTTTGAATTATACTTTGACTTAAAATAATCCTAAAATTGGGCTAGAAAATAAAACTTCCAGTATTTGTACCCGCTTCTATCAACAACAACATCCCCTTACCTTTAGAGCCTTCTTTCCTGGTTATCTTTCACAGCTTCTTGTCCTGCCAGAGGGATGCTCTGTTTTTATAAAGGAATTTGTTAGTTGCTTCCCCCCTTCCCTGAACACTCTTCCTTGTCCTGAAACTCATGGCCTGTAACTCCCTCTTTGCTATCCCAATTGTGTTGTTATCCCTCCAGATGGGTAGTGAAGCCAAAACACCAAAGGAATAAACGTGTTGCCCAAGTGCCGGCACCAATCTCCTCAAAATCAAGGGCTAAGTTTGAGATCCAGGATAAGAGTGTACTCATTTTAAGAAGCAAGCACCCGTTTGGCACCTTATTGGCAGAACTAGTGACCAGACCGAGGCACATTATGGGCCAAGGGAGCACAACAGGTCACTCTACACAAGCAATGCACCAGTTTGGGATCCCTGGGCTCTTGGATAACTCAGTAAGCACAAACTCTTACTTCAGTTACTTATATTTTTAAACCTATGTTCTTTTACTCATTCCTCACTCCTGGAACTCAGTGGTGCAGGATTTAATTCTTTGGCATCACAAGGATTTCCAAGCCAGATCCAGTGTTCGCCAAGGCATCTATTACAGTACCAGGGCCAACATGTTAATGAGTCTGTGAAGAAAAAACAGGCAGCAACAATTTAAAGGCATTCCAAAAGAAACTCTATCTTCCAACAGAGAAATAAACTTTCTCCCCACAGGATTTACAAGCACTGATCCACTGAAGAGCTGCGCACAGGGAGCCTGGAGCGAAATTCAATGTGAAATAA
This sequence comes from Melopsittacus undulatus, assembly GCF_012275295.1. Classification (NCBI taxonomy): domain Eukaryota; kingdom Metazoa; phylum Chordata; class Aves; order Psittaciformes; family Psittaculidae; genus Melopsittacus; species Melopsittacus undulatus. The sequence continues at coordinate 114,337,458 of NC_047529.1, forward strand.
TCATAAACCATCTAATTGTTATTATCCAAGCTGAAAAGTGATGCAAGTAAGCAAGCACAAATAAAAGACATTGGATTTCTTTTTAAACTGTTTGGCTTTAAATGTGCAAAGCCTTATACATATAACACTCCTAGGTCTATATAGGTATGTAAGGATTTTTCATGTTAGCTTGAATTTTATAGGATTACAAAACAGAGTGTAATTGGAATAGGACATTGAAATAAGATAACGACCTCCTGCAGCTTCAGAAATTAAGAAGAAAGCAAAGCTGTGTCTATATTTCCTTCTTCAAGGAAGAAACAAATGTACTGTGATGATTCTTGTCCCTGGAGAGAGAATCTTTGTGCTGCATTTTGTAGTTCTCTAAATAACATTCATCAAACAAAGGGCCATTCAGAGGTGCAGGGTACAGCACATGCTAATTGGTCCCAGGGCTAGCCTGAATATCATGACACCTGTGAGAATTTAAGGCATAGCTGATAAGGAAGTCTTCATTGTTCCTACACTCGGATAAACTGAAACCAGTCTTGCCCTTGTTCATATTTCCTTCTCACAAATGGCTAAGTAGTCCTAAGCCCATTGTCACTGAGTTTTATCATCTCTGGATGAATATCCCTATGGGCATTGCATTAATCAAGATGCTTGCTGTTCAGACAACTTTATGTAGAAGTTACATCAGAAAAACAATGATGAGTAGGAAGATGAAATCAATCTACAAACAACATTTTCACATGTGTGATTTTGGTCTTTACCTTTTTTTTCTTGTTTTTATTATTTTTTAAACTTACTATGATAATGGTTTACTTGAAGTGCTTGGTCTTAATTACAATAAACATCTTTCCATGTCTGTACAGATGGGAAATGCACGGGAACTGCATAGAACCGGATGGTTTAAGTTCGTCATCTGTTCATCACTTGATAGAGATCAATATAGATTAGAGGTAAGTCTGTTTATCCATATTCATTTCCAAAACCCAAAATGATATGCAACAGATTTATAATTAAGCAGAAGTGATGATGTTTCTGTACAGCTTAGTTAAATGGATTTGCCACCATGCATTAGAAAAGAAGCTATAAAAACAGACCAGATGTTGCATTGCCCACACACACACACACTCTGTGCTGCAATTTGCATTAAAGTCCTACATCATAAATAAAACTTTAGGTCCAAGTTTCCTAACCTGGGGGGGGGTCTATTATTAGTCCTCTAAACCCATACTGGCCACCCAAATAAGGTGGATTCATTCACAGAGGGGATGAACAACCCCAGCTAGGAGTAAAATCTGAATCAAATTTACACAGGGGCTTATGTGCCTGAACACAGCAGCAGCTTCAGGTTCCTAAGCCTGCTGAGCTCAAAGCTTCTCATGTTAGCCCAGATATTCACAGTTCTGCCACAGATGAAACCAGCTGAGTCACAGCACTGCAAGGCCTATCTAACAAGTGAGCTGCAGCAGGAATCCTGCTCAGGGTGTCTTGCTCTGCCAAATCAATGTAAGCCCTCCCAAGGGGCATATGCAGCCTCCCTTACTATACAGTGGAAAGTCAGCTAAGGCAGAACTTGGCACTTCTTCTGCATGTCTCACTGCAGTGGTTGCAAGGTTTGCTTTCATAACCCTATCCTGCCGGACTGGAAGCAAGGATTGGACTTGGTGGGAATACTTGGTTGAAAGCAGGATTCAGCCTGAGGTATAAAAGAGACAGGTTGTGTAAGCCAAAGGAAAGCATCCGAGACTCAAAGACATAAAGAAGTATCTTCTGCATTCAAGACTGATATCAGCTTGTCTGGCAAGCATTCCACCCTGTTTACTGAGTGAGGACACAAGAGGACACTGCTGCCATGATCCTCATCTCTCAGTTGCTGAGCAGAATGAGACCTTGCAAGTGATATCCTCACCTCACACAATGTGTGTTTCATCACTGTCTTTGGTGGAGTCAGGCTTTCATAATATCCCATGTTTCATTCACAACGAAGCCATAGAGGTTATCATGAGGCAGAGATATCGGGAGATAGCCCTCACGTCATGGAAAAGGGGAGGCTTGGGCAAGGATCTATTAAAGTCAACATTACACATCTGCTTCCATGGGATGCTCCTCTTCTCCAGTTATTAGCCACAGTGAGTAAGTGTGGCAGGTGAATCACAGACCTTAACATTGCCCATTAACAACGAAAGCCATTTGGAGTTAGGTAAATGCCCTTCAATTGTATTCTTTAACATATGTAGCTCACTATTTTGAGCACTAGTAGCCGTGATGTGAATCATCTCAACACACTGAAGGTTTGTTTGTTGCCATCTCATCCTTTTAAATAAACAGCGTGCTTAATAGCTCTGAGAAACTACAAGATGGCCCCAATCAAGCAGTAAGGAACCAGCACAGATGCTGGTAGTGGTTTTGCTTCATGCATTTGGTTTCCTGGCTTTACAGAGTGCTGCTGCACATCCAGCACATCCTCAGTGCAGCTCATAGAATGAGCATGTAACCAAGGGAAAGCATTCTGCAGCCTATATGCCAAATTATCATTTCCAGAAGTAAAAGGAGGTAGTTATTTCTTAGTTTGGAAGTCTCTAATTCCCAACTAGCTCCTTAAAGGAATATCTTAATTGTTGAGCCCTCCATACTACTTATGGCTTTTTACTGATGCAAGCACTTGAAAAGAAACCAATGCCCAAGGAAGAAACTCCTTATGAGTACTGGTTTCAGAATAAGAGGGTATTTAGAAGAAACTTCAGCAGTTAGTAGCTCACTGTATGCCAGGATTTAAAAGAAGAGCCCAAGAACATTGTTAGCCTCTCTAGGTACCTAAATACTCTTTTTTCCCCCCTAAAACCTGTCCTTTAGTCTGTTAGATTGATTAATGGAACATTTCTTGTTGTGAATAATTCAATGCAGTGGAACAGTATTCCAATCTCAGTTGATTATAAATTAACACTCATTTTAACTGATGCAGACAATAATGCCAATGTCATAGCAAATACATCATCAGGCGTTACATATGGATGCTGTAATGTAAACAAGCTGAGAACTCCATTATCTGCTGGTGCATCACCACCAAGTATTTCATCATTGTTTAGACTGCATTCAGATTGCACAGAAGAACTTGTTACTTATAAACAGTAAATGCAGCTGTTTTCTTAAGTATAATTAGCAACAGAAAGGAGGATTTCCTTCGTTACCAGTTGAAACACTCGGGGCATTGGAAAATATCTTCCCTGGACTCCCAAGACAGGACATACTTCCCTCCAACAAGTAAAGAAGTTAGATTGAGGAGAAAGGCCTAAAAGACTGATAAATAAAGTCTTGGTTTTATGTTTTCATATAGAATCAAAGGAAAACACAACTGCTCACAGTGCTGCAGACAATAAACCTTTACCCCTTGGTGTTGTGAATGACTGGTGGGGCTATAGACCATTATTATGTTACTTTCTTGCTTCTCCCACTCCAGGGAGTTTTAGTCACATTTTGTGAGTTAGCACATTCCCAGAGCAAGGAAATGCTGCCACATTCTTTTCCCATCCTTAGAGCAAAATGCTGCCTGTCATCTTTATTTACCACAGCCCTCCTGCCTTTGTTCATTGAACAGCCAGAGCTGCTGCAGGGCTCAGTGAGGTTCTTCTGCTCATCTCTATAGAATTGTTTAACCTGTGGGCTTTTAATGCACAAAATGAGATCTACATTTTCCAGAGCAGGGATACAAACAGGTATTTCATTCATGAGATACTCTGATCCCTGCTCTTCATTCACAGAAATAAATGCAAGGTATAAAATCAATGTAGACTCATCCTGTTGAGCTGAAGTACTTTTGCATATATAACAGATTCCGGCCTCACTTTTTCTTTTGGTCACATTAAAAAGTATATTTCTGATTAGACTTGAGAGATGCTGGTATAAAACTCTCCCATTGTTTCAGCATCTCCTGTTATTTAGAATCATAGAATAGTTAGGGTTGGAAAGGACCTTAAGATCATCCAGCTCCAACCCCCCTGCCATGGGCAGGGACACCTCACACTAAACCATGGCACCCAAGGCTCTGTCCAACCTGGCCTTGAACACTGCCAGGGATGGAGCATTCACAACCTCCCTGGGCAACCCATTCCAGGGTTGGTGGAGAGCTAACTAGGAGCAGTATTTAGGATTGCTCCTCTTGACATGAAACTGAAGTCCTATCCTTATCACTTGTTTGTAGACACAGGCAGTGTCTACTCCATAACTCAAACTTTCATCTACACATTCCTATCTAATTTTTAAGGCCAAACTTGAGATTTCTGCAATCAAAGCAATCAAAAGCAGTCCAGAAAAAGCATTCCTAGTTATATTGGGAAGTTGATCTCAGCTATTAAGAAAATGTATCACAACTGTGTGGGGAGAAAAACCACTGAAAATAGCCCTAGCATATTCTGTAATGCATTTTCTTTGTATTTAGATGTTTCTTTCTAATAGCCAAGTAGGTTTTGGGGTTTTTTTTACTGGGAATAGAGCTGGAGCCTACATTTTTTAATAGATTATTCAACCCTCAATCCTGTTCCAAACCAAAAGCAAGTAATGACTTTATAGCCATAGCAGATGTAGGTAATAGGGGTCAATTATAACAGCTGTGCCTGCTTCTCCACAAGTTTTAGGTGATGACGCCCATCTTGAACAAAAACATACATTTTGCTGTACAAACCAAGTGGATTTTGGAACACTCAACTAAAAAACCTCAGAAACTTCCACTAGCCAATTTTGAGTTAAAATCTTCCATAAAAGGCTTTCAAATTTGTCTCCAGACAAAAAAAAAGACTAACAAAACAAAACCCACCACAAACCACCCAACTTGGTCTTTAACAGCTGTGGTCCAACCTAAGCCTATTCATAACCATGAGGTAGGGTAATGTATATGGATTAATTCTCCCTGCTCCCCTCCCTTATTTTTGATTGTCAGGTTTAGTCATGCATAAAAATGAGGCTTTTGTGCAGTCACAACATCTCATGTTTTTTTCATGTAGTGCTTCTTTTTGTTTGTCTACAGACAATGATGGTGAAATTTGGGCTTGTGCAGGTAACAGGACATCAGATTTTGACATTTGATAAGTAATTAACTAAAGGAAAGACCAGCTGTTAAGAAAATGCACACTGACAACATGTAGATGATTTAAGGACAATTCATGATCCACATAATATCCATTTAAATCTGATGTGCCACGAGTTGCACAGTAGAAGAATCACATTATGTCTTTCCTTGCAGCCTAACAAAGAGATAGCCTTCATCAGTTTGAATATCTGAATGTGCCATCAGATACTACTATCGTTTAGGATGGAAAGCTCAGACTCCTGTATCCTAAAGAACAACTTTATGACTAATAGTAAAGACAAAATACAATAAATAATTACAAGAAGCAAGCTTACTGGATTGCTTTCCTAAACTTCAGCAGCATTTTCCCTAGCTTTTTGTCATCATTTTTCTCATGTCCATTATTTAGAATAAGAGATCAGATAGACCAAAGTTAGTATGTTTGAAATAAAAATGAACATCAAGCTAAGAACAATACTATGGACAAGGCAGAGAAGAGGATAGAAGAAAAAGCAATATGGGAAAAGCATGATGCAGGTGGCAGATGACAAAGAAAAGAAGGCTTATGAATGAAAAGCATTCTGAAAAGTCAGCTGTCCAAAACAGACCAGAGTTTTGGCAGATCTCTCATGCACAATTACCATTACCTGCACAGCTGATAGACCACACTGATACTGACTCAGTGCCCATTCAAAGGACTACCCACAAAAGCAGATTATTAGATTTCATAATATAGATGGGAATAAACCATTTTGCTTCTTTAAAGATACCTTCTCAAGGCTCTCCTTACCTGGATGTTAGCCACAGTGCTTAGAATGATATTAATAGATCTCTCTTGGCTCTTGAAGCATTTTGACCTCAGCTGGCTGTGGTAGTAGGTAAAGCATGTGCCAGCCTACAAGCTAGCCAGCACATGCCGCACCCTGTCATTACAAATACTGCCATTCCCATTCTCCAACCACTCCATTGACGGGTTACTATTCTAGGACAAGGATTTAATTGCTGATAGTTCATAATAACTATGAAGTATGCTGTAAAAGAGATACAAGCAAGAAGGTACAAGCACTTTAATACCACTCCCAATAGCCGCAGATTGAAACAGGCTTGCAGCAGCTGCCCAGAGAAGTGGCAAGGTTTGCTATGGTGCTGCTATGCTGCAAGAGACATTTCTAGATACATTTGGCAGAGTCAGATATTCCGGTCAGAGGGAAATAGAAACAAATCCATGTTTCTGGATGTTGTTATGCCATGTGGGAATGGTTCTGGAATTATTTGTGTTTTCTCCTTCATCAAAGAAAAGACCAATAGGTCAGGCAAGGCCACAGGGGAGACAAATTACTTTCTGCTTTTGGAATGAGGAAGAGCAAGAAGGTTTCCTGCTGAACTCAAGTTTCTGATGTGTTAGGGAAAGTAAGCAGCAGAGCTACTGAAGGAAGACAGTCACAGACGTAAACCACGACAAGCCAATGTACCACTGAAGGGGTGAAACAAGCACTGCAGTGACTGAGCACTACAAAGACAAGCTTCAAAGCTTTGCAGAAGTGCTTGAGGCAGAAACCTCACAAGTATGACAGCTATAACCTGTCATAACTATGGAGAAGGGAAGAGGGTGCTGAAGATAGAGGATGAAAACAGCCTTCTGGATGGTGTCAGCCTGCACTTCTGGGATCATGCTGGTTCTGACTCTCATCATCAGCTGCAAGGCTGTCCTGAAACAAGGCAGATTCAGAGAATGAGTTAGGCTTTCAGTGATTGACAGTGGGGAAGGGGAAAAGCATAATCAAATGGGTTTTGGAGGCCTGTGACCTTCTCATTGAGCTAAATCAAGAACTGCTGTGGCTTCCTTGAGTAACAGCTAAGGAAAGATGGGGCCCTTATTTGTAAGCTTAGCAAACTTGACTTAGGGATGATTAGTTAAGAAAAGGTGATTGATGGGAATGACATTTTCTTCATGGTCATGAGTCCAGGGAAGAAAACCTCAAAACAAACCCCCCAAAACAACAAAGAGGAGCCTTTAATCCTGACAATCACAGATCTCCAGGATCATCACTATTAAAACCACTTCGAATATTGAAACTACAATGAGTGTTGGAAATACGGAAGTGACAAAAAAGATATTCTTGTACATGGAGAAGCTGACACTTAGCAACAGACATGAGTGTTAACAGCATAGAGCTTTCTCCTAACAGTTAATACCAGGATAAAAAACACATCTGGAAAGTAGGACTTGTGTATATTCTGCTATGTTTATAATTCAGAGTTAATATAGAGCTCAGAGACATTGCTTTTACAAAACCCTTTTCCTGACTGTAACTGTATTTTAAGCCATTCACAGGATGTTAATGCACATTTATGAAATTGAAAAGGTAGTCCCCATTGACAGCAGCACCGCACTAGTGCATCAGGTTGTATCATCATTATAATGATGACATTTCAAAGGGGAGCAGTTGCTTATGAGATTACTTTGGGTATATGATCAAAAACCTGAGCATGGATGCCATTTATAACTAGTGGTTAGCTTGAGGTCAAACAAGAATGTTTCTGGCACGGAACAGTTATGTAGCAAGATAAACAATAAATGTAAAGCTGTTCTCCATACCAGCAGCCAAACAGGGCTGGTCTGTCAATAAAGCACACCAGATTCAGGCTGGAATTCCAAGGCTGCAAGTGCAGGTCTAAAGGGTGTTGCAGATCATTGGTTGCAAACTATTGTATAATAGCAGGAGGTATAACTCATTCAAGGGTTGCTGTTTACTTAGAAAAGCTCTTCTACAACAATAGGCCACCTGGCACGGAACAGTTAATGAGATCCTAAAGGATTTTCAAAGCAAAGGTTAGTATTTACTTAACTGACAAAGTCTGTCCCATCACAATTTGTATTAATACAGTCCTTGCTATACTTTCCAATAAGCACTAAGGTACTGTACTGATGGTTATTTTACTTCTTAAAGATCCCTTCTCTTCTGAAACTATGAATGTGGCAGATAAAGCATAAATCATTTGTTTTGCAGGATAAAAAAAACCCAACTTTGCTCATTTCTATTAGCTATCTATAAATTACCAGTACCTTGAGATCAGCAGAAAAAGACCTGCCTACAGTGAGACATACAGGCAAGACCAGGGCTGAGTTAGGCATGAATTCCTGGCAGTCAGAGGGCGAAATGCATACAAATATTATCGCTGCTGGTTCTGGCTTTAAAAAAGGACATTAGCAGCTGTAATAAATTGCCTTTTCCAGCAGGAGCTCCTGTACTTGTATTTGTGTATATGTGTTTTCCTGGAGTCATTCCCAAGTATCTGTCAAAGGCTCTCTGGAAGCATGTGTTAATAATGTGTTAATAAATATTCTGCTTATAAATGATAAGAAGGTCATTGTCTGCTGGAGTTCACCCCACCTCCCAGCTTCCAGTCACAGACAGATCCTCAGATCTCATAAAACACCTCGGAAGGGGCACGTTGTCCTTGAGATGTACCCGATTATGCCAATCTCAAGGGGGTCCCAAAGCCACAGACATGTTGAGGGAAGCAACACCCACATCTTCCTCTTTCAGCTGACATGCAGCTGAGTGCTCTCTGCAGTGTTGTTTTCACTTTACAGCTGTGCTGGGGGAAGAGCAATCTGCCAGGGCTCAGCCTACTCACTGCCTTCTTTCTGCCAAGCCTGTTCCATAGGGAACATGTGGGCAGCAGCCCCTCAACTCGCCGGAGGAGCAGGGCTGCTGTTCAGCCATCCCTTAGGTGCCCTTGTCCTCAACAAGTGGCTGTGCACAGGGCACTGATGCCATAATGAAGCTATTAATAAGCAACAGTGATGGGTTCTAGTCAGACCATATTGAGTTTTGAAGCACATTAAGTCCTTTCAGTTTAAGGGCAAAGACTGCCAGTTTGGGCTGCTTGGTTATGAAGTTAATCAGGAGAAGATACCGAATACGTTTTGACATTTCACCTGCCCTGTGAATTACCACCTTCCTTCATTACAAGCAGCCAGCCAGAATCACTTGCTGTTAGCCCAATGGTTTTCCTTTTATGGTTTACAGATTTTGTGGCTAATTGTGAAGAAAGCCATTTTTGGAATGCCTGGGCAGTACAAGCGTGAATCACAGCAAGCCATCACTTCTGTCTCTCAACATATATCATGCAACTATTTTCTTCCATCCCTTTTGTAGTACAGTACATTCTACATTGTGAATCATTTTCATGCAAAAATAGAAACCAGCAATGACTCTGCGTTCGCTTCACAACAGAGGAGCAAGAGCTGGCATTCCATAATTAAAGCACCAGATTTACTGGTGTTGTAATGAATTGCTTCAGGTTTGGGTGTCAGCGAGATTAACAGACCCCTAAACACATTTCCTAATAAAATATGATTTAAAATTCAAATGATGCTCATTAGGGAAGATCCAAAATAACACACAGATATACTCAGAGCCTTGTCCATGTTGGATGTTGTAATGCTTACTAATGTCATACCTCAAAGTAAAAGCTGCTATCCACAACACTGAATTAGGTGCCTATCAACCCTACCAAGTGAATGAGGGGAATTAAGTACTTGGGAATCCAATTTACAGTCCACAGCACACTGGGGTGCGGGAGGTGAAATGCTTCAGTCAAGCAATACTTTGTCTGTCTGTCCCACAGGTCCTACCTGTTGCACGCTGGTTCTGCTCAGCCGTGTCTCCCGGACATGAGCCACTTGGAGCCAGGAGCGTAGTCCTCATCAGCAGAGTGCCAAACCTGATCCAGTAATCCTGCTGGGAGGCTGGGAGCATTAACTCATGCTTATCGCCACCCTAACACGGCTGCTCGGCTTCTCTCCAGCCTGGAGCCTGCACCTGCTTGGGATGTGGGCAGAGAAAACCCAAGCTTTCCCACAGAAGATCATGGAGGGATGCCCTTAAGGTGCCATACTCAGGTCATGCAGATGTCCAGTTTGTGAAGTGCGGTACTGGTTGGAGACTTCACTGTTTCCCAGCTGCTCAGCATGGCCCATTGTCTAGTTGTGCTGGAAGAACCAGACTGCAGTAACACTCCCATGTCCAACTCAGCAAATTCAGGCAGGTGAAACAGCTTCTTCATCTCAGCAACTCAGTGATCGCCCCTTCTGTAATAGTCCAGTCTTGAGCAGTCCTCAATGAGAATACATCAAACCGGCTTTTTTGTTGTTCTACTGCAAGCTGTGTGAGTAGAGGGCTCTTCAGATGGGACACGGAGCTCGCTCAGAGTTACAAGGGTTGGTATTGCCTGTGCAACAATAGCTGGCACTTTCATAAACAACATCCAGAATACTGTGAGTGACAGTAAGATGGAGCTGCAGTGGCCTTGAGCTTGCCCTCTTGTAGTAAATCAAGAACTGTGCTACAGAGGCTGCAGAAGTCATGCTACTACTGAAGTGACTGGGATCAGTTCTGGGATCAGTTCTGGGATCAACCTCAATACTGAAAGGGCTGAAGGCATCTGAAATTTGATGGAATTGTAATTTAAGCAAGAAAGGAGCTTTACAAATCATGTTTCTACCACACAGACATAATGTGCATCCAATGCACTCACTCCTGCTTTCAGCTACCGAAATATTCGTACTTTGGCTCATCTACAATCTGACTCTGTCTTAGCCACACAGCCAAAATACACCTCCTTCTAGATCTGGCAGATACTATTAGCTCTTCTAAACCCTTACAAGGGTATTAAACTAAATGCTTTTTATCTTATGTATTTTTAGAGGATGGCTGGCAATAACAGCAATATATATTGCCCTTCACTCTGCATACCATAAAGGGCCTTCAAGACTTACTAGTCACAAAGAACAAGTGGTTCCGTAGCCTTCTGAAGACATCCTGGCCAAAACCCTGTGACCATGACCAGATGTGTCACCTTTCTTCCAGCTGCAGTCTCGTTGCCATTAAAGATTCCTGCAATACAGTTCTTCACAAACTGCTTACAAGCGGGTGTGCTACACAGTACACAGGCCACAGGCATAGGAATAAGTGGTCATAAGGGTAACAGGATCTCAGGCACCAGCTCAGATGAAGTTACTGTGGGTTGTTAGTGTGGTTATAGATGAGCATATTGTGCCTTTCTGCAATAGTTACTACCCCCATATAATACTCACCATGAAGTAAAAAGAAGATAAAACAGTCAGTGCCTCAACAGCTTCAGTGCAAAGTCTATTGGTTTACTTTTGATTTTGCTTCACCTGCAGTTTGAAGTAAGGAGCAATAAGCAATAGATAAGGACTGCAGCAATAAAGCACCTGAGCTGGGCACACATTCTGCTCTGCTAGCTTTGCCATGGAAGGGAGGAACCTCCAAGGCAAGACCATCAGGCAATAGCTGGGGGAAGTAACTCCTTAAGGCAGCACAGACATTCACTGGATCCCATATTTCAGTATATCTAGTCTATCAGTGTGAGTCTGCCCAAGTGAGGCAGCCCCTCATCACCCCAGCTGAGCTGGTGTCCAGAGGGCTAAGCTGAAGTACTTCACATGTGCTCAGGCCATACATCCAGCTCCCGTGCCTCAAAAACACAGGGCAATTTATGTATGTTTTGCATTTCAGATGGCCATGCATATTGTATTAGTGGAAATATTCATTTGCATAGTACTTACTGGAATGAAGTACATTTTTGAGGACCTCCTGATAGCAGAACAAACAGCTTGGACTTTGAGAAAGAAGAAATTATAGTGAGTTTAGGCACTGTGGGCACTGTTTCTGGATTGGGTGTCTATTTCAATAGTTTCTATCAGTTTTTACTTCAAAAATAGCTAGTTTTCATTATGAATGCCCTCAGGCAGCACAAGTGGATTTACTGTAAAATGGAGGACCTGCTTATATGACTGAGCACAAACAAGCCAGAGTGGGTTATTTTTTCCTCAAACTGGCTGGATTTTAGGCAGCTCTAGCCCAAAAGATGTGTAGCCACAATGATATCTACCTGCACTGTGTGTCTGCATAAGCAGACAGCCTTTTTAATTCCAAGACACTGAATAGGGATAGCCTCTAGGGTAAATGCAGCTGAGTTCATGCTTGACTTTCAGCACAGGCTTCACCATCTTACTGATGTTAATCACACACTTAAATGCTTTATTCAATGAGGATGGAACTAAGCATATCCATAAAAATATGTTGTATAGGGACCTACCCCACAGATGGTCAAGATATCAACTGAGGGCTTGATCTGGATACCACTGAAATTACTAGTTCAGTGGCCTTTAGTTGAAGCATATAAATGGCAGTCACAGGTGTGCTTCAATGTTGGGATACATAAATCAGTTTTCTATCATGTAATTTTCATCTCATTTACTTACATGCAAACCTGGGAGTCAAAAGGACTTAGCATTGTGCTGTAGTATTAATATCCTGGAAGGAAAAGTCAGCACAGATGGGAGGATGAGAGGACCTTCAAGCCACTGATTCTTCTCATACTCCCAACACCACAGAGAACAGTATGGTGGAACTGAAGGTAGAACCTGACTCACAAGTATGGCACATTGTTTTGCACAGGTATTATTCAAAGTTGGGATCTTGTTTAAGCACAGCTGCCCATAAACCTGAGGCCCCAACACCTTTTCCACAGTGTTAGTTGTAATTGAATATCTCACAGAAATGCTCTGAATAGTGGAGGATGTTTGGGAAAAAATAAGATTAAAAAACACATTTTCAAGGAAAAAAAAATATATAGGTGGCAAAATCCAAAAGCCTCTTGAGTAGGGTAATTTGAGTTTAATATCATACTCCTCTCTGCAGGGTAGCTTGACTGAATGGCTTAAAGTTCATGAGCCACTTTTCAAGCCCAACATCACTGAGATTCCTGTGCCAAAGAGCAAGTAAGTCTGGAATAGGGCTTCCTGGCTAGGATCTGCTTTGGGGCAGACAAGATGGGCTCTCCCCATGAGTGAATTACATACATGTACCATGAGCAGTATTAAGCATCTAAACTAGAGCTGTTTTCTGCCTGGCAACAGGTTTACATGGGCTGTATTCCAAGGTTCTCTGCAGGTGCCCTGAACAGCCTGCTAAGAGGTTCTTCTAACCTGAAGAGGTGCAAAGCTTTGTTGCTGGGTACCTATCATAGCATGGGGAACAGGAGACTGTGTCTACTATCTCAAGCCCAGAGATTCAGGACAAAAGTACTGCCCAACAGGATATGGAGAAGACAACTTTTGAGCAGATGAGAGCAGCTCTGTTTGTTAGCAAGATGAAGTTACATGCAGGTTTATATTGGGACTGCTTGCATCCACAAAGGGGAGACTGGTGGTAAGAACTAAGGAAATGGGATGAGTATGTGAAAATGTGGATCTTTGGCTACACAAATCAAATTTTGCCTGAGGGGAATAAAATATATATATATATATATATATATATATATACACACATACATATATATATATATTTCCTATACATGAAAATTGTGAAAACACAGAAGCAAAACATTCTGAGGAACATATTTTAAAGCTCAGGTGAAGTAGACAATACAGGTCATGTATTACCTACAGAACAGCGATCCCTAGAGCCTTCACCCACTTACATTCTGAAAGCAAGTTGCAGCTATTGTTTCTCTCTCCTACGTATTCAAGAAACACCTTGTCTTTAAAACATCAGGTGCTAGTATTTCTTCATGGTGTTTTAAGTATGTTATTTCTCCTATTAAATCCACAAAGGTAGGAAGAAAGTACATAGAAGCACTTGGTAGCAAGATGCTAACTTTTGGTTTAGATAGATGCTCCCCTTCTCCTTTAAAACTGTGGGTGGGCTTCACTCAGCTGAGCCAGGTTTCTCAAGGAATATCTCACACTGCATAACTACCTCGTATTAACACTGGCTGCTTAAGCATGTGAGTTCCTTGTGCAGTTTATTCTCTGCAGGCATATTGGTAATGTAAACTCATCTCAATTTGTCCTTAATTACAAGTTAAGTCAATGACTGATGAAAGCACAAACCAGTATTTCACCAGTGAAATTACTACAAATAGGAGAGGGGATTCTGATGGAAGTTACTGAAATAGCTAATCCACCCAGAGCTAAGGACATGTTCACAAGCCAAGAGAAACCTCTTGCCTGGAAAGGCTCAAGAGCATTCCCCAGAGGTATACCAGCAGTGAAATTTTGCCCTTCAGCATGATTGGCAAGGCAGGGTCTCTGCCTCTCCCTTTGAGGAGGCAAAGTGCAGCTGAAGTGGTAGATACCATTTATACAACTCCTTTCATCCTACTATGCCAGCATTGAATGGATATAACTATCAGCACTTTTGGTGAAAGCATCTTACTTTGGCTAGGTGCAGAAGAGAAGGCTGGGTGAGGGGTGAAGAAACAAACACACTGTACATACATTTGAATACAGGATGCACTTTCCCATGCTTCTGATTTAAAATGTAATTGCATCAGATGTTCCCTGAAAACCACCAGTTTGCTTAAGACTATTCAGCAAGTTACCTCAATAGCAGCATGCCTACACTTTGCAGATTGCAAGGAGGTGCTTTTCTCTCAGATGCAGATGAGGAATAAGGTTTTGGGATTGATGTAGATGCTTCCAATTTGCTTCAAAAGCAAATGACTGTTTTTTTTTCCTTTATAACTGCTAACCTGGCAGGCAGACTTTAGATGCAGCCAAGAAAGGACTGTGAATATGAAGCCTTCTGCCCCATATAATTTCCCCTGATTTCATTACTTTTGTAGTGAAAATGACTAATAAAACAAGTATTTTATACCTCTTTTCAGTAGCCAAAGAGGATTTGTCAGAACCTTGCCAGCAAAACCCACCCTCAAATCCAATTTATGTCAGATAAATGATAAAACTACAGCACAGCAGTTTGGGCCATTCTGCAAGGGACCTCCAGCTTGGATCACTCTTCAGGGCATGAGATGTCTCCCCAGCTAACGCTGCCTTAGGGAAGGTTAAAACATAGGCAAATTAAAGGGAAAGAAAAAGCTGCCAGAAGTAAATGAGATTTTTTGGTAGCATTTCTTCCAAAACCCATTAAAGAACCACAGGATTTTAAAAGGTTTTAGGGAAGCTACTGCCTGCAGAAATCCAGATGAGATGCTATAACATGAGGGTGGAAGAGAATGGAAATACTGGTAGAGAGGCTTAACTTCCCCATTTAACCTGGGCATCACAGCCCATTCCAAAAAATGAAGAGAACTTGCCCCACTGGTAGAATAACAAATAACTAAAGCAGGAAGAATTGCTCAAAGTGCTTGTTTGCCCTTGTTTTCAGGTGATCTTCCAAACTTGTCTGTCAACCTACCTGGTGGGATGGCTTCCTCATAGGGAAAGGCAATAGAAGACAATCCCCTTGGCAGCCTTTTCAGATGTAATGTGAATGAATAAATAAATGCCAATATTAATTGCATGGAAAAATGCCTACAGAGTTGAAAACAGAATTAAGTCCATCTTAATTCCACCAGCTTAAAAAAAGGGGAAAAAAATCATCTAACATTACACTGCTTTGTGAATCAACTCCAAATTACTGGAAGTTTTCACACATTCTAATCCATTAAGCAGCTTTACTTTTAAGCATATTCAAGGCCCTTTGAATCAATGCAAAGACTACACTGACCACAGACCTTTAGCATAGACCTTGAATTATGATTTTCCTGTTCTGTGTGAATGATTTGGCAGCAGCAAAAGAGCAATTATACTTTAGACACAGGGAGCATCAGAGATCTTTCTAAGGCTTTCAAAGTTTAGTTAATATTAGAAAGACAGTGGATATTTAGGAGAATAATATGTTTATGGTAGTCAGATGCTTTAGAACACTTCAGAAAGAGGGAACTGAGAAACCCTAGAGCCTGCCTGGGGTTACTAATCATTTAATGCTTCACAATTAATAAAATTGGGGGCAGGGCAAGATATATGAATCTTTCCTTGCTTTTAATTTCAATATCAGTTATCATAGCTATCTGAAAGAACCATTTAGTTGAGTTTAAGAATAAACACAAAAGCTCCAGAAACAGCTTTCCTGCAATCCTGCCAACATAGAAAGCTAGAAATTCCTTCCCTCAAGGACCATTAGTGGCACATTTCTGACTGCCAAAAAGCCTGTGCCTTTCAAGAAGGTACCCCAGGACCAGGGACATACTGCTGCAATGATACATGCAGCAACTGATCTGAACTTGGGGCTTGTCAGACCCAGAAGGAAGAGGAATACGTGTCAGGTTGCCTTGTCATGAAAGGAGCCAGCCAGCAGCATAAGACGGTGGCTATCTCAATGGCTACAAGAGGGGTGCTAAGGGAAAGCTGCTGTTGTTGGCTGATCAAGGTGTCTATTACTACTAATAGAAGTACTGGTTTATCAATAAGCTTAACTTCCAAAAACACACATGCCTGCCCAAAGGTCTTATCTGCAAAATTAGAATTATACAGCTGGAACAATCTAAATACTCTATCCCAGCTGTGAAGGGGTCTAGAAATGTATTAGCAAACTTAAGTCACCATTTGAGACCAACATGCAGGAGCAAGGCAGGGGCTCCAGCCCTCAGGACTCAGCAGTATTCCAGAATAGCTGTCAGGCTTTGTCTTGCTTCAATTATTGGATGCTTACATCAAACTCATCTTTTCCTCCCACATTATTCTCCTGATTTGGATTCTTTCATCCTCTTTCTCCTGTTCCTTTTCTTTCCTGGGGGGTTGGAACTGGATGATCCTTAAAGTCCCTTCCAGCCCAAACCATTCCCAAATTCTGATACACAAAGCATCCAGTAAAATGCAGAGCCATTCTTCCATAGCCTACTGAAACTTCACATAGTGTTCTGAAGTGTAGGAGTTACTGCATTGTATCATTACCAGAGTTTTGCAGTGAATATGCCCCATCTTTAGGCTGTTAACATTAGGTGACCTTTACCATATCTTCTGCATCTTTTGATGAATCTCACCTTAAGGTATTCCAGTTGGACTAAACCTGTCCACAATTTCTCAAACAGTATCTCAGGACTCAAATTTAGAGACACTGAAATAAATGCCATCTTCTCCATACTTCATTAAAAAAAGCCATAGGAAGTATTTTTCTAAGGAGCAGCTAGGCATCAATTTCAAGTCAAACTGCCACTTGGCATTGGACTTGCTCTTAGGGACACCAGAAAATTAAGGTCCCCATTCCCACCCCAATACTTACCTTTTTCTTTGTAAACATAGGGTAAGTCCCTAAAAATCCATTTTTTTTAGCTATGAATACACAGATACCAGACTCAGTTCTTCAAAACCAGAATAAACACATACCTGACAAACTGTGACTGTTCTTAGACAGGAATAGCATTTTGCAAAACCAGACACTGGAGTGGATGCTGTGTGATAACAGTTAAGCCTGTGTAGGTAAGTGTAAGTAGGGAAAAAGGTGACTGAGGAAATGATGATATAAAAATATACTTACTCCAATAAGCTCCCAAATCAGTTCCCTCTGTCCGAATGAAGAATTTATCTCCCTTTCAAAGTTGTGTTAAGCATAGATTGGCTGCTTATGCAGTAGCCAAGTTTTTCAGTGTTGTCTCTTTTAGCTGAACATGACCTATTTTTATACTTGGACCAGGAAACCCCAGTGTATTCATATACACAGTCATCCCAAATACCTGCTTTTCTCACTTGGACTTTGGAGGGGGATATTGCTTTTCAAGATGCATTTTTACAGAAGTTCTTTGCTAAACTAAGTATTTTTAACTGAAAAGTCTATTTCTTGACAGACTGGCTCTGAATTAGAACGAAGCTTTCCTTCAGTATCCACTACAACATGAAGACTTCAATGGAAAACTGGTTTTAAGTTCAGTGCATCAAGGAGAATTTTGGACATCTCCCTAGTGTTTTCACCCACCCCCACTGGAAATGAACAGCAATGACAATCCTAAACTATGGAAGCTTCCCTTACCTACACAATAGTAGAACAGTTCAACACAGCTTCTCTCTTAAGTGGACTGTTTCTGTCCAAGCAACACAGTATAGTTATATAATAAGTGATATAAATAAGAATACAGTCATTTTGCTGCCTATTGTCCAGGATGTTACCAAACAGTTCCTGAAAGGGGCCACCCAGCTACTATTCCTCATTCAGTGATATATTCCCCACCAAAATTGCACAGTTACAAGTGATTAGGGAAGTATTATTTTCAGGACAGCTCACAGCCTTGAGGTACACAGTATCTTCTATAACCCTGCTTGGTGACAACCAACACTAGTAGGTCAAGTTAAGAAACACACTTTAAAATTTATGAGGCTCAACATAGACTTACGTATCTTCCTTCACTGGGAAGGACCACCACATGAAGACATGGTTACGCACCACGGCATACCTAGAAGCTGGCAGGGATGCTTTCACTTTACAGATCAGTTAGGTCAGAAGGGACCTCTTGAGATCACTTAGTCCAACTCCCTGCCCAAGCCACTTGCCCAGAACATCCTCAGCTGGGTTCTGGATCTGCACACAACCTGTTTGAACACCTTCATAGTAAAAAAGTCCTTCCTTCTGTTCAAATAGAACATCTTTCTAATGTGCCCACTGCCTCATCCTGCCAGTGGGCACCACTGAGGTGAACCTGGCTGTCTTCATTCCCTCCCATCAGGGTTTTGTACACATCAACAGAATCTCCCCCTAAGCCTATAAATTAAGCTAACAGCAGTCTTCAGGCACAACATCTCCCACCTCACCCCCAATTTTGGAATAAAACAGCACCACCAGGTGTTTTACCACAATGTTGTACTATTTTTTCTTACTGTTATTGTATAGAATAAGTACCTCCACCATATTTAACAAACACAACAAGGGATTGTATCTTAGCAAGCTACCAGAAGCTCTAACTTACAATTTTAAAGTACTCTTACATACTAGGAATGACCCAAGGACTACCTATTCCACAATAGCAAAAGTACTTGCAAGCGACCTCAGTCAAAAGGTTCAAGTTTAGTGACTGCTGTCATTTACTTCCACCACACTGCTTCACCAACTGCACCTCAGGAGACATTCTTCCATCAGCAGAAAGTACTGGAATGATACTGAAAGTTATCATTCTGCAGTTAAACATTACGTGAACAAGGTTACAAGATTTCAGTATCAACCTAGACATCAGGTAGTTTAATTAACAGCATCACACACACTAAACAAAAACAGCAGCTTTTCCTGTGACTAGACACTCTCACCAGTGAGCAGCTAAAACACAGTAAATAAAGGTGGCCTTGTCACCCTTTCTTCACTCATTCCTTTTAAGAAAGGGAATTACCTCAGCCAAGGCAATCTTCCATAGTGGAGATGACCTTCTCCTGCACTAGTCTGATGCTTCCACACGCACACTGAGTTGAAGCAGAAGACTCTGGGAGTATGCACAATTCCCAGCTTAGTGAAACTCAAGGCACAAGATTGGTAAATACAAATTCTTGTCAGATCCTTGTCTGTGTTACTTACCTCTAAAAATGAGACTCCCAATGCTCCTGCAATTCAGGATTTCACATGGTTCTTCTGATGGTTCTACAAAATTCTCATTCTGTCCCAGTTTAAGCACCTATGTCTTGTCCACTAGCTCCTAGGCCACAGGGTGAGGACTGGACAGCAAATGTTTGCCTGGTCACTCATTTTGTAGAAGGCAGACTCTTAACTGCTAGAATGTTTAGACTGTAAGCTTCCCAAATCAGAGTCCCAGTGCACAAGCAACAATTCTAAGGAATTCTGATCCCAACAATTCAAACACAACTTTGAGATTAATGACTACAAGCATCTGGATCAAGTGTTTCCAAATTCAGGTTCATCAGCTGTCCTAGTTTTACATCTTCACTGGAATTATAAATATCTCAGAGATTATTAAAACAGTTCTAAAGCACTAGGTAACTACTCTGTTGGGACCAGTGAGGGTGTGACCAGATGCAGGGGCCAACACTTTACTTAAAGGCAACCAGAATCCCCAGACAAGATAACCATATAGCCTCCTATGTAACACCACTCAGCTCTTGCCAGGACTAGAAGCAAGGGGCACAAACAGCCTCTGGCATTCTTCTGCATCTTGGATTTGTCCTTGGTTAAAACCAAGCTTGTTTTCCACTTAAAAAGAAAATAAACCTTGAAAAAAAATCAGTGCTAGAAGCACAATCATGCACATTAGCTATCAGTAAGAGAATGTTTTCCTTCTGTACTTTGGCAACTCAGACATGACAGTTTCAGTAAAGTCCAGGTGTGAGACTAAGTTACCCCCATGTAACAGCTGACATGGAATAAACTCCAAAATAATTAAAAGAAAGCAAACAGGTTTAGTTGTCTGAACAAGGAATTTTAATTTTAGGTCAACTATTGAACTAGGTCAACATCCAGTTCACAATGTCTACAGATAGTGGGCATAGCCAGTCACTACGGTAAGTTTATTGAAGCACCGAGCTCCACACAAGACTGTAAAATACATTTTAAACTACTAGTAAGAAAGCTTCTTCAAGTCAACAATACTATTAAGGGCCAGAGTTTAAGGACTAAGTTTTCACCTTCCAAGCTATTTTAAGACAGCCAATCATTTGCATAAGCAAACCAAACTGCTACATACTGAAACACAGAGCAGCAACGGTATTGAACAATTCCTGTAAATAATTCAAGGATACATTGAAACAGTATGGGTAAATTGTAATTTTTTTATTGGAAAACAAATATACAACTTGGAATGGATTTGAGGCAAATCGTGCCAGAAGCAGATTTTTTAAAGTAAGTGGCTAAACAAAGTTTAAAAAGCATAGTAACAAGAGGAGAAAATGTTTTCTGGTACAGGACCAGCAGTACAAAAAAAACTTGTGTACGAGTACCTGGATAAATCACCCGTTTTGCATTAGTGCAACTTAAGTTTCATATTGTTGACTGTCAATCGTCCACAACGTTAAGACTCCACATTTCAACAACATGTTACAGGTATGGCCACAAACAAGTTACTGTGAAGCAAGCCAGGAGAATGATTTTTACAGTGCATTAGCCACATGTATATATACTATTCACATGTTTTTATCCTGCAGTTAGCTGCAAGAGTCCCTATCCTCCATCACAGAAAGTGGAATAAGCTCCTTTATATAGTGGAGAAACAGAACCAGCATGTCGCTTTAACTAAGGAATTGCTAATGCATGGTAAACCCTAGCTTACTTTATGTAACTTGTAACACTAGTCATACCAACATCTCCTAAAGAAAGCTACTTTTTAAAAAACAGATAACCCAGATGTTCCCTCAGTTAACCAACTCCATCTAACTTCAGATGTGCAGAAGGGCTTAAATATCCAGAGTAAGCCACATGCAACATTTGTTACTTAGATCAATTTTCCAAAAATCAGAACAATGACAGTAAGATAAAGGAGAAAAACATGGAGGAATGGCCTTCTAATTACTATACATGCATATTCTTTTGACAGTAAGGGAAAAACCTTTTACAGATAAGTTACAAACAGAGAAAAGGCAAATAAACAATTTTGTACAAGAAATTTAACACATTCTGTACAACGTCTTCACTTCGCTGTCATCATTTGTACAAACTCTGCAAAAGGAAAGAATTGCATGAGTTATTCAGAGAAAAATCTGAAGTGCAAGATCTGAGAAGTGACCTGCCTTACTAGTGCTAACACTTTCAATACTACACTTCCCATTATATTCAAAAGAGCATCTTCAAGACGGTACCCTTTATCCACCTATCACATCTTAAGCTCCTATTTTTAATGGCAAAATGCCTCTACTTTCATCAAAAAGGGTTGGTCCCACAGCAAACTGGAGAACTGCCTTACTTCCAAAAATGAAAGTTTCCAGGATCCTCCTGCCCACTGACTTATAGACAGGGGCAAGATACCTAAGAATGACTAAGATCAGTAGAAACGGTGCTGAAGTGTCCATCAATTAAGTAGGTGTACAACCAAGACACTGCAGAGGTTTCCATTTTTCTGTTTTTCAAAGCACGAGTGTTCCCATTTCACCTGGCCAGCTTTAAGCAACTGAATCATTTTTTATTCACAGCAAAATGGAAGTTAGATCCCACAAAATAGGATGAACCATAATTTTAGGTACAATAACAAAAAGAAACAGGGAATTTAAGAGGAGTTAACTGCTTGCTAAAGTTTCAAAAGCACAATTGGAAAGAAGAGGGATGTCTGCCCTCTTTAATACCAGCCTCTAAACAGTCTATCTGCAAGTACAGTTATGAGGCAGCAGCCTTGTTCATAAAAATGCCTTTCACTTGCAGATGAATGCTCATCCTGAGGCCACAACCAGAAAAGGTCTTAAAAGGAAACCACACCTACCCCTCAGGAACAGTAAATGTATTACAGTAAATGTATTGCCTGAAAATACCAACTCCTTTTTGTAAGGCATTCAGAAAGTTAAAATGAAACCAAGCCTAGTCCTTCTGAGCTACAAGTAATTGTCTAACAGAACTCCTCCTGCTTGTATGACTTCATTCAAGTTTCAATACCAGGAAGAAAGAAGGAAATGAAAATAAGCAAATGCTGCAGCCAATTTGTGTGAAATCATTTAATAAGTCTTCTGTGTATTTTAGGAGACTTCCCCTTTGAATTGGTAATTTTAAGAGCATTAATGAAAAATAAGTGACTTCCTACATTCAGATCAATGCTCATTAGTGAACAAAACAGTATGTGAACATCTCAGCTAGCTTCCTTATTCTAATGGTCATTAGACATCATTAGATTAAGAAAGTTATCTCTTACACAGCTGAATAGTTGTTTTTTGCCTTTGGCACAAAGGTATTAATGCACTCAAGCTTAAAGCTATTTAGAGGTACAAAATGTACAAACTAAAAGACATTAGCTTAAAGGAACACTAAGTGTTGAGAACATCTCATCTGAACATTGCCCGGTTTAAATTTGGTGTGGCTATTAACATCAACACAATCACTGGCATGGAAAGCACTACACAAAAAGAATATGTTAACAACTCCTTACCTTCATAGTTTACTTGACCATCACCATCAATGTCTGCTTCCCTAATCATTTCATCAACTTCTTCATCTGTTAGCTTCTCTCCAAGATTTGTCATCACATGACGGAGTTCTGCAGCACTAATGTAACCATTGCCATCCTGGGAGGAGAAAAGGAAGACTGGAATAGACTTGCCTATGGCCTAGCAACTTAACCATAAGTTTAAGAATACTGCAGAGCAAGTTGGACATTAAGGAGTTAACACAGCTTTAGACACTAGCACCTGCACACAGCAAATAAAAGCTGTAAACATACCTTCAGTATTTTTTAGGATCTTAAGTCTTAAAAAGACACTTTAAAAACAACTTATCCAATACATTCAACTCTGGCTGTCCTATCCAAGGCATGTTTAGATCACTGACAAAGCAATCAGCACCTTCTGCAGCCTTTTTAGGTGACAGATGCCTATTCAGTCTGACTGGTTCCAGCACCATTTCTTACAACACAGGCTACTTCTCATTCACCTGATTCACTGCAGACAGCACAAAGCCACAAGGCCTTCAGAAACCACTTTTACATATAACTAGATATTGAAGTGCTAATATTATGAAAGAGAACCATTTTAAGAATATTTAAACAGTTTTCCTGCCATCCTTGTAAAAGTATTTTAGTATCATAGCAAGTGACTGCTTAATAGTATCACCCACTGTCATGATGACTCCTTTGACCCTCATGTGACCAGATAGACTTGAACTTCAGGGTTTTTAGGTAACTTAGAGGTTCTAGATCACAGGATTGCAGATACCTCTTAATTCAGTGAGAAAGCTCCTTAGAACTCGCTGAGTCTTCATAACAAATATTTAAGGTAAATGTTTAGTACCTTGTCAAACACACGGAACGCTTCTCTAATTTCTTCTTCACTATCTGTATCCTTCATTTTTCTTGCCATCATTGTCAGAAACTCTGGAAAGTCAATTGTGCCATTGCCTGCAAAACAGTTACTTTGTAAATAAAAACAAGTTTTAAACACTTTACTGCATTATTTATTAGTAAAATCTTACCATCAGCATCTACTTCATTGATCATATCCTGTAGCTCTGCTTCTGTGGGGTTCTGACCAAGCGATCTCATCACTGTCCCCAACTCCTTTGTAGTTATAGTACCATCACCATCCTTGTCAAATAGTGAAAAAGCTTCTTTGAATTCTGTACAACAAAAAAAAAAGGAGTTAACCCCTTCAGCTTTGAAAAGTTGAGTTTAACCATGTAAGAAACCGCTGCTGCTTACTGTTGTAAATTACAGAACCCGATGTCATTCTCTTCAGAAAAATCTCAATATACCACTCAATCTAGTTTAATTGTAATGCCAATATGGAAGCATCAGCATGTGGAAAACAACTTGCCAATCGAATCAACCAAATTTTGAAGTTCATCCATTTCACAAGCACTCAGATCCATCTCGAACAAGGATCCCTAATACCAAGCTGAAAGAAATTGCTATCTACAACTAGAATGATCCACATCCTTGGTAGGAACTGTTTGTCTCACAAGGAAACGTGGTTACTTTGAGAAAGCTGAAAAGCGGTACTTGACAACTGCTACAGGTGACTAAGACTTCTATTACTAATAAAGATAAATCAATGGGAAAAGCTATAACCAGACCCAACTAAAACCAAATTCTCATTATAACTCAGTTCTGCTGGGCTTGAAACCCGAACAACATATAGTACATGAAACTGTAAGACCTGCACCATAGGTATTAACATTTGGCCATAGCTAGCTACAAAGGAACTTCTTCTAGCCTTTTTTCTCAATGGACTTCTGCAGTTTTTCAGTCTCTGTACATACACAACTCCAGTCAGTTGATCAAGGAGGAAAGACACTGGCATCTTAGTTTCTGAAAGGCTGCTTAGAAAATTACATCAGTCCTACTGTATCCTGAAACAGCCTTCACAGAACTAGTCAAACAAACTGTTGCAAGACTACTTAATTGCATTTCCATGCTACCTCTTACCCCCCTATAATGGCTGTACTGTAGCCAGCAATATTAATACAAGCATTACATGTTTAATTGTCCAGTCCAAAAATGGGAGTTGGTTTTAATCCATGCCATCTGTTTGTCTTTGGCCACAGACCTTAAACTTGCTCACTGGACTGTAATAGCTCATATAAAAGTTAGTTAAACATGAAAAACATAGCTGTTCTCTTGTATAGTTCAGATCCTTTTACAGCTTTCAAGTTATCTGAGATCATGCCTCTGGAGAACTTACTAGCTCAAGGGTGCTCCTGAATCAAAAATACTTCCAAGAATTAATTTTTCAAATTTCCAAGCAGCCAGCTTTCCAGATGGTGGGTTCCCCCGACCAGGATTAGTTACAGTAAAAGCTGTGTGTTCACATGAACTACATGAAGTCCTCCTTCATCCATTTCATACTCTGAAACACTCGAGGTGAGTACAAGCTGGCAAGTGTTAAAAACACAACTACAAAAATAGGCTTTTTATAGTTCATGAATGCAGCTATAATACCAGAGCCATGGTTGAGTCCCATCCAGGAAAAAAACACTCTTCTACATCCTAACAGCCTGAAGTGTTCCAAAAGCCAACTCCCACTGTTTAGCACATAAGAATCAGAGCAAGGCTACCACAGGACCAGATTAAATAGTTTCAAGCCAGTATTGTATAACCACAAAGCAGAAACAGGCTTACCCAAACAGGCAGCTATAACCTGTGCCTACAGTAGCTTCCAAAAGTCTTTGGGATTAGTTTCAGTTAGCTCAGGCAACAAATAGGTTTATCAGGAGTAAAGCTTTACATCAAAGAGGAAAAGGCTTTTAGGTCAAGCCTAGTAGAGAAGTTTGTAGTCTGTCACAGAAGGAGGACCTCACAAGGGGAGCACCAAGTCTTTATCGAGTCAGATACTAAAGTGCAATTCTAAATGTTCAGCTGTTAACCACTTCATCCTACTTGAATCAACTGTCACTAAAACAAAGACTTCACAGTATTGCAATGGCCCTGTTTAGAAAAAGTAGCCATTTTTATGCAAAATCAAAAGACTTGCTTTCTACAATGTGGGCCATGCAACAGTATACTCTGAACATTTGAGATGAATCACTCAAATGACAACTCTTGCCTTTTACTTGAGGATGCATCAGGCTGAGAAATAACCATAAAGACAAGTAAAGCAAGCCAAAGATCAACAGCATACTCCTGTTTGAAATGTTGAATTGAGTTATGAACACAGAATACCTCTTTAACTACATCTAGGAACCATCTTCAGTAACCAGAAAAAAGGAGTAGCAACCTATACAGATAGAGTTTAGACTACAGCCACCTAGCATAGCTTTGGAGGATTTACAGCAATGGCTAGTGAAGGCAGCTATGAAGCACTGAAGCTTAGTGAGCAACTCAGTTCTGGCTTCTGCAACGTAAGATTATAAGTCACACCTCCCACACCTAAACATCTTATCACTCCATGCAGCATTTAAAGCAAATCCTCCCTCTATTCAACACTCCTCCATAGCAAGCTGCAAATGAAAATTCTCTTGTATCCTAGATAAGGCTAACCTGCCAGAAACCCAAGGACAGTGCTGGCAGAAAACACTCATCTCCAAGCCAACCTACAAAGCTTCAGCCTTCCTTCTGAGAACTGCACTACACTGAGAAAAGACTACTTCTAGGCTCCAAAAAAGAAAGGCTGGTCCAACAGAATGCGACCTCTAACACCCTAGCTCAAAATGTTCTGTTTAACAATAGCTTCTGAGGCATGCCTGCACCACATCACCTTTCCAGATGAAGTAGCAGTCTTCAGTGACCTAATATGTTCATTGAACCAGAACTACCATTCCCACTCTCATACAGTTTAGCCAGCTATGTCTGGAACTTTTATAGGAGAATGTCAATTGTTTTCTTCACAGCTACCAGGAGCTCAACACTTGAACACGACTATTTCTACCAAATAAATTCTAAGTCACTCTTGTGGTTAGATTCCCAACTGAGAACCACAACACACTAAGAATAAACACCATACATAGGCCTACTTGTTCAGTGCCCATTTAGACCTTTGAGATCTAGGGGAAGGAGTATAGCTCACTAGACCAGCTGCTCTGTGACAAAGCATCTTCACAGTCACACCCCCACAACCACCCACATCAAGTGGTTCTGACCTATATAGCTTTTTTAATGCAACACTTAACCAAAGGGATACCCATTTGACTTGACAATTCTAACTCTTACTGGATGAAGTTGCAGCTAGAATTGACACTAGGCTTTCAAAACCAGTCTTTCATACGAACAAAACCTGGGAATTGTTTCATCCCTACCTATATAAAGGCAAGGAAGGACCTTCTGTCCTATATGACCAATGAATTCCAAAGGATGTAAGAACATCTGGAATCTTGAACAGCTGTAATACTGGTCTTCAGAGGTTGTTCTAAG
Organism: Melopsittacus undulatus; assembly: GCF_012275295.1. NCBI lineage: Eukaryota > Metazoa > Chordata > Aves > Psittaciformes > Psittaculidae > Melopsittacus > Melopsittacus undulatus. The sequence continues at coordinate 114,364,792 of NC_047529.1, forward strand.
CATAGAAACAGCTGCTTTTATTACTTTGGCCTATTATTTAAGAAAAGAAGTATTGTCTCTACCTTGTAGCACCCACCTTTAACTCAAAAGCTAGGTATCTTCAGCTTAGTTGAAATGTAATGGTAAGGGGGCTCAAGCTTATAAAACCACAGTCTCTGTAAAACACAATCTGTACCTATGATTGTTTTCCCATACAAGACACTGGCCTTCAACAGCTGAACCAAGCAGACTGCTTGGACACCTGCAACCAAACCCTTCCTAAGCAGTACTCAGGGTGGTTCTCCAACAGACCAGTTTATGTCTTCATATTAGAGGTTTATGGTTTACCTGATGACACATTCGCTTCAAGAAATACTACAGTCAAACTGAAAGTGGCAGGCCATTTTACACTGGATACAAAGTTATGCTCTTACTCTTCACACAGATGAAAGCCTTCTATTCCAGTATGACAAGCCTATTAATATTCACTTTTGGCTCTGAAAAATGTACCATCATTACTGAATAGCTAACATTTGCACTAACTCCAAGGTGGTGTTAATAAGCTTCCTGTTTATATTCCATAATCACTTACATCAACTAATAAAGCATCTACAATTACAAACTGAAACAATAAACCATTACGGGAGACAGCAGTGACAGTTGATAAAGCCTGCTCTAACTAAACTGATCACAAATCCCTTAAGATATGTAGGCTACTTACACACACACACAAAATATTGAGTTGAACTAGATTTGGCTTGTGTTTACTCATAAGACAATACCATGGCAACAAGTAAATAGACTAAGGACTTTCCAGAAAGCCATAATTAGCAAGCTTGTGAAGTCTAAAAGCTAAAGAATGTTCTTACACTTTAAATTTGGCAATTATGTTGAAAACAAACTAGCTCATTATGACACTCCTGTTTAATACCATGTCTTCAAGAGTTACACCATAGTTAAATAACACTACCTCTTAGAGGCTGTTATTTGTATGTGTGACCTAGTACTATTAGATTAGCAGAACTCTAACACCCTCTAAAATCTTTTCACATGACAGTTATGCACACCAAGACTTTCTAGTATTAGCACTACACACTTGTCAGGTCAAAAACCCTGAAGTTTTTGAATGTCCATGGCAAGGCTTAATTCTGCATTACTAGCTTTAAGTCACATCAATTATTAAAGTTGAGATCAGTCTTCAGAGAGCAATGACAGATACTAGTTTGTGCAGCCTGCATGAGCAGGAGACAACAATCCACTAGCAGACAGTTGTCAGTGCACATACATAAATGATTGTTAAGGGGCAAATACTAAGACACAAGATATGCATATTTATTCAAGCATTTCAAATCATGTGCCAGATCATTAGAACAGTGCACAGAACACTTAAGTCCCAGCACACAGTGCAGTTCCAAATATGGAATATCAAGAAGCCAGTCTCTGCTGTCATCAAAAACAGCCACACTGAAACATGCCTGACAGAGAAGACTGCAAAGTAAATTATTTTTGCTTTCTGCTAGAAGAGCACTCCAGATTATAAGTCTTCACCAGAGACTCCTCCCCATCCCTTTCAGTTTGCAGTAGATAGGCCTTTAAAACTTGAGACAAATGGAAATACTCCACAATACTTCCTCAGTTCCTAAGAAAGCTAAATATCTTGTGTAACACAGACTGTCACTGGATTAAGAGATGTGCCAGGTCAAGCAGGAGTAGCAACACAGCACATAGAAACCTCACCTGCAATCTGCTCTTCTGTCAGTTGATCAGCCTGCAAGGAAAGAGAATATCATTATAGTTGTAGCAAAGTTCAAGGCAAAATAAGGCACAGAATTCTGAACATGGTGGCTGCTCTTCAATACTTATCTGCAGCATTCTGAAATAGCTCTAAAGAGCACAGCTCAAAAGTCATGCTTGCTTGCCAAGTAAGAACTGGCAGCCTGTCCTCATTTCCTGACCCTGCAGTATCTCATACACTCAAATAATAGATTAACATGTGTACCAAGCAACACTAGCAAAAACTCAAGGCACCATGTCACTCTATACAAGTTTTAAATTCATTAACACAGCAGCCTAGTGGTAGTTGTACTTTGGCACACCTCATTTTTAGACCAAAAGTGTTCAGCATTAAGTAGTATGACAGTAGCCCCTAAATCCCAAATTCAAGGCCGACTATTCTATTCTGCTAAGTTAAATGCCATGATCAGAAAGATGTACTCTTCTCTAAAATTAAATCATCCCTTGATTAACATGAAGCTTCATGTCCACAACCTGACCATAAAAAAAAAGTCTATATAATCAGTACTAGCAGCTTAAGCCCAAACTGGTAATTTCAATGCATTTGTCATATGGATGTCTAGACTTTCTTCAGAGCATTGTCTACTGACTGAAGTAGCATCAGGTAGTTTACAGGATCACTATAGAACACTTCAGTGGTGCAAGACATGCAATTGCTGTATCAGTTAGGTAACCCCTTATTTATACCTCATTTTGCTTCATCACTGAAAAGTTTTGAATCAACTGGATTTGAGAGCAATAAACAAAACAAAATAAAGCAAAACCTCCGTCTTCAAGGCCAAACCCAAGATGGGCTTTCACTCTTAAAAGAGAACAAAGGTATTTGAGAACTGTAGAAATACTTTCCCTAGGCTTTCAAGTTAGCAGATTCATCAAATTCTGGATAGCTTCAGTTCAGCTGCAGTAATCAGGCCATATATATTCTTCGAGGAAGCTCCTTGAGCTCTTTATCCCATAGCACTCCATGGACGAGTCAAAACCAACCACTTAGAAAGTACAGAAAATACACACTTACTGCCAAAATGCAACACCACTTTCTTAGTTTTATTCCTGTTGTGATCACTTCAAGAAGTGCCTCTTTGGGATTACTTCAATATTGACAGCTAGGAAGGTTTTCAGTTATTATTTGTGCCCACCAAGGTCTCTATACACATTAGCCATCTTCCAGTGAAATAATTCAGAAAATGTATATACACCACCTGGTTTTTTTTACAATTTGAATTACATTTCTACATTGCATACCACCTTAAGACATTACCAGCTCCTTGTTGTTCTTCCTGCAATAGAAGTGAACCGAGCTGCTCAAGAAACCATACAAGAGCTAAACTGCTCTTGCACAGTACCACACATGCAGTACAGCAACAGCCAAGATAAAGGCTGTGATCAGGGATTTCTCAGACTGCTCATGGCTCACCTGAGAATCAAGATCACAGTACTGAATAATTTCTTAAAAGAGCAGCCAATGGGTATTTGCAGCTATAGACTCCAGCAGTCCTGATTTCAGTGGCTATAGAAAGTATTCCCACACAGGTTCAATACTGGTTTAAAAAAAGACCCAACGAAAACCACAAACAAACAAAAAAAAAAAGAAAAAAAAACCCCTGAGATAGTCTAGGGCAGTAGCAACAGTGCTGAGAACATCACCAACTCAACATCAGTCTGAGATGGAAGCATTCTGCTGGGCACTTAACAGAAGCTTAGCAGATTTTTGCTCATCTGGAGTGTATCATTAGCACAGACTCACTCATACCTTTTGCATGTTATTTACATTTTTATTGCCTGAGTGAAGAGAATGATGTGCTACATTTCTGTAGGCTATTTATATCCACAGAAAGCTGTAGATCAGATTTAAGTTGCAAGAACCAAGTTTACTTAGGTCAATACTTATGAGTTACCAAGTTGAGTCACATACTGTTTTATATAGAGACATGACATTAAGCAGTGTTTAAAATGTTAGGTGTTCCTGAACTCTTCCTCTCTAACTTCCAGCAACTTAAAACATCCTATTGCCACTAACCATAAATTTGGTTAAGCTTAGTCCATACCTGTAAAGAGGTACAGTGCTTGAGAACACACTGCTTATTAGAAGCCACAGGTATAGGGCAGCTGAAAGATAAGCTAGGAGGTGGGGCAAGGTTGAACAAACACCATCTGTACTCTACAGTGCTAGGCTCTGCAGGGACTGCTGCGCAACAGCAGCAAAAGGCGGAGCCAGCAAGGCTGCCAGATCACACCCTCCTATGCCACTCAGGTGGAGGGCTATCAGCCTAGATCCATGCTCCTGGGGACTTCTAGAGGGGACTCTTGGAGTTCTTTGTCCTGAGCTTAAGCTAAACACTCGTGCATCGCTAGAGTTGTGCATACTGCCACATGTGTGGTGCAACCAACTTCAGAAACAGTGAGATCATAACTGGAACGTGCCCTATGCTGGAGTTCTGACATGACCCTTACTACAGTCAAGATCCACCTGAAAACCTCCTCTGGTGAAGGCAGGAAACCCATCACAGCTTTGACACGGCATTCTCCAATTCATATTGCAGCACTTTCATTTTCACTGCAGTGGCTCCCATCCCCCCACCCCCGGATTGTGTTGAGGGCCTGACAAAGAATCTTAGCCTGCTAGGAAAGAAGGGGAGCTGTTGTGCTGCAGCAATTTCAGTGGCACATGCAGCCTCTAGAGGTAGTGTTCCATTACAGTCGTAGCTGCTATGCTGTAATCAGTTTGGAAGATCCTCAAGAGAGCTGACTAACACTGCCTGATAGAGAGCTATCAGCATAGCACAGAACAGACAACACTGTCTCCCTCCGAAACATGGCATTTCGGTACATTTCACAGGTGTTTGATTTGAATGGAGAGTTCTTTTCTTCCAAGATTAAGAATGAGAACTAGACAGACTAGCATATAAGGGCTAAAATAGTAAGTTAGCTTATGCTGGGAGCAAATCATCCTGCTTTATCTAGCATGTGCAGTATTGGACAACATATATTCACAGGTTTAGCCAGTCTGGTCTGTTCAGATGAACTATAACCACAGTCAAAGTGTCACTGTGCCTCCTGGACACACCCATTTTTTATATAGACCTTGCTTGAAGATACTCCATTTTTGGTTCTGTACACATGATGATTACATGCAGTAAGAGGCTTTTGCTCTTAGATTCATTTTTTTTTCCTTTACAGACAGTTTGATGTACAGGTTTACAATTCAAGCAAAAAAAAAAAAACAGATTCAGGATTCTGTTCACCTAATTTCTTTGCCAAGAGAGAGCACTTAAAAAAATACACTTAATTTCTAAGTGCCCATGGTTCACTTTACACACAGCAAGTTGACAGTGATCTGATTCTTTTAAGGCATACATACATTCCCATGTAATGAATGAAAAGGCGATATTCTGCATATTCTCTTAATGCAGAGATTAAACAACTGGTCATTGGTGCTGCTTTTGCGACAGAACTGTTCCTTTCTGTACGTGTTTCAGTATCCACATGTTTTAATTAAAAAAAATCGCTAAACTCATAGCCATTAGACCGAATTTGAAACAACTCTCAAATTCCACAAAATATATTTTATTTCGACACGTGATTAAAATCCTGAACAAACGTATTACTAGGAAAAATAAACTGTGCTTGACCAAGAAAACGTCCACCGCAATGCCCAAAACAGGAAGCCAAAACTGTTAAAAAAACCCCATAATTCCTTGTTCAATAGAGCCACCGAGAGCAAGGCGTTATCATGAAATCGACAAGAGAAAGCGGCTCCAACGTGAGCTGACAACAGGTCTAGCAAGGAGGGAGATGGTGCAGTGAGGCAGCCTGCCCCTCATCATCATGCTGCTCAGAAGCTGCAGGACTCCGCATTGCATTATTACCAGGCGCAACACACCTCGCTAGCGAGCCAGACATCTTAGGCGCCCGCAGCAGCCGTTGCCGCGCCGCTCGCTCCCCAGCCCCATTCAGCCGCACACGCCGGCTTGCCAGGGGAGGAAAAGGGGGGAAGAGGAAGCGATAAGACAACAAGCGGAGCTGGTGCCATCGTGGCAGGCTTCTTCCCCCCTCGCGGCTCTGCTCCCAGGAGGAACCGTTATCTGCCGCTCCCCCCCGCCCCCCAACCGACACACGCCCCGACAAAGCGTCATGGCGCTCGGACCGAGTGGCAGTTTGAATTTTGAATCCGCACCAACGCCCCTGGGCGGGAAAGGGACCGGACGGGATCCGGCCACCACCACCAGCACTTCTGCCAACGCACACGGGACCTCCGAGCGGGACCCTCCGCCCCAATCCGCTCGCACTGCGGGGCTGCGCCTAACGGCCGCAGCAACGGCCGCCTTCACCCCTACCCCCCCCCCCCCCCTTCCCCTCCATTATACAGGCAACCTCGCCCCACACCGACCAAACCACTTACCCCTCTCCTTCCCCCCATCCCCCTGCCCCACACACCGAGCTGCGGACCAGCACCCACAGAACCCCACCGCGCCCCCATGCCTAGGGACTCACCATGGTGGCCCGGCCTGGCTGTGGGGTGTGGTGGAAGCTAACGGCTGCACGGGGCTCACGACCAACCAGCCCGCTCAACGGCTCGCCTCACACTGAGCCCTGCCTGCCCGCCAGCAGTGCCTCATAAACCACCTCACATCCCGCCTGGATCCCTCCGCGCCGCTCCCTCCCCCCTCCTCTTTTCCTCGGCGGGGAACGGAGCTGAGAAAGAAGTCCCGGCTGCTCGCGCTCATCTGGGCACGACCCCCCCCCGTACCCGGAGTTCTCCCCCTTTCTGCCCCCAAACCCCCAGGCCCAGCGCAGGAAGGGGCAAGGTGAAGGAAAGGGAGGAACTGCGCTTGTAAAATGGAGAGGGAATAGGGGGGATGTGCGGGGGGTCCAGGCTGGGGAACTATTTTTCCAGGCGGAAGAGGAACTTAGAAAAAAATACCGATGAGTGCAGAGCCTCCAGAAGGAGGGCGCTGATTGGTGGATTCGTACCTGCAATGCGTCACTTGGACATGCACAGTCTGCGCTGCGAAGCGGTTACCCTCCCCCCGCCCGCAGTGCGTGAGGCCCGGGCCGGCTCGGGCCGTGGGGCGCCGGCAGCCATCGGGTGCTGGGCAGAGCGGGGGCCGCAGGGGGCCTGTGGAAGGAAAGGGGGAACAGGGCGGCCTCCCCCCGTCCATCAACCTCCTTCTTCCATCGTCTCCTTCCGCAGCTGCCCTGGGTGCGTTCGGGGCTCCCCGGAGCGCGCTGGCAAAGCCTCACCCGCAGCGGTACAAACGAGACCTGCTCCGCATGCAGCGCTGGCAGAGAGAGCTCCCACTTGGAGCCGCAGGCCGGAGGTGCATCGTCGTTGTTTAATAGAACGGATCCTCTGTGGGGAGCCACGCACAGGCTGGGCTTGTGCCCGCGGACAGATGGACAGGGACTCTGAGCCGGAATCACGTTTGCCCAAATGCATCTAAAAGGGGTTTCTCCAAGAGGGATTTGGGCAAATGGCTCCAGGCAACGTTTCCAAACTTGTATTTTCCAAGGCATATAATACGCAGAAAACCGTGTGCTGAGTTCAATGAAAGCAGGCCTACCTGTCCTCTCTGAAGCCCACAACGCAGACTTTGGGACTGTAAATACAGTATTAAACTTGGGGGGCCCTGGTCTGAGTTTTCTGGCCTAAGTTGCATTACCAATTACCTGTAAGGTTACAATAAAAATCACCTGCTTCCGTATCTACTGCCAGAATCACTTGGTTGATATTTATATAGTACTTAAATAACGTACCTGTCTACTCACCACTAGACAAACTAGAGCAATGGCTCACTACACACTAAGGAGGTTTCACTCATTTCTGCTCTTCGCAGCCTTTTTGGTTTGTAGGCCATATAAATAGGATGTGCTTGGGAGGGGACTGGCACACACAAACTCCTAACAAGAACTTGTAACTTCTTCCCTCTGAATGTGAATTGAAATTCTTAGGCCTGCTCTCTGCATTGAGCTAATCTTGTGTCCACTGAATTCAGGAACAAAGGAAGAAGAAACAGAACAAGACCTCTCTAAGCAGAGACCCCTTCATCAAGCCCAGTGCCTCATCTTCTCTACCTCACTCTGTGACCATAGGGAATACAGAAAACAACATCATGTACTTAAATTTGGCCTTCAGCCTCAAAATCTGCAGTTACTGTTTCATGACACATTGGGTTTTTAGGCCTCCATTCTGCTCAAGCATATTTATAGACTACAGATTAAGTACATCTGAACTATTGTCTTTTAAACTCTGATAACATGCTTTCAACATGTAATATATACCTAGACAAACAAAATACATTTTGGAGAAAGCAATAAATCCAAGGTTACTGCTACGCACGCCTCCTCATCTCTCTTGCGATATGAACTAGGAGCAAATCCCCACCTAAGGCCAGGCTGTTCTCAGTGCAGATCAATGAAGCATCAAGATGGCTTCGAGCACTTTTACTCCTCCCCATCAGTTCAATTTTAAGGATTGCTCTGATGATCCCAACTTCTTTACAGTTCCAGAAGTGTGAATCACTGCAGACAAGTTCTTGACCAAAAAATGTGTCACCTGCTCTACATTTGGGATAGAAGCAGCATAGCACTGCTCAGGGTGCATGCATGTAGCACCCTCCAGTCTGGAGCGGAGCAGAGTGCTGCTGCATCTGTGGGGACCAAAACCACCTCCTGTGGAGACGTTTGCTTGGGTCCTGGCAACAGAACACCCACATGTGCTTGGTGTTGGGCAGGGTTTGCCAAGCCCTTTCCTTGGTGCCCATCCTGCATCCTCACAGCATTACAGAGAGCTTTACAACCTGGGTTGCTCAGGTGCCAGGGATCAAGGAATTGGTTGAATGAGATATAGAAACATGTCTTTGAGGCAGGTCCTGAGAGATGTGGTGGAGATTATGTGGAAGGGCTGTACTGAGACAGCGTGTTCTGCCTGAGTCCTGTACCTGGAGTTTGTCACTGGCTGTCTCAGGAGCACAGAGGCTGTAGGAAATGAGGCCCACAGCATAAATAAAATGTAGGCTCCGTAATTATGGCCTATGGGTTTGGCAAGGAGCAGGGACTTGAATGCGAGAATTTCAGGTCCCACAGGACCTGACCACCATATTGTGTATTCCTGTATATGTCAATTAAAGTATTGGGTTTCTGTAATATATTAAATTCTCCATATTCTTTTTCATTACATTCCATTTTCTCTAACGATGGAAGTGGTCATTCAGAGCATCCTCCCTCTGCTGTATGTTCCTCATGCCCCCTGCTTCCTTGAGCTCTTTCTCTCCCCTTTCCCTGTTCTTATGTGTCTCCTTTTTTCCATCTGCATTTTCCTCCAGCAGCACCCATTTCCTGTGGGTTTCATCACCACCCCCACCCTGCTTCCATCTGTTGAAGAGATCAGCCACGAAGTTAACTTGCAATTACACTACCAGTGAAATTACACCAACACTTACAGCGGCATTACTAAGCATTAAAGTGAACACCCCAGTGAAATTAATGGGAGAGGGGGGAATTCACCCCTCTCACAAACAGGTTGTCAGCAATCTCAGGGGGGTAAATGGCAGCTTCTCAGGTATATTGAGGCCAGGGTTCTCTCTGGGTGGTGTAAAGAGGCAGGATTGCATTCCATCAGCCTAGCTGACACTCTCTGCAGCCTGCACGTGTCATGGGAGGCAGAGAAATACATCAAATGACCACCCACAGCTGCGGGCTGTAACTCTGACACTTCTAACAGAGCAATAATGTGGATTGACTGTAATTTCTCTGTAGCAATGGTCCAGTATAGCTCTGCCAACTCAGACTTTTTAACATGACAGTTTCAGGTATGTAGTTTAGTAGATACATCAATGTTTGTGCACTGTGCTCCCCCCAACCTCTCAGAAACATAACCTTCTAAAAGTCCTGTTTCAGGACTGGAACAACAGATTAGAAAAGCAGTGAGTTACAAGTTAAGCTGTATATGCCAGCGATTTTCACAGTTACTGATGTGGTATATTTAATATTGTGTAAATTCAGTTTATCCTATTGTTTTAATAATACCTCAGTGGATTGTATGTATACAGCGTGCTCTGCAATGGTATAAAACTCTGTAGCTGCCTCCTCAAATTTTGCTATGTCATCTCTGTGTAGATAATAGTCATAATTTGAACAACTTCATTAGAAATTAATTGCAAATTTTGTAAGTGAATTTCTGAGGCAAGAAGAAAAAAGTTCTCTACTTACAGCAAGTACTAAAACTTAGCATTTAACTAAGTGCTGCATACAGAAAGGAAATAGCTCATAGCTGGGTTTTGCATAAGGGTCTAGTTTTTCTCAGCTTTGTATGCAACAGGGAGTCTATCACCCTGAGAAATACTTTATACCCCAGTTCCAACTTTATGGGGATAAAACTAGGGTGTAAATCAATATTTAGCCACCCAAATGTACTTGGAAGTCCCACTCAGCCCTCAGGAAAGGAAAAACTTTGCTGTGTGTAAAGTTTTATGGTGCTAAATGAGACATGCCTGTACGTGGTATCCTGAGAGCATCTATTGATCAAACAACCCAGAATGCTGAGAACTGGGAGGAATTGGGATGGCTGCTCATGCACATGGTTGTGGGAATAGCTGGGTCTTTTCCTTGCATGTTGAAAGCGTTGCCCTGTCCTTTGTGCCTTATCCCTGAAGCACTAACACCTGGACTACGTAGTGTGTAGTGCCTGTAAATCACTGGGATGGCACTTCTTTCCCTATGGAGTAGGACAGGGCATGTCTCCCACTGCTTCGGTTTCTGTGGGAAGTGCATAGACAAGAGCACTGCATAGTCCAAGTCCCAAGGACTGCATCAAATGCTTTCAGAATACATGTCATAGCTGTGTCTATGCTGAGCAGGATGCAGGCATATCCAAATTGGCATTTAAGTAACTTGGATAGGGCTAACAAGGCAGCTCTAGCAGTGTGGTGCTTAATACAAACTGCCAGACCCACTCAAGAAGCCATTCAAGTTTGGAGTTAGTGGATACAGAGCTCTATTGTGGGGATTACATGGCTCCCTGCTCAAGGCCAGAAGTAATAAAGCTGATTCAGGTGACCTAAAGCTGAGTCATTAACTTCATTGTGACCATTCACTAAAATGAAACAAGATGGGAGAGTCCTAAAAATTAGATAGGTGCACCTGTGTAAAACTGAGAGAGGCTGGAGGAAGATGTGAGATTTAATCATGGGCTCTAGACTAGGATTAAGAGTAGAAAACCAGTGGGATTCTCAGTCTTTGGTTGTTTTTTGTGGTTTGTCCTGTTTTAAGAGATGAACAACTGCTTCCATTTTAAAGGGTTTCTGATGGAACACTGTCCATATATTTGCAGTATTTTCTGGAGTCCTGTGAGGAAGACATACTCACAAGAAGTAGCATAAAGTCCAGGAAACTGCAGCCTGTATTCCAATGTCTTCAGATTCTGCAAAGCCTTCTCCTTCCCTTGATGAGCTGTAAGAGAAAGAGAAAGTCTTTAAGGGTCACTTGCACTTCTACATATGGGCCACAAGCCTTCATCCGTGAGAACCACCACATGACCGAGAAAGTACTGGCAAATGTGCAGTGCTTAGGATTTTGCTATTTTCAGTGGGAAAACACATACACAATATGCTTATTCACCAACCAGACTATGTCATTGTTGTGGGTTGGTTTCAGTTTGCCCGAAGCCAAGGCCACGAAACATAGAGTGAAGTATAATGGAATGAATAAACTTGACAAAATGCATGCAAGCAGCAGTTTAAACTTCCCCATCTGTGGAGATCTAGGAAGACAGTGGTCAAGGAGGAACTTCATAGTTCTCCACTAGAAGAAAAATGTGCTTTCCAGGTCTAAAGACAGTTGGTTTTGGTGGCTTCCTACATGGGAAATTTCTTTCCTAATGTATTTTTTCTTTATTAGCAAACAAATAACAGAATAATAGTTAACTCCTATTAAAATATTACTGGGGGAGGCAAAGCAGTGCTTATAATAGAGTTACTACTGCAACCTGAATTAGGGCACAGGGCCAAATACCTCTGAGATGACAAGCAATGTAATGGTGCTTTCCCCTTACCTTTTTCTGGGGGACTGAAATGCCACAAAGTATTTTGCATAGTTCCAGTTGGGAGCCAGGGAGTATGGGACTGATTTATCATGGGAGGCAAAAGGAGTTTAACATGAGAGCAGGTAGGCAGACAACTGCAGGAACTCGAGGTTAAAATATGTGTGAATTTTCTAATGACAGCAAAGGATGAAGCACTTACCAACTATAATGGCAGGGGGGTTGGAACTGGATGATCTTAAGGTCCTTTCCAATCCTAACTATTCTATGGTTCTATGAAATATAAGATAGAATCTGACTGGGCACTCGACTAAATGTAGTATATCTACTTCCTTCTTTTCAGCCAAATAGACATTGTTTCACCTAAACCAAAACTGCTCTGGAAATACAAACTGTGCTATTTAGTCTTGTGCTCTAAGGTCCTGAGTGTTTAGCGTGCTCTTTGTGTACATACTGGCCAGCTGAAGAGCCCCACCTCTGTTGAGGTCGGTAGGCGATTCACAGCCTTGCTTTCAGTGGGTGACATCCTGAGCATCTTACTCACTTTTTCCTCTGTCTGTACCCAGGCATGCTTTCAGAGGGGCTCATCCACATAAAGGCTGACTAAACACTGAGCAAACAGTTCAGAATGTGGCTGTCTTTTATCAATAATGATTCAAAGGTTTGATTTAGCTACAGATGAGCCTGAGCCACAAACACTGCATCTGGCTCCTAAGTGTGTCAACTCCCATGGCAGAGATTTTTCTCCCTAGCCAAAGCTTGGCCTCAGAGTACATGGAGAAAGACAAACTGTGAATCAGAAGCCTGTACCGGTGCTCTGGGTGACGTGCGTACCAAGATAGCCTGCAACTACTTGCCAGCTTGCCATTGACCTTTTATCTGCATAAATAGTCGTGACCTTTGGGCTGCTCAAATTAGTGCTAGCTGCTCGAGCAGTCAAGTATCACAACCCTGTTCTGCTCAGGCCGCATCTCTGCCTCTGTAACCGGTTGCTCCTCGCTGAGCGATGGAGGTAGGACAGGGAGCAGAGCAGCTTTCTGACCTCTGTGGACATCCTCTGCCTTGGAGGGAATCCACCATTGGCTGGGTAGGACCATACTAAAGCCTCCCTATGTTGGTTGAGTGACACAGAGAAGACCCAGTGAAGAAGCTGGCAAGCCACCTTCAGATTGACACGTTTCAATGGGACACAATAAACCATCACCTTTGCTCTTGCTGTAATTTATCATCCCCTCTCATTATCTTTCATTACATTTTAAGTAAGTGCTAACAGAATTTTTAAATCAAAAGAAATAAATTGTTACCAAAATAGTTATTCTTTTGCTAAGCCTCAAATTGAGCTGTTTTGCTTAAAAACTGTAGATCAGTAAACCACAAATCTCATTTTAAAACATAATCTACTTTTTATTCAGTGGACTGTATGCTGCATAGGGTTTAATGCCCATTATTTTCTCAGTAGACTAGAGCTAGCATGCTCTCTCATGTAAATAACCATTTAGTCCTATTTCAGAATGCATCATTTGTGTCTCTGAGACCACAGCAGTTTAAGTTATTTTTGGAAATAGGTATTTGGACAGTTTTCCAAGCACAATTTTTTCCAATTGTTTAGAAAAGATCCTTTGGTTGTTTAAATAACAATATTGACTGTGCTGAGGGCAGAGGAGGTGAGTGAGGATGGGTGGTATCCTGCACAATGAGGGTGCTGAGGCACTGGCACAGGGTGCCTGGAGAAGCTGTGGCTGCCCCATCCCTGGCAGTGTTCAAGGCCAGATTGGATGGGGCTTGGTCCAACCTGCTCTAGTGGAAGGTGTCAATGGCAGGGGGTTGGGGATGGATGAGCTTTAAGGTCCCTTCAAACCCAAGCCATTCTCTGATTCTGTACATTCTGAAGACATTTCTGACCCAAGGAAGACTGTCAGGCAAGTAATGAGATAGACAGTCACTAATATCTATGGTTTTCCAACGAAATTTGAGGGAGCTGTCCCACAAGTAAGAGTGGGAGCTGCATGCTGAAGCACATACCTGCCACCTTTGCAGATGTGTTGGAAGGAAACTAATTGTTCTGCTGCATCAGGTCCTTCAGTTCTGCACCAGTATCTAAGCCACAGCAGTTGGGATGAACTGGATTTCATCCAGTGTTTCAGGATATCTTCTAGTTGTAAGTAAGGGCTGCAATGCCACCTGTAAGGCACCCAAAAAGCACAATTCCTGCCTCTCACAAGAGGATGATCTGGAGAAGGGCCATGAGCTCTGAGAATGCATCAAGAGGGTGCAGGACCTGCAGATGTATCTTTAAGCTATGCAGTTGGAATGGGTGCAAGAGAAGATAAGGGCTTCTTGCCCCCATTTGTGAGCAGCTGCACAGAAACAAGACCCTGTGGCTCTCAAAGTCCACTTTCCAAATCACAGCATCTCCCTTTTTAGTTATACCTATGAAAGGGCATTGATGTTTCACCAGAGAAGCAAATGAAGGAAGGTCTGGTCCACAGCCTTCTCTGCAGCCTTCTGCTCTGCAGCCACTGAGTCCCTTCTGTACAAGCTGCTTTACAGCTGCAGAGAGGAAAAATGTGGGCTACCCTTGCTGAACCATTGGCAGCACATCACTGTTTACAACTGGAATTCTTGCTGCCTGCTTTTACCAATGACAACTTAGGACAGGAATAGGAAACTTCACATGATGATGAGGTCAACCCTTTTTCGCTTGTCCGGTGCCCCCGGACGAGCACAAAGCTGCTGATTTATGATTGCTTGCACAAAAATGAGCTTGAGCCACGATTTTTAGCTGGCTCTTTGGTGTTATCTTTTACAGCACTCCCAACAGCATGATCCTTTGAAACTTTTAAAGGCAATTTGCTTTGCTTTCATTTGTTCCTCGTTTCAGCTCTCCCTTCTCAATTATCTATGGCCATACCAGAAGCAATTTTAACTTGACCCGTTCTCCAGTAAATGAGAAGGCCACGCGTGTGTTTGCAAAGCAGGTTTGTGTCTTTCATCTGTGATTAATATTAAATCTATTGAGCTACATAAATAAGTCAGTCACTTACAAACCAGTCAAACCATTAGTAATTTCTTCCCCTCAGCGTTTACAGCTCTGAGCTATCCCTTCTAATGGTTTTCATTTCCTTTTGTGTACCTGGAGATAACAACCAGCCAGTTAGACAACTTTCGTGTTGTTCTCCTCTGCCCCTATCCCACTACACACAACATACATAAACATGGATAAAAATGTAGAGTGGGAATAGAACAACCAACTTTGCGTTGTCACTTCCGCTGCTGTGGTTTGTGCCTATGAAGCAGAGTCCTGCTCGGGCTTCTGGTTTGGATAACAGACCTGTAAAATAATTTCTACCAGGAGACTGGGGATCTGTGTCTGTTCTCATGCAAATGAAATTAGTGGAATTATGTAAGCATAAAATCAGGGCCAAATGAGAGCAAAGTCTTGTTTGCTCTTTTGTGCTTTTATGGAGTTGGGCTCCTTACACATGAAGAAGGTGATGCTCTCATAGGAGATGGAAAGCGTGTCACCATGCACCTGGCCTCAGGAGGACTGGGCACAGCACTGAAGACTTTCAGGCCATGCGATGCACACAGATAGCTGGGTGTCAGAGGGTCTTTGGAAACAAAATAAACTCCCCAAACTGGGAAGCCCCTTAGAGCTAAGCGGAAGGAAACACTAAGCACAGGGTGTCTAGATGAAATCCCATCCCTTCTCCACCTTGTCCAGGTGTAGGGAAGGATCTCCTTATAGCCAAGGATCCTTTCCTGCAATAACTGTGTAGGACCTGTCTTTGGAAGCAGTGATGGGAGTGCTTTCCCTCAAAACCCACCTCAGCATCATTTCAGGCTGTGTGCTCTGCTGGTACTGGGCTAAAGCTCTTTATCCGTGGGAATTCTCCTCCCTCCACCATTAGCTGCATATGTAAAACTCTGCATAAGCCATTGTAGTCTCTGGGATCTGGGGGTGGAGAGAGGAATGGAAGAATTCTTGTAGCAGAATATATTTAGCTTCCATCTCTTCCAGGATGCTCCTTCACACCTCTCAGATAAGTGCATCCAGCCCTGTACTGAGCTGTGGAAATGCAGCAGAACCAGCAGAGCTTTCTGCCTTGGTAAAGGGGCCCAGATTTATACTTCAATAAAGCAGCCTCAGTACTGAAAACATGAAAGGGAAACCCCCCCTCAAGTTATTTGACAAAAGACATTTTAAACACAGTCCATGGGAGAGAAGCCAAGTTAATTCCTAATGCTATTCAGCTATACTGAAAGTAAAGTTTTATTGCTATGCAGAAATCAAGAATGGGATCAAGATTATTGGCTTGGGATGTGAAATCACATTTACTAAGTTGCCTTTTGTCTGTGATGTTTGGTCCTTATTGTTTTTCTCTTAACGAGACTTATGACTTGTCCTTGAGGAGTTTTACTGCATGCAGGGAGTAACCAGCTCGTGGTTATCTGCTGTGACCAAAATGCTGACATTCTGAAATGGACGTTATTCATTGCAACCGCTTTGACTGAGGCCGTTTCATATGGAAACAATTAAGAGGCAAAAAGCATATCATAACAAAGGAATGAGAAGAAAGATCAGGAAATACAAGCAGATTGGGTCACTCTCTAAAAATGGATACACTATTTACTGTTGGAGATTATAATAAATCTAAGATTTGAATTAGCGCAGGAGAGCAGACAGGCCTCTGAATTGTAAGTTTTCTTATGCACCTTAAGAGGAAACAGTTCAGATCAAGGATGAATTCAAAACCTAGGGCCAGGACAAAACGAAATGTAACTTATTTCATATGTGTGCAGAATGGAGTGAGTCTGAAACTGCATTTAAAAAGTGGTCACAATGAGGAATTACAGAGAAGTAAAAAGCAAATAGGAAATAAAAATAGTTGGCGTGTTTCCTTAAATGTAAGGGGGAAATGTACATTAAAGAGCACTCACAGAGATCTGCACATTTTCTTGATACCAATCTAAATGCAACTGTAAACAAGAAAAGGCTAAAGGACAAAATCTGTTACTAAGAGGTGTGTACTCTTACAGGCAGGAAATACTTGGGGGGAGTTCTTTTACCCCCACTACTATCAGAGAACGAGCAAGGTAATTACTAGAAAGCATATATTGTAATAAAGAATCCTGAGACACCATATAATACCTTGGCTGAGTACTTAAGCAAACTGAGTATCAGTGCTAAGCGCTATGAGATGGACAAGACACTGTCAGTCATACACTGCTGGGAGCCACAATGTTCATGTCCCTCAGCTTCCAAGATAGTAATTTGTATCCTCAGGAAGGTTTGGAAATCACTTTCAGTAGCTACCAACACTAGGTCTCCAAGTGTCATAACTGCCATGCTTCAATGTCATATGCACATTCACACAGAATTACAGTATGTCCCTAAACTTGACTGAATTTAACTTAAACATTCACTGTTAGGTGACAGAAAACTCCCATCTAACTCCTTCCACTTGACCACTCTCTGGGAGACTGATTTCTGTTGCTGCTGACATCAAGATGAGTTGTATGGAGCTAGGATTTGGCTTCATCTCTTGATGTAAGCAGCTAACGGTGTTTTCTGACTACAGCTTGGAGCTGATGTAAATTGGAACAGAAATATTTAATGCCTTGCAACTGGGTGAACATCCCATTCGTACCATCAGGTTACTTGTCAAAGCCGATAGCATGAGTGCCTGAATGCATTGATGCCTTCATTCCTGTTCAAACACCCTGCTTACCCCTTAAATATCAGTAATGCCAAAGGAGAAGACATCTCACTTCTTCAGCAAGCAGAGACCTGTGCAAATGCTCACTAAAACTGCCCAACATGCACTCAATGGAGGGATAGCTGAGGTTACACCTGAACCCCTGAACAGGCGACTACAGACCCAGCATAGTGCCTGCATCATCCTGCCCTCCCTCTGCTCGCCCTCCCCCTCCACAACCCTCCCAACATACGATACCCCACAACCACACTTGTCTGAAGGTAGCAGAAGGCTGTGCTGCCGGGGTGGGTGGTATTTGCTGACAGCGCTCTCCCTCCTGCTGCTTCTCCTTTTCTGGAGCATCACTTGGAGGCAGGGAGCATGCTTCCCCCACCTCCTGCTGCTCATCCCCAGGCCACCAGCTTTGATCACTCAGGGCAACGCTGAGGTTGCCAGCTGGAAACGCATGTGATTCCCAGTCCTTTCCCAACTTTGGGAAATGCTTTTGCCTAAGCACTAGTGGAGCGGAGCATGACAGGAGGCGGGCGGTTTGGAGAAGGGGTTGCCCCATGCGGGATGTAAGCTTCATCCATGCACTGGCTGGCCACAGAAGGCAGTGGTTGCAGAGTGAGTAATCCCGGGTGCCAGTGGCGCTTTAGAAAGAGCTGCATGTTTGACATAGTTTCTCCAGAAGCTCCCTTTAAATAGTAAAACTTTCTCACATTTGTATTCAGAGCTCTTACAATTTTATTTTTAAAGGGAATGTAGGTGTTCCCGAGCGGTGGGTGTGAGACTGACAGCACTAGACCAGAGCTCTCCATTTGCAGAATAACTGCTGCATTGACTACTATACTGCAAACTCCTGTAATGAAAATACCAAGGACTGAGAGGGGCTTCCCATCCCTGTGCTTATTTTACCTTTGTCCTCGCAGCTGAAGCTGCCCCAAAGGGAACCAGCAGCTAAGGTGGCCCATGCATGTGTGCTCACACACACGTGTTCAAACACTTGCTAGGACAGACATAAGATTAGCAAGCCTTCCAGTGATTACTTTTGAGCTTTAGCACAATGCATTTGGATTGTGCACTCCATTGCCACAGAAGCAGCTTTTTGCACGACATCATGAGTTCTCTGACACATCCTCAAGCAACATGTTGGGGTCTGTTTTTTCTCTATTTGCGGACTTTGTGTTCTTAAAAATAAACAGCTTAGACTCAGATACTTGCACCCAACCTTGGAAATACCAAAGGCTCTTAGCAGGTTTCCAAGGACTGGGGAGACACCCGAAAGTGTGCATGCTGATCTCTCAAAGAAAACACCCTGAAGTACACTGTTCTCCATAGCTGGGATAAGGTATGCCTCTAATCATCACTGAATAACTGACTGTGCAACAGAGAACGATCACGCTGGGCTCCCAATCCTTTTCTCCCACTCCAGCCCACTCAGAAACAGCTTCTGGGGGAAAAGAAATCTCCATGGCAGAATTCCTCTGAACATTTAAAAAGCCTCTTTTTATTCCTCTCCTCTTCCTTGAGCCAGTTATTCTGCACATAAGGTCAGAAGTGGTGCCAGTGCAGCGTGAAACTATCCCTTTCCTGAGGCACACCAGGTATATTACTAAATTGAGTTCATAGATTCTCCTCCAAGACTATAGGCATGCGATTCCCTTCCAGCTATTTCTCTGAGCCTTCGAATCCTCATATGTTAATGCTTTGGCTTTTGGTTCAAGCTATTAGGAAGAATTTTCTTTAGCCTATATTTCTTTGCTTCCTGTGAATAATTTGGGGTCAAGTTATACTTTTTTCTCACTGACTCTAATCTTGTGCAGAAAAGGGCAAAATTCTTCTCATTTTTGTCATTCCCCCCCCAGCTAAACATAGTGGTTTTGTTAATGTGCATGCTTGTATGCTCAGCCCTCTGTTAACCATCTTAAAAGCTGTTTTTCTCTTGCACACTCAGTAGGGAGAAATCAGAGGTGGATTAAAGCATCATGCCAGCTCTGGGTGCTAGAGAAGATGCAGGCAGGAGCTGCCTGACACAGAGTCCCTCTGAAGGTGGCATCTGCCTGACAAATTATAGGAGGCTGTGGTCAGGCAACAGCTGGAACAGACCAGTGCTTTGGACCTGCCTTTTCATGCTCCAACTGGAAAAGATGATTTCCAGAGCTTGCCTGCTTCCATAGTGTTAGAAAATGTTGTTATATAGACAGGAATTCTGTTATAAAAGGAATATAAATGCTGCTATGCCCAAGGCTCTGAACTGTGAGCCCAAAGACTAGATGTGAGATGATTCGAGGTCTGCCCTGCACAGAAAGCATACACAAAACAGCAACACAGCCTATGCTGCGAGGTCATCTAAGGCTCCTTGTGCGTTCTCCTGATTGCATGGTGCCATCTTTTGTGATGAGGTTCAGCCCTGCCTTCCTTCTGTTCATTTTGCAGTAGTCAGTTCTCTGAAGCACTGTTTCCTTTCCTTTGAATTGACCAAGAATCTGGGTTAAAGTGACTGACTGATGTGACAACAAAGGAGCGATTGTCATCAGGTCCAGAGGATTTGATAAGCTGTTAGTTATAAAATGTACTCAGGCAGCCCAGGTTCTGTGCCAGATTAATATTTGATGTCATTGGACTTGACTGGCTGTAACTGAAAGAGCTGGGGCCATTGTTAGGAAAATGGCCCTCTCCCTTTCAGAGGGAAGTTAGGGCTCATTGAAGCTGACAGCCTGACAGCCCAATCTTGCATTTACCCATAAGCACCACTCAGCGTGAGCAATGACAGTGCAAGTTTCCCCATATTTGATCACCAATAGGTCAGATTCTCTTTGCAACCCATAGGTATTGTGCATATTTTCTATTATCAGCCTCAGACCTCTCCACTCATTCAGCAGTGGCAGGCACTATTTAATCACGGTCAGTGACAGTGACCCATACACTAGTTAAAGGGAAGCTGGAAGAGTGTATTTCCAGTTGGTGAAACAGCCCAAAACCAGGCTCTATGGCAAGCACCCCAAGCCAGGACCCACTCCCAGCATCAGCCTTTCAACATGAGGATGATTCTGGCTTGATGCTTGCAGTATTGTGCCTGGCACCACAGAGTGCTAAAGGAATACAGGGAGAGTCATACTGGAGGACAGACTTTTTTCCCCAAGCAACATTCTTGCATTTGCTACCATTATTTGTTAAGAATCATGGAACAACACCTAGGATGCAGAAGGATGCAGACATTTAACTCTGGCTCTAACTACATATGTGTGGGACCCCCTACATAGTCCATGCAGCTGCATATTAGTCCAGCATGCTCAGAAATCCTAAGGTCTCACACATCAGAAGAAAACAATCTGGGCTTCATCATCAACACTGTCCTAAAAGGCCCTGTTTTTTTGCCTGCTGATCCTTTGTCTTATCCAACATACCTCTAGGCTAGAGGACCACGTGCCAGTGACGCTTTGTTTAAAAGGGAAAACAAGAAAAGGAAGTTGGTGTTATGGCACATAGATATTAAAACAAGAAATAAATCAAATAAAATTTGGCATCGTAAATGGAAGTCAGTGGACTGCAAAATCATATTTGTTCTAGCTGGCTAGAGTACTTGCAGAGTTCCAAGCTGTTTGTCCCTTTCTGAGGAGAGATGGGGTCTGCTCCAGTTGTACTGTAATTGCAAGGCTGTTGTGGAATGAGGCTTGGACCTTTCCACCTTCAAAACAGTTTATGCATAGAAGAACAACTAATCTCACAGCATCCCAGGAGACACAAATCCTAACCCTCATTTACAGAGAGAATGAAGGGAGAGTGGGTATTTTGTTCAAAGCCATGCAGCAAACCTGTTAGAGGTGAAATGTTTGGCTCCTGGTCTTACACTGAGAAGTTCTGACTGTATCTCCTTGAAATTCTCTCAGTATCTACACAGTGCAGGCAGCGTCGTATCTGAATCATAAGAATTAACAATAAAGCACTCCAGTGGATAGCAGGTACACAGTTGCCCTGCAGTTCCATTTGACACCTGGCTAGCTGTAACTTTCAGCTCAAGATGCCTGAAGATGTCACAAGGGAGAGTGTTGCTTCTCATCTGCACAACACTCAATTCTGCTGCTTTCCTCCAAATCTGATTCTTGATCTTTTTAAAAGTCTTAAGAAAATGATACATGGCCTAAAGTTCTGCTCAACTGCCATATGGAAGACAGAAGATACTCTGGTTAGGATCAACCCATTATCACCAATGTATCTACAATATCTACTTGTCTTCTTCCCTATTCTGTAATGCTGATAATGATGATTACTCATGTTACGCATGGAAACAAATAGCGTTTCTTACATGATCTCATTGACTCTCAGTTCATATAATTACCATACAAAAGCTAAATTGTTCCAAGGATTTCTATCATGCAGAATTGCATTGGTCAGAAGCCCTCCTCCCAGGATTTTCACATGCACAGTCTTGAGAACTGAAGTTTCCATTTCATCTTCCAAAGACCGTGGGGTTTTAAACTCACCACCTTGAGGGTGGGAAACCAATTAAATGCACCTCACAAGACTGAAGAAGGTTATTTTCAGGCTGGAAAAGCTACAACTGGATAGGAAGACTGGGAACCAGAATAAGACCTGCCGGCTTTGACAACAGGATAAGATGAAAGCTAAAAATAGGAGACAGGTAAAATGAGCACAACTTCATCTTTGAAGTCCAAACAGGTGATGCTTGAGGTTAGAACAATGCAGTAAAAGATCACTAGGACAAGATGCAAAGAACCTGGAACTTGTGACTTGGAGCTCTGTCTGCAGGAGAAACCTGTTCAGCCACCAGGACTGTCCTACCAAAAGCTGTGTCTTTGAAAATCAGTCTCCAAAAATGTTAACTGTATGGCGTGCACTATGCAAAGCAGTTATCAAAAAATAGACACCAGCTCTGTTCTTGATATCAAATAGAATCATTTGGATCACTGCAATCAAATATATATATAAAAAGCTTTCATTATGAATGTGAATTTACATCCTTCAATTGTAGAAATGATCAGAAGAATATCTCATTTAAAATTAGCGTTCTTTAAGTAAGGCTTAAAAATTGAGTTGATTGGAGAAGAATAGCCTATCCAGCTCTTTGCTGCCTTCAATTCTCGCATGTATTTATTACCAAAGTCTTTAAAATAAGAACAACTTTTTCTTAAGAAATATATAGACCAGTATTTTCAGCCCATATCAGTTACACAGCTCCAGTCGGTTTGGGGCAGAGTTATTTTGGGTTGGTTTCATTGGGATGAGAATGCTGATGGAGTCGGGTAATTCCTTACATCAGTGCCTTTGATTAACACTGAATGTACAAGTCCCTTTGTCCTTGAACTCTTAAAGGCCGAACAAGAAGCAATGAGTTTTGTTTGCAATTTCAAGTGCCATTTGCTTGAAAGTTCTATGCCCAAAATCCCTCTCTTTGCTTTTGTTTGGGGTTACACTGTTGTGGGTTCCTCCAGCTACACCTGGAGCCCTATTGGCCCTCTGTCCTCTTTCTGTCTCTCTTCTGCTCCCAAGGAATTTGCTGCCTTCAAGTTGATCTCTACCTTACTGGGTAGATCAGCCCCTAGCTAAGCCACCCTGCTGCTTTGTTTGTATTCCCAGAGGAACTTATGGGGACCCTGCCCAGCTCCAATGATTTCAGCTATCTGTAAGTGAAAGAATGGTTAATTATTCTGTTCTTATGTGAATGGTTGGCATCCATCAGGAATATCAGCCCATGCCCACAGTATGTACTGAATCCCTTCAGAAACACCTGAAACTCAGCCATCCATGTTGTAAATGCTGTCCTACCACTTCTGCTGCTTCCTGAGTCTGTAGACAGAGAGCTAAGGCTCCATTAGCATCCACCCCAGGACGATGCCTACCTACTGTGTTCACCCCACTGTCATTTCCAGACACTGCTCTTCAGAACAAGAGGTACTAGGCCATGGGGAACTACCTGGGGCTTGACTTTGCTGCTCCTGCTACTATCTTGACTTTGAACTGGTATTATTGGTTTCTGTCTGTCTATGTCTTCCTGACATGTGTAGCTAGACGCCGCAATGGAAATGCTGTTAAATAGAAACTTACCTTAAACTCCTGGGTTCCATCGTGCCCAGATGCCATCTGCCATGAACTTGGGCACTCCTCAAAACTGCCATCCTTCCACTGTGCTATCCAGGCTGGAGACAAAGCTTTCATCTGCACTATGGACAGAAAAGGAACTTTTCTTCAGAAGCTCATCGAGGGAAATATGTGTTATCATGGTAAAGGAAAAGGCTACCTGCAACAAATGGAGGAGCTCTGGCTGTCAGCATTAAACATTCATAAAATATATACTGAATGCATATTATTTCTTGGGGATTATAGTCCTTCTTTTTGTCCTTTTTGGTTCAGTGGTTTCTTACTCAATTTCTTGTCTGTTAGCAAGCTAATGTTGCTTATATTTCAGAGGAAATGTACTGAATGGCAGATCACAGGCCAGTCTCTCTGCTGCTGCCAACTGACATCTGTGTATTAAGCTAAACCAAGTGATCTTTGACCCTCATAGAAGCAAAAGTCAACCATACATACACAGTACATACACACACACAGAGCAGCAGAATAGAAACCAAACCCAGGCCACACCACTCCAAAGATTATAAGTAACTAAGCAGAACAAAGGTCTATCCCTAAATGCTAATAATCAGTGTAGGATTTTTTTATGGCTGATAACATACCATGCCCCACTGTTAAGATGAGGACGTTTTATAGCCAACCAAAACCTAATAATCTGCTTTTATGTAGCACATCTCATAAAATAAATGGGAGCGTGCTCTATGATGAGGGTCCATATTGTTATCTCCATTTCTCAGGCAGGACAGCTGAGCAGTAGAGAGTGGAGGTAATGAGCATTAGGAGGGTGTTGGAGTGCAGAAGATGACTTCCCCAGTCCAGAAGTCAGCAACAAGTACAGAAAGGCCAGCACTGCTTTACTCGGGCGGTTACGCACACAGCCCTGTTTACAGTAGTAACGCTTCCTAACCACTGCAAACACTAACTCAGCTCCATGGACTGCACCCAGAGCTGCCAGGACCGTGTCTGTGCTGGGGGACAGGCAGATGAACATGTTCCTGCACCGTCAGCTGGAGTATGAAATTACAGCACTTCAGCTGCTTGGCCGCGCGTGCGCCCGGGCACTGCTCACCCTTCAATGAAGTCATGTAAACCACACCATGCTGGGGTGGGCTCAGGAAGGGACAGGTTAGGAACAGAGCCAGGAGTGGGGATTTGCTGAATCTATTGCTGTTCAGCTATCCCAGCCTCTGCATCCTTGTCGTGCTGCTGAAACTCCAGTGTCCACATAGGAGCTAAGGCAGCCCTGGCACTGCATTTGCAGGTGTATGGGGTCAGTTCTTCTACAGAGCAGCCCGAAGGAAAGAACCCGTCTCCTGACCCTACAGGACTGCTCATCAACTCAAGGTCTTGCTCCCGGCTGCTCCGGGAAGGAAGTAAACGACACAGCAACATTTACAGCTTGATTTAACATGAAACTTATAGAGCAATTAAATCCAGTGCAATAAACCCTAAGGATTATGAAGGGTGAGATAACCACACACACACTGTGAATAGCAGGCTCCTTTTCTTGGTCCTAGTCTGATCCTTTGCCTGTGAGGAATGGAATGTCCACCTGGAGGAAGGCTTGGCTGCATGTGCCACTGGCCTGGCCTGCTGACCCTGGTTTCCTACACACTGCTGGGGAATGGATAGTGAACCACAGAGATCTCCAATGGGGAGAGAGAACAGGATCACTTTCCCTTTCCTTCTGCACATGCAGGAAGAACAAAACCTCTCAGGATAACTCATTAACCCGAATTACCTTCGCTCTTATCTCACAGTCACACTAACAGCCTTTTGGGAAGGCTTTAAGAACCCTGCAGAGATCCTCCATGTGACTTTTTAGGCTCAGTGGAGACCTGCCAGTGCCCATTCCTTTACTTGACCAAGCAGCCTCAGCAAAGGAAGATGTAGCATAAGGCTCACCTCTACAGCAAGGCTGCTCCATTTGCCTCCTTTTTACCCTGTGTGAATCACAGACTGTCATTCCCACATTTAAATCCCAGCAACATCCTCTGCAGCCAGCTCCCCTGTTGGTCGCCTGCCTTTCAGCTCGACGTGAGAAAAATCTAGGAGCAGTTAGTCTCCTGATAATGATGTATATAGCAGACTGTGCATCTATATGTTGTCATGGAGATGCCATGGGATACATCCCAGGGTTTTGCTGGCTGGGTTTCTTCTGCATCACACATTTGTACAGAAATTAGGTTTTGATGAAAATATAGTACCCAAAGTTTTCCAGAGCATAAGTGGAACATAGATCTGTGTCAGAGCAGATCAGGTCACCTTATTCATGATAACTTGCATGAGCCTTAATTTCTTATTTTCCACTTAAATTGCTCCTGCTTTTGTATCCGCATAACATCACCAAGTTCCGAGGATTAAGCTAGCTGAAAGGAATTGAGGGGGAAAAGAAGCAGGCCATATGTTTTAAAACCAACAATTTAAAAATGTAAGATGAGGGAATACAACAGACTTCTGCAAATACTGGAATACTGACATATTTGATGGGACTGAAATAACTGGCTGGGGAATTGCCCCTAATGGTTAACCTGGGATATCTGAAACCTCCATCATTTTCTATGCTATTTACCTGATGTTTTTAATGTACTGCTTGTGTCCCTCCTGTTATTTTTTCTATTATCACAAATTTAATAAGATATTTTTAGTTAAACAATGATATATATATATGTATTTAATCATTTCAAAGGAGAAAGAATGAATCTGTTTCTAAATTGCACCTTGTCCATGAATGACAACTCACATGGCCAATGGAAATCGTATTCCAAATAGCTCTATAAATGCCTGCAGTCAAACAGGCCAAGGGCCTATCAGCTAATCATGTAATGAGAAGGAAACCTTGAGCCACCACCAGCTCACAACCTGCAGACCGCCTCCAATCTCAGCTATTCACAAAGAATCCCATCTCAGTCTTCCTTCCTAACATCCTCATGGCACAGCCTTTTCCAGCCATCCACACAGTTAAACCCTCACCTATCCCAGCTCGCATCTGACTGCACTACATGGCGTTTTTAATTGCACTTGGAAGTGACAGCCAGCTGTTGGCCTGCTTCTGAAGTGATTCAGATTTGAGATTACTCTAGAGAACCTGCTGCATTTTCATGCCACTGCTAGTGCAGATCCACTGGCTGAGAAAAGCTCCCTTGTGTCTGTTGACATGAATAATCCCCAGCATTTTTAATATAGGCTGCCCTTGCCAGTTGGCTGACACTTGTGCTATGCCATGAATAAAAGCTATCTGATGACAGTTGAGAAATGGATGTGAAGCACTTGCTGCTATATTTCCTCTGCTCTATGGGAACTAGTCCCTATTGTTTGTCATGGGCAGGAATGTAAAGATGTTAAAGGCAACTTGAATGCAGCCAGTGGTGATGTGGTAGTGCAAGGCAGTACAGCGAAGTGACCCCCAAAACCTCTTCTAACAGCCCACTTCTTATTTATGCACCTTAAATGTCTTTGCTGCCTGTACAAAGTTTAGATCATTATACATTTAAATAAGATGCATTTTTATGTATTTACCAGCTAGAGTGTCCAAAGTTGCCTTCATATCAACATAGAAAAGATTCCTCTTATTACCCAGCCTGAGAAAGTTTTCTGTGTGTCATATAAGCCACAGTATTAATAATGAATGGTTACTCACCAGCAATGGCTGCTCTTCAAAAGACCCTTGTGCCTTTGTATCTGTGGGGCATGCACTGTAGGAGAACCACAAATTCCTGGTGTGAAGAACAAGCACTTCAGGAAAACCACATGGAACAACAGCTCAGGTGACTGCGTAAGTGCATGTGAGGTATTAGTGCTAGCAAGGAAGAAAAAGATAGGGATTTAAGGTAGCATTGACAGTACAAGAGGAAAACACTTGGTTAACAGAAAATGGGAGATAAGTTGAGGTGTCAGAGAAGTGTGAAGAGCAAGATTGAACCACCCAAGAACAAGATAAAATGAGCAGAAAGAAGGGATGACAGGGAAAATACAGGCAGGAGGAGGAGGGGAAGAACAAGATTAAAGGTAAAGTAACATTACAGAGGGCCTTGAAGGTTGGAGATAGGGAGATTTAATTGGAAGCTGAGGGCAAATCCCACATGGTATCAGTGGGATTTGAGAGAGATGGGCTGATGTGGCACAGCTGTGATTGTTAGCAGGAGACTTCTAGCAAAATGGGGAAAGAAAGGAGAGGAGAGGAAGGAGGACAGACTGCTGCAGCATAGATATCTACTGCATGGGAAAGAGTCTTTTGAAGATGGACAGTAAAGGGAAGGTAGATTTAATACATTTTAATACTTCAGGAGACAAAGCTTTCAGATAACCCATTACAGCCCTTTTATTACCAAACCCACCCAACACACAATGAAGTTTAAAGGACCAGCACAAAGACAGCACATGTATACTCAGCAGGCAAAAATCCTTAAAAATATATCTAGTGGCCTGCACAAAAGTATCAGCAAGAAAAGGGCTGTTATCCTCAAGTGGAGCATTCACTTGATTGCAGACCAAGCTGATACATGCCCTGGGTTTTGCACTTACTGATAAGTAACAATAAGCAGATTTACAGGCTGATCAAAGTTTTCTCTCCTGCTGAAGTCCTTTCCAGTGTTCTCTCTGAAAACCTGACCCAGCTGAGAGACACTCTGCCCTCTCCCCTGTTGTCAGACCAGAGCTGGAGCTGACAAAATGCACATGCCATAATGAGTCACCAGTAACAACCAGGCACCTTCAATATAAGGTTTCAAGCACCTGATATTAGTGTGACACAGGCGAGCTCTGCTGCCTCTGCCTGCAGAGCACTGAGCTGTGATGGGGCACCTTGGACCTTCACAGTGGTGGTGCTGCCTGTGCTCCATACAAGAGGTGAGATCGCGATGCTTCATAGCTGTCTCTGGGAAGGTAAGGCCTGTGCTCCCTATCAAGTGGCTGAGACAAGGATCTGCATGAAACCAGCTGAAGCAGCATGAGACAAATCAGAAGACACAATTATTTTCCCCCAAGAAGAGAGGAAAAGTGGTGTGTGTATATAGACTGTGCTGGCGGTTACAAGGTGAGACAGGGTGACACAATGATGGCATCGTTTCCCAGGGATATGTTGAGCAGAAGATGCTTTGGAAAGCTCCGTTAGCCAGATCAGCTTTTGGGGTATGTGACTAACAGCAATGGGCCATAATAATGATATTTTAAATGTCACTTCAAGCACAGTTTTCTCTTGATTATCACTAGAGCACATTGCTGGCACACAGTGCCTCTGCACAGGAGACCTGGGTAGTATCTGAAGCTAGCACTCGGCTCCAGGCGAAGATGTTAAAAACAGTTCATCATTTTGCTCTTGCAAGGGAGAATCTCCCAATTAGGCATCTGCTGCCTTCCACACCAGCAACAGCTTGTCCTTGTATTTGCTGATAGAACTGGGCTGGCGATTACATAGCAGCCCTTCCTCCCCACCCTGCTCCCAGCCTCACAGCTCTATCCCTGCCCACTGTGCCATAGCACTCACCAGAGATCTTCTTCACCTGGAAATGGGAAAGCTGCCACATTCCTTCCTATTGCATGTCTTTGGCTCTCCTGAGCCTAAGTGGGGAGGGCTGATGCTCATGTTGCAGAGGATGGAGCTGCAGCTCTTTGAGGGTGTGATGCTCATTCCCACATCCTGTGTAGCAATCACAGTCAGGACAGAGAGGTGCCTCTGCACCCAGTGAGCCTGCTTCCATGTAGCCTGAGCCCTCCTGGGACTGAGAAAAAGACTGATAGGCCACACTGATTTCAGCCTTCCAGCAGACAGGAAGAGAGGGTCTCATAATGCTATATCTCTACAAGTAACTGTACCCTGGCATAGGATACCCACCCTACCTCACAGTGCAGCATTCAGCTGTGGTGGTGTGGAGCTCAGCAGCCACTTTGCACTTCCATCAAACCCTGAGCATCCCAAATCCACATCCCTGAAATACACCACAGCCCCTGGGCAGAATCCACTGTATCCTTCTCCCATGTGGTCCCTGCACAGCCCTGGCACTATGACATGCCGACCACAGCTGCTCTGTGGTTGCATGTAGTTAGCTTTCCCCTTCCGTTCCCAGTCTGTGCCCTCACCCTTGCTGCATTCATCAGGCATCCTCCACGTCCCTGCAGAAGACAGCTCTCTTCAGTAGGCTGCTGGTGGGTAATGTGCCTGACTCATAATGGTTTTCTTTCTTTAAAGAAAGATGGATATCTCTGAAGTTGGTAATTTTTATGTCTCTCAAACTCATAATCCTGTGATCGCTGTGGTATGCAGCATCTGAGTTACTACAGCACAGCGGCAGGATGCAGCGGTGTGCTTGGAGGCTGAGGGAGCACATAAACATGCTGCACATGTTCTATAAGCCGCAGGGACCCGAAGCTCTCAGATACAACACTTCGCCTTCTTTTTGCACATCAAACGCTTTAGCGTGTGTTCAGCAGGAGCTGAAGACCCAGGCACAGGGAGGCAGACCTCGGGCTTAGTTTTCCCCCCGACAGCTTTGCAGAAAGCTAAATATTCATGCATTCTAATTAGCATGTGTTTCTTTAAGGGGGCTTGTTCCCTTCGTGCTAACCGGGCTGAATTGCCCAGCACAACAGCCTTTTGCTTACAGTGCGATTGGATGAATTCACGGTGGTGCAGCCGCTTAGGGCAAGGGTCCCTGCATCACCCCAGTGATGAAACGGGGCGTCCTCAGCTCGTTCCAGTGAGCCGTGCTCTCCCTTGCTGTGCTCTCCAGCTCGGGCAGACATTGAAGCAGGAGGTGGTCTGGGTCGATGGAGATGCTGTTTGTCATGGGGAAGAGGACGCGTTGCTGCTGCCAAGCAACCGGCTCCGCAGCGCCCGTGCCAATGGCTGCGAGCACCTCTGCAGAGGCAGGTCTAGAGAAGGAGCGGCCAACCCGGGGCTGTTTCCTGTTGGGGGCCCCCATCACCCCATGGAGCACAAGGGGTGGCCCCAGGGCTCCTGTGGAGGAAGAGTGTGGGGCACCCCTCCTGCAGCACAGACTCAAGTGAGGCTGCCCTGCATGGTGATGCTGCAGGGTCTGCAGGGGTGTCTGCAGAGCCCCCTGCCCTCCCTCAGCACACATCCCCAGGCACATGGGGGCATTGCACCCCTTCTGCAGCAGGCTCACCAGCAATTCCCACTCACCCTTGTCCATCTTGGCAGGGCTGGCATGATCCAGGCATTCCTTTGCTCATCCAATTTTCACCCTATATTTGTACCCCAAAGAAATAACACCCTTCTCACCATCATAGAATCATAGAACAGTTAGGGTTGGAAAGGACCTTAAGATCATCTAGTTCCAACCCCCCTGCCATGGGCAGGGACACCCTTTGTGCTGTATCCTCAGTCACTCCTGGCAGGGGTAAAAGGAGAGGTGAGAAGGGGGACCCCATACCAGTGTTGATACTGCTATGGGGAGGAGGTGCAATTGCTCTTTAGGCTGATGGGCTCTGAAGGGAAGTGCTATACTCTACTTTTACTGTGGGTCATTAACTTCTTTCCCCAAGCCCTCCTGCAATCTGCCACACACAGCTTGTCATCGGAGGATACAGTAGATTTTACTCATCACAGATATGCATATACAAATACTCATTCAGTAGCATTAGGCAAAATTACCTTGGGGCGTGTAAAACAGCGGTGCCATCCACTGCAAGCATGTCCTTTACTTATTCATTTTGATAAAAGACTTGAATCTCATCCAGCCTCTCACTCCAGGAACATTCCTGCAAAGACAACATGGAGGCCTCAGTATGAAGTGTGTCAAGAAGCTGTCATGCAGCAATAGTTAGGCCTCTATGATCTTCTGTTTCCTAGAGGGTTTTATTCGGATTTTCACTTAGGTTTTATTTCACAGATTAGGAGCACATCTTGCTCCATCCCACTTTGTTCTCTGTGAACAGGGTTTGGCCATAGGTTCAGTGCGACAGACATAACTTACTCAGAGACATGCAGATGACATGTACTCTCACCACTTCTCACAGCTCAAACCCCAGGAATACCAACGTGAGGTGAGAGCAGGTGAAGAGAATAGCGATAATTTATTGCAGCTCCCCCTGTGGTAGTTAGAGATAAATCTCTGTGGAGGAAATGTCATTTGCAGCTGGGGGATAGGAACCATATCCCTTCTGGATCCCATGAGCAGTTTACTTGCAGCACAGGGGCTGGATGCTGGGTGCAGTGAGCAGTTCAGAAGCAGCATTTGTTCCTGAAGCTCCCTCCTGTTTTCCCTGAAATCCATCACTTCTGCTTGTAGTGAGGCAGGTGGCACAGCTTCCCAGTGCAGATGGCTGCAGGAGATGGAGCACTGCCTCCTCCAGTGCCTGTGGGTGCAGGACACCAAGCCTCTGCTGGCCCAGGCAGCCTGGACCGGGAGGCAGGCTCTGATACAGTCCTTCACAGCACTGCTGATGATTCACTCCAACTAGCTGTGCATTCCCTTAGGAACACAGAAGGGAGGCAGGGAGCAGATCAGCACCCTGCAGACCCAGTTTCCCCATACCAAAGCTTACCCTTTTAGGGAGCTGTGTTACTTAAGGGGAGCATGGAAAACCTTCCAGAATAAACACCATTAGGGATTATTGTTAGGAGGCATGAAGCAAAGACTTAGATTCTTGTCTCAGACTCTCATCGGTCCTAATAAGGGGTGAGGGATGAGTCTGAGGGGCAAGCAATGGGGATGCTACCACTAGGCCACTGGGCCAGCCTGGGAATCTTAGGAGAGTAACAAATACCTGACTTTGACAGCCAACATGCAGGGTTTTGTATGCGTGATTTGCTGCGATCATGCTATAAATCAAGATGAGACTGCTAAAATTATGTATGACCTCATTTGATAGATTATCTAATAAGGAATTTGCTAATGCATTTTTTCACTGAAAAAGCCTGCTAAGGATGAGCACATTGCTGCAGCACATTTAAACCTAATTGTCAGAGGAGAGAAGCAAGCGGATTTCAGAGGTGAGTTAGAAGAGCATCCTTATGAGGATGATGTCTTCACTAAATCAGTGGTGCAATGCAGCAAGCAGGGTGGAAAGGAGTCTCCTCTGGATAAAGGTACAGGAAGCTGCTAGACAGGGCTGCGGTGTGTGAGAATACTGCATGGGCTCACCGAGCAGGAGAGCCTTCATAAGTGTAAAGAGTTGTATCCTAACGGACATGCTTGATTTTATTGTTTGATCCAGTGTTGTCTTTTTATTGTTATGACATTTCAGTTCTGTTTCAGTGCCTGGCAAGCAGATCTAAACTCCCTGCTACATAGAAACTACCAGCCGAGACCTCTAGCTCTAACTTGCTATTCTGGTTATCATGCTTGTCAGAATGAAAAGAGGAATTGTTTTGCTGCTATATGTTACCATCAAATATTTTTGTTCTTCCAGTCCTGTGACTCATTTATAAAGACTGCACATCACTTCCACGTACACAAACAGAACTGTAAAGCAGCTCAAGCCAATGAAAAAAGCTTGTTTTTCAGGTCTGTTAACCACATATTCTGTTCCAATCCCAAATTTATGATTAATATAAATGCCATTCTCTTTACCGATGATTTGATAAAGCTCATTCTGGGGTCTGCATGCCCATAGACACTCCCTGGATGTATGATGCTGTTCAAAGCCTCCAAGATAAACACTAAAGCTCACAACTCTGTGTGTGTGTGGGGAGGGGGAGGTGTTAGAGAAGTGATGATTTTGAACTCCATTTTAGGTTTCAGCAAAAAGAGGTGGAAACATGAAGCTTACAAAAGGCCACACAGAAAATCATTATCTGAGCCATGATTCCCACCTTGTCTCCCGACTGCCCATAGGAAAACTGGCAAACATCCCTCTTCTACCCCCTGCACCTTGAGCACATCCTGCCTCAGTTGCAACCCTGCCCAAAAGGTGGAGTTTGTTCTTCCTTGGAGGAAATAAGGCTTTATGGCAGAAATGGGGAAGTTGGACTTTGATTTACAGAAAGCAGGACGTGATCATTGGTGTAAGGAGCAGGTAATTTCATTGAGCGCTACTAAGTCAATACAGTAGGTGAAACCTCCACATTGACTTAAGCCCATAATTAATGATTTGGGATTGTACCGGGTCTACTGGTGCCACAAAAGAAAGAGCAAAGATACCTGTAAAGCATTGTAAATCTCAGGGACCAAGGAGGATATTTTGGGAGAGTAGTAAATCATAATCACGCAGGGGGACTGCCCATGGCATTTACACAGGAGGCCCACTGAAATATTATGATGCCCATATTGATAATGTAGTCCCCGCTGAGTAGCTGGGACTGTTCCTGAGAGAACTGGAGTCTGCGTTTCTGCGTGAGCACACAAAACACAGCTGTGTGTATACATCTGACTGGAATGATTTATCCACGAAGGAGAAAAACATGAAGTAACAGCAATATCATCTGCCTCATTAAATGGCTTGGCTCTAAACCTGAGAAGGCACTTGATGGGTAGCAGCATAGCTCACCACTGTGCCACATCACCATTTGTGGTTTTCCCCTCCAACATTAATTGATACAAACCGAGTTAGTGGATTGAAGACATCCCTAAAACAAGCTGGACTCAAGGCATCTCCTCACTCACCGTCAAATAACCCCCTGATGATAATTTCTGGTCACGGCTGACATGGCTTAGACAGAAGTTTCATCATAAGCTTTCATTAGTCATTCCTTGAGCCATCTCATTTCATGAGCTCTTACCCCTACCAAGATAAAATCTGGCTATCAGCAACACTTGTCAGAGAGCTACCAGTGGTGGTGTGATGCAACCTATAGCAGCCAGGCAGAATTTACTCCCCTGCATTTTATCTCCTCACTGTCATAAGCAAGGCAGAGTAAAAACAGCTGCTCTGAGCCCACATTATTGCAGTGAGATTCTAAGGGAGATGATGCTGAACCTTATTCAAAACTAAGGAACAACCAAGAGAAGAAATGAAGGTCCTAAGCTTTGAAGTTGGATACTTTTTGTCTTCAATAAACACCTATTCAAAAGACATACTTCTCATCCCACCGGGCAGTAAACCTTGCCATATAGCTGCATGTCCTGTGCTTGGCCATATGGTTAGTAATGCACCGTATCATAAAAATAGTACCAGTAGGATTATTCTTAAAGCATCACTTATGAGCCAAAAATATCCTCTAGAAGAAGCAGAATGTGAAGGTATGTATTGAGGTTGCTATCTGGTACAATGGGAGAATTCTCCTGCTGTGCAGAAAG
Source organism: Melopsittacus undulatus (assembly GCF_012275295.1). Lineage (NCBI taxonomy): Eukaryota > Metazoa > Chordata > Aves > Psittaciformes > Psittaculidae > Melopsittacus > Melopsittacus undulatus. Next base: position 114,399,594 of record NC_047529.1, read on the forward strand.
GTGGATGGCTTTGAAAACATTCCTATAAGGACAGAACTGAGATGCATGACAGGAACTCCAGCCAGCATCTGCTGATCAGCGGTTAAAGATGGCCCAGAGAAATCCAGGGACATGGGAGGCGAGCAAGGCTGGAGATGAGGCCATACCTGAGGACCATGCTGCACTCCATCAGATGGATGGGATGGAAATCCCACCTCACCACGCATTCTCCTTGATCATGTGGGAGATCTTCAGCTGAGTCACTGCAGACGAGCAATGTAGACATTTGCAAGGCTGTAAGCAGCAAAGTTTTACAGACATCCTATTATGTGCAACTTACATAATCTGAGTGCTTAGCTGCTCAGATAATATAGTGATAGAGCTTTATGGAATTAAAAGAGAAAAAGCTTCTCACAGATAATAATATAGCAAGAATGGAATTATAGAGCTCAAAATAAAGAAATCTGAAAAATAGGTCTCATTTCTTTCTGTCTTTATTGAGTATTTCCAAGAGGGACCTACTGCAACAAAGATGATGCCTCAACCCCTATAGCTACAACATCATTTACATTGAACTTTGACTGCTCAAAGCATTATTTTGCTTTGGAAACAGCAGCTTCTGGTGACTTAAAGACACAAAAGGCAAAGGTCATGGTTCAAACAGTAGTCTTAAGAGGACTGTTTTGCTCTGTTGAACTGCAGAATTCGTACTAACTTGATGGTGGATTCTTACTCTAGGCTGTACACAACACTAGCATTTCACAAAAGACAGGCAACTCTCATCTCCATGTACTGTAAAGGCAAACAGAAGTCTTGCACAGGTGGCTGCAGCAAGGGACTGCAGCTAAGGTAGAAGAGTAATGATGCAAGTGTGTTATACCTAGAAATATTTCTTTGATCACAGATTTGGGGGGTTATCTATGTTACATAAAGTACAGAGGAGTTAGATCCTCCACTGGCTAAAGTCATAGCTCTATCAAAGCACATGGAATTATGCTGATTTGTATAAGATCACATATTTTGGCCTAGATGGCTGATAGACTTTCAGCAGGGCTCTCTGGAGTAAAGGAGTAGAAAGAAATAAGCCCTTTTAGAAAATAATACACATGTGAGTCAGAAGTATGTCTTACCTATTGAGAAAAGTACCTTTTTTCCTATGTAGAAGCAACATTATCTCTAATAAAATAACTACTTGTCATAGAAACAGAAACATAATGGACAAGCATATGAACAATACAGTGGGGTGCTTACTTCAGAAGTGTTTCCTCTTCACTCCTCTGGTACCTTTGTGAGCTTTCTTTTCTGAAGTAGCCCCTGTCTGGTGGTTCAGCTTCTGTGTAAGTTATCCAAGGACTCTTTCAAGTACCAGTACACTTGTGGGGATGTGGTTTATCTGAAAGGCAAACTGTGCAAGTGAGCATACAATAAACTTCTGCAGTTCCACATTTTTTCCACTCCAAAGACTGCTCTTCCATTGCCTGACCCTTTGGTGCAGAATGGATCAACAGCCCAGAAGCTGGTATGTAAACTTCACATGCCAAGCAGAGGGAATGTTAAGGACATACATAGCTGAACAGTTTCCATGGTGGGAGAAGCCTAGATTCTTGTGAGGGTGGAAAACTTGGTTTACCAACAGTCAGGCCATTTACTCTGGAATAATTCAGTCACTATTGGCATTAGACCAATTACTACTTTACATGGTGCAACTGCCCTTTGGGAAGCGTAAGCTTCCAACTCCCACGACCAAGCACAGGACTGAAAAGGACAAGGAATGATAACAACGGAATTCAAGCCACTACCAGAAAGCAGTCCTGACTTCCAACCAAACACCTGCCATTAAAAACTGGCTCACAATGAAATCCGCATTTCCTTTGTGAAGTCTCATATCGAAGTCTAGCCAGGGATGAGTGGTAAAATGCCAAACCATTTTGCTTACTGACAATAAAAGTCAGTTCTCTGCAGCAATAGTAAATAAAAAAGGTAGCTACCCATGATGCTGCTTTTCCATCATTTTGAAGCTGTTGTTCAGGATATTGTATTTCTTTTTGTCTTTATTTATTTCCAAATGTTATTGCTTGGCAGGCAGGCAAAACTCTTGGGCTGTGTTATGTACAAATCCCTCCAGCATGTAGGCTTTCACAGTGATATTAATACACAAGAATACTGGAACACATCTAAGATAAATATCCCACTGTTCTCTTTGCTGGGTCCTACCCATCAAGTACTGTGCTAGCATAAAGAAATGTTAGGTATTCCACAACTGGATGGAGAACAGACGAGGGAGAGCTCACAGTGAAACGCCTGGAGCTTGCTCGCTGTATGCAAGAGGAATGGATGTAAATCAAAGCTGTTCTTTGATCCTGACAGTCCGAGCCACGTCCTATTTGTCTCTGCACCATAGCCCCTTTGCCTCCTCCCTTGCACAGGCATAAAGCATTACCTCGCCTCCCTGGGCTGCAAAGCAGCTGGGTCAATACGGTGTTAATTAGGCCAGGATGAACATGTGCAGACCAAAGAGGAGTGGAGCCATTGCTCCATCCTGAGGAGCAGGCAGCTCTGCTGCTCTGTGCTTCCCATGACCCAGGTGCCTTGACTTCAACACTCATCATGTTCCCCCTCTGATGCTCCCAGAGGACTTAAAGGTGTTCCCTCAGATGCTATAATTCAGCCTTTCCAGGCATCAGTCCTGTTCACCCATGCGAGGACAACAGGGTATTTAAAGCTGAAACAGCCAAAGTATATATTCAAGAATCTATGATAAAAGCTACAATTTTACGCACCATGGAGCATCCATCAAGGAAACGCACAGAGCTAGTGCCACAAAATAATTACATGTGCAGAGTCCATTGTAAACACAGCTTTAATGTGCATCAGCACAGCTGGGGACAGTGTTTAAAAGTATAATTATGTAATGCATTTTATGTAGTCCATGAGCCATTCAAGTGATACCATCGGTTCAGCAGAATTGCATGCAGCACTTCTGTCTATTGGCCTGAGCAAAGAAGCATTTTTCAAGAGCATTATTTTTCCTTTCCTGCCACGAAATAGATTTGTCTCTGATGCCTACGGGGGATTTGTGTCTCTGTCATTGGCCACTTTCGCTCCTACTTGCACCAATGAAGGAGAAAGAAACGGCGAGTTATTTTTGGCTTTGCAGCAGACTCCAGCATCTAAATCAGTTAGTTCTGAAACCACTTGGGGTGGTGCTGGTTCTGTTCTAATGGCTTTAGAGAGGAGGAATTTGTGATGTCTGACTGTTAGTGAAAGGAAACAAAGCGGCTGTTGTTGGGTAGAAGGGCAGAGCAAGGTTAAGACGCTGTGTAATGAAGCAGGGTCCAGCCTTTAGGCTTACAGCTACCCTTAATGCTGACACCCTCCTGTCCCCCACATTTATTTGATCCTTGTAATGCTTATAGTATATGAGCCGCAGAAAACAGAGGAAGCTTTGCTTTCCTTCTCCTCTAATCTGACGACTCGAGGTGATGCAAACAGTGACATTTCTGAGGCAGTGCTCAGCAGTGCTGTTAAGTAATAGCAGCAGCATGGGCAGATCCTTATCCAAGGCAAAAACAGAGGTTTATGGACACTACTTAATGGTCATTTAAAAGCCCCAAAAGCTTTCACTGCTTTGCAGACAGTAGTTTATATGTCTTGTTCAAATCCTACATGGAAAATTACATTTGACCTATCAGAATCTTTCCAGGAGACCCAGCAGATGGCTTTTCATTTAAGGAGACCATTAAAAGAAATCTGTACCTATTTTCACACTACAAGATCCACAGGTGGGAGTAGCGAGATAGCTTCTTCAGCTAGGCAGGAGCTGCTTGGCACAGAAATAGGACTTGATGCTAGGTTCTAAATATGGCATCTGGTCTCTGAAAAGAGATTTCCTTTTCTCCGTTAGATGCTGGGTCATGTGTAGCATATTGAGAAGGAGACCAAAATCCAGGTGTCTGCATTCCTGCTTGCATGCTATCATCATTGAGGAATAGAGACATAGCTCCTTGCTTTCTCTCTTCCTCCCTATGAATATTGTATTTCCTTTTGCTCAGTAGAACAGCATCGATCAGAGAACGGAAGATATCACAGCCAGAAGAATCCATCACCGGCTGCAGCATAGCAGAGCCTAGTGAAGTGGGAGCTCTGCTTTTGGATCTCATCCGGATGCTCAGCAATGCTCAACAGAAGAGTGGTTTGCCAAAGACAGGCACAGGCATCATCCAGCCACATTTTCAAAAGGAAGCAAGTACAGCACCATTTGAAAAGTCACAGGATTGCTATATATGTGATTCCTGAGCTCCTAAGCTATTTAGATGCTTCCTTCCCATAGAGATCTCTGTAAATTACATGCTGTAGATGCTCTTGGTGTTTTCTGTGGTAAAGCCTGCATGGATTATCTGTTATAGACTTATATAGCACATGTCACCTCAGGTTTACAGGGAAAGCTAAGGCAGCTATCAGTACATTGCCTCCACTGCACAGCCTACTGTCATACATGTATGCTGGTGACCACATTTTGTGTCACATTACACAATGAAGACAGGGCTTTGCATTAACACTTTATGCAAATATATATGTATATATACACACACACACATATATAGTTGCATAGATACTGAGCAGAATCTTTATAAGTTATTAGGAAAGACTGCTTGGGGAGGTCTAAGCATTTAAATGGTTTCTGTAATTAAACTTGAGGGAAAGCAAACTTGCATCTTTTTAAATCACTTGATGTGATATTTAAAGCTGCACACAGTGGAATTCTCTGAGAGAAATGTTATCAACTCAAACAATTACTGCTTTGCAGCACAAGCTGGATGCTGTGGTCAGTCAAAATGAAACCATGGCCTCCTACCATGCAGATAAATGGAAGCTATGAATAAACAGTCCTTTCATACCTCGCTAAGCAGAACTGGTCAGTGGCTTGCTATGGAGAACTCAGTGTCTGTTATCAGCATGGGATGTGGGAGTTCCGTGGTGAGTTCCTTCTGTAAGGAGCAACATTTTATGTTCTCATGGGAATTTGCAATGGGCTCAGTACTGTTGAACAAGATGCGTTTAACACAGTGCCTGCACACAGTGAGCTGGGTTTTCATAACCACACTAAGCATGAGGGTTTATGTCTGTGGCTTGTTTGTGCAGGAGTTAATACCTTTGTAAGTCTGGTTCAGGATGTGTGGTAGCAACAGGTAAAGGCCAAATTCTTCTTTATATGTCTTATTTAATCCCACTGGAATGATATCAGTATAAAATAAGTTGAAGAATTTACAGTTTTGGACCCTAAAATGCTCTATTTACTGCCTTGCAAAGGGCACATGTTAAATAGAGTACTGTCAGCAGATGAGACACAGGGAAGAGGCAGGAATGGACAGGCAGCACGACTTCCTCAGGATCACATAACAGATTCATAGAGGAATTCACAGCAGAGCCCCTGACTTGTGTTCCACACATTGCTAACCACTTCTCAGGTCCCAACTGCTTGCAGAAATACCACAACACTGCACTACCACAGGAGCAGCAGAGAACAGGTTCATTGAACATTTGTTAAACAGACCCAGTTTAAGGTTCTTAACACAAAAGTTATATGAAAGGTATGTTTTATCCAGGTGCTTTTGGCACAAATTTATGGTTTAAATGCTAACACAAAAATGAAGAAAAACACTTTCAAACAGAACCTATTCTATATGGCTAGAGGGAACCTTCCAAGCACAAAATCAGATCATTTGTAAGTACCTTCTGGGTGAAGCCTGAGAGTGAAAGCAGAGGTGGAAATGTGCAGGCACCATGTCATGTCCTAGAAAGAGGAACAAGGCCGCGTCTACATCTACCAGAGAACAGAGGATCCCAGCCCTGACACTAGCATGGAAAAGTGATATTTGAGTAGTCATTAAGAGGTTAGTGCTAAGAGTATTTATTAGCTAGCAAAATTACCTAGGTGAAACTAAGGCTCTGATTCCTTGAAGCCAATCAATCATTCCTAAAATATGGTACATATGTGAAACTGTTACCTCTTCCAAAACGGACAACTGCCTTGGCACAGCAGGGTAAGTAATACTGCAGGGTAAACAGTGGGATTTGGTCACAGGTTCGAAGGAGTGTCATAAGGAGAACCATCAACCCCATGCCCTTAAATTCCTTCAGTGCTCTTCCTTTAATCCCTCATACTAATGTTATTTATACAGTGTCTATTAGAAGTGGTTTCTCATTTCAGGTGCCTCAGTTAAGTCACCCAACTGCTAGAGGTCTGCACACCAAGCTCCAACTGAAATAACGCAAGCAATGAGCAATATGTACCTAATCCCATCTCCTTCCCTAGGATCGCAGGATGCCCACTCTCCCAAACACCACTGCTCAGGACACATGGCTATTCAATCTGTATTTCCTTAAGAAAGTGGGAGTTGAGGAAGCATTGGCTATTTGGGGAACTTGCATGCAAAATATGTTTTTTAAGTAAGAAGATACCAGCGGATGGATTTCATGAAGGAGAAACATTGAGCAAAATGCCATAGCCAGTCCAAATAGTTACAGCGAATCAGAAGCGTGAAACTGAAACCCAACTTGTAATCACATCTTGGCAACATGCAGTTGCAGGTAATAATTGTCTTCACAGTCCAAATTCTCATGTACTTCCCTGCCCATGGAACAGAAAGTTGAGAACATGGTTGTCTTGACTGGCAGACAGAGCAGGTGGAGAGCAGCTTTGAGCTACTTGGACACTACAAAAGAGACTCAGCCTTTGGGACTGGAGGTGCTGGTCTGCCTCTTCCATGATGACCTTCTAAACACCTGATCAGCAGGATAACTCCTATTACTCACTGTGCACAACAACAGGAGAAGTGGTGGTATGTCCCCTTCTCACCAACAAGGATGACAAGGACAAGCCAGTGTTGTCTAAGGGCACTGTGAATATTTCTTTTCCTCCCAGAAAACGTAGGTAGATGTGGGAAAAGCTCCACACAAGTTCCTACCTTTCATCAAATCCTGAACTTTCTAGAATTAGTGGCTGTTGGCTTAGACCTAGACCCAGGTTTGAGTATCTACTCATCTGGCACATGCAGGTGAGAAATTGGTCTGTTATGATTAGAGTCTGAAACAAGAATGGCCCATTGCAATCAGTCTTTCTAACCTCTGATATATCACCACTCTCTTAATTTCAACTCAGTAACCCCCATATAGAGCCAAATAGTTAGCCATTTAAGTAGGCACCTGGCTTCTGAAAAGTTATTCAAGTCTTGTCTTAAAGAAGAGGATATGAACAATCGCTCCTTAGGAAGTTTCTTTTAGCAATATAGCACCCTTTCAAAGTGTAAGTCAAATTCCTAATGTGAGCTTGCTTAGACCCAGGTTCCAGATGGCTGAGATGTACTTCACCAGTCTCCATACATCCTCTTGAGCCATTCAGTCATTTCTTAGTGACCACTACAGTCTCACCATGAGGGTACTTTCTATTAAGCAAATCAACTCTTAACCTCCTTCCTGATAAAGCTAAATAGGCACTCCACTGGAGCTCTTCATTAAAGATCCCAGGCCTCAAACCTCTTTGTGGCTTTCTGCACAATCTTTAATCAATATCTAGGCAAAAAGAAGTATCTGTCTTTGCATTTAAAAATTAATAATAATAATAATATATTTGAGACAGTGAAGGGAGATAGGAGATGAGTACTGTGCCCTAAACAGCAACTCTACAACATCACAAAAGACAGTGTTCATATTCATCTGTTTTACTTGTTTCCTTCAGTTCAAATCTTACCTTTAGATCTCCTAGACATAAAGGAATAAAAAATTAGGGAAATCACTGTATTTTTATGTCTGAAGAAACAACGTTCAGACTCCCTGCAGGGATGGGGGGTTCTGCTTACCCACTGATGGTGTTCAGAAGAAGGCTGTGAGTGAAGAAGTGTGAAGAGTCCATCCAGGACAGAGTGGAGCTGCTGGGAGGCATTCCTGCAGGGCTGGCCATGCTCTGCATCCTGATGCCAAGTGCAAACTGGGACTGCTTCCACTCAGCCCTTCTGTAGGTCATCTGCTTTGACCTGCAGCAGAGCACTGATATTTGGGCTCCAGGCCGTAGCTATTCAAGGACTGAGTTCATATTTGCTAAGCTGTTAATTACTGTGTAGGACTTAGTTTAATACCAATGACACAGCAGGAAGCATCCTAAAGTCTCTACTTCGCCATTCTCCGCTAGTACCAAGGAGACTATATACCACTGACTTCACCTTATGATGTCTTTAAAACTTATCAGATCATAATTTCAAGAAGGAGCCATCCCAGGAATGGCACATATTTAAAAGAAAGGCAATTTCCAATTGCTACAGTCTGTAAAAGCCAGAGATCAGATTCAATTACACTGCACTTTGCAATTTACAATCTGTTGGTGCCTATTCCAGCACAGGCTTGTTAAATGCTCTTTTGCTGCAGACCTTTGAAATGTGCTTCCCTACTGAAAAAGAGCAGGTTCTTAGCCCACAGCCTTGCCATAACTTAAGCCATCCAAACCCAGGCCAGACCCCAGCCTCCACTCAGAAACTCAGGCAAGGATGGCACATGGCTGGGTATTAGCCTACTAAAGGAATGTTGTAGGCTACTGAGCAATGTTAGTGTCAGCCCAAATTTAAAACATGAATTCACCAGAATACACAAATATGGCATTCAAATTATGGCAGGAAAACTGACCCATTACTTACATGCTTCTACATCCAGAACTTGAAAGTCCTCCTTCAATTGTCCTCTTTTTGGGAATCAGGCCCTCCTGGATTCGCAACTCGCTGTGGCACATCAAGCCTCCAGGGGTAACAACAGGAATGTGGTGGAGGTGCTTGCCCTAATGGTTCTTAATGCAGATTGTTAATGGGAATACTCACAACCAAAGCAGGTTTCAAAACCCAGAAGAGCACAAAGGCAGTGTGTTTCCCAGGCAGGTAGCCTTTACAAACCCTTTCACATAAGTACAATGCAAATTATCCCTTAAATATGCTACTATAAAAATCAAGCAGCAGTGTTAAAGCCTGTGGAATTCTATCAGTTCACACCGGATCAAAACTTGATGCTCTCTAGGAAATCACAGCAGTACATGAAAAACTGGAGACACCAACACAGATTGCCAACGAATCCATGGCTGGGGTACATCCAAAGTGACTTGTGGCCTGTTACAACAAAGCAGGTTCAAAACACACCATTAATGGGGATAGCAAAAATAGTTGCTAACATGGAAAACGGTTACATTGCTAAACTTGTCCTAGAACTGAGTTCAACCCACTCACAGATTTACTCCTTCCTCCTTTTCTGCACGTCTCCTTGTTATGGACCTTGTCAAACACCAGAAAACATGAAAGTAAAGCAGAGGAGGAGAACACCAACAGAAATAACAGCACACTATAACACACTATTAGTATTTAAAGATGAGACTAATTTTCCAACAAGAACATTGCCAGAAACAAGGCAAATCAAAGTTATCTAAAATTTGTTTAGAAGACTTGTTACCAACAAGAGCCATTTCCATTAAATCTTGCCTATAAACAGTGGCATAGTATGGAATTAGCACACTCCTGAATGGGCCATTGACCTTACACTGTAGTTATTTAACCTATGGTGTAATGGTGCAGTGCACCATGAAAAAACACAGTTCAAAGTGGGCAGCTGCCATTGCAGATTTAGCTTTCACCCTGGGATGCTTTTGCTTTGTGTGTTCAGTTTACATTGCTCTTAAACAGTGTGATCCCTTTGCTCCCCTTCCTGTATTTCCTCTTTTAAGCTTGCCTTACCAGTAACTTTTATTGTTTGTTTTCTTGTTGGGTGTGGTGGAAGCCAAAGATACCCATCTGCTATTGTTCCCACTAACAGTGAACTACATTACCAGTGACAGGGGCTAAAGGGGTTTATTGTGACTAGGGTAAATGAGAGTAATTTCAGAGGAAAGCATGGGGAGCCAAGCTCAGGTTGCATGAATTACTCCCAAGTCACAGGAGGAACCAGGTCATATAGCAGACGGCAACCCAAAACCTGGATTTGAACAGGTGTCAGTTCACCCTCTGCCATGAACAACAGTCGGAAAAAGCCCCAGGGCAGCAGGGATGGGAACGAATCCTGAAGGAGCTGCAAGCACCAGAGCCCTGGAGCTCTCGGAAGTGCAGGGACTGCAGAGGCACAGGGGACTGCTTGCTGTTATCTTCCCAGCCCTCAGGGGAGGACAGCCGGAGCAGCGCTTGGGCAGCATCCAAGAAGAGGTTTTGTCCTGAACAGCAGGGCTAAGGAGGTTCCAAGGAAGAGGTGAAGTTGACTTTAGCAGCCTTAAGGCAAATCCCAAGGCAGTTTTTGAGGTGAAATGAGGGGAAAAAGCCAGGAGACAGCAAACTTGGAAATGCAGCAGCTGCAATAGCCATCAAAATGGAAGTCTCATACAGCTTAAATATGGAGACAAACATAACTTCTGAGCTATGAGTATCATTGGGAAAAGGAGCCAGGCAATGCAGCATGAAGAGAGCTTCAGAGCTGCATGCTTTTAGCTAAACAAACTAAATGTTAACAGGAGACACTGACATGAAGTTGGCTTTTATAAGGCAGAACTTTCCCTTCCTCCTCCCAGCAAGGCAGCAAGCCAAGCTGAAAGCCGATGATCAAAGGTCAGCCACGGCTCCTGAATCTCACTAGTTATCAGGATCTCCACTGGAAACAAATGCTTTCACACTGCAGTTGAGCATGTTTATAAGGGCTGCTGAAAGCTACGTTTCAATCAATGTAGAGGCAATATACTTTAGGTTCAGGACAACATCAGTATGAGAGATATTTGAGTGGCAGTGAGTCAATACTCTATTACTAACACCCACTGGGAACAGGGATGCAGCAATGCTGTCTGCTCCCGGGTGGGGACCAGGATGGGGAAGCACTCACTTCTGCTACTTGCCCTATGCTAGGGTAACCTGGGAGCTTTGGTTGCCAGGACTATCAGCTCAGCACCACTATTAGAGCTCTACATTTACTGTAATGATGCATTTCAAAGTGTGCTTCAGAAGAAATCCATCTTCTGCAGATGAACAGGCTGCTCATGTGGATTCCGAAGGCCAGCTTTGGTCTGCACTGCTCAAGTGTCCCTGCTGCCAGCCTGAGACCTGCCTACCTACATTCACCAGAAGGCTGTAGCATCCCCTTGCTTTGTCTGGAATGAACTATTTATATCACCCCACAAGGGTCATGCAACTGGGGTCACAGAGATAATTATTTGTACTTAGGAAGGAAACATGCAGTAATTCACATTTCCTGCACAAAAGACCCTTTGGTTTCTCTCAGTTTGGGTCTTGGCTAACAACTGCATTCCACTTTCTGACCTTCAGCTGTTGGGAAGTGGCTTCTGGAGTAGGCAATTAGGAAGGAACTGAAACAATATTTGACTATTGACATGGGGGTGTGTACTTATGAGCAGTGGCCTTGGCTCACTAATGGCAGAGAGCCCCCCTGCACCTACCTGGTATTTTCTGCCTGTCAGAATTGATCTTGGCATGAACAAGGACTTTCTTTACTGCTTATAAGAATTAGTTAAGGAAAAATCTAGACTAAATACTTAGAGATCTGTCTGAAAACATCATACTGGTTAACAGAAAGGCAGGGAATTGGGGTATTTTTGCCCATGAGACTGCGCCTGCCAACACCATCCTGCTATGCCACATGCATACACCACAGCGTTCCATAGAACAAGAACTCAACACAGGAAATGACAAAGTCATCTAATATGGGTGGGCTAAAATGAAGCCGAAGAGGAAATAAAAGATGATATACAAACAAACACTCATTAAGTTGTGGGCGTTAATGAGGAACAAAACTTTTCTTCAAGCTAAATGGTAGTTGCGACCGAACATTACCCGAACTTAATATGCAGCAAATGGAAAAACAAAGCTGTATTTTCTTAATGAATGAAATTCGCATGGGAGGTGCTTGGCACAAAGCCTTAGCAGAAACTAAGGCCCATTTCAATCTATACCATAGGACTTAAAGCCATAGAGTACTCTTTTCACCCTTCAACGGGCAGAGATAGGAGTGGAAGAGAGGAAACCAACACAAGAGCTTCAGAAGAAGAGAAGTAAAACTCTCACCCTCAAGTTGGAAAACAGCAGCTCAGCATTGCCTCGTGGGTTTTCTGCCCCCTTCTAAATTACTGCAGCATTTATTCCTCCACAGTGCATTCAAATTCCTTGTGTGTTCATCACTTCAGAAAGGAATTTGAGTGGAGTGGGAATGCATAACCAAGTATATGACTTGGATTACCTATGGCTTTCTCCAAGAATGCAGATTTATCTCTGCATCAGCTGATTTTGGAGATAAGCCAACTAAGTAGGCAACACACAAGAAAAGCAGTAGTCATAGAAGCAGTACTAAGCATACTAAGCAGTAGCTTAGTCCCATTCTTCTTAGCAATTACCTCTTCAGTTAAAGTTAAGGGCATTTTTTAAGGTCTTTGTTGAAACACATTCAAACACAAACCTTCTCGTTGTGCAGCAAATAATCCCTATGTGTACACAGTGTCTAAAGCCCTGCAGTGACGGAGATCTCTGCATGGGACACCTCTACACTTGTATAGAGCTTCCTGACTTCACGGTGGCTCTGGGAAGATGTGGAGCTCGTTGCACACAGAGAACCCACACCAGCAAACCCCAACAATAAAACTTCACCTGTTATCAATAAAACCCAACAGATTTCACTGCACCAAAGCAGTGCCACTGTGGAAAAACTGAAGAGGGCAAAGTTTGCTTTGCTGCTCTATATCAGAGCAAGGAGAGACTACCTTTCACTTGCTGTTTTTATCTTAGGTCTGCTTATCCCAGCTGGCCTTTGAGCAGGGCACAGATCACGGTGCAGGAAGCAACAGTGCAGTTCAGCTTCCTCAAACCACCTGGTTTCCATGTGCAGTTTAACCTCATTATCAACAGCTCTCACTGCCACACTTGAAAATGGGCCCTTGAAATCCACAGGCTACAACTTAATCAGTGCTGCGACTCCCACGGAGCACTCGGTACTGAAGCTTTGGAAGTTCGTCACATTTTATGCTGCGTATCAAAAGATTAAGCCAGCATACATACCCAATTCACCCACTGCAGTTATTCTGCGTGCAGGTCTTGATTTCACCAGTTGTTCTATGTGCTATTTTGTGCACAAAGATGAAAACCTCAGCCAGAGTCAGGTCCTGCTGAAAGCTCTGACTCATTCTCCTGTTTCTCTTTGCTCTGGGGCCTTTCTTTCTTCCCAACCTTTATATCCTTTCTCTGCAAGAAACGCTAAGAAAAAAACCCATTCCCCCCGTTTACTGCTGCCAGTGAGAGTAATGGCTTTTGTTCACAGTCTTAATATAGCATCATCACCATTCTCCTCCAGGTTTTCCATGAAACAGCCTACTTCATCTCATCAGTAGTCACCAAAGTCAGTTGAAACGTTTCTATGGATTCCAACGGGCACTGAAATAAGCCCTTACAAAAACCAGCTTGTGCAGTTCTACTAAAACTACTTTATACTGGGTGCATTTTTCTCAGGAGGGATTTTAATACCCGGGTCCATTACGTAAGGTACAGAACAACCCATAGGCCCACAGCTGCCAAAGTGGAAATAAATGGAAACATTCATTGAGATCATGCCTGCAGCTCACACAAGAGCTCTGTACCTTCAGTCTTCCACAGCCAGGATGGGGATGGACTTGTCAGGTTCAACAAACTGGTGACCAGCACCAAGAATCTTTAAGCATATACAGTTAACCCAGTGGGCAATGAGGCAGAAGGCAGAGGAGAAGTCGGTCTTCTTACCAGTCAACCCTTTGTGCTGTCTGCTGTCATAGAGTCTAATCCTTGCTAACCTCTGACAGAGGCACCAACAGTCTTCTTCTCCCTTCTCACCTTTGTTGTTCTTCACCCATTAATCTGTTCTAAGGACAATTGCAGCATTTCAGCTACAGCATGCAAAAAAATACTGGGCTCACATGATAAAGCTTTAATCAGGTGAAAACTCATGGAAAAAGGGGTTTAACTATCTCCTTTTCTTTCATTAATACCTACTGAATCTCATCCTGTAATCCCAGGCAACAGTTCTCACTCATAGTGTACCCATGAAGGAGAACACTGACATTCAGTGCCTGGCACAGGCCTTCTTGCAGCACCCTCTGGTTCTGCTCTTCCTCCTCCCAGTTTTGGAAACCAGGTGCAATTTGCAGTGCACAGAACACCTCAGCATAGATCAGCATTTCAAAGGGGGCTGTTTCCTCACCATATCATAAAGGTACTTTTGGTCCCACTCAGCTTATCATAACTTTGGATATGTTACATGGTGGGATTGCTCACAGAGCAAGGTCTGTATCTACAGGACTTAGTAAAACAATAGCTTATTACTATTACACTGGGTAGAGACAAGTTATTCTCAAGCAGGGCATTATTTGGTTTAGCCATAGGCTCATTGATACCAGATTCTCTCATCACAGGGTGATGACCCAGCTGAGGTGACTTAATGTTGATCTGCAGCTTCAAGAGCCAAAGACAAAGGAAGAGAAATAAAACCCCAACAAAACAATCAATCTTCAAACTTCAATTTTCCTTCCTTCATCCTTTTTTGCCCTTCCTGGCAAAGAAAACCAGCATCAGCTTCCTTGGGAGCAGCACTATGCAACCCCCACCTATAGCAGACCTAAAGTGCCATCGTTTCAAAAGCATCAGGCTCTGCACCTCCCAAATTCACACTATTCCTCAGTGTCTCTTCCCAGAACTCCTACCCACAAGCCCAGCTTAAGGCTTCCAGACCCTTTTAAAGCACCTTCATTCACAGAGTCCTCACTATCAGATCACCAGTCCTAATCCCTATGGATGTCCTGTATTTCCTAGCAAGCCCATTTGCCTTCTCATGTGAGTTTACATGTGCTGTCTTCATCCAGGGTAAATAAAACAGCACGAAGGTTGAGCCCCTGTTCCTCTGAAGGGTCCAGCTCACTGTATGACACAATGCTGAACTTAAGTGGTTTGGCCAATAAGTATTGAAGCACTCATTTCACTGAGCTTCTGGGACATTAGCTGCAGCTCAGCAAAGCAGACAGGCATGTTTAAACAGCCCCAAGGAATCCAAGCAGTGACATTGCCTACTCACCTTCCTAAATGCTTAACTGCATCAGAGCTGGTGTGACGTAGCTGTGGCTCTGTATTTAAACACCGGAGGCTAGGTTTTTCACTTGCTGCTTTAAAGGAACATAGGAAGTCTTCTTTTTCAGCTATTGAACTCCAGTAGGTTTAGCTAATGTCAGGGGAAATCATGAGTCCTTTGGAAATCTCTGCAATTTAGGCACATAATGTGTAAAGGAAGATTGTACAAACAATGCAGCCAAATAACCAAATTTTGGCAATAAAACAGTCATTTACTGAGGAAACAGAATACAGAGAAGAAGAATTAACTGGGAAATGCTCTTCTGTAGAATTATTTGCCCAATTTCCATGTAAGCTATCAGTGAATCTTGGAAATTACCTTGGAGATTTCCAGTCACTGAAACGCTGTTGCCAGCTCTCTATTTCCATGCCACAGAGATAACAACCACACTGAACAACCCTCCCCTGCTTCCATGC
Organism: Melopsittacus undulatus; assembly: GCF_012275295.1. Lineage (NCBI taxonomy): Eukaryota > Metazoa > Chordata > Aves > Psittaciformes > Psittaculidae > Melopsittacus > Melopsittacus undulatus. The sequence goes on from NC_047529.1 coordinate 114,415,151, forward strand.
TCCTTTTGGAAATAGTGGAAAAGTTGCCTACATGGTGATGATGTTAACAATAACAAAATTCGACCTGGCAGTCATGAAGGCTTGAAGAGAGACACTAGGAAGCTGCATTTCTGATGCTCCTCCTGAGATTCACTGGAGCAGGATCATAAAGATAGGTCACTGTTCATTTCCACATTGACTCTACTGAATAGGAGTGGGCCAGGTACAAGCACTAAACCAAGAAAAAGGCCTTGCCTTTAATCCAAACCCTGAGTCTTGACACAAGAATGAAAATGTAATAGGAAATACCTCCATTATAAAGGTTCCATTTCCTTCGAATATATGGATGCACTTATCTCCAGGGTTGCAGCCTCCAGCTGAAATCTATCCGTCTCCAGAGATGAATATTTAGTGAGATTATGAGATCATATCCTCTGAAATGAATTCCCTGGTATTCAGTTTGTCCAGCTTCGATTCATGAATTCTGCACTAAGTGTTTCAGGACACATAGTGCATCTCAGCTAAAGATGACTCCTTAATAAACAAGATTATTTTATGAACACAGAAATTAGAGAAGGTCAATAAACAAGCCCTATTTTAATAACATCTCCTGCATTTTCCCCCAGGAGAACCAGAGCAGCAAGTGAATCTGTGTTTGTATGAAAACTCCAGCTCCACGTACTCTGATACTGTTCATTAGTGCTCTTAATTGTTCCGGAGCAAGCCTGTTTGCATCAGCTGAGGATGAAGTCTTCCCTGGATTTGATTCATCATAGGGTACCAAAGATAACTATGCTAAGATGATTGATAGTAATACTGATACAAAGCAGAAATAAGGTGCTGGAGAACCTAGCCCTCTCCAAGAAGTGCAGAGTGCATCCTAGGCAGACAGGTTTTGGGCTTTTAGAAGCAGGTCCTAATTAAATCATCCACCAATAAATGTATGAATGGTCATTTGTTTTGGCTGAGCCATAAGCAGGAAAGCTCAACAGTCTGTTAAAGCATTTCACCCCCTGCATAGCCATTTCCAGCCTATCTATGGCCTGCATTTTGAGGTATCACTGTATTAAAAATGTTCCTCCCTGAAGGTATTTCCACACTGCAACAGATGTCACTGACTTGGCAGTATATGAAGGGTCTATTAAAAGTAATGCAATTAATTACTTGGGTTGTCATCACAGCACTGCTTTTGAGATATTTAAAATGGTTTATTATTGATAGCTTAATCCTGGAAAGTGCTGAGCAGCTTCACACTCAGCCATGGACACTGAGACAAGGGCCAGTGCAGGCCCCTCAATCACTGGGCATCTGGAATATCCTCATGATGCTACTACTCTACATAGCACCCAGCACCTCTATATGTAGGAGACCTCACCCAGCAGCAGGGAGACTGTGGAATACTGAATCCTCTATTAGTTGATGATTTGGGAAAGCGACATTCACTGCATCCATTCACTGGGGAGGGCTCGCACCAGAGTGGAGGAGGGTGACAAGAAGGAAGCAGCAGAGAGGAACTGCTAAGTGCCAACCATAAGCCACATCCCCATTGCCTTGATGAAGGGACTGGTCATGCATAAGCTGTGGTGAAAACAAGGAGGGGGGAAGAGAGGAGGTGGGAGTGAAGGAGTAAAGCTGAGCCTAAGAAAGGGGAAAGGAAAGGTGTTTCCTGTAAGTGTTTTAGTGTTCACAGAAACATAGAATGGTTTGTGTTGGGAAAGGACCTTAAAATCCCATAGCTCCACCCCCCCTGCCATGAGCATAGACACCTCACCCTAGACCATGTTGCCTAAAGGCTCTGTCCAATCTGGCTTTGGACACTGCCAGGTATGGAGCATTTACTACACTAATTAGTGTTTGTATTTTTGCCTTCCAATACCCAAATCTGTAATTAAATACATATATAGTAATTGGCAATATATCAGTTTTCCCCAAGTTTAACCTGTTTTGCCTGTAATGGTAACTGGAAGCGATCTCCCTGTCTTCATCTCAGCATATATAATCATAGAATCCCAGCCTGGTTTGGGTTGAAAGGGACCTTAAAGTCATCCAGTCCCAATGCCCTGCCATGGGCAGGAACACCTTCCACTGGAGCAGGTTGCTCCAAGCCCCATCCAACCTTCAACCTGGCTTTGAACACTGCCAGGGATGAGGCAGCAACAGCTTCTCTGGGCACCCTGTGCTCAGCACCCTCACAGGGAAGAGCTTCTGCCTAATGTCTAACCTAAAGCTTTCTCATCCCTGTTCTTCCCATTCTCTTCCTGTTGAGGAGGGGGAGTGCGCGAGCAGCTGGTGGGAGTTTGGCTGCCAGCCACAGCCATCCCACTGCACTTAGATACCAAATACCTCATATGGACAAATGTTGAATCATGTGCAGGCAACCAGCACCGATGGAAACCTCAAAGAAAGGCAGTGAGTGGTTCCTGGTGCCCACTGAACTCAGCCACAGCTACCAGCATCCTTGCTAAGCTGTCTGGCTGCATCTTATTTCTTCATGAGGAAGTGTCTCTTGGGTTCTGCTAAATTTCCACCAACACATTTGACTTCCATCTTGGGACAGAAAATGCAATATAGCAAAGCATCCTTGAAAGATCGCCGAGCTCTGCTCTGTGGCAGTAATGACAGCATCTATTGCCAATAAAAGAGAAGGAACAAATTCCAAGAGGCAAAAGAAAACAAGCTATAGGCATACAGAGCACATGAGAAATAAGAGTAATCTGCTGCCTGGGTCCCTAAAGCACAAATCTTTGGTTAATTTCTGTTGCTGATATTGCTGCTGTTTGTTTCATTTTAGACATAACCACAAACAAAAGGAAGCATCAGATACAGGGTTAGATTATAGAAGATAATTTACACAGAGCTTCCTCTCAAAATTGATTCAAACCATCTCAGATACAAGCCAGGTCATGCAAAATAAGATCTCCCTAAACACTGTAAACAGAGTAAGAATAAACATGAAATATTAAGAGGCTGATGTCTCCAGGCATCTTTCTCAGCATCCTCAGTGCTATGGAAAACAGAGTCATTGGCACATTAATGACAGTCATGTACAGTATTATACTGGAACTTTTCTCTAGTGCTACCAAGGGCCATGAAGGGAAGTAATATAAACATAGGTAAAGTAGAAAGAAAATACAACACAAGCAAATATAGGACCTCACTTGAAGCCTACTGAATTCAGGTTAGAAAGCCTTTGACTCAATGATACTTTAGATCTTAGCAAGAAGAATCCAGATTAGCATTTTCTCTACATGAAACAAAGCTGCAGCTACTCCTCTAAGAGCAAAGACAAATCTGAAAAGCAACAATAACAAAAGTGAACTACAGGTGAAAACAGGGAGTTAAGAGGTTTGACTACATCATGCAGTTTGGCAGCTATGCAACTAATACAGTTTGGGCTTCAGACACATACACACATGATGTGGTGCTGTGCCAAGGGACCCAGGGAGCACTAAAAGAGGTACTTGTGTTACCAAAACCTCTCTGACCGTGTTTCTTGGCACCCCATTTGATCTCGGAGGAGTGGGAGGTTTTACCTCAGCATCAGAGCAGCAAGCAAGCACAGCCAGCAGAACTGCATGCTGGCAAACCCCAGGCTGACTCATTCCCAGATACAGTGCAGGTCTCATATCCATGGAGGTTTTCCCAGCTGTTGAAAGAAGGGCTGTGGGGAAAACACACCCCAACACCAGGAATCATCTATACATATCATTGTGGCTGGCTGCACTCACTGGAAGAGCTGAAGTGTTCCTTGTAGCTGCTACAGGTTCTGCCAGATGCTGTTTGCTGGCCACAGTAGTGCTCCCAATGAGCTGTACTCGATCCCAAAGTAGAGACTGTGGATGAACGTGCTAAACTTACCAAATCACCTCTGAAATTGCATGATAAACTCACCATTTGAGTGTCATTCTGTGCTGCACAGATTCCACCCCCCACCCCTTTTTTACTGTGATTTGAAAGAGATGGATTAACAGGAATTCAGTTGACCTTCTGTTGTTTAAGACCGAGTCTTACTCGTTATGCTCATTTGGGGTGGCACAGAACTAAGCAGACACCTAACCTAGACAGGCAGGCTTTTATGTTATGTAAAGCATAAGCAGATTTTGAAGCAAAGCTACTATTAACCTCTGCCTAATTTCTTCTAAAAGGATTTTTCAAGAATTTAAAAGCAGGGCAAAGAGAATGCTGTGTTTCAGAGTAAGGCCTGCTAAGCAAAGGCCATTGAGATAATACATGACTTAGGCATACTGCAATGCTTCTCTCTGTCTTTCCCTCTAGGTTGAATCTATTACCATCAGGTGGCCCCTCTTGCTCTATATACTGCACACCTTGAAACAATGAACCCTTGATCCCTGGCACATCTGTGTATTTATGCAATAGTAATGATCATAACTCTTGAGATAGCAGAGGGTGTTACTCCAGGGAAGATTAGCTCATAGTGTAGGTCTTAAGAATTTACTACTTTGGGAAACATCTGCGGAATATAAAGAAGCAATTGTACTGCTACTTTTTTCTTTCTTAATCATGTGGTTGAAGCTTCTTAGTAAGGATATTTGAGTGACCTGTGTTGACAAATCACTGCCTCAGTGTTTTTCCTTATGGGCACTGCCACCATCACAAATCCAGCTGGGAACATTACAGTCTGATCTCTTTATGGGCATTTCAGCATCTGCTAAGAGCATACCAGAGAATGAACCAGGGTACACAGTTCACTGCTTAGCTGTTTAGGCCCCAGATAATGAAGCAGGCAGATACGGAGCCCAAATTCCTCTCAGTTTGTGCTGAAGAGGAGGAACTGGGTAACCACTTCTGCGTTTCCCTTCCTCTTTCATGACCTACAACTCTGAAGAGGGCTGACTATGGAGCTCAGACACTGGAAGCCAGAAGATCTATCAGGTAATGTAGCATTTCTATAACAACAGGAGCATTTCCTCTAGGTTACTGTATTCTAAGCCTGTATAATGAAGCTAACACTGTTGTATTATCTGGTCCTCAACATTTGGATGCTCTACTGTTGTCAAGTTCTTTTCTGTTTACATCAATCCTGTCTCTTTTGAGCTCTTTGATTCAAATTTCCCTACCAGTGGGAGCTGATCAAACCTCAACATTTCCATAATGTGGGAAAATATGAGGATAATGGAGTCCCAAACCCCTGCACTAGGATTTTAACACTTCTAACAGCCCCCAGGTTCAGATTCACCTACAAGAAGGCACATGAAAGCAGCCATCCATTAAAGTCTGACCAAGGTTAAAACAGGCTACACAACTTCAATGTGAATAGTTGTTTCTCTATTTTCTCTTAACTACTGCTATCTAACTCATTCACCCAACTATGTAAGGTCCTGACCTCACATCTGCATAAGATACTGACCTACCTGAGGCACTACTGGCTTCAAAATAAGCTTTCCTGGAAGCTTTTTTCCTGACATCTCTGGAAGATGTCAATACATTCAAATTTGCTTTATAATTAATAATAATAATGGAAAAAAAGCAAAATAAAATACTGAAATTGCCTTTCAAAGTGCTTTGTACCAACAGCCATTGTGGACAACATCTTAAATTAAGGGTTGGAATGAGATGCTGCTGGGTTGTCAAATTAAATAAAGGTTCAAAAGACTTCCTGGAAACTGTAAGCAGAATGAGGAGGTGAAATGCTTCAAGTTTACTTAACCAGCAACTTCCAACACCAAACCTGTTTGCTTGGAAAGCTTCATTGTTCTGCTTCAGTCATTTTGCTCTTGTCCTCTGAACAGATGATTATTGTCACCATTTTCAGTTCATAAGCAATGCATAATTAAACATAAACAAGGTATCACTGCAACATGATTTGATAGGAAAGGAGTTACCTTGCTGTGACCACACAGCATATGCAGGGCTCTGAACTAGATAAGAGCAATGTCAACTTTTCCCCCATAGTTTCAATGAATGTGGTCTCCCTCAGAATGAGATGAACAGAACCAATGCAAGTGTTCACACCAAAGATCTACACTGACAAACAGTGAGTTCAAATTCAAGTGCAAAACTTCTCTTCCCAGCTCTGCTTTTTGTCTTTGTCATCCTGGGACATTTTACATGACGAATCATTCAGTCTTCTGATGCCCACAGAAGGAAGCAGCCTTTGGACACCCATCTGCCCAAGAGGCTGGGCTGAGAACAGACGTTCCTTTCAAGCTGCATTCTTCACATTTCATGGTGAATCTGTGATAACACACCACAAAGTGCCTACTTATGGACTTAAAACTGTACATGTCTGTTTTACACTATTGGCTGTCCCTTCAGGTATAACCACTGAAATTTGAACTTAAATATACTTTCAATACATGTTTATCTGTCCACATAATTATATTTTAGGGGAAAAATCATTAACTGACTTCCTCTGCTGTAATCACCTCACTGATTCTTTTCTTGGTCAATCTGAGATTGGGTTTTGGGTTGCTTGGTTTTGTGATCTATTGGGGGGGGACTGTTGGGGCTCTTTTTGGTATAGTTCTGTAAAAGCAATCTTTATGGCTTTCTAAAAGGGCTATTTAGCTTTGAGCTGTGTATGTTCTCCAACCGGTACCTAGTGGACATTTCCTGTATCAGAGCATCCTGGGCACAGGTCTCAGAAGCAGGTAAAAGTTCAAGTATTCTCTGGTACCCTGCAGCACAACAGCATGGCACAAAGGGCTCACCTGAACACAGATGCAATAGCTGCAATAACCCAACGCTAGAGTTCAGACGATGCTGCTGCAGGCTTCCTGCTGCTCATCCTTATGAGACAGTTGTCTACCCAAAATGGGACTTCACCTGGTGTGGACTTAGTCTGAGTTATAGAGACAGAACAGAACCAGAACAATGTAGGGGATCTCTGGAAGTTACCTCTCATTGCTTGTATTTTCTACCCTTGGATAGGTCTGAAAAGACATAAAGTGAGCAATTTTTGTCTTTTAAGATGGGACTGGTCTGGCCTCCTAAGCAGCACACTTCATTAATATCTCTGCTACGTGAGTCTTGATTTCAACCTGTCCTTTACAAGCATATAGGCAAACAAAGACAAAGAAACCAGACTATTTAGTAATGTCTCAGTTCAAAACATATGAATGACTGCAAGAGCTAGGAACTTCCACAGCCAGGCACATTCCTAGCATCCCTATGCACAGTCTGTGTAATCCGTAGTATGTTTTATCTATCCTTCAGTAAGTCCATCTGCACGTATGCTATAGTTACCAGGAAAAGTTAAAAATACACCCTAGGTGTAGCAACGCATAAGGCAGATCCTCACCAGTGAACCAGGAAATGAGTAAAGCCCCCACTCTCCTGAACAATTCTTCACAATGGTAACTCCCTCTTTCCGCACACCTACACTCACACGCATGGAGAAGCTGGGGGTGGGGGAAAGCTGAGCTTGGCAATGTTGTTGGGAAGCTCATCAGACCAGGCTACTTCTAATTAAAGGAGGGAGCAAGTTCAAAGCCTCTGCTGATCCCGGCTGTGAACTGGCAACAGGCTCAGAGATGACTGTGCCTGCTGCTGAGACACAAATCCACTGAGGGTGTATGAGCACATCCCCCCTTCTGGAAGTACAAACAGGATAGGAGGGGAAATCCCAAACCTACTGAGGTGGCTGGAACACTAACTTGAACTGACAGTAGGCAATGGCAACCAAGCACAAGTGAATGCAGAAGATGCTGAGGGTGAGAGAAGACTAAAGAGATGCACAGAGGGGAATCTGTTGACATCATCATGCTGTATGGATCTGCAAGGTTCCCAGCTCAAGCAGCCTTGCAGCATCGGCTTTCTCCTTCTCTAAATGCACACACTTTTAAAGGCTCTGGTTGTCAGACCCTATATATTGTACTGGGAAACTAAGGAACAGCCTTCCAGAAGAAGATTAAGATGCTTCAACAGCTAGCAGGAAACATGCCTGAGGATGAGCTGTATCGTTTGTCACATCACTTCCCTTCTACCAACTGTTACAGGATTCTAAATTGAGATAAAAATTGCCCAGTTTCTGCCATCAGCTTGGGCCTGGATTCTTTGCAGCATACATCAAATCTAGAGAATCAGTTCACTGACTAGAAACGGATCTACAAACATAGCCCTTGAATTCGCTGTGACAAGTGCAACAACAACAGTCGTGGCAGCAGCTCCCCTCTATATGCTTTATCTGGCCCTTGAATATCATTAGAGCAGGGAAGAGGAGGGGGAAGAAAAGCTTGCAGGCTGGTGATACACCACTTTACACAGAGGTAGGTTCCTACTGCCCTCTGCTGTAACATCTATATATGTTTCCATGAAGGAAGCACCGAGCACGATAGCCTAATTAATGTGCACATTAAGCATTACACTCAGACTGTATTGAAACAATGGTAAGTGGAACGAGACAGCTAGAGACAGCAGGCTTTGATTTCTTGCTGCTTCTTTTAACTCTTGAAGTGGATACATACTTCTTGTGCACACATAGAAAACAGACCATAGGCTGATTACTTCTGCTTGTAATTTTGCTTATGAGGTTATATATATTTTGGATCATGTGCTCATAGTTTGCAGTTCTAATGGATCTATGGTCAAAGCCTTGACTGCAACAGCTTTTTTCTTCTACTCTAGGACTTACCAGATGTTGGCTCAGACTGTACTAAATTACTGGTAAGTCTCCCTCATAAAATGCCCCAGTGAAGCTTCCTGGAGCCTCTTTCGCATTGCACAATCACTGCAGCAGCAGAAACCTACCACACTTCCCTAGCAGCATAGCGGTTAGGTTGTCCAGATGGAACATCCTAGTGAGTAGGTCTAATTCATCTTAAAATCAGATATCAATATCACTTAATTTATGGATAAAAGAATCATGCTGGTCACTGTGTAATACTGATGTCTATTCACATGCTGATCCCTATACACAGAATTCCTTTCAGCTCTTTTCCAGTAGTTCTTCATGTTCCTTTAAAGCTTTGTAACTTCTGGAGTCTTTTACAGAGCTGCAGGCTTATATAGCAAGACTTAAATAAACTTTTCTTCCATTCATTTTCTTCTGCATTCTCTCCCTTTACTACTCAGACACCAACAAGACTAAATTTACTGAATCTGGACAAGATACATTATTTCTTCACTTGCCTCTACTGATCAAGCAAACAAAATCACTTCCTATAGAAAATACAATCTATTTAGGGTCGGTAAATAAGATGCAGCTATTTAGTTTGACTCTTCCCCCTCCCCAAAGTAAAGACAGATGTTACAGTGATGGGAACACTACTGTAACATGGCAGTTTTAGACTGGCAACATACATGTGTGAAGTCACACATATAAACACTACATATAAATATAAATAGAGGCTGAGATTCTCAGTGCCACTTGGATATATGAGTACTTCTCATTAGAAGGAAGACAAATTTGCCATTCAAATCATTCCAGTGGATTTCAAAGCCTCTTCTGTGAACAGTCTGGGACATAAGCTTTTACTCTTGCAATTTCCTTCTTGGAACCTTTTCAATACCTCTCCAAGCAGCTATATTTAAGGAAGAGTAGAATTCTATAGTCAAGGCTGCAATACATGGATTATGGATGGGCAAGGTACTGACTTATAAACAAATCCACATCTGCACATATCTGCACCCTCATACAAGGCTAATGAGATTCCTCACCTTTCCACCAACTTCTCTGAACTTTAGCTCACATTTCCTATATGAGTTGCTACACCTTCAAAGAAAGGATGACACAACTGCAGCTCTCAAATGGCCTGAGGCATTCACTTTTATATTTTTAAGGCTGAATTCAACTTTCATACAAAGGACAACCAGTAACTAATGAGGCATTTGAGTTATGGGAAACCCTAGGAAGAAACTGCAGAACAGCCTGCAGGCAACTGCATGAATGTGAGATCAAAACTCTTTACAGTATAGTGGAAAGAGCTGGGGGCACTCATCTATAGGACACAGGCATCATAAGCTTTGGTGAGCCTCCAGTTCCTGTTTAAGGTTGAGTCTCAGCTAGTGATACACAAGATGAACAAGCCTACCACACCTCTGTCACAGCATGTACATGACATTAAAGCCGATGGCAAAACCTGGGAAGTGAAATGGTAGGTCAAAAGCCACATTGTTTCCAATTGCAACCATATAATTTTGCCGAGGTCAAAGAACACTGGAAAAAAGCCAGTTTTGGATTTTTTGTAATAAAAAAGGCATGTGAAGCATGTGATGTAACACTGCTTTGCTAAACCCTAAGGGATCAGGAAGCTTCTCAAGAAACTACCAGCCAGGTATATGTCAAGTGACTGACTGGAGAAAGCATGCACTAACAGGATAAAGGTGTGAAACAGTTAAAGAGGTATTAGAGCTGGCAGTAATGTACTTTGCTGTCATGTTAAGGAGTCCCTGTTTATGGTCCTGATCTGGGTAACTGCTTGAACACTTCCATGAAGTTCATTATGCAAATAGTCCTAAAGATTGAAAGGGAACTACTACTGTGCTTAAATTTAAGTAAACACTTCAGTACTCCACTGAATCGGTGTTTAAAAGGATTAAGGACTGCTAATCCATGTAAAAGCTTCCTTCTACCTTATATACCTGAAGAACACAATTCAATAAATTGATCTGAAAAGCTGATTTCTACTAGCATTCTATACAGCTTTTCAATAACGCAAAACTACCAAGAGATAATGCAAAATCAAACTGAGCCCTAAATAAGGAAGACCTATTGGCTTTAAAAGCAGTACTCAAGTCACAGGACAGTAGTACTATGTGAAATGATAGAATGGTTCTGCTTTCTCTTTCATCTCCAGCTAATTCTCATGTTTGCACAAAGCTTTTCTGTAATGTCTGTTTTACTCAATAGAAAAGAATACATACACAGCAAAGCATTTCAGATCCTAACTTATGTACTATTCCTCTTGGCATAGAAATGAGGTTAATTATCCATGTAAAAGGGAAGGCCTGTCCTCTCCCAGAAGCTAGTCTGATTAAACAAATTCATTGTAACTGATAGCTACTATTGTCTGCAGACTCTGCAAAAGCAAAGTCCATATGTAGAAAAGGCTATAATTGTTGAAGTACTGTAAAATCCCAATATTGTGATGAGTGAAAGGCAGATGAATCAGATCTGCTTTCTACTAGAAGCATCACACAAAACAAGGAAGCAGTATCATTTATATCATCTTCAGTGTGAGAAAGCATCTCCCTGGTACAGCTCAGCAACTTGAAAGTTCATGTTAAGGTTCTTCCTCTTCCTTACAGAATTGTCTCAACAAGAGAGTTGTCTGCTTGTGTAAGAATTCAGTTTCTTAGGTCTGTGGTAGGCTTAGGTTTTGGGGCAACTTTCCTAGAATTCAGCTTGTACAGTCATTAGATGCAGAATAGGGTGACTATGAGAGAAGCCACTGGCAAGGGCTTCATTCAAGTTGCAACTCAAAGGCAGTTTATGACTAAACAGGTTGTATAGGTCACATTATGCACCTTCCTACTGGATGTATTAGTCTTGCAGGACTCACACACATGTCCACACGGGTAAACTAGAGGGGGACAGAGAATGGGGCCAACCACTATCAAACAGCTGCTGCATTACTTTTAGCACAAACCTTGGCACTTTCACAGATGTCAAAAAGCCATTTAGAGTCAACATCTGTATGAACCCTTGCCACACTGCAGAAGAAAGATATTGCAATATATAGAAAGTTATATGAAGAATGAGGGCAAAGGATTTCTTTTATGTGGACTTGCTACAGGCATTCTTTTGTGAATACTTGACAGAACACCCAAGACAACCAGACTGAGGTGAGTGCTTGAACTGAAGAGATTTATGTACTAGGGATATCTGTTACAGGAACCAACTAGTAAGGTTAGTTTCTTATTTCACCGTTATGTTGTATTAGTTCTTTGGGGTATGCCTTGTCACCAAAATCAATAGAAGGCAAATATATGCAAGAGGGCACTGACCTTTTCACTAGTAATGCTATGCCTAACCTATTTCTGCTTTGCATCAGTGGAAACCTGGACCACTGGAAGGCGACAGGAACAAAGAGGAAGCTGCAGTCCCAGGGTTTGCAATAGCACCTGTGGGAGAGAAGCAGCTCAGAAAAGATGCTGTTGCCAGGGCAATGAAGCAGCACAAAGGTTCTGGGCATTGTCTCCTGGACCCCCATAGAGAGTTGGGTTTTGCTCTGGCAGAGCCAGGAGGAGGACAGGAGGCACAGCCACTGTGTGCCCTCCCACAGGGGATGAGGGCTCAGCTGGCACAGGCAGGGCAGCACACATCTCAGCTGAAGCCAGCCAGACCCTGTTTCTCATTAGCAGAAGTTCCAGCTGCTTTCAGAAACACTGATGATAAAGTGCAAGCCAAAAAGAAAGGAATCCAGGTCCTATCTTTTAGTTTTGTTCCAAATTAGCAGCTGTAGCCCTTTAAACTGTTCCTTTCTTGCTATTATCCATGAGAAAAACAGTTGTTTGTCATGCTTCAATTAATACATGACCTGACAGGCTTTGTGCTGGGATCCAACAACAGACAGTTTGCAGATATTAATCATCAGGCAAGGCTTCAAATGAGACTTACCTTCAATAAAAGGCTGCTGTAGTAGATAAACCCTGAGCCCAAATAAATGGCTTTCATACAGTGTGAGCAGGAACCTTTGCCCTCCTGGGCTTTTGTTGTTAATAATCCATGCAGGATTCTGTCCAGAAAGCTGACTCACTAGGCTGGCCTGCCTCAAAATACGACCATCACAGCACTGAAGGCTTCACACTGGGAATGGGTGACATAGAAAATGAGCATTTTTCAGTGCCCAGGGCATTTTATGCAGCATTCATTTCTGTTTTGCTACTTCTTCAAGGCTTTCCATGTCCCTTCAACAGTACTCTTGCCGTGTGGGGGGGATCAAGAAGAGTTCATGAGTTATCTTTGCTGTCATTCCATTCCATGGAAGTGAGACTGATTCCTCATAACTGCAAGACTACTGTGCCTGGGGCTGCAGAAATGAGCTGGACATGTATGTTCCATCTGGTTAAAAAGTAATTACAGGGATCAACATAAGCTCCTTGCTTTTTATGGAACAATGTTTGTTCTTATTAGTGAAATAGCATTTCAAGAAAGTCAACAGCTACAGAAATATATAGGTTGTGGGTACAGCTATATTCTGTATCTACATGGAACTTGTATGAATTTGAAATCAATGAACATTTAATATGCCTGACAAACTACAGATTTTTCACTGAAATATCTGCTATAGCAGTAATGGTTTGAGTTAAAGCAGCGTGTGATACAAGGAAGTCTCCTAATACAAGATACAACTTGCTTTAGGAGAAGTACAATCAATACACCAACACTTTGTCAACAACTAGTTAAATCTCTCTACCTATCATACACGGGACATTGACACAGGGGATATTCAGGAACATGCTTGTATGCCCAAGAGGCAACAACAGATGGTGCATGACTGCAGCTAATGTTCTAATCTATGACAGTTTGGAGTAAAAAAAACCCCAAACCAAACAACAAACTGACAGTCCTGCATTATCCCACGTCATAAATGGGGTGCAAACTGCTATAACAGAAGCATGAAGTGGTAACATCTGAAGAGTTCAGCTCTTTGAAAGACAAAGTCAAGGAGGTTTAGAGGTACCTTAGACTCAGGGTATGTACACTAAAACACTGAAATAGGTGTTTAGTTTTGTGGGTCAATCTTCTCCCTGCGGCATCTCCATAGTTCTTAAGAAAATCATCCTCAGAAGAAGAGGTTTTGATATACAGATGACCTGCCACTGAGAACAGCATGTTCCTTCCATCCAGATGTTCTTACATAAGACACTGAAGTTTTGGGAAATACTGATTGTTAATAGGTCAGCATTTGGCCAGATGAAGTCTTTCTTTATGGAGAACAGAATAAGAGTCCTTATATAAATTCTACCAATACCTGTGCTACAGATTACACAACTCAGCTGAAGAATTCTTTTAGGCAGCAGCAGAAACTTCTACATGCCATTTGCCTAAATTACTGCAGCTCAAATTTAAGTGAATAAAGGTGTATCTCTACCTCTTCTTATGAAAGGCCACTTTGTTTATCCTTTTGGCCAGCAGCACCATGCATTTCAAAGATATGTTTGTTTCTGGGGTTGTTCATGAGAGTTGTACTATTTATAAAACAGTATTACTAATCATAACCACCTCCAGCTGAATAGCCTTAACAGAGGTAGCCTGGATACCAGTCAAACACTTGCTAAAGCAGCACGGGACATGCAAACACCTCGGCAGGGTAAGTTACCTTTATGCTATGGCAAATAAACTGCTGCTTTTAACTTTGCTTTTAATGAGCTTGGGTGTCTAGTGGGACTTGGGGGTGACCAGCTCTCTAACTGGCCACCCCAATTTTCCACTCCAAAGAAAGGAATCAGGAGATACATTTGATAATAGAACCATTGAATGGTTTGGGTTGGAAAGGACCTTAAGATCATCCAGTTCCAACCCCAAAGCCATGGATACATAAAAATAATGAAGACCACCCTAAGTGGGTAAGGAACTACATAAGCAGCTTATTTTCCACCAGGCCTGCAATGCTTAGTACTCCCAGAATGGAAATACTAAGGCTAAAGCCACATGTGGACAATTTTCCTACAGCAAAACAAGTCAGCCTGACTGAAATGAGAGGTAAGCACCAACCACAGCACACCACTTTTTTTCTATAGGGAAACTTAGGAAAACAATTGACTTCCAAATGTTACTTCAGGGTGGAATTTTGTGCTGTTTCTAGTATAAGCTAGATACCTATTCCAAAGCATGTGTACCATTCCAATGTTCTCCACTTGGAAGCCCTTGTTTTGCTATTAAGTTGTACATGGCAATGTGCACTCTCTTAACCAGACAAATAATACCACCAGTTAATGACATTTAATTCAAGTATATATGCTGCTTTCCTAAGGAATGGGATGTATGCAAAATAAATGCAAAACTGGGTTTTAGAGAATTAGTCACTTGAGGTTTTAGAGGAACAGCAAGAAGCATCTTGTGAAGTTCTAGAAATCCAGCTCCTACCTCATTGACAAAATGCTGACATTGAATCTTCCCAGCTACAAGCAGCCACAGAACACTAACAAATGGCTCCAGCAGGAAGAATACACAGATGCTTTCATCCCCGGTCTTAGCAGAAATTATCTATCAAAACCACACGGAAGACCACTGCAGGATACTAAATCATCCCAGCATAGCACAGGTCATCCATCCTCTGGTAGGTGCTATTAATAAAGCAGAGCAAGGATCATGATTTTTAGTTTGTCTCACAGTGGTACAGTTTCTTCCTCCATTGAGCTGATTCTAAGTACTGAAAGCATCAGTTCAAAGTACAAACAGAAGTTGACACGCAGTAGGAATCAGCATAGGAAGATGAGCAGCCAACAATAACACTGCACATTAACCCTGCAGTAGGACAGTGCTACTGTCTTGCAGCAGCCCAGTACATACTGTCAGTATGACAACACCATTGTGAAGCAGGGATTGCAGTGTCTTGTTCAGCTACTGCTTAGAAGTGTTATCTGTGGGTCAGAAAAACATGACAACAAAGCAGTGTCTGATATGGGTGGAGAAAATGTTTTCTTCTTATTACTCGTTCTTTGAAAAGGTTAAAGTAGAGAATTAAAGACATGAAAATAAAAGACTAAGGAAGAACCAAAGCTTTGGAAAAGGTCCAGAGTAAAACAGAGCCCTTTATCAGGAACTGGTGACTAGTGCTGCCAGTATTGCACACAGAACACATAGTTAGTGTCTTCAGGTAAGGAATCTAACCTGGACTGCAGGCCTACAGGAACTCTCACATCTTCACTGTAGTCCTCACAACCATTCTATAGTCAAGAAGTCCTTTGGTATTTTTGCTTTCTACCATCATACTTATCTACCTTAAAAGACTGTTAGGTAGGTGTATTGCTTGGATTCTTGTGGATTACAGACTACCATGAAAGGGAGATAGGAAAGCATTATACTTGCAGCATAGAGCAGGCATTTCTTGTTTATAAAGCATTAATATTATAAGCTTAATCCTCCCCAGTTTTCTTCAGTTTGAAGACCAGGACACTAAAACCAGTGACTGAGGAGATCTGTGACCTCTGTGAAACCCCCATGTACATTAATAGGCAACAACACAAATACAGTTCAAGTAGTTGTGTACAGATATTAGCACATGTAATCACAATGAAAAAGAATCTGCCCATAAATTCATGCAAATAATTAGTTTGTGGTTTAGATGAGTTACACAAAAATAGGTAGCACTTCAGCTACCTAACAAAGCCTCTTTGCACAAGCATGGGTGACTGACTAAGCAAGCACTTGTCTCCGTTCAGTGGCAGTTTGAGGCTCAAACGCTTCTCTGTGGTACACTGATGCCCCCTCCTGGCCATTTTGATAACAGAAACTTTAGTTCTGAATTGTAACACAGAAGCCATTAAATTTTCTCCATTACCTGCTAAAAATTAAACATGCAGCGCTGTAGGGGAACTAACTGATGCCTGATAAGTATGAGTACATGACAGTCAAGCTCTTGCACGATTCCCAGAGGTGCCCAACAAGGTATGCTCAATCCAATCACCACAAACCTGAGCTTCTCCATTGTCTCCCAACCTGCCTCACAGCTTCAGGTCAACATCGCAGAGCCCCAAGACATAAGTTGGTCTCTTTTTCTCAGCTCCCAGATACTAGTATAAGAGCTGAAACCAGATACACACTATTCATCCCATTGCAGATGTTTGATCCATAATGCAGCAGAAAGCTGAAGGTATCCATTTATTCTGAGCCTAGACGTTGCTGAAGCATCCTTTTCACAGTTATCACAACCTTCCAGCTTTAACACATGATTCAGTCTGCACCCTAGAAAGCCACAGAAGTAATCCAAGGTGGAAACCCCAAAATCTGAGTGGTTAAACACCTGAATTGAACTGGAATGGCTCAGCAAAAGCATACAAACTGTATTTATTACCCAAGAGGTGGCCCATAACCCCTGTGTGGATAAAAAAACAGGGTCCTGGGGGAGCCAGTGGGACCTGGAACTTCAGGGATACAGAGATAGCAACCAACCACCTGAAATTCTTGTGACACAAGCTTGTCTACCTCCCCCTAGACTGCTATATATATGGAACAAAGTCATGCCAGCAAGCTGGACAACACATCCTTTCTCTGCTGCCACCTTGGGGGCATCTATCCATGAGTGCAGACTGCCTGCTGAAATAGCAGCTCTGTACCTGACATCCAAGCCTCTGATCCTGAAGTGACCACAGGGATACAAGAAATCTCCCCCAGGACAAGCCTCACGCTGCTGCTCCCTGAGCCTAAGGAAGGGCAGCCATGAAACCTTTCAGGCTTGCTGGAATGCAGAAAGTAAAACACGTTATTGCAGTCAGCAGGTGATTGCATTCCATTCTAAATAAACTGACACCTCAACACTACTGTTTAGAGTTGTGTGTGGTGTCATTAACCCTACAGCATTTATGGAGGGGATGAGGCTGATACCATTGTTGCCCTGCTCTTCAGTACCACTTCTTCCACCTTCTTGAACTGTACATACCCCAATTGTTGGTGTTCTGCTAGTCCATGACTGAGGTGCGCAGCCTCCTCCTCCTGCTGCTAGGTTATCCAGCCACCAAAGATTTCAGCCCTCTCATGGCAGACTGAAAATGAGTATCTTGTTGCAGCCTAAGGTATCACCATATTGAACCATGAAGCCGAAGAGACCTTGCAACCATTGGGTAGAAGCATCAGTCAGAAAAGAGAGGCAATAAAAAGTAAAATCAGAGCAAGGGGAAATACAACAAAGAATGGAAAAGATAGAGAAAAATGTTGGGTAGACTGTGGAACAGTAGAGTAACAGAATGCAGTGACTCTTAACAGACTATGTCAGAAGAGCAGAGGCCAGTTTGACTTTACACAGCATGGGAAGCACTTCAGTGTCACATATGCTCTTCTCATTTTGATTTCATTATATTGGTGCACTCATGTGTCACCCATCCATGCTGGGAGGCTTTACAGTGGTTTGGCCCACAAAGTAGTTTGGATCGTTGACACCATGGATATACACCAGGAACAAATTTCTTTTGTGTGAAACAAAGCCAAAATATCCCATCTGCCTACAGCAGTATGGGCTCTACCATCCAAACCAGGTACATGAGCACAATCAGGAGGATTCAATTCAAAACCACATAGTTGCTCCAAACTAACACAGTGTAGATACAGCTTTTCAAGAGCAACTCATTTTAGACTAGTGGAAGCTGGCCAAGTACCAAATGATTCCCTCAAATCAGGTTTAAACTCTGCGGGTGTTTTCAACGGTACAAACCTGAGATACCAAGCCCAGGGGTGGAGGAGAGTAAGAACTGCTTAACTAAAAGTAACACATTATGTAATATTTGGATAGATAAGGTACTGAAATTTAATATCAGCCCTATTCTGATAGCACTTCCCAATTAGCTTCCCACACCTAAACCAGAACCATTTATTTTCTCCCCCTATGTAGCTATATTGGTTTATACCAGACCTAAACTTACCTCTTACATATTTTCCACCAGTCAACCTCTAATCACTGGAAATTGTTTATACAAAGAATCCCACCTTTCTTATTTAGACTTGGGAAAAGAAGATTCCAAGGTAGGAAAGACACCTGGACATCTTTGCCTAAGACAAACCCCAACTTTATGCTTTTCATGGCAGCTCTGATTCTTTTTCCTTCTGAATCTTCATACAGTTTTAAGAGGCCTCAAGAAGTCAGCCAAATTTAAGGGAAATAAATGCGTTCGTTTAATTGAGGTAAGCCTAAACAATGCAGCAAGATCCGAGTTATTAGGAAGCATGAATATATTTCAGCACTGATCAAGGGATAAGGTTTCCACATCACACAAGTGCAGGATAAACATTCCAAGCCTGCAGCAACAGCTTTTCACCCACTGGCCTTCTACCACTAGATGGCATCGGATGCCAGATCGATTTTAACATGAAGAAAATAGTTATATGTCAACTAGATTGGGTGTTTTTCCTTAAGCACTAGTGTTAAATTCTTGTATAGCGTTAGCATACACAAGACAGACCAAGGAAAATAGTGTATCTTCTTACTACTCTAGGTGGTAAAGACAAGGCAAAAGCTTCTAAGACTAGTATTCAGTAGTTTGTTGTTGTACCTTTAGGTAAGAGCTTTGAGTAGGAAAGAATTAAAGTGTTTGCTCTCCATCACTAGCTTCAACAGAATGGGGCATTAAGTCTTGCAGCTCATTCTCCTACCTAGCCTCCTGGAAGCTAGATGCAATTAAAGTGCAGTTAAGATGGCCATTAATATGCAGTTCTTGTAACACACTCCCTCTCCCAGCACTTCACAGAATGATACACATTCTATCTGTGGAAAGTGCAAGAAGCTACTCAGGAATACCAGTGTGAAATACAACCATAACATACTCGGTGGTAGCTAGTGGAAAATTACGTATACATGAACAGAAATTCACAAAGACAATGAAGAATTTAGATGAAGAACTGTACAAATGCTGCTAGGAAGGAGCCACAGACAGCAATGTGGAATACTGTTCACATCACAGTGTTTGTTGAGACTTCAAAGTAGTGGATACAAAAATTACACCAGAATATGTTTACTTGCCAGGGTTTTCTGTTGCATTCATCAATAGTGTGCGCTCCTCTGCTTCATGTTATGAGCTGCAACAGTTTGTTCACAAGATACCAGCTTTTTTCCTGCCTAAACCTTCTCAATAATTAATTGGATCCATCTACACCATTCTCTCTTGCAGCCTGAAGATTAAAACCTTTTAGAGCAACACAAGCAGACAACTCTACCAAGGGAAAACCCAGTAATTTAATGATTTTGCTCTCTGAAATACACTATTTTTGAATATCAGCTATCTGTAAGAGTAACTGTTACCTTGCCTATCTGATTTACTTCCTCCACTTAACAGTAACTCAGGTTAAGTTAAAACAAACTTAACATCTGGGCATGTCTATCCTATTTAAAGAGGATTTTTCAGATGGTGCTTCTTGTTTCTAGAGCTCTGCCTGGAAGCTTTTCTAACCTTTAACATAGAGCTTACATCTCCACTTGAACATACAGAATAGCTTTTGCTTATCTGTACTAACAGCTGGATCTAGCTAGCACCTGCTTTCTGATATGCTTGCTTCTAGAACTAAGTCTGCAGTAGACTTGCACAGGCAGCTTGAGCTGCAGATTCTGTTTGTTACTTAAGTCAGCAGGAGAACCTAGGAAAAGGGCTGGACTAGGCCACATGCAACAAGTGTACTGTTTAAAGATCCACCTGTTCAAACTGTTTCAAGAAGCAAGAGTTTTCCTGGGAAAAGATTACTACAGCCACGTATTGGCAAGGGCTTGGGGCAAACAGCTATTTTGAATTGGTTTTGCATTCTTATTTCTTGGAACACATGTACAGAGATTACATGAGTTTAAAAACAGGACACCAGGAAACAATGAAGTTTTGTCCTTATTACCAAGTAACACGGTGAGATCATGATTCTTTATTTTGAAAAGGCACTCTAAGATATACAACAAGTGACTTTTGCTCGTTTCCCAACAACTCAAGGGTTCTACAAGGAGGATGCTCAGGAACTACCAGTTCCAGAAATCCACGGAAGATGAGAACCTGGCAGACCCATAGCACCATGAAGTACCCAAACTTGCATCTTATCTTAATAACTTACTTACTGTCCCAACACTGACCTACTGTCATGTGGTATTCCGGTGTTCAGTTCAACATGGCCCAAGGTTCCTTCAGCTTGAATCATGAGACATGCAGTGAGAAGAACTTTGTTATTAGCCCGTGAGCTGCATGGAACCATCTTGTTAGATGCTGTCATCAAAACCAAGATCAACCTTAGAACTAAGCAAGCAAGATCGATGTATGATCCAGGTGGAAAAAAGTATACAGATGCACTGAGAGTGATCTTGAAAGCTGCTACTGCTAATTAGCAAAAGCAAACAGAAGACATCCAGGGCTATGTCTAAATATCCTAAGCCTGGTACTGATCGAGTTCCTTACTGACAAGAATGACTGTGTAGGTGAACATCACAATTCTAACACAATGCTCTTTAAAGCACGTTATTAGCCCATGTGGACTCAGAGATGGAGACATCTGACTGCGCTGTAATCATCTCTGCTTCAGTGTAAGGAGACATTCACTTGCCCTTGCCTTTTCACCAGTTAATCTGAAGCCAAATATTCACTTTTATCTTCATGTACATTACAAAGCAGACGGATGCCAATCACACATCATGTTACAACTCAAGCAAGTTCAAAAGCAATACAATATTGATGGTATCACTTTGCCTCTGCTCTTTGGTCAGCTGTAATGCTACCTGTCAGGTTTGTATAAAGTGTCTTCTCCAACAAACCTGACAGCAAGGAAAGTTCCAGAAACACCATCCACTGATACAACCATTGACAGTTTACCAGGAAGAAGTTCAGAATCTGCTTAAAAGCTAGGTTTTTGCAACTGTTATCTACATAAGCTTTCTCAAAGTAGGTACCCTTTTCTGCTAACATTTGAGCTTCACACCAAAGGCCAAACATGGAGTATTTGTCATCTACAGATTCTGAAAATTCCAGCTACACAAAACAGAATTCATCTCAGGCCTTCTTCAGTTCAACCATGTTAGACAGCAGTGGTGTCTTTCATATCTACATTACTACAGAGCAAAAAATATGTTTGCCAAATCCAAACTAATCACATACAGCTCCAGTCATTTAATCTGACAGTTTCCACAGTATGATGGTAATATCCTCTTGGGTTCACCAAAAGATAAGCCAGTCAGGAACATTTCTTCATATAAATATAAGCTGCTGCTCATCAGCTCCTACTTCTACCATCTTTTGGCAGAAGCTCAGCAAAGAGGATCTTCATCTTCAAGCAATCTTAAAAGAAGGATGGTAGGCTATTAACAACAAAAACAACTTCCTTCCACAGACCTGAAGAATTTCCATCGGAGTTTCCCAGCCAGGTGCACAGCAATGCATTGCACTGGGATACTACAAGCCATGTCACATATACCTGTTTGTTCCTCTCCGAACAGAGGATACAGTACAGACACAAACTGTCTTCATAACAGGATGGTGAAGCTTGGTGACACCTGACAGTTGCACACTTGCACAGTGAACTAGATGCAAAAAGATGAACTCAAACGCCAGCAGCCACACATACTTGTATGTGCCCAAACATGGCCAAATGAATTCAGTCCACTAGTGTAAGACATTTACAGTATTTTCAGGAAGTCTATTTCCACAGTATTTTTTGGAAATAGATCACATCAGTATTCAAGATATTAGAGTAGCATAATAACCACAACTATATTAAACATCCTTCTTTAAAGCAGCAAACAATTATGAATATTCCACAAAGAGAAATCACTAACCACTAAGAAGCATACAAAAACACCCCCCCAAAAATAACGTAAAAACAAGAATCTCCTATGAATCAACACAAAAGAGACTCAAGAAGCACTTTTTGGGACAGTATTTTCAATCAGATTAAAGCACACATTTCTCAAGTGTTTGAGAATCACAAAATGCCTGCCAAGCAAAAAGTAATGAGGCAAGAGGTTATATGCCACATTATACTCTGCTATGAAATCAGAAATACTACCCTCAAAAGGGTAGGGGGAACACACAAAAATACCCCAAAATGGTGTAACAGCTCATTTGAGAATCCTCCTGTAACCTGCCAGCGCACTAACACTGTGCTATATAGTTGCATTTTAGACTTGGATGGACAAGACATTTACACAGAGGGAAATCTGTTAGCAATTACACCACCAGCAATTTCCACAGGAGCAGTTAATTTTATCGGAGTATAATTAGATTCAGGTTCCATTTTTTACCTCTTCTAGAATGGACAAATAGTAAAAATACTGAAGATCTATATTAACATGGTAAACATCAGCTGAAGTGGTATGGAGAGTTGTTATGTATCTGATCCTCCTGGTTTACTTGTAGTATGCAATATTTATAGTGATAGCATTATTAAACCATTTTTTCCCCTCCCAATATGGTGATGGATGTTAGTAGACATCCCAACTCCCCAGAAGTCAAAACCACACTCAAATCCTTTGCAAGTGATTGCTGCTATATAAACCCAGCAATTCTTCAGAATACCACCATCAGATCTGGCTTCCTAGTGCTATAAAATAAACTAAGAACTTCCTATTTCTTTAGGACACACAAGAAGGCCTGAAGACTTTATTTTCCTTTTGACACAGCATCTGTAACACAAGCGAGCATGTTAGGTACTAACATAACATACAGTTTTACACCCGGACATTCATGATACAGAGGACACTGTTCCAGAAACTAAGAAAAAATGTAAAAGTGTTAATCCAGATACTTAGTAACATGATGCTTCTTATAATAGAGGCTTGCACTTGGTAAAACCCAGCATTTTCAAAACCTGTAAAACCAAACCTCAAGTAAGCAGTGACTCAGAGCAGGAAGTTAGCCTGTCAAGATTTACAGAATACATTTCATCAATTACCTTGTCACCAACTGATGGTATTCTCACACAACTCTCATCACTGACCTTCAGTAACAAATGTCTTTGAGCAATACCAGAAGGAACCTTCTTCATTTTATGTACTGAAACTCTGGTGCTTGCTTCAAGGTGAGGTAAACCAAACCACTGTTAAACCACAGACCAATCCAATACAAATCAATAAAATATGTATGTTGCAAAGTTTGGGTTTGGTTTTTTTAATATGAAACTCCACACTTCTTGAAGAACAGTAAGGTATGATAAAATAACCAGTCAGACTTCATTCAAATGAATTAGACAACTTTACTAAATGAAAAAACCTACATTTAAAATATGCATTTAAAACAAAATGGAATTAGAAAAGAGACTTAAATCCATTTTAAAGAACTTGCTCACCGTGTCAGAAATCAATATATCTCTTGCATTATATAATGTGCCAGTTCATAAAACGTAAGTTACCAGAATCCTCAATTTAACATTTTCAAAGACAATACTGAAGTCGAGAGTTTTACATCTACTGATGCACATTTAGAATGGTAAAAATCTGAAGCCTTCCCCCAAAGAATCTTACAAATTTGACAATATTCAATAAAAGCTTTTGTAGTTATGTCCAGTAAATATTGCATCCTAAAGCATCACAATTCTGTGCCTTTCATATATCCTACTATAAATTTTCTATCTTCTCTGTATCTTGCCATTTGCCAATGTTAACTCTTTTGAGAAAGGAGAGAACTGGAAAGAAATACTGCATAACTCTTGATCATGTACAGAAATTATTGCTACTATAGTACACTACAAAGCAGAAGTCTATACAACAGTATATGAAATTTGATCATGAAAATCCAAAGGATATAATCTTTAGTGACATAAGCCTTATAATCATGTTGAACATTCCTACAGCATTTGCAGCTCACCACTCATCAGCTAGCCTACAGTCCCGTTGACAAACATCCATTTAAACACACCCTCTTATGAAAAAGAATGTCAGCTTTCAAAGGCTTAGCAAATAAGGATCTTCATGTTCTGTGGAACTATGTAAGATGAACTTTGATGCAGGTAAGGAGTTACCTGAAAGCTAAGCATGCCAAAGGTGTTTCATGCTAATAAAACTAAAGCCAAGGTACCACATAATCAAGTTACCAACTAATAGGCAATACCATTTTTATCCTACCTAAGTTAAATGAAGTGCCATAGCACAGTGTTAACGTCAATAATTTAAAATAGTGTAGTGCACAAATTCATTGTGTGGCAGTTTAAGTTAAAAAGTCAAGACAGGGTTTTCTGTCTCAATTTATGCTGGCTGTCAAGCTGTCCAGTCTGGGCTTTTTGGACTTAATTTGCCTTTTAATTACTACCATACTAGAAACTTTGCAGTGTAATGGGGCACACATTTGGGCAGCATTATTATTATGAATCATTATTATGAATGATAGGGAACGAGGGGGAGGATAAGAGATCAATGGCTGTTCTAAACAGCCCCTTATTTCAATTTCAAAGAGAGAGCCAGGAAATAAGACTAGATACCATATTTGCATCATTCTAGCTACAAAATAACCAAAGTAAAAGCAATCAAGCAACAATAAGACCACATTACACAAATGGAACATCATGCTCTCATCTGGTTTAACTATTACAACAAGTTTTAACTGGGATGTTGGTCAACTTCAAAAACCGTGGTAAATGTGAATATGCAGTTGCAATAGTTTTTTCCTAATGTTTTTTTTTAACTCTATGCTGGATATTAGAACTTGGAGCTATACTTGTTACAATACAGTGTCGCACATCTTTCTACTAGAAAAAAATTAATAAAGATCCTTTACCCGTCGCTTTAAGTTAAACGTGTGACATCATAAAGGGTGTCAAATGGCTGGATGGTTTTACAGTGCACACATTATATACTGTAATATGGAGTTTTGTCCTTGACAGATCTGATGGTGTTTCTACATTATTCCTTTCTTCACCTCTTCTTCGGTGGATTAGCTGTGCGAGGTGGAGTGACTGGACGTCCAGAATTCAGTCCACCATACTGGTACTTGGCTTTCTTTTCAGACGGTTTCAATATCTTGGAGAAAATAAAGAAGTTCTTTTGAGTCAATGACAGCTAGGAACATTTCAAATACTGTTAAGCAAACCAAATCTCACTGAGCAGGAACATGGATGTGGGGAGGAAATTACATCACAAGCCTACAAATTTCTGAATCCTACATACAACAGAAATACTACTTCCAAATACTTCTTGTTCTACCACTACACTGGGGTTAGAAAGGGAAAGGGGCTGAAAATATGTCCAGGAAAGAATATGGATTAATACCTGATCAGAGTAACCACACTAGAAGGGCCCCACTAGTCCATTAGTCGGAGTAATTAAGGTAGACTAATCACTAGGTGTGACTAAAAAGAATCACCCAATTAAATTCTTAAATTAGCATCCAAATAGAGGGAGTAACTCGATACCCCAGAGTTTGGAAAACAACAAATCCCACATAGCTCTCTGGAGAACAGTTGGTTTGCAGTTTTAATCATGGACTGCTGTGCAGTCTTCTTTGTAGCTCAAGTATGTTACCTCAGACTAACCATAACAAGCTGACTCAGTCCATATAGCCCAACATCTAATGCAGTACTTAATATACAAATGTATCATACCTGAAAGGAACACATCAGAGTTTCATCCACACTCATCATGCCCCCTGCATTGTCAAACTCTCCACAATAATTTGGAGCTGAGAATAGGGTGACCAACTGCCGTTTAGCAAAGAATTCATATCCATCTTCAACCACCTGTGAATACCACATAAATCAATACAGCTCACATTAAAAAAAAAAAAAGATACATTTTGATGAAAAAAGCCAGTCCTGAGGCAAACAGGTCTTATATTAAGGAGACTGCAATAACTCATCAAAAAGCTATTGTACGTCTTGGTTATTTCAGTCATTTTGTCTTATCTGGACACTGAATACCAAATCCAGTACCTTAACTCATCTGACACTTCCAGTGTTAAATATGCATCAATTTGTTCAGCATTTTCATACCTGAAGCCTCATTATGCATTGCCATTTCAAAGACTCCCAGCATTTTATGGCTTACACACAGAATTTGGATGTCTGACCTATTAGTTCAGAGCACACAGGATGCGGCTAACAACTTCACTGCAACTGTAACAGTTGAGTTTTACTTACACTGGATATTGACTACACAAACCTCAAGTGTAAGCTTTTTTAGAATTTTGATGCTCTAAAAGCATAGTGGTTCTGCCATATTTTCTCTAAGAGCATAATTCACCTTTAAAGTACTACAAGGAGTATGACACATCAGCTAAGGATGTTTCCTTTTCCCCAAAATAGAAGCATTGCTTTAACGTACTGAAACCAGTGCATCAACTGCTCACTTTGGTCCAGTCAAGTCATCATTTGGTCCAATCAAGTCACCATGGTCTTTTAAAGGATGTCATACTCCTTATATGAAGAGGTGAAGTGACTATATGAATACAAAAAATAGCTACCAATCTCGATCAGCAGTTAAGAAATCTTAATATCTATTCCATACACTGACTAATCTTTAATGTTTTTTAGCAGTAGAATTGCAAGGAGAAATATTCAAGGGCTCCAACAGTATTCCAAAGTCTAAATGACACAGAATAAAAGGAGAGAGCTTTCAAAATTGACTAAATAATGACACTGAAATGTTATACAGGAAACTGAAACCCGATGTCCACCTAACTAGGACACTTGCTTAAAGTAACTTAATAAAAACAGCAAAAAAACACACTTAAATATTGATGATGCCAAAAATAACCTCGCTTTCTGCACATTTCAGTAATTCAAACAATATCTATCAAAGTACTCTAAACAGAGGAACCAAAATGAAAGTAATGGTGAAATCTTTCATGTACAGACATGCTCGTGGAAACATTCAAAACACATTTAATACTTCCATGAAGCGAAGCAGATAGTTTAAGCCACAACTACCAGAGAACTGACTACTACTGAAATGGACAACCCTGAAACTTCAGTGTAAGTCTCAAATTCACTTTGCCACTTTAAACATGGATTTCACCTCTAACATTCATATACAACATTAACTGTAAACAGTGAATAGACAATACAAAAACCAAACATCACTGTGAAAATCTAGTTAGCATTTTACTTCACTGACATTAAATAGTTCAATATAAGTCAATAGAAGGACACAGGATTATAGTCCCTTTATGAGAAATATATGCTTTTCCTAGAAGTAACACAATGAAGAAGTTTCAAATATATTCTACTGACAAGCAGCAAAGACACATAAAATCTAGAAGGTTTAAGAAGCAACAGCAGCATAATTCATACCTGGTGAGCTCGACAGATCAAATCCAGATCGTGACGATTCAGAAATTTACTGACCACATCAGCACCAAAAGTAAAAGAGACCCCACGATCATTTTCACCCCAACCTTGCACATCTTTGTCTGGGTCAGACCACAGTAGGTCACACAGCAAGCCTTTGAAAGATAACACAAGTGAAGATGGTAGTCTTAGGAGGTATCATGCTATAATATGAAATAGTTTTATTGTATTTACCAGAGCAGCTCTCCTAAAGCAAATAAGCCTTGGCAACAAATTCAGCAACACTTAAGCTGCAACTCAGACAAAAGATATGAACTGTATAAGTCTGGAGATTTTTTTTTCCTCATCTCAGCATTGACAGTAACTTGAGATGAAATGAGTCAGAGACAAATAGTTCTTTGCAATAGTATTTAACTGTAATATTCTGTATGTGTACGGTAAATATTTAAGGAGTTTAGAAGTACTGCAGTGTCTTCACTTCAGAAGGCAACCATCAACTTCACAGCTCACCAAGAAAGCTTATTTGGAAAGCTGAAGTGTATTTTAAAACCCTATGCAAGCCCAGTCACAAATACAGCAAATAAATTTGTGTCACAAGCTTCTGAACACAGAACAGATTTGATTCTTCCCTTGCTTATCATACAAGAAGAACCTGACAAGACTCAGTCAAAACATAACAGGGCAGAATTCTGATAACAATTGCAGTTTGCTTGGAATACTGTTGAATTTTCCAAAAGCCTCATGCCAATCAGCCTGGAATCTAAATTAGAACAATAAACCCCTCTGCTATTTTAGCACTGGTCAAGATCTTTTTTCTGCTGCCAATATAAGGTCAGCTAAATCTGGAGTTAAAACTGGGTACTAAAAAAAATTCTCCCTATCAACTCCAATGCATTTATACAAACAACTTTCAAAGCGTTTTCGTATGAGAAAGAACCAGGCCAATTCAACAACAACACAAACCAAAAAACATTCAGAATGTATTTCATAGTTTTCCATTAAATTCTTTGCCTGTGATGACTATCCCACAGGCATTTAAATACTTCGGAGCATTGTTTCAAAATGTGAAAGATGCCAGCAGGCTCCTTTATCTGGCACCAAGAAGATCTGATTTACAATTACATCTGGTTATTTGCTAAACAAAATGCTTAAGACACTATTTCTTCAATGACAAGTTGTAATGAAGCAAAACTAATATCTGAAACCTATTGTGCAACTAGACCATTTTGTATTTACATACAGCTATTAAAATGGTCTTCAGTGCCTGTCACAACTCCTCTCTAGCAGAAGCTAAGACTTTTATTTCCTTTCAGAAGACAACAAAGCAAATAAAACTGTATTTTACAAACAGTATCTAGAAATAAACTGCTGAACACAGACAGCATATGACAAAAAAATTACTGAAATTTAGTTCTATATTGAGCAACATGTTTTTCAAAACTGGACAGTTACACTGCAATCCCTATGGTTTGTCATGAATTTCCAACAACAGACAGAAGCTGCTTGTCTTAGCTGCTTAGGAAGCACTTCCTCTTCTAATTCTCTCCCCCAAATCAAGTCACCTTTAGGGGTTATACAAAGGAATAGAGAAACCTGTTCTGCTATCTTCAGCAGCTGTGTAGCAGAATGCTGCCATAGGTTTGTCTAAACTAAGCTATGCTGCTCAAGTAGGTTTATATTTTAACACACCACACCATTGCAATAGCTTAGGCTGACCAGGAGCATACCACAACACAGCTGATACCAGACGTTCAAGGTTACACAAAAGACAGAGCTAGTTTCCTAATAGGAAAATGGCTGGCAACACTGACCAAAACATGATTTAAACATTGGCCTCACAAAATGCAAATACTTAACAGTTAACAAAGGCAGGTGATTTAAGTTGGAATACAGAATCAGATTTGAGTGAACAGCTTCCAAATTCCATAAAAATGTCACCAAAATAAGAAGTATTTAAATTGAAGTTAATGTTGAAAATATGTTTCTTACATCAGACTAGAATAAGGTATCATAATAAAATAATCTTTGCAGCAAAAGCATCTACCAAGAATTTCTGCATCAACACACACATTCACCAAGTGACATCCCTCCACAAAGGGATAGCTTTTAAGGACTTGAAACTGTCACAGAAGTGAGACCACTTCAGTTTATTTTTCATTTTTCTGTAAGACTTACTTCAATCTGTAATACCAGTTGCCTTAAATAGGTCCAAAAGGCCAAGACCTTCTATGCAACTATACCATATGCATACATGTCTCCGAGGGGAGATTTCATTTTACCTGCTGGTAAGCATCCAGCTATTTCTTCTGAAAGCAGAATTAAGCCTGCAAGCCCATGGATCAAAAACCTCTTTTTTTCTTTTTTTTTTCTTTGTTTTATTCTATGCACTTATTTTTAGGAGGTACTAAGAATACATATGATTTTAGCAGAGTGTCCATGGAAACCAGAACTACATTCTGCAAGGGCATTCCTGAAGTGGGGGTGGCTCAAGCAGTAGTATTAGCCTGTTGAACAGAAGTACCTTTTCTGAGAGCTCTGATAACTGTAAAGACTGACTCATTTGTACTGACATTTACTTGGTTATGCATTTAATGCATAAGTAGCATAAAAGAACAATGTAGTAATTTATACTACAGAAACACTCATTCACTACTCTAGCAATGCTTCTCAGTGTCAAGTGTGTATATACCATCTTGCAGAGAAATGCTGCTGTTCAACAGGGACAGTAGATACATTAATATAGTCCCTGAGTTACTCCTATGCATCAGTACTGAGGAACATTAGAGGAAGTAGAATTATTCTATTCCAAGGCTTAACTCTAATTGTAGTTTGTAGTCTTTCCAATCCACTAGTAAGAAAATCAGGAATAAAGGCGATATTGAGGAAGATTAATTAAACCATTCAGAACAACATTACACAGAAAGCACTGGCAATTGAAATCTCATCTGCGCTGAATTAGGAGCTATACTTTTCAAATTTATAAAGGAAACATGCCCCAAGTAGAGAGAAGCTTGAATACTTGCAAGTAACACTCAGCAAGCTTCAATTACATTTTTTGACAGACTAAAAGGTTTGGGTGAGCCTAACTAAGGTAAGGAAAAAAGCCTAGCTGTTTAGTTTCATTTGATCTTTAAGTTTTTGGAGTTTGTTTTAAGGCAAAGTTGTGGATAACATATCCAGACTTGAATAATGTATCCTACTTTGCTATGACAACATGAGCTATAGCCTGTAACAGATCAGATAACTCAGCCATTATGAAGAACAAGACTCACGCCTTACACAGATGTCAAGGAATACTGTAATGGGAACAGAGTTTGCCTTAAGTCACCACATTACCTTTAGAGAAATTGACTGAACCTGTTTCACCATTAAGACCCATTTACAGTAAATTCCGTGTTGCTCACCTGTGTCAGGAACATCTGTAGGTCTCATAATTCTGCGGATCTGTTCCATTGACTGGAGATCTGGAGACAGACCTGTAAGTACAAGAAAACAAGTGACTTATCTACATATTTTACCTGTAAAAAGAGTTCCAGAGAACACACATTTAGAGGTTCAAAGTCATACAGCATCCATTGTTTCCACTGTAATAAAAATAAAAGACAGTTTGCTATAAGACGTTTAAGTTCCTGAACAGAAGGACAGAGAATAACACAAATGAAATTAGCAACAGTTTTAACTGTTTTCCTACCATGCTTTTAGCCACACAGCACAGAACTCTACAGTTAAGAACAATCTCACAAACAGCTTACTAGAAATAACCACCGAAGAATAGCATTCCCATTAGTTAACTCAATTATACTGAGGGCAGGTAACATTCTTTACAACCACCTTACTTTATAAAAGCTAAATGAAAATCTCTTCAGTGTTTTACCACATATTAGCTGAGCAGCAGTCACTGGATGCTGTAAGTGAATACTAGATTGCAACTACAACAGCTAAGGAGCACAGAGGTGGTGATTATTTACTATAGCTCAGCTGCTTAGTCATTTATAAAACCGTAGGACCTTGATTACTCAAAAAAAAACCCATTTATCAAAGACACAGCTCTTTCTGCATAGTTTTGCCATACTGACATGTAATTACAGCCAAAGCATAGGACTCCAAAGCCACCCTCCAAACAGTTTAAGTAAACACTCTACAGCTTTTCTACTTGAGGCATACAGACATGAAAAACAGCCTACAAGATGTTCTAGCACCTTAACATGCTCTCAAATAAAGGTCTTAAAGTGACTTAAACAACTAGGCCAAAATAACCAAACAAAGCAAGCTGCAAATTTGGAAATAGAGCATGAAGGCCTAATTTGTGATGAAACACATTTCACATTAACAAACCATACCCATACTCAGTCCAGAACTTTGAACATCATAGAAAATATCTGCCATTGGAATGAGTCACTGTGTAAAATAATTTCAGCTGGCATCAGAGTTCATGCAGTGGCAGTGTATGTGTTACATACATTGAATGACCCTAATGCATTTGATAAAGACACTTGAACTTTTCTTTCCAAGTATTAAGATTTTAAATCTTTGCTGTTGAAGCAGTCTTATAATAAAAGCCTTTATCCTCATCAGCTTGTCAAACCTGTCTTCACAGTATTACCTTGAGGTCGTAAAGGATGGCACCAATCTTACATCAAATTGCATGTCAAAGGAGATTTAGTCAATCTACTCACACAATACATGAATGATAGTAATATAAATTCAAGTAGATAATCAGCTTTTAAATTTTGACCAACCTATCACTTCCTCTTCCCCAGATCTGACCTATTTACATGCAGAGTACATTAACACTAAGGCATGTGGATTCTACTCTGATTCTACTCAGCACCACACCCTGAGATAGTAAAGGACTATCTTGGTTAAATAAGTAACCAGTTTCTGACATTCCATGAGGTTACAGCTCTCAGTGTTTCAGGCTGCACGCAAAATATGGAATTCTTTAAAAGAAAATACATTATTACAACCACATTTCAACTCTGCAGCTTATTATTTGTTTGTGCTATTTTACATCAGTGCAAAATAGCAAAACCCCACAAAACTGCCAGCATGTTTGTAGGCCTTTTTGTAACCACCCAGGAGGTTGTTTTCTATCAAACATCTTCCAAAAAGAAATAGCTAATGTCTCAAATTCAGACTTACAGACACGAGTTGTAGATGATCAGCATTAAATGAAGTAAGAATGCAAACACAGGCTGCTAAAGCTCACTGTCAAGCTGCTCCTACTACAGTCATTGCTGCAACCTACTGTGTACTGAAAGAAAACTGGAAATTACACAATTGAATTGTCTTGTCACATGATGACAGCTAAGCACAGAAAAAGTATCTTTCAGTATACTATCTTCTTGAAGTGTAAGAAAACACCTTCCTTAAGGGAAATCAGAAAATGAACTGTCATTACTCCTGACAGACTCAGCAAATCCAGGCTCTAGATTTGAACTGCTCCCTGATCAAGTGGAATTGGTAAAAGTGATGACTATTTATTTTTATAGTGTAATGCAGAAGGTCTCCTTGGATACTGTATAAAATTGTCAAGTAGACTTAACCTTCAACAGACATTTCACTGCCATTAATGTCACAAGAACAGAATTCCAGAGCTTGAAAATATTACATAAATCCAGTATTCTACTGAACATGACTCCAATCACAGAGCTTAAATCCAATGTGATATGAGCAGTGTATTCCATAAACATGACACTGCAACATGAACTTAGTTTATAAAACATGAAAGTAATAACAAGGTCTCTAAAGATTAGAACTATAGAGTGGTATCATAGGTAAGAGGACAATATTGTATGGAATATAAAGCAGAGCAAAAGGGAGAAGTAGGGAATAGCTATGGAATAAGCTTTAATGAAGCAAGATAACGAGCAAGGTCATAAATTGAGAGGACAGACTTCAGAAAAGGCCAAACTATGACTTGTATGAGCAACATACAAGGACAGGGAAGAGAGAGGGAGGTGATGAGAAGGGTACAGTGAAAAATCCTTTCAGCAGCATGACCATTTGGACACAGGAGAGAAAGGTTTGACTTATACTGTGAGACAGAAAACTCAAAAGAGCAGACGCCCAGAAAGGTCTAGGCAAAAACCAGCTGATTCAGTATTTTAAGCTATATTTAAGCCTACTGGGTTAAGTTAGGTGCCTTTTGTTTTACTATGTTATGCGGTTTTGCAAAGTTTTATTATATATCCCAGAGGACAATATTTTTAAAATAAACTATGCAAAAATGCGCAATATAGTAAAAAAGGCACCTACCTTTTATCTACATGCTAACTTCAACCTCCAGCAGACTTGCATGTTTTGTGTTGCTGACTCAGTGTTTATTATAGTAGTAACATCATGAAAAGGCGTTGACAGTCCATGACTTCATGGGATCTGGAATGCAGTTTAGATAGGGTTGGAAAAGAGCGGAAAAAAGGCAAAACTGATTTGTGCGCTTCACGTCCGCATCCATTTATTAGGAGCACACAGCACATTTAGTAATCTTATCACTTTATTTCACAGCTGCAGAGCAGTTGTAAGTGATAGTAATTTTAGTTACAGATTACACCTATACAAGTTGAAGGGACAATTAGTATCCAATAAAGCAACAAAATATTGCTTTTCATAAGAGGATCCTTAAAGCATACTATGCACAAAATTGAAGTTTTCCTGCTTGTTTACACAAGAGGTTAATATCCCCAATACATTTATAATAAAGCTTTACATTTTTTTCTTGAAAATTAGCTTTCTAGACTTCTTGCTCATACTCAGGTCTCAAGTATATCTGCATACAAAACAATCAATTTTGTTACAGAACGTAATACAACATAGCATTCTATCTGCTAAGCTTCCTTGGTAACCTTCTACCATCCACCTAAGCTTAATAGTTTGACTGAAACATCACAGTATTTTATCATTCATTCTCTACTGTTCCCCAAATAAAAAAAAATCAAGTATAATAACAGTGAAAGAAAATTCCCTCACCAGCTTTTTGAAAGTAGAATTATTACACGGTTTTAGTCACTGATGATTTGCTATCTCAGTGCAGAAGTGACATTGTATCTCATATTCTTAAAACCAAGAGAGATAGCTCCTAAGTTATGTACCAGTTCTTAAAAAAAAAAAAAAGAGAAAAAACTCACCAGAACAAAAACCACAAAAAATAACCCCAAAATACAAACAAGCAAACAAACCACCAAAAAACCAACAACAACAAAAAAAAACTACCAGTGATTAAGACAGAGATGAAAAGATTACCTGTGAGAAATACAAATACTTTAACATGTCATTCCTACCTGGAGACTGGCAGACTCAACTGTCTACCACTGCATTAGTTCTGTATTTACAGGGACATGACAATACCTCAGAGCATATTATACGTTAAGACTGACAGCTTATTCTAGCAAGCACTGAAGGCAGAAGTCTTCAGTACAAGATGCAAGAAAAGTCAGGATCATTTTTACAGGATTTTGGCAGGATGGCAGCCATCAATACAACCTCACAAACTCCAGAAGAGTCTCAGGAACTTTGGGAGCATACTATTTCCAACTCCAAATGGAAATGTCCAAATGAGAGGTTTCCACAGAGCTCTCACTTCCACTGAGCTCTAGTTATCTCACCAACAATGCAGGTGTGACACCTACCAGACCACCTCTGATTCCTTAGTGCAAGGCATCAAGTTGCTTGTTAATGCAGTAGCTGCAAAGCCAGCTGCAAAAAGGCAGAGATGGCTCCTACTACAATTTGAAATTATTGTCAGTTGTTTGACCCTGAAAGGCTCTGAAAACCTGTAAGCATGACTGCTTGTAAAAACACGGGGATCCCCTTCTACAAGCAAGGGCACTCAGGTTTTAAGTTCCAATATACAGAAAAGTTACAAGCTTTGAGCAGATCCCAAACACTATTTCCGCTACAAGAACAGGGCAGCACTGGGACAGGTGCCCATAGAACATAGATTTTTCAACAGCAAAGGTTTCAGAGAGTCTTGGTTGAACAGCTATAATGTCAACAAATGTCAGTCAAGCCTGCTGCTCAAAGACAATGTGACCTTAGAGGCCCCTTCCACCCACAAACACCTTGTGAAACCAGCTGAAGAAGCCAAGGCCATAGAAGCTGGAGTTACTTGTGAAGGTTATTTCACTTCACTGCCAGGGATGCCAACAGCTAAAATGGCACTGTTAGATGCTAACAGCAACAAGTGACTTGGCAAATTAGGCAAGAATTCTAGATTTCAGTATCCTTCAGAGAGGGATCTATCGATGGGAATAATTACAGATGTACTTGCCCTGAGGCAGAGGGTCATGTGTATCAGGTAAGAATGACATCTGTTTGCTGCCAGGTGCACAAAAAAAATCACAAGGCACAACAGTGACCTTTACAGAACAATACAAGGTTAAACATCTCCAGCTAAATATCATGTATGCATATCCACACTCCATTTGGTATACTATTAACTCAAAGATCAGGTTAGACACAGCCTTTAAAAGGAGTCATCAGCTTACCTCCATGACAACAGAAGATCTTCTCATCCACAATAGCTGCAATAGGCAGGCAGTTAAAACAGTCTGTGAAGGTCTTCCACAGCTTAATGTTAAATCTCCGCTTGCCTACAAAAACAGTGTGACATCAGCAAGAGAAGGCTGTTTCCTCAAAATCATCCTGCAATGCATATCATGACCTGAACAAAAATGTTAGCAAACTGTCTTCACAAAGATTTTTTACTGTACTTAGGTTTCAATCTTCTGCAACAGCATTTCAAGGACAACAGAAGAGCAAATAATTCTCTAGAGACTTTAATCTTTGTTTGAAATGTACTTTCAGAAAGTTTCAAAGCAGGTTCATAGAACATTGAAATCCTTCCAATACAAGAGCCACTACTAGAAGTGTCTCCAAAACACAGTATTAGTCTCATACAGTATTTCAAAAGAAATAGGTTTTGCTTACATTCATCATAGAATCCATAGATCCGATTGATGCTAGCACACTCATGATTTCCTCTTAAGAGAAAGAAGTTTTCCGGGTACTTAATTTTATATGCCAGTAATAAGCAAATTGTTTCCAGAGACTGTTTGCCTCTGTCTACATAATCTCCAAGGAAAAGATAATTAGCTTCTGGTGGGAATCCTCCATATTCAAATAATCGAAGCAAGTCTGTATACTGACCATGAATATCACCTGAGCAAAAAAAACACAACACAATGTTTACCAAGGGTTAGTGCAACAACATAAAGAGCACACAAATCAAGAAATTCAGCTAATCACTTTTTATTAACTCATGTTAAAAAGAGCATTAATATTTCTTTAAAAAACAGACTGTTTCATATATAGGCAACAGGTATCAGAAAAGTGAGAGCCATGCTAACATTACAAACTAAAGTACTCACTAAATGTAAATATCCTACAGAATTTGCAGAATTTCTATCTCAGTTATTAAGTTGATCTGAAAACCAAAAACTACAGAAGTCTTCATAATTAAGCATAAGCTTTCTAACCAAGCTCTCATTTGTTCAATTGAAACAAGGTCAGAAAGACAACCTCTAATCGAGCAGATACATGGCCAGGAAGCCAGTGCACTAAGAAAGAAAAAAGTCACATTATTTACTGCAAAAGCAGGTCAGTAAAGAACCCAGGTAGGCTGGTGAGAAACTGAACACAGCGCTGGCAGAGCACCCCTTACTCAAAGGACTGCTTGTCCTCCCAGAACACTGCTGTAACTAAGATTCCCATCCCCCAGCATTTGGGCTAACTCCTCCTTTGATGCAATCCTTCACATAAAAACAATACAGAGACTCCAAGACTGATTCCCTTACAAGATATTCATCCCTGCAGGTATTCCATATTAGGAAAAGTAACTGTCACGTTCCTCAGCACACTGCCAGCTTCCAAATTTAACAGGCTCACAATGAAAGAGCTCTGTGTGGCAACTACAACACCACAACATATCAGACCAGCCAAAGTTAACTGTGAACTGACTGTAAGGTCCAAGAAGATACCAAAGCTGCTGCTCTATAGTAACTTGCAAAATACATGTGATGTATTCCAGCTGACTGTAGAGTTCACTAGCAAAGTGACCAAATGCAAAAAAGCTATGCAAGAAGCCTTCAGTACAGGCTGTATGCTATTTAAATTTAGTACCCCCTGGTCCATTACACTAAACACTTCTGCTGCTTGTTCAGTGGCAAAATCCTGACTTTGTTAAGCTCAGCTGTTCTCCAGTAGAATGTGAACTACTGTGGCCTTAAAAAACCAAAACTCCCAACATAGACCCCTCCTTAAAACTTTCTCCACAAAGGAAAAAGGTTCCCAAACCCTTATGCTCTTTAGTTCAAGTCTTAGAGCATACAATGGTAAGAAGAGTACATAGCTCTATTCCTCTTTACTCTTCCATAAGAAATGCAATACTTTCCCTTTAAGTAGCATTCTTCCATTAGCTATTTCTCACTTAGGAATCACTTCCCAATTTTCTTCTAAGAATGGTTAGCCTTATCTGCTACCCAATTCCAGACACAACCTCAAGTTTCACTGACTAAAATAATGTTCACATAAGTTGCAACAAGAATGATTCCTGTTCTGATCTGTATTTAGAAATCTCCAGGTCACAGCCAAAAGAAAACATTGATGATGACTCATTGCTACACCAAGTCTAACATTCCAGAACTACACTATCAATACACTCTCTGGACTTTACCACCACCAGAATTAACTACCAAGTAAACATATTACACAAAGAATATTAAAATTGCTTTCATTGTCTAGAACTTTTTAGCTGCACACAAGCCAGAGGGACCAAAATACTTAAAGGATAAAGGAGCATTTTACAGAAAAAAATTTGTAAATAGAGCAAAGCATTTACTATCTCATTCAAGGCACTTGTCATCTTAAAATACAGCTTCATATGGGCACAAGTTGCATTGAAATCCAACAGATATCCAAAGCCTTTCAGTAAAAACCACACCTATTTTAAAATAGACGTTTACTTTCATCTTACAGTGAAACACAGCCATTCAAGATGTAAAAGCTTATTTTTAACTGACTCGACTACAAGACAAGACAAACCTATAATGATTCCTCAGGCATTGCCTGAACAAACTAAAAGAGTACTTCAAAGCAGTGCAGCTGCATATTTTGCTTCTTGTGAAAGCAATTGTCTTTCTTTTATCTAAACACATTGTTGACAATTGCTCTAATATTAAATTTAGATGCACCTGACACTTCCTGGTGCTATTACTGTGTTCAGAATGCAACTTAAATGTAACAAATGCCTTATTTAATGTGCATTTGCTACACTATTATTGTGCACCTAACAGTCCTTTCAACTGTCTCAATTTAAACAACTTATAAACTTTGAAGGAGGCTAATTATACTTTGACTTATGTGCAATCTAAATATCTGATTATTTTTTTCCTTATCTAGAAATATGATGAGACTACTGTAGTCTTTTTGGTGTAGAACAAAACACAGTGTGGTAAAGCTACATTTTACCTTTAACTTTGTGAAATTAGGCAAGCAGGTCTGGTTTTTCCTCCTCACCCTACCAAGCAATTAGTCATTTAAAGATGACTGCCATTAGTGGGGGGTTTTGTTGTTGTTTTTTCTTTTAATTGGTAATATCCTCTCTTAATGTAAGAAACATTGCTATATTAGGTCTGCCAGGAGGAAGTCTGGGAAGAAGCTAATCCATTTTTCAGCACATTAGTAATAATAAATGCAAAGACTGCTTTAATTTAATACTATGACACTTTAAAAAACCTAAATCAAGAAATTTTATGCTTTCTAAGACTATCTGCTGTTAATAAGGATGATTACCAGCCAGTATTTACAATACTTTTGTAACACTTTAAAGCTTGTGTATTAACAGCAGTGTACTTTTGAAGAAGTCTAGCATCTTAGAAATGCTTAGAGAGGTAAAGAACACATGTTTTATCAATATTTCACAGTAAGAATAGTATTTGCTAAAGCCTGCTGTAAAGCTAAAGGAATTTACTACATGGTAACTGAAACTAATAGGTTGCATCCAGTTTTATTTTTTCAATTGAAAGACTACCAAACCTTCTTCAATACTATTTTTTAAGCATTTAATTTCATAATATGTAAAGATCTTTATTTTGCTTATACTTTGAAAAGAGCAACTGCAACACTAAACATTTGGGGTTTTTTTTTAAGCAGCTAATTGCTTTTTGAGATAGTGATTGCAGGAGTAGCAGCTCTGTGCAAGCAGACCCTAGGGAAGTGTACAAGGGAGAGGTTGCAAAATCTGCAGCAGGTAAGAACACAAGCAGCTCTTAACCACTGATGGAACTTGCTCCTAAATAGCATCAGTAACCTACCAACTGTTAGCTGCCTTTTCTTGACTTAATCCAATCTAAATTCAAAATTACATTTAAGATTGCGAAACCTTCACTCTAATCTGTATCACCCAGGTCAAGGTCACTTGCCTTTCTCAGTATCCTTCCAATCCACCTAGCATACAGCTAGATTAAAACACCTACATAAACCACTCAAATACAAAGTTTACATACCACATATCTTCAGAGGTGCCTCTAGTTCCAGAAGAATAGGCTGGCTAAGAAATATTTCCCGTGACTTTATGCATAAACCCCGAACTTCTGCTTCGGTCATCTGAACAATCTTCCCAGGGCGACATCCTCGTACTGAAATGAGAAGTTTAACAATTGAAGATAACTATCACACAGCAATAGGTAAATGCAGATGAGCTGTATTTAAAATCTATACTTGTCAAAAAGCCAGCAGCCCACTCCAGCATATCTACCAATTGTGTTGGAATTATGTATTCCAATGAATTCTAAAATTAATCTCTGTGCTACTGTAACCTTCACTATAAGGTCAGTATGAATTCCTGTTAAATCAGGCTCTCAGAAGAGAGCCATTTAAGCCTTGCTTTTGTCCATATTTGGATAAAAGCAACTTCAAAATGCGTTTAAATTAACAATCCCATTAATGCCAGAATATTCGTAATAGGCAAAAAAATCCTAAGACTCAAAATCCTGAAAGCACTTTTACATTAACCCAAAATGAACTTCTTCAGGACTGCTGAGTTCAACAGGGCTAGCTAAATACAAAGAAAAAACACTGGCATGTATAAACTTCGGGCAGCTGCAATTGCCATATTAGAAACATCCCACTAAAAACTATGAAAGTCTGATGAAACCTTCATTCATGTGTAAAGGCTTCTGAGTTACTGGAACCTTTATGTCCAAAGACATTCTAATTAGAATTAAACTGAATTGCTAAACCAATAAGTCAGGTACTCAGACCTATATTTAGCACTAAGTTTTCAAAAGCATTCACATGTCATTGCACTCCAACCAACATCTTCTGGCAAATTTATTTGCAGCTGCTTCTTTCAACAAACACCTGTAAGATTCCTCTGTCAGAGGCCTTAATGTGTCTTTAATGAGACATCAAGAGAACAAATTTGTTTGCACTTTGGCTGATCCAGTTCAGTCTCACATCTCAGCATAAACCAAACTTCAGAGCTCAAATGAGTAAGCCAGAATGTATCAGTGTCTACA
The DNA here is from genome assembly GCF_012275295.1 of Melopsittacus undulatus. Classification (NCBI taxonomy): domain Eukaryota; kingdom Metazoa; phylum Chordata; class Aves; order Psittaciformes; family Psittaculidae; genus Melopsittacus; species Melopsittacus undulatus. The sequence goes on from NC_047529.1 coordinate 114,456,437, forward strand.
ACAGGTGAACATCCTGTTCTGCCATCTGCTTTAGACAGAAGCATTAAATCACAGCAGTACCTACAAGAGAAGCTGGTACAGAACTTTAGAAGTTCAAATCCAAACGATTTCACAAATGCAAACATAGTAGTGCATTTCTACTAAAAAATTTTATCTGCAACAGCAGGAAGCCTAATAAGATAGATTTGTGAGCAGAACATCAAAAACTAGTTCTTCACACATAAAGTTCCTGGTTTCTCCTCTCCAAAACAAAAAAGTAAGTTTGCAACTTTTTTTTTTTAGATTAACATAACCCCCTTTTTATTTTCACTTAGCTTCCAGAAAACACACTTTAGAGAGGATACCAGGATCATTAACTGCATTATGTAACAGAAGAAAAAAAAGGATATGAGGGGAAACATTTTGTCCTAGGTCACCCTGTACTACAGTCCTAAGCGTTAAACTCAGCTCTGCTCTGGTTAACACTGCATACTTCCCCCAGTGTAACTGCATATCTAATCATTCCAACACTGTGCTATGCATTTTCATTTATTTTTAATAAACACCAGACATACTTGTTAAACTGAGGCTGGGAAGCAGCCACAGAACATGTGAAGAGGCTGAAATGAAGAACGGTTTTTACAATCACAGAAGAAATGTGAAACTAGATCCTGGGACATCCAGTTTGAGTGCCAAAATTGCAGGAGGGATAGTCTGCCTGCTGTGAGCATATACTGGAAACACTTTGCTCATTAGAATCCCACAAGAATAAGGCTGTGGTACAAGACTTCTATAAGTGAAACTCTGAATCAGTACCAGGTGATATTTACCATATGGTAAGTCACATTCCTTTTGCTAATTAAGATTTCAGCTGTTTGCTTTCTCAAGTGTAGTTAAGCAGCTTCTTAGTTACACTTTTGTTGGTATTTTTCATGCATTAAGATGTTGGTTTACTTGTTAGAAGAACACAAAGGCAGACAGACACCATCAAAAAGAATAGAAAACAATAGATGCCCACAGGCTTTCATCACATCTCAAACATCTATCAAGATTATAGATACATCCTCAGCCCCACGGGGATTATTAGTTTAAAAAAGTAGTTTCTCAGGCCTGCAGTTTTGCACATGACTATCCAATTTGTGAGGTATCAAAATGCTCCTATCACCAGCTTCTAAAACACTTGCATTCCTGTAGCTTATAATGATCCCTTTCAGAGAGCAGAAACTCATTTTGATAGGCACAATAAACTGTTGCTAAGCACAACAGAACTCCCACCTGAAAGAGCATTCTAAATACCAATGGTTATAATTGATACAATTGTTAATTGAAACATCAAGGTCACACTGAAGCAGCATGCAGCACAGCTATCTTTTCAGTCCCGTTTTAACTCTACAAACGGACTTCTTTTAGCTTATTTTGATAGGCAATGAAATCCTCCTCTGTAATTAACTACCACATTTCACAGCACCAGAATGAAGCCATTTCACATAGATGAAAACCAAGAAATGATGTAACTGCACACCTTTTACAACCACTCATCCACTGTACTTTCAGAGCTCAAACCCACAAGAACCCTCCATACACAATATTGTTACTGTAAGTAGCACCAGACCCAGCAGAGAGCCTAAAATTGAGACAACAGTTCAAGGAGAGCACTGATAACACTTAAAATAACTTTGATTTAATCAGTATTTCTTAGAAAGCCAGCCTTCAGTTCCCTCTGAAACTCACATGGAGGTTTAAACTCGGAAAGCTTGCTTTATAGTATTGAGTCTGGATTTTTGCATTAGAAGGCACAGTGAAGATGCAGCTCCTGACTTCAAAATTTACTGCCATAGTCAGTATATTCATCATCTTGATGTTTGTTCTCTTCTTTCTGCAGTACAGCTTTAAATGCTGCAAGCCCTTAACAGACAAACCAACAAACAGGACAGCAACTTGTTGCCACACTGGATTCTCCAGATAAAAGAAGTTTCTACAATTATGGCAAGCAGGTCACACTCTGAAGAGAAGATAACAGACACCTAATGACTGCAGTTACTTCCAGCCCTTGAGAAGTAGGATACAAATGTGGGCCACTGCAACTTTGCAAAGGCACCCTCCATCTGAACAGTCAGCAGCTCCACATAGCAAACACATGACCTCAGTTACATGTGAAATAGTATAAAGGCTGGGGTTTCATGAGGAGTAATCATCAATGTTAGGAGAAAAAAAGTTCTTTTTTTCCCCACAATCCCTGATCATCAAGAAGGGCACTACATGTTGGAAAAAATGAGAACCTACCATGACCATGGAAGCCTCAGAACTTTACTGGATTTAAAAGGCACTGAAAGGTTCCCCAGTAGTCACACGGAACAGCTATGGCACAAGTACATAAGCAAGACTAAGCACATCATTCACCAGCTTACACTTACATCACCACAAGAATTTTGCTCCAGTTGCCTTGACTCAGCTGAGCACTGTATGGATTTTACACAAGAGCATCTCTCATCACATTTAGTTCTTCAAATGCCAAGAACAGATTTAAGAGGAAGGTATGAGGCTGAGAAAGTTGGGGCTGTTCAGCCTGGAGAAGGATGCGTGGAGACCTCATAGCAGCCTTCCGGTATCTGAAGGGGGTCTATAGGGATGCTGGGGAGGGACTATTCATTAGGGACTGTAGCAACAAGACAAGGGATAACAGATTAAAACTTAAACAGGGGAGGTTTAGATTGGATATAAGGAAGAAATTCTTTACTGTTAGGGTGGTGAGATACTGGAATGGGTTGCCCAGGGAGGTGGTGAATGCTCAATCCCTGGCGGTGTTCAAGGCCAGGTTGGACGAAGCCTTGGGTGATATGGTTTAGTGTGAGGTGCCCTTGCCCATGGCAGGGGAGTTGGAACCAGATGATCTTAAAGTCATTTCCAACCCTAACTATTCTATGATTCTAATGGGATCAAGAGCATATATGATGTTTCTCAGACTCATGTATGAATTTCTATAGCTAATAATTCTTAAAACACATAAGTCATAGCTGCATGCATTGTAGCATCTGAAACTTGCTGCAAGACTTTAACAGCACTGGGAAAAAACATCATTTTCAATTGTTCTCATTTACTCAAAGCACAAACAGCATCTCAACAATAAATTTAAATTAATACTCTTTAATTTAAGATGCTCTAAACAAACTGATTTACATAAAGGTCTTCAGTAGGGATAGCAATTCCTGTTGTAATACACAATCCTACATGCATAGTGCTATGCCACAAGAAGCCTTTGCTGCAAGGAGCTTAAAGCAGAGTGACATAGAGAATAAAGAGAATTAAAAACAACTTTATGCACTGTACTATCATGCTATTATTTTAGCACAATAGATCCCATAGTAATCTAAACGCTGCTCTAATCGGTATTTAAATGGTGTCTGCGTTTACACAACCTTTGATAAACAACATTAGCCAGTCTATTAACAGCAATTAGTAATCCAAAACATGAGTTGCACAGTGGCAGCAAAGAAAATAATTCAGCAAAAATAACTGTATTTTTTTAATCCTTCAAAATTCATGCCAGAGAGTAGCAGATTATGTAAGAGAGTACCAGAAAGAAAGAAAATAAGTAGCATTAAGTGAAGTGGGTCAAGACCTGGCTGTCAGAAGTTCTGTGAGCATCACTTTTTGCCATATCCTTTCATGAACTGGAGAAAATACAATTAACCTAGTCTGTCACACTTGTTTCTGCTGTGCCTCTCACTCCAAGTAACCAAGCTCCTTATTTTGTGACAGAAGTTTCTTCAATTACTGAGTCAGCTGTGGTACACACAGCTGCCCTAAGCATTTATCCTGTGCTCTCCAATACCACACTTGTGCTGATAACTGGACAAAAGCCTCATGGTTTCAGCGTAACATTAAAACCCAGACAGACTTCTAAGTCTCAAAAAAATGAGGCCAGTGTTTTTGTGAAGAAACAGCCCCCTTTTCCTACACTCTGCTGTTTTGCAGGCATATGCATTTATGTGGCCACACAGTAAACTGCATCCGTGAACTGATCTTTTTTGTACAAGGACACAGCAAACCGAAAATGTAATCTAGATAGTTCCCCAAGCTGGAGAATACATCCACTGTGAACTTGTGCTAGGACTAGTGAAGGAATAAACAGCTTGTTCTGCTTCTTTTTACTGTAGTTCCAGCCAAGCTCACATCTGAAACGATGGCTTTAGACATCTATTTTGCCAGAGTATATTAAAAAAAAAAACCCCAAACTACAACACAAGACTGCAAGCATGCAATTTTACAAATTGCACATACGCAAATCCCACAAGCTTACACTCCCCCCGACATTCTGTGGAATGTTTAATGATTGGCGATTAACAACTATGACATTTAACTATTTATTTCTTGTACTTCAAAGTACTTTGGAGTACTTGATGGATCCTGAACAGTTTCTCAATAGTAGGAGCAGAATGGATTTGGAAGCCAAAGGGGACATTATCTATGACTTGGAAACAAATAGTCCATACACTGTTTTTGGAAACAGCATTCTAAAACTAGCTGCTCTCAGCATTTTTAAAATCCAAGTAACATATTTTCATGGCTATAAGTCAGGAATCCTACATCGGATTTTAAAAGCGCCTTTCATTTCGGAAAGCAAAACTTTTGAGTAGAAGTATTTTGTGTACTCAAAACATTTCATAATTTAAATTGTTCAGCTGTCATCCAGAAGCAGCTCTCCCTATCTTGCAGCAAAACACTGAGTTAAGCCAGCAATGCAATATTTCAAAGTTTCAGAATTGGTGTAACAGAACTGATCTTAAAATGACTCTCACTCATTTGTTATTCTGGCAGACAACAATAATACAAATGAAGCCCTGCCACAGCTCTGCTCAATTCCACAAAAGCCTATTGCTGAATATGCAGCTCCTCTACATGGTGCACAGAGCAAAGCCCTGCACCTTTCCTATGGCACTTTACTCAAAATCTCCATTAAAAATAGAAGAATCAGCCTTCTAGGGAGGTTTTTGCTGAAGAACTGTGCTTATGTATCATAGCAATATTAAAATCTTAATAAATTTGCCTTCACTGGATGTCCTTGCTATTAGGTATTTTGCTGAAAAACACAATGATTGTGAATTCATTTCAACAGTACATAAACACAAATTCACTGCAGAGTAAGAGACCACCCAAGCCTTTCATTTCTAACCAGGAATAGTACCGAACAATGAAGTGATGCTCTTCCACCCAAACCTGAATCTACATTCTTAAAACATATACTATCCAGCAGAATTAACACTCATGGAGGCAGAGCCTCACTAGAAACTAATATGCAAAGTTGCTTCAGAGGATACCCAAACAAGCCCATCAGAACACCTACATGTCCCTACACCGCCTTCACCCACTGTATTTGCTTTCCATGGACCTGTTTCCTTACACCAGTGTTCCATAAACCAACTGATGGGTCTCAGTCATTCTGTATCGTGCACAATACCAAGAATTGCTGAATTCAAGGCTGAAGGACAAGATCACATGAGTTACTCCTTTCTGTAAGCAAAAGGTGTAACCCTAATGCTTTTTATTAGTCTGTATTTACTATTTGTTTAATTACACTTGAGCCTAAAACTCACAACTAGCCATGTATAAGGCAGAAGCCTCTCACTATGAAGTATTACATGAAGCAGTAGCAATTTCTGTTCTAGTCCACTTGGAAGGCTAAACTAGCATAAAAGTCACGTGTGACTTTTTTCAGCTTATATCTCAAAGTTTGACTTCCTTTTCCTCTAAAGCAGTGTTAATGAAATCCCTAAAATTCAAGGAAGACAGAGGCAGATTACAAAGTTACTCAACTCCTGAGAAGTGCCAAGGAGGTAAGTTACTTCAGTTGTAATACAAAAAAGTTAGGGTTTAGCATGAATTTTGCACCTCTTTGATGTCTCAGGTATATAACTAATATGGTTATTCAGAATATACAGACAAGAGCTTTTTATCAAGCTTGGTGTTAAAAAAAAACAAACAAAAAACAAACTGCAGAAGATGGTTCTGTGAAACTAAGATGTACAAGGACAAACCAAAAAAAAGTAAGAGAAGGCAGTAAATGTGCTCCTTTCCATGTTTAAATCATGAACCAGACATATTAGATGCACCTCAGGTTGTAGTTAAGTGTAGATCTGCTATACACCAGGCCCTGCTTCTTTCACTGTGTACAGAATCTGACCTTACTGAGCAGTACTAGCCAAACATAGCAGGCTTGACTTTGCAGTTCTAAACCATATATGGCGGTGGGGTTTTTCTTCCTTTTCCAAGAAGTGACATACCCACATTTGGTGGCCTCTAATGAACATTTAATTGCAACTATCAAGTATTAAAAATTGCCCTTTCTACATTAAATAAAAAGGTCAGGGTTTTTTTCCTCCCTTCAACAATTTAGCTGTACCCTGAGCAAAACACTGAATGACTCAAGCAACAATGGTGCTGTGTAATACCTAAATGAAACAGTTCCTGAATCATGTAGCCTTCAAGTGTGAGAAGTCAGACAGAATAAAGAAACACCAGCACACACCACCCAACACTGAGCTCTTGGCCTTCACAGCCATTTTTCAAGCCAACTATTCATCATGCACTTATAAACCTAAAGATGAACTGGCTGATATCTGCACTGCTGTACAAACCCCAAAAAAAATGTCATTCTTCTATCCCTTCTCCCTGTTTAATACAATACCTGCCCTCCTAGAAACAGACAAAAAATGCCTATCTTCTTTCTCTCTCTAAAGACTATTTCAAAAATACATTATTTGCAAGAAACTCCTAAATAAGTTCTCCTTGTTTATTTTTCTAATAGAAAATTACATAGTGATTTCACACCAAATCAGGTAATAACCCTTGTTTATTCAAGGTTCACCTCCATGATTTCCTTATGCTGTTTCGCAACAGATCATTAAGGTTTATTTTCCTTCTCTACAACTGCCTCTCTTCAGTATCAGTTATGAAGCCTGTGGAACTGCAAGCACTACTACTATATCATACCACACCAACAGGCTGGCTGGATATTTTAATTAAGATACTAGCCAAACAAGAAATCCATTATTGGCCATAATAAATCAGGCCAATAGCACTGTGGCATTTAAAATTAGTGAGAAAAATCTCAGTTGTTTCATAAGCATTTAAAATCCAAAATCCATTTGAAGAACTGAATAATATTCAAATTTCTATCTTTATCACAACTGAAAGACCTCTGAAATGAGAAGTTAAGGTCACAGCATTCTTAGAAGACATCAAATGACATAACAACACCACACAACCAGCTTTTAAGGCAACTTGAAAAAAAAAAAACCCACACCAAGTTGAACATTGAAGCAACAACAATTCTCTGTGTCTACTGGATGTCTGACAACTCTCATCCTGGATAACCATTTCACAGCTTTCTTGGTGGATCAGTACTGTCAGAGTTGGTAGACCTCCCAGCATCACCAAAAATAATATTGTTTTAGAGCAGAACCATATTAAGTTCTATCAAATTTATCTAAATAGTTCATTTTAAATGTGTTAGCTAGATTTAGGCAAGCAAGGTTTCTTGCCTAGGCAAGGTAAGGGTTTTTTTGTACATCTATATAGCCTTCACAGAAATACAGCTTGTATTTAAGGCTCCTGTATGTCTGGGTTTCTCCAAGAACATCCTCTCTTTCCTATATTGTAAACTCCTAAGTACTTAACAAGAGAGACACCTACATATTTGAAGGTGCAGAAAGTCTAGTCCAGCTCGGCTACCCTACATCAAGAAATTTTAAGAGACACAAACAGCAAAGAAACACAATGCCCAACACCCAGACAAAAATATGGCAGTCTTCCTAAGCATCATCCACAGTACTCTTTACAAGTAAGGTCACACCTATTCCAGCATCCTTGCTTTGATATAGAGGGAGCTTTTCCACACATCACCAAATTTTAAACTGGCTTAGAGCCTGGCTTAAATGTAAAACTCATGCATCCACTTAGCTCACCATTTCTGCAAATTTAAGGGCACTTCTCACCAAGGGATCATGATGAACCTACATGGGGCAAAACACAACACAACAGAAGCAGCAATTTCTGCTGCAGAGACTAAAAACTGTGTTGAAAGAAGAAAAACTTCTCTGCTCATCCTGAAGAGAAGGCTCCCAGGAGACATTATTGAGACCTATGAATACTTAAAGGGGGCTTATAAGAAAGACTGGGACAGACTGTTTTGTAGATCCTGCTGCAATAGGACAAGGGGTAATGGTATTAACCTAGAAGAGGGGAGATTTAGACTAGATGTAAGGAAGAAATTTTTCATTACGAGGGTTGTGAAACACTGGAACAGGTTGTCCAGAGGTGCTGGATGCCCCATCCTTAGAAACATTAAAAATCAGGTTGGATGGGTCTCTGAGCAACCAGATCTAGTTGAAGGTGTCCCTGTTCGTTGCTGGGAGGTGGGGTTGGAATAGGTAACCATATGTCACATTTGCTGCACTCATGAGTTTCACATATGTGTATATTCCTATGCTGTCCACAGCTAGAATGGACTGGGGAAAAAAAAAATATCTATCCACCAGATGGCATAGCTGGGAAGGTAGGAAACAAAAAAAAGACCAAAAAACCACAAACCAACAACCAAAACCCCTCCACAACCCCCACCACCAAAAAAAAAAAAAACAAAAACAAACCCCAAAAAACAGTCTACACACTGAAGCAAAAATGAGGCTATCACCTGTGCAACATAGCACAACTAACTGATCCATGAGTCCAGTTCTCCATGCCAGTACAAGGAGGAAACAGTCTGATGACTAATTTGGCTTATTCACTGTGATGGTCACATATCAGTCCAAAATATTTAACAAAGCTATGGAATTTTGTGTTTACATGACCTGCAAATCTCTGCAGATTCACTTATGAGTTATTTATTGACAGAAATCATAGAATCATAGAATAGTTAGGGTTGGAAAGGACCTTATGATCATCTCCAAGATCAGTCAGGCTACATCTAAGAGCACTAGCATCTCCCTCACTCTTTTAGTAAGGAAAAAAACCTGAAAGTCTGGAGGTAGAAGAAATAAAATAAAGCATTGCTAAGTTTGGACATTATACATACCATATACACTTTTAGCACTACTTCCCTCCAAAGAGAACTTACAAAGCATCACTAGCTAGTTACCAAGTATTATTTATATTGCAAGACAAAAATCAATTCAAAACATTGCTCTTATCATTCCTAAATTCACCACCTAGCCAGTGAATAAAGAGGCTAAGAAATTGGTATATGCAAAAGAACATGGACATGAAAAGTTAATGTCCTGGAAGACTATCCTCATGCATTACGCTATAGTTCAGTTGAGTCTTCCCAGTTTAACTCAAGAGTTAATCACCGGCTTCCAGCACTCAAAAGATCACTAAAATAAGTTCAGGGTAAGACTACATGTAGTACATGTGTTGAGGGCTGGGAAAAACTTCCTAATGAATTCCCCCTGAGCAGCCTGGATATGGGCCACCTCATAATGCTATTGCAGAAGAAAAAAAGAAAAAACCCCAAACAAAAACCAAAACCACAACATATGGAGGGTAAGAGGAACTAAGGTAATTTCAACCAAAAGGTGAGTTAATGTGTCATATAACCCAATACACCCTTCCCCCCCCAAAGTAGTCTTAAGCAACAAAGGTAAAAACAGTTAGAGTAACCTAATTACGTATGAGCAAGAACTCATGACAGCTAATATCACAGCCTAGAAACAGGTGTCACCAGCCAGCAGCCCAGCAACAGCAGGGAAGTTTCCTGTTGCTGTGGCTTTTGATATGTATTTGCTACCCTTTCAAATGTAGGTGCAGCAGCCACTGAGACACTATTGCAAACTGCTATTCAAACTTAAAGCCATCCATTTCACTTACCAAAAGGCCTAAATATGTAGTGCATAACGTTTCATAAAGGTGTCTTTTTATTATTTCAATGTGCATTTTCACAGCTCAAAAGCCATGTTCCCATATTCTTTAAGTCAAAGTTGAAGTGTGGATAATAGACCCAAAAAACAAGCTCTAAACGAATTGCTTCAGAGATAAGAGTCAATAGCAATTATTCTGCGCAAGCAGCATGGGGAGGCATTCATACTCACTTTACCAGAACAGGTCAGCTAAGCAACAGCGTGAGCTCCAGAATGTGAGCTGCCAATTGTACAAAAAAAAAACCCCTTCATTGTGAAACACTGCTATTTGAACCACAGCTTAAAATACTGTAAGCTAGCAGAACAACTGAAAGATGTTAAAGGGAAGCAAAAATAATTCACACACAAAGCATTCTTTTAATAGTTGAGTTTTGTTGGTTTGTGGTTGGGGCTTTTTTCCCCACAAATAAAACCTGTAAGAATATATTCCCTTTCAGATACAATATGTTGTATACTCCTACTACTGTTAGTAGCTGACAAGCAGAGAAAAATACTCAATTTCCCTTAAGAAACTTCCTAATCTCTGCTCAGAGGAAGAAACAGACTTGGAAACCAGAGATGAAAAATTATAAGCAAAGCTTGGTTCAGAAGTTGCTCATAGATACCCCTAAAGCTTAGAAGTATTATGGAATTCAAAGCGCAGATCAGATTGCTCAGACACAAGGCACTCAAACATAACCCCCAAAGCTAGAAAGTTGCAACACAAGTGTTATGGGGTGTATAAAAGGTATGGAACACACATTTTAAAACTCTTAGTTAAAAAAAAAAAAGATAAGCAGAGTAATATGTAAGATAATAGGTAGCACAATAATCCAACAAGTTGCATACCAAAACAGTGCAGAACTCCTCTTCTTGAAGCAATCTGTATTTAAGTAACTACACAATGAGCAAAAAGTATCTTTCAAATGGTTTTTAAAGTGTCTCTCAAAAAGCCATCACTATGATGTCCCTCAAAAAACCCACATTATGAAGTCAACGTTTACTAGGTTATTATTTAGTTGGTCTTATAAACCTACCTACTAATCTGGGTTTCAACATCCAGAAAAGAGGAGTTTTATCTGTATTAGTGATCAAAGATAAACCACAGCTGATGATACCTGCAGGTTTCTTCATACCATACTAAACTGCATACCTGAAATCATAAACATGAGCACAAATGCCCAAAGCTTTTATGTGCTCTAAAACACCGACTTTATTGTTCATACTTTTCTAAAAAGAACAGATAGCAAGTACTATAAAAAAAAATCCTCAAAGCCCTAAAAACTCTCCTTTGTAATAACTCAGCTGAACAAAACTTTCAGACTTGTTTCACATCCAGAACTGTACATACTCCATAAATTTCTTTCTCTAAGCCTTCTGCAAAGTGATCCAACTATTGAAGGAGTACAGCAACTGAGTAAGTGAACAGTGCATACCCACGCATGCACTCTCATCTCCAACATGCCAGGTATTTGCTGAATGTGAACTGAAGATTAATGGGAAAAGGGGCCTAAAAAGACTATGCGTTCAAGGCATTACTTAAAAAGAAAATGCCACCAGTAGCTCCTCAGCTTCTGTGAAAGCAAAGAGTAAGTTTTCTCCTTAAAGGAAAGGCTCACTAATACACACAAAATCCTTCATAGCTTTTATCTGCCTTCCATTAAAGACACTTTTGGAGACTGCCCCGTAGGCAGGCAGAGGAATGTGAAGGCACTAAATCCCTCTGCTTTCACTGACGCTCACGTATATACAACTCGATACGTAAGGAAGCTCTCGACAACAATTTTAAACACGGAGGACTGAGACTAACCCAACCGGAGGAAGACATAATGCCTCCAAGAGCTCAGCTATCAATGTTTCTTAAGCTCTCCCCTCAGCCAGGCAGCTGCAGCAGGGTGGAAAGGGAAGAAGGAAACCCAGGCGCTTTATCGTTTAAATAGGAGGGCAACCACTACACCCAGATGGGGACGAAGGACCCCCGCACACAGCAGCGCCGACAGGACGCTCGAATGCGCCCCTCCTTCCTCCGAGGGGCTCCGCAGGGCCGGGCCTGGGCAACGCCGAGCCGTGCCCCCACCCTCCCGCCTCCCACCCCGGTCCCGGCGGCACGGAGAACACGGTGCTGCTGCTCCCCCAGCCGCAGCACGGGTCGCGCCCGCCCCACCCGCGTCCTCCCACCCCGCCGGCAGCTCCGTCTCCCGCTTGGAGCACGGCGGAAGGCAGCGGCTCGCCCTCACTCTCCGCGGGGCTGCAGACAGACGGGGCCGCCGACGCCCCACTCACCTTCCAGCAGCCGGGTGATGAGGCTGTCCACGTTCAGCTCCCCATCCGCCATTTTGTGGCCACCAGACTCGGTCCCGGGCGGGGAGAGGGCGGGGTGGAGGGCGCTTTACGGAGGAGGAGGAGCAGGGCGAGGTGGCCGCAGCTGCAGTGGCTCCCCCCACCCCCCTCCGACAGTCCCCTAAGGCTCCCCGCCCGCCTTCTCCCGCGCTGGCAGCCGAAAGCGCCGCACCCGCTCCCTCACAGCTAAATGGGGGGAAGCGGCCACCCCTCCTCGCCGCACCTCCTCCCCGCCTCGGAGGCCGCCACAGCGCATGCGCCCCCTCACCCCGGCCGCCTCTTTGCCACCCCGCGCGCTGAGCACGGCGCATGCGTCGGAGGTGCTGGCGGGCTCTGGGGGCGCATGCGTAGAGCGTCACTCTTCCTCCTGCGCTTCTGCCCCGCGGGTCTGAGGCGCGGTGCGCGGCGGGTGCTGCTCGGTGGGAGCCTTCAGGAGCGAGGTGCACAGCATCACCAGCCATGGCCGAGGTGTCCTGCCCTGTACTTGCTATGAATCCGAGTCAGGGTCAGCCGCTTTAGCTCCCGCAGAGCCGTGAAGCCTTTCCTGTCTACGACGGCTGTAGCGCCCGGTCGTGAGGGGTGAACACCGCTGCCCTGTGGCTTGCAGAGCGACTCCAAAGACTGCATAGTGTGTGCGGGCAGTCTCTGCATTTCTCGTGGTGCGCCACGTTCTTCTGCAAGTGGCAGCGTTACCTTAGGAAGAGGTTGCTTTAGCAGCCGTCAATAAGGGACAAAAGGCACGGAAATAAGTCGTAGTAGGCTGCGTGTAACCTGTGTGTCACCCGTTCTACTGCCGAAACCGCCTGTGAAAGCTCAGTTTATTGAAAATACGTGTCAGACAGAACTGGAATGACAAGTTGTGCTTCTCATAGCCGTCTAACGCAGCTGTCCGAAGAAGCTCCCAACCCGTGGGGTTTATGTTTCAATGCAGCTGGACGTGCTGAGAGTACTTTTTTGATGATTTCTGAAACTTTTAAGATGAGCTTTCTAAAGACGTGTTAGTTCACATACTTTTCGTCAGCGGCTGCTTGCCTCGGACAGAGAGAGAGCTGCCTTAAAATGGAGGTGGTGAAAACTGCTTATGAACTGAGACAACACAAATCTGTAGACAAAACAGCAAAGTGCAGACGTTCTAGAACAAAACAAAAAGCAGCAGCTTATTTATATGCCTAAATAGAGATGTCGATATAGAAACTTTACCTTTGTGAGCTGGAACTTTCGTGTTTTTCCATCGCTGTGTACAAGCCAGCAAAATCCCATCACCTTAAATAATTTCAAATCCTTTTTTTATTTTTAACCTCTCGAGGAGAAGAAAATGCAAAAAAAAAAAAAAAAAAAGAAAAAAGAAAGCAATCAGGGACATTGGTTGGTGGGAGGGGGAGAAGGGTTAATATGAGGGGTGAAAGAAGATTGTGAGGGGAGACGGGGGTTTCCATGAGGGAAAATCATGAGGGGAGAGCGGGGGCAACCGTGAGGGGGGTCCTGAAGGGAGAGGAGGGGAAGCCAGGAGGGAAGATCATGAAGAGAGAGCAGTGGCGGCCATGAGGAAAGATCTTGAGGGGGGAGAAGGGGCAGCCATGCGGTGGGATCGTGGGGGTAGAGGAGGGGAAGCCAGGAGAGAAGAGCATGAGGGTGTTGGAGGGGTGGCCATGAGGAAAGATCTTGAGGGGGGAGAAGGGGCAGCCATGAGGGAAGATTCTGAGGGGAGAACAGGGGCAATCATGAGGCGGAGATCCTGAGAGGAGAGGCAGCCATGAGGGGGGATCATGGGGGGAGAGCAGGGGCGGCCATGAGGCGGGACTGTGGGGGGAGAGGAGGGGCGGCCATGATGAAAGATCATAAGGGGAGAGAAGGGGCAGCCATGAGGCGGGAGTGTGGGGGGGAGAGGAGGGGCAGCCATAAGAGGGGATTGTGAGGGGAGAGCGGGAGCGGCCATCAGGGGACATTATGAGGGGAGAGGAGGGGCGACCATGAGGGAGATCATGAGGGGACAGCAAATATAGCCATGAAAGAGGATCATGATAGGAGAAGAGGGTCTGCCCTGACTGAAAATCGTGAGGGGAGAACAGGGGCGGCCATTATGAGGGCAAATCATGAGGACAGAGCAGAGGTGGCCATGAAAGAGGATCTTCATAGGAGAGCAGGGTGGACCATGACTGAAATTGTGAGGGGAGAAGAGGGGCAGCCATGAGTGAAAATCGTGAGCAGGGGCAACCATGGGGGGGGGGGGGGGGGGATCGTGGGAGGAGAGCAAGAGTGGCCATGAGGGAAGATCATGAGCAGGGATGTGGGGCAGTCATGAAAGAAGATCATGAGGGGAGAGCAGGGGCAAACATAGAATTGTTAGTGTTGGAAAGGACCTTAAGATCATCCAGTTCCAACCCCCTGTCATGAGCAGGGGCACCTCACACTAAACCATGTCACCCAAGGCTCTCTCCAGCCTGACCTTGAACACCGCCAGCAATGGAGCACTTACAGCTTCTCTGGGCAACCCATTCTAATGCCTCTCCATGGTTACAGTAAAGAACTTCTTGCTTATATCCAATCTAAACTTTGAACCCATTACCCCTTGTCCTACTACTACAGTTCCTAATGAAGAGCTCCTCTCCAGCATCCTTACAGGTCCCCTTTAGATATTGGAAGGCTGCTATGAGGTGTCCAAGAAGCCTTTTCATCTCAAGGCTGAACAGTCCCAATGTGGAGGGATCCTCAGGGGAGAGGAGGGGCAGCCATGAAGGAAGATCATGAGGGGAGAGAAGGGCAGCTGTGAGGGATGACTATGAGGGGAGGGCAAGAGCAGCCATGAGGGGGGGGATCCTGAGGGGAGTGAACGGGCAGCCATTATGGGACATCATGAGCAGAGATGGGTGTTCATGAAGGAAGATCATGAGGGGAGAGCTGGGGTGGCCATGAAGGAGGATCGTGATAGAAGAAGGGTGTCAGCCATGAGTGAAAATTGTGAGGGGAGAAGAGAAGCAATCATGGAGGCACAACATGAGGGGGGAGCAGGGGCAGCCATGAGAGAAAATCATGAGGGGAGAGCAGGGGTAATCATGAGGGTGGATTGTGGGGGGAGAGGAGGGGTGGCCATGAGGGGGGGATCCTGAGGGGAGTGAACGGGCAGCCATTATGGGACATCATGAGCAGAGATGTGGGGTGTTCATGAAGGAAGATCATGAGGGGAGAGCTGGGGTGGCCATGAAAGAGGACCGTGATAGAAGAAGGGTGTCGGCCATGAGTGAAAATCGTGAGGGGAGAGGTGAAGCAACTATGGAGGCACAACATGAGGGGGGAGCAGGGGCAGCCATGAGAGAAAATCGTGAGGGGGGAGTAGGGGCAACCATGAGGGGGGATTATGGGGGGAGAGAAGGGGTGGCCATGAGGGGGGAATCCTGAGGGGAGGGAATGGGTGGCCATTATGGGACATCATGAGCAGAGATGAGGGGGCTTCATGAAGGAAGATCATGAGGGGAGAGCTGGGGTGGCCATGAAAGAGGATTGTGATAGAAGAAGGGTGTCGGCCATGAGTGAAAATCATGAGGGGAGAGGAGAAGCAACTATGGAGACATAACATGAGGGGGAAGCAGGGGCAGCCATGAGTGAAAATCGTGAGCGGAGAGGAGAAGCAACTATGGAAGCACAACATGAGGGGGGAGCAGGGGCAGCCATGAGAGAAAATCATGAGGGGAGAGCAGGGGCAACCATGAAGGGGGGAATGTGGGGGGAGAGGAGGGGTAACCATGAGGGTGGATTGTGAGGGGAGAGGAGGAGTGGCCATGAGGGGGGAATCCTGAGGGGAGGGAATGGGTGGCCATTATGGGACATCATGACCAGAGATGAGGGGGGTTCATGAAGGAAGATCATGAGGGGAGAGTTGGGGTGGCCATGAAAGAGGATTGTGATAGAAGAAGGGTGTCGGCCATGAGTGAAAATCGTGAGGGGAGAGGAGAAGCAACCATGGAGGCACAACATGAGGGGGGAGCAGGGGCAGCCATGAGAGAAAATCGTGAGGGGAGAGCAGGGGCAACCATGAAGGGGGGAATGTGGGGGGAGAGGAGGGGTAACCATGAGGGTGGATTGTGAGGGGAGAGGAGGGGTGGCCATGAGGGGGGGATCCTGAGGGGAGAGAAGGGGCAGCCATTATGGGACATCATGAGCAGAGACGGGTGTTCATGAAGGAAGATCATGAGGGGAGAGCTGGGGTGGCCATGAAGGAGGATTGTGATAGAAGAAGGGTGTCAGCCATGAGTGAAAATTGTGAGGGGAGAAGAGAAGCAACCAGGGGCAGCTATGAGAGAAAATCATGATGGGGGGAGTAGGGACAACCATGAGGGGGGATTGTGGGGGGAGAGGAGGAGTGGTCATGAGGGGGGGATCATGAGGGGAGAGAAGGGGTGGCCATTATGGGACATCATGAGCAGAGATGAGGGGGGTTCATGAAGGAAGATCATGGGGGGAGAGCTGGGGTGTCCATGAAAGAGGATCGTGATAGAAGAAGGGTGTCAGCCATGAGTGAAAATTGTGAGGGGAGAGGAGAAGCAACCATGGAGGCGCAACATGAGGGGAGAGCAGGGACGGACGGCCATGACAGGGGTTACTGATGGGAGAGGAGGGGCACCCATGAGGGAGGGATCATGAGGGGAAAGCAGGGGTGGCCATGAGGGAAGATCACGAGGGGAGAGCAGGAGCAGCCATGAGGAACGATCATGAGGGAAGAACAGGATCAACCATGAGGGGGGATCATGAAGGAAGAGAAGGGGTGGCCATGAAAGCAGATTGTGAGGGGAGAACAGGGTGAGCCATGAAGAATGATCATAAGGGGAGAGCAGGGGTGGCCATGACTGAAAATAGGGAAGAACAGGAACAACCATCAGAGGGGATCGTGAGGGGAGAGCAGGGGCAGCCATGAGGGGAAATCATGAGTGGAGATGTGGGGCAGTTCATGAGGGGTAATCATGAGGAGAAAGTAGTCGTGGCCATGAAAGAGGATCATTGTAGAAGAGCATGGTTGGCCATGAGTGAAAATTGTGAGGGGAGCAGGGGCAACCATGAGGCAATTGTGAGGGGAGAGAAATGGTGGCCATGATGGGGGATCATGAGGAGAGAGCAGGGGGGACCATGAGTAAAGATCATGATGGGAGAGAAGGGGCGGCCATGAAGAAAGATACTGAGTTGAGAGCAGGGGCAATCATGAGGTGGGATCGTGGGGAGAGAGGAGGGGCAGCCATGAAAGAGGATCATGATAGGAAAGCAAGGTCAGCCACAAGTGAAAATCACGAGGGGAGAGGAAGGGGCAGCCATGAGAGTGGATCATGAGGGGGGAGCAGGTATGGCCATGAGTGAAAATCATGAGGGGAGAGCAGAGGCAGCCATAAGGGAAGATCATGAGGGGAGAACAGGGGCAATCATGAGGGGGGGGATCATGAGGGGACAGGAGAGGCAGCCATGAGGGCCAAGGGGTTATTTTAAGGAAAGAGCAGAGGTGGCCATGCAGGAAGATCATAGTAGAAGAGCAGGGGTGGCCGCAAGTTAAAATCATGAGGAGAGAAGAGGGGCAGCCATGAAGGAAGATCATGAGGGGATAGCATTGATACTGAGGGGCGATTGTGAGGGAACAGGAGAGGCGGCTGTGAGATGTTATTGTGAGGGAAGAATGGGGGCAGTCATGACTGAAGATTATGAGGGAAGAGCAGAGGCAGCTATGAGGGAAGGTCGTGATAGGAGAGCAGGGATGACCTCGAGTGAAAATCATGAGGGGGGAGGAGGGCCAGCCATGAGGGGTAGGGCAGCAGTTACATAGCTTGGGCCATTAGAAGTGGGCAGATGAGGGGTGGCTGTGACCGGAGGTCATGAGAGGTAGCCATGATGGAGATCAGTTTGTCCTTAGTGACATGTTTAGTGGTGTGATTGATAGTCCATAGGTGATGGTCTTTTACAACCTGATTCTGTCATTCTGTGAGTCTGTGAATTGGAACAAGGTGGGGAAATTATTAGGCATCAGATAATGCTAGGTGTCAGACAGGTGAAGAACTCTCTTTTGAAATACCTGCACAATGATAATAAAGTTTTAGTTGATACACTGAAAGAAGAAACCAGAAAATTGATTTTGTTTCTCCATTTGCAAGCAGTTGCATAGAAATGTAACTGCAACTCCTTTGCTGAAAGCACATAACAGTTATCTTATTTTTCAAATTTTGCTGGTAGTGAAGATCTAAGTAAAATGAATTTCTTTTTTAGGAAACTAGAAAAAATAATTATTCATCTTTTAAAAGGATCTTCTTTATCCCAGCTACTTCATTGCTGCCTAAACTAATAAATCCGCAGTCCCTCTTGAGCTTTTAGGAATTGTCCCAGTTTCATTTCATGCAGACGAACTGCCCTGAAGGTTATTTTAAAGCCGTCGCAACATCAGGTTCAGACATAATGACACTCTTATCACAGAACAGTCTGCATTGACTACAAAATGGGTATATGAACTTATCTTTCACTGTGGCATAAAGATACAATTTATATGTCTTCTAAAGCTCCAGGAGACAGTAAACTTCTGGATACACTGAGCAAAACATATAATTCAGTAACAACTGTTTTTACTAGGCATGGCAGCATGTTCCAGAAACAATTCAGCAGCATATCATAACAACAAAACAGTTCAATAAGCAGAGATGCTACGAAACAGAACAAGCTGCAAAAAGGATCTCACTTCTTTCCTTGTTGATTCAGTGCCAGTGCCTTATTTTACATTACTACATCACATCTGAACCCACATTGACCTGTATAACTTGTGTCACTGCATTATTGAGGGTCTCTGGTGATTACATGAAGCTTGCTTTCTGCTCCGTTTCACTACTGTGTTCTCTCAGTTTTCTGAAGGATAGCATCACGCTGGGGTCACACAATGAGAAAAGCCCCTGGTGCTGTCCTCAGCATCAGAAGTATGACACCCCATGGGGTACTTCTGCTTCCCATCACAGCTGCATCCCAGCTCACACACCAAAGCTTGCATTCCCTCCTTCTCCATTGGCCTGGTAGTGGGAACATAGCTGGGTGACAGTCATGCCCCAGCTGGACGTGGGTTGTCAAACAGGAGGATGGTCACCTCACCATGCTGCCTAACCCTCTGGAGTGTGTGTTGTGTGTCTGTCCCCTCCTTGCATCATAGCTTGAGCAGGGAAATGGGTACGTGAGTTTCTCCCTCAGTCCAGCGGTTTATGTTGGCGTAATCCCAGTACAGTAAATAGAACTAAAAGATCAGAGGATGAGGCCCATTGTCTTCTGTGTTTCAGAAAAAAAAATAGTTAATGTGGACGGAACGTATTTTCTTTGATCAAGGGGAGATGTTCAGTAATTTCTGGCATTATACCATTACACAGATACAGAGTAAAGATGCCTAACTGGTGATTCAAGTCACAGCATGAGCTTCATGTCACTGATGCTTGTGGCAAATTCTCATTAATCATGTTTTCCTTTCTAAAGTTCCTTTCAGTTATTTTGCAATTTCCTCTTATGTCCCTTAATACGGCTTTGCTTCTGATTTCCCCTACTGGGTCTTGGTGTCATTTACCCGAAATACCCTCTGTGTGAACTTTCCTCTCCTTATCCGCATGCTATTTCATAGTGTCCTTTAATTTGCACTGCCCTTCTGATGACTTTGTAAGATTTAAAGGACAGAAATTTCCAAAGAAGGTGGCAAAAAATTATATGTCAATGCCATTTCCTAAACTGTGGCTCATAGACGTGAGTTCTCACTTAGTCTGCTGCTATGAATTTGAGACAGCTGCTTCCCCAACTACAGAGCACACTCTTAGCATCTCTGATGTTACCTACTCTTCCCTAGTAACCTTATGTTGGTTCAGCCGGCACTTCTGCTACTCACTGTGCTTTTAAAGTCAGTGGACTGCATACTTTTATTTAATATAGCATTGTAATTTTCAACAATCATGGCCCTAGCTATGTTGCCCTCCTAGGTATGTCATCAGTTACCTGCTAGACAGCACACGGCAGTATTTTACAGTGTTATGCCATTACTGTAGCTCATTTGTAATGTACTCTACGCCTTTCTAACTGTAACTCAAGGCTGGCTGCAGCTGTTATGTGGATGGAAGGAGAAAGTTGGGAGGAGACATGTGGTTAGTCTTCCAGCATGTAATTAGAAGCATATTCTCACTGGGCGGCTCTGGCTGAACCACCGCTGCCTCCTCAGCAGACTTTTTCAGTTGCTGACTTGAAACAGAAGTTAGTAATCCAAATCAGCAATGTATTTTCATAGGATAGTTTGTTTACAGAATGTTCACAGGTCCTGTTTCTTTAGTCAGAAATGGCTAAATTACCTCTATGGAGGTAATCTCAAAGTATACAAAACCTGCAGATAAATTATCACTATTTTGTCCCCAAATTTTAGATTCAGAAACAGGTGCAGAAAACCAAACAGATTCCATTCCACAGAACTTTATGATGCTTTTTTGTTTCTCAGTATTTGCACTAAAGGTGGGTAAATAGTACATTTTGTTATACCCCTTTGTTTTTTAAATAAATATAAGTAATTACTCTTCTACATTGAGCTTTCTCAACTTTCTGAAGAAATTAGAGGAGGAGGAGGAGAGCCCCAGACTAGCCAGTGGTTTGGGTTTGGAGGAGCGTACCTAGGATGTGGAAAACTCTCCTCTGAACTGCTGTATCCAAGGCTGGTCTCTTGGTAGCACTGTCTGGAATTACAACACTTTGCGCAGATAATTAAATATCCACTGGAGCAGGCATTTGAGTCTGGATCTGTATTGACTGAATGCCTCAATCATTCAGCAATAGGGCTGGTCCATCTCTCTCAATGTAGCTACTACAGTTTGTAGAAATAGTTAAATATTAATCTGATCACAGAGGCAGGATATTATTAAGGTATCACACCGTAAATATTCTGCATATATTGTGCACTTATTCTTTCCACTTCAAAGAGCTAATAGGTAAGTCAGATTCAGCCTCCCCAGATTCTTGTCATACATTTGCTCATCATTACCTGGGCAGCTTTGGTGAGCTCTTGATTTTAATACCCACATTTATAAAATGGGAGTAATAACACATGTGAAGAGACATAACTGAAATACTTGAAACACATTATGAGATGTTTGGTTGATACACAAATATGTCTGCTATAACCATCAAAGCTTTGGTAATATTAATTTTTGAAGAACAAGATTTTTTTATAGATTGATGACCTTAAATTCCTGCGAATGCACTTATATCATCATTGGTTTTTATGCATACTTAAAAGTCAGGGCAGGTCTAAATGTTCCCTATTTTCTCTGATATTGAAGAAAACAGATCGTTGATGTCAAGAACCAGCGCTGAAATAGTTAAGAAAGAAAAGCAGAATAAATTTCAACACAGTGAGTGTGACTTCAATGTCTTATTTTGAACAGAGCAGCTGCCTCGGCCCTATCCTGATAGCTTCCAGCTAGTCTGGAGAGCTTGGACTAGATAAGCCCTGCCTTGAAGGCACGAGAGAGCCTCCTGAGAGCTGCATGCAAAACAAGGACAAGGTGAGGCGTACCCAGTGGTAGGTATCACAGATTACTTCATCTCTCTGCGTCAGAACTATTTGAAAGCGTGAGGAGGTTTGGGGGTTTTTTAAAAATATATTTATTAGCATATGATAAAATCTCAGTTCCCCTGGCAGCCTCTCTTACTATCCAAAAACCATCAGAAATACACAACACCTGCTGTGGTGTTATTCCCCAAGCAAGGAAGGGGGAAGGACTGCCGAGGAAAACAAAGCAAATAATTCGGGCCTGCGGGATCTGCAGTTTGGGAATGTCAATCAAGCTTACTATTTCTCTTCTTTGGAGAGAAAAATGTTCTTCTCCTGTTTCCCAGGAAGGAACAGCTGCGAGAACTGAAAGTATCTGCATCAATTTTCCTAAGTAAACACGGGAATATTTAGTTTCAGCAAAACCAGATGGTTTATGCCTTGTGAATATGCTGGCATTTGACACCAGCAGCCAGAGTTTCACAAAATGTGTGCAGAGCATTAGAAAGAACTCCTTTAAACCCAGGGACCCAACACAAGAAATGAAAGTTATGAAGGTTTTAGTAATGATAGGCTGACAAAAAAACCCAAACAACCTCTATCTAGGGATCTCCAAGTGCTGTCTAAATATTATTAATCGCACTGCATAACAGTCCATGAAGTAATTAAAGTTTGATACACATTTCTCACAGAGGATTATGGTAAAGATGAGAAGGTAAGTTAGTTCCTCCGGGTTATGCAGTGAGTCACAGTCTGGTCTCCTGCGTGCTCTGACCATCCACATGTCTCTTTACTTGCTAAAGCATCTTTAGTGTGCTGTGTCCTCAGCCATATTCCCAGGACGCAATTTTTAAATGTGAAACCATTACTGTTAATAGCGCAGGGACAGGATTGTGGTGTATGCAACATGCATGGCCATCGCTGGGGCATCTGAGTGCTCTATGGGGAATTTATATTATTCACACTGAAGAGATTTGTGAACAGCCCTCAAACCTCTTGCTAATGGCATTTGCAATGGGGGTTAAGCATCTGAAGATGCTTATTTGGCATTTTTGACTGATTTGTGTTGTTATTGCTTAACACAACTCTGTAGTAACAAGGTATCTATTTTCTACCAATCTGAAAAGTGGGTTTCAATCACTCAGTAATTAACCTAAGCAACTCTGATAGGTGCGCTGTTTTGTTGAACTGTTGGGAGGCTGATGTGGTTTGTTCAAGATTACTCATAGCTTGCAGAGCAAGGCTATGATGACTGTAGGCCTTGTGGTCACTAACGACTGCAGCACATGTTCCTGAGCCAAATCCCACCCTGCGGAATCCTCATCATCTGCTGCATGTAAAAATAGGCTTGGGAAGGATTTCTTTTTACATGTAATTTCAGAATGAACCTGCCCACAAAAGCATGTCAGTTTTCTGGATCACTTAGTGAAATGCATATTTGCTGCGAATCACTAGGTCCTGCCTTGAAGTCCCACACCTGTGAACCCTGAAGTACATCCTGGCTGTGGGACACAACAGAAGTCTGAAGAAGTCTCTTTGGGTCTTGGATGTCTCCTTCAGTTTCCAGGAGAGAAACTGTGTTGTGCTCTGGCTTATCCTGTCGTCTGCATGACAGAGGGTGTGCCACTGAACACACCTCCCCTGCAGTGGAGGCAATGCTATAATTTAATATACTTCATGATCAGCACTTTAAGAGTTTGAATTTGCTATTTCTCCATTATGTAATTACATAATAGTAATAATAACAACTAACACAATGTACATGGAGTTTGGCTGTTGCTTCTTATGTAAATTAGAGATATTTAGCAATGTCTTACAAAATGGATACATGTATTTCAGAGTGAGATGTTAAGAGCTTACTTTGATTCAGAAAAGAATAAAAAGGAGCTGTTGGGAATTGTTATTTTATGAAGAAAAAACTATTTAGTTATAACTCTTCATCTCCTGGGGCATTCACCAGCTTTCAGACTACAAGGCTTCAAGGTGTTTAAATTAAAACAAACCAGCAAGCAAACCCACACTGCGGTATTCTCTGCCTTCTTAGAAAAATTCAGATACTTAACTTAGATTCCAAACCTGAAGTGTGAGGAATTTGAGCTGGAAATTAGATAAAATAACATGAATCACTAACAAAACATAAGAGATTGCTAATCGTGAGGTACAAAAGAACATTTTAGTTGTTAGCCTGCTCATAAGAAGCAGATACTCTCTATATTTAAAGTATGCTCCAGAAGAATTCAAAGGAAATTTAAAGTCAAATTTAGATACCATAATGTGTCAGATAGAATTTGATACAAGTCAAGGAAATACATGCTGCTCATCTCTATTAACTTACGTGGTATTTCTGTTACCTATCATGCAATCTAATTTATCCTTGTTGTTCCAAAAATAGTTCATCTGCATACATTATCTCTCAGAAGAGTAGGAGCTGGGAGAGACTACATCATTGTGGACTAGTAGCGATGGGTCACACTGACAGGTTTAAGCCTCAAGTCAGCAAATCCTAGACTTACTCTGAAAGCCTGGGTGGGCTTGGCTAAGAGGAGGCCATTAGCTCTTCTACATGGAGTCCTATGGGGTGTATACTGTGGCCCCCAAAAAGTCTGTAGAAACACATGTGACCAGAGCTGGCTACACAACACTTTCTTGGTGGTCTCAACACCAGTTGGAGGTGTTCTCTCCAAGCTCCCGCTGTCCCTCCCCACTGTGACTTGCCATCTCTGCAGTCATGCTGTTGTGTTTGTGGGATTGCACTGCAAGCCAGATGCTTACAGTGGTTCAGATGAATAACAGCCCCTCTGGCTCTCCGGAAAGCACTAGCTTTAACCCGCGCTGCTTTGAGTGACCTGGTGTATAGCACATCTCCCAGCATGTCTCAGCTCAGCTGAGAAGACTGATGACTGTTGTGTGAGGATGAAACTAGCAGTGACAAACCATGGAGGGGGACTGGCTGAAGAGCCTCCCAGAGTGATGGTGTGGTGTAGCTGTACCTGGCAGAAGGCTAGGGGAGAGGCTGCAGCCCTGAGCTGCTCCTCTTGCATGATACTGAGTCATTGCAGAACTTCAGATAAGCTTTATGTGCCTCAGCCTGCCATCTGCAAATCAGTGATAACAAAATTTAAATAATTCAGAAGAGCATTGTGAGGCTTAATGAGGTTTGTGATATGTTTTGGACTCCTTACATGCGGCAGTAGTGCAGAGTTTATAAGGTATCGTAGTTACGGAGCACGTTGCTTGTAGTGCTGTCTTCCTTTAATATTCTCTGCAAACTCACCCTCTTCCTACTTTCATTATCAGTGCTCAGATTTGGTGTCATTGTGTTGCTTGGACACCTTCTAATTTAAATTTCATATTTTGGTTCCTGGGTGATAACTTCAAACACCAATTTTCTTCTGCTACACTATACAGCCTTTTTCTCATTTTAATGAAACCTAGCAACCATAATGTAAATTGGGAATAACTACAGCCCATTAGACTATTGAAATCCCTGAAGATTTGAATTATTCACTATTAACAGAACTTGTATAATTATAGGTTAAGATATCACTTAGGCATTTAGCATACATCAGCTCCACTGTTAATTTTTAGCTCTTGATCTGTATTAGTAACCTCAGCTTGCTAAATTAAAGGATATGCCTCCAATTAGCCTAAATTTAACATTCAAGAACACATCTCTGGTGGGATGATGCTTATAAGTTTAGAACATCCAGGCAATTTCAGTTCAGCTACTGAGGCTCTATCACAAGTGAAAGAGAAAACATTTCTTTATAAACACTTCCGTGACTTTCACAGAGGCAGAGCAAAAGGACAAAGCTGCATTTTGTGTGAGGCCCAAAGCCAAAAGGATGGCAGGCACTATGGTCCTCTGCCCCTCCAGGGATCCCCCAGAAAGCCTGTACGTAGGGCAGAGGCAGTCAGGTCATTGAATGAGACCCCCAGAAACCAGAACACTGAGCCTGGAGTTGTCTGCTTCAGGGAACAATAAAATACTGAGATACATATAGGAAGATAGGAAAAGAGAGTGCTGATGTAGTTAGAAAAAAAGGAAACCCCAAACACCAAGCAACCACCACACCAAACAATAGACCTTACTTTCTCTAAGAACCTTGCCTGTGTTTAACACAGCATAGGTAGGACACTTCTGCCTGTACACAATACGTTAGCCACATACCTTTTGTCTTTTTATTCTGACAGCAGCAAGTTTACTTTCTGTTTGCTAAAGTACAAATTAGCTCTTCTGTTTTCTCTCCTATTCCACCAGGAAGGAAAGATACCCGGTAATCATATGTGTGTCTTCCATACCTTTGAGACCTGCTTTAAATTAGTACCTTGCTCTGCATAATCCTATGCAATCACACTTCCACTTGTGCAAGCCCTTTTAAAGTATGTTAGCTAGGAAATGGTATAGGCTTTTGTGCAGATGATTATGAGCATGTTTCTATATGCGAGTCAAAAGTTGGACTGTAATCTTAAAGGTTTTCAGTCTTGGACAGCACTCAGAAAAGACACCTTTTGACAATGTCTTCTCATATGTGCATAAATGCCATAAATAAATTTCAGTGAACTTGTTAATGAAGAGAAATGCAGAACACTTGGTAGCTGTATAATTGTGTCATAATTCCAAAAATGGTTGCTAATATTGATGAGTGTCTCCATAGGAAAGCTTTGGGTGGTATGAAATCCTCTTGCTGGGAAATCTTCTTATAAACTTATAATGGCAACCATTATAGAGAAGGGAGAAAGCACTAAACTGGAAAATGCTATTAAAGTTGTAGTAGAATCCAAATTATTCAAAGCTTATTCATGTCTCTCATACAGCAAAACTTGTCGTGAAGTATGGTTTTTACTGGAAACAATTGGAATTGAAAGATTATACTACTAATACCTGACTTTGCTGTACCCGGAACAAATGAAAAAGGAAAAAGAACATTTTCAGCTGACAGCACACTGAGGATTTTACCAGTTTTCTTTCACCTAGGAGGTGGAGATTTATCATCTAAAACTTTTTGTCATGTAAAGCAGTCACTTTAGTGTGTATATAATTACAGTTAGACCTCCAAAAATAGGTAGGTGCCTTAGTCATAAATAGTTCCTTCTGGAAATGCCAGATTCCAAAACTGTGATGTCCACAGTCACCCTATCAGCAGCCTCTGAGTGAAGTCTTTGGTCTGTAAATCTCAAATTCATTACACCCTCCATGTTCTTGCAGTTCTGTTTCTAAGCATGTCCAGGGGTAGCTCAGCATGAGCAGAGCTGATACCTCAACATCTCTGTTTCATGAGGTTCCATGAACATATTGTTCCCTTGTCTGTATTGCTTGTTCCTGATACCAGGATTATTTGTGTTCTGTATAAAGAAGATGCCATCTAATATAAACTCCAGTAATGGCTTTGAGAGTAAGGACCAAAGTTTAGGTGCCCTACTGCATGGCACATTGCCCTGACCTCTTGTCTTAAGGCCCACAACTCTGGCAGCCAAGTGCCTACAGGTTAACTTCACTAGCAGGAGGAAACTTTTCCTTCTTTCTCAGACCATGCCATCGGTTGGGGATTACAGCATGCCCTGGGTAGCGTCATTTATCTTGAGCCCAAATCCCATTTCCTGGGTGTACCCTTTAGCTGATAGATCATTCTACAGAATTGGCCATCACCACCACAGCTTTGTTTTAAAAAGTCCTCCTGCTAAATATTTAGCTAAGGAGAGGAGGTGATAACCAGTGTGCAAAAGGAGCAAGCCCATAGTCTCCTGAGCCGGACAAGAATTCAGCAAGGTGATGGGTATCTGACTTAAGCTGTTCCTGTTCTGAGCTGGGGGGTTTGGACCCCATGAGCCTAAAGGACTCTCTGTACACCTCTGCATAGTACTACCTACAGACTAACTCACTGCAGCTCCCTGGGATTTTCCTGAAATTTACTTATTGAATTTATACATATACGAGAGGACACTGTCAAAAAGTATATCTTTCTCAGACTGAAAACCTTTAAGATTAAAGCATGTGGGATTTTTCATCACTCTTTGGAAGATTCTTGTTTTATTCCTTGGTTGCAGGGGAAGTCTGAACACCTGCCTCGAGTACTTTCAATTACCCCACATGGGCAGGGACCTGCTTCTCAGCCCTTGCAACACCTCAGTAGAGCTGCATAAGCAGGCAATCCAGCTTCATCCCCTGCCTCTCCTTGTGTGGGTTTATCTCTGAATCCTTGCAGATTTCTCTTTAAAGCTGTCAAATATTTAAGGAGTTTGGATTTCTCTCATCTGCGCTGGAATTTTACCTTTAATTACTTAGAACAAAGACTTTTCCTACTCTAATTAAACACCTTTTGCCTCAAGTGTTGGCTATCTGTGTGTTGGCATGATCATTTACTTTAAAGATTTTAAAAGCAGTTTCCCTTCCAGGCTTCAGATAACTTGCTAGTGACAACATTCATGCATTTAGTTCTTTTCTTTCATTAAGCCTGTGGATTTCCAAAATATTTCTGGAACATGATCTTACAGTTTTCTCCATCTTTCCTCCTTCCCTTTCAACCCAAATACAGGAGAAAGTACAAAATACAAAACCAAAATGTTTTTCCATGTCTGACTTGGATTTTTTTGGGTGGCAGGAGAGTGGAGGGGGTGAATAGAGTTCATTAAAATAGCAATGGCAGCATCAGAAGTAGAACAGGCAGGTACAGTACTGTCCAGCTGCTGTAATCTTTTACATTTGACCTTCT
Source organism: Melopsittacus undulatus (assembly GCF_012275295.1). Lineage (NCBI taxonomy): Eukaryota > Metazoa > Chordata > Aves > Psittaciformes > Psittaculidae > Melopsittacus > Melopsittacus undulatus. Next base: position 114,484,879 of record NC_047529.1, read on the forward strand.
GCTCAGCCTTACTTGGTACATCTGTGCTGTGAGGTGGGAGAATGAGCCAAGCTATTAACAACTCAGGTTGCTAAGGCTTCCTCACAGCATCACACTGTGAAGGAGAAGCTGTTCTGTGCAGAGCATGGCATACCTGGTGCCCAGTTAGCATCTCACACTGTTTCCTCAAATCCTTTTGTCCCAGCGGCACCCATACACTGATTAGTAAGGAGGTTAGAGCTGGCACAAGTTACGTGAGGAAGTGTGAGAGAAGTCATACGAATGTGTCAGTAAAAGTAGGACAAGGACTAATTTTTTGCTTGTTTTTGTACTTTCCAGGGCATTGCTTTTCTCATTACACCACTCTCTGCTAGTGAGTGAATTGCATCAGTGCAGTCTCTCTAAAGGAGAAAGCCTGATCCTCCCCCTCCAATGGGTCTCCTGCTGCTGACTTCTAAACTGGGTGAGAGTCAGACCCAGTGTGTGGCTAGGGAAGGGGAGGCTTTGGAAGACAAATTATACTTTGTTAAGTGATTAGAAGACATACTGACTTAAATAAGCACCCAACTCCTGTTTACACTTGGAAGTTTTGTCACGCTGGTGTAGTTATGCCAGTAAACTCCTCCTACATAATTGGAGTGCTTTTTGCCTGCAAAATACATACCAGTTTGGCAAGCAATATAAGCCATAACATCAAACCCACCATTTTTGCTGGTATAACTGTGTCTATACTAGGGCTTTTGTTGAAGTAGTTATGTCATATAAATCACCCTACACAGCATAAAGCCTTCAAATGCAAACTGAAACCTTAAACCTTGTCTGGCCAGTCAGTTGTTACTGTGCTTTAATACAGTTATGGAAAACCAAGGTAAATTTGTCAGAATGTGCTGAGCACAAGTAAATAATCAGCAGAGACAAAGTCACATTCAGGATTGTATTAGCTAACCATGTATCCAGTGTGGTATAATCTCATTTGTTTTTTTCATAGCTGTGGTTGAACAGAGACCCTTTAACTTGCCTTAAACTATATCATATATTAATAGGGCCAGGGTGAAATTTACTCTATTTCAGCTTATTTTTCACTAGCTTTACTGACATGTGTCTTCCAATGTACATTACTTTGGTTGTCATCTCAGTTAAATGTATTAAGAGTAGTTTTTCCTTTTAGGTTTTTCAAGTTTGTTTGGTTTTGATACCATGAACTGTAAACATATCTAGAATACCAATGAGAAAGAAATGCCTGCCACTTTGATGGATACCCCACTGGATCTCTAAATACAGACTCCCTAAAATTTTGGGAATAATTTAAAGTATTTGCAAGCATTAACATAGTAGATTATCAATACAAATGACAATAATATACCTTCTTAGGGAAGTATCAGTTTCTAAAGGATGTCATTAGGCACACTTAGATTAGTTTTCCCCAGCAGACTGTAATTCAGTCTTGCATTTCTAATAGTCTGCTGCATTTTAATTGTTTTTCTTCCACATGAGTATTGCTAGGTTCCTCAAAAATGTAAATGCAGCCCTTCAGGAAACAATGGCGCAAGTTTTTGTTATTGGCAAGGCTAGGACCTGAAGAAGTCAGAGATGGTAACTTGTGAGATCACATGGAAAAACATTACTATCTTACAGATACAGTGCAAGTATCACTCACTGCAAGTACAAAGTTCATCCTCTAATGAAGCACTGGAACCAGGCTTATCCTGGAATCAGTCACAGGTTGTTACCAAATTCAGAGGAAGTAGATTTAGGCCTAAACTAAATAAAGGGGAAACCTCATTTATGTCCGAGATACAACTAATTCTACAGTGTGATGTGGACCTGCTCAATCAGCTCTGCCTATTTTACAGATTTTGAGAATGTCCATGATGCTATTTAAACACTAGCTAACAGTGTGATAGATGAACAGTTTGTGAGCAACAGCCAAAGCAGTAAATGAAGAACACTATGTCCTGGTGATACCACTAGCAAATGTGACTAGATAATGTAATCACTCAAGCTGGAATTAAATCAGGGCATTGTACCCTTGTTACAGATAATACCAGGGGATACCTCCTTGCCACAAATAGGGTTTGCACCTCATCCCATTTAGGTACCACTGCTCATGATGTGTTTTTACAGTCCCTTGCAGAGTCTGTCATGTTACTGTGACTTCTGTAGGACTTTACAGCAAAATAATCCTTTGAGAGATCACTGCAACTGGCACTGAAAGCTACAAAAAGGACAAACTTAAAGGACAAACTAGGGACCGGATCTGCAGTGGAGCCTTGGCATATGCTTTTGATCATGTTATACACAGTAGATGCAGTGGCTGAGGTTTGCAGAGACCAGACACTTTGGTATATCATCACATTTTTTCTTTACAAAACCAGTAAAGGACTAGTGGCAGCTATTCCACTTCAGGCCACAGAGGCTCATATTAAAACAACAAAATTACTGCTTCACAACTCAAGCAAGAAGACTCAAGAGCATTTTTCTGAAAACAAATAAGAGTGTGATGCAAATGCAGTTTTAATGCTGGCACACAACCTACATGTGTACTGCACCCACTACTTTTGCTTTGGTGTCAGTCTGAAATCAGAATATTTATAAGCCTACATAGCTGTTTAAGGTCAATCCTGCTAGGCTAACTGTAAAGTTTTCTCTGACCATCTATTTACTATCTATCAATGTCATCACTATCACCACAGGAGAATATCATTTCCTCTTTGCTCCAAGTGTTTATTGCCATCCTCTGCAGCACCAACTGATTTCCCAGTAGAGATAATAGTAAACAACACCCATAGCAGCTATATAATGCACCTGCAGTTTTCCAAGCGAGGGCATAAAGAGTGATGCCTGTGAAAAGCAGAAACTTTCTTCTTCAAAGAATACTATGTGCAATTTTGGTAAATAGCCTTAAAAAGTATAGTTTAGGTGAAGAAGTGGGAACTAGACAATTCAAAAGACTCAGTGCTTGTGTATCCTGTACCTCCAAGCTATGGCACAAGCCTAGATCAGGTGAGTAGTGACAAAGTTGTTGCTGCCTAGCAGCTAAGGGGAGGAAAGGTGGTGGTGCTTCCCACTCAGGCTTTTCATGAACTGCTGACCACTGTACAAGGATGCAAGACTGAAAAATGTATGAGATTAATCATCTCTTTCAACTCTGATCTGGGAATAAACCCTTTTGATCAGGGTGTGGAAGCAATTGCCCTGCATGGGAAGCCAGTCTCACTATTTCCCAATCTGTACCTACCATATGAAAAATGAGTACAGGCAGACCTGCAGTCAGTCCAAATTGTCAGAGTTTGGGTCATTGATTTCAGAGTAATTACCATCACTTATGCTGCAGGAGAGTCAGCGCAACAGGGTTTACATACATTGATGTCAGCCTGAAGAGTTTTATGAGCACTACATATATTTATTAAATATGACTACTCTAGGTTGTTCCATCATATAAAGTTAGAAAATGTGCTTCTCAAATGAATTCCTTGGATTTTTTTCCCCTCTTACTATATCAGATTTTAAGCTTCCACATTAATTTTACAGCACATAGGGGCAAAACAGGTTTAGATTTTATTTTAGGTGCTTTATGGCATTTCTTTGCTGGAAAAGTAATTTTAATTTTTTTCTTTCTCTTTTTTTTTATTTTTTATTATTTTTTTGGTGTATGGATTCATGAATCCAGTCTCAAATTCTGGTATTTCTGGCCTTCACAATCTTTGGTAGATAGGAACAGGATGTAACACAGTACTCACTGAACTCCCATTTCACTGCAAACTCGTAACTTGCCTCTATAAACCACATAACCTGTTCTGCTGGTGTAAGGTATGTGTCCCCAGCAAATGATATATTAGAGTTTAATACTATTAATATACAAGACAAAAACCTAAGTACACCTGTCCATACACATTACAAGACACACAGAGAATACCTTTACTAACAACCTTGAAGAAGCACAGTTGCAGCCTCACTGTGTAATAGCAGCCATTTCTGTTGCTCCACGGTACATTGAACCACACCAACAGACTGTGATTAATGAAATTAACTAATTAAAACCTTCTCCAACCTGATTTAAGATTTAGTTAGTCAAAGCAGTTGTTTTCTTTCCCATATGACAAAGCAACAAGGGGGTTACTATCATTGAAAAGTAATAGTAAATAATTTGGAGAGTATGGGTTATATGAATGTTTACTGAATGTCTGAACAACAGATTTAAAAACATGAAGAAAACCCCATGTTTCCCTGCCCTTAAGTTCTGGATGCCGTAATGCCCCAATGGTTCAGGTCTGCCCCATTGTGCATGAGCAGATGGGACACAAAACCCGCATGACTGGGGCTGCTGGCCAGGCTCCCTGCTTGCAGCACACCTCTGAAGCAGGCAGCTGGCAGAGCCACAGTACTGTGGGGCACCTAAAGACAAGCTGGGAGAAGAGCCTATGCAAACAGAGTATTTGCATCTCCACACGGAGAGCATGGGATGATAACAGACCTGATGGGTCTCAAGGCTAGTTTATGGTCTGCGCTGTGATCAACCTGAACAGCACAAGTCAGCATGGTAAACAGCCCCACATTTGCCTTTGGTATCCTTAATCGAGATGCTTTTCCATCTCTGCAGTTGCCATTACTATTTCATATTAATGTGGCAGCACACATCTTTTCACCTGTTTAGAGCCTTTAACACATAAAGCATATAAAATAAACCTGCAAAGTGTCTCATCCTAGCCACAGTGGTAAAGAGTTTCTCATAATTTACATGGTATTTTTCAGCAAAGAAACATTTATTTGGGAGAGAGGAGAAGGAACTTACTGATCTATTGACTTCAATGTTAAATAATATGCCTGATCACACCTCCCAGAAGCTTCTCTATTGCTGACTATCCTACTTTTCCAGCAGCTTAACATCTTGGCCTCCTGATATATTGGTATTTATCCAAATAACATGCAACTTTTCCAAATAGCATTTTCTCTTGCAAACAGCCATCTCATCACTGAGCAATTCCATGCTCATTAGTGGCTCTGGCTTCACAGTGGACCAAGTATTTGCTTTGTGTAATTTAAAAAGATCTGGTGCTTTCAACTGGAGCTGCAAATTGAATTGCTGGAAACACAGAGCAGGTTTGGGCTTCGAGGAAGAAAGTTCACTCAAGTAAAAGCTTGATGATCATAATGGAGGAGAAAGTAAATTTTGCCTGGATTGAATTTCAGCTTGGAAGAAAGGCAAATCAAGAGCATGCAAAGGCTTGAAGGACAGATAATTCCATATACAGAGAAGGTACTTTATCAGATAAGTATTCACGTTGTTTTTATCCAGTCCCAATTCAAAAGAAGTTAATTTCTTTGGTGCCAACAGATCGTGTTAAGATTAGTTCTGAACCCCTGGAGAAAGATGTTGTGGTCGGCAGTCTCTGTTTCTGAGCCATGACTGAATCCTCATTGAGGAGGACAAAGGAAGGATTTTGCAGCGCAACAGGAGTGAAGAGCTTACAGTCCTGTGAGGAGACTGATAGAGGGTAGACACCTCACACTAAACCATGTCACCCAAGGCCCTGTCTGACCGAGCCTTGAACACCACCAGGGACAGAGCATTCACAGCTTCCTCAGGCAACCCATTCCAGTGCCTCACCACCCTTACAATAAAGAACTAATACTCTGCCCTTGTCAGAACTAGTATGCCAACTCATCCTTTTAGGACTTTAGAAAGCTGTGTTCCTCCAAACATAGTTTTTCACTGCTGTTACATGGGCAGATTTACAAAATAACAGATTACTTGCTCCTTTATGCAAGAGTTATGATCACAGAAATACAGTGAATTCCTTATTTTCCCTGGAAGCTGTCACTGAAAAAAACATATTACAGAGCCTGATGTGACTGATTTAGTGTTGTTTTATAGGAATACCTGGATTCTGTATGATGTCTTACTTTTAAGAATGTTTACTTTTTGAGTAGTGATCACTATATTATTATCACTATTAATCCAAAGGAGGCTTATTCCTCATAGTCCATTGCCCACAGGGGTACTTTGCAGGCAGTATGTTGATGGCTCATCAAAGCCCATTCAACTTTCAGTAAGTAAAAAAAGCTTTTCTCTCCTGATTTAACCTAATGAGTAACCACAAAGAAGCAAACAAGGAGGAAGAATGACTCAGAAGTTGTTTCTCTGCAGCAAACACTCAAGATTGTTAAGAGACTGCACCAGTATTATTGATCTGAAGACAAAGAAATAACAGGCATTTTCAATGTGGTAAACAGTGAGGTTAACATACTGAGGAACCCTGCCCATGTATATTAGAAGGTGGCCAATTCTAGACCAAAATCCCCAAATCCCAGATGATGGACTATTCTAGACCAAAATCCCAAATTAAGTTTTGGGTTGTTTTTTTTCCCCCTACAGAATTAACCAGTACTAAAATGCTGTACCTATCTTTTGACACCAAAATTGCTTGAGTCTCAGTGAAACTGAATGCCCACAACTGTAATACGATGGCTGCTTCAGTAGCCCTGCCAAGGAGACCTCACCAGCAGCACTTCAGGCAAGTGCCATCTCAGTGGTTCTCAAACCAAGATTATAATACATATATTCTAGTACAAGAGGCCAGAAAAACAAAACTACACAGCTGCAAATATGCTACAAAGGGCATACTGCAAGTGGGTCAACTAAACAGGGGAACGTGGGTCAGCAACAAATGATTCTCATGTCTGCAACAATTCCTCCTAACTGTGTCTGCACATCTGTTGTGCCATATCTCTCTTTATGCTTGCTAGCAGCTTTATAAATCTCTGGGCCACTAAGCAGATTTTCTCTTCAAAACCTGTGGCCCACATTCTTAAGAACACATTATGATCCCTAAATGGACAGAGTAGTGTGTGCATGCATGTATTTATATGTTTGCTTAAAAAGCAGGGATGATGAGCTAAATTATGGTGCCTTTGCATAATAATCAGTGGAAATTTGTCTGGATAAGAGCAAGAACACTAAGATCTCTGGTGGGTTTTTTTTTGTTTGGTGTTTTGGGTGGTCTTTTGTTCTTGTTTTTTTTGCTTTGTTTTACTTATCTGCATTCAGTACGCCTTATGCTGGTTAACTCTGTGAACAGTATCAATAGTGGAAGTCAGGGAGCCATGCCTAGAACCTAGCAGCCATGTCCTCTGCCTTCTCATGTCCAGAATGCCTCCTGTTAAAGACTGCAGCTCAGCTTTTTAATTGTTCCTACTATAGAAAAGAGTAAAAACATATTCCAGTGTTTCTGCACCCTAGTGTTATATTGATTTTCTGAGGAGCATCTTTTCCCCTTAAAATGCAGTCCAAAACAGCAAGAGACCACACAGCAGAGCATTACAGACAGGGGCACCTGATGAAAACTACCAGCCAGTCAGTGGTTTTGGAAAGACAAATTGTGTATTTCAATTTGATCGAGAACATCCTAGGGATGTTGGAGTGGAAGGATTCCTTATACTGACAGCATGGGCTGGGAGCTCACTCACACAGTTCTATTCCGTGGCCTTAGTTGGCAACAGCTAACATCACCTTGGGCAGATTAATGATCTCCTGGTTACGCTGAGGAAAATCAGGTGAACGGCTTTACAAAGATTTGTTTCAGAATTGTCAGTGATGTGAAATGATTAAATCAGGATTAATGATGTTTCTAAAAATACACACTTCTTCAGTCACAGGTTGGGTGGTCCCATACAGGAATTGCCAGGTTAAGTTGTACAATGTAAGAAGTTCATTATAGATCATAGAATGGTTTGGGTTGGAAGAGACCTTAAAGATCACCTAGTTCCAGCCCCCCTGCTATAGGCAGGCACACCTTCCTCTAGACCAGGTTGCTCCAAGCCCTGGCCAGCCTGGCCTTGAACACTGCCAGGGATGGGGCAGCCACAGCTTTTCTGGGCAACCTGTGCCAGTGTCTTATCACCTTCATAGTGAAGAATTTCTTCCTAATGTCTAATCTAAATCTCCTGCATTCTATGGCATGGAACTTTCTCTTTCTTTCCTTTCTTTCTTTCCTTTCTTTCCTTTCTTTCCTTTCTTTCCTTTCTTTCCTTTCTTTCCTTTCTTTCCTTTCTTTCCTTTCTTTCCTTTCTTTCCTTTCTTTCCTTTCTTTCCTTTCTTTCCTTTCTTTCCTTTCTTTCCTTTCTTTCCTTTCTTTCCTTTCTTTCCTTTCTTTCCTTTCTTTCTTTCCTTTCTTTCTTTCCTTTCTTTCTTTCCTTTCTTTCTTTCCTTTCTTTCTTTCCTTTCTTTCTTTCCTTTCTTTCTTTCCTTTCTTTCTTTCCTTTCTTTCCTTTCTTTCCTTTCTTTCCTTTCTTTCCTTTCTTTCCTTTCTTTCCTTCTCTCTTTCTCTCTTTCTCTCTCTCTTTCTTTCTCTTTCTCTCTTTCTCTCTTTCTTTCCTTCCTTCCTTTCTTTTTCCTCATTTGCTTTGAAGCCTCAGACATTAAGTGACTTACAGCTCAATCCAGCAAGCAAATCCTACTATGGGACAAACCCTAAAATAAGATACTTGAGGAGAGATCTTTGTCAACAACACAGTGTAGCTGACTTCATCAAAAGAACCTTTTTTTCAATGTGAGCTTTAAGGTTCAATCATCTATCAAAAGTAGATCACCCAATGCTGACTTAAGGCAGTGGTAAAGCTTCCATGAGACCTGAGTGACTGAACCCATCAGCACTGCTCTTATTCTGTCCACCCAGCACCAAGTCAACTGATTACATTGAGGAATTTGCTGTACACCTGTAGTTTATTACTCTGTCATCTCTGAAAGGAATATAGTTTTCAGGACTCTTTAGAGGATATTCAGAAATCAATAGCACCATCTTAACTTAGCCATGGCTAGATCACTTAAACTCTTCATCCTCCCCTATTCCTGCCCTTAAAGTGACGAATAGCTGCTCTTATTACAGAAATACTGCAAGTTTTAATGAGTTAATGTTTTTCCAACACTGGAATTGTGTAAAGTACTCTGAAAATGCTGAATGTTATCTCCAGTGCTGGAGCAGTAGTGGATAGCAAGACTGCCAGCAATCATAGTTAAGGAGATAAGAAAAAGCTGTTTCATCAGAGATGGAACCAAAATTGAAATGAGTTCAATCTTTACAAGCCAGTTGTGGTATCACAATTGCATGTTCCAGCACTTGCTTAAAACCCCAGACACTGTGGAGTCACAGAAGCTATTTGCTGCTTTTCACAATCAAGACAGTAACTCCTTCAACTCCACAAACACACCTCACTGTTGCTCCTACTGGTTCTTCACATACAACTTGCCATCATGTATTCTAAAGTCTCTGTGCCAGAGAGAAAGAATTAGTTCAAATGTCTTATGGAGATTTACAGACTTGGTTGATAAATGCTGTGCTTCATCCTAGGCTGGTTTTCCATGGCAGATTAACAGATGAAAGCTACCAAAAATTATTATAAAGTACAGGATAATAAATTCAGCTAGTACAAAAGTAACTTCAGTGGGCCTAGGATAACTTCTATGTTGAGGTGCTGGCCATAAACTAAAGGGAAGCTTGCCAACAGAACCTTTCCTCAGTAACTGCTATCTTACAGAAACTAGGGCCATCCCAAGTAATTTCCTCTATTAAACCCCTCTTCCAGCTCAGAAGTTCCTTCCTTTAACAGTAGCACTGGGAAAATGTGCCCAACAGCATCAGACCCATCTGTAAAGTAATTCAACTGCTCATATCCAATATTAGTATTTCAATTTCTGCACTGCGCTTATCAAAGAAGAGACCCAGCTACAATCCACAAAGAAACACATTTCTCAAAACCATCTGAGCTGACACATTTACCAAATAACATTATCTGATTCACTGAAATCAAGATCCAATTTGGCAATAAAATACATAGGGAAAATAGGCTTTCTGTCTTGCCCAGGATGTCAGCAGGCTTCATGCAATAATAAACACACAGGTGTGCCTGAACTCATGGCACAGCAAGTACCTGCAGTAAGCCTTGTCCTTGTAGATATCTTAAGTGTGTTCATAATTTTGCTCATTTCATTGATTATGTTAAGATCAGACTATTCACACCAGTAAACATACATATTTGGTCAAATAAGCTTTTATGCTAAGATTATGCCCTGTAGTGAAGTTTGCAAAGCAGCACTGCTACCAGAATATGCAGCTCTGTGCCATTAGCTGCTATGTATCTATTCAACCATTTTAGCAGATGCTGTTTGCTCCTGGTGCTGGTACCTGCACTCTGGTTTGAATTAAGGCTGCGCTTCATTAATATCCCTATGGCTGAAATCCCTTATGTGTTTGCACTGATTTAAGAAATATAAGCATTAGAGAAAGATGGAGTTCATATGTTTGGGATCTTTCCTTCCCTACATGCACATCTGATGCTTTTGCCCACTGCACCTTGAAATATACCATTTGCCTAACCCAACTCTTGTCCACTTTTGGTTTGGCATACACCAGGCCTGGCCTTGCCTCCCCTCCTGCCTACCACCAGCTCTCTATCTTCCTCCCCAATACATGTGTGCCCACAGATGTTACCTTTCCTCTTGGTACCACAATTGTAACCCACAGGCCCCCAGGAGTGTTAAGTGGTGGCAACTGTCATGGAAAAGTGCCTTAGACACAGACAGAAATCATTGCTAGTGCTCCTCTGCCACCAGAATATGGCCCATGTTTATGGTTTGGGTCATGGTCACTAAAGAGCCCAGAAGAATAATGTTTTCTTGTTACTCACTTCACTGTAGCATTAAATTTCATTAGGCTTACAGCTTTCATGGAAAAATATAATGCTAAATATAGATGAGAAAAATATATAGTACAAACAGAAAACATCCTGTAGGAACCTTTCAGCATCATTTCCAGGTACAATATTTTTCTGGTTATAATACAATCCCTCTATATCCCCTTATGTTCAGGGTGACATGGTATAAGCCCAACATAGTAGCATCAAGGAATTGATCTGCTCCTACCTTGTCTGCCACCAGCTGTATGAGAGTAATTTATTTAAAAGCAACTTTGAAATATAAGTATTTTGACCTCAAGTACTTTGAACCTTCTCTATGCAGAACAAGCCTCCTTTGTAGGATCAGGTGAGTATAGCTCCATTGCCACCATGACATGAAGAATAATGTTATTTGATCTCAGTCTTTTTATCTTTTCTAATGCTTTTGTCTCTATTGCCTATGCCTCCTTTATCTGGTGTCCAGTATGCTCCATAAGAGATCCTGGGTGTATTGTCTCAAAGAAATAGCAATTAATTATTAAACCTTCCTCTATAACAGCCTTCCAGGTGTTGAGACAATCTGTAAGCTAAGCATTGATGTTTATCTCTGTAACACAGTACTACTGCATGAAACATGGCAGCTAGACTGCTGCACAAGCTTAGGTTTAGATCTGCCACTTGCCAGTTGCAAGCCACTTGATTTCTTGGGGCTTACATACACCTACACGTCATCTGGCTACTTATAAGGTTGTCCCTGGAAGATGAATGTGGTGGGCACAGGCTGAGGATATACTGCTGGCAAAAACTCCCCAACATGCTGGGTAAGATTTTGTGCCCTGCAGATGTCAGATGAACCTGTGGTGGTTACACCTTCTGAGAGTCACAGACCAGGACAGCGAGCAGCCTGAGAAGACAGCTAAACCCCAAATGCACTATGTCAGTTTGATAGACCTTGGTGATACAGCACCAGAGTTGCCTTTCATTCCTGGCAGGAACAACAAAAGCCCGAATATCCTTTTGAGCCCTATTGTGCCACCATTTGAAGTTAAACAAACACAAAATTAGTGTATTAAGACCAAACAGGACATTTACAAGGCTGTGGAGAGAAAACTATGGGAAAGTGCCAAAGCCAGATTTACAGAAAGGTACTGCCCTGAAAATAGCTTCATGGGTAGGAAACATTCATGAGTACATTTGGCCTTTATCGCTATTATTACTCTCATTTTGTCTCTGGTCTGTAGCGACACACAGAAAGTCCTCCTGAGGACTGTAAACCTATTGTCCCAGTCACAATACACGCAACATAAAGCAAGTAATTCAGCAAACACTGGCAGAGTCCAGGTTCCTTATGGGTTCTTTTCCTTGTGGTCATTCATGGGTACAATCTGAGGTGCTTTTTTTGACCATTAACTAGTGTATCTCCCTCATTAATTGCTTGGTATCTACTAGGATGTGAGTTCATCTGCTACCTTTCTTTCTGCCATGTGACCTCAGGGCTTCTCTCTGCTCCAGCTAGCTGCCTCCTTGCACAAAACTTCAGTAACCCAATTAGCTTTGAGCCCACTCTCCATCAGCCAAATTAAATCAACTGGTATATTCACCAGTTATCTGAGGATGTACAGAGCATGATCACCTCATTTCCTGAGGAAACCAGAATACCAATTCCTGCTTCTAAGAGCTAATCACTTGGAATGGATGCACAAAATAAATGGGGAAATAGGAAGTGAAGAAAATGGCAGGAAGGCTGAAGATAGGTAATAAGACAAGTATACTATTGTGCAAGTAAACAAACACTAGTCACAGTCCAGTGCTGATACATGGCACCAGCTTTGCAACCTGATGAGGCATTTAGAGGAAGGATAGGCAGTCAGGAGGAAAGTGGCAAGGTGGAATTTTGTCCCAGGTTTTCTCATACATGTAAGGCATCATGGGGGGAAACTCCACTTGAGGGAAAATTAAGTACTAGGAAATGAATGAGCAAAAGTAGTTATGTCAAATAAGCAGGGACCAGCTTCTGAACAAGTTTTAGCATGGTCTGTGTGATCGGAGACAGCTAGGCTCTCACATTCCTTCATGGGTGGGTCTGATGAGGGGTCTAGTGATGTGGGTCTAGTGAGAAGCAGCAGAAGATAGGTGCTGATGGCTTACTGGTGGGATATGTAGGCCACAATGACAGAACAGACAGCAAATGAGAGAATACAGTGTTCTGTGAAGACAGGAGTACTCACCATTCTGACTGCTTCATGTATCTTGACACGGCAATGTCAAGTTTTGCATTTGGTCATTTGGAGAAGAGTCTGGAATAGATAAATGTGAGAATTAGAGCTGAAGCTGTGACAAATCAGACACATGCTCTGCCTCTAGAAAACTCTTCATCCTTTACCTGCCTCAAGAGCAGGACATGGCAGACTTATCAGCTCTTCCCAGTTTCCAGCTCTCTGCTTGTGGAGCTACCTTGCTCCAGGAGATTTTTTTCCCTGCTGGCTAAGCCTGATGCTTTAAGGCCCATGAAGGCTTTAAAGCTACTTACAGATTGCAAAGTGACCTTTTTTAGACTTCAGACTGAGACTGACTCATGTGAACTGAGAGACCCTGAACACAGAGAGCAAATTCTCTTCCGTATTTCTCAACAGTCACATATTCATTAGTTATAAATAATAAATGTCACATGGATTGCAAAATCTATATCTAACCTATTTAAGAATACTCAATGTTTGTGGTACAGTTTATATCTTAAACCCTTTTTGGCCTCAACCAGTGTTTACTTGTTCCTTGACTGCAGGATTACTACCTATGGGAGGGAGGGGGAAAGGTAAATACCATATGTTGTACACTTAAACATGAAGAAAAGAGAGGGGGTAAGCCAAAGGCAGGTCTTGGATGTGAACTCAGGAGGAATGAGGATGGACTCATGCATGCAGCAGCAATTGTGGCTGCAGTGCTTTGCAGAAAGTCTATGCTTGCTGGCTGCTGGTTGCCAGGTTCTAGGCAGGAGTATTCCCTGCAAGCTCCATCCTTACTGTCTGTCCCACAGCTCTGCTTCCAGGACCCAAGAAAGGCAGGATAGAAGGCAGAGTAGGTGAACATAACAGAGTTCCCCTCTCCTCACCAGTTCACTAAACCCACATTTCCTCTGCATCTGCTAGCGCAGATCAGGCTGAAAAATAGCCTTCATAATGGCCAAGTTTGTTTGCTTTCTCTGAGGATGTTTATTTAGTAGCTTTTCACTAATGAGTCAGGCTTTCTCTATGATCCACAAGACATCAATATTGCATGTGCTCAGGGACCTGAAGCACGTACCCTAAGCACTGTTTATGAGTGTTTTGTTAACAACAACAACCAAACAAGCTGGGGAGCAGCCTGAACTTCCAAAGTCAAAGCAAGATCAAAGCCTGCAGAGGTTAACTGGCAGAATGCCACAGGAGCCATTCTGCAGTGGGAATGTGCGATTTATAAGCGTACCAGTAAAGAGTGCTTTAATCACTAGATTATGATAAGTACTTGCAAATGTTAATACAGTAAACCACTTTTTTCTACTTTAGCTTAAAAACATAAATTCCCCTTCTTAAATATAGAAACACATAATCAGATTCCTATAAATGTTTCCCCTCCCCCCCAAGAAGAGCATTCATATTAGGAATAACACCACAGATATGTGTGGGAAATAGGTGCAGAAGGATAGAAGTGAAAAATTCAGCTCTTCCCTCCCCCTGCCCTGTTTTGTGCTACCCATGGAGCCACTTGCCCCATCTACCTGTGCTGCCCTCTGGGTTAGTTCCTCCTCTTCCTGTGAGGAAACAGGCATTGCCCCATGCTGACCCAGGGCTTGGGGACCCTGATGTTATTATCCAAGCACAGAAATCCTCTGATGCAATCCCTGGTAGCCCTGTGTACTTCTCTTCCCCAGTGATAACCCCTTTGCCAAAATCAAGGGGGATGGCATTGAGGAGACCCCCCCAACCAGCCATCCCCAGTGCCAAGGACATGTCACCCAGAGCATCCCTTTGCAGCCAAGGGAAACTGCTGTAGGAGCAAGGCAGCAAGCCTGGCTCACAGCCTGCTGAAAGTGGTACGTTAAATGCCCTATTGCTATTGCCTGAATGGTATTTATAGACATCATCAATCACAGAGGTCCTAAATGCATTAAACAGATCCATTTAAAGACCAGTGTTCTTCTACACTCCTAAAAAAAGCTCAGAAAAAATGATATCATTATAACTCTCACCTAAATCTCATGGATTCAAGTAGCCTCTGATGCTCAGCAGGGCTTGGCTTACGCTCAGGCTCAGCCCCTTTGGTGCCCATCACGGGAATGAATGAAAGCAATAGGAAACAAGCTCAGGTTGACCTGCTGTTTTACAGTGAACAGGCCTCACAGTACCCTTACCTTCATAAAATCAAGATTCAGTGGAAAAACATTAGGACAGAACTAATGCAGAATAAGCTGGAATCAGCCTCAAAAACTTCAGGAATGTTAAAAAATAATAAATAAATCAGAACAAAGCACAGAGACACAGCCCCATCTCCAAGCCACACTGAATATCTGACCTCTTGCACTGCTTTTAAGCTCTACCCTCCATGTGTCTCTGACCATAATTGGGCACAGCTGAGCTCCCTCTGCTTGCCTCCAGCCAGGAGGACGTCTGAAGCACCAAACACAAAACGTATGTGAACTACAGACCCTGCTAAATGAGCCGTGAGCAGCATTCTTCATTCCTGATGTGATGGCACTTTAGGCAGTGTGAGAGTGCTTGCAGGGGTGCAAGTTTCATGGGCAAACCACTGTCTTTTTGGTTGTCTGAACATAATTTATGCAGCTGTAGCAGATGTCCCGTAGCCTAGGACACAGGGATAGCAGCAGGCAGCACTGCTATGCTAACAGTGTGATAGGCACAATACCTCAGCAGCCAGTGGATATATATATTGTTAACCTGATTTTGTCTAAAATGAGATATTTAACCTCTGGAGTTTGGGTTTCCCTGGGTACTCATGTTTTTATTTGCATTTACCAATTCATCACTGATGGCTGCAGAAATAAAGCAGCACCTACAAGCCATTCTCAAGAGAAGCAGCATTTTACATTCTGAGTTTTGCTAGAGCAATGGTACTAGAAGCTGAAATGAGACACAAGTTAGTGGGACTCATTGCAGGAATGTTGCCTGCATAACTAACCTACAAGGACAGAGGAATATTAAGCACCATGTAGGTCACTGATTTGCTTATGCAAAACCTCCACTGCATATTTAAGCGATATATATACCTATTGTACAGCAGTGTAACCTGTGATGTGGTCTGCTTTTTCTTCATTACTGTGATTTGGTTCTATCTGTTTTCTCCCCCCTTTTTTGTGTTGGTTTGGGCTTTTTCACTGCTCTGCAGAAAGTCAAACCACAGGCAGCTTTCCTCTACAAACAAATCCAGTTAGTTAAGATTGTGGATGGATTAAGATGTTCAGACTCCACAGAGATGCCTGGATGGAAATCCTTTAGGTTAGTTAGTTCTCATTCAAAAATGCACAAACAAGAATGAAGGAGAGCAGCACATTTCACTTGGGGACCGGTGGGTGGAGATTACCACATAATTAGAGGTTTCTCCTTTATTATTACCCTTGGAAAGGGAGGGCCAGATAAGCCAGGATACGACCCATTACTGGCAAGGACAGGTATGTAGGTCAATGTGTCATATGGAAAGTCTCAGAGCAGAACTTGAGCAGGAACCCGCATGCAGTGGCCCAGATCAAAGAAGAAACTGGGGACACCTTCAGAAGGAGCTCTGGCCACAGATCAGGGAACAGCAAGAGACTTGCAGTGCAAAGGAAAGCACCATGCCCAGGTTTCTCCTCCTCTGGATGGACAGATGGACGTCTCGGCTGCTCTCGGGAGATAGCTGATGAAAAAACCTTTGATGAACAATTCCTGGCATTTTGTAGGGCCAAAATAGGGAGGACAAACAGGTGCTGGGGGTATGCAGACAGCTGCACGTACAGCGTGAGTGGCTTCTGCTTGGTCCCATTCTTCCACGTGTTTTCTTTCATCCAGGAAAACAGAGTCAAGAAAGGAGAAGGGAACAAAGATTTCTCTCCTAAGGCATAAAACACAAATGAGGCAGACAGCAGGGTGGATGCAGAGGTTTCAGACATTCATTTCTGGGAACGGGTTAGGAGAGATCTGAATCCAGCTTCAGCTGGGTGAGTCATCAGCTAGTCTGCAGCTCCGCTTGAATAGCTGCTATAGCTCTTGGAAATAGAAGTTGCCAGCACATAAATGCCAATAAAATGGGCACGGTAGGCTTAGAATGATTGCATGAGATCATCCTGGAGGATCAGCTACCCAGCAAGAGCCAGTGAGGGTCAGAAATGCTGACAGTTGCTTCTCCACTGCTTTCTAGTGATGACTGTTTAGATCCACATGACTCCAGAAGGC
Organism: Melopsittacus undulatus; assembly: GCF_012275295.1. Lineage (NCBI taxonomy): Eukaryota > Metazoa > Chordata > Aves > Psittaciformes > Psittaculidae > Melopsittacus > Melopsittacus undulatus. The sequence goes on from NC_047529.1 coordinate 114,501,951, forward strand.
ACCATGCTTGTCACTGGCCAGGCAGTCCCCTTGATTATATGGTGTCACAGAGCAGTAATATATGACTACTTCCCCAGACCATGAGGTGGATATTTCAGGACACGGTACTTTAAATAACTGTTTATACAGTAACAGCTTGCTGCAATGGAGTCATCAAGTGTTTCTGAGGTTACTTAGTACTGCATAAAAAATGAACAAGAAACCACCTAAGCTCCCCAAGCTGCAAATCCCATGCAAGTGGCAAGGGCTCAGTGCAGCAGTAAGAGCAGTAGGAACCCACTTTCTGGCAACCTTTGATCTTAAGAGTTTGAATACTGGGGGAGGGCCATAACACTGCAAATATCTTAATTGCATAGGGTCTTCTGCCATCACCAGAGTGGTATTATTGTACCCAGTACTGCTGCTACCAGCTCTGAGCCAAATAGCTCCAGTTTATCAGGAATACTTGCCACTAGTAGGACTAGCTAGAAGACAAGACCTCTCCTCTGTGAATGCTGAGTTTGAAATGTTTTTTCACACTGGAATGCAATCTGAATATTGCAAAACCCTGGAAAAGAATAGTTTAGGATTGATTGTAATGCAGAAGGGTTTTTTTAACCTGCCTGTGGAGTTTTTATGTTGTTGTTAAACATTTCACATGGGAAAAGCACAGTTTTTGTTCTAAAAGGTCCCCAACAGTGAAAACAGAACATTTCACCACTGTCCAAAATTTGCAGATCATATATTTATGTGGAACTGTGGGGTTTTTTGCAGGCCTGCATTGGCTGTGATTGGTTATTGGTTTTCTGTCCAGTTCTAATCAGTATAGCAATATCCAACAAGGGTTTGTTGAAAAAATATATCACATTCTATTAGCAAAACCTATTTATAATGTATTTATGATGACAAAAGAATGAGGTCACTACATGCGGTTTCTTTCACCTTGGGAGCTAGTAATGGAGATCAGAAGGCAGCTGGTGAGTACGAGTTGAGCCTATGCTGGAAGAACTGCAGAGAGAGCTCTGCCATCAGATCTCTTCTTGTGAGCAGTGACAATATAAACTCTTAGATTAGGAGCAGAGTGGTCATTTTGAACAACTTTGGATATTAAAATGGCTGGTTGAGAGAGACCAGGAAAACAAACCCAGGGTTCCAGTATTAGCAAGTCAAATCATGCACTGACGTCAGGAACGCTGTGATGATTGCATCATGAATTTCACAATACTGGGTGCTGGTTTCTACAGCCCTTGCTCCTGCAACTCTGTAATTACATTGACATTGCTATTCTCGTTTAAAAGGAAAACATATATCCAGCCTTGAGAGTTTAAAAGCCATGAACCAAGCACTACCACTGAAAACAGGTAAATAAAGAAGCACATCAAACTAATTATTAAACCCACTCCAAACTCTCAGGTATTCCAGCAGACAGCTCATGATGTGTGATGGCCTGAGTCAAGCCGATAGCTGCAGGCTGCTCTACTATAGAAAATTGAGTTTTCTTGAGAGAGAGGTAATGAGGAGGGAGTATCTGCTCTTAAAAGATAAGGAAGTAAAATATGGTGGCTGAGTGCATGGTAGGAAGGAATAGGTGTATTTTTCATGTGTTTTTTGTGTGTGAGAGATGGACCTGGGAGAAAAGTATATCCTAGCTAAATCTTTAATGATGATCTTTACGCTTGCTCCCTATCTTTTTGTGTGTCAAACATACCACTACAGAAGTTTTCAAATACCTGGGAAATGCATATATGGGATATATATACACATATATGTGTTTATATATATGTGTATGTATATATATATATATATGGATGTGTGTGTTTTAAATGCCTGCAAGTCTTTAGCCACCTAAGGCCTCAAAGAAGCAACAGCCACAACGTGCAGGAGTTACAGAGCAAGAATGTAGCTGCCACAAATCCATCTCTAATCCTCCTTTTTAATTACACAGGCGAGTGGGGCCTTAATGCTGAGACAGCTCCATGCTGCAGTCTGCTCTAGCAAGCATGAAGGAAGCAGCAGCACCAGATGACGCAGGACTGTACAGTACAGAGAGTGAAGCAAAGGCTATAATTAGGAAACTACTTTATTGTGAAGCTGGCAGTCTAATGAAAGCAGCTGATGGGACCAGCTGACTGCATCTATATTGACAGCAGCCTGCTAGCATCATTACTATCTGTCATCTTTCCCCCCTCTTTAGCACGTCTCAATGTATAGAGTGAGGTAATCTCCCCATACCATGAAGACCCAAATCTTGAGTTGAATTGTTCCACTGAGATCTGCCCCAACTCATGAGTTACGATGGCCACTGTGCCAGGGGGAGAATTTCACCTTTGGGCACACCTATGGCAGTCAGCCAGGAAAGGATGGCTGCATCCTACTCTTGCTTCACGCATGCTCCCTCATGTGTGAAGGACGTAAAGGAAAATACAACTAGGCAGTAGTAGATGCAGGGGAGTAGCCTAGGCTAAACCCCAGCAGAAAGTTAGATGAAAGCAAATGCAAGGCACTTACATAGAGCTCCTCTTCACGGAGCTCAAAATGCTCTTACACAGTGTAGTGAATTCATCACCCCCAGCTCTTGTGAGAAGGGGTCAAAGTCCCATTCTCTGTTGTCCACCAGGAAAACTGGGGATGGAGGAAGAGAGCAAGGTGCTTGTTTGAGGCCTGACACATAAACAGAAAATGAGAATGCTAATTTTCAGTGCTTAATTTTGAAGAGTTTAACCTACATGCCTCAAAAAAGACCTTTGGAGGTCCCTAATTCATCTGTCTCTCATGTCTGTACTGTTTTTCCTCTCCAGATCATTTTACACAGGAGAAGCTAGTAACTTCCCTGTGTATGCTGACTGGACAAGCCCCTTGCTTTCCAGCTTAGCTGTTAATGCAAGTAGAGATACACAAAGGAAGAAGCTTGCCCTTTTGCTGCCCTTGACGCACCTAGTCTGAGCCTACGGGATTTTGGATCTCCAGGGCTCTCCGTCTAGCAGCTTGTGAAAGCATTCCAAATTTACTACTCTCTTAACCAGCAAAGAAAATAAATCTTCCTTGCCATAAATGCTAATGTTGGTGCACTGAGAAATTCAAAGGGAGGCTGCAGAGAGAAACATTCCCCATGCAATGATTAAAGTGCCAGTTCATGAAAGCTGACATCAGCGCGTGCTTTCAGGGTGGCAGAACACTTCACATTTATCCTCTCCTTGTTTGTGCTCCATCTGGACGGGCTCCAGTGGAAAAAGAGAGAGAAAAGGACAAGCTAATGCCTTTCTAATACATATCTGAATTCCCTCAGTTTCATGCAGGGAGCAGGCTCTGAAGCACCTAACTTTTGCTTGCCCAGTTCCATGAGATAAAAGAAACCGAAGGCAGCTGGTGCTCGTGGCCAAACTAAGTTATAATTAGATTGTCATAGCAAACAGTCAGTTGGGGCAGCTCCAAGGAGAACCAAAGGAGAACATACGGGTAAATAACGTTATCTAGTTTACAGAGGCATCCCTGTTTCCCATCAAGAGGATTCATTCCAGCTCACAACTGCTTTCGCATAAAGTCATGATGGTTTGAGAACCAAAAAAGCCGCATGAGTAAGCCACAGGTTTCTGCTAAAAATGGTCTGATGGGAAGATGCCCAAGAGCAGTTCCCCAGCCCAGTGGTACTGTTTGCAGGTTAAAGGATAAGCAGGGCCTACTGGTGCAGATTTCCCTTCCCTGGGATGGAGCAGCACAGGGAGTGCTGTGTGCTCCCCCTTTCCATAACCCTTTGCCTCCTTCCAGCAGTGGCACTGCTAGATAGGTCAAGCAAAGCAAGTGTGAGCTGCGAGCATCCCAGTGGAGATACTGCCTGATGGGAAGCAGCCTTATGTGGAAAAATACCTATTCCTTTCTTTTTCCTCCTGTTTTATTTTGTTCTGTTTTAAAACTCTGGGTTGCTCATGGAGTCAGTGGGAAAGGCTTACCCAGTCAATATGGTCACACACATGCAGCAACTGCTACAACGATTACACTGCAGTTTCTTACTGAAGCTGGCTACTGATAAATTGGTTTCAGAGCTACACACTGGTACTGTCAAGCAGTGCGGCTGACAGCTCTGGTTTGCTCTGTGGTCACTGTCATAGCTGGCACAGTTACCTGGTACAAACAGTTCATGCTGATCAATACAGGAGTTAGCTCCTCAGTGAAGCTGCCTCTTGAGCACTGAAGTAACTTTGAATTTACTGGAACTATTCAGAAGAAACAACTTTTCTTTCTCCCCAGGCATGATGATGGTTCAGAGTTAGTTCCCATTTCAAATAGAAAAGGATGGCAGTATACAAAAATTAAGAGGTTCCAAATCAGTACTAGTTTTCAACTATATGCTTTGAGCTGGAAAATAAGTCAAAAGGCAGACATCCTGCATTTCTGAATATTCTGATCTAAACAGTCTTTGAAATAGCTGAAGTGTCTTTGAAATAACATTCTGAAATGAAAAATTTCACTTCAGGTCCACTTTTCCCCATCACTTCTCTTCCCCCAAGTAAATAGTGAAAGACAAACAGACCAATAATGTGAGGGGAAAAAATCCATTTCAGCATCAATTAATTCTCAGTTGGATTTTTTTCCCTGTTCTAAAGGACATAACTTCACCATTTAAGCAGATCTGGGATCCGATCCCTTACAGTCCTGACCCTTCCTACTGTAGGCAATGAGCAAGGATCCCCTCAGAGCTAGGTGAGGTGAGCATCTCGCAGGCTGGAGGTGGAACCTGGTGAGCTAATTACTGGGTGTGGGTAATGCAAGTGGGAGCACGATGGGAGAGCAGTGGATTTCTCTCTCCATTCCCCACCCTGTCCTAATCCCAGCCGGGGCCTTTGCCAAAGCACTTCCCAGCACCCAGTGCCCCTGTGTGGAAGTGGAGCATCAGGGCAGACCTCATCCTGATCAGTGAGCTGCACACCACAGAGCTTGCTGCTCCCCACTGCACTCTCCCCACTCAAACACACTGCCAGTGTTTTGCTGCATTTGCATTCAAGCTAAGGGGAAAAACAGGCGTAAAGTTGGCACTGCTACCAGTCTAGCTATGTTAGCGATTGAGTGATAAGTTGTGTAGTGGTTACACAATTGGGCTGTGTCTGCGGAGCCAGGACTTCTGGGTTTAATCTCCTGCTCAGTCACTGACTCATCAGGTAGCCCAGGGCACATCACTTCTCTGCACACAGATTTCATCATCTTTAGTGGGGGGGTAATAAGACTATCTCAGAGGAATGTTAGGACGCACAAATTGCCCTCATAAATATTTCTAAAATGCTTTAGATGATGCTTCAACAAAGGCATTGAGTATTCTGTTGTTGAATAAGTAACAGCCAGGGGAATGTCCTAATTGCCAGGCTGGCTTGATTACTTACCTTGCACCAAAGGTTTATGGCAGCCGTATCAAAAAGATATCTCAGGTAGGGAAAGGGTGGAGAAGATGTTCAGGTTGTTCCTGCTGCAGCAGGAAAAGGTCAGCTCATGCCACAAAACAAGTACATGACAGATAAATGTTATGCCAAAGGCTGAGGGGCATTTGTGTCATTTTCAGCCCAGGCACTCAAAAAGCTTATGTAGGTGACATAGTGATGGAATACTGATGGCTAATCCTGTTAAGTATTACATGGTCACAAAGTCCCATGTCATTTCTTCAGAATACATGCTCAGCTCTGTTTTCAGACTTGAAAAGCATTTAGATACTCCAAGTTCTGCTTTTTAATCTTTCCAGTGGTGTTGCCTTCTTGCCTATGGTGAACATCTCACTGTCTGTCCTGCTCCTGAGGCTGACTGGCATTCACAACCTACGTGTGCCAGTGCCTCACATCCCCAAAGGGTCTGGGAGCAATACTGAGGGATATTACATGATTCACATAATCACTCCGGTTTGCTGTGGACCGCTAAAGAGCTGCTGCATTCCAGGCTGTAAAGGCTGTATGTGCAGATGGGTGAGCTTTCTGAGGGTCCCAGCTGTTAAACTGAACCACTGCTGAGCAGCCCTGGCTGCTGTTTTAATTTGGGGATTATCTCCATCACAGCCTAAGTCCATTGGGCCCTCAGGTGGTGCTTCCAGTCACCTAAGCAACACAAGTGGTAGCTGAAAGGTTTTCTTTTGTGGCTATTTTTAACAGTAATAGGGATTTTTAAATAACCCGTGATAGTTATGATGCAGACACTTGAAAGTATCAGGTCATTTTCCTTCTTCATAGCTGTAATCATTTTACACTGATGAGAAAGCACTCTTAGATGTTTGGAAGCAGCTGGCGTCTCCAGCTGAAATAACACACTCCAGGGTCAGCCCATGGATCAGTGGTAGAAATTCCAGGCTGCCTCTCACTGAAGCATGTTCCTGCAGAGCACTGGTTCAGAGTGACTGTTAAATCCTTCTTGTAAGGACGCAGAAGGCTGGGAAACTGCAAGCACCCTACCACTGAAATACAGATCCTATATCCTATACCCCATCCAACAAGGAGCACAAGCACATTTCCATACCTGACTTCTACAAACCCTGCTGAAGGGAAACCCATACAGTTCAGTGAATGCCATCTTCTGAGTAAAATCCACATAACTTAATCTAACTATGACTGTGCTATGAGTGACTGTTACACGGGTCACAGAAATGGAAGGACAAAAGGGAACTTCTTTCAGCCTGTAGCAGTGAGTAGTCCTAACAACCCCTTTATTCAGTTCTCCTGTGTTTTGTTGGATTTGTTGTCTAAAATGGCTCGAACCCTGCTCGTTTCCTTTGGGTCACTATTCTCTCCAATGGTCAGAAACAGAACAATTTTTTGCTTTGCACATCAGAAGTAGCTAAAGTTAATAATCATCCTTGCCTCAGTCAGGTGTGTGTTAACGGTGCTGGGTTTCAAAATGCACAAGAGAAATGTACTGAACTCAGAAAGGGATTCAATAGTCAAAAGATATTGTAACACCTGGTTGCTGACAGTTACATGAAATAGGCTCAGCATGTGCCAAGCTAAAATGTGCCAGCCTCTTTTCCCTCTTCCAACAACCCCTTTTTGGGATACAGACATAGAAATGCTTCTCCGGTTTCTGGGTGAGCAAACTGTACCCAGGACAGAACCTGAAGTCCTCCAATACCAAACCTTTTTAATACCTCAGGGAACATGAATAGCACAAAGGCAGAGTTGTAAAAAACCCAGGTCTTTTCCGTACCCCTCTCTTTGTGATGGGGTTGTTTTACCTCAACATCTTAGCTATATACCCCTCAAAGTAACGAAGTCCTTGCCCAGACGCCCCAATCTAAAACATACTGACCATCTACTAATGGTGACCATCATTTGTCATCAGTATCTCTCTATCTCACCATCTAGAAGCAGGTGGGAGGAAGCTTTTAGCAACCTCCAAAACCAGACAGACTTACTCTGTGCAGATGTTTTCCTGAATTTCCCCTCTCTTCCCTAGGTTTACTCAGCACCTTAACTGGGCTTTGGGCTGAACTCACCCTAGAGGAAACTCTCGTGTGCCATTTGGCCTTACAAAGCAAAATGCACTGCACCGTGATGAGAGGGAGGTGCAACAGCAGCCACAAAGGAGAGCAGAACTTGAACTCAGCTGCTGCCAAAGCTGCAGACAAACAGCTTGCCAACACTTGTCAGGCTCCATTACTTCCCTATTTGAAGAGCAGATTACTTCTCAAGACCATGCAACAGCATAACCCTTACTCTCAGTGCCCTTCACAACCACCTGAGCTGGGCAGCAGGGCCAGTATTTGAAACCAAGGACATGGACATGGGGGAATGGACAACTGACAGGATGCACAGATTACTTTCTGATTTCATGTGTCACCAAATGCAGCCAGACTGAGATCCAGACCTAACCATTTGTCATTCACTCCAGCTTAATGTTACCTCCGCTTAATGAGCACAGAGGGAATGCTCAGCAGTAATATCTTCAAGGAAATCATTTTGCTTGTGGAGCAGCTGCATGATTCTTGATGTGTTTTTTAAATGTCAATGCTGTTCATCACATACTTCATTCTGTGCCAGAAAGGTGCCAAAAGATACTTTCTTAGACTAAATAAGAAGCCCGCCAGTGTCTGCTCCAGCTCCTATCTGCTCCTGCTCAAGTAGTGCATTAGAGCTACATCACAGCTACAGAAACTGGGGGAAAAGTCTCCTGTTGGAGAAGCAGTACAGAGCCAGCATAACTTGAGCTCCATGATTTCTTAGTTCCCCAAGGCATCAGTAAATATAGCATTCCTTACAGAGCAGAATGCCGCAGGGAGCTGAGGATCTGCAGTCCAAAACAGAGCCACTTGTGCACAAGAATTATCTCCTCTCCAGAATCCTTCGGGATGGTGGAAGGGCCAAGAGCCATCTTAGCTCCCAACTGGCTGCACCTCTTATGGTTTGACTTTCAGAAGCTCAGACCAAACTTTAGCTAAGTGAGGAAAAGGGATGTTTAGTTTATCTATCAGGGGCACCAGCATGAAACCCAACATGCACTGTGCCCATCTCTAGGCAGGACAAACCTGATGTGAGGAACTGCAGTATTCTGTAGCTGTAACTTATGGTTTAGGACACCCACCCCACACCTGCAGGCACACATGAATTAGAAAGGTAAAGCATGATCCACTGGGATATTTGCTCAGGCTGCAAGGTTTGTATTTCCCAATGTGTCTGAGGTGAAAGTGTGGTGGAATGGACTGGAATATGGTAAAACTTACCTCCTGCATTGCAGGTTTGAGGCTGTGTATGCTTCCATTTACTGAGCTAAACAAATACCAGCAGCTGGGTTATTAGGTAGATAGTTAATGACCCACAGTGAAGACAGGGACAGGAAGAGCAACCAAAGCAAGATGCAGGTGCTTCTGTTTTGCATTCCAAATACATCCCCATTTGGGGCTGCATGTAGAGCTCCTAGAGACCCATCTGTGCATGAGATTTAGGCAAATAAAAGTCCTGTGTGTAATAGCCCAGCCTTTGAGAGCAGATCAAAGGAGAGGTGAGTGGAGCTACAGCCCTGAAACCTGATTTGTAAGTACAGCTTGTACTTTATCCACCTCTTTTTATCTTAGCAAGGACAATGAGAGTGATGAAATGGAAAAAGGAGGCTGCCTTCTGTGTGCATTCTCACTCTGCTCTCTGGGAGCAGATTTAGGAACCTCAGACCAGTTTCTTCTCCAAAATACTTTAATTTTCTTATTTACATTTCTGGAGTGGAAACATAGTACACCTCACAGGAATTACACCAGCACGAACCACGCTTTGGCTTCAATAACATCAAAATGTAAAGTATTTGACATAGGAAATAAGGAAGGTGTTGGAAAACATGATCACATGGAACCTGTGAAGTATCTTCTGTAGTAGTACACTGCATGAATTGGCCTGCAAATATAAAACAAGAACTGGATAATTCCCAGGAAAGATCTGTGAACTGGGATTTTTAAAGGAACTTTGCAAATTCAGATTGTCCAGCCTGGGAGACCTGAACACACCACAGGCCCTATGAGAAGGAAGGGTTAAGCCAGGCTGATGTACCAGTCAAGCCAGGCTGATTTACCAGTCAGGTACCTCATTTGTGCTTAGACCCCTTACCGTGTGCTACAGAGAAATTCCTTCTTCACAGGAAGAGTCATTCTGGAACCGGCTGCTACACAGTGGTGGGCAGGAGGGTACAGGACTGCCCCATAGCTCCTCAGCCCCAGCAGAGTCACCCTAATGGCCCAGCTCCACCACCAGTCCCAGATGGAGAGAGCCTGGGGTCCAAAGCAGTGGAGAGAGTGCAGTTATTCAAGCTGTGCCGCCCAGGGATAGCACATGAGTGGTCCACGTTGCTCAGAAGTTATCTTAAAGATGTTTCCATCTTTTTTGTACTTGCCAGTGTAGAATCACCTTAGCACCTACCAGAATCCAACATCTGAAATGGCAACTTCTCTCTTTTATCCCACCTTGCTACTGGGGAATACCAGGTCACAATCATGAACTTGTATCTAGTATTCTATATACAGTTTTATATGTATAAAGGGCAGATGCACAATTAAGGTGCCAAGTTGCATGAACAAGTTTTCTCACTCTGTGCAAGCAATTGACATCCTGAGTAATATTCATAAAACGAAGAGCTGCATCCCAGAATGAAAAGCTTCAACACTTTGAACTTCACTCTCCACTTGGCTGATGTGCAGAGGCCAACTTTACAGTACATTTCTGGTCAAGATTACTGGGCCTCAACATCCCTGGCTAACCAAGAAGCTTCATTCATATCCAGCAGGGTTTTCTTGTTCTATGGCTTTCTGCATCACACCAGAGAGCAGCCTCAGCAGAGAAAGATGTTTGTTCCACTTGCATTACAGAGGTGTCATTTTCATGTTCTTTTCTGTGTCAGTCCCATGTTGGTACCTCTTTACTCTTCTTCTCAGCACTATCCAGATGAGTAAAGAACCCGACAGGACTCCAGCTACTGCAGCCACAATGACAGCCCAGTAGGGGACTGTAGGTTCGCTCTTACCCAAGTTGAGGTCTGCGCTTCTGAACCCACTGTTTCTCAGAGTGAATAGAAAGGGGTTCTCCTACAAAGGGATAGCAAAGGTTTTACTGACCACAGACTCTTTTAAAGAGCTTTACCAATAAGAAAGGAGAAAAAATGTCATTAATGAAGAGTATAGACACCTTGGTCTTTACTTACTGGGCTTGGACACTTGAGTTTTGATCTGTCATAGGTGAAGTTGTTGTAAGTCTGCTTTCCAGCAGCTGGCTCCAGCTGAAGAAGAAAAAAGCAATAGTAAAAATAATGATGATTTTTGCCTCCTCAGGCTCTTGTGACTTGGGTGGTTATGGATTTATCCAATCTCCCGGTGCTTGCAGCAATGCAGAAATGTGATGGGAGGTGCATCACAGGATGGTTTCCACACATTTTAACACTCATGAACTGAAGACATTGATAAGCTGATGTCCTCTCTGCAGAAAAACCCTCTTGAAAGCAAGGGTCAGGAGAAGCCTTTCCTCCCTTTCTGCTGAGAAAGTAGCTCTGAATACCACATCTTCTGGTAAAACAAAGTGGTCCACTGCACACCCAGTTCTCCTATGTACACATTTCAAGCGACAGTATAAACCTAATATAAGAAAGAAAACCAAACCCACTTGACAGATGTTAGTCATGTTACTTAGCACGTTACAAGAAGAAAGATGCTTAGGTGTCACAGTGATGGAAGTGACTTCAGAAATGATGGAGTTACAGAGATGGGATGAGATGGTGCCAGCCTTTTGCAGTATTCACTCAGACAAGAAATTCCCTTAGAGTTTTTGCTGCAGTTAGGTTCATGGGATTGTAAGAATTGAGCTAAATAAAGCCTTTTATATTACCAGCTAAGTTGCAGTAGCTGACCATAGGCTCACCCTAAGTCCATTTCAAACTGTATCCAGGCTAACGGCATAGCATTTGTGGTTGGCTAGGAGTACACATACCATTGGTTACCATAGCTAAGCTAACAAGTAGAGGCTTGCTCAGTCATGTTAGCTAAGTGTTTACAACTGTGTACGGACATGCCTAAAGTAATGACTTCAGGACTGGCCCATAGAGACCACAGAGCTGTCATCCAGCACTTCTGGGAATACAGCACAGAGGAGTGCTATTGCTTCTGCTGTTCTCCATATGTGCATTTACTGTCCTCAAGTGATTGAAGTGTCAGCTGTACACTGGAGAGAAACAACACCACAACAAGACCATCACAATTCATAGGATTCTCGTATGGAAACACTGGAAAAAGTTTCTAGTTCAGTTAAAATAAAAATAAAAGAAATTAAAAAATGAAGTAGAGACTGAAAAATAAAAAGAGTGAGATGAACCACGTCAAAATGTGATGAACCATGGAAAAATGTGCCTAGGGAAGGGAAGAAAGCTAACAAGTGGAGAGAAGATGACAAGCAAAACAGAATGCCAGGTTTTGCTGATTGTCATGGGGTCCTGCTGAACTCATATGGAATCCTAATCACTTGGCCTAACCCGCAGACTGAATTTGGTAGTTTTGATGGATCTTAGAGGGAACAGCTCAGATTCTGGTGTGGTTGTTTGTAAGACATGGGGCTCACATCCTGCAGCATTCTGTCTGCCATACGACTGGTTATTTGTAGATAATTGTAATACCTCCCGTGCCAGGGCACTTGGTAAGGAGTCTGGCACAGAGCCCAGACCAAGGATGATAAGGTGCAAAATTCATGCTTGCTTCATCTCCACACAATCTGTTCCTCGGGAGCATTAGCCTCTGAGCTTAGAAGATGACAGCATCCCCAAGTCCATAAGCATACAGGACAGCTACTGGAAGAAACACACAGCTCATCAACAGCATGTGGCAAACAAGCTGAATACACTGTCCATGTGTGCTTCTCCTGGGCCAGAGAGATGATGAGAGGGACTGGGGACCAGTGACAGCTCCTCAAGACTACAGAATCTTCTGACTTCAGAGAACAGAAACATGCTTTGCTTTGCACAAACCAAAAAGGGCAAAGAACATTACGGTGAGGGAAAGGCTCCTTAAGCCATCCCTATTCCTGCATACCCACGCAGTGGCCAGGCACAGTCTGGCCCTTTATGTGTACTGACAAGAATCCATGTCATTTGGCCATAAGCCTACAGCCTGCTGAGCTTTTCAGGGAACAGGGAAACAATACGGCCTTACAGTAAAAGCTTGCACAGCCTCACCGTACATGGACTGTGAGTGAAAAGCAGGGCTGGGTTACAAGGACTAGATCTGAACAGGAAAATCTTCAGTTGACACAGACTGACAGATCTGTGTGGAAGGAAACAGCATCACTAAGAACCTGATCCCTGCAGAAACCTTTGTTTCTATAACCTTACACATGTAGGAAATGAGTGACAGTCTGGACAGAATAAAACTCCAGTGGCATACTGAAAGGACTGATGGTGATTCAGAAACGAGTAACAGCTAATAGGAATTCCATGTAGCAACAGAAACCCAGTTTAAGGCTACCATATGTCCAGGTATTGTCCCTTTTTCCTCTTGAAACCTGCAGCCGTGCTCAGTTTGAATGTTCTCTCCATTTGCCTGGGGTTTCTGGGCCACCATTAGCCCTGTTTGAGCTGTGAAGCACAGTGAAGCCTACCAGACTGCTGTCATCTGGAGTCCCAGACAGGGAAGCCTGATGGAAACCAGGCAGATTTGCTGTGCATGCACAAATCAATTACTCAGAGCATGTACGTGCACTGTACATCTACTGCCTTTTATAACCCTGGGCCTAACACTCATATGCTATACTTGGCAGCTGCACAGATTTCTGCCCTGCATTGCCCAGTCCTGGTGCTCAAGCTCATTTTGGAGTATCCTGTAAGCTTCTTATCTTGTTCAAACTTTAACATAAATGGAAAAGAAATTCCCCTCCATTTATGCTTGTTTCTTGTACAAACCAGGATACAGGATTTCTGCTAGCACAATATATTTGGGTACTGGTGTTTTTGAGACAAGAGGAGGAAGTGTTGCTGTGGCATGAAAACTGCATAGTCTTCCTTCCAACATAGGAAGCATCATGGTTCTGAAAGCAACTGTGACCTTGGAGTTATCAAGTCTAGCACATGCCTCTTGCACACTCTCACAGCATTACTCAAAAGCTATCATTTTCCCCCAGATGACAGAAGGGATGTGACTGCAAGCAGAGGCATCATAGGTGTGATTTCAGCCCCACATTAGCTTCAGTGACTCCACTAGAATTGCCTCAGATACTAGAGTGGGTGGTATAATGTGTCCACACTATGAATGGTTGCAAAAATTCAATCACATTTCTAATAAACCTAACAGAATTCACTCAAGAAGGGTAAGCTCATTCAAGAGACATTTTCAGGAAGTCTACAGGACTGAATGCTTAACTAGGCTGGGTTTTATTGCTTTAATACAAGTTATTTACCAAATCAGAAGAAGATTTTTCATTACATTAATGTAATGAAAAATGAAATGAGCAAAAATGCAATGAGAATCCTAGTATTTCTCATTTTGAAAGAGCTAAGGCTTAACACTGTTTTATGCACTGTGATCACTTTGGATTGTGTTCCTGAGCAATGCAGAGTGAGAAGGGTCTCAGAGTTGAACAGCCCCTTCTTGTTAGGATCTCAGTTTTATTTCTTGCTTATTGCTTTGTTTCAGACACCTTTCTCATGATCATTTAGAGGGATTGCTGCCACCAGCACATGGGGATCTAGGCTGTAACCTCTTACCATATTATTCCAGAGAGCTATGGCCATCTCAGCGTAACCTCTTCCACTGAAATGAAAGCAGTCTGCAGCAAAGAAACTCATATCTGGCTTGCCATCCTGTGATAAGAACAAAAACGTGTTTCTCAGCACCTTTGAGAGCTGACATAATGTATCTAATAGTGTACTGTACTTGGCATCCCCACTTCACAGTTTTGGTGTCTTCCTAAAACAATGCGATCATATTTTAGCACTGCAAATAACTGTGTGCTGATCACTGCATCTTGAGACCTCCTGTGTAATGCAGCCTGCTCAGCTTCACACAGCAGTTTGCATAACACACCTAAATGCTCATTAAGCCTAGAGTCACAGCTCCTACATGGACACTGCCATTGGTCTACACACCACCTGGTACAGAACTGACAGAAAACTGCTTACTCTTGCCTGCTAACCTTCTATAACTCAAACTTACAACCTTTCAGGTGTTGAAATGTGTGCTGGATTTCAGGCAACATTAAAAACGTGGTCTTCTCCATCTGTGGCAAATAACTGTCTTAGAGAGAATTTGCCTTATCACTGCCTACACAGTGACCATTCTTTGAACTTTGAAGGCTGCCAGAACACAATGGGGATGATATGGTAAAGGGATCATAGTTATGCAAAACTGGGTGGCTTTGAGCAGGATTCATGATGAATATTTGTATCCCTAACAACACTGTGTATATAATGAAGGGATAGAGAAAAAGAGAATCACTGTTTGGTTTCAAAGGCTGCTTCCTGTTTCCAGACTGGGATGAACCAAGCATGCAAGTTCTGGTTTCTGTGTGAAGGAAACCTGAACACATTCCATAACCTAGATCAGACAAAAGTGACATGAATGCCAACCAAGCCCCCAATGGGGGAAGCAATGTGCAGTTAGAGGAAGCCAGAGGGTGCTTAGGTTTAATGTATGACACTATGAATGTTTCCTAAAGCCTTTTAGATTCACAGGCAACACAGTCCTTCCTGTTTTCCCCTTTGCCACTTACTGCAGGTTCCACCCTGTGCCTCTAGACTGTGCGAAGAGAAGAAAACCCATCCCTTGTGGAATCAATCTTACTGACTTGGAGAAATCAAGATACTGGTGTTTGCATAATGGGAAATCAGAACAGGACTCACAGCATCCAGGGGCAACAACGTGTTTCGGAAAAACGGCTGCATGACAACTGCAAAGTCCTTACGCTCTTCGTACCGCCCGCTGCTGATCAGCTGTAAGGCTTCAGCCTGTGCAGAGTTTCATGAGTTGAAACATGAGGTTCTTCTAATATTAGCTATCAAAACCACACATTCTTTCAATGTAGGGAGCTATAAATTGTTAGTGCAAAGCCAGCTTTAAAAGCAGTCCAGGAAACAGCTAAGAAAGTAACTTGGTTCATAAAGAGATGAAAATGCACAAAAGTTAGGATAATTAGAGACATAAAGTTGCTTAAGGAAAAGAAAGCCATTCATAGCTTATAGAAATCAGTGCTGCACTGTTGCAATGAGATTGAAATCTACAAAGAATTAAAAGGAATTAGGCCAAAACTTTTAGAAGTGACAGTGGGGTCAGAATGCAACTTGAGGCCGAAGGACACTTGATTCTTCAGAAAGACACACTTGAAGTAAAGCAAAACTTAAGCATGGAAAAGTTACCTACCACTTTTAAAAACTATGACCATGGACATTCAAACAGATAATAAAAATATCTCATTGTTACTTGTCCCTTTGTGGGTATAAACTCTGATGCTCTTGGTCATATCTCAAAACATTCCTAATCCAGCTTCCTTAGTTAAATGGAAATATCCTCTCTTGTAGGTTTATAGAAGTGTGTTTTGAAATGGGTTTTTGAGCACTGTTCTGAGATTCATTAGACAGTGTCCACTGCCAGAGTGAGAATGGAAGGCTGGAGAACATAATGTGATCTGATACAGTGATTCCTGTATTCATAGGAATAATGATGGAAAAACTTAATGTTCCAGTAGCTATTTATAACCTTTGTTAATTTTGGGTGAATCTTATGCCCAAGGCTATGATAAGTTACTCTTAGATAGCAAGCTGATCCATGGTAAGCTATCTGCGTGCATGCTTTCAGCCTATGGCAAATGAAAGGAATATCAGGTTGGTTTAGTTCATTCCTTCTGCTAACTTACCACAAAACAGCTGATACAAGGTAATTTGTCACCCTTGCAGCGACATTAATTCACGTGAGCTACTCACTGGATTCATAACAAACAAACACATCAACACAAGAGCCATCATCATCCTTTACAGCTGTTGAAACAGCATCTGGAAACTGAATCAAGGTCAAATCATAAAGCAGTGTGGAAAGACTTGCCCTGCTGCTAAGCACTTAGCTGGGTAAGGTAGACTGTGGCCAAGCTGTTTCCCAGTTATCCCCCTCTGTCCTGCTGAGGATAGATATGCATGAGAAGAAGGGAAGTAAGGGAAGCAATATAAAAAGACAGAAGTGAAGATGGCCAGTAATAGAATAAAGATATTTACCTGAAAATCTCTGTTAACTCTCTTCATTTCTTGTAGCTCAGAAGAATTTTCCTCAGGGTTTAAGACACATGGGCAAATGTTCCTTCAATGAAAGAAATGCTGGAATTAAAAGCCAATCTGGAATAGCCCATGCAACTCTTCAGCAATGTGTGTCTGTTTCACAAAGCTTAGGATAGGTGCTCAAAGCTCACATGCAGAGGAAAAGCCACCTCTTTGGCTTAGAAATGGACAGATACAAAAATCCCTACTGACTTCATTTTCAAAGTGAACACCTGGTAAGAACTGCAGGATCCACAACTTGTAAGTCAAACACAGAAGTGTTCAGTATGCCACACATCAGCAGGAAATCACATGTGTTAGAATGGAAAAAAAACCCACATATACCTGAGGGTTTAAAGATACAAAAGACAAACTGTTCATGTAATCTGACTCCTTAGACCACTGTATTTTATTCTGTTACCCCCATATTGAGAGGCAATAACTTGTGCTTCACTGAAGGCATCCTCTTAGAACGTGCTTGGAATGAACATGAAGACATCAAGCCATTATTTTCCCTTCTAATATGTTCCAGTGGTTAATCACTTCTAGTATTAAAAGACCTGTGCCTAACTTCATTTGGATTCATTAGGCATCAGCTTCCAATCACTGGTCTTTGTTATACCTTTCTCTGCTAGACTAAAGAGCCTCTCCATGTCCATGCTGACTCCTGTAAGGTCTCTGCTGCTGTCTAAAACAAGTCCCCCAACCTTCTCTGAATTAGGATTTTTTTTCTCCTCCATTAGGTGTGAAAAGCAGTTCCTGATTGTGCACTTTGCAGTATGCAGCCCAGCCTGCACCATAAGTAATGCAGCACTGAATACAGGCAGAGGCATCAGGGATGTCAGCCTGTCCTGCTGACCAGTGAAAGCCTGAACAAAAAAGGCTTTGGAGTTCAGCAGAACACCACTTCTATGGTGACTTGTGCTGTGACATGCTGCCTTAGAGCTGGGGAGAAAAGTGATAACTCTGCTGTCTACAGGAGTGTGCCTTTTAGCTGAAGTATTGGAAGAAGTAATAGGAAGTTGATGGGAACTAGTGTATCAGGTAAAGGCTGCAGTGCAAGTAGCTTGAAAAGCTTGGTGACAATGCCTGCTGAAGAAGCAATTTAGATTGATCCAAGAAAACAAGCCTTTAAAGGCAAAGACCTGTTTTGTTCACTTACTTTGCAATCAAAGCACACGTTGAAGAGCTTGCTGCAATGTGACGCAGTCCAGAAATCTCTAGTATCTCCACCATGTTGACAAAGACCCTTGGGAGCTGCAGGGATTATAAGAACCAGACATACCAAATCACAGAACCTGATACCACTACAAAGTGAGGAAGAAGTGCCATCCATAGGTCAGGGAGGCAGAGCAAACTGCAATCAATGGCATGTGCAAGGACGATGTATAGGAAGAGGGAGACATATGGTGGATGTGAGCCAAAAACATCCCAGCAGCTTGTACAAACTAGCTGAAATGTTGCTGCAGTCCCTAAGGCATTTCCTTTTCTCTAGGGTAAATGAAACCGTGTTTAGCTATCAGAACTGGCCACAGGGTCCTGCTGTGTTTGGTCCTATCAGAGGTGAGAAAAACCATCAGTGTGCTTGCCAGGAACATAGCTTGCTATGGTGTCTTAAAGGCTTACCTCCTCATAGAAAATATCCAGAGTGTCCTGAAGGTGCTTTACATAGTTTTGCACTGAAAAGGTTTCCTGTGTAATTAAGATAAATAAATAAGGATCAGCCTTCTTTGAGGAACTAAGAAGTTTAACTGTTTTGCACCTGAACAAAGGAGCCCACGGATTCTGCAGTTGCAAGGCAGCCCATGAGAAGATATACTGATGCAATGTTTCCTTAAGCCTTTGTTGGCAGGTATATTTTCAGATCAAGAGGTTTATTGCCACATCGACCCAGGTTATACAGTGTTTGTGTTTCTATGTCTCTAATAGAGTCTCTTAATCTCTGTAGAAAATCCCAAGGTATATAATAAGTCTTGGCAGAGTCTTTGCCTGATGAATGTCTATATAAATCACACTTTTGGATTTGATACTGTCTTTTATGGGATCCAGACCAGCCTAGTCTGCCTTATGAGCAGTGATACCTTTTTATTGTTCTGCCAGTCTGGGGAAATTGCTATGGAGGCCCCACAAAACCCACAGGCAAAACTACTTTGTGACTGTAGTTATAGAGGTGGAGCTGTGGGGGCAAAGGCTCCAGGCAGCAGCCTCTAAAAAACAACAGCAAATAAGAGAAACCTGAGAGAACAGCCGCAGCCATTTCAACAAGCTGTGGTCCAGACCCCCAGTCTGCATCACAGGGACCTTTTCAGAGGGGATGACCACTAACAGCTGCATAAAAGGCATCTTCGCTATACACTGATGTTGTTTCTTCTGGTGTCATTCTGAAGCCAGAGTCAGGCATCCCCAGTGATTATTGCATGGAGATGCTTTCCAGAATAAAACCTCGCTTGTGTCCCCATAATAACATGCCTAAAACACCACACGGCTTGTCCAGGTAAGCTGGGAGACCTCTTGAATTTGTCCTTGGTGCTTTGTTCAGTATGGGGCAGGCTGCTGGGTTTTAAATAATGTGACTCCAGAGCTGCAATGCTCCAGTATTAAAAGCTCTGCACTTGTTTCTGATACAATACAGATGAAAGGAACAGGATTTCTAAGTGCTTTTTAAACAAAGAGGAACTCTGGCTCACTAAGAGAGAGAGAAAGGTTATATTTCCAGGGCTGGTCATTTGCCAAGTGCCTGGATGAGCATGCCTAATTCAGAGATACAAACCTTGTCCAAGCAGTACTGGCATAAGTCGTTGCCTCCAACAAGGACAGTAATCAGCTTCCAGTCTTCCTTGAAGTTAATTTTCTGGTGGCACATAAAATAAACAGATTGCAGCATCCATTGCTTAGGCATGCAGAGGTCACATTCACAAATGGCTGCAGACAGCATGGCAGCACAAAGAAAGGAGATGCTGAATTCAGCTGGCAAAAGGAAAGCATCTCTCCAGGGGGAAAATGTGAACTGTTTGCTAGTCCAGCTGCAATTCACCTTGGAAATTCCCTTCAGCAGATGGGATCTGTCCGGAAAGCCAAGCATGGAAACGTGTTTGTGGCAGCAAGTGCCCCTAATTGAATGTTAGCTTCAGGATAGGGATGGCCAGGGGGGATTTGCCAGCCATGGGGACAGAGCACTGTGGGAATGGATGCTGGAGTGACTCATGGAGCTGTGGAACTGGTGCTGCTGGGGATCCCTGCCAGCTGGGCAAGTATCACCCCACGGGCAGGAGGGGTGAGGGGTGCCCCAGGGAGCAGACAGCTGGATTAAAATAGAAGAGTCCAGGAGGCTGGTGACTTCATTGAGCTCATATAAGGGCAGCTGCAGCATCCACGTCACTGCAAGCTAACAATAGGCGCTTGAGAGCTGGATCTCATCAAAACAGTTTGTAACATTCAGTACAAAGAAAGGAATCAAAGACAACTATTTTTAGGGTAGTGCATTTACATAACAAACATCTGCAAAAGGATCCCACAAATAGAGGGAGGGCCTGGGAATCACCCACAGGTCTGAATTCTGCTCCTTAACCAACGCTTTGCTCCTAAAGCCTTTCATGAAGAGGCAAAGTGTGGCAGGGACTTCCCCCCCCCTTTAAAGATGAACAAAAAGCAGTGGATAAAACCAAGCTCTAGAGCCACATACTATTTTATTGAAGAGCCACATCAGCTCCCTTCACTCTGCTAAACAATCGGTAACATGGAATAACTGACAGTGGGGTGAGCACACAGCATCCATCAAGAGTGCTGGCACAGAGAGACACATGCTTTGACAAATCGTGCTTATTCAGTACCCTCCTTTCCCATTCAGCCTGAGCCAAGGAGCACCAGGCACTCCCATTCCCTCACAGGGTGCTCTCCCTGCACCAGCAGCTCACACCCAGACAGTCTGCTCGAATTCAGCCAACACTTGGAACAGTTTGGCCTTGTTGTTCTCCCAGATATCCTTCCCCCACCCCAAACTGCAGCAGCAGCCATTGAACTGAAAGGGAATCATCCTTTTAGTGCCCTCTGTAGCCCTCAGTGGAACTGGCACAGCAGTCTGTCCCTCAGTGCTACATTCCATCCCTAATAACTGTGGAGTGATAGGGATTCACCCAACCCTGAGGTTTCTGGGCACTGATCAGTCACTTGCCTGTTCAGAGCCAGAGGGTCTAGTCTCCTAGGAAGACTTCAGTTGTCCCCTTCCCAAAATCGCCATTTCCCAGACCCAAGAATGAATAGTGCTATTCATGTTGGTCACCAGGTGCCTGCTCCAGCAGTTTTATACCCAGCCTTTACTACTTCCACTTTGAATGGTGCTGCTCAACTAAAGCAGTCCTGTGATCTTCCCATAACCTTCAGATTTCTCCTTTGCTCACTACCCTCCTGGCTCCACTGCATCCTACACTGCTCTCTGCCTTGTGTGCACCTACCTACATGGATTTCTATGGGCAAATCATCATCTCTTAAAGGCTAATCCCTGGCACATCCATCTTGGAAAGCACACCAGAGACAAGGACACTGACTTTTGTTCCATCACTGCTCAAGCATCCCATCAATTAATGTGATGTTCCAGAGACCATGAGAGCACTGAGGGGTGGCCCAAGTTCCACTTACCGAGCTGCTTCTCATTAACTCCACCAATTCACGTGCTTGGGCTGACATATTGCTAGAGAGAGAACAGAAGCATTTTAGATGCGTGCTTTAAACACACATCATCTTCCTGACCTCCCACTCCTCATTTCAGGGAATATTAGGATCAGCAGAATCAATGCAAGGAAAGCAATACCTCCAAAGGATGAGCAAACATAGGACAAGGATCAGCAGCAGTTGCACAAGTGAATAATCTGATCTGAAAGGGCTTCAGCTAGGATGACTGCCAAGCGGCAGGCAACTGGTATGAATTCTTCCCATCTCAGAGCTGGCTTAAGAGTGTTTTGTTTGTTGAAAACCACTAATGCCCAGATGCACAGAGACATTTATTTGCATAAGTCTCTTTGAAATCTAGTGGGGGAGTTTGATGCTTACACAGAAGTTGGGTACCTAACCGCCCATCCTGATCTGACCTTGAACTCCTACAGCTTGTCTCATGGCTGGAAGGTACTGCTTACACTGTGGAACTGCCAGTCCCAGTCCATCTCTGGGCAGGATGCGCTGTCCATGGGCTGAAGCACAAACCATGCTGAGACACTAGCAGGAAACCTGACCTCCTGGTACACTAGAATAAGACTGTGCTTGAGCTAATGAGCCCTGCCTCCCTTCAGCACCCACACAATGCAGTTACAGTATTTGGACCCCCAGAACTATATTGATTGCCCTAAGTCTTTGCTCAGGGCACCCATGAAGTATTGAGTAGTTATACAGGCTATTCTGAAACTCTTTTGCACTGAATTTACCGACTGTTAAAGGTGTCATAGAAAGTCTTGGAAACAAATTCCATGAGTATCCATAAAGCAAACACAGTGCACACAATACAAGCCCTTACACATTTTGGTTGTTAACAGACTATAGTAGAGTTTTTCTTAAAGAAGAGGATTAATTTCCAGATGCTCATTCTGTTCTTTCTCTTTGCACTGCAAACACAGATAGTTCTTAATGCCTTTAGGGGAGCAGTGGATTTCTATTTGTTAGCTTGAGGCACATTTCCCAGAAACAAAGGAATATATTAAAGATCCTCATGTTTCTTTTTACTCATTACAGATATGGCGTGATAGAGAATCAGGGTTCTATGTACGGAAGGCTGGGCAGAAAAAGGTACTGGTAGAATCAGAAGCGTAACTAAGGCATTGGCTTAGAAATTCTGGGCAGAAGTCAAATAAAGAAAGTAAGTTTCTCCTCCATCTCTAATTTAGAGATAAAAATAAACCCCCCAAATACTGAGTTTTATGAAATAACTTAAAAAACCCAATGAAAAACATCAGGTCACAGAGACATGCTCAGTGCATCAGTAATCAGTATTCACCCAGCCTTAACCTGCACTTCAGAGAGACTCTGGGTGTCCATCAACGCTCACTGCTTTGCCCTCTCTCAGCTGTGACTGTGCTTACCGTGCTGTGGCACCTCTCTGTGCTACGTTGAACCCAGCTGTTTCCATGGAGCTGCCAGTGGAAAAGCCAAAGAGGTCTGGGTTGAACTTCTTCAAGATATCTTCAAAAGGAAAGAGCCACAAGGTTCACCCATGCACAGTACAACCGGCAGCGTTCCCTCCCTCCGAAGCACAAGCAATCGAGTGGTAGGAATACAGACCTGGATTTCCCCCTTGTTCTCTATGACCTTACAGAGCTGCTTTGGAGATTCTACTGTCCGAACTTCACACTGCAACTATTTCTCTCCATGGCCTTGAGGAGTCCTGGCAGCCCAGGAGGTGCACGTCTCATGCAACTCATAGGTATTGAATTTGAATGGCAGTAATCGTGGTTACTTCATGCACCAGGAGCAGATGCTCTGAATACAGCCCTCTAACTCACCCAGATACCCATCAAGATAATTCTATTTATTGCAGAGAAGTAAATTTTAATCACATTTCTAGATTTCACCAAAACCATCAGCAGGGAAGCATGACATTGTTGTTACTATGCCTGTAGTGCTGTCTGAAACCCCTTCAGAGTATCATTCATACTGCATAAGTGAAATGCACCTTCTATTTCTCTTTAAGCACAGCAATGTGCATGGTACAAGACAAAGCATATCAGATTTTATTACCAACAATGTCAGGTATTGTCAAACTGCTCCACAGCTTGGATCACATGAAAATAGATGAACCATTGCGAACCAAGTCCCTTCCAATTTACAGTCACACTGACCCCTGAATAGTTTCTATGGCAACTACAGGACTGATTACACAGAACATAAGACAAGAAATGTATAGGATTTTTAGGGCTTTCTTCAGTGCAATGTAGCAACTTGAAACCATCAGGAGGAACCACAGCCTTGTCAACCCTAGCTAGATGGACCACTAGTTGTTTCATAACCCTTTATTTGCCCACATCCTTTCCAGTCAGTCACTGAAACACAGAAAATGAAACAAGGGAGGAACAGTCCTGCCATGGACTTCAATCACTTTCAGCACATTTACACCTAATAATTTCAGTCAGAAGGATGATACAATCACATGGAGATCCTGTGATGTGGGGGGGCTCAATCTACAGCTACTTTACAAGTCAGGTCAATCTGGGTTTCAGCTGTGACTCACATGAACTGCTCAAACCCACAATAGATGGGTATTTCCCACTGTTTGCAAGGAAAGCATGACCATTTCCACATGTTTCCTAGCATCCACTTAGAGTACTTTCAGAGTAATACTTGCCTTTTGCTTTCCTCACATTGATTTTCCAGGATACTCACTGGGTAAAGTAGTCTGTGTCTCCAGGGTGCCATCACCTCCAATGCTACAAAGGGAAAGAACAAAATCACCAAGTAGGATTAATCCTGCAACCATCTGTCTTATTGCCACCATATGTTGCTCTAGCAGCCCAAGAAAGGAAAGAAATAAAAGACTAACTTCAAAGAGGACTAAGGAGATAAACCACAAGAATTCAGGGAAAGTACTGAAAGGAAATTTCACATTACATCAAGCAGGGAATCAGCTAAGAGAGAAACTTCCAGACGGGGAATAGAGCAAGCTGAGAGAACTGAGTTTTCATAAGGACATGCTGGGATGCCCATCACTGAAAGGCATATTCCCTCACCAAAGTTGGTCCCTGTGACCATGCTGAAGCTAAACTCGTGTGCAGTTATACACAGAAGAGAGACTGCGTTAAACACTCAGTAACCACCTATCTGAAGTTTCTGCAATGCTGATTATGAGAAGAACTATTGCCTCCATCACCCAAAGCTTGTCTGTGTGCAGAGCCAATACATTCTTATATCACTTCTGGCAGTCCCTCCTGAAGGTACCTCATAATCCAGTACCACCAGACACATCAGACTGTGCCTGTAGCAATCAGGTCTGGTTGAAAAAAGCAACAAAATCCCCATAGAAAACAAAAACAAGCAAAAACCCCTGATAAGAATCACTGCCTTTCTCTTCCAGTCCAGACTCCTCCAGTCCCTACCAAGCAATACTTGCTCTCAACATCCTACTCCTTCATTTACATGCTTAAGTATGTAACTACACAGCCAGGTGACCCACAAACTGTGTCTGTGGATGAAAAAGCAAAATGGAAGACTGAGCATTTTCACCTCCAGGAAAGTCCCCTCCAGTCTGTTTGTAGGTCAGATGCTTTGGCTCCTTGGGCAGTCTGGAAAGGATGGAAAGGATAATGTATAAAACACTAGGAGAGAAAAATGCTACACGATTAGGTAAGGCAGACATCGTGATTTGAAAGTGCAGAAGCATTTGGTAACTTTACTCTGCATCCAGACAGCCTCTTGCAGTATCCCAGTTTTAGCATAAGCGATCCATATCCTTAATTCAGCACCACACACTGGCCTCTGCGCAGGCCTGCATGTTGTGTGCTTTAGATTCAAGGGCTTCTCATTACCCTGCATGTTCTGTGCTTCAAATTCAAGGCCTTCACATTGCCAAAAGCAGCTCATCTAAATAGCAGACCATGGAACATCCAGACAGAATGCATCAGACTGTAAGGTCAAGGACATGAGCTTTAGAGCTACTACTCTAATATCGTTTTAGTGATCCACTGGGACCCAGATTAAAACCATCAGCTTTGTATTTGTTTGGATTTTCCTGATGGAAAGTGCTTCATTCTGGCATTTCCTGAAGCTGATTTTGAGAGAGTTAATAACACAGGGAAAAAACCCAACCAAACACTGATTAAAAATTCCCAGCCAGTTTCAGCTGCAAATAAATCAGCAGAGGAGCTGCTTTTAATCTGCCAAGAAAACAGATCTTTGGTGCAAAATCTACTTTTCCTGTGCCAGACCCGGTCTGCCCATCCAATACAAGGACTCGATGAGGTGTAGCAGGGGTTTTTTTGCCAATATAGATAAGCATGTTGGCACAGCTATTGCTTTCACTGTGCATTGGTGCTAGGAAGTCAGACAGATGCATTCCAGCTAGTGACATGACCAAATTCCTGAACATTTCATTAATCTCCAAGTGCATCTGGGCTGAGAGCAGCTTTCCTGCAGTGTGAACTTTAATCTTTCAAAACCAAATAAGACATTGGAACAAAGCTGTGAGGAATCTGAGCAGCTGACAGGACTAGGACAGACCTCTAGCAAGGTCAATACCCTCACTCACATTGAGAACAGCAGTTGTGAAATTGCTTCTGCAGCTTCATAGTTTCTTTGTGGTTTCACTTCAGTTTCTATTCTTCAGAAAGCTGTGGTATCAATTGAGCCATGAACACCCACTGCATTCAGGGCTCTTGTGGGAAATACCAGGAGGAAAATCAATGTCTTAGTGGACCACGACAGATCTTAGCTGGGGCAGTCAGATGGGCCAGGGATGGTTAGGCAGTACAAAGCAGGCACTGCTGCTGGCTGTATGGCACTTTGTACTTGAGGGGTATGTGTATGCGTACACACATGAGGGAAATTGTCTGCCATGTTTTCTGCCCTGCTCCTACCCTCAGTAGATCCCTTACCAAAAAGCCCAATTACGCTTTGCTGTGGCAACAGAAGCTAATAGGAACTGGATGAATAACAGCAGTATGAAAACTGGCTTGCCCAGCTCTTGAGACAGGGAGCTTGAGCATTAACCTGGCCCTGAATGAGTAGGGGTCTCTGAGATGTCTCATGTACTAGAAGAATTAAAATGTAAAAAAGAAGAGATGTGCGCTAGAGCACATCTATAGCACTAGATGTGGGGGAGGAAATCAAGCAATTAATTATGAGAGCCATAGCAATGGGTAGGAGGGAGAATTGCAAGGTCATTACTGAGGTCTTCTAAGAAAAGCTCAAAGCTCAGCAGCGGAGAGGAAAGCCAGGATTACATCAGGTCAAGCAAAATCAGTTTCGGAGCTAGCGAGGAGATGAAGATGTGCACACCTGCCTGCAGATAAACCTGATCATTTAAGGGCTTCAGTACCTCCAACTCCCTCTGAACTCTACAGGAGTTGCTAGAATGAGCACTGGTTTAGCTCAGGAGTTAAAATTCATGGGAACTGCTGACATGAATGTTTGCTTTCATCCCATGCCAGAACAATTCTGTAGTGCTGTGTAATTCTGGAACCTCTCATCAGAAGACTTTGATGCAGGTCTGCAGTATTCCCTGCTATTCTTTCCTGGGGCTTCTCTTTGCTGTGCCTACTCCTTTCAGTTTGCATTTCTTGGTATATATCAGAGTTTTAACTGGAAGATGCCTAAGCCAGGAAGCAGCATCTGAAAGCAGAAGCCTGAGATACAGACATATCAGAATCATCTCGAGTGAGAAGCACGTTATTCTGCAATCAGTTATTTCTACTGGAATTTTCATCAAGATCTCTCAGTTAATGGAAAGTGTCAACTGCTTGCTCTTGGTTTAATGTCAGAAAAGGCTGTTCCTATAAAGCAGACATTTCCCCTTTCAGAAACTGTGAATAAACCGTGTGGAATAGAGAATGTGATCCCATTTCTGTTCTGGCCTGAATTATTTATTACTGGATTACACAAGTGCCAGTGTCACTCATATCCCTTCAGATTATTCCTTTGCAAAGGGACACAGGCAGAGGAATTTCTCTTTGCCAAGCCAAAGCAATTTGATTTCTATCTGATGATGCCTGACATGATCACATCTAGATAGAGACCTAACAATTGCTCTCCTCATTCTAAACATGGGAATACAGCAGTACTCACAGTCAGGGAATCTCCCAGTGCTCCTATGACTTTGATGTCAGCAGGTTGTAGCTCATGTACTAAAAAAGTAGGAGAAATAAAGCAGGATTATTGACAATTGAGACAAAACACAGTTTAACAGAATAAAGTTGCAAGTGTCTCATTCCAACCCAATAGCATTTTTACAGTTTTCCAGGGAAAACAACCCTCAAATTCTGTGTCAGCTAAGCAAGAGGCATAGCTCCTTGCCTTTGCTTGCA
Source organism: Melopsittacus undulatus (assembly GCF_012275295.1). Taxonomy (NCBI): domain Eukaryota; kingdom Metazoa; phylum Chordata; class Aves; order Psittaciformes; family Psittaculidae; genus Melopsittacus; species Melopsittacus undulatus. Next base: position 114,529,637 of record NC_047529.1, read on the forward strand.
ACAGTTTACTCAACAAACACAGAAATAAATGGAACTTAAAAGATCTTAGGAAAAAAGTGAAAACAGATTAGATATGTTATGGGGTACATACATTCAATCTCTTTCAATCGGTTTTCAGGTCTGGGTCATAGATCAGATTGGCCACTAACATACCCAGGCAATATTAATCTGCCATGTTGCTGTATATGATACGTGTACGTGACTGTGCTGGTTTTGGCTGGGGTAGAGTTAACTGTGTTCGCAGTAGCTGGTATGGGTCTGTGTTTTGGATTTGTGCTGGAAACAGTGCTGATAACAGTGATGCTTTCATCACTGCTGAGCAGTGCTCACAAGGAGCCAAGGTCTTTCCTGCGTCTCACACCACCCCACCAGTGAGGAGGCTGAGCTGCTTTGCTTTAGTGTGTGCAGCTTTTGCAACTGTCTTTAACTCAACCCACAAATTTTGTCACTTGTACTCTTTTGATTCTCTCCCCATCCCACTGCAGGGAAGTGAGTGGCTGTGTGGTGCCTAATTGGTGGCTGGGTTAAACCATTACAATGATAAATATGCTTGTATTTATCCACAGAGAGCACATCTGCTGTGATGCAGAATTTATTGTGCATGGCAAGACAGACTTTCCTTGCTGCTAAATACATCAGCTTTTACTGTTTGCTTCCCATCTAGGATGGGCAATTTCTAGATCTTACTGTTTTTAAAAACAAAAGGTGGAATTCTTCCTCTTTGTGATTTTAGCTTACAAGTTCTTCCTCACCTGATGTTGGGACACGACTGGATGAAGCCTGTTCGGAACACAACAGGTCACTGCCCCAGTTCTGCAATGGCAAGTTACAAAATCGGATCACATTTATGATATGGAATTCATATATGGTTTCATTGTACAGCAAAGGGCAAAACCAAATTAAGACACAGATCCAAGTTTGGTACCTATATAGCTCAACAGTCCTTTCCTCCTCTTTGTTGAATACTGTCAAAACATTAGTTACTTTTGATGACATTTTCTAACCAAAGCATAAAACCTTTCCAAAGATGAAATATTCAATTGAGAAATACTGCTTATGACAAAATTTCACAAGGAGGATTATTCTTTTCCTCTCTTCTACAGCCTGGAGATATTGTGCATGACCTAGAAAGTGGGGTCTCCAGGTTTTCCATCTCAAAAGTTGTAACAACAAACAAAACAAAAATCAATAACAAAATCCTCTGCAAATCTATAATATTAACTTATTACATTGTATTTTTCCCATGTACCTTGCTAGAAAACTATTATTTTCCTAGAAACTTTCAAAAAGGGCTTGTTTTCACTAAATATAAAATGTGAAGTTTGAAACTTCAAGTTTCTGTAAAGACAGCTATTATCCTCTAAATAATTGAACGTTGCCATGCCAGTGGGATTGGAACCATATGATCGCTAAGGTCCCTTCCAGTCTAAGCCATTCTATAATATATTTGTAGGTGATATCAGGGGTACTATGTTTATTCCACCAGTTGAGGAAATTGAGTGAACCATGCATTGCAGAACATCTTGGTTCACCAGCAGAGACAGCTGATGAATGTTCCACCCACACTTTTTGGTAGTGAGCAACAATACTGTTACTGTTGTGATGGGCAGTGCCTGCAAGAGCATAGAGCTCTATATGCTGATGCAAAAGCAGCCTCTGCTTGGAGCAGGAGGTTGGACTAATATTATCCTGAGGTCTCTTCCAACCCCAATTATTCTGCAATTGCACAGTTCTACCATTGAAACTCCATGGAGCAGTGTTCTTCAGAAAGCATACTTAGTGTTAAAATCATCAAGACAAATTAATGTTTTCTTGTAAAAGAAGATGACTCTGCTATCAGCCATCTAGCTAAAGGCTGGTTGCAGAGGGTAGAAAGGACAGCTGGAGTTATTTTCAGATCAAAGAGAGAACTGTTCCTTTACTCTCTCTTCTGTTTCTTTCCTTTTCCCTATCACTTTAAAAGCTATTGCTGATGAGATTCAGTGGAAGTACAAGATTACCCATTAAAAGTATAACTCTGTCTTTACAGATAAAAATCCTATTTCAGTATTGCAAACTATGCTTGCTGAAGCAAAACCAGCTGTTGCTCTCTGTAATGCTCAAGGCACATGAAGATTTTCATCATTTAGCTGGGGAGGACCCCCAGTATATTGAACTAGACCAGTGCATTAGACTGTCATCTCCAACTACACTTAGTCTGCATGTCTGCAGCCACTTGTCAAGAGCAATTACCTGCCCCATTTCTTCACATACTACACAAAGTTTGTTTCAGCAGTTTCTTTAATCAACCCTGTGATAGTTGCTCAGTCATTGTGGAAAATGAATCTCTTTGAAAATGGATTCCTATCACCTTTGTACCTAACCACATATCCAATATGTAAAGGTGACTGCCCTCTGCAGGTTAAGCTTACCTTACTGCATGGAAGTACAGCAGCTCAAGAAGAGAATATGGAAACCTTCCTCAGATCATTTGGGGGCTCAGGGTTATACATTATCTTCTAGCTACTGTGAGGAACCTGCTATCTGAATTAATGATGCATCCCAGGTACCCTACTGTTGAGCACAGTTTTGGTACAATTGCACCAATTAATTTAATTCTTTTTGTTTGGATTTTAGGAAGAATTTAACATTTGATTACAAATGAAAAAAATGCAATGCAATATAGACTTCTTTTTCTAAAAACTGGTAATAGTTTATCTCATCTATATATTCAGGCTGATGTGTGAACAGTCCCCAGATACAGCTTTGCATACGTCACAGAAAACGCAGCAAAGGATACAACAATTACCTCTATTGGCTCATCAGTGGGCTCCACAGGTAGGTATGTGTAGTTGCTATTCTTGTATGTTGCCAGGAATGGTTTGTCCTAGAGAAAGAGGAATACATAAGAGAAATCAGTTGATAAGCACATGGCACAGACCACAGCAAGTGATATCAGACATCACTAAGAAAGTAAATAGCTAAGGTGAAGAATGGAGATCTGGATTTTGAAACCATGTTCCTTTCTTAAGATTCAGAAGTAAGATTTATGTTCAGCACCTTATGGCAAAAATGACATATACCAGGTCCTGATTAAAAATTAACATTTTCCTCTCCTAATCTTTCATAAATTACTTAGATTTTGTTAGATATTTAATCCTTTTAAAAGATACCCATGTGAAGTCTAGAGAAACCTGGCAGCAGAGGGGAGATGGAAAGACTGATTACTGAAAGGATCACTTGTCTCTCAGAGAGGCTGTATAAATTGCATGGTTATTTTTGTTCCCTTCTAATGCAATGCACATTCAGGAAGACATGCACATTGTATAGGCTAACAAATTCCACTGGGATGTCTCAAGAGCCATTCCAGTAGCTGCACAAGGAGGTAAAGCACTAACATATGTGATTAGAAGACCCACTATTCTTTTATTTGCAGGGTTTTACCCTTCTTTAAGTTGCCTCAATACAAACTAGTTTCCATGGTTTGTTGGGCCCTTACAATCTGTCATACCTGACATTTTGATGGCCATGACTGCTTAAAGCAGATAGAATTTTAAACCTGCAGTGAGCAACTGTGGGAACAATAAATGGAATTTGTGGGTGTCAGAATGTGAAATAATTCACTACTCCTTCAGTAACACAGGCAGTGAAATCCCCTGGAAACAGTTTATTTATTCCTTTGTATCACTGCCACAGAGCTTTCTGTGCAGGGAAAGCTACTGGCACTTCCATCAGTGACTTTCCCAAAGCACTGTGGGCTTACCATTTCTGAAAACAATGGCCATGTATTCTTTGCAAGGGCTACTAAACTTTGCTGTGCCTACTTCTGAATAGGAGTAGATGGAGGGAAAGAAGTAGAAAATCCACATATTTTGGCACTGAAGAAGTTGCTAAGTTAATTTAAGCTGCCTGGAAGGAATACTGGGTAAAATTAAAGAGGATCAATTTAAGTGAATCTGAGGACTTCTGAAACATGCCAACTAATAACTCTCAGATCTTCCTTTTTTGACCGGATGGATGTGATATGGACAAAATCCTCCTCTGTGACTTGAATGGCTGTCTCCAGACCCGAGATAACAACTCAGCTCTCTGATCTGTTCAGTCCTTTGGCCTCCTTGTTGAAACTGCCAAAGAGAGGGAGCCAATTATTGCTGACTGCAGTGGTTATTTCCACGTGCTGATACCTAGCAACTGTACTGCAAGTTCAGCAGCTTGTTTTATAACTGCAGAAGCAGCTTCCAAAGAGTCTGAAGTATCCCTGTTACGGATCAGGCCAGGAAAAGCAGCCTGGCACTAGCTCAAGAGATAACAGATACGGGGGTTGATTCTGATGGGAAAGTTAATGCAACATATTCTGTTATTTGCTGTTTGACCTGCCTCTGTACTTCACAGCAAAACAGAACCTTTGCTACAACTAAACCCACACCAATCAGCATGTTGTCAGTATTCATGGCACAGTAAAAAAGGCTGAGGGACACCAGAGCAGCTATATGAGAGCATCTGCTCACTCGCAGGTAAGCAGAGAACCAAAGTCTCCAGTAAGCTTGTTCCAGACATCCCAAACCCCCACTCTCTGCAGTAGCTACAAGCACACGCAGCCTCCTGATGCTCAGCTTCCACAACATGGGTATATTCACCTGAGTTGGACAGTTGAGGACAATGTCAGCCATGAGATCAAACGAGTCAGCTTTCTGATGTACAGGTTGTAACTAGAAAGGAAGACAACAAAAACCCCATTTTGTAACCATGTTGGCTCATCTTACATTTGTATAACAAGTCTAATTTAACAGAACCTCAATATAGCTTTCAGCTTTATATAAAACTGCCTGTATTTACAGACCTTGATTTACCCAAGGCTGAAATGCATCTGCTTCTCAAAAAGAACATGGCAACTGCATAACAACAGAACAACTCCAGAAAGAAGCTTAAAATGGGAAGTAGAAAGCTACACTGGATCAGTTTAAACTCCTGGAGGATTTTGGCAGGCACATGAAGTACCTTGGGATTTGGCCAGGAGGCAAGGTCATAAACTCTTTTCTCTTACATAAAAGACAAGAGGCTAAGAGTCCTTCAGTTTTTATCACTAAGCTGCATGATGGCATCTCCAACAAAAGGCTGTTCATGCATAGAAGATTGAACCAAATTTAATTAGAGGTACTGCAGGATGATTGCAAGCAATTGTGTCAGCTGTTAAGACATTACCCCAAAGTATATAAAAGTTACCATCCAGGATCCAAGATGCTTCCAACTGCATATTGCACTGCAATGCAACGCTAAAATGGGTTTGCTTAAGCAATCTTTAACAACTCATTTTCATTAAGTTTTACTCACTTCCAAAGGTAGTAAAACTAAACTGAATTAAAGCCACTTTAATTCCCAATGAGACATTCACAACACATGGATTTAAAACAAACTTCTAAGTAATCCATTTTAAATTGACGTATGCAGTTACAATTCTTTATTTGGTAGTTTCCCATAGCAGCCCATAGAAACATCATCCTTACTGAATGCTACCCTGCCTTTCATGACAATGGGTGAAGTAGGCTTGAAGTCCCTCAGCTGTAATCACTGTATGTATGTATGTATTTATGCATGTATGACTGCGATCATGCACATACAGCATCCCTCTCCTGCACATACACTTTCAGAAGCAAGAGATTCTAGGCTGAGAGCAGCACCAAATATGGAGGGTATGTGACTAGTTAAGAAGAAACAAGCACAAGGTCCAGCACTATCCAGGCTTTCATTGCAATGTTTATTACAGAGATTATTTCAATGGTAGTAAGGTCTAGGTAAAGACCACATTATATGCAGAGCCTGTCACCTTACCAGTGCATTCCAGAGAGCCTTGGCAAGCTGAGCATGACCTTTCTGGTTTGGATGGAAGCAGTCAGGTGCAAAGTAGGAGATATCTGGATGCCCATCCTACAGATGAAAACATAAGGACATCTGAGTGCAGAAGAATCCACACTGCTCCAACTTGGGGTTGCTGAGGCCAAGTCAGAGCCAGTAATGAGAGGTTCATGCTACTTTTGCTTGCTGATCCAATACAGAATTGTCTCATGATTACCTGGTGATACACAGTGTACTTCAGCAGGTCCATGAGCTACCAGAAACACTTAACTAGAGATGTTTATGTGCCTCCAAGAACAGATCTAACCAGAAATAGAAACCCCACCATTTTCAAATCTGTGTTTAGCCTCCTCTGAGCAAAGCTTTACTTTAATATAGATACTGGAGCATCTGAAGGAAATGGAGTTTGGACATTTAAGTATCTTGGCTTTTGTGTGAGTACTGAGATGAGGAGCTTAGGTCACAGATGACTGAAACAAGATTTTGTCTGATCAGCGTGGTTCTTCCTCAAAACTTGAGCAGGTTTCAATTCAGTGTGTTTAGGCTAGCCTAGAAGAAGATTGCTACCAAAATTTGCATCTGTATCTTTTGCCATGTTTAGAGGCAGAGTTTTCAGTTCAGGAACATATGAATGTTGTGTGAGATAAGAAGAATAGAAAACAGCGTCCTGAACGTCATTAAAATCTGAACTAAGGCTTGTGAGACTATAAAATGTTCAGAAATATTTTGCTGCTGCTTCTGTTTTCATGTCTGTGTTCCCTATTTCAGTACCAAAACAATGTGGGATAACTTCACAGGAACCAGCTTCACCAAAACAACAAAAACCACAAACCCTGTCTGGTTTTCCTGTGAAGGTTTCCACCAGCATCTAAACTTTTCTACCTTGTCCCTGGCTGTTGCTGGCAGTTTCAGGATCAGTTCAGTTCAATTATTACAGAGCAATCTCATCTCAATATTTTGCCCCATCCACTCTTAGTTCCAGGTGAGATGAAGAAGTGCAGAGACATGTGAAAATCTGCAAGTGGAGTTTCAGTTTCAGAGGTTTGGGTCATTTTCATCCTTTATAGCTTACTGAGACTTACAACTCAAGGAACTGAAATATAACTGCCAGTAACAGGAAAAAGGACTCTACATAAAACTGTTACTTCCACTAGATCATATGTAAACTTCTTTTTCTGTCAGAGACAGAATAATGAGTTATGGGACATGAAGATGAGGTGATGCTGTAGTCTCCAGTGTGCAATGCAGCAGTGCTGCTTTAAAAACTATAACTTTGTACCTCTGGCTTTATTAATCATGTTGTATGCTCAGACAGAAAAGTATTTCTGTACCCTTGAGAACCAACCTCTTCATTCAGGTTTTGCTTCCTTTTCCCAAACAGTAATTCATATTACATATACTGCATAGTATGTAAAACAAAGAACTGCTGAGTATAGGAAGAAATCTGATGAACTATGCCAAAAAGCAACCAGTTTTAATAAGAGAAGCACAGAACAAGATGAAAGTATTCTCTATAAGTTAGATATGCACACTTAGTCCTTTGCATGCAGAAGCCTCTTTAGATTGTACCTGACCAAGAGGAATCTTGGGATTTTGGAGGAAAGGCTGGATGACCACTGTGAAATTGTCATGAGTGTCATATCTGCCAGACTCCAACAGTGTCCGAATTCCAAGCTACAAGAAACAAAAAACCATCACCGATAATCCATCAACATCTCTGCATCATAGCTGTGGGTTTGGTGGGTTTGGTTTGTTTTCTGAAAGCACATGAATTAAAAGGAGGTTTTACTTGTTAACTGAAATAGCCACAGATGTTGGCAAATGTGGCTTGAAAGTGGCTGAGAAGGCTGGAACACAATACTGTTGGGAACAGGGCTTTGGTAACTAAAGTCCCACCTATCCATCTGTACTAGGAAACAGAGTTCTTCTGAAGAACTTTGCTGCTGGCTTTAGACATTTGGTGTTTTGGGTAGCACCAAATTACCTTCTCCTTAGCTCATAGGGCCCATATGGGTAAAATACTGCTATAATGTGTTGCTTGGTGATGAAGAGCTCACCTCAAATGGAAATCAAGTTACTGCACCAACTCTTGATAAACATACCTGGTAATCTCTGGTGGCTTCCTTCACCATTGATAGATTTAGTGAGTTTTCTTCTTCTGCGAGAACACAACTGCACAGATAACTGTGGGAGAGGTTAGAGGGGAAAACAGGAATAGAGAGAATTAGAGTTCTGAGGATGCACAAGTCATCCTTTGCCACCCAACATCCTCGTGACATGGGAGCAATAAGGAAACCTGTACAGTTGTGTTTCTGTGGAAATGGCTTATCATCCTTGCTGTTGTTCACCATTCCAACCCTTAGTCTTATGTTCTACCTCATGTGAATGGTGCTACCCTAAATCAGTTTGATTTCACTCCCAGGTAAATCAAAGTAAAGTACACTGTACTTTGTGATAGCTTGTCCCTTTCATTACACCTCGGCATCCAAAGGTCCTGCAGCTTGACGAAGGCACATGTCAGTCCCTCTGAAACTAGAAAATAGATCTTTGAAATGTACTGCCTGCATTACCTCTGAGCTGGTACCTTTCCAATCAACAATTCCTTTTGCATTGCCAACACAAGAATTTGTCTCTGTCTGGAGGGTCAGCAACGAATGCAAATTACCCATTGCTATAAAGCCTCTACAACAGGAGAAACCTGTGTACTCTGCAAACACTTCACATTCTGTAAAAGGCCTGAAAACCCAAACGCTTGTGAACTTCAACCCCACCTTGAGAACCCTCAGGGAGGTGTATATTGTGTACCACAGGAAACCTTCCAGCTCTGGACATGGACAAAATACATGGATTCTCTGACAACACTAAGGTCAAAGCCAAGAGAAGGCAATGCCATCAGGAGGGTGATGTCTGCACTGCATGGACTGTAGTGCTACCATTGATCATCAGTTCAAATGAGGAGAGAAGCGTGGAATAAGAACATGCTTTCTCACTACGGACAGTAAGCTTAGGTACAAGAGGAAGTCAAACAAGTCTTACTCTGCCATGTAAGTGGGGCACTGAACTTGAGTATCCACAAACAGCTGTCTCAGAGGGTGGAGGTCCATCACTTCAACCAGACTCACTAAAGCTTTCGGAACCTGAAAGGTAAGTTAGACTTTAACTTAGAAGCAACTGATTATGCAGCCCATGCTGCATTTATTTTAGGGAAAAAAAATAAAGAAAAAAGGAACAATTCCTCCCCAAACTCAGCTTTTGATCCCTCTCCAACACCACGGCCCAGTATTACTGTCTGCCTTTTCAGACTGCATCTCACTACTCTCAGATTGACAAGACAAAAGGAAATGCTTTTGTAGGAGTCGATGGAATACGCTTGGTGCCAGAATGGGAAACAACATAACAAAAGCAAACAAGCAGAAGAGTTAGCACTGGTCAGTCATGTGCCAGTACAAGCTAGAATGCAAGGACAATTTCACAGCACTTGCCTGCTCGTGCAGAATATCAAGAGTTTCTTGAATCCTCCTGGTGTAATTCACAGCTGAGTAGTGATCCTGAGAGAAACAGAGAGATTACTGCTAAGTGCAGACACAAGGTATTTGGGTTGGGAGGCTGGAGAATCACATTAATTCACTTTCTTTTCTGGCACACAACACTGTGGTCGTTCGACTGCTCTTGCTTCTTTCTAGAGACCAGGTATTTTAAGCATATCAATTAATCCAAAATGTAGACAGTCTGGGTGAAACTTTAGGTTTAAAATAAACCTTGTTGAGGAGCAGTATATTTAACTCAAATCCACTGGGTCCTTCATGTAAAGATGCAGGAAGGAACCCAACCTGAATGCGTGCTGAACAGCATAAACCAAGCAGCCATAGGTGTGCTCAGAGCCAGCTGATAAGCTCTCATAAAATGAGGTGAAATCATTGCTAATCAAGGTCATAGCTATAAATAAAGCTGTAAAACTTGACGGTAGCAGCAAAGATGCCTAATGAGGCTCCTGAACAAGCAGCAAACTTCTCAAGCACAAGGAGGGTACAGAAGAATTGAAAATGCTCACAAGGATTTAGCATTTTAAAGGCAAGAGAGTAAAAGCTGGCAGAGAACGGTGGCCTCTCCTAGCCACCTGCCCACTCAGCTCCCATGATCTCCTTATGGCAGCCCTAAAGGCTTCTCCGCAATCCAGAGAAGCATCAAATTCAAATGATATTGGACACTGAGCAACTTCCCTAATATGCACCTTACCCGTTCCTAGTACCTTCCTACACTGTGACTTACGGGGTAATGATTGCTGTAGGATTGGAGCAGTGGTAGTTCAAAGCAGTACAGTTGTTTCTTGGATGTCTTAATGATGCTGTGCTAGCAGTAGAACAGTTACCACATCAGAGGAGTGAAGCTTTTCTTCCATTTTTTGCTCATGGTCAAAAGACAGTAGCAAAGACAGTGATTCTTACCTTGGAGTAAGCCAGAGAAAACAAAACCATCCGATGCTGTAACTAGTTTTATATCAGGGCACTGTCAGCAGCAACCCCCATCAAAACATACAGCAACACATATATAACTCATGTTATCTCTGTGAAGGGTCTAAGGATCCATGGATTCCCTCTGAAGTGTTTCTACATTCACATCACAATCCCACTACACTTTCAGTTAACCAGTTTACTACTCACAGGGTCCTTGCAATAGTTGCACAGGTCGTTGCCTCCGATATGTACTGTTATCAGCTTCCAGTCAGCACTGAAGTCAATTCTCTGTGCAATAAGGAAGAAAATAACAAGCCTGAATCTCCTTGACTTTTTGATATGCACATGGTATCACTGTAGGTGAATGTATTGTGTGAAGCAACACCTGTTTCTTTTCATGCTGTAAGATTAAAGGAGTCCCAGGCAACTTACAGGATCAGTTTGCATTAGTCTCAGAAGATTCCTTGCTTGGGCTGGTAAGTCCCTGTGGAGGAAGACAACTTGTGAGTGAAAGAAGCACCTCTATGGAAAGCTCAACATTAACGCTCTTCAGACATCTTAAATCGAATTGTCAGATATCATAAGGGTTGAGTGAGGAGACAGTACAATACTCATGTTGCTGTGATCAAATCACAGATTCGTATCTTTGTGGAAAATCAATATCAAATTGAGCTTGAATCCTGATTTCTCTCAAATTCAATAATTAATCTGGAACCATAAGTTTAGCTGCTTTTACAGTCTTAGCACATAAACCAGCTGAAAAGCCAGACACAGGAACATGTTTGTAAGCAAATGAGGTGGCCTGTTTAGAGCTAGGTGGCCATCAGTCTATTCCTCCTGGACTAAAACAACAAGGGAAACCCAAGTCCCCATATTTAACTGATCTCTTGAGCAACATTTGTGCATAAATCACAGCTCATCCCCCTGCAAAGCTGAAGTGTTTCAGAGTTCACTGTGCACACCTCCCTCATTTCTGTAGCCTGCACTGAGTCAATACTTCATTTTCATCTATGTAAAACATCTCTCTGCACGCTGCCTTTCAGGGTAAGTAAAACCCAAAGAAACTTCCCAGATTGTCCAGGCAGGTTAAAATGACAGACTTGCTCTTTTCCAAGAGCCAAGTGAGCACTCCCTCTCTCTTTTGTTTATACACACACATATACATTAATATCTATCTATATATATATATATATATATACTTCTATGAATTTTGAGTTACTCAGACTGAATGCTTCAACCTTGTTTGACTGCCCTGACATGCTGATCCTCAAATATGCATAGAAAAGAGAATGTGGTTGGAAAGCTTCAGCCTTCCAGGCAGCTTTGTACTATGGTATGAGCTGCATCTCCCTCCAGGCTCTTGTTAGAAACACTTCACTGGCTGTCTGTCATTTCTGGAAGCATTTCAGCCGACATTAATAAGCATGACACTTGTTCTGTATGGCAACCAGAGCTTAGATCTCTGTTGCAATACCATGTTTACTGGGGGAACAGAAGATCTCTCTCACCACCCTTCTCCAACTGAATACTGGTCTAACACTAACATAAGAGTATTTACTGTGCAATGAATCCTGTCATACATCTACTTGTGACACAGACACTGTAGGCATGTAGTAGTTCTGTTCACTGTTACCTTTGTCCAATGTCATAACCTACTTATTTATATCCTAAAGCTGTCACAAATCACAGGTGGTCACAGTTTTCTTCTGTTCTTACTATGGAAACCCCTAAGCTAGGGCATCAGTTTGAATACTGATGCAGAGGAAAACAGCACCTATTGAGCTGCCTGTCTGCAACACCTCCATTTTCTCATGCAGTCACTGAAATGCTGGTGCATCCTGAACCAATGCAGTCAGTAAGATCTAACGTGAACGAAGCAGTGCCAGCAATCACCCATCCCTGAGCTGCACTTTCCACCAAATACAGATCCTGATCAACAGAAACAGTTTGCTAATGGGAAATACAGATATTTACAGTTCTTATCACCTGTTCTCTACTCTCAGTCCTGAATTCTCAACCTCCTTTTTTATCACGTGAAACTGGAGAACTCAGCCAGGCTCTGCTTCAGCAACATGCTTCAGATCTATCCTTAACTCCAGCATGTACGTAAGCACTTTGGCAATGAATGCAGATAGGCTTAGGTCTGATTCAGATCCTGCTGAATGAGACCTGCATTGCTACATTGCCACCAAGTTAACACAAAGCAGCTAGTGATTTCATTTTAAGACACCCTTACAGCTGTTTTCCAAAGGCTGGTAAGGGTTCAGAACTACCTGATTTTAGAGAAGTCCCAGTACTTCTGGAAAGCAGTTTCCAGATTGGTACCCAAAAACAAGAGAGGCCACAGAACAGTTCTAAAGTACCAACTTTAGCTCTTTTTGTGGGCTTTTTTTGCCCTTTGAATCAGAGAAAAACGAATAGTTTTGGCTGATGAAGAATAAATGCTGGACTGCATCATCATTCCAGGACCAAATACCTAAAGCAGGAGAAACAGTTCCCTATGTTTTAATACATTTCAGTGTTCAACTAGGATGCATCTTCTCAGGTGCATCAAGAGCCAAAACAGAACAAAACAGACAAGCAGATGTGACAACACAAAACCCCAAAAGAAGCATCTCAGAGTTCAGGGATACTAGTGAGGTAGCTTACAGGGCTTTACTTTGCACACCTTTCTACAGAGAGTCACAAGACAGAGAAACAACAGAAGACTAGCAGGAATCTGGGACTATTTTTGTCTGCATCTCCTTGCTGGATGTTTACAAAGCATGGCTGCAGAACACAGATAGCTCCACTTCATCATGTTTGTCAAGTCCAGTTGCTTGTATGGGAAGACAGAAGACTAATTGGTATAGATGAAGTACACAATTTTTCATTAGACTAATGTGCATCAACTCATTTCATTCAGCTAACGTTAACATCTTGGTTGCTACTGATACAAGCTGCTTGAAGCTTTATGGGTGACTTAAGAGGCTGTATACCCCGTTTCAAATCTTCCTACCACTCAAAAAAGCCTGTTTAGGGTTTAACTGACACAAAATACAAACCAGGCACCTATCTTATTCTTCCCTATAACAAGCAAAAGCTGAAACTAATCTGGATAAATGCTGCATTTAGAAGTATGGAAATAAATCCTCCTTGATGGCTGAATCAGAGCCATAACCCTTGCACGTTTCGCTGACAGGCAGATACACTGAGTCATCACTAGGAAATAAAATGCCTTCTTCTCTCAGGTATGGGCAGCTGTAGGATGTATCAGGGCACCTAGCAGACTGTGTCTCTCGGTAAATAAAAGCATTTACTGAGATTGCTGGTATGAGTCAGGATTACTCAAGGCCTGCAGGAGAGCAATAAAAATATCCAATAAAACCTTACAATCTTTGCTTAGATACAACAAACTCAACCACTTCACTTAGCTTCTGAGCTTCACTTCCAAGATCTCTTTGGGAAGTAAGAGGGATTTTTTCCCTTAAACAACCAAAATAATATCTGGGTAATAGCAAGTAACAATGTCAAATCCAGGCATGGTCTGCCAGAACCTGTGCCCAAACTATGACTGAATTCCATCTATTTTGTTAATTAAGCATCACTGACTCCTTCAGTAAGAAGCCAGGGATTTCTAGGATAAGAAGTATAGCAAAGCTCAACTCATGCAGCCTCCCAGGTGTGACTATAAGCAAAAAGCCAAATTCGGATGACCGCAAGACATGACAATCCCTATTACATTGGCAGAACTGGTTGCAACTGCACCAGGTCTGCAATGCACCAAACCCCATATATGACCATCACTAACTCTTCAGATTCAAGACTGTGGCTGCTCTTTTTACTCTCTTGTGTCTACCCCTGCTTGTTTATTCAGAAACCTGAGGCTAGAATGATGAAAGATTTCATCTACTTTTTCTCCTATCATCTCTTTAACATTTCACTACATGCTCAGTTTCTGAAAGCATCCATAATCTCAGAGATTTATTGACAGATAAATAGATAAATCAATAGGTGTTCAAGAGGAAGAGCAGAAACCACCACCGCCAGTTTCTTGATTGTGAATTTCATAACCAGGACTGTTATCTTCATTTGAATGTTCAGCTATGAAATAAGCCCATACATTTAGCAGGTTTTTGAGTGAATTTAAACCCTAACTAGACTGGTTTTGCTTGCTCTTCAGAGCAAGTTGTGACAGCACATGAGACAGTTGAAAGTCAATTAGATGAAGCATCCATCACCTGCATATGTTAAACAAGAAGCTACGTACTCGGCCTGTGCTCCAGGAACTGCCTGGTTAAGGAATGAGTTCGACTCATTCGCACTCCCTGTGCCAGTCGAATAGCCCACAATGGTAACATTGAACTCTCGAAAGATGTCTGAAAAGGAAAGATAGCAACAAAGGGAAAGTTATGACACCTTCTGCCTGCCCCATGGACTCACACACACCAGCATTGCTATCGTTCTGCTCTCTGACAGCACTGCTCAGCTCCTGCAGCCTCCAGTCCTCTAGATGCATCCACCAAGCAGTGGCAAGAGGGATCACCAGCTGGCAGTGATGCAGACAACCCTGAGCTTGCTGTGCCCTGCGCTGTCACCAGTGGATATGATGAGCAGATTTGGGAACTGCTGTGTGTGGTAATAGCTTGTGTTGTGCTGGTTAAAGCCTAAAATAAAACCCTCCATCATATGATGGGGGCTTTGTGAAGCAAATCTGAAGGGGGTTTCAGCCCAGCAGGAGCTCATTTTCAGCCAGGGGATCTGGGTCTGCTTTATGGCTGTGCAAAATCTCTTACTACTGACAAATATGAAGATGAAAGCCTCAGATGTATGTCTCTGATGAAATACCATCTTGTTCTCCATTACCTCCACAGTAGCTTACAAAAGGAAGTCAATAGAGTAATTCACAGCTGAGAGTGAAAATGGTTGCATTGTAAACTATAATCTCAAAGGCTGAATTTAACCACACTTCAAATAAAGGCTCTGTCAAATGTAATAGCATCCAGTGAATCCATTAATTGCTTATTCTGATTATATTCTTGTTACATTCTGCTTATAATAATGGGCAACACACAGAAGGACACTTTACTGTCCCTCGCCAAATAGAAGTTTATTATTAAAGCTGATCCAAACTGACTCTCGAGTGGCCTTACATTAACAATAGACTGAGCTACAAGAAGTTGCATGTTTCAGTGAAGAGAAAGCTAAAACTATTCCCTTCAGGTTACATGTATGAGTAGTCAGCTATATTTACCAAAGAGGTCTACTCTGCAAACATCTCATTTTGGGAAAAGCTGCGGTGGGTTATTTATTAAATGCAAATGTTAATTGCATCACAAGTACAGACATAGCAAGCTCTTACAGAGGTTCAAATAGAGCTCACCAAGCAGTCGAGAAGGGAGGGGGAAAAGAAAGTAAGGGAATTTCTAGATGCTTCTCAGCTTCACTGCTGAAGCCAGCTTTTTATTCATTAGTCCTATGATATTGTTCCTTTGAAAGGTAGTTCTTGTTAATCACTCTAATACAGCTTTGAGATACTCTGTAAACACATCATAAATTAGCCCTCTCCCTCTCTCCAGTCTTGCCAATTAGATTTAGCAAAGCATTTACTTACTAGGTAGAGTTGTCATGTTCTCTAATGATGCATCTCCTCCAATACTAAAACAGGAAAGAGAAATACTAATCACTCATCTCTCAGCTGGACAGAGACAATAAGCAAAGTGAAAACCTACTACACATCAGGAGAAAAAGGAAAGGGTGATTAATTTGGTAACTATCAATCTAATAGATTACATGGAAAGGACAGAAGTAGAAGTGCTATGGGGAAAATGGCTGAGGTTTCTGTGGTAAAGATGCTTGCCAGAAGGATTTAATGGTCTTGCAGATGTACAGGGCTGTAGTCAATCATGAAATGGCAGAAAATGCCTGAGACAGCTACATACTCGAATGGATGAGTCCCAAAGTACTGCAGATTAGAAGGTCAGCTTTCAGACCAGTTCTAGCCTTGTGAAGCCACTCAAGGCAGTACCAAACAGGAGCGCATGGTAGACAAGAGAGCTGCAACAGCAGCTCCTCATTCTTAGTTCCTGCATCCTGCACATTGATGGTCTCTCAAGCTTTCCAAATTGATGGGGCACACTGAGACCATGCTCTGGCTTATGGAAAGGTGTTAGGATATCACAGAGCTGCTGAAGTCAATGTCAACTGAGCTACATCATCACACCAAACACATTTAGTCTTTTACAAGTGTGTGCTGCATGCGGTAAAAGTTCTCCAGTTAAAAAACCTTTTTCCATGGTGCTACAGAAAGCTTTGAAATAGCAAATATTGAGAAGTCCCCAAAGTAGCAAGTTATGGCTTGTTTGTACCAGTGATTTTTCTCCAGCTTTGTAGATTTACAGCTTGCCATCCCACCATAAAAATACAAACAGTCATGAGCAGCCAAAGATGAAAGCATGAGAGAAGTCACAAGGTTAGCTTGGAATCCATTGCTTAAAACATTTGCTGGGAAGGCACCTTTATGGCAAACCCTGGATCTTGGTATGTTAGCCCAAAAAACAACTTACTTCTATTTAACTCTCAAATTTCTGACAGCTGAAAGACCCTAAATGTGTAGAAAGGAATAATCTTTATAGGACAGAATACATCTCTCCTCATCACTTTGAATGAAGACTTACCTCCAAGACAGTCCCCGATATTCAGTGCTCAAATCCAGGAGGTTATCTGACGCAATTCCTGTACCAGCCTACACATTAGTTTTCATTAACCAAATGAAATTAAAGCACAGTTATTAATGCTACAGTCATACATTATCATTTCACTTACTTTTGAATGCATCCCTTCAAAAGCTTTAGAAAGCATCTGGTTTTCTAAACCCTTCCTTCTGAAGGATGCATCAATACCTTTTGTAACTATTTACAAGCAACTTATTGTAGGTGACACAAAATACATGATGGAGCTGGGGAACAAAGGGTTTTTTCTCATGGGTCTAGAATAGCTGAATAACTCATTTACAGTTGCATTAGTCAATAATGATAAAAACATCTCAAACATACCTATAAACTTTCTGGCTAACAATAAGAAACACTGTATGAACTCAACAGAGAAAACAAACATATCTCAGAAGGAAGCACTGTGATATCTTTACACCAATTTGAAAAGCATTTTGCTAAATAGAGTCTTGTAGCAGTACTATATAGCAAGGAGGAAAGCACTCTACATTTATGCTAAAGGAAGAGGCAAGCTAGCAACTACATCCCTCTTAAAATACCACCAAGAATTCAGAAGCAGAGTACCTGACAGCTGTGATATGATAGTTTCATACTAAATTTGAGTATGGGGCAGTACAGCACAAGACCAGATAGACTGTTTGCTACTACCTCAGATTAAACAGCAATCCTACATTTGCTTCCATATATTAACTTGCTTGGATTAATGGAAGACTGGTGTTCACAATGACTATGCACAGATCAAGTGCAGCTCTGATACAGCAATGAAACACTGCACTTTCTATGGAAGCTCTATTCTCAGTTCCTACAGAGTATACTTAGAAGCAGAAACACCTGCAGGATCCTGGATGTTATAACGTGGCAACTACAGCTATATACAGAATATTTGTCAATATTGCAAGATTGCATTGAAAAGCTTCTATTTATTTCAGCAGCCTCCAGCGTGTAGGAGTTTTAGCAACATGCCTGCCAGAGAGTTGTAAAGGCTTCATGGTTTGTACACACAATATCGTTGTTGTTAAGGCTCAGATTCAGAGAAACCTGTGTTCCAATTATGTCTTTCTGCCCTGTGTTTTCTTTGAGCTGACTGTAGAGATTCAGTCTTTGACCGGTATGAAAACAGCAGGCAGAAGGACATAATTGGAATATACAATGTCTGGATCTTGAGACATTTTTCTTCTAGATTGCCTAAGATAATCATTGCCATCAAGAGCTACATCTTGATAAAGAAATTAGCTGTGAGTTAAATCAGGCACACACACACACAAAAAGACTGAATATCTTCTTAAACTGATAAAGTTAGAAGGCTCTTATCCTTGTGCATCCTTATCTCATTGAATAAAATGCTACTATCCAACATCCCTTAGTCACTCTGTTCCTGAAAGGACTGAGGGAAAGGAACAGGTTCACCAGCCTGGTTCTATTCAGGAAGACACAGTAACCTAAGGCTGGTGCTGTGTCCCGTAAGTTTCAACAGCATCTGATCTCTTCTGTCTGCAGTTCAGATATTTAGGCACCTCTTTAAAGGGTTTGCCTGTGTTTTGCCTGAGTTCAAAAGCATGTGAATATGTGCGTGGGGGGAACAGAGTGCTGGAGAACTGACACCTTCTTTCTTGTTCTAGCTGCTAGATCTATTATCATCCACAAATGAATGGATCTTTGCTTCTAGGTACAACAGCTATTTCCTCTCCACCAGAGCAGGCACATGTCTGTAATTTCACCAAGAGAACAGTAAAAACACTATCTTCTTACCGTCAAAGAATCCCCAAGGGCTGCTATAATTTTCACATCAGCTGGCTTTAGGGAATGCACTGCAAAGTAAAGAGAGAGACAGTTGAACCTGGATAGCAAATAGCTATTCTTTTTTACCACTGTGTGTGTGAAACATGCCATTGTGCACTCTGATGCTCAGACATGGTTTTGCAATACACAGGTGATAAAACAGGAGCTCTCTCCAGCTCATCTTATGTGGTTGTAGCAGTAGCATATGCGTATTATCCAGCATATCAGTGGTTAACATTGCTAGTGAAAAGACAGGAGCAAAGGAGCAAACAGTAAGTTGCAAACAATACCCAGCACCAAGCTGAAAGTAAAACAGCACAGTTTAGATAAAGCAGGAACAGGAAAGCTCTAAAAATGTGGAGAAGAAGAAAACATGAAGTTATTTGAAAAACTGAATATTGCCATGTCTTAGCCTAACATGAATGAAGCAGGATTTCCAGTTTCCTTCCCCAAGATTTAGGTGGTATCACTTACAGGCTATGCCAGCACCCAGATTTGGATTTTAGCATGAGATATGTTGAAGTTCTTTGCTGGCAGTGAGTTAAGTGAAGCTACTTAGTCAGAATGCTACCTTGCATGACAGTATGGCGCTGTATCTATTAAACAGCTGCTGAGAAACATGACATCCTTTCTGAGCAGTGCTTTTCACAGTCCAGCACTCAGCAGAAATAGAAACTCATCTTGAAGGACAGTTGAAGGTTATTCAGCCTCTTAACATAAAACAGGCAAGACTACCTGAAGTTGCAGGAGGGGAAGATGGAGACCTGTCCTCACATAGCAGCTGGCTTCCATACTTCTAAAGAGAAGAAGAAAGCTGAATAGCATTTGACTAGCAAATACAGTCAGTAGTAACTAGGATCTTCCTAGTAGAGGCCAGGTGGATAAACCAGAACCTCTTTAGCATGTAATTAACCAGACAAGTCTTGGTTGCTCATTCAATAGTCATATTTGGTATTGCTCAGACTAGGGTATCATCCTGCACTGATAACCTCGTTGTCTGAGCATGTGTTCTTATAGGTGTTTCTGGATGTATTTTGGTTAATTCTGGGAGTGCTTTTCTGTGCCATGCAGTCAGCCTCCCAAGCCCCTTTGAACAAAGGCTGCTTTCACCTGCAGTGCAGATCATGACTCAGCTGGTTACCATACAGAAACAGATGCAGCAGAGTGGGATTATGATGACACAGTTGACACTTACTGGAGTCTGGTTAGGGTATGTGTAATTACTATTCTTATATGTCCTCAGGAATGGCTCAGCCTACAAAACAAGACAATCTCAGTCAATGCAAAACACTGGAAGAATATATGTAGATTTCCATTCCCCGGCTTTCAGTTCTCAGATGTCTGTATATGATTAGCATCTTGATGCAAACGAAAACCCAAACAAGCAAACAACCACCCCCCCAAAAAGGCATTTTTTAACTGCCTACAATAACAATGTAAATATCTTTACACAGCCAGAACTTACAGAATATGCTCAGGACCCTGCTGTGTGTGATTAACAAGAAGCTTGTGGTCTTACTGCAAGGTAGTCCCAGTGACCTCTGCAAAGCTATGCTGGCTGGTGCATCATTCCTCTGTTACTCTACTGAAGCTCTGTTATTCAGTGTGGATATTTGATGACTAGGCAGCCAAACACCCTTCCCTGGTAAAGGCTCATGCAGACCCCCAGCCACCTATAGCACCTCTACATAAACACAGACACCTTTTGAACTTACCTTGGTTGGACACTTGAGAACAATCTCATGGTCCAATTGCTGATTATCTATCTTCTCCCCTAAGGGTTCCATCTGTGGAGAAATGGGGGTGCACAGAAGCAAAGTGGATAAGTATCAGAGAGCAGTAAATAATGCTGTGCTACCAGCCACTGGAAACCACCTCTGCAGCACAGCAAGACAAATGCAGTGTACTGCACCCATGATAATGGCTGCCTTCATGCAGTGCTTCTTAGCATGCTGAAGAGGCTAATACACATGCACCCTGAATGTGGTCTGGTAATGAACATGCCAGGCAGGCATCATCACCCTGAAAGAAGCCTCAACACCCCCAGCCTTAACATACTCTGAGATTTACTAGCTGGATATGTCTGGTTTAACAGTTCAGGTGAGCTTTTTCCACATGATCACTCTATGAACACAATCAAGGGTTTGGAAGAGATAGGGCTAGCTACCTACTAGCTCACTGATGGGCTTTTTTTGCTGTCAAGGGCAGGATGGAACAGAAAAGGGATGACCAATACATCCTTTAGAAGTCTTACCATGTTGTTCCACAAAGCACGTGCAGTCTGGGAATGAGTCTTCTGGCTGAAGTGGAAACAGTCTGGGGCAAAGTATGAACTGTCCGGCAACCCCTCCTACAGAACAGGATGAGTGCAGTTACAGAGGCAGTAAACATGCAACAGGCTGTGCATTATCCCCTCTCTCTTCCAGAGAAATATTGCAGCTAACTTCAAACTGAAGCAGCTGTAAAGACCTCTGAAGCCAAGAGAATTAAACTGGTCCAGAGAACACTAGTAATTCAGAACTGAGAAGCCTTTGAAATCCTCAAATATAGGATTTCCAAAGTAATAAGGAATACAGACCACTATGAGTGTATGTATGGAATACCTGGGCGCAAATATTGATTGTATTCTTTATTTCTCCTGAGATTCATTCAGTATAGTCTTGTCAAGCACATACTAAAAGTCATACACCAAAACACTGGAAGGGATTTGTGATGTATAGGGAAGATAGAGGAAGTGCTCCCTGCTGAAGATTTTGAGCTAAATATCTACTGCATGGTTATCTGATTGCTGTGGCATGGACTCAGTGTCCCAGATCATGACTTCAAGGTCAGTATTCCTGTTGCCCATTATCTACTCATTATTCCATAAGCATTTTCTGCAATTTTAGATGTTAACTCAATTGAATCTTGGGTTAAGATCATATAAATATATATATAAACTGCATATAAATAATTATTAGGCTAGAAAACTGCTGGTCACACTTAAAGCCAAGACAATTTTAAGAAGCCAGTGGGATCACACCAGGATTTAAGGCAGGGGCAGGTGTTTTGGTTGTTTTACCTGTGTTTTTGGCATCTCAATATTCACTGAAAACGGCTGCATGACCACTGTGAAATCCTCTGTAGTGTCATACCTTCCACTCTCCACCAACTGGCGAGTTCTCTCCTAAAGAGTCAAAGAAAAGTTGTCACTGTTCCTTCTTTTACATTCAGCTCATTGACTCCCTTCATCCATTTACAACTCAGCCAGGGCTTTCCCTTCTGTAACACAGAAACCCAGACATGGCTGTGGTTTCCAGCTCACGCCAGGCAGCCAACACAGCCGTCTTTGAGACACGCATCCCTTTGCAGAGGCAGCCTGGGGATGGGTGCCTGACTGACACCACCAATTAGGTTTTCTGTCACAAAGTTGTTCTTCCAGAGCCACCAAAGTGTCTTTGATTTGGCTGACGTCCCATGCCCGAAGTTTGCTCCTGAGTTATCGTGTTCTTTGACTTAATCTGATCTTCAAGATAAGTGATCAAAAACCTGTGGGCTCTCTGAGTACTCTACTTTCTTTGGCTCTTTAACAGTCTTTCTTCTTGTCTGTTTTCCTGCTTCACTGAAACAGTTGTAAAGATCCTGAGCCTACTCCCATCTCCCTCTCATCCTTCTTTTGTTTTAATCACAACTACAAGCATGTCAGTAAAATGAGGAAACCATCGTGGTGAGGCACTGGAATGGGTTGCCCAGGGAGGTTGTGAATGCTCCATCCCTGGCAGTGTTCAAGGCCAGGTTGGATGAAGCCTTGGGTGCCATGGTTTAGTGTGAGGTGTCCCTGCCCATGGCTGAGGGTTGGAACTGGATGATCTTAAGGTCCTTTCCAACCCTAACTATTCTATGATTCTATGATTCTGTCTCTTAAGTATCAGCTTCTCTGTGGTTGTTTGATCAACAGGAGGGTGACATTAAACCTGTAACAAATGACACGTCTTACCTGATACCTTCTGTTAAAGTAGATCAACTTCTTGAACTCATCGGAGTTGTCCTTCGGGTTCAAAACACAAGGGCATAAGATCCTGTGGGATGAGAGCATGGTGCTGAGGTCTGCTCCTCATTTTATCTCCATTTTTGAGACGACAAGCTGTAGGGTTAAAAGCTTCTTGGAGAGGAATTTATCTCAAAGGCTGCCCAATGGGAGCATTAGCTCTCAGCTCTGAGTTTCTCCATAGCACTGGTTCTTGACCAGAAACACATTTATTAAACATAAATTCATGAGGATAAAGTAAGGAAAAAGCTCCATGCAAGCAAAAAACACACTGGATGCCCATGGCAATGTTTTGGCAGCAGGAGTGAACCTCTGTACAGAGAGGCCAGGGCTGCCTGCACTGGATGTAGCCAGTTCTAGACAGCTTCAGTGAACCAAACACAAGGCACAGCTGAGCCTGTCAGCCAAGGTGGTGGTGCCTCTGCCAAACCCTGTGTGAGAGAGGGCAGAAAACACTAGAGAGGAAGAAGAGGAGAGAGCAACAGCGGAATAAGGAGGAGGTGCTCCCTGGCAGAACAGGCACCCCCCTGGAAGGACTGCAGCCTGTGGATGAGCCCACACCACAGCAGGCACATACACCAGAGCACAGGACACATGAGAAGGAAGAAGCAGCAAAGAGAAATCTCTGTGTTCAGACCCTGTTCCACCCATGCCTCACTGAAGAGACTGAGGGTAGCATGCAGCAGTAATAAGGAGGGAGGGACAAGTGCCTGGAGTGAACTTGAACCTGGAATGAAGGAGGATATGTGCTTCAACTGTTTGTCTGTTTCCCAATACCAGAATCAGTAATACTTATGCTAATGGACAATAAATTCAGCTACGTTCCCCAAATCAAGTCTGTTCTGCCTGCGATGGTAATTGGTAAGTGATTTCCCTGTCTGTATTTTGACGAGCTTTCTTATTTGCATTCCTGCCAGGCGCCACAGAAGCAACCCACCACAACACCCGCTCATAAGTACTCTTGTGCAATGTGGTTCTCTTCAGCAAGCATCCCTCAAGACAGAGCTCCCACAAACTCATTCTTAATCCACTGAGAGGGTCACAAGTTAGAGGATGTTTCACATGAAGGATGGCAGAACACCAAAAGAGATGCCAAGACTGATGCTGGAGTCTCCATCCTTCAAAAGCCATGCCAACCAGGGCCATCCTTTCTGTGAGCTCACGTTGCCCACGTTTATCCTTCTCTGAAACCTTGATCCTTCAAGCACATGAATTTCTCCCTGAAGATTCCTCGTCCTGGACATGCCTCATTATTACTCCATAAATCCAAATAAGAAAAAGGACTGCTTTTAAAAATCTTGTCATATGATCAGAGTAAAGCATCCCTGAGACAACTCTTTAAGATAAATACTTCCTACAGAGATGCAGTTGATACATATAAAGTATACAAATACCTTTATCACCTCCAAATTTGTCTTAATGGAGAGCAAGTAATAAACCAATGTTTTATTTCTATGGCACTTCTACATGAAAGGCAACACAAACCTAGACTGTGCTTTCAGATGTGTTTCGGTAACATAAGCAATGGAAAAATCAGCGGGGATGTAATCTCTTTGTAGGTGATTTGCTGCTCTCAGCAAAAAGAGAGACAAGCTTTCAGGACCAAAAGCTTTCTTCAGGTCCTTCAACTCAGTAACATGGCATTCATTGTCTTAGGATCTGCTTAGTACCCTGTAAGCTTAGCTTACTGCCATAGAAGCGAATGTTAAATTCAATGCAGCACCTGAAATGAAGGGAAAAGGTTAAAGGTATCTTGAGATAATCTAATCTTAAAGGGCCCATTATCACTGTTTAATGATTTGGGTCTTGAGACACTTGTGTGCTCTAGCCAGTAACCTTTGTTAAAAAGAAAACCTACAACTGATAATCAGAAGCACCAGCACTCTAAGTTTAAAAGCTAATTCTCCACTGAGAGCCACCAGAGAGCCCTTAAATCAGAGTAAGAGGGTTGCATCCATGTTCCTCCTGTAAAACCTCCTTCGGTGGCTGCCTGCACTCGCAGAACAAGGTTATTCTGCCTGTCTGTCTGTCCAGAAGAGCAGAGACCTGCCCCTCAATGGCAGATTTGCTCTGACCTGGGAGGATTGTTGAGCCACAAGGCAACACATAATGTGATTAAGCATCCCAGACATCTACTTGAGAGACTAATTAACCATAAAACTAATAATCAGCAATGAGATTACAGAGATCAGAAACTACAGAAGCAAGAGGGAGAGTTTTAAGACTGCAGAAAGGTAAATCTGTAAATAAAGAGATCAATGGTGAAAACCCTGAGTCTTAGTCTCTTCTGTCTTTACCCAAAAAGAACACAGCTGAGCTCTTTCTGCTCCGGCTTGGACGCCCTTGTGATGAATCATTGAAATAGCACCTCCACAGAGAAGTGGTAACAGCAGGGCTCATCAGATACAGAGACAGTGACAGACAGGTATTTCTCAATGCTGTGTTGAAATCAGTGTGTGGGTACATGTGCATACACAGAGGAAGGGTTTTAGTGATCTGAAATACTAGAACCTTTTCCCTTTAAGGACAAAAAGCTGCCCAAGAAGACCTCGCAGCCTTCTGTGAGCAACAGTGAGAGCTGTAACACAGATCATCCTCAAACCTCATGAGCAGCTTCGGGCATGTATTGTTTGATGCGTGCAGTTCCCGGAGCCTTGCTATGTAAAGAATTGTCACCAGGTTCACAAACGCCCTTGGAACCTGCCAAGAGAACAGGCAAACCTATAGTCATCACCCAGGGCACGGAGTGCTATCTTGGCTCTTATACAGCCACAGCAGACCTCAGGTAGCAGCCTGCTGATTCATGCAGCTTGCATTATTTATAACAGAGGTGTTCAAAGTAGTTCCTCAATAATTAATCCCCCACATGTACAATACTAAATTACAGCCCCTGTCTGCACTGCCCAGTTCTATTTTAGATGCTGATGAATGGTCACTTCAAAATGATGACTTTAGAAAGGTCTCAGATTGGCTCAGACACTCAAGTACTCTCATCATCCTCACCCTCATCTGGTATATCAGAATCTCTCTCTTAATGACCACAAAAATATACTTATTTGCAGCATAATGAATGAGCAAAGCATCTCCTAGCCACTGAATACCACAGGTTTGTTCAAATTCGCTGCAATTTACATTATTTTTCTGCAGCACATCAGCTAGAACTGAGCACATCCTTATGCCTTTGGTAAAATACTTCTGCCTCTCACAAAGATTCTCCAGCAAGCAAGCACCTCTGCATACGGCAGTGCTCTGCGGATGAAAGCAAGGAGCTCAATTCTCAATCAATAACCAGCGACTGCTTTACAAACAGAACACGATCCCCATTCCCATATAGTAGAAAAGTCTGTTTTACCTCTCTGTGAAGTATGTCCAAAGATACTTGTAGATTGTAGGTGTAGTTTTCAGGAGAATAGTGTACCTGTTGAAGCAAGAGGGTTGATTTTTCTTACTGCTTTATTCAAGCAGCAGAACACTGACTAGAGTCCCTCACAGCAGCATTCATGTTTCTGACTCTGAGGTTAAGAGCAACAGAGTCTTAGGCAAACCTGCCCTGCCTCTGCTTTTCTTCCTTTCCATCACAGCTGTCTCACAAGAAAAAACCTAGTGCCCACTGCATGTGGAACAAATTGAGGGGGCATTATCAGACATCACAATATCCTCCATCCCCAGGCTTGCTTGGTTTAGTCTTAAACGCATGGGTATCAACAGGGACCAGCTTTGGGAGAGATCAGTTTGTGTAAAAGTAAGTTTGTTTCTACTGTATGCAGTAGTACCAACATGCCTCTCATATGTCTGCCATAAACAATAACTGGCAAAGCTTAGGAGTTTATCTGGAAATTAAATCACTTTATATATACTTGCCTCTCAGCAGCAAAATTTCCCTGTTCCATTTGAGTGGCTTAAACCCTCTAATTTAATTGTCTCATGTAATCCAACTTTTGTTTCTTCACTTACAGAACTATGCAACAATCAAATAAGCTTCCCTATGAGAAACGCCTGCCTTATTTTAAGCCTTAATTCTCTTTGATTTAATTTCAAGCAGAAGTACATTGAGAGCCCCACTGGCCTACTCTACAAAACTAGACAGCTCAGTTCCCTTATTCATTTCCTAAATCACAGCTCACCAAACACATTGTGGCTGGCACTGTTTGTAGCTGTACAACATAAGGGGAAGTATCACTTTGATCTTTGGATGCAGATGTGTTACCTCCTTGCCACCCACATGCTTGTGCAACTGCCATGTTGTGTCTGGGTCAGGAACACTCCTCACCAAGTGAAGAGTCTGCCACAGCTTTTCACCCCCTCTATACTCACATATAACAGAGGCTACATACAGTATGTATGTATATGTATTATACACCTATACAATATATGCTATTTTATATATAATTACATCAGTATGAGCTGTGGGTAGAACCATTCCCATAGCACTGAAACTGGTAAGAGAACACCAAGTAAGACTTCGGAGTGTGACTGCGCACAGGGCAAAGAGGAGCAAAAACCCTTGACCTTTTATCTACAGGTGGCAAAGTAACTAGATAACAGAAAGCTATCTTGGTTAATAGCAGAACAAAGTAGGGACAATTATGTAATTTATTCTAAAGCTATCACTACAATTATCATCACACCAGGTTGAACAACCTGAAGGTCTCAGTACAGTTACATTCCAGAGCTGTGCAAATAAGACCTACCTTACTTTGGTCTCACCCACTGAGTTCTGACTTCTCACTCAATGGAATGCATAGAGACCCTTTGCCCAGGCTGGCCCACTTCACACTGTAGGCAGCAGGAGACTTACTGGGTTCCTGCAGAATACGCACAGGTCATTTCCTCCTATGAAAAGTGTTATGAGCTTCCAGTCAGTCTGAAAATTTATTCTCTGTACACAGAAGGAGATGGAATGAAAGTTATTAATAAACAATAAAAAAAGAACAAAGGGGAGAGCAGCAGGCAACATAAATAAACACAAATTTGACATTTCTCAGGGTACCGGCTGTAGTTCTCTCTACATCCACACCAAAATGAATTTGTAGTTATGACTGAAGACGTAGAAACTGCTACAATCTTAACCAAGTTTACAATATCCATAGCACCATGCAAAATGGTTTGCTTCCAAAAACTATTGCTCAAAATCCATCTGGATGCTTTTCTTAATAATATCCTGTGTATACATTGAGTGACTGTTCCTGCAGCTCTAAGAATATATCTTCATTGCAAAAATGATGGTATATCTTTTACTGTGTTATAAATAATGCAACTATCTTGCTGGAAAACCCTGGAGGGCAATATGTTTCAGTCTTGCTGTGAGACAAACTGCAAAGAATAGAGGGGCAATATTAACTCTATCCAAGAATACCAGCAAAAAATAGCACATTTTCCTCTGGAAGGATTTTGCAGAGGGATAACTAATGCAGGGTAATTGCATTATAGTAAACACACACCTTAGCTTTGAGGAAAGGTTCAGATATGCTCAGTACAATGTAGTAGACGTTGTACTCGGTATCTTAACACTTCAATTTCCATGCAAAACACCACTAAGAAAAGCAGCAATAGTACATCAGCCTCAAGTGGTTTAAAAACATATATCTTCAGAGACAGAAGGCAACATATTCCAACTAGTAAACACACTGATCAGTAGGCTGGTCTCAAAATGTACTTATCTAAATCAAGAGAGAGGAAAATTTCTTTTCCTCACGCACTAACCAGGTCTTTTAAAAAGAGGAAAAGAAAGGAGCTCTTAAACCAAAGATCTTTACTGGTCTTTAATATGAACAGGCTTTCTAGTCAGAAAGAAGTTCATTAGTTAAGTAAAAGGTATTTGCATTCATTTCTGTTGTGTGGTGTTTCCAAGGCAATAGATGCAACACAATATAAGTATAGTAATACTTATGAGACTTGAATGGTTTGAATTAAAACTCTCCAACTGCTTCATTGTTAATTACTAATCCTTTTAATCTCATTTAAGACAGAGCTATCAGAGTGAAATCTTGTTTATAAGAAAGTGAACCAAAAAGGAAGGTACTGCAAATATTTTTTGCCAGTATGAATATTTACCAGAGTACTTATACCAGACACACACACAGAGTTATCTTGAAGACCTTTAGGCTGCTTTCGAAACGCACAAAGACAAATAAGGTACCAGGTCACTGATTGCTTAGCACATTTGTCAAATTACAAATAGTGAACATTCAAAACACCAGCTGAGGTGAAAAACACGGAAGTGATCCTCGACCTAATGCGTGTTTTACAGAACTTAAATCGAATCATTCCTAACAACAAATGTGTAGGTCAAAAATCAGCCGATGACTCAAGAAGGGACTATGTTGTTTTTATGAAAACAAGTCTTTTCCTCATTTCACATGTTCACTGCCCATGACTTGCCACTTGAAAAGCTTTCCCTCAACACCATATATCATTATTGCTGGAAAACCCATGCGCTTACAAGATAATTAATAGTACTAGAGGCAAATCCTAGCAGAAGTGAAGCTGTGTCACCTTACACAGTGACATAGGTTGGGAGGAGAAACGACAGCAGGGAGTTTACAAGCCACTTGTCATAAAAGTGATAAGAAGATTACAATTATCTGGGTTTGATAGTAGCTATCACATGGTGTCATTTAAGACAAAGCTATGGATTATTCTGTGCTGACTCACCCTGAACTGGGGAATATTACACTGTACACTGCTGTAGCTTTCATGCTTGGCATCCACTGTTGGCATCTGTCATAAACTAATGCTGCCAAAGTAACTTCATTCTAAAGATATTAAAGACATGTTAGACTCACAGTATCGTTCTTCATGCGGTCTACCAGCCTTCTAACCTGCGCAGGAACATCCCTAAAAACAACAGAAAAATAAAGTCCTAATAATAAAAATGAAAACAGAATCCTGCATAGAGAGCAAGGCAAAGAGGAATGCTGATGAGTGAACATCCCAATGAGTCAAAGAACCTAGGAAAGTCCAATTTTCATTGGATGAAGGCCATGATACCCAAAAAAGGGCTATATTTTGAGACAGTGGTGGAAAGAAAAAGAGAAAACAACTAGCACCCAACAGGCACTCAACCACTTTGCGAATGCTGCATAGTTACAATTTTACAAGCTATATAGAAAATGCACTGTGCCACCACAAAATAAATGCACTTTGTTCCTTTCCAGCTTCAGGCAGATGCTACTGGTACATATATCACTGAAGCACCCGTGCATGTATCAATGTTATTACATGGCCTCAAGCCACTGAGATGTTTTATAAGAAGTGCTTCTGAGAGAAGAATATATATGACTTTCACTGAAGACTGAGCATAGTGGTCCCTAGTTAATTCCCAGCTCTACCACAGAGTGACCATAAGCAATCCACAATTTCCTCTTATTTCCTCTACACAAACTCTTGACAAGAGGCTTTGAATATACCTCCTATGAAACAGGGATATTTTTCTCTGCCTCACAATAGAGATGTGAAGCTTTTTGAGTAGTGCTTGCAAAGTGCTTTGGGCTTCTTGGTTGAGGTTACTAGAGAAAGCATTGCTTTTGCTGCTAATTTGGCATAGGTTGGAAACAATCACATTTCATGTGAGAGTTGGGTTAATGAAGTACTTTTGGGTCTGCCTAGCAGCCTTTTATGCTCCTGACAAAGTCCAGGTTTATGAGCCCTTTTTTAGTTAGACCTGAGTTTTAAGGAAAAATTACTTTCTGTTAAAATTGAAGAGTTTTCCTCTTACTCAGCACAATCCCCTGCTACAGCTTGGTTGAATGCAGCGTTATCTGTAGTCTCCCTTCCAGTGCCAGTGGAATACCCTATCAAGGATGGGTTGAACTCACGAAGAATATCTGTGGAAAAAGACAGCACCCTGAAATGTTGCTTACTGCAGCAGGTAGGGAATGAGGTTATAAAGATTAAATCTTAGTAAAAGACCATTGAAAAGCTTTGAGAGATCCTATAATAAAATTAACCTTTAAGTATAATAAATGTGGAGTTTCATCACCATATAACTATCTCATTGCCTTCAAGATTCCTGAATATCATGGATTCAGGTATCTCGTGACCTTACACAATCATCCTGGCTAGCAATGCTATTTTGCCTGGTAAGCGAGGTTAAGTAACCCTACACTCAGGCAGGAAGCTCCCATGCCATCATACTCTAACTGCAGATAGACTGGAATCAAATCCTTTAGTCTAATCTCCCCAGATGTATTAACTACAAAGACCCAAGGTTCCCTTCTACGTCTTAGGTTACAAACCAGCCTTGCAAACACCCAGATCTGATGCCCTGACCTCTAAAAAGCATGTAAAATCTGATCTTGTAATGTGATTCTTCTCCTGCCTAAAACAACTTTCCCATACAGTTAAAATAGTTTCTTTAGGCTATGATCTGAGATCTTTGATCATCTATTCCCAACACAGTTTGGACAGAACTATAGACAACAGAAGAACAGTGAAACAACCAAACCCCTTGGAATTACAACATACATAGTTAAGTCACACACAGAAAATTACAGCCTGGTTGTTATGCAACTTTTACTCAGCACTGGGCATTGAATACAAAGGGATTGGTTCTGTCATGCTATAAATTTTATATCTTTATGTCTCCTTTTATAACAACAGCTGTTTTGATAAGCAGCTCCAGAGGTTTATCACGTTTATGGGAAAAGGCACTTACTTGCTAGTGTCGTGACCGTGCTTATGTTTCCATCTCCTCCAACACTGTTAAAAAGAAAGAACAAGAAAAAAGTGTTCCAAAATACGATGGGTTTGGTAAGGCAGTGGACTAAGTAAGAGAGCTCCCCCTTTTGGGGTTTCTACACATGTACACAGCACATTTTGTGGTGGTTGTACTAAATCAAAGCAAGCTGTTTGCCTGCATACCAAAGGGGTCACGAAATCAGAGACTCTGTCATAACCATAATAACCACAATTAAAAGCCCTGTACACTAACTGCCCTTTCAGTTCTCGCGTGGTTTGGCAGATGTTCAAACCTAGCTGAAAGAAATGAGGATTTTGACAAGCTGCCATCTTTGCTATTGTTGTGCCTATTAAAATATTTATTACTGCCATTTTTAGTTAACAAACCCTTCGTATCCATAACAACACGTTCTAAAAGCACATATTTCAAAGTGCTAAGTAACTCAATACCTTTCGCCTCCCCATTTCACTCAACTGGAAGGATACTACTAGACTGCTAAAATTCATCATATGTCTGTGTGCTCTTTACTCTCCTTCATGTTGTAGAAAATGTTAGGATACTTTTTCCTCCAAAATGTCAGTAGATTATTGTCAAAGAACAAAATAGGGAACGTTGAACACCTCTATAGTATCTCTTTAATTCAGAATAGAACACTTTGAAGTGCTCTAGTACCTGTTTAAACTTCTTGGAGCTGCAGTAAGAAATGATAAACAAAGACAAAAAGTCAGCCTAACAGATTTGGTATTAAATCATATAATTGCAGAATAACAGGTGAATGTGATTGTCTTTCTTCAGGTGGCTTTTTCACATGTCTAATAAAATCCTGTATATGTAAAAGTCTGTACTGATGAACTGTTCTGCATGATGCAAGCAATACTGGAAAAGGGTGAAGGAAATAGGTACTGCATATGAAACAACAGCAAAAAAAGATCCTGTTTTGACTTCTTGTAGACCACTGATTTTAAATGTGGCAAATGGGTGGTGAGGGCCACAGTGTGGAAGAGCAGACAGGATACAGAAAGAGCAGGGAGAGAAACACAGAATACACAAGTGATACAACAGTGCTGGGATCCACAAGTCTTCTTTGCATTAGCTAAACCAGGAGAGGAAAAGAGACCATCTTATCAAGGGCCCTATTTCATCTGAGTATCTAGGTCTATTCCAGCCATGCTACATTGTACTAGTTTTAATATTTTCTTTATCATGAGTAATACACAATCATGTGCCCCCATGCAAAACCTAAAGTCAAATTCACTCTCCACAAGCCTCCATGTGCTACAAAAACAACTACATCTATCAAAACCCAAGAAAATGGATTCTCTTCCCCCTGGGGTGGACTGAGGTGGTGGAAGTTCTTGGGACTCACCTCCAAGAAAGACCTCGGTATTGAGTCAGGACATCCAGGACATCATGAGGTTTGGATGCTGCCCCATTAGCTGCCTGGAAGCAGAAGAGGAGTTCAGAAACAGAACACAAACATTGCTACAGCAACTAGTTCTCTGACTGATCTTAGTGAAAATAATTGAAGAGTACATTGATGAAGCAAGCTACGTCATGTTCCCAAAATAAACCAGATCCTTGTTCTCAAGAGGATCAAGGGCTGAGGGTATTTTAACTCTGAGCCAGTGAATTACCCTCTTCTGTCAACTTCTTCATTAGATTAAGCAGGGAAAAAATGGTTGAGAATGTTCAAAATATTCATATCCTGAATTTACATGAAGAATAAATAAGGCAGCAATGGTCCTGAGTGAATAATTTGTTATAATGCTCCTCATATTAAAAAGTGCTACAGTGATTTTATTTCTTCCCTCCCCCAGTTTCCCTAAGAAAGAAGACTGCAAGGATTTAATGTGGTAATTTCATGTGGTAATCAGCACAGAACACAGGAGAAACATGAACTATGGTATGAGCAGTGAAATGGTCATCACTGATTGAAGAATCACAGCCCGTTTGCAGGTAATGAGTTTAGAGTTCCAGGAACAGTGTTAAAAGAAGTTCTCAAGATAAGTTACACTTGACACACCTGATGTTACATTGCAATTTTCCTCCAGTATTTAGTATAAATGGACATGGCTTTATAGGCTTCTATATTATCATATATACAGATTTATCATACACACACACAATTATCTGCAGGTTTTTCTTTCCTATTTACGCTGCTTACTGATTGCTTGGGAGCTGCCTAAAATCAATAAGGAAAAGCAGTTGTTTCAAGTCCACTCCAGCAGGCTGGGTTTGCTACTGCACAATCTGTTCTTGCAGCTCTTCCTTGTGTGACACTCGTGTGGACTTTAAATGGGAGCTGTGCACTCAGGTTAGTCTGGTGATCAGTCTTGTGAGCAGTCAGCCAAGGTGGAGTGTAGAAAAGATTATGTGACAAATGTGTTTAGCTTAATAGGGTGTAACTGCATGCGTTCTATTTCTTGTGTTAGGAATTCAGAGATGCTTTTTCATTACCTAATGATGGTTTTCCAGTGATCTTTACTTACGGTGAGAGAATCTCCCAGGGCAGCAATCACCCGAATATCTGCTGGTCTCAAATGATGAACTAACACATAAAAAACAAAGGTAGTGTAAGGAAAAGAGGAAAGAGAGAACACTTCAAATTGTGTTGGTTAGCACTGCAAAGACAGTCTTTTAGTATTCATGACAGCTTCAGCTTGGAATTGCAGGCATGAAAAGCATCAAATCAAAAATGATTCTTGGTACTATAGGTGGATACAGCGACAAGGGAGGCAGTAAGAATTCAGTCTTGCATCTGTGCTTACTCAAATACCTTTTAACTGGTGAAAATGACTAAAAAGCAGGCACAGCCTCTGTGCTAACACAGGGTGAAAATTTGGGGACAATCAAGGGGAAATGAATCCCACCTGATGACAAAATTCCATGTGGTTTTTTGCACCCCAGACGGACAAAAGCCCCATTCCATACATACAGTTTTCCCACCCCTAAACTGAAGAATGAGCCCAACTACCTCCTGTCTTTTCCACTGTCATTTTGTTTGTACATGGAAGGTGCAGTTGCACAAGCTTTCACCATCCTTGAGGGAGAATGTGTCTTGCTGTACAACCACTTACGTTGTTCCAAAAAGGAGCAAAGCCACAGTCAATAGAGTGCACTGCTTCAAGTAAAAGTGTACCTTTCCTAACTGAACCCAGTTCCTCTTCTCTTCCTACAATTAAATGAAGTAGCTCTACAATACAATTGTATAGGGGCATACCTGAGACTGGAACTGTATCAGAGGGACCCTGGTCTAAACAGGGAATATTTGTTCCGTAAGTTCTCTCCTGTAAAGACAGAGCACACATCAGGGCTTCACATCAGCCTCACTATACTGTGGTCATGATAAGTGATTTATATCTCAGAGCATTAGATTAACAAATGTCCCATATGCTTTGTATACCTCTACCCAGCTCACCCTGTCCTCAGGCCATGCCTACAAGTGCCCTTTGAAGGCAGACACAAGCTCAGACTCCTCAGAAGTCGCATGGCCATATTAATGCAATGCAGTTGCTGCCTACATGTAAGGCCAGTTATTACAGACTCTGTGCCATGGCTGTGATCAGCTGGGCATTAATTCTGTATTCCCATAATCCGAGTGATGTGAGCTCACATCTCTTTGTGAGAAAGTGCTTGAACGTCCTTGGAATGCACCAGCATTAAGTTGTACCTTTGTCATTAGACTGTGGGCCTGCCTTTTCCACATACAGCTGTGTGCAGCCAGGGATTTGCCCTTCTGGCTCTTTTGGATTGCAGCCTTCTAATGGAAACATCCCCAAGGTCTGCTGTTAGTGAAAGCTGACTATCAGTACACCACAGCAGACCATGGCATAAGACTCAAGGACATGTGTTTGTTCCAGATGTCTCTACAGAACTCTCTAGGTAGACTAACTTGCCTAGGGACAAGACACTTGTGTGTCTTGTCCCATTGCTTCATTTTGGCTTTATATCTTTTCATAAAACCAACCAAAAACCAAACCCCACAAACATAATGCAGTGCTGCTTCTCACCTCCTACACCATAGCTACTACTGAAAATCAGGGTGGTAGGTATCATTGCCACATGCAGAGGTATATACACCCTGAGTAACTAACAAAACAGATGATAACATTAAAATGAGAAGAGAAACGTGCATTACTATTCCAGTGATATACAGGCAATTCTGAGTGCAGATGTAGTCTAGACACTGTGTTCTGGGACACGAAAATGAACATTATCACCTCCCTTGGTAGCTGCTTGGGAGCACCAAGTTCTGCTTGGAATCAGAGTACCATGACAAAAACAAGAGCCTGGCTGTTGATCTCCACACATCTCATTTGCAGCCATCTCACCAAAAAATTAAAGAAAAATGAAAATTCCATTGTTCTTCATTATCACTATGGTGTAAACGAGACGAATTCAGACTCACACAGTGGTGTGAGACTGATCTCATATAGTTTCCTCCACTTTAGGACTAAATGGCCCCATTTTCACCCTCTGCTTAACCCAGGGAAATGAACATTGCTATCCAGATGTTTAAACAAAGATTCTTAACTGTGAAGGTAAGATGCACTTTAGGCTGGCTGAACACCTTTACCTTAAATCACACTCTACAAAACCCATCAAGGGGAAAATGTGCTGTTAAACATCTGACTACTTAGTCAAGCATGGATATAAAGAGCTGGAGTTCTGTATTTAGTTTTCCTGGGTAGCATTGTTTAATCAGGCTACAACACACTCTCACCCACCTGTCCTACTCCCTGGAATATACTCAGTCCATATGATGCAAACAAACAGTCCTACTATACCTGAGATGTTTCTTTGGTGTTTAATGTCTCCAGGAAGGATGAGTAGTTACTGTTCCTGTATGTGAACAAATATGGATGTTCCTGCAGAGTGAAGAGAGTGGAAATGCGAGTGGAAACACCATCCACTTCTGGCTACATTTTCCAAGAGGAGAAAATCTTTACAGTATTAATGTTTGGATGACATTGCACTAGTGAAGTAAACCAGGTTAGACCTGAAAATTAATCCCTGGTATGCTCTAGGCACAGCACCACCTCCTGCCTTAAACCTAACATCAAACAAAACAGATAATTGAATTTCTCTGATGTTTTAATTGCTGCTCAGTGAGGCCTTTGGGTGCCAGTAATATTTTATCACTATCAAATTACTGAAGTCAGAGCTTAAATGCAAAAGCATTCAAGGACCTGTTCTTCGAACCAAAGGTGCTCAGAGCCTCAAGGTATTACTGTGCTACTGACAGCTCCAGGGGCCAAAATCATCAAACCTGACAGCAGACAGAATCAAATCACAGAAAAGCCATATTATATAGAAATACATAGACTTAGTTTTATTGCTGACACTCCTCTGATCTGCAATTAACAAATTCAGGTTAACCAGTTATATTTTGAATAAGAAACCTGACACAGTAAGAGGATTGAACTAAATTTCATCAAATGACAACACTATTTGAAACCTTGGGAATACCCCAAAGAGTAAATAAAACCTCACAGCAATAAGGAAACCCTTTTACCTGAGATGGACACTGAACCTGAGGCATTTTTGTGACACCATAAGGTTGCTTCTGTCCGACTGGCTCCATCTGGGAAAGGAAAGAAGAGAGGAATTGCACACTCTCTTTGTGTGGGAGGTGGGGGAAGGAAGGGAGAGCAGCAGCAACCCAGAGGCTCTAGTGCTTGGAGTTCTTCCAGCATGTTCATATATATGTTTAAAACTTATGATAAATATTTATTTATGTATAACATACCACATGAATACCTGTAAAGTAAGGAATTGAAAACAAGGCCTCTCACATTAGACTGTCATTCCATCGTAATTAAAACAACCATCCACCCATTAACTCTGCTCTTGGGAATGCCAATCCTGTAAGTGGCTTTTTCCCACAAGGCATAGATATGATAGTACAATATTCAGCTACTGGCAGTCAAGTTGCTATTTATCAGCTCAACCATAGTAACTGCAGACAAGCCCTAGATAAGCAAAACTTTAACCATCCTTATGATTAGTTCCGCCTCCCCCTGCCTTATGGTACACAGCTTAAGCTTTACTGCCATTTGCAAGCCAGTTTTACTTCCCACCTGGGCTGGGTATGACAAAGCAAAGGGTGGGTTGCCACAGCTCAGCTGCCCTGTAACAACAGCAATCTGCCCATCCTCCCAGGACTTACCCACCACATATTTTGTCTTCTTGCAGGCAGTGGAACCATGCTCACAAATGCTTACAAAAGGCACACTTGGGAGTTTAGAGTTTTCATATGAGAGTATAAAGAAACACAGAGGATTTTGAGTGGGAGGAAAAGCAACTTCAAGGAGATTGAAAATCTGAAGTAAATACAGGATTACAGAAACTGCTTGGAAAATGAAGCTTAGACTCAAGATTATACACTGAAAGCTTGGGTAAGTCCACATTGCTTTGCCTCAGAAGCAGAAAGTACAAAACCCCTAATACAAAACTAAAAGTCTTCCATTTGGTGATACATTCACGTTGTACCAACTTCTTTCCCTCTGTCTCATGAACACTATCTTTAAGTACTCCTGCTGCTGCAAGTTCATTTTGCAGCAAAGTCAGAAACATGGGGTATAACACATATGTGATATATAGTCACACAACAATCCTATGGTGGCTGCAGCACATGCAATGGAAAGCTTGCTAATTTATCCTACCTTGTTTACATTTTCATATATCTTAGACAACATCAAAAGGTGACTCTGACTCTGCATAAATGGCTGATAATATTTGTATTTGTTGGCTGCCTTATAACAAGATGGAGAGGGGAAAATGAAACCTTACTAATGGTTCAATACTGAGAGCACAAAGAATCACTTCACCTGTTCAGGCACCTTGGTGGGTGCTAATTAAATAGAAAACACACCCAAAGGAGTTGGCCACTGGTTTAGATTCCTCAGTGAATGCCTGCTCAGCTTGCACCATCAGCAGCAGCTGCCAGAAGCAGCAGGCTAAAGAGACAGTATTGAAGGGACTAGAAAATACAACAATAGCATGCTGAATGTCACCAATACATTCTGAGCAGGGATGTTATATTCTGGTCTGGTTGTTCCATCAATGAAGATAATGGGAAAATTCAGAGAAACAGAGGTTTATAGAGTTGATATTCTTTGAAAGAAGCATTTGAAGAAACAGTCTGTGCTTTTCTGAGAGAGAGAGGAATAAAAGGAATGTCGCTGAAACACACAAAATAATGAAGCTCAGAGAGGAGATACACTGGGAGCTGGTACTTTCCTATCCTCTAGGACAAAACAGCATCGCTATTTAGTGACATTCTTAAAGGAATGTATTTTGCTTCCAGCACAGAACCATCCCACAGGACATGGGACAACAGTGGTGTTTCTTGGTTAGGAATGAATTTCAGACAAGCATTAGACACTTGTGTGTTGTTGGGAGTTGGGTGATGAGAATGAATTTCCCCAGGAGGAAACTAATTCCAGATGGCTCAGAGACACTGTTCTCCCAGCAAAGACACACAGCTCCCATGCAGTAATGCTGCAAGGTCCCCCTCAGGAAATGGGGCACCAAGTCTGCATTGTGGTCACCTAAAACATTCCCTGAATTCCAGCACATTGGTCGTGCAGGCAAATTAGTGTGCATGTCTGCTCTGGTATTGTAGCAGTTTCTAAGTCAGTATAAACCCTTGAATGCAGAAGAGGGGCACAGGCAGCTTCCTGCAGCGCTGTTCCCATTCAGGTTCTTGCCTGGCTTCAGTTTCCATCTTGGTGTGGGATAGGGTTTCTGTTACACAAAAGAAGGCCAAACACAAAAGCAAGAGCTTCTTGACTAAATTCTTAGCACACATGAAGCTTTGCTCCGGGATGTATTTCCAGAGATAAAATTGCAGGCAATTGCCAAAATTAATCAATCAGGCTCTGTGGCAGATATTCAAGGCTGTCCAAGTAAACAACCAACCTCTCTCAGCTTTTCCTAGCTACACCATGTCATTTAGCTACTCAGTGACATTCAGCTGACTGTTCTGTGATGTGTTCAGCTAAGAATTGATTTGCTCCTAGCTAGCTAGTAATGTTACGGTAAAATATCCAGCCATGCCTAGGACAAGTCCTTAGCACTTGCTAGCTCAGCTAATTCTCAGTCAGAATGAAGTGCAGTACTACTGCCAACTGCCACTAGATTGTCAAGGTTCTGCCCTTTGGCCAATAAGCAGGTAATCATTTAAAGGAAAAGGCTTGTTCCAAGCCTCAGAACAAGGTAAGGGCAGCCTGGCAGACAGGAGGGGGAAGAGGGAAATTCTCTTCAGGCACCTCATTCTGCTGTGTTTGCTGCTTGGCAAGTCTTGATCTTGATTTCCTATCAGTTCCAAAATACTGCATTGTGGGTGGGTTGGTTTTGTATTTAAAGCAGTCAACATAAACCATTAGCTGGACTTCCCAGCAGAACTAGAGTGATTTTTGCCAGGTAAGGATACCTGCCAGTGCTTTTCACACTGAAAGCATCTTTCATGTCATCTGCTTTTGCAGCATGGCAGAACACCATCACAGGCAGACAAGGAACCATCCCAGAGAGGTGTTTTTGTGGTGTTTGCCAACTGCATTAATAAAATGTCATAAATCAAAGAGGAGGCAGAAAAACAGAGGGGAATCATACAATCGACCATAGGATACGAGGTTGGAAGAGACCTCAAGCATCATCTGGTCCAACATTTCTAGGCAAAGCATGACCTACAGTAGATGTTCCAGAATGCTGTCCACTCCTAATGCAGTCATCCTTAAAAGTACCACTTTATTTTGCTCATAGTTTTTCACCTCTGCTGTCCCAACAAAATGCTCCTAGCATTTAAAGTGGCAAGAGTAGTGGCAGCACACCAAAGAACAAGATTCTCAAGGACAATGCAAAATAAACAGAGGCAAAAATAAAGTCTATGCAGAAATAGGTTTGGGACACAAAAAGGAAGCAGAGGTAGAGAGGAAGACTCTTTTGATAGCAGAAAATGCAAATAAAGTATAATCTGAAAGGATAGGAGGAATTTGTTGCAAACTAAGTATCAGAATTTGAGAGGGCAGGAAAGAGTTACTAAACTTTAGAAGACAAATCCTGGCCCTCTCCCATGACACAGAGCCTGGACTTGGAGGAGGCAATATACCTATTTCACACTGGGGATGATACTCCATGTAAAGAATATTCAAGATGCTAGTATTGGATTCTGCATAAACTGAAATCTAAGATGCTGAACAGTAAGAGGCCATAGGAAAAAAAAAGATAAATAAGAGATATATTATGGACTTGGAAAACAATGAGTGCAAAGCACATAGAAGTAAATGAACTCTGATAAAAGAAAAGAACATTACTCAAAGCTGGAGGTCAGCTTTGATAAGCCCTAGAAAATGCATTAGCTCAGGCTGATCTATTGCCACAGTTGGATCTCAGAATCCAACAACTTTGGTTCAGTTGTCCCCCAGCAATTCCTGCTGGAGAGGCACAGAATGGGCTGGAAAACTGGTGGCACTGTGCTCCCTCTCCAGTTGGAAGCATTCACTGTCTGCATACAACTTATTCAGCATTGAATTTCAATAATTTGCTGATGGAAAAAACATGCTAAGCAGACATAAAGTGCCACTTTTCACAACAAATTGTATGTCCGTACTTTGTGTGGCTGGCTCCAAACTGGTTTCAATGTATTATCTGAAGGGGATATGCCACTGCTTTCTTGTGTCTTACAAATCATGTTTAGGTGATGGTAATTTTCTGATCTAGGTAAATACCCCAAACCCTGATGGTGACACTGAGGCATGGGCAGATAAGGTAACTCAGTTTCTTTACAGGTAACTGCCAGAACCAGAGGCAATGTTAAATTCACACTGCAGGAATCTGACTTTGGGTGTTTGCTTTGCTCATTCGACCAGCAAAACTGATTGCCAAGTGGGACTAAGGCAAAAGAAAGATAAAAAGACAACATGTATCATATTACATCTGTTTTATGATAGAAGAATGGATGTAGGAATTTTGGCATCATCATGAGGAATGTCACAGATAACAGCAAAAGAGATACCTGAATGCAGCATGGTTATTTCAAGGCTAAAGCTTCAACAGCTGATCAATTTTTAACTCTTTGGCTCCTACTAACTAACCAAAGTCCTACTAACTTTAACTAAAAGATAAAATCTCACCTCAATGCTCTGCAAGGTCATGGAGCAGATCCTTGGGAAAACTCTGTTAAGGCACATGGAAAATAAGGAGGTGACTGGTGACAGCTCACGTGGCTTCACAAAGGGCAAATAATGCCTGACGAATTTGGTGGCCTTCTACAATGGGATTACAATGGTGAACAAGGGAAGAGTGACTGACCTCATCTAACTGTACTTCTGCAAAGCATTTGACACTGTCCTGCATGACATCCTTGTCTCTAAACTGGACAGGTATGGATTTGAAAAGTGGAACACTCAGTGGATAAGGAGTTGGCTGGATGGTCAAACTCAAGAGAGTTGTGGTCAGCAGCTCAGTGTCCAAGTGGACACCAGTGACAAGTGATGGTCCTCAGGGGTCAGTATTGGGACAGGTGATGTTCAATGTCTTTGTGGATGACACGGACAGTGGGATTGAGTGCATCCTCAGCAAGTCTGCCGATGAGACCAAGCTGTGTGGCGCAGTTGACATGCTGGAGGGAAGGAATGCCAACCTGAGGGACCTTACAGGCTTTAGAAGTTAGCCTGTATAAACTTAATGAACTTCAACAAGGCCAAGTGCAAGATCCTGCAACTGGGTTGGGACAATCCTAAGCACAGATACAGGAGCATGACCAGCAGGTCAGAGGTGATTCTTCCCCTCTACTCCACCCTTATAAGACCACACCTGAAGTCCTGTGTACAGCTCTGGAGCCCCAGCACAAGAGTGATGTGGGCCTGCTTGAGCTGGAACACCCTTCCTATGGAGACAGGCTGAGAGAGGTGAGGTTGTTCAGCCTGGAGAATGCTCCAGGGAGACCTTTCTGGAGAGGAACATTTTACAAGGATATGTAGGGATAGGACAAAGAGCAATAGGTTTAAACTGAAAGAGGGGAGATTTAGATAAGATATTAAGAAGGAATTCTTTACTGTGAGGGTGCTGAGGCGCTGGCACAGGGTGCCCAGAGGAGCTGTGGCTGCCTCATCCCTGGCAGTGTTCAAGGCCAGGTTGGATGGGGCTTGGAGTAACCTGCTTCAGTGGAAGGTGTCATTATCTGTGGCAGGAGGTTGAAATCAGATGAAATTTAAAGTCAATTCCAACCCAAACCAGTATGATCTTTTATTAACATGACTGTATATGGCTCTTCTAGCAATATTATTGGGTTGAATAAAAGCTTCTCCTGAAAACCCTGCTTCTTTAAATGATCAAGGCTACGATATCATTACTACTGCCAGACTTGGCAACAAACGAAACAAGAACATGCCAATCTGCATGGATGTATTTTTAAATGCGGTTCACTAAAAGGCAGTTGCAGTATAGACTTTTTTTCTTCATCCTTAAGATAATTTGGACAGACACAGGAATAGTAAGTGCTCTGAAATGAAAATCTTATCAACATTTGGACTGCAACACAAGCAAGAAGTCTTATATCTTCAGTCTAACTTAAATGGCTCTGGTGAACCCAAAACCATGCGCCTGCTTTCTGTCCCACTCATACTGAAAAGCAACTCCTGTTTCTTCACTTGCCCCCACCATCCATTTTAAAACACAAATCCCTGCAGGTTAGGGATGTATATGCATTCACTCAGTGACACACAGAAGTGCTGTGTGTCAGCAGCTCAGGTGGGCACAAGAAACAGCCTCCTAGAGATTTGGTCATTGTGTTCAGGATTGAGTGGAGAGCTGGATGGCCCATGGTCCTTTCAGACACCCTCTCTCACCCATTAGAAGGCACTGCTTTCCTCAGCTGGGTAGGACACCCACCTCTTGAGGAGGTGACAGGAGTTCCTCAAGGCTATCACCTTTTTGCTATGAGCAACAGCAGCTGAGGCATGATGGTTAAGAAGGAGGCAATGGTAAGAGACTTGTTAGTAAAGGCAGTGGAATGCATCCAGGACAGAGAATATAAAAGAGTATTATCACTATAATTTCAGGTTAGAATGAGCCTCACTTGTCACTGTGCTGCCCTGTCACAGCGGTTAAACTAGCAAAAGAAGGGTTTGCCACAGCTCATTTACTCCATGAGACTTCCCAAAGGGCTACTTTGGAAACCTTTCTAAAAAGCTCTTCATAGTAAGTAGCAGCCACAGAACAGCAAGAGATTTGTCTTGGGAGCACAAGGCATTTAGCATTATTTGAGATCAGTCTCCCTGCACAGCTTAGGATAGCACTCATGGGGAGTTTCTTTCCTATATTCTTCATTCCTCTGCCTATTTGCTATCAAAGCCTGGCTAGTGTGGAGCTGCTACTGCATACTAAGCTCAGTAAGCAACAGTGTCTGTGGTACTGCTCACCATGTTGTTCCAGAGGCCCAAAGCCATGATGGTGTAAACTTCTTCCAGAGTTTCCACTTGTGTCTTTGAAGTGGTACTGAAAGCATCCCTGCCCTGAAAGAGAAAGTATTTTGAGCATTAGAAAACACTTAAGAGTATAGAAAGATGAGATATTCCACAGAAGAAGTCTCAATCCATGAAACAATATTCATATCCACAAGAATATCAATCTCTGGTACTCTCATTAAACCACTTGTTGCCGATCTCAGCTACTATTGGTGCATTAAGACAGAACAAATGGTTGTCTTGTAAACAACTGCTGTGCCTACCACTGTAAGGCAGCAGTGAGGGAACTGCACATCATC
The DNA here is from genome assembly GCF_012275295.1 of Melopsittacus undulatus. Lineage (NCBI taxonomy): Eukaryota > Metazoa > Chordata > Aves > Psittaciformes > Psittaculidae > Melopsittacus > Melopsittacus undulatus. The sequence continues at coordinate 114,573,888 of NC_047529.1, forward strand.
AGGACAAGACAACCAGAGCAGCAGCAAAGCAAAACCATGATAGTGACATACAGGCGATGAGGGAAACACGCAGATGTGATCACATGAATGGTTTGAAATAAACAACACTCCTTATAGTTAACACTTACATGCATTGAAAAAGTGGAAACAGGCAGAACTTGCATTAAGAGATCGTGCTTATTTTTAAATGAAAGTGACTGTTGGAAGAGTTTGGAAGATTATACATGGTGGCCTGCAGGTGTTAGATCAGAAGAAATACAGAATTTACCTATGACATAACCTTAATCTTACCCCACACACACTCACACCCATTTTTAAATAGTTCTTGTTACCCACTTTCTGCCTTTGTTGCCAAACACACACAAGCATAGTCAGGGATGAAAATGCTGATGACTACAAAGATATAGATAAAACTATCAACACTGACAGTTTCCTGACACTCGTGACCTAGTCTACAGAGGTGTCATGACTTGATTTCTGCAGGAATACTGCATTCAAAACCATGAGATCTCTGACTGGTGCTGTTGGAAGCAAATTCTGCTCTCAGGACCCCTGTGTCTGATCCTGAAGTGTGTTCTTCATGTGCCTGACTGACCTTATCTTCTAGCATTACACATAGCCTAGACAGGAAAGAGGTATCTGAATAGTGCACTGAATCTCAGCAGGTACAAGCTAGAAAGAATGGAGCAACTCAGATTTACTCACTGGTCTAAGCAGCAGATTTATTTCTTGGAGGGAAGGCTGCAGAATGACAGTGAAGTCATCCTTGTGATCAAACCACTTGGACTCCAGAAGTTTTTCCCAAGCATCCTGAATAAACAAACATTTAACCAGATAAGTATTATCAGGTAAAGTGTAATATGTGTGCAATTTGCCAGGGCTTAAAGATTATCCCCATGCCTAGTAAGCCACAGTCATAAAATTGTGTAATCCAGAACAAAGACAGTATTTTAATGAAATCTTAAACAATAATTGGAAACTCCTTGTAGCTGTGAGAAAGCTACACTAATATACCATAATCTGAGGGAGCAGGAGGCTTAGCAAGGCAATGAAATATCATGCTTATTGCTTCCCCATCATTTTTAAAAGGAATTCCAGCCATCCCTATTAGTCTTAACAGAAGGTTTCCCTTTACTAAACCATGTGGCAGGTTACTGGCCAAGATGGATCATTTCTTTGATGGGATATGACAAATCCTAGGTTGCCAAAAAGCTATATAGTAATTAGAAACTTCAATAGATACTAAGATCACTCAGGTATAGAGAGAACTTATCTCCAGTATTCCTGATTTAAGATATAGGGTCAGGATTGCTGTGGACTTGTGGTTAAAAGGCTGTTACTCAACTTCTTCACTGCTATTCCTCCCTTTACTCCTCACTTCAATCCAATCAGGAAAATGAATAGACAAGTCTAGCAATATGAGAACCAAACAACACAGAAGATGCCATACATACATAATAGGACCACCTCAATATGTTCTCATCTAATGGGGAGTGTTCACCAGCACAATTGCATTGATTCCTGCCTGGATTGCTGCAGAAAAGAATGAAAAACATTATAAACCTCTGATAAACACAGAACTTCCTATTTTTTTATATAAACATAGAATAATCTACATTTCTAAATCCAGAGCTTGTATTCTTGCTTTGAAAACCTATTCAGATGACAAATACACCAGGCTTGGATTAGCACAGGGTCTTACAAACTAGCAGCATGTTCAGGCTTAAAATAGCAGCAGCAGTATGTTTCAAACACTTCCCTCTCTGTAGTCACATAGGAAAACTGAACACACTCAAAGCACTTCCACACGAACTTTTGCCTTGGTAACAGCCACAAGACCTGCATCTAGAAATGTGAATGGGAGCTCAGTGTTGTAAAAGCTTATATATGCTAAAGGATAGCCAGGCACCGTCAGGCAGCTAACTAGTCTCAGCCAGATTTCTAACCTGCAAGGTGAGATGTGCATGTGAGATATTTCTGCAGCTAGCTGGAAAACTCAGACCTCCCAAGGCTGTAGACAGGAACAAATATGATACATCTAAGAATAATATCCAGCAAAGATATACTCAGTTGAAATTGCCTGGATGCTTTGGAATCATGGAATATCAGCCACTGCTGCCCTCTTGGACTCTTGAAATCTCATCTTTTGGCACTTGCTTATGTTTTTGCTCAAAGTACAGTTCGAAATGAAGTCTTGATAGCCAAATGCCAAGCCCTTTATCTGGGAGACAATCTGGGCCTGAGGCACAGATGAATCCAGGAGTTTACCAAACCATAAAAGTACAAGGCTTTCAAACTGGTAGAACTGTTCCACCAGATAAACACAGCATAAGACCATGCTGACAGTGAGAAAGCAAAATGCCTTTAGTTGAAAAGGAAACATAAAAACTGCTCAGAGGAAAAAAGATCAGATCTATTTAATTTTACTTTTTAAGGCCTTCAACATATGGCAAGGCCCATATTCCTAAATCTATCTTTTCTACCTCTTATCTACCTGTCTCACATTTTGCCCCTTAGTTCAGGAGAAATAAGCTAGGATGCTGCACACAGTCACTCTCAACAAGGAAAGCTTCAGTTCTGCTTATACTTGTTGCTAAGCACATGGTTACACAGCAGCCAGACCCATTCCTTGATTGACGGAATGTATCCGGGGTTGTATACATGCAAAGCTTGTGAAACACTTCAGAATGACTGTATTAGTACATATGGTGACTTATGCCACAGGCACAGGAAAAAAAATGCCTGTGGAGTAAGATGGAGTGTAATCTCATCAGCTGTAAACTACTCCATCATTACTGTCCATGTACACACTCTATACTAAACTGGGACATAAGCTACCACACTATTGTTACAAGGTACTGAGAAAGGAAGATGGCTGAAACCATCTAAGTGTGCAGTTACCATAAGGAGCTAACAAATTGGATGCACACCATCCTACCATACCTTAAGCCCTAGAAGTAGTTTTCACATAGCCTGACAATGTGCTTAGACTGATTATTCCTTTACTGAAGGCTGATTCCTAAACTTTTAAAGAGCCTTTGGAATTTTTTACTCTAGAGTTACAGGGCAGAAGTAGCATTGACTAAAGAGCTGAGTGTAGGTAGATTGTGCAGACTTGTGACCATAATCACAGACAGTACTGGGTCTGTCTGGGATGGAGCTAACTTCTTACACAGCAGCCCATATGGTGCTGTATTTTGGATTTGTGGCTAAAACTGTTGACAACACACCAATGCTTTGGCTGTTACTGAATGGAGATTGTACAACGTCAAGGCTTTCTCTTCCCACCCTCAATTCTGACCCAATACTTAAACATACGCTATCAGGCTTGGCATGATTAAGGCACCTGCTCTTCCTAGTAGAAATATACCTTGCAGAGAGATTGTCAGAAACAAAGTAGAAACAGAAAATCTTTATCATACTTCTGTATTAAGGGCAGAAAAACTGTTCAGAAGACTCTACCTCAATTATAAAGTCAATATGTATACATAGCTATGAGCCTGAGTACTAGCAGGAGAGAGTGTCAAGCACTTAAAGAAACCTCTATTACCTGACATTACTGTAATCTTGGCATGCAAGAGATGAAGCTGTAAGCTCAGTGGAGTCCACTAGATTTACAAAGGCCCTGGGAACCTGCAGTAGCAAAGTAATAATTAATCCCATTATATTTACAGCTGAAGATCAGCAAGTAGTAATAATGATAAATTACACCTACAGCTTCACGTGTATTACCTCTGGCCTGAGATTCTGCCTGCATAAAATCAATGAACGACGTCTTTACCACTTCCATTCTGAACCCTGCTCCTATGCCTGCCACCTAGAATACTGTTGCACGTCATTCACAAAAAACCTTGTGAGCATGACTTCTTGACCGAGACCCAGCAATTCATTGTACACAACTAAAGTGGCCACCAGCCAATTTAACTGAACTCAGATGATCTCGGAACTACCATTTTTGTGGCAACATACCAATACAAAGCTGGGGGTGAAACATCCTATGTAATAACACAAGCACTCGCGCATCCCACCCCACCTCTCCCTGAAGCAGAAAGCAGTTTTCCATTTACATAATGATATTTCACTTGTACAAGTGCACATAAACACTCTGGATGTAATAGTGGAGAGAATCTGGAGACAACGTGTGGGTGGAACTTCACCCATACACAACAGTTGCTGAAATCAGTCAGAGAAATGAGTGGTTGTGGCTTAATGCAATCAAACTGCAGCAGGTTTAGCGGATCCTTTAGTCCTTCAGTCCAGCAAAACAAAATGCTTGGAAAATGCTATTGAATACTTCAGGTAAACAGTTCATAGTCTGCTTTAGTAGTGATATATCTGTATGTAGTCTACTATTCATCGGTAGACTAAAACACAGAGCATTTCCCAGAAATCCTTCCAGAGAACAGATAATTCTGAACTCTCCCAGCTTGAAAACCTTTAGAAGTGCAGAGATCTTAAAATGAACACATAATAGGAAAAAAGATCTATTAAACATGTTTTTAATGGGTGCTTTCCCTGCTCCATTAAAGTCATCACCTAGTTAGCAGCCTGTACACTGTCTAGGTAGCTCTACACATCCAATAATTAGCTACCAATTCTTTTCACAAGCAGACCCATTAAACATGAATGGCTTTCAGACCTAGACAGATATACTCCATTTTTCATAGAAATAACTTTAACACCCCCCAAAAAGTGAATGGTACATCAGCTTGTGTTGCAAAATGAAGCTGTTACCCATCTGTTCTTATAAAAGTTAGTGACAATGAATGGAACAAGTGGACTGGAGTCAAAGAGACTGGTTTTTAAGTCAGTGGTACAAACCCTAGTCCAGCAAGGACTGGGGAAATTCAAGGATTCAGGTATTCAGGATTGATGAATAAATCTTACCCTTTTATACAAAAAATCCAAGACAGTTTTAAGCTCTTCCAGGTTGTCCAACAAGCAGCTCTTCTGTAAATGAGGTAAGAAATGCCATCAAAACTAGTAGAAAAAACAAAGTTCTCAATCTGCCAAAAGTCACAAACCCTGTGTGTTGAGCTGTGTACTGGAAGGTTACCAATGACCACTACATTCAGGATTCAACCTTAGTCAGCACCAAGAAGAAAGCATGGAACCAGTTTTGCAGTTTAACTGCCTATAATTAGACAACATTAAAAACTACAGGGGTGGGGAAGAAAAGCTTCTATAGACTTGAAGGTTGGTAAGAGTTGTTCTCCTAAGGCATCTCAGACTTGAGATTACAAATTGAATGCAGATGTTTACAAATACAAAGCACATCATCCCAGGCAGTGTTCAAGGCCAGGCTGAACAGAGCCTTGGGCAACATAGTCTAATGTGAGACATCCCTGCCCATGGCAGGAGGGTTGGAACTGGATGATCTTAAGGTCATTTCTAACCATAACTATTCTATGATTCTATGTGCAGGGAGCTGAAATCACTGGGTTTTAATCATCCCAAACGTAGCAACTCTTTTGGTTCATTATGGCAGAGAGCAGACTTAACTACCTGCGTTGACTGCTAAACTACCCCATTAAAAGCTTACCATTTGTGTGGAGGCACAGGAAGAACATTCAGCACTAAAAAACACAGTGATCAGTTTCCAGTCATTTTGGAAGTCCATCATCTGGGAAGAAAAAATAAATTAAAGAAATTGAAGGAACAGGACAATAAGAAACCTGTTTGATATTTTCCTTTCTCACATATTTGTTATGGCTTTGAATCAGCAAGACCAAGCAGTAGCCCATGGCCCAGCCCTGGCTCTCCTGATCCCTTCCATTTGACAAGCCATCCAGCTCTTCCCTAGAGGAGACAGTAAATGCTGCAATTAAAGCTGTCAACTATAAAAATGCCAGGATAGAGCCAGAAATTCCTTCTGCCATCAGGGAGTCTATTTGAGAAGAACATACACAGCTTAGCACAGAGCTTAATGCTGCTTCTTTCCATCAGTGTCACAGCTTGCTGACAGGGTGAACATTCCTGAAGACTGGAGAGAAAAGCTGAGCACTAGAGCCCTGCTCAGCTGTTTATTAGGCAGTTCTGGCCAATCCTAAGGAGCTTGAGTTCGAACCACTCAGTTCCCCAAATGTATGCCAAGTCCATGTACAAACAGTCCAATGGGCTCCTGTAGAGCAGAATTGCCTTGCCAATTACATTTTCCCATTATGTCAAGGCCATTTTACAGAAGAAATTGCCTCAAGGTTAAGAATAAAAGAAAAAAGAATGCATAAAACTGTGGGATGTGATTTACAAAGCATTCGGCCATGAGTAATAATTCAAAATCTCACCAGCGTCAAGCACTGACACCAGCCAAACCATATCTAGGTCTTTTCTGTCTTTCTTGAAAATATGACCCTAAAAGACCAAGAGGAAACTGAAGAGACGAATACTGAGAATTGAGTTTGGGTGTTGACTTCCCAGAAACACTGGCACCATTAGAGAGTGTAGCTAGCAGAGGTCTCACATCCTTAATCAAAAGAAGGCAAACGTATTGGCTTCCCTACCAAGCACTTCAGCCACTGATAATCATAAACCAGGTGGGATACTTTTGAGAACAAATCTCTTTAATTGAAAGGTACAGAACTGAACCTTATTTACAATAGAAAGACCAAAGTGCATTAACCTCAAGAAATGGCATTTTCTATTTTGAAGAGACTTTTAAGTGCTCTCGGAGTATTTAATCACATTTCTCCCTTTTTTCTGCTTCAACACCAAACTCTCTGGATTGTCCTGTGCTTTAAACAAACCTGATTCTCTTTCATGAGCTTCACTATTTCTTCAGCTTGATGCAGGAGGTCTCTGAAAAGCAGAAAGGAAAAGAGAAGCTATGAAGGCATCGCTAAATGTAAAGCTTTGGCTGATTTTTACCATTAAATCAAGCAACATTTGAGACTTCAGGTGGGACTAATCTTTTCTCTCTTAAATGTGTTAAGATTAGGCACCTGTCTGTGCTACACAGAGAGCCTGGAGTGATTAGCTCATATTCAGGCATCTCGCTTTCAGACATGTGCACTTAGATATAAACAGCAGACGTGGATTGGTAGGCACATATCTAATTCTATTTGATCCAAGAAAACTGTTTTACAGCTATAAAGACAGAGACCTTTAAGTTAGGTGATCCAGACCTCAAATTGCACAGTGAGCTTTGCTTCTTCTGCCTCCAAGAGGTGACAATTGAGCCACAGTGGGGGGGTCTGCCCCTGGAGTGTCTGTGCAGCCTCTGCCACCACTGAATATACTGGGTGTCCAGTGAATTGCTGCAGTGTAAAAGGCTTCCACCCTACCCTTTGCCAGCTGCAAATCAAGTGCCCAGTGAAACACCCTCAGACTCACGTGGCTTGACTGTTTGGTGTCGCTCCCTTTGTGCCAAGCAGAGGAGACTGGTGTAGGACCGAGGGATTAAAACTGCTAATGAGAGCTGAAAGACATACACAGGTTAGGTGATTTCTGCACACAAGGGACTGTTACTCTGCCGTTTCACTATAAACACAAGCCAGAAAATATGAAGTCTGAGGATCTCTTGGTAGGCATTAAAGCCCCTCTGCAACTCTTCTTGGTGGTTTTGTTCCTCACCTTCTGAAGTGGAGGTTTGGAGCCCGAGTTTGCCTTCAGACTCAGATCAGTCAGAAACCTCCATCCCCCATCTCTCATGTCTGCCACAAGAGGTGTAGGTGGTTTTAAATACAGGCAGCTCTAGGTATGAAGGCACTGGAAAGGTCTACCTGGAGACAGCCTCCTGCAGTGCTGTCATGCCTGGCTTTAAATCCCTTTCAAAGGGAAACGGAGGTGATGTGAAGACACTGACAAGAAGGTTTTGAGAGGAGAATCCTTGAGCTATCACAAATCAACATTCCAGTGGACCTGAAGGTTTTACTTGCAACACCCTCCAAGCAAGTCCAGGCTGCCTTCAGAGCCAGCTGGAACCAGCTGAATGATGAATAATTCATTTATGTAGTGCATCTATGGCAGCCCAAATGTAAATCCTGAACACATGGCAGCAGGAAGGGTACTGGATAGGCAAACCCACACAAGATTTCTCTGGACTAGCATGGACAGCAAGCACACACCAGCAGAAACTGTGGCATGGGTAGTAGCAGCAGCCCAAAATATCCTGTTGGTCATGTAAGATTCCTGCAGCACTCCTATTATAATCATATAATATAATATCACTGCTGTTTTTGTACTCAGAGAGGCTCTTTAAAGCCAGCACAGATAACCCAGCCTGACTGTACTCATGTACCCCAAGTATATTGTCCCTTAGGCTTCCCTTACACCCCTGTCAGCAAGCTGTTCAATCAATTGGCTCCATTTTCAGTGCAGCAGCAAGACGCACCTGCTAAAGTTTCCACGCTCACTTCGAGGAGGCTCTTTCCTGTGCTATAGAAAAGGAAGAGAAAACAGGAAGTTGCTGTTATTCCATTTCTCAAAGAAGAAATCATGTTACAGCACAGCCTCAATTTCTTATTAGCTATGCTACAGCTCAGAATGGGTGCTCCCTGCAGCTGCTGAAACTGAGAATGGGGACTTTCTTTGCCCAAAACTATCATGTCATCAGCTACTGCTGAGTAAGGACACAGCGTTCGATCCCAAATTTTGTGTCCCTACACTATGTATGTTGCAGTAATTGTGCTTATGCATAGGCACAAGTGATGCAGGGAGCTCTCTGTGTGCACCCACATACACATGGGCACAGATGTTTAATCTTTTAGTCTTTTAAAGTTCATCCGTGCAGGACCAAATCCTCATCTGGAATGCTGTGACCCACAAGAGCTACACAGACTTGCATCTACAAGGTTTAGCCATATATTCACTCGTTGATCTAGATCTTCTAAGGGGGCATGAAAGATGAAAATGAGGTAAAGCTTGTCCATGAAGCACTGGGAATAATTCAAGCAGAGGACAGGGTGTCAGGACTCCTAGGTGCTTTCTTTGCTGTAATAAATCCCTCCCTTCTGGTCTCTGACTAGTGAATGATGATATTTACTACTTAGGATTCATCATGCAGCAATGATTCCTAATCAAGGTTATTGCAACCCTAAGGTAGTTCTATAGCTTGCAAACTAGAAAGGATTTCTGTTAACCAAGGACTGACAAGGATCTGGCATCTTAAAATGCTTTATGTCTTACACAGACTTCCTCCTCCTAGAAAACAATAATAATTTTGCTTGGGAGTAATTCCTGCACTGTGATACTGCATAAATTAGTATCATGACACTTGTCAATGCCAACAAATGATTGTTACCTTTGGAGTAAATCCTCATGATGTAGACCAGATCCTGGTGTCTGTGAAAAAACAAGCAAGAAGAATAGCATTAAGCAAAGGGTAAACTAGCTCTACATACAGTACATGTATACATACCCCTACCATAATCCACTTCTGTATAGGTAGCATTGTTTTCTACATAGTCTTCTCCATCATGCTGTAGTTACACACACACTTATTTTCCAGAGCTTCCTTATTACAGTGTATTTTCATAGCCTAGTAATCCTTTCTTAGTTGCTACTTTCATTAATTAATGTATTACACATGGCTTAAAATTAAATTTGTCTAGCTGAACACAAATTCAGTCAAATGAAATGCTGCTCTAAGCTAAATTTCTCAGGATCTCCTCCTTTTCAACAAGGGACATTACCAGAATTCATTTAGCTAATTTACAGGGATGGTACTCAGCCAATATGGGGTCTATTAAAAAACCACTGAACATAACAGAGGAACGTCATTGATTCCAGATGGTCTGTGGAGAAGACAGTGACAGAAATGTTTGCTCTAGGAAAGTAGAGATTCCTTAAAAGAAGATCATTTATATGGTTTTTTATGGCACTATCCACATCCAACAAAGAAATACATTAGTCCAAAGAAAACCAAACCCTTCTATACTTCTCTAAGGATTGAGAGCTGTGGTTAAATGCTTTTAATTGGGCCTCAGATCTATTTCTGATATGCATTTCCAACTATTAAGATAAGTAAAGATCAACCAAATCTGACTGTATTAGAACAGGCAGAAGAACTTTACCCACTGATTTATGCATCAGAAATGCATCTTTGTGGTTCTTATAGACCTTCTGCCTTCTAGAGAGGAAACCAGTTTCTATGGAAAGCATTTCAACAGGATGGAAAATCTACTGCAATTCTTGATAATTTGTTCTATTGGTGATCAGCAAGATTATACTTTTTTCCAGTTTGAATTTCCCCAGCTTCCTCTTCCAGTCAATTGATCTGTTATACTCATCATTAGGAAAATCCAAGCAATTTCATCAAATACTATGGCTCTCTGCAAGAGCACTGTGATCACATTTCCTCCTGCACGAAGTCAGCTGGCTATTTTTAGTCTCAGGTTGTACTGGAACACTGAACAGCAGGTATTTCCAGTCATTTGTCACCAGAAGCCTTTGAAGTCTATGGAAAGATTCAAGTCCTGAATGCCCTAACTGTGACCCCAAACTACATCATCAGCTCACTTCACCATCATAGGGGAGGAAATGGGTCATGTTTAGCACGCTTCCCGCTTGTACTTACTCTTTGCAAACTTCCTATAGCAGTGACTGTTTTAATGTCAGCTGGCCTCAGAGTATGAACTGAAGAAAAGTGAAAGACATCAGGTTAAAAAAGAGCTGTAATCTTAACAGAAAATTACATTCACCAGTATATTAAAACATAACAAAATTGATTAAAACTTAAGTCCATACTGATTGTTTCCAGTTTTAAATCAGTCAGAGAGAATGAGAAACTTAGGCATTCAATAAATACTTTGGGTACTTAGGTGCACTGAAATGCTCAACCATCAAGCAAGAAGAGGTCACAGAACACTGCTGTGAATAACTGAAGTAACAGTAGTTACTCAGTTAGCAGCTGAAGAAACTAAGGTAGAAAAGCAATTATGATTAGAACAACAACTACAGAAACTGTAGAATATATCTCCACTTAAACCTCACATCCCACATATATGCATCCCCTCAAAGAGCTGATTTCTCCCCCAGCCCATTCTCAAATGATTTGGGGAGGTAAAGCTTCTACAAGGATAACATCAAACACAAACCTGAAGATGCAGGGGTCTCGGGTAGCATCACCTGCTCACATGAAAGCTGGAAGCTTCTTATAGCCTTTGACATAAACAAAGAAATAGGATTGATTGTTTAGATCTCACAAGGAAATCTGCAAAAGAAAGGATCCCATAGGCTCCATCTTTACACACTACCAAGCTCTTATTCATATAACTACAGTTTTAAAGAACAAAACCCAACGAAACAAACAAACAAACCCAGTTTTTTTACTTATTAATACAGAACTTGGTCTAAGCAAACAATGAAATGTGCTGAACATAACCTGCTGCATCCATTGCTGTAAATGCTGAGTGCTTAATCTGAAAGATGTCATAAGGACAGCTACTGCATGCATCTTCACATGCCAAGGGATGCCCAATGGATGCAACAAAAAGCCTCATCTCCAGTAGGCAACAGGAAAGGCAGAAGGAATCAATTCTTGCTCCTTGACAGGTGGCAAAATTTCCAGGTGATCATGAAAGCACTAAAGAGGTGGGGGAAAAGAGCTGCTTTTGGGACAAGAATGTGAGTGATGTTTTTCACCCAGCATGACAGACATCTCAGTACAACTAGGAATACTATTCAATTATAGAATGGTTTGGGTTAAGAGACCTTAAAGATTATACAGTTCCAATCCCCCTACCATAGGCAGAGACACCTTCCAGTAGAGCAGGTTGCTTAAAGCCCCATTCAGCCTGGCCTTGAACAATGCCAAGGATGGGGCAGGAACAGCTTCTTTGGGCACCCTCTGCCAGTGTCTCACCAACCTCACAGTAAAGAATTTCTTCCTAATACCTTATCTAAATCTCTCCTTTTTCATTTTAAAGCCATTGCTCCTTGTCCTGTCCCTACAAGCCCTTGTAAAAAGTCCCTCTCCACATTTCTTGTAGGCCCCTTTAAGCCAATGGCAGCAGCCCTAAGGTCTCCCCAGAGCCTTCTCTTCTCCAGGCTGAACAGCCCCAGCTCTCTCAGCCTGCCTCCAATGTGCATCAATCCAACTGCCCATGTCACTGACAAAATGTTGAATAGCACCAGTCCCAATATCAACCCCTCATCCACCAAGTGGTCCATTTGTCTAATCCAGGCCTCTCCAGTTATAGAGACAAGGATGTTTTGTGGGACGGTGTCAAATGCCTTGCATAAATCCAGGTGAATGACATCTATGTGAGTACAGATATGGCCCAACATCTAGTACTTTAAAGAGAGATGAAAGACAACCTCCCTGAGGTGCCTTGGCTAGGGCTTCCCTTGTCACTATGACCATACTAGGTGACCATCTTTGCTATGTAATGGCAAAATCTACACCGCAACAAGGACCACCACAGTCCCCACACATCCCCTTAGTCCCCAGTAGAAGGAATTAAATGGTGCACACACTTTGCACCATTTTAGCACACAGAAGAGTTTAATCTTGTGTTTCTAAAAGAGCAACAGAGTATCTAGGAACAAGTGCTAACCACAACTACCTACATACAGGATATACAACCTAATACCAAATGTTGCTCTGAGAAGCCTTGATTTCCTGATCAGGTACTGTAATCTTGCAGCTGCTGTATCGCATTGCTGAGTCATTTGCTTTGCATTTATTCTTTGCAGAATCAAACAGTTTAGAGCACCAAGATGTACTTTTGATTCTTCTGCCTGCCTCAGAGGAAGCAACAGCTAGAGAGGTGATGACAGGTACTGAATAAAGGAAGAAAAGAACCATACTCATACTTTACCTTTAGTTTCCCCCATTCTTCCAGATGATCTGCATTACCTTAAAAACATTAAAAGAATTAGCTGCCTTTTTTTCCCTTAAAGAAAAAAAACAGTTCAGAAGATTTAATATACTAGAATAAGCTTTTAGTTATTATAAGCAGGTGAGATCTGTTGAAATCAGTGGAATACAGTGAAGTCATACACACAGGTGATGGATTGCTTCTGGATCTCCTCGACCAACCTCATCTTCCACAGGCCCTTTTTACCCGTTTTCCTCTTCAGTACATTCCATATATCACTGTAGTCTTATTCTGTCCAAATTTAAAGACATTTGGACATGTACAAGGTGGAACTCCTTAGAAAGAGCAATTCACATTAATCTTCATCTTCCACATTCAGGCAGCAACATCACACTGTTGTGAGTTTGCCATAGCGGTACAGAAACATCTGTAGCTTCTTCCCTGAGAGTGTTGACAGATGAAAGCCTGTGGAGCCAGAAGTGAGGTCTGCAGCTATTTCAGCAAACATTATTCTCTTCCCTTGAGTATACACTTGGATTTATACACATATATTTTGGGTTATCCTAAAATCTCCACAAAGGTAACCATAAGTCTGGGTCTGGATCCTCAGCTGAACTTCAAAGCTCGCTCACTGCTGTGTCCCTGCCTGTGCCACACTGAAGCCATCAGCATCCAGCAAGTCTCAGAACAAGTCTTGTTGTGCTTGGAATAGTTGCCTTTTATTACCCAGGAGCTACTTCTGGAACATTTTGTCCTGCTGCATACTTCTGCTTGTACATCTTCCTTTGCCAAGAGGAAATGCAGAGCTAGCTCAGTGCAGCACACAAGATATGCTTGGACATAGGGCAGCTGGCAGCACTCACGCTGCAAGGAGGTGGCACGCCTGGTTCAAGCAGGACAAGGGTACCAGTGCACACAGAGGTCAGCATGATAGAAGAAAGCCACTGCTGCTCCCTATGTCCACCTCAGCCTGTCTCATGAGCCACACTACAGTTACCTTTAGTAACTGTCAGCAACTTCCATACATCTGGGGGTTTTCTGTGTTTCTTTGAGAACTTTAGTTTCAACTATATTTGAGAATAGATCCACAGGTTATCAAGGAGAAAAGAGGGTTCAACCCCAGTGTCCAGGACTAGGGGGAGTCTTGGAGGGCAGGGAACAATCCCTTCACATTTCAGACATTTAAGAATGGCTGTACTGTGTCAGAATGAAGGTCCATCCAATATAAGATTCTGCCTCTGACAACATCCAGATGCACATACTTAAAGAAAGAATAAGGACAATACATTTGTACTTCCATGCTTTATTCTCTCAACCCTCAATGCTACTTCTGTCCCTCAGAAAGCAATTACTTACTGCTACAGAACTCCCTGAGCCCCTTCTTTCATGAATTTGCTGTTTGTTTTTCTATCTTTTTCTACCTTTTTTGCTTCCCCCAAGACCTGTGGCAAAGGTGCTTCATAATTTAAGTGTTCAAAAAAAGTACTTCCTCATTTGTTAATAACTTAATCTGTTTCCTTGTTCTTGTAAAGAGTTGTCATTTCCCTGTTTCCACAAAATTCACCATTTAACATATGTGTGTATATCTTTATCATACACCTATCCATCCTTCTTCCAAGCTGAAGTGAGTCTGTTTGATCTCATGTGGAAGTTGTTTCATAAGTCTGAGTACTCTTCCCCTCTATCCTCCTCCTAGGAGGATGAAATGTGCAGACAACTGTCAAGATGAAGTATGGACTCATACACAGCAGCAGAAGTGTTTTCTACCCTGTTCTCTTCCTGACTCCTGAAATCATTTGTCTCTGTTTCTAACACTGAGCTGATGTCTTCAGACAGCTATGTTCTGTGACCAAGCAGTATTTGATATAGAGTTCACCATGGTGTACACAGAGCTAGAGTAAGTTTTCCCTATATATGTATTAAAGTTTTCCTTCTGAGCATCCTAAATACATCTACATCAGACAACTAAAATGACCCTTTATTCAGATTATTTCTGAACACATGGAGAGCCCACATCCCAGTGCAGCTTTTGCAGGTTCACTCTCCCCTCTTCTCACACATTAAATCTGCAGTCTGACTGCTCAGTCTCCAGCTTTTATCCAGGGGCCCACAAAGGTGCCCTCACTCTTAGACCATGACAGTTGGTTTCCATAAGAGCTCTTGCTCAAAAGGATTTGTGGGAATACAAACACAGCCCACCTGAAGAATTAATCCACGGGCATATGCCCATTGTCATGGATTTTCTTCATCCACAGGGAGCATCCCCTCTTATATCCTATTTACCCCAAGTTCTTTACACTGTTATCACCCATTTGTTTAGTGCAGAAGACGACCTTGCTGCTTTTGTACAACTACCACTGCAGTTCTCCAGATCCCCCTAAAACAGAGCCCATCATAAAAACTGGTTCCCCATTTGCCATCTTCCATTCCCAACCCCAATATTGATTCAAGAAGTAGTTTGCACCACAGTTAATACAATGGGCAGGTTCCTATTTCTGCTTGGCTCATCTCCTTGGGTGGATATTATCTAATCTTGGCAGTTTTACTATTTGTTATCAATTTGTTCAAGTGTTTGACCCTTTCCCCACTTGTCCCATGCTGAAGAGCTCTGAGTGTGAGGCTGTTTTTAAGCTAGGTGCAGAGACACCAAAGAAAAGAAGGAATCAGTTTTTCTGTTGGTCTTCAGCTGTCTTTTACACATCAGCCACCCCTACAGGCTCCCTGTTCCACATGTATTTAGAAGAGGATTTATTAGGTGTTATTCCTTCAAAAACACTTCATTGTTTCCCCTCAGATTCATTTTGCTTGGCTGATTAAATTTTAACTTCATTAGCTTTCCTTATTTGCTTTGCTTTATGCTTCCATAGGATGATTCCTTCAACTCCTGCTGCTCTGAATATTATAGTCACTCCCTTACTTTACCATTTGATAATTCATGTTTGTATTTTTAACTTTCTCAACATCTCAGAAAAAGGTGAATTATTCATTTGGAAGACAGATTCTGCTCCTTCCTCCCTTGCTCTTGTAGTTAACCTGTTTCAGTTAATAATTCTTATGGGTTGCTCTCAGTTAACATTTTTTCCTCAACCAAAACTTTATGCTTCTTTTCCTTTCAATTAAAAGGCTCAGCTGAGATCATTTCTGCTGTTTATTTAGGAATCAAAACCCCCTAACAGTTAGCTATTTATCAGAGCACCTTATAAGCCTCTGAAGACACTTACCTACTCATAAGGTAAAGCATTATCACTATTTATCATTACTTCCTTGCATTCAGAGAGCTGAAGCACAGAGCCAAGTAGGCCAAAATATACACAACATTTTTAGTCCCAGAGCACCTATAAAACTGACTCCTGGCACCAAACATGGACTTCACAGACCCAGTACAGAAAACAAAGACTCCCGTTTACCCCGAAAGTTGCAGGAATCTGAACAATGATGCCCTGAGTACCAGGATGCTGCCTAACCCATTCACACAGTCTTGTATTACCAAAGAGTTGGTGACTGTAAATATGAATTTAGGAAAAATTTCTGTCCCTTTCTTGAATTTCTGCATTATTTTGGGCCAGATCTCACTTTTAGTCTAATTACTTGATGTTTTCCTTAGCAGAAAGCCTTTATGCCTGCCTAAGATGCAGTTCATCCCCAGAACAGTACAAACACATGTATCTTTATTGAAAATGATCAAACATACCCAAAATTACATACAAGATCACAGTTTTACTCACAGATTTTCTTCATCCTGCTTCTAAGGCTCCTTCTATACACCCACCTTGCAACACCTAAAAATATAGGTTCCTAAATACTGTGTAACCCAAATCCAAAGGCCTTTCAAAACTTACCTTCTGAGGAGAGCAACGAAAGGAACAACAGGCCTAGCAATAGCTTCATGATAAATGCCTTTATGAACTGATAATCCTGGAGTACTCTCTGTTAGATGTTAAGGCTGCGAAGAAAGAAATTCTCTTCTTTTTCCTCTTTTATATTTAACAAGCTGACAACTCAGCAGCCATAAAACTTATGAGCCTCTTTACCTTTGGAAAGCAAAGTGACAGTGATATCCAGCTTAAAGAAACATGCAATCTCAGTTTATAAGTTGCCCATCCAAGGGTCAAAGGAATACAGAAGTGGCACAGCTTCTCTCACCTGCTCAGAGAGAACTGGCTGCTTTCCTGAGGGACCGCAAGCACGTGAGTCAGCTTCCAGCAGGGTCAAGGCTCTTCCAGTCAATACAGAACACATTGATTTGGCATTAGTTTGCCTCTACCAGGCAGGGAAGGAGCCTCTGAGCAACAAGAGCAACCAGCCATGTAACAGCTCACACCCAAATGAAGAGGAAGGTTGTGCTCTTCCTCTTGTTTCCTTCCCTGACTCTGCTCCTTTCTTGCCTTCAGCCAGCCTCATCTCTCTTCCACTAGCTCCAGAAACACCAGCTCATTTCCCAAGCTGATTTAATGCCCTGTAACTCCAAAACCCTCAGTTTGACTGGCTCATAGAGGATCATGAGCATCAGACACAGCACAGAAGAACGTGAGAGGGTTGTGACCAGCGAGGAGAGTAAGCCTCCACATATTGCAGCAGTAAACTGTGATGCAGAGCATCACAGGTCTGCCTTGTGCTGTGAAACCTTGTCCTAAAGTGAGACAAAGTAAAGGATGTGTCACTTGAGACCATGAAGTTCCTCAATAGCGAGAGAAGCAGAGAGGTGTTGAGGGAAATAACACAAACCATTAAGTACTGCCAGTCCTGGCAGCAGGCATGTTAAAGACCAACTCTACAGCTCCAGCCCATAGGATGCAGGCAGTTCTTCCCGAAGTTTTCCTTCACTGGGATATGCCTTACCAGTATTTGCCAAGACAGAGACCTGGTGGACAAGCAGGATCAGTAACTGTGCCCTCATTCTGCAAAGAGATCTCCAAAACCCTTGCTACAATGCTATTGCAGTAGCCTGGGCACTTTTGCAGGGTCAGAGAGCATGCAGAAATGCTGGTTACATGTGATGTAATTCTCCTCATTGAGACTCTGTTATGCCTTAATTATGGGACCAAACCTCTGAAGAGCAGCCTGCTGTCCTCACACTAAACACCAGACTACCCTCTGGTCTCCCCAAAGCCCATTGACACCCAGATAAAGCTCCTACATGAATAATGGGAGAGTGCTTAAGTAAATAGCTTTGAATGCCACTGACACACCCAGCTCAGGCAGTCTAACCCATCCTTCAAAGGGCTGTGTTTATTTTGGCTTCCTGTTGTTTCATGACTAAAATTTGGCATTCTTGGAAGGAACACACTGGAAGCAGATCTTATGCCCACGTTCCTCTTCAAAACCAGGAATGCAAAACTAATTCTGGACACAAACAGCTCTTGTTCAGCGACATGCAAGAAGGAATCTGCATAGACAGGGGAAAGTGTTCCTCCACCCCCTGAGTCTCCAAGCTCATGCCAGCACAAACATACCACAGACCTCACCAGTGCAAGGGGCTGCTCACCTCAGACACAGCAAAATGCTCAAGTCTGAGAGGAATGAGCTCATTCCATCTGTGGGTCTCATAGTCTGAAACACAATTGAACACCCAGTAAGGTAATGAGAAATTAGAAGCTTACTCACTGTCAGGACACACCAGTCAACAGCTCCCCTGTCTGGGCTGAGGTGAAATGGAGCTCCCAGGCAGATAAGCAGGATGAGGGAGGTCCCAGGTGAGGTTGGTCAGGGCTGTTATCACCTGTCAGTCAAAGTGGCACTGCACAGTTTCAGCATGGATGGGAGTTACCTTTGGTGGGTTTTGTCATTACATGAAAGGGTTTGTGGCTGAGTCACTCCATGACAGAGAATTGTCCCTATCAACAAGTCTAAGAAACAGACTTAATGAGCTCAAGTGTTTAAAATCCCAGAAAGTGTCTTCCTCATTGCACACCAACCAAAACACAGGAAGGAAGATAGCATTAATTCATAACATTTGCCATAAACCACAGCTCCAAGACTAAGAGTTTAGCCTTTAGACACTGTGACACGCTCCAGAAAGAAAACAGCATTAACTACAAGGCTTCTGTAAACACTCCTTCCCACCACTCAAGCATCAAAATAGCTCTTAGATTGAACAGCAAATAGCAAGTGGCAGCAAAGATCAAAGAAGTCTGCAAAAGAGAGAAGGGAGAATTTTCTCTTAGATGTAGAAGGTGTCAGAGACAAATTAAAGCTTTTACATTAGTATAACAGCAAAGCTAGATGCAGCTACAGAAGGCACAGAGAGATCCAGGCCATAAGACAGCCTTCAGCTGATGGTATTATTGGGAACTGCAGCCATATAGCTGATTACCTAATGATCAACCTGCTGCTGCTCTGGTGGGACAAGGACCTAGCTGGACCTTGTCACTAACCCTGCTTGAAATGTGTGAGTCTTCTTAGTACCTGCCCTGGAAGGAGAAGGCTCATAACATAACACAACTGGCACAGAAGAGCTTTGCATGGGAGTTGGTGGTGAAGAGCAGAAGCTTTGTGCCTTGGTGCAACCTGTTTAATATATCTAGGCTCAACAGTGCAAAACACCACAAAAACAAAAGTCAGGTCCCAGCCTCAGCTTCAGAGTAAGCAACACCCAAACAGATACTCAAACATATGCATTAAGATATATTAGCCCAACTTCCTGGCCCATTGCTTCATTTTTAGGTGGCTTATAATAAACCTAAATCTTTACCTCTCATACCTGCTATGGGAATTACAGCTGGGAAAGCCAAGGGAGTTTTCTACCTTGTCTTGAAGATTTTTCTTATCTGCTTACTGAAACAGAGCTCTTCCTTGCATTCCTTTTATTTAATACAGAATATTGAGAACCAGAAACTGACAACCTATCTGCCTCCTCACCTATAGAACCAGTGTTTTAAAACACACATAGTGAATATATGGCTGCACACTAAAAGAAAAAAGGAAAAACAGAACCCAGACACAAAAAACATAGCACTCAACCACTTGTAATTAAACGGATGGTGTTTATCACCATGAGCACAAGCTTTTACTGTGTGAGTTAGGGAGGCAACTTGATCAGCATCTAACAAGCAGGGGCCATATAACAGAGGATCATGTAACTGTATCCTCAAAACTATCCTATTACACAGGCATAACAGAGGACATTGTGGAAATACAAAGCAGACTGATTCTCTGTTTCATCTGAAGATGCAGCCTGTCTGTGACCTGTCAGTGCTTCAGCCAGTGCTACTGCCTAGCCAAGGCTTTAGGTCTTGAATCTGGATGTATTGCCCTATCTACAAGACCCTCACATGTCAGTGCTGTCAAACCATCAGGAGTAAATCATATACAGCTGCGAGACGTTTCTCATTTCCTCATGCTGTTGTGCCTCCCGTTGCTGCGCTTCACGTTGTGAGTGCACTGTCTGTACCTAAACAGCAGCTCTTCTTCCACAGGAGAATCCAGGCGTGCAGCTGAGGATGAGGAGACAAGCGAGGCCAAGGACAGCCAGGACGTGAATCACAGGGCAGCAATGCGGGAGGACTGCGCAGCTTGAAGGAGGCTGCTACCACCTGCTGGACAGAATGCAAGTACTCAAAGGAGCAGAAGAAACCAAACGTTAATTTGGCCGTTTAGGGCAGGAGTGAGAAAGGAAAACACAAAGCCTCAGATACACTTCTGTAATGTTTTGGTCTACGCTCAGCCCATGAGTGGAGCACTGGACTCTTCACTTGGGTACTTGGGACTAGCAGAGCCGCTATAGAGACCTGAGATTGTAGCCATGTTTTGGATGAGCTATGAGGCAGCAGCCTCCTCCAAACACCCAGCAGTAGATGAAGGCAGCAATATTACAGTGAAACCTCACAATAACTGAATGAAACTGTGAATTTCTTCCTTGTGCCTACAGGAGGGTGCAACCTGCCCTTGTTTGATTGCTTGGCAAGGGCACGAGCCCTTTAGCCACTGACCTGAGGGTGGCCCCAACATAAAGCACAAAGTCCATCTCCATAGGATGTGCTTGGCACTGCTGGGAGGCTGGTGGTACCCCAGCCTGCCTTTGCAGCTCAGACAGCTGGCACAGGTCCCTCATGTCTCACTACTTGTCATAAAAACATGATACACCCTCACTACAAGAGCTGGAACTACTCCTCACTGCCTTTTCTAGCATATTCTGGGCCTTTTATATAGGTGAGCTGCAGATGATGGCATAAGCAGAAATCCCCCTTGCTCCACAAGAGCTAATGCCCCAGGGTTGTGGGAAGGAAGGAAGTAGGTTGTTCTCCTGCTAGTTGTTAACCTTCTGTAGGCCAGCTCATGAGGGCTGCAAGTCAGCTGAGGGCTCTGAACACACAGACAACAGCAGGAGGCTTAAAGATCATCTCCTAAAGACCTTTTACCGACTTCTCTACAGCATGAGGGTTTGTTTTGAGTCTGTAAGCAGGAAGAAGATGGGGACCAGTTACTTCCCATGTCCTCATGTTCCGCTGGCCCCTCAGTTATCAGATCAGGAGATAACACTCGTTTCTGGAGAGCCCTGTTTACAGCCCCAGTCTTGGGAGAGTCCACCAGTGCTACCACAGCCTCGAGAGAGCAGCACTGGCAGGAAGGCAGATAGCTAAGGGAAGCAGTCTGTCTGCCTCTGATAGACAGTGATGGAGTTTTAGAGTAGGGACCAGAAAACATTTGCTGTCTTCCTGTGAGTCTCTGGGTGAGCTCACTGATGCTTGCATCCAAAGCAGCTAATTCTGACAGATTTGCATGGAAATCAGGCACATAAATAAATACCTCTGTGAACTGCAACCCAAGTCTCAAAGTGCTGTGGTTTTTCCTGTAAAATGGAAGCACCAGTATTCCCTTTCTCCCATTCTTTTCCATTAAGCTATAAAAGTCCCAAAGCAGTGCCAGCTTTTTGCTGTTTGTATTCACGCCACAAAGGGGCCCCGTTTACAGCCAGTGCTGTAATTGCAATAGCTGTGTGGGAAGCTCTTGACTGTGCTCTCTGAAGCTCTTCCCACATGAAGGTACAGCACACAGACTCCGTGGGGTCAGCCTGTCTCGGTGCCATGGTGTCCCAGACTTGCCAGTCCATCTACCCACACCCCAAAAGACTGTTTACCTCATTCCCCTGCAGACATTTGTCTCTCAGCCTGCCTCTACATGTCAGAGGACGTATCACTTTGACCTCAATGAGCTATCCCCAGCTGTGCTGTATTCCTTTTGTATCATTAGTACTTGTGCTGCCCTTGAAAAAGACTATCTGGTGGTAGCATAGTGGATGAGATGAGGAGTTAAGGCTCCTTTTTCTCATGAGGTTGTTTGACTCTTTTGGCTGTAGTCACACCAAACACAGGCTTTTATCCTCTAAGGTCCTTGAGGTTGATCAGTCTTCATCCATATCCAGCAGAAGCACCTGGAGGTTATGGCTCAGCATGCTCCCTTTACGTACTTTATACACCACAAATTGCAGCAAAAGTCCTCCCACTGTACTTTTCACCATCTATAAAATGCTCTGAGCTGCTCTCACCTGTTTTGTGGCTAAAAAGAGCCAAACACAGGCTGTCCAGGTGCTCTGTGTCTTCTTGCTCACCAGTTCTTTCACCAAGTGAGTGTAGCCACACTTGGGCAAGCCTGAGGGTGATAGATTAAGAGCTCAAAGAAGTGGGTTAAAAGGTCTTTGGCCATAGCCACACCTATTTTACTAAGGGGCCATGCAAGGGCAATCAGTTAAAGCCATCACTAGCTGTGAAGAGGTGCCTACAGAAGCTAAAGTTCCTTTTGTGAGCTAAAGAAATGACGGGGGAACAAAGAGCAAACACCATCAAGTCAATTTGAACCCAAAGTCACAGGCACCTCCGCGCTCCAGAAAGGGGAGCGGCTAACCAGGCATAGAATAAACAGGAGGGGTGAGCAGACAGAAACCACAGAAGCCAGCCTGGACTAGAAGTATTTACAGTGCAGGGTGGGAAGGAATATCATTGCTATGCCCAGAGCATGAGGCCGGTTGGACTGAATGACCATTGGCCTTTGGAAGGTTACTCTTGCATCGCCAACTGTAACTCTCCCGGTTGCCCCCAGAGGGCACCAAATTCCTATGTTTTCACTCCTGAACACGCGGTGTATCCGGACCTTTCGGCTGGAGTGGGGGGAAAATGTAATAGCAATGGAGCTGTAGCTCCAGTTCTTAGGAGGGGAAGGACAGGCAGGGGGATTCTTGATGAGACCTGTCGTGGTCCAGGTGTACCATCACACAACAGTACCTCCATCTCCATCCTTACAGGCAGAATCCGACTTCAAACGTGTGTTTTCAGCGACTGCACACTTTGAAGATCAGTAATGATACAAAAAATATTAGTGATTCAAACCAAACGCTAGATGATTGGAGACCAAAGCAACTGCCAGCTGAACAGATGCTCTTATTCCATATCTCCAGTGGAAGAGCCTTCCAAAACTCACAGCTTTGCCAAGCTTCATCCTGACATTTCAGCTGAATGCCGCATGAATGTCATCGAGTGCTAGAGGCCTTTGTTTTTAAGATGGAAAGGCTGGGCTCTGGAACCAGCTATGGGTGCAGGCATGGGCCTGTGCATAGGATTTTCTGAACAATTAATCTGCACGTTATTATTTCAAGTGATCTCGATAAATTGCAAAAGCTGCTCAGAACCAACTGGATAAAATTCAATGAAAACACACAGCAAAGTACTGTGATTGGGAATGAGAAATTAAGTGCACAAATGAATGACTTGGAATAATTGGTTAAGCAGCAGTACTACACAAAGGATCTGGAGGAATTAGAGGGGATCATATAATGAGTCAACTGAATGCTGCTGTTGCAACAAAAAACACAAACCTTTCTTTCGGGATATGTTAATGGAGTGTCATAAGTGTGTCACAGAAGGTCATTACTATGCTTCATCCCAAAAGAGCACTCACTGATGCTAAACCTTGCACCAGAGTTGGGACACCAGAGCAGCATTTTCAGGAAGACAGAGTTCAGAGCAGACCAACCAGCCCAACAATAAGCTTAAGAAACCCTATGGAGAACTGGGGGGATTCAGGGAGCTTTTTCCAGGAGAGAGGAGGAGAGTTATGGTGGCTGCCCTGAAAGCAGGGGATTGTTCCAGCCAGAAGCAATTACTATCCTGCATTAGTTTTCCCTGACAGAGGACTCCCAGGTCAGTGTGGAACAACAACACCAAACCCAGGGCTAGTCTGGGTGTCATCTCAACAGGCATCTCTGTTCTTACCTAAGAGGGAAGGCATGCAGATGGGGGTTGGGAGGGTCACCAGTTTTGATGTGACTGTCATTGACAGCCTGGAAACTTGCTTTCGGTTGAGGAATGGTCGTTTTAGCACAACAAAGTGGCACACCCAGGAGTGCATACACAGACCACACCTACTGGAGCCAGCTTCCACAGCTGTTTGTACAGCAAGCAAAGGAGAAGATTGGAGATGGAACTTCCTTTTTGCCCATTCCTACCCCAGGTCAACTTGACCTTATTAATACTGTGGCAAGGTTGTCCATGTATTACTGCTTCCTGCAGCCTTCATAGTCTGGCTACTCTCACAGCTGCTGTTAGACTCCCACCCCTTAGACCTAGCCTGCACCAAGCACCTAAACAAATTTGGGTATATCCCCATTCAGTGAAGGTCTTAAGCACATGCTTAAATTTAAGCATGAGCTGCCAAAGAAGTATGTGTTCAACAACTTCTGGAAACAAGGCCTTAACCTTTGAAAAAGATAGATAAAACAGCCCTAAGTTCAAACACTTTCCTCAGACTCCTTCAAGTTGAATCTACCACCTCTCTGACATGGAAAGAGAGGACTTGCATAAGAAGACTCCCTTGCTTCCTCTGTGCTGTAACTCATCAACTCTTCCCTGCTCCGGGGCACGTACCTCTAGGGACAGATGAGATCTATTCCTGTTTGTTACTATGCAGAGCTAGATCTCAGCAGCAGTGATAAAGGCCCTTGCACATCCTAGCTTGCTCTCTGATACTTCCCTTTTCTCTGGAATTCTTACTCCTCGCCCGCCCTCGTTCCCTTCCCCCTTCCCTGTTTGCTCATACTTCTGGAAAGATGACTGAAGGCTAACTAATGAGTAAGATGCTGCTGCACGTCATCACCTGTCTGCTGCAAGAAGGGGTGAACAAGTTCGCTTGTCCACAGGTTAAAGTGAGGTTGCCATCCAAAGGATCATGTAATTGGGAGACCAAGCAGTGGGAAACCTGCCCTCTCTCCTCTCTCGTCTGGAGCATTTAATTTCTCTTGTTTTCTTCATTGCGTGCACCACTTTATGCCTGCACAGCATCTTTCAAGCAAGGATCTCAAAGGGCTTCACAGACCTTAATTAAACCTCATAAATCCCTAATTGATAGATGAAAATTCTGAGTCACAAAAAGGTGAAGTGATGCTCATGGTGAAACAGTGAGTCAGTTGCAGAGCTTGGAGCAGGGCTGTGGTGATCCCAGTCTAGTTACTCGGCATCTTTACAGATCTCCTTGGAAAGCAAGTGCAACAGCTGCCTGACACAGCTCCAGTGGCTGTTCAACCACCAGTGGGGAGCAAGCATTGTTGGCATTTGGTATTGTGGTGCCCAGAACTGGCTACGAGCTGAGGCCAGGTTGTAGAGTACCATATAAACTGGGAAGAGCCCCAGCCATGCTGTTCCCCACCACCTGAAACCCCAGAGCCTGCCTAGGTGTCAGTACTGGGTTAATGGCCAATCCCAAACCCCCAGATGGCAGCTACAGGACAAGACCACCCTTTCACCACCCCAAAACAGCATCCTGGCAGGGGGAGAGTCTTCATACCACGATAAACACCTGTAGGAGCAATATCAGAGCTCTGGGCTGGCACAGGGACCACCATGGACCAGAGCCAGCTCCTGGCTGCTGGGTGGCCCTGGGCAAGTCCCTTTTCTCCTGCGTTTCCCTCCCAGCCTTTGTATTCACACCGGAACATGTAGGCTCAGCAGGGCAGGGACTCTCCTGCCTGGGCGTTTGCATGGAGCAGCCCTGGCCATGCCCGGCCATGCTGTCAGCCCTGCCCAGCCCTGCTGCCCATCCCGCCTCGGAGCCGGGCAGCCGGGCCCTCTCGGTGGACATCATCACAGTCTGCTTTCCTATTATAGCCTTTCAGGGCTGTGACCGTGTTTAATTGTCTGAGCCTTATAAACACTCAGTGGCCTTGGCTGACGCCCGAGTTAATGATCCCCTGCAGAAGCGACTTTGGCCGCCCGGCTCCCAGCCTGGCAGAAAGGGTCAATTAAAACAAGACAGGAGAGGATAAAAACATAGAAACGAGACTTAAAAGATGATGCTGCACCTGAGGAAATGACATATAACTCCCTCCTGTCTGTGCGTGATACGTGATGTGGCCACTGAGCTGGGCTTTACTGAAGGCAGCACCTCTGCTGCTCAAGCCCACCTGCCTGCAGTGGAGCATCCTTTCCCACCATCCCAGTGACAAGAGCCTGACAATGGCAGAGGACCTGTAGCAGGACAAGCAGTTTGATTCACCTACCGTGTCAAACCTTTTGCCTTTGGGTTTTCCCCCCTGTTAATACCCACAAAGAAAAAACCCCAACACAACCCACCTCAAAAATGCAAACAGCATGAAAAACCCCACAAGAGTAAATAGCCAAGGCTTTTATGTTAATGTGAGAGTGGCTGACAGCATCAAAACAAAGGCTAAATCTCTGGGTCAAATTTGCAAGTGATGTAAATAAGCCTATTGGGTTTCAGTGAAGAAGAGCACTGACTCTCATACAGTATGAATGTATGTACATACGCTCCCTCCTGCTAAATCACCGCAGCTCAGCGGCACAAGGGGCAGCGGAAGGGGAGCACATGACACTCGGGTATCATTTGTACACACCACTAAAGCTCAGCCTTTCTGTTTCAAAAGAACAAAACCCCAGAAGGGGCAAGCGCACAGCTGCAAGGCGGCCTGGGTAATTGTGCAATGCTGGGAACTCTTAGGTAGTTAATAATTATACTCAACCTTCGGTCTAGTTCCTAACAACACCCCTAGGCGTGTCGCTCTTACAGAATAAGGGCACACGCCCTGCTGTGTCTCCTTGCTTAACAGGAACACAAAGTACAGTAGTAGGAGGTGTTTCCTTGAACTCTGAACAATTGGACATTTAAGGATTAATTACTGTTAAGGAGCTTTGGACTGGCAAACACACTAACTCAGCTCTTGGCTGCGTCTCCCAGCCAAGTTCTCTCAGTCATCCTAATTAGACATTCTGATACCATCTTTAATTATATGATCTCACATGCTATTTCTTTTTTGCTTCTTCTTTTTCCCTTCTTACACCGAACCCCTGTCTCGTGCAGCACATGGAGCAGGCAGAGCACAGAGGGAGAACTGCAGCTCGGAATCACTCCCCCAACTCACTTGGTGCAGCAGCAAGACCATGAACCATTGAGACCCGATAAGACTGGGACCTTAGCTCTCTGTGCTGCTGAAAACACCCTGGGTCTTTCACAAGAGGGAGGAAAGCATCGAGCCTGCCACAGCTCCCTCTCTGCTGTGGGCAAGACAGGACCTATACTGTATTTGCCAGTATTGACTGCAGCCTGGCTGGAACAATCCTGCGCCGAGCAGCATCCCGCGCCAGCCGCAGCGAGTGCGTGTGTGCGCACATGTATATACACACACGCTCTCCTGTACACACCTTGATCTTGTTGAAACAACAGGAGGAGCATAGTGCATGTTGTTAATGTTTTTCACCTTTGTAAACACTGCATTGCTGGGGCGACGCTCCTGCGCCCCGACTTGCAGCACCCAGTGGTGCTGTGGGCCTGGCGCCCTCCCATCCCACTCAAACCAGTGCTTGCCAAAAGCTGCTTCACGTTCAAGCTGGTTCTGTTGGTCTGCAACATCCTTCCTAGGACAGGACCTGGCTACATCCAAGAGTCACCTGGGTGAAATCAGCTTTGCTTCTGCATGGTGCCATTTGCTGCCCACCCTCGCACAGCTCCCCCAGATGCAAGGAGGGAAGTTTTGGGTGGTGTGCTCTCAACTCAGCTCTGATG
The DNA here is from genome assembly GCF_012275295.1 of Melopsittacus undulatus. NCBI lineage: Eukaryota > Metazoa > Chordata > Aves > Psittaciformes > Psittaculidae > Melopsittacus > Melopsittacus undulatus. The sequence goes on from NC_047529.1 coordinate 114,601,649, forward strand.
AGCTGGAAACTCAGTATACCCCGAGGTCAGCTGAGGTTCACTAAGCTGAGGAACTCCTTAAATGGTATCATCTAAAAAGCCGTCCGCATTTGTCCTCATGAGCAGCATCGGGATGGATGTGCACATTCCCACCAGGATCGTTTGCTAAATGCTGGACCCCCAACCTTGTGTGAATGTGGGGGCAAGGAGGCAGCTGCAGCCTCCCTGCTTCCCCCAGCGCCAGCCTGCTCCCTGGAAATGGCTCCAAGATCCACCCCTGCCTCTACCTGCCAGCAGAACTGGTTGGCCTCCATAGGGAGGCTGCGTGGCACCCGTGCTCACCCCACATCCTGGGGCTGGCGACCTGCACTTGTCCCAGCAGGGACCCCTCTAGGGTCTTAGCCTGTGGGCATAAGCACCACCGAGTGCTTCCCTACCCCTTCCAAAGTCAGGGCAAAGGAGGACCAGGCTGTCCCAGGCAGGCAGCAGTGCCCCACACAGGGAGGAGCCTTCTCCTCCCAGCTCCGTGGCGGTTCCTCCCTGATTCAGAGTCAACATAATGGGGCTGAGCTGGCGCCATTGATCCTGCTGGGCAGGCAGAGCAGCTGTGAAGTAGGGATTAGCAATGGCTTTCTTCCCTGTGGCACCGGGTCACAGGATTCAGCCCTTCGTAGACCCCTGTGGTGGAAACAGTCTTCCTCCTTCCCCACTACCAGAGATGTGCCTGTGGAGCAGGCAGTGGTCCTGAGGAACAGAGCTATGGCAGCAGCTACACAGGGAAATTAGGAGTTGGAGCCAAATGAGAAGAGAAAAACAAAATAGGGACCAGACAGACAACATGGGTGGATGATAGACCTGTCCAGCCAAGCATATTCTGAAGAGCCATTCCCAGGAAGGTCCTTCTTCCAGGCCCCTAGGACTGTCAGGTCCATACAGTCAGGGACCTCCTACAGCCAAGGTGTCTTGGAGGACCCTGAATTGCCAAGATCAGCTCCTGCTGTGGGGCAGCCACACCACAACCTTGCCCTTTGCACCTGCCTGGGGAAGGCCTATGAGGGGCTGTGGCTCCAGCAAGATCCCACCTCCATGAGAATGACATGAGCAGAGGGAAGGAAGAGCCTTGCTCCATGATGAGTACACATCCCAGCTGCAGGTGCTGACAGAAAAGCATGCACAAGGTCATGGGAAGCACCTGAAGGTGATGTTTTGAAGGCATCACTCTCGTTTCCTATTCCCTCCCTTTCACCACAGACAGTGTCACAGCAGATCTTCATTTCCTAAGCTGCCAGAAGTAGAGAAGGTAATTAGATACCAGTACGGCCTCAGAACATTGCTCAGAGTAGAGATTTAATCACAGTCCTTGTGGCTCATAAAGACAAAGTTCAACTGGAGGCTACAAAAGGCAGCTAATGTCTCCCATCACCCCCATGACCTATAGCAGCCCTCTAAGTCAGCATCAGCCTAGAATGAAGGCTTTGGTGGCTGACTGCTGCTGTGTGAGGCTCTGGTGCTGCTCACTGCTGGTGCTGACACCCTGCCCTAAGCCCTGGCTCTGAGGGGTCAGAGCAGGGCTGTGCCTGGCCAGAGCACAGGGCAATCTTAGGTGTGTAAGGATCATGAGCTCACCTTTCCCCCTGTATTACTGGAGACATTCATGGGCCTCTGGCATGTAATTTTTCTTTCAAGGCCACAGGCTGGTGTCTGCTGCTCTACTCTCATTAACGTGAGATAAACCATTTCAAAACTAAGTGCATTTCAGAGCAGTAATATGATGTAAGCAAGTGAAATAGGATTTAGGTGAATTAGAGCATCCAGTGCTTGGATAACTTGAGCTACCCAAAGGAAAAGAACTGACCTATTTCTTCCCTTTGCCCCAAACAAACATCATCTGCTGTGGCCGCTCATGTCAGTAATCACCAGCATGAGTGTGTGTCATCCCTGCGAGCCAATGATGAATTTGCCTGAGTCTGGGAGCCCCAGTGAGGGCTACAGAAAGGGGGTGGGGAGGTCATGGGGTGCCTCTATGCTCAGTTGATGGATTGTGCCTGACCTATGAGGATCACCAGCTGTAGATCCATATTTATCTTTCCAGGGAACTCGAAAAACAACTTCTGCTTCAGAGAGGAAAAATGGTAGGAGAGCCTGCGAAAGGCAAGTGGGCAACAGTTCCTGGCACTGCCTGTGGATCTGCAGAGTTGTACAGTCATTTGTGGGATGCAGGCTCTAGATCATGGCCATGTAAGTCCTGTCTCCCTCTCTTCCCCCACACTAGTCTGTGGAATGGAGCATGCAGAATAAAAAGGGAAATCTGAGACTTGCACTGCGGCAGGCTGAACAGTTTACATTCTTGTCTGCCACGATATCTTCCTCCCAGCTTAGTCCTTATCTGCCTGACCTTGCACAGCCAGCATCAAAAAAGCTGATATTTAGCACAGAGGAATTCTGGAGTTCAGATGGGACAGGACTGCAAGGAGGAAAGAACTACGCTTGCAATATGGACTATGTGGAATCAAAAGCAGAAGCACAGAGAGACTGAGATTGGTAGGCACCACTGGAGAGTGTTTCATCCACCCCTCTGCTCAAGCAGGATCAGTTAAAGTAGATTGCTTAGAGCCATGCCCAGTCAGGTTTGAATGTCTCCAAGGGTGGAGACTCCACAGAACTCCTTGGGTGACCTGTGCCATTATTTGACCACCTTCAGAGCAACAAAGTGATTTTCATGTCCTTTATGGCAAACTGTGGCCATTGCCTCTTATCCTGTCACTTGGGACTATTGGGAAGAGTCTGACAGCATCTCCTCTGCTCCCAATCCCCATCAGGAATTTACACACCTTGGTAAGATGCTCCCTGAGCCTTCTTTTCTCAATCCCACCTCTCACAACTTCTCCTCCCAGCCTGGCCTTGTCTTCATCAAGAAGAATCTTCCTGAGGTGTCTTGGATCTCACTACACTGGAGCACACACAAAACCCCTTCTTCTTAAACCTCAGGCTTATGAGGGCGTGCCAGCAACTTCCACGCAGGTTGATAATCCATAGGCATTGTTTCTTATGTTGACACTGGCCAAGCACTGCTGGATGAGGACCTCACTTTTGCCCCATGAGACAGGACATGAGACCCCAGGCTCTTGCAACTGAATCAAGGAGCTTTCTATGATACCATGAAACTTCAGGGGGTCAGGCCATAGACACAGGTCACAGACATCAGTAGGAGTAGGACCACAAGGTGATGTGTGTTTTAAAATAAGCATACATCATTTGTTCCACTTCGGGGTATCTGATGCAATAACTGTGTCACAGTTTTCCTCTGTCACATCCTTCCCACATGAGAGTGGAAACATCACTTCAAACCAGCATTCTGGATGCTCTCCTTTCCCCCACACTCCCACTCCAGCTCTGCTTGCCATTAAGCTTTCTTCAGGTTTAGCACACGCTTATTCTTTCCATTGGCTGCAGAATTTCTACAGTGTTCCTGTGGCTGCTCCTGCAGACTCTAGACCAAAGTTTAAGAAGCAAAGGTAAATAACCCCCACAGACCTTCACCTGACAAATTGCCACTTCTGGCATGATACATTAAGGTCACTCTTCTAGGCTTTTTCTTCCCACAAAAGCTCTGCCCCAGGTAGGGGCTCCCATCCACTGACTAGGTAGGAAGATGAGGCTGCACGCACATGGTGCCTAAAGAGGTGAGCCCCTTCTTGGTCCTTCACTAAGAAATGAGACTGGGAGGAAAGTCCAGAGATGAGTTTCACATCATGGGAAGGGCAGAAGAGTGAGGAGCCTTCTTGTACACACTAAGAACACCGGGAAGTATATTGATCCTGACTGAAGGGTTTTCAGCGCAGATGCCCTCACATCCTCTCATTGCAAAAGGACTGGGTGGCCTCTCTTCCAGCATGACTCTGCCTGCCCCATGGAAACACACAGATCCCTCCCTTGCACGAGAGCGAGGTGTGAGCATCGTACAGTGGAAGGAGGTTTATCTGTTTCAGGAGGAGGGGAAATTCCCTTTGTGAAGTGGAGATCTAAACCAAGATGAGGATGTTGGGAAAAAACAAGTTCCATGTCAATGTGGTAGAATTTGGCCTCCCACCGCTAGAAGGCTGGTGGAAAACAGTTCTCTCTGCTGTGTAGTTTCATCCTTCAAAACCTGAATTAAGAGTAACTGCTGTGGACATTCCAGCATCTGCAAGGCAGTGATGATAAGAGGCAGTTGCAACCCTCCAGTGCTGGGAGGAAATCAGGTGGGAGGCCTAAGCCTCGCAAGCAGCACTTGCAGACAAGCAACCTTAAGCCTTTTTGAAGGGCGCTGTCAGCAAACAGGAGCTTAGGGAGCTCTTCAGGTTGGCAGGAGGCAAGCAAGAACCTATCCTCCTGTTGGCTTTTTTGGGAGGGGGCGGAGAGGGGGATACGCTGCCAAAGGAGCCGGTTTGACAAACATCAGGGCTGGATGCCTCTGTGCACTGGTGTAATGGGAAAGCCCTTCGCAAGGCAGGAAATCCTGGAGGCACTCCCCTTAGAGAAGCTTGGATGCAGTAGGAGATCAAATGGGGACTCCCGCATGCCCGAGGCCCCATTGAGATACATATTAAGTGATGATGCTCTTGGGTCCTTTGGTGTATTTGCTTGTAATTGCCATGCCCCCCAGAATACCTGCTTCATCCTTTAGCCCCAGTGAGGACAAGTGCATTTAGAAAAAGCCTCCCAAAGACTCCCACTCATGCTCTGCACCATCCTTGACCCTATGGGGCACCCTAAGGCTGTCTGCAGCTCTACAGCCCAAACCCTCCTATGTTGACTTTGTGTCAGTGCTCCTACACCATGGATTCCTGACCTCTGAGCTCACTTCACACAGGCATGTGCATGTATTCCCTGCTCCGGTGACTGATACCTTCAGCATTCCCCATGACTTCACAGACACTTTCATAGAGCAGCCATAGAACTTATTCCAGTATCTCCCATCACCTTCCCCATGGCACTAGGAGGACACAGGGGTTAAAAACCAAAAACAACAACCAAAAAATAAAGAAATAAAGAAAAAAAGAGGGGGTATGAAAAAAATAGGGACAAGGAACAGCAGGAAGCCACAGCAGACATTACTCTTAAGGAAACCCATGAGTAAGGAGCAGCTTGGCCTGGCACCAGCTTGGCTAGCCATGACTCATCCAGTATCTCCTCCCTACCACCGGTTCTTTTTTAACTTGGATATGACATCCTCCACTCTCAGCCTGGTGTATCCAAGTTCCTTCCACTCCAGGGACTGCAGCTTTTCTCAGGTGAGCAAGGGAATCCCATCCTAACCTGCCTCCTTACTGCCTAACCTAACCCTAATGCTACCCCTTTCCTTTCTGAAGCCAAGATGAAAGGATTAATGCATTACTTTCCTTTTAGCCCAGGTGGTCTGCTCAGCTAGCTTCTGCCTCATTTACCATTGTTGCAGCTAACAGATGTCTGGATTGCAGCTGCTCTCCATGAAAGAAGCCCTGAGCCCTGCTACAACCGGGCACCTGGCGATGCTGTACCCATTTGTTCATATTGAAGGAACATGCGAGCTTTTAATTGTTCATGGCAAAGGGAGCTTTTTAATAACTTCAATTAACAGAGAGAGAAGAACTCCAGTTAGCTCTTGCTATACAAAAAGTGTCCACAATGTCATTAAAACAAGATTTACAAGTGTCATAATTCTCAGCAGCATAGTCAACAATACAGCCAATCATTACAACTGAGCACCAAAGGAGAAGGGGGGAACATCACACCACCGAGGAATGGGAGGAAAAGAGAGGAGTGTGGGGCCAAGAAAGTGCAGAGGAAAAAAAGAAAAGTCTTTCTTAATTTTCAGTCTAAATTGATTTTATTCTACAAAATGCTACTCAGTTAAAATTGGAAAAGCAAAACAATTTTAATGTGTTTTCTTTCATAGCAGCAAGCTTTCTCTAACAAGCTTTTTTAGTGCAAATACTGTAGGCCTGTAATTCAGTAAAATAACAAGAACAGAAAAGAGACAATGCCAGAGAGAATGCCTGAGAGCTGATTCTCCAGGACTGCAAGAACGATATTAAGATCACAAGCAAAGGGTCCCAATTCAGCAGTCACCTCTAAGAACCAGCTTGTGGCAGAAACTGTTTCACTGCAGACAAACAAGGAAACCCAAACAAACAAAACCTCCATGAGCTAAAACTTGAGAGGGAAAAGAGAAAACCCAACAAAAAAAGAAAGATAATGGTGCCCCCAAACCTTCAGTAATCCTCATGGTCACCTATTCATTACTGAGGCTTGATTCCACCTCTGACACCTGCTTTGCAGCAGCAAAATGCTACTGATGCTCTCAACGTGCCCCCAGGAGAGTGGAATCAGAATCAGGCCCTTTCTGTATGTGAGGATCTTAAAGTAGACTTTAGTGACACTAGTAACATATCGCCCTAATAAAGATGCACTATCCCTTATTGATCTTACTTTGAACTACACAGTATATCAAGATATATACAACAGTTTATTCTCTCACTGAGCAAAAACAATTGGATACCTATTTTCTACACATTTTAATATGGTTTTAATATCAAGTAACCACAAACAAGAAAGTGGAATAACCCTTTAATCATACAGGATAGGAGGGGAACAATTAAGTAAAACAGGATGGGATTTTATTATTATCTTGTATTCTGAGATTCATCCTGAACTCAACCTACTGTTCACAGAGGAATGATAATGCATCTTTAGAAACACATCTCTTTGTACATTTTATACAGACGACAACAAAACCCAGAATCTTTCATTTAAAGAATCAAAAGAAAAAAATTATTAACCTAAAAAAAGAAGAAGATTGGAATATTTTTAATGCTTTCTTTATTATATCCAAGTCTTGAACAGAAAAAAAAAGATGTAAACATGATAAATAAATAAGAAATAAAATGCAGATTGTTCCCCCCACCTCTTAAAATGTTTGACTTGGCCTTCCTAATGAAAATGAACCTGTAAATGTCATGATAATAAGATCTCTTATATTTCAGAAGTCTGTTTTAGAATGAAGAAATGAGACAACAACCAACCCCAACAATAAAAGGCAAAAAAAGAAGGCAACAACCAAACAGCAGGAATGTGAGTTGGGAGGATGTTAAATTAATGGTGGGCAGATCTGCTGGAGCAGGCACAAGACGGTTGCCTGCCAATAAATAAGATACCAGGGAGGAGGGAGGGGGTGTCTTAGGTTTGCTTTCATTTTGTTTTCCTTTTCATTTAGGATGAAGGCCAGGAGGATCCTACATACAGTAAGCAGCAAAATTAAAGGTTCAGATGAACTAAATAGATCATTTAAATAATAATTATAAAAACACAACAGAGAGCTACTGTCCCCAGCATGTTGGTCCCAAATCCCATCACACCACAAGCAGTTTGAGACTCACCCCGTCTCCACGCCTACGAGAAAGGAATGGATGAAGGCAATGCCACAACTAGGAAGGGGGAAGGAGGAACTAGGGTAAAACTGGAATGGCAAACATCACCTGGAAGCTGAATGTTTCCTTCAGAGCAGCTGCTACTGCTCCTCCCAGTTTGGCATTGGTTAATTTAAGATGTTGCTAAAGGCTTTGTTGGGCCAGTCACTAAGGGATTGACCCAATACCAGCTGGAATTCCCTGGGCCTTTTCCATTGACTCAAACAACTCTTGGTCAGACACTAGTTATAACAGCTCCCGCATCCCCATTCCATGCAGAACATGAAGATTACATTTAGGAATTGGCAGGGAAGGTACTTATGGAAAATACCATTTGGGGGATGAGGAAGACAGTAATTTCCCAAAAAAGCACATCAGTAAACCTGAAGAATGCAGGGCCAGACCAAAACAGCAGAGGAGCTCAAGTTGTACCTGTCTGCCACAAACTAGAGTAAGGCTGATCCACAAAATACGGAAGAGGCAGGAGACCAGCGTTCCCAACACAGACATCCTCTGAGAGATTTAAGGGACAAAATGGGCAGGCACAAGGTATTCAGAGCTTTTTCCAGGTAGGAGTAAATAATCCTCTTTTCCAGGCAGTTTCAAGTGGCTCCCATTAGTATCAGAGGACAGGAAAGGGGACCATCCTGTCCATGAGAAGGTCAATGTCAAGGCAGCAGGCTAGTGGGAAAGGGCCAGCTGCAGATCCTTAGTTCCTTCTGGATTCAGTGATGAAAAGGTAGGGTTTTGTTGTTCCACTAGGAGCTGAGCCTGTTTGGGTTTAAGGAGGCACCTGACTTCCTGAAACCCCTAGTAAGAATGCTCCTAAATTCCCAGGAAACAGCAATCCTGATCAGCTAGCCTCAAAAGTAGCTGCATCACTTTAGGATCCATCACTTGTCAGTGTGTATTCTGCTCAAGAATGGGTGGAAATGACATGCAGAGCCATTTTATTGAGCAGTTTTAGAGTCTCAATCCAGGCCAGCACAAACAAGCGACCTAAAGTGATGTCATCTACATAAACCTCTATGAGAACAGGACCCTCTGTGCTCACTATGGGAAGTTTAAGGTCTACTTTGTTAAAAAGGAAGTTCTGATGTTCATGTAAGGACATGAGAACTCCTTCGTCCATTTTGCTTATTGCGCAAGCTTCATTTGAAACCTCCAGCACTGGTATAATGATGGAAGTGTTTTAGTGACAAAGAAAAAGCCTGAATCCCAATCAGCTTTAGAAAGCAAAAAGACCACTCATATTTTGCTGTTTCTGGCAGGTTTGGTAAATATCTGTGTTTAAAAGCAATAGTAATAACAAAAAACCAAAGCCTACCTTTAGAGCCATAGTAGTGTCCCTTTGAAATAACTCATGGAATGGACAGTGGCCAGGGTTTGAGGGAAACCAGCCCTGCTGAGGAAAGGTCCGGTTCCACAAGACTGAACCCTACTATTCCCAGTGGCGCTGGTGAGGACTGCAGCAGTTTAGCATCTCACAGGACTGGCCCTATAATTGTATATTGCGTTTCTTCAGGTCCAGCCTGACCAAGAAATATCCCAGGTTCAGTTGATTAAAGGAAATATATAAAAGAACAAGAAAATCTCACACCAAAATAAATAGCTGCCACCACAGCTTCAACAGGCAGGACCAGAGAGCTATCCCTCAAGCGACTTAGCTGGCAAGCTGAGCAGTCCTAGTGTGCACATAGTCATGGTTTGACATCAAAAGGAATTGAGCTTGGCTCCATGCAGGAATAGGTTATACACATTACTGTTTTCAGTAGTGAACAGCAGCACTGGAGAGCTTGTGCCCTCTGTGAGCACTTAGTAGTAGCAGCCAAGCCCACAGGTTGGAGAAGACAAGGACCCAGGGCTAGGGGAAGAGCCCTCTGATTTGTGTCTTCAGGCCAATCAGCCCCAACAAAACCAGATCAATGCTTTACAATGTAAAAACCCAGAGGCCAATGATCAAGGTGCAAATAATAGTAACCTGTTTTCCTCTGCTGTCATTTGTCATTCATAACCAGAGGTCGTTGGAAGCTCTGTTCTAGTTCAAATAGGTCACCACTTCAACCATGCCATTCCTGCCTGGTCAGGAGCACCTTGTAGCCTGTGCTGTGCTGGAGGTTGGACCACTGCCTTCCCCCAGCCTCAGAAACTGGGAATCTCTGAACAAACAACACCCACTAATATCAACCGGTGGATGTGCACTGCTTTGTTTCCCAACAATGAAAAGTTCAGCAAGGGTACAGACAGGTAGTTTCACCATCGTATCCACTGCCAGTCTCCATCCTAGATTTATAGGCACATGGTGCCACCTCTTTTTTGGTAGCATGCTTTACTAATATGGCCAAGGGGAGGATTTACTAACAGGAAGAGATCAGCCTGAGTCAAGAGCCCGGATGGGGAGGAAGATGCAATACTCCCTCCCAGACAGCAAGCAGCCCAGGAAAAGTAAACAACAAGCAGCAGATTTGATATCCACCAAACTAGGGTAAAACCCTGCCAAAGACACTGGTAAGTACCCGCCCAGCAGCTTTTCTGGTGCTACTTTGGCCCTGAGATGCTAACTTGTGTTTTGAGGAGCCCAAGGGGATAAATACATCTACTTTAAGAAGAAAGGCTTCTGCATGAGGCTGCCGCTGTCTCTGTGCCCCAAGCCAGAGATCTGAGCTCTGCCCTTGCTGCTGAGCCCTCAGGCTCCTCGTGTCCCCCATCCTCTCTCATTCCTGGACCTCCTAGCCATCCCCCCTGCCTGGGCAACCCTATGTGCTTCCCCACAGCCTGTCCTGAGGGGAATGATCCTAACAAGCCTTTAGAGTTCAAAGCCACTGGATGAAATGTCATGGGATTGACAACATTGGAAATGATAAGCACAGAGAGAGAGAGAGGGAGAGACTGAAAGAGAGAAGTTGTAAGATCAGCTAACCAGAATGATCTAAGCACAGAGCACAACCAATCAGATCCATTCACAAAGGGACAACTAGCAATTTCTGCAGCTCGCCTTCAGTCCCGGCCAGGAGGGCTCCCCAAGTCCACCACGGCCATAAACAGGTTTCCATAGGCAGTCCCTACAGAGGGGACGTCACCCTCTCCAAACAGTCCTGGTGCGTCAGTCCCACCCTTGCCATTTTCTGCCTCCAGGGAGCTGGCGTTGGTCCTCACTCTCCTTCCTGGAGCTGCAGCACTTCCCCATCCTTGCTCTTGCTGCCCTTGTGCTTGAACGATCCTGTGCCTGTCTCTAATCCCACAGAGGGGGGCTCCCCCCATGGTGCTGGGGGGGATGTAACACACTGGCAAAATGGGGGGCCGCAGGGGATTACAATGCCAGCAAGGTGGGAGAGTTCAAGGAATCCGAGGACTGGTCACCGCTGCTGCTGCTCCTCCGGTGAGCTTTGGAGCAGGACTCGGACGGCGAGAGAGGAGACTCCTGATCCAACACATTGGGGTAAGTGAACACCAAGTTGGAGGAACCAGGAGTGATGGCTGGTGTTGAGGTCACCACGATGGGAGTGTTGAGTGCCTCCTCCCCATAAAAACCTCCAGCAATGCTGATGGGCTTAATGACAGACCTCTGGGCTTTGTCAAGGACCAAAGAGGAGGAAGGGATCTCTTCCTCCACAGGCTCCTGCTTCACCACCACCGCTCCGCTAGCTCCAGTCCGAACACTCTGGAGGCTGCTGGATGGAGGGCTCCGACGCTCCTCAGGGCTGATTTTGCACACAGGGCTGTGAGCCACCAGCATAAACTCCAGCTTCTCTTTCTCCTTCTGGAGCTCAGCAATCTCCTTTTGCAGCACTGACTTTTCCTCCTCCAGCACTTCAGTTTCCTGCAGACAAAAGGGGAATAAGTAAATACCAGAGGCTTTGAAACTGCTCCTCAGGTAGAGCAATGGACATCATGTCCAGATACCCCCTAAACTCTTCATGACCCAAGCAGGCACCAGGTCATTGCCAGCTGAGTGTGTTGTGTTTCATATGTCTGCCAGTAGGCTATTCCCAAACTTCACCAATATAAGGGTTATAAATAGTCTTCTCATGCATTCACTTTAATTTTCTCATGGCCAGCTTCTACCACTCTGTCTTAGCCTGTGGCTTCACTCTTCTCCTTTGCTGTCTGCCTGACAGACACCATAGCAGAGAGGACTCGGATATCCTCCCATTGTTTCTTTTGTGTTAGGTAAGTCATATTCTTTTCACTTAAACAAGAGGTAGTGCACAACAAACTCTAAGCTGTTTCCATTTTTTTCTATAGTGCATATTACAGCTATATAATATATATAATATATAGTGCATATGTTTTAGTGTGAGGTGTCCCTGCCCATGCCAGGGGGTTGGAACTGGATGATCTTAAGATCCTTTCCAACCCTATTCTATGATTCTATGGTTCTATATTCCAGGTTAAGTTTGACTCTTGCACTCCATTTTCATCTCCACTGACTGCATCCCAGGATTTACACATTTATCTTTCCTGTGGTCATGTCACACTGATCATCATAGTCAATCTGTGAGCAATTAATACCTTCCTGTGTGAGGAGCTCACCATCTCACAAATAGCTTGTCCTCAGTCCTCAGTTATGACCTCCCACTTTGCACTCCTCTCACTGCTATTACTTTGGTCAACACAATCCTCAGATTCTTCCTACAGGATGTCCTGCTTCCACTACACTGGGAATACCTCCCAAACTTGAGTCAGCAGCACGTTTCACTGGTGTGCTTTCACTGCTGTTCTTCTTAATAAGATCATTGAATAAAACCAGCCTGGTTCTTGAGCAGGAGTGCTACAGCCTTTCCTCCAGCCTCCTTCAACACAACCCATCCTCTCCTCCTCTTCAGCAAGTCCCTTACCCACCCCCTGGTTCTTGTGGTCATTCCTACATTCTCCAGCTTAACTAGCTATTTCCCCTGTGGCATTAGACCTTTCTTGCTTCCTTGGTGCAGGAAATCATTTACCCCCACCAAAGAAAGGTTAGCCTAAAGGATGTAGCTTTGACAGGTGCATATAACATCTGCTTCATTTTCTGCTGCTTTCAGATGATCCTACCATCTTCAGTGCTTTTGTCCTTAAAGTCTAACTTTGAGGCATACAGCATCTTTATTTCCACTCATGGGGGGAGGCCAGAGATAAGAAGACTCATGCTAGTTGGGAGGCTAGAGGGAAGGGAACTCCTAGGACATTTTGGCCAGGCAATGATGGGAATTTAGCCTCCTGAGCTCTAAGTCTGTGCCCTCACCACCACTGTTGTAGGAGTAATGTCACTAGGCAGCCCTGGAAGGGGAAGGCAGCACATGTTTTGTAGCATCTCCCTCAAACATGCTAGCTGAGGGAGAGCAGTGCCCTTCGAGCTGGTCCAAAGGGCAGGCAACAAGGAAGGAGGAATGTATGCAGAGCACGTACCGCCTGGAGTTTCTCTGTTAGCTCTCGACGCCTGTTACGACACTTAGCAGCTGCCAGCTTGTTCCTCTCTCTCCGGATCCTTCGCTTCTCTTCTTCCTCAGGCGACAGCTGTAGGCAAGTGCCAAGAAAACCCACAATCAGATCTGAGCAAGGCATTCCTTGAAGTTCGCAAGGATTTAACCGCAACGCAAAGGAAAAAGGCCTGATCCAGCAGGATGCTGAGCACTCCCCCTCTTCCCTAGTGTCAGCAGAAGATGAAAGCACACAGTATCTCTGCCTGCACTGGGCCTTAGCAGAAGGGTGAGGAGAAGATGGAGATGGGAGCAGGGGGAAGATTGCGTAAGAGGACAGTGAATCTGCACCAAGGCCAAACAGATAAAAGATGCTCTGATTGTTTCACAACTTGGGTGGTACATTAAGCAAAACCAGAGCACGATGTTGTAAGTGCCTCTTTCTTGAAAGAAAATAATCTGCTGCTTCCCACACAAAAAATAGTTGTTAGCTGGAAGGGGGAGACAGGAAAATCAGCAGAGCTCCCATGAAATCCATGAGGCAACAATGATTTATACCACCCAAAAACCTGACCTCAGATTTTCGAGCACTCAGGGAGATAACACACGGTGCTCCTTGCATCAGCAGGCAAGGCTCCAGTGATATCAAGGGCTTCCTGACATCCTCACTGATGTAAATCAGGAGCAATTCCATAGAAACCCATCGAGCGACACTTGTGAAACCAGAGGAAGTGAGCAGGAGCCCGCAAGATCTGGTCAAGTCAGGCTTAGCTTTTGGGGGTTGAGAGGAGGTTTGTAAATCCCAGCAGCAGCAGATAGGCTTGTACCACTGCCGAGGCCAGGGAGCTGGTACAGCAACGTGTGAAGAGGGCAGCATGGCTCAGCTCACAGACCATAGGAATTCATGGCACACTCTTGGCCGCGCATCCTTCTCCATTGTGGACTGACCTCGTGCCCTGGCTGGTGTGTGCAGCGAGGGCTCTAGCCCAGCGACTGCCAACAGCAGTGAAACGAGTGCAGTGCAGAGCACGAGTCAGAGCTCACGTAGTGCCAGCAGAGAATGGAAAGAAAACCTTCCCATCAAAGCTTTCAGTTCCAACATCTCCAGGGGCTGTCAAAATTGCAAATGAGACATTCACCCTTTTACCATGTTTTTCTTTTTCGTGTTAGTTTTATGCTAACCTCATTCTGGTTCATTTCAGTTTCCTTTGTTTCCCTCATTTTCACCTTTGCAGTTCCAGGGGGTTTACCTCAGCCTCTGGGCATTCACTTTGCCTGGTTCTGCTTTCTTTTATCAGGGTCTGTGCCTGTGATTTCCCCTGCACACAGCACGAGATGCACACCAAACAATACAGGTACTTCTAGGACTTCAGGACACAGGTTTTGGGCCTGAAAGCTTTTCCATCAGCAGATCACTGAGCTCCATCTCTGGGTGCCCTTCCAAGCAGCAGTAAGGAGCCCCTACAAGCTCCGGTGTCCTCACTACAGCTCTGCCTTTTCACCTTCCAGCTTGTATGTGTGCAGGGTGAAAATGTATTTGCACACAAGTATCTGCAGTACAGCAAAGCGTTGTACATGCACACAGACTCTGTGCTGACTTGAGGCCTTTGTGTACAGTTTTCAAGGGCCCTTTCATGCTCTGGAAGCACAGACCTCATTGAAATATGTTGGGACCGAAATGTCTCCTCCCAGGAGAAATCATCTCTCGGAGGCCATGGCTTTGCAAACATCTCATAGAGGAGGCTCAAGCTCCTAATCTGGACATGCTTAATGTTACACCAGGTCCATAAAGGACTATTCTGTCAGTGGTCACTGGATTTGTTTGAAAGTGGTTGGATTTGGCACCGTTTGTGCCTCTGCTGTGTGCGTTATCTGTAGCTTGTCCAAGCCCAATACGTGCATTCACTGGCAGAAACGTGCATCAAAACAGGCTCTTCTCACGAAGCGTTACACAGTGTTTTCCAATGGGGTGTTCAAAGCACCAACAGCAGAAACCTGAGCCAAAGAGCCACGGTAGAGCGCCCGGGTACTGCCTTAGCACGTGTCTAATCAAAAGGACTTGGCTTTGAATGACCCACAATGAACGACTTGCAAACAAGCCACAGGCCAGGAATTGCTTGGCAGGCATCCTTCAGCAAATAACTCTGAACAACAAATAAAGCGGAGAATATGGTGATCTCTTCACGGCCAATTTGTGAACACAGAGGCAGCATTTGTCAAACAAATTAGTTGTTGCTAATTATTGCCCCAGTTCTCGTGAGAGCTTCCCTGGCTTTGGACACCAGCCCTGCACGCAGTGAAGCGGGAGGTAGCTCCGGCTGGTGGAAAGGGCTGGCACATAACCCGCATGAACACGGCTGCATGTCCTTCCTCCCAAAAACGAGTCCTCAGTGAACCCATCTCAGCTCCTCAAACTGAGGCTTGTCTTACTCTGGACATGTGGCTTTAACCCCTTCCCTGCCTTTTAGGTCTACACCAGACAGCTACTCCACATAAAATAATCAGACAATGAATCAAAACAGACAATGTGGAAGTAAACGTAGGGCTGGTGAGTCTTATTGGAAACAGACCTCACACCATGGTGTGTGCTCGTGCACTGAGGGCGTGCAGCACATCTCATTACACTGCTGTGCAGCGACCCACACAACTGCTGCTTGGGAACAACACAGAGAGATCTGGATTATTCAGACTGTTGTTGTTCTTTAAAGAGATCAGCCTAGCACAGCAGATAGCTGTTCACCAGACAGCCCTGGAGAAGGCTGTTTCTTAATAAGAGATTGACAAGGCTGAAAGGATCTATAGAAGATGCCTGCATCTAGCCCACCACCCTGTCCCAGGGCAGGATCCATCCTCCCAAGGGGAGGCTCAGCACAGAACAGCAGTGATACAAGCCACCCCATCCCAGCTATGAAAATGCCACTGATCTGGGAGCAGAAAACCCTCCGCTTATGGGATCCTCACCTCACTACCGTAAAGAGATCAAGCATTTGCATGTTCACAGTGGGAAGGTGGATTTAGACATCCAGAAGGTTCTTGCTACTATAGTCAAGGTGCTCTAAGGAAGCTGTTCCTCCCTGCACGATGCTGGCTAGTACTGGTGGTATCACCCAAAGTGAGACCAGAACAGTGCTAGCTGCCACCGAGCAGATACAAGCTGATGTAATTTGGGTGTCAGGTTTATAAAAGCCCTACAAAAAGCTCCTCTGCTTGCTCAGAGGTTTCCTTCTGCCTGCAGTGGCAGAGACACTCAAACCGAAACCCAGGGCTCAACTTCAGAGTTTCACCTGCTTTTGAAACCGAGCCGCAATGCGGCCCAGTGGTGTGAAGCGTTTGACAGAGATCGGGTAAATCTCACTGTACAATGAGGAAGCAGCAATGAAATCACCCTCTGGCTCACACCCTCTGCCACCCTGAGAAACCCCAGCACCTGCACAGCACGGGGGACAAACCTCAGCACCCCCTATGGGACCAGGAGATCCCAAGAGAGAATATGGGGAACCTCTGTACAAGTGGTTTTGGGGCACCCCCAGCTGCTCTTACCTGCTCATCTCTCCGTCTCCGGCCCACTGTGGTCCCAATGGTTTTGATGACACCAGGTCGCTGTAGGGCTGTGTGTCCGGCCACTGAAGACAGCGGGGGCAGTGGGTGGCTGTAAGGGTGCGAACGGGAGTAAGGGCTTGACATGGAGGTGATGACGGTGGGCTGGACCATCCACTGCAGGTCTTGGCTGGTTGTGATGGCGTTGATCGTAGGGATAAAAGCGCTGCCTGATCCTGGCATATCTACTCGGAATTTCTAGGAGGAAAAGCAGGAGACAAAAGCAAAGGAGAGAGAGAAGAAGCCGTCAGTGAAAGCAGAACGTAAATGGTTACTCAGAAACCAGCTAGACCCTCAGGACCGGCACCAATGAGGATCAAAGCAGCACCTGAAGCAAAGGCACAGGCTGCCAGTGCCTCTGCAGCATCCCAGGCTGCCCCTGCCCACCACAGCCCCCTGAGGAAGGTGCTGGGCGCAGGCACTTCCCCTTAGGAGCAGCCTTGCCCTCTCCCGGCCCCCTTCCTCATCCCCCCACACCTCCTCAGCATCCCCTATACCAGCCTTCCCCCCAGGCAGCATCCCCACCAGTGCCTCCCGCCTGTGCCCGCTGCTCCTTCCGGTGTGCAACAAAAGGGGAATTGAGGAGTCCAAAGAAAGGGAAGAGAAACTTCAGCTCCGAAACGCCATTGCCAGGCAGAGCAAAGCCTCCTCCTACCGAAGGATTACCCTGAAACATGGGCTCAGTCCACACTGGGTTTGGGTATGGCAAGAACAGCAACTTGCTTCTCATTCAGTGGTTCTACGCTTGCCACACACACAGGGCGAGAAACCCGGCCCCGGGATGGTTACGTGCAAGGATATGTATTTTAATAGCAGCCTATAAAATAGATCTTAGGATTCAGATCGGACAAGTTCCCTGCAGCTCTCTGCACTGTCTAGACAAAACAAGGCAGCAGTAAAACCGAGGCAGCAGCTAATGATCTCCTCCAAAATACATGTACACCTTGTTTCAGACAGAGGTAAATCCATCTGGATAATATGCTGGCACTAAACTGCAAGGAAAACAATTGCTTGTCCCCGGAGGGGGAAGCAGGGGAGAAAGAATGCTTTTGTCTACACTGAGCAACTTCAGGAGGCTTTCAATGGTTAGACTTGGTTTTACAGGCAGACAAGCCTTGCTCCAGTCCAAGGGACAGGGATTGTAAGACCAGCAGCCACCAGTATCACTGATTTTGTGAGCACTGAGATGATCCCACAGAAAATGCACATTCTTAGGTCAACAAACCAGCTTCCCAGAGAAACGGGAGCCCTTGCATCAGCCTGACCTCAGCCCAGGTAAGCGTCCCAGATAAGGGACAGCACTTCAGCACAGATTTCCTTTTCAGGGTGTGCCTAGTCAAGCACCTTAAGTGCTTTGTTAAACCAAGGCTACTGCAAATAGCATTTCGCATTCTGACAGCTCCAGCATTTCGGGCCGGTATTAGCTGCAATAAGTCCAGCTGCCAACGCCTCGAGACCAGGAGATCCAGTTTGAATACTGATCAAAGCTGTAAGCTGGCATTTGACAGCTCAAAATCTAGCAAGAAAGGACAAGAGTGAATCCAGTTAAGCAGGTGGGGGAATTACACAGACAGGATGACACCGGCACCAAGACCTTGGCAAAAGCCCCACCAGAACCTGAGAGATTCACCTGGACCTCAGGCCCCACACAGCCTCAGTATGCCCCACATTTCACATCCCATCTTTGTGACCTCTCCCAATTAACTACAGAGGCCCAGAGATGAAAACTGTCAACACTGTAAAGGAATTTCAGGGTGTGGATCCCCATCTGTGCTCTGCCCAGTGCAGGCTGTGACCACACAGCATCGAGAGGGTGGTTTGGTGCCTCCAAAACCATAACACAAAGGACCTTAACCTTCCAGAAGGGAGGAAGTACGAGACTAATTGAGCCACAGGTGCTCAAGTCAAGGGACACAAGTTCTGCTTCCAGCTCCACAAGTGGCTTCTACAATGACCTTTTGCGTACCTGTGCCACCATCCCTCCTGTACCCAAAATGAAGTCCATCTTCTTTGCAGGGATACTAGAAAGCTATGGCTGAAAACCTGAGATCTTTTGGTGCTTTGCTATGTGAAGACACCATTTGCACTCCAGAGCAAATGATCTTTGCCTCTGACACCCAATGATCTGCTACAAAATCCCATCAGAGGTCTGGAGAGTCAGACCCACCACCAAATAAGCCATATAAAGATGCAAGTGCCCTTCACAAAGATCAAGCTCCCAGTTATTGATGAAGCAACTGCTCCACTCACAGTCAGTCCTGTATTCAGCCTAGGACTCTTCTGTAACACTAGTGGAGGCCTCCTGGACAGCAAGGGGGAGCTGCTCAGTGCAGTCACATCCCTCAGCAGGCTTCCTCGCTTGCATCCCTGCATAGTCCTTGCTTGCAGACTGGGAGAAGAGACCAGCGGGGCTGCAGCCCCTGTCTGTGTCATGCTCCATCTCTGTCACCAGCTTCCCATCCAATCCCTCAAAATACCTTCAAACAATGTCTCCCAGACCCATGTTCTGTATTTTCCCTTGATAACCAACCCAGGGACATGCTGTTGTGACAGGCTGAGTCTTCAGATAAGGGCACTCAGGCTACGGGAGGTTTTACAAGCACTGCTTCCTGACTGCTCAGTCTTCCCCTGCTAGGACATCGCACTGGATTAGATTAGCTATGCTAAAATGCCTCTGCCCCTGCTGCTGTGCCCGGTGGCCATCAGCTCTGACTCCTGGGGCACAGCTGCCTTCAGAGGCAGGCCCTGCATTCCCTGCACGGCCCCATTGAGCACCGGCCTCCCCACTTTGGAGCCCCAGACCTTTCCCCACACTGCAGCCCCAGCTTTGCTCTCCTCATTCCTCCTCCCCTCAGAGAGCCTGAATCCCCCTGGCAGCATCACCTGCCCTCACCCACATCCCCATTCCTCTTCTTTCCAGACCCCTTCCTGCCATTTCCTATCCCAGGACACCCACAGCTCCCCTCTCCTGGAGGCAGCTCTCTGCCAGGCTCTTGGTTTTCCTT
Organism: Melopsittacus undulatus; assembly: GCF_012275295.1. NCBI lineage: Eukaryota > Metazoa > Chordata > Aves > Psittaciformes > Psittaculidae > Melopsittacus > Melopsittacus undulatus. Next base: position 114,621,056 of record NC_047529.1, read on the forward strand.
ATCTACAAGGAATTCCCAGCACTACAGAAAAGATGTGGCGATAGTCAGATTGCAAGGCTACACACGCAGCACATGCTCAACCGCCAAGCCACTGCTCCCCTCCTGACCCAAGCAACACGCAGATGGAGGTATCATTAACAAACCCCAACAACTAAGCAGCAAGCAGCAACAGTCCTGTTATTAGGAGTGCCAAGAACTGAGGTCAGTCTCTGCTCTGCCTCAAAAGTATGTGGTGGGATGGGAGCCTCCCCCACTCCGTAGCCAGGGAGTCTCCAGTGAGTCCTGCCAGGGGCAGGCTCGGTTAGCAGGTCACAACTGAGGAGCACAGGAATAACTCAGGCTTTGGCTCCATGGTTTCCTTGTCTGTCTTAACAAGGAGCTTCTACACCACACCCCACCGCATCTCTGCTCCCCTCCAGACCTTCGCTTACATCTGTAACTGCAAGTGCTGAGTAGCACCAGAAACTGGTCTAGAAACAGGTATGGTGGCCACAGAAAAAGACCAAACCTAACAACAAAACCAGCCCGAGGATGTTTAACAGCTACTCAGTTATAAAGTACAGGGTGTTTAGGACACATCCTATAATAAATACAAGTGCCCTGGTGGCTCTCCCAAGTTGAACTCCTCCTCGAAGGAAAAATGGACACACTTCTGGGACATAAGAGGGGAAAGTCGACTGGCCTGAAAGAGTACACAAACTCCTCCCATGAAAGTCTATGTTTACCACATGGCAAGTCAGTGATTAGGAAAATAGCTTGACACGCAACTTAAAAGGAAAATGTTCCAGTGCTGCGTTGTATGGGAAAAATAATTAAAAAGCATCAAAGTTTTGGCTCAGAGACACAGTTTCCAGTTACCCATGTGACTGATGCATCTTTCCTTGCTTTGGGAAAGGAAGACAAATAAAGACACGAAAGAAAGAATTCCTACAATGCATATTTTCTACAGTGATAAAAGTGCAGATCTCCAAAGACCAGAATCAGCAGAACAGCCCGACTGCTAGGGTAAAGGCAACGCTTACATTTGATCCTAATCTACAACATCTGTAAGGATCAAGGGAGAGACCATGTACAAGCCTTGAGAAATCTCCCAGCTTCTTAAAGAAAACATTTATGTTCCCGCTAAGCCGGTGTCCTGCTCAGAGCCCCGTTTCAGATAGTAACCCTAGAAACTGGTCTCTGGCCCCTCTATCAAAAGCCAAGCACACCAGCTGCCTGGGGAAGACGTGCAGCCCCCGACAATGAAACGCGGGGACCCTCAGTTGTGGGTCAGACCTCGCTCAGTATTAAGGGGCTCAGGAGTTTCACTTGAATCCAGCGAAGGGAGGAAAGGGAGAGCGGAGACTTCACAGCTTCTTAGCAGGGCGTTTCCAGCTCCTCAGCTCCCTTTCCCCCTCCACAGCCTTGCCCTAGCACTTACTGTAAAACGGGGGATAAACGGGAGTTTACCGCTGGGAATCTCGGTGCGCAGCCCGCAGAGGGCACCAGCGAGATGCGTTTGGAGCAGGCGGGGAGCGGCAGCGAGTCATTTCTGGTAAAACTTCTTTTATGTGAGGAATGTCACGGGCTGGTACGGTTGGCAAAGTTTAAGACTGGACGGGTTCCCCCCCACCCCGCTTCTTCTTTATGATCCTATGAGTTCTTGATGCCAGGACAGCGATGTACTCCTGCTGCCAGGTGGCTCATACGAGCCACACATGAAATAACAATATTAGGGAGGGTGGGGGGCAGCCCGACTCTGACTTTTCAGAGGCAAAAAAAGAGTGAGGCTGGGCCAGCTGATGTAAACAAGTTATGAAATAACCCAGGTTTGTATAACCGGCCCGATTGTGTAATGCCTTCCCCAGAAGTGGTGGATTTAGCAGATGTAGGCATATCAACCATTCCGAAACGTTTTCTTAAGAAAATGAAAAGGTTGGGGGGGAAATAAACCACAAAACGCCTGAGTCGACTTTTAGGTCCGTGAGCTCACGCCGCTTCCATAAGGAAGTATCTCCCGCTCCCTAAGCGCCTGCCGGCCGTGGGAGCCGGCGAGGGGAGCGGGGCCAGGGAGCGCCCCACTGGCTCTCAGGAATTCCCACTCGGGAAGAGGCCGTCGGCAGGCAGAGGGCGGCCGGGGCTCCCGATGGAGCGGCAGAGGGCTCAGCACCGGCCTTCGGTGCTCACGGTGCGCAAGGCGGAAAGCGGCCGCGAAAACAAAGTTTAGGGGGAGAGAAGCGGGGAGAGTACTTCGGGCGCTTGGAGAAGCCGGAGCCCGCTCCGAATCCCGTCCCGTCACCCCCACACTGCCGGCTCTACGGTGGCTGCGGCAGCGCCCTGAGAGTAACTCGGAGGCAGCTCCCGGAGACCCGGAAAGAGCCATCCCGAACTGCTGCGAGCGAAGCAGGGCAGAGGCCGGGAACGGGCAGCGAGAGGGGCACAGCGAAGCTCCCGATGAGAACAAAAGCAGGAAAAAGAGACACAGATGCGCCCGAGTGCTGCCGTTACCGGCAACTGCCCGGAAGAGCCCTTTCATTTCCGAGCTAACCCCGGAGGGCGCCGGATAGGGTCCCCCCACCGACACCCGCGGGCCACGTTGTACCCGGTCCGGAGCGGCTTAAGCAGCCTCATCGGGTTCTTCCTCCCCGCTCGGAGCGGACATCCCGAGCCCCGACCGACGGGACGGGACAACGGCTGCGGGCAACCCGCGCCCGCCTGCGCCCCCGCGGCCGGCGCCTCTCCGCCGGCCGCCCGCGCCTTCCCCGCGGAGGAAGCGCCGCTCCCCGGGTGTGTCGGGGAACTCCCGTGCCCGGAGCGCTGGGGCAGTCCCCGGAGGAACCGAGGGAGCAGGGGCAGCGCTCGGCCCTACCTGCTGGGCTGCGCTGCTCGAGTAGGTCTCGGGGTGTCCCGGGGAGCCGCTGCTGCCTCTGGAGGAGGTGTCGAAGTTCCCGGGGTAGTCCTGGTACATGGTCCGAGGTCGGGCCGGGGGAGCCGCGTCCCCGCCTTCCCGCACCGACACCCGCCGCTCCCTCGCCGTCTCCCCGCCCCCTTCTCCCTCCCGACCTCTTCGGCGGCTCTTGCCTTTCGCCTCTCAGCGCTGGCCGCGGACAGCGGGGGAACGGGGGACAAAAAAAGGCTTTGGAAAAGGGGAAAAAAGGTAAAAAATGGGGGGAAAAAAGAGAGAAAAAAGAAAATCAAGATGATGATAAAATAATAATAATAAAATAAAGAAGCGCGGCAGCAGGGACGCGCCGACGGGACGGTCGGTCTCGGAGCGCGCAGGCAGCGCGATGTCCTCTCTCCGCGCTGCCCGACGAGACTCACCCCGCCGGCGGAGCGTCCGCGGCCCCGGGGGCTACGGGCGGAGCGGTTCTCCTCCGCCCCCCCCCTCCCCTTCCTCCTCCTTTCCCCCACCAACCACCACCAGCACCGGCCGCCCCTTTCCCGTCGCGGGGTGACTCAAGCGGGCCCCACGCCGGTTACCGGAGCGGGAGCTGTGCGCGGCCGCGGTGACTCAGAGCAATGGCATCGCCGCGGCCCCACTCGCTTATTATCCGCCCGCCGCCCCGCACCATGTGCACTCGCACACGTCAAACCCGCGGCGCACCGGACACACCTTGCCAGCGCGGAGCCTCCCACCTGCCGCCGCCGCGGGGGGGTGCGACGGGGACATGGGGATGGAGCCGCCCTCGCCGCGCCCTCCGCGCCGCCCCCGCCGCTTTGCCCGCCCCTCCCGGCCCCGCCGCACCGCGGGCGTTGCGCGGGTCCGGGCGGGGCGGGCGGAGCGGGGGGGGGCGGCGCGGAGCCGTGTTCCCGTCAGGCTCCGCCCCCCCCCCGCCCCACTTGGTCCCGTCCGCTGGCGCACGTTGCCAAAGATGGTCATTTGCGTCGCACGACGCGAGCGCGGGGTTCCTTGCCGCGGATGACGCCATCCGAGAGGGATTCCCTGGCTCCGCCGCACGGATTTAAAGGGGCAGGAGCACCGGGAGGGAACGGGGGGCAACGGGCAGCAAACCTCGGTGGTGGGGGGGGGGTGACACACGGGTCCGTCCTCACTGCCCGCTGTGGAGGGGGCTGCAGGCAGCGGCACCTCCGTGCGCCGCCCGCTTCTGCACAGCACCGATGGAGCGAGCGCTGGAGTCGGCTGGTTTCAGAGCAGCGTCACCCGAGCGCTGGTTTTGCTGTTGTTTTAATCGTTACTTACTATCTTTTATTTACTTTTCCAATTATTTTATCTTTGCTCTTTTCTTTCCTCTTTTCTTTTTTTCTTCTTTTCCCTTCTCTTTTGTTTTCTTTCAAGTTTCTGTATTATTTATACTGCTACTTTTATATTTTTATTTTCAATTTATATTTTTTCTTTATTTTATTTTTTAAGTATTTACTTTTAATTATAATAATAACATAATAATTCTTTTTATATACATTTATCTTTCTCTTTTATTATTTATTTTTCCTTATTTCTAAATATTCATTATTTTCTATTTAATTTTTAATATTTTTATTTTTTATATTTATTCCTATTTCTATTTTCTTCTTTTCCCCTCTTATTTTTATTTTTCCCATTTTACTTTTCTACTTCTTTTTCTTTTCTGATGTGTAGTCCCCCACCCCCTAAGACCCAGCCCCAGAGCTGCTCAAGACCCCCAAAGAAGAGTATGTCATGGGCAGGGCAGGTGGAAGTTCAAGGCTTCCCTGCACTGGAAACTCACAGGGCAAGACCAGTCACAGCCGACCACTGGTGGCAATAGCATCACCAGGTCACTGCCCGACACAGGCTGGAAGGTGGCAGAAGTGGATAGAGCAGAGACATTGCACAGAGAATGGAGCTCTGGGGTGACCTGCGGCCAATACAGTGGGAATGCTGCTTTATACAGCGCTGCTCTTGGACCCAAAATGTCCCATTTCACCCTCTCTGAGGGATTCACCCAGCCCTGAGTGTGTCCTTTTTGCTCGTGGGGAAGGAAAAGTCACCTAAGTTCAAGCTGTAAAATCCCATTTAAGCTGCCTTGTGGACAAAGTATTTTCCCACAGCAGCTCATATGGGAGTAATGGGCTTTCTTCCACCTGCATTGTCCTCCCTGGGAAGGGAGAGCCAGCACCTGCCTCAGGACCAGAGCCTTCGGGCACCTCTGAAACCAGGCAGCCCATTGCTGCTGAGCCTTCAGCACCAGATCTTTATTCAGCACTGAGTCAAGCATTTGGGACTAAAACTCCCACTGATGCTGTTTGGTTTCCAGCACCTTCATTTTCCAGGCAAGTGAAATTCCCCCTCCAAATCACACAGCATCTGACTTAAAGGGAGGTGGGAACAGGGCTGGGGAGGAGAGATGTACTTGAGCTGGCACCATAAGGCTGTACCGTGTTTTTCCCCTTGGGTTGCACATTAGGCAGGTGATCTGCATGTGCTTCCTTTTGCTGGAAAGAGAATTAATTCAGGATGTGAGAGGAGCTGGGCTGAAGTTGTTAAGAGATGAAGAGAAGGGAAAACACACACTGTAATAAAGCAGCTTAATGAAAGGGGTTGGGTTTTGGCTGGTCCCTCCTTGGCTGTGCCGCCAGTTCTCCTCAGGCAGGGGTTCACCAGGCATTGGGAACTGCTGCTGTCACTGGGGGCCACCAGTTTGAAGGCAGGCTGGTGGTCTTGGAAACCCTGCACTACCGTGCAGTAAGGAATGCAGAAGTATTTGGTCCAGAGGAGAGAGATGGACAGGAACAGGGCACACAGAGAGGGGTGTGTTGGAGTGTTGGTGCTGAGGCATTTTGTGAGTGGAAGAGAAAGGGGGTTTCTCGTGTCTCCTCTTTAGAATTGTTTGTATAGTTTTCCTCCAGTACATTGTTATACCTAAACTACCTGCTCCTGTGTCTCAGCTCAAGCACAAGCATTGTCAGCACTGTTTTCAAACATAATTCCAGCATGATCTTGGCACATCTGCCGAATTTACATGAGACCTAGTCTGGGAACAGCTTGTTTGAAATGACATTCAAGTGCTGTTTTAATATTTGGCTGCAGTTAATGTGGATGCAATTAGTTGACACTTGTAAATCCTCTGGTTAAAAGCCCTGTAAGAAGTGGACGAAGCTGGAAGAGCACTCGAGGCCAAACCCTCAGCTCTTGTGGGGTGAAGAACCTCTCTTCCATGGCTGGAGCAGCACCACCCTGCCTCCCACCAGTGCCTGACCCATGGCCCCAAGTGTGACGCTGAAGTTCTACCATGCATTTATGTCAGCTTTGTGAGAGTTTCTTCTGGCCTGGGAGTGCAAAACCCCTTTGGCCAAGAGGGGCTCACACATACAGAAGTGATCCCATAGAGAACAAAGTAATCAGTCCCATGGAGCCTCCTCATTCCCATATCAGCACGTTGTAATCCCTTTCTGATTTTTTGGGTCACAGTAATTCAGACTAGCCTGGCTTGCAGTGCCCCAGACACATGCATTCTTAATCCGCATCCAGACCAAGCTTCGTTGTGCAATAGGCTCCCTGCTTCCAAAAAAACAAGAGATAACATGTACCTCTGCCTAGTCCATTCTTGCCTGAACCATAGACAAATTAAGACCAGCCCAGGTTCCAGGGCAGGAGAGGATCATTGTAAGGCAAATGAGACCTTGGCTCCTCGTGCTTCTCCATTTCGGCAGCAATTAGGAGACTGAAACCCAGACCTGGGAATGGTTTTCACCATGTTTTTACAGGAGCAGAGGATAAGGGCACTCTGCAGCAGCTTAGACTTGGCCCTTGGCAAGCACGTGGCAGAGCCTGCAGTCAGGACCAGCCTTCCAAGCAGCACCAGGCCATGACACATGCCTAAGGGCAGGATCACTGGTTTTTGATCAAAAATACATTGCATCCACAATCCTCTTTCTCCTCTATCCTCTTTTTTACACCCCTTTAGACATCTCATAGGAAGAAGCCTGCAGTAACCATTTCACCTTAAACATGCCAGCTGGCAGTGAAGGAAAGCTGAGAGGTGCTGTGGTTGTCCCTGCTGTGGGGCAGGAAAGGGCACCCACCTCTTCTCCCCACCAGATTCCCATCCTCTGTTTTAAAACTCACTCCGGTGCTATCTTGGTCACTGTTCATCAACAGGGACTTCTGTTACAGAAGTGGCTCTGTTGCTTCCCAAGATCTTTTCCTCAAGCTCCCTGCAGAAGCAGTGTATGTGTTTCTGGGGCTCTCCAGCCTTTCCTGCCAACTCTGCTTTCATCCGTGCATGCAGTCTGCTTTCATATTGTCTCTCTAAGTGCTAAGAGCAAGCGTTTTGATGTTAACTTCTGGGAACGAGCTCTTAAGCTACCACCTCACACTTAATTACAGTTATTTATTAAGCACTGCAGCATATCCAAGGCAGAATGGAGGTTTTCTCCTTCAAAGGAGTTCAGGACAGTGGTTCAGCAAACACCTTTGCCCAAGCACAGTAATTTTCCCACCCACAACTGTCGGGTCACAGAACCCACTTTGCTGCTGATAACCCTATTGTTTTCAGCAGGGTGGCCATCAGGCCTCCCTCCAGCAACCAGTGCACTGTATCTTTAGGGCAGAGAGTCGCTCCCTCAACTGAAACCTCAGGTGAGTGGGTGCTCCCATATGTCCAGTCCAGGGTATTGACACTAATCCTGCCACCCTTACTGCTGCTGAGGGATGAGGTGACATCGTTTAACTCTTTCCCAATCCCAGTGTCAATAGAAGCCCAGCATAAAGCCAGATGCTGTGACGCTGTTCCTTCCTTTGGAGCAGTAGTGGGTGATGCTCAGGGCTTGGGATGCCTGCAGGGTGGCAGCAGGGCAGTCCTGCAGCAGCATGGGCACCAAATGGCTGCCCAGCCATGGTGCAGTGCTGTAGCCGGCAGTCCTGCTGGCTCCACACAGGGTCAGCTCTGCAGAGATCCCAGACGCCGACAAAGCCAAACGCTACTTCAAAGCAGAAACAGCTTCAGCCCTCTTAAAGTGCTCCAGATTAAAGATCCTCCCAACCCACTGAGCAGCAGGTGCAAAAGGTGGATTGGGACCAAGGGCTTATTAAAAGTGACCACAACGCACACTTTATGGCATTTTGCTGGTGTAGGGAAGCAGAAAACAGCTCCAGGAGATACCAGCCTAGGGATGAGAGCTCTCTCCTAGCCCTAGAGTACATGGGATGTGAGAGATGGGAACTGAGATCCCACGAGCCGACCTCTAGGCATCTCTTGGCACGAGATGAACGGTCTTATCTTGATAGCTGTGTTTGTTTGCCCAGCTCCAAACCTGTCTCAGCAACATGAGAGCCTGCCTTGCTCTGCTCCTGCCTCTTGCAGAGACACCACCTCTGGTCCTGCAGCCAAAGGGCCCACTGAGGCTCATTGGTGCTGGTGCCCAGGGGCAGACACTGCAACAGGAGGTGTTTTAGGGGACAGGAGCACTGCCCTGCAGAGCAGGGACCAAGCTCTTTTCCCATTTACCCAGTCTGGTGGAGGACTTGCCTATTCTCCTGCTGTATTTTGAGAGCAGGGCCTCAAAAACATACGTTTACTTGTGTCAGAGCAGTGGAAAGGACTGAAAACCTACCTCAGGAGCAGTAAACCCCACCTGTTAGCACCCCCATAGCTCACCTGAACAGGTACTGAGGACAGGTAAAACACTGGCACAGGTTGCCCAGAGCGGTGATGGATGTACCATCCCTGGAGATATTCAAGGCCAGGCTGGATGTGGTGCTGGGTACCTGATCTAGTTGAAGATGTCCCTGCTCATCACAGGGGGGTTTGACTGGATGAGCTTCAAAGGTCCTTTCCAACACAAACTATCCTATGAGTCTATGACAGCATTTTGCCCTAAGTGCCCACACTCAGGCACGATCAGGATCAGGCCCACAGCCATGCTGCTGAGGAGCACCGAGGGCTATGCCTGGGCTAGCAGGAGAGGGAACAGCCTCTTAAAACTGCAGTTTTGGACCTTAGCTCTGTGAAGCACTTGGCCAAGTGGATTTATCCACTATGTTTATCAGGCAGCTCATTGTTCCTGCCTGAGGGATTCAGCCCCTCAGAAGCACTCCTCGGCAGCATGGCAGCAAGGAGGAGGAGGAGGAGGAGGAGGGATGTGTGTGGCACACAGAGATAGTCCTGATAGCAGGAGGCAGATAAACACACAGGAGTTAATGGCTGAGCTCAGACCTCGTTGAGGCAGTTTGACCTTTCTGGTGGTGAGCCTCCCTTCAGCTGACATGAAGGGTTTTGACACAAGCACTCAGGGGAATGTGTGGCCAATAAGTGAGACTTACTTTTCCCAGCAAGCAGTATTGATCAGCGCAGCGCCTGCAGACACCGCTCGAGGCAGTGGTGGGACCAGCACAGCTCACCAGGAGTGAGCAGAACAGACAGCTGAGAAGCAAAGGTAAAGGTAATAGCTGACTGAACCTGTAAAGTGTCCTTCTGTCTCGTAGGGTAGTGACCTGTGCACTGCTGAAAGCCCTGCAGGGAGGGAGAGGCTTCACAAGCTGGGCTGCTGTCCCTGTGTGGCCTGGCTCTTCTCTGTCCCAGTGGGTGTCCTTGTGATCCTCTTTCCATCTTCCTGGGATACTTCATCCTTTGATACCCCTGCAAAGAAATATCCATTAGGAGCACTGATGTTTTCTGTGAAAATAGGGCATTTAGGACTGAAAATGGACCAAGGATCCATCTGAGCATCTGGGAAAGGCTTCTCCCTCTCTTGTCACCCAGAACAGGCTCTACCCCAGCAATCCACCCATAAGGATGGCACAGGACTGCCAGCACATGAAACCAAACCCAGAGCTTTGCAGCCTCACTTCGGGAAGCAGCATAGCAGCATTCCCAGTGGGCTGAGGTCCCTGTACCCTGCAGACTTGTGGACACAGGTCTGAGTGATGCTGGTGGTTCCCTCCTGGCTGCAGCTATAAGCTGCTATGTAGCATGGAGTGTCTAGCACTCAGCTTCTCACTGCCATAGACGTCATGCTGCAAAGTGTGGTTGCCCAGAGTCTATAACTGGGGCCACTCACTTCATGAGAGCATATCTTGAAAACCTTGCTCCTATCCATTTGTGCTTAGGGAGACCCCAATCCATGCCTGAGGAAGTACCTTGCTCTTTGTACCCAAGCCCCTGGAAAGCCTACAAGAGTCACAGCAGGAAAATACAAACTACCCTGATTTGTTTTAGTTCTGTATTTATCCTGATGACACTTAAGTACCAGCAATAGCAGCCAAATTCTCTGGGACATGAGGTGGAGACTGCTATTATGTAGTATTTCTTAAATGCCCCAGTCTAAACACCTCCCATAATAAACTGCTGGCTTGCTCAGGGATACAGAGCAGGGTTTTTGAAAGCAGCAGGATGACCTAGAAGCTCGGGTTGCACACAGCCTACATGCAAAGGCACTGTAAGTTCTTTTAAAGCAATGCATGGTGTCATGCCAACACAAACACTGAGTCCAGGAAAATGTACCAAGCTTTTATAATGCTGGGCAAGCTTTAGGAGGGTTACAAGGATGCTCTCCCCAAGGATGTTACTGAATCTTTCCACCACAGCCTGCACTTTTCTTTCCTCCACCTTCTTCCTCTTGCTGCTGAGTACAGAAAGATGAGTTGAAAGCAGAGCTTTTCCATCTCGAGTCTCAGGGAAGGACTTGGAGGTGGCTGCTCTGGTCAAGTGTTTGCCCACCTACCATCCCTCTGCTTAGGATGTGACCCTAGGGCTTGCAGGGGCTTCTCAGGAGCTGGGATCAATGAGGGCTGCCCCTGCCTGCAGGCAGCTTTATAGGTAGGGATGTGTTGGGGGAGCACTCCCAAAGTGTGAGGCTGAAGCCCAGGTAAACACAGCTGGGGCACCCTCAGGAGCTGGTGAAGGGGCATGGGACAACAATGGGAGCGATCAGTAGGCTCAGCCTGGGCCACATTTGTGCACATGTGGCTTCAGGCAAACACATCCCACCCTTCTGCAAGCCTGCTTCCACAGCAGGGTTAGTGACACGCACTGAAATACCGCTGGGTCCACAACAAGAGATGGTGTTTGTGGATGAGAGTCAGCTTAAGAGAACTAATGCACAGTAACCTGCATTGGGCTGCGAGTGCAGACAGGTCCTCGGCTGCCTGTGGGCATCTGCTGCCTTGCCCCTGGTCAGGGTGTGAAGATCCAATCCAATCCAATGCAATCCAATCCAATCCATGCAGGAAGCTGCAACCCTGCAGCCCACCTGATGTGGGTGAGCCCTGCAGGCACTCAGCACAGATGGAAGTGTTGGGACCCTCAGGCCTCTGGGCTGGTGCCTGCGGGCACATCCAGCCCGTGGGGCTGCAGAGGAGGGCAGGCAGTTTGCCATTGTGCCATCCTCTGTCAGATCATACTGTGCTGGCAGTTTGCAAAGCTGTCTATTATCGGTACGTTAATAACCTTTCACAATGTTTAATTACTTGGAAAGGTAATCGGTCCTGCGGTAGTGCTTTAAAAAGCCCATTTCACTTGCTCTTGGCAGAGGCTTCTGCTTTTTGTCTTTCATTCTCGCCATAAATATGTTACAACTGATCCTGCTTCCAAAGGCAATACCTATTTGTGAAAGAAAGAAGGCCACTGCTCCCTGGCGTTGTGGGTACCAGCTCTGCAGCTGGGTGCTGTGCCACAGAGCTCTCCCACCAACACCATTATGTGTGGCCAGGGACACTATCTGCACTTTGGTCTTTTCAATAGCTTCGCATGTAAGATACCTGGCTTGACATGCACAGCCAGGTACCCAGGGGCACACTTCAGTGGCAGGGCTAGTCCCACTGCTGGTTGCACACAAATGAGCAGCCAAGAAGCCATAAGTAAGTAGCCTGATCCCCACTGCTCTCTCCCTGCTGCCTTTCAGACAGCAGTGCCAGTGCAGGCTGCGACAAGCTACAGTGCCGGAGGCTGGGGCTGAGAGCAGGACCCAGCAGCTGCAGGAAGAAGACAGGCAGACTGGCTATGTGGGCAAGACTCCCTACAAGGACAGCTTGTAGGGACATTGTGAGGGTCAGGGGATCAAGACTCCCACATCTCTGCTGCATTTGGTACCCCAAATAAGTGGCAGGTTGCTCTGCTAACACTCAAGGATGTCACCACTCATGACATGAGGCGACTTGTGCACATTGCCTTTGGGTTTGTAACCCTATGCTGGCAACTGCAGCAACCACAGAGGTTTGGACCTATCCCGGAGCCCACCAGCTGATGGCTGTGTCCTTCTGAGGGAGCCTGGGACCACTGCTGGGTCCTCATGGCTGTCCCTTGCTACTCTGGTGCAGCCCTGGGACTCCAGATCCAGCCCAAGAGGGGATCTGCCTCACCATAAACACCTCTTGGCTCTTCTATGGAGGGCACACACATGTACACATATGCCTGTCCACACATGTATGCACAGATACCTACCTGCAAGCCTATGGGGACCTGGCATGTGAGAACCTGCTCCATCCATGCCAGGGGCAGGCCCTGGGGAGGGTGCACAGCCTGTCAGGTTCAGGCCCCCACCAGCCACAGCCTGTAGCAGTGGAAAATATTAGACTAGATTGACTAAATTTGTCCTTTTCCACTGATGAACAGTGTGAGCCAACATGTTCCACTTCAGCCAGAGGGGTACTCACTTCTGGGGAGAAAAGCATCAAATGGTCTTCATTATTCATGAAAGCACCAAAAGTCACTCACATTTTGTTCCTATCTGCTTAAGCACGAGCTTATCAAACAGCCAAACAAACCCCCCCAGCAGCTTTGAAAGGGCCAGACTCTCAGCCTGCAGGTTCCCCTACACGGAGGCCTGGTCCTAGTCCTGCAGCCCATCCACACTGGCACTTCTCTCATGTTCTTGGAAGTCTTGACACTTTCTTTTTCTTTCTTTCTTTCTTTCTTTTTCTTTCTTTCTTTCTCTTTCTTTCTTTCTCTTTCTTTCTTCCTTTCCTTTCCTTTCCTTTCCTTTCCTTTCCTTTCCTTTCCTTTCCTTTCCTTTCCTTTCCTTTCCTTTCCTTTCCTTTCCTTTCCTTTCCTTTCCTTTCCTTTCCTTTCCTTTCCTTTCCTTTCCTTTCCTTTTCTTTTCTTTTCTTTTCTTTCCTCCTTGCTTTTTAAAAAGCAGCTTTTAACAGCCCTGGGGCAGAAGGCTCTCACTTGCTAAATCACAAGGTTTGCCACATTGAAATGTAGGGACGTGCCTGCAAACGGGAACTGGCTGTCTTAGCTTTTGTTCTTGACTGTTTGCCAGAACCCTTAAAACAACAGGAGGAGGTTCAGCCACCTAAACATCGCTGTGCTCTCTTGCTCCAGGGATCATGTAAACGTGGGCATTAACACATCAGACACCATGGATGGCTGTGCTGGCACTGCAGGCAACCCCACTGCCAGGTGGTCTGGGACAAGGAGCCCAGCACTGTCAATGGTGTGTCCATCCTGGCATGGGTGTCGCTGGGATGTGGTGACCTGGGATCCTGTGTTCCTGCAGTGCTTGGTGGTTGGGGGTGGGAGAGAGGTGGGATACCAGGAAACACCATTTGGTGATGGGATGTTAGAAATACACTTATCCTAGATTTTAGAGCTAGGTAAGTGATGATCCCAGTGCTGTCCCATCAGAGACATCCTGACAACTGGATTTGTATCAATGAGATGAACAGGCACATTTTTCCCCTCCTTGTTTTTTTGGGGAACAGTGATAGGAAGGGACCAAAACTTGTAGACTGGAAGAGATGAGTAGCAAAATGCTGCCCTGAAAGACCTGAAGAGAAACCTCTAGTGCAGTCAGTGGTGGTAGGTGCTTCCTCAGCACAGATCTAACCCATAGCTTTCCATGCCATTCTAGGGATGTATATCCTTATTTAACTTGGAGAGCACACCTCAATCCTCAGCTACAGATATACTTAGATTTCTATTTCAGTCATAGGCTTGGAGACAGACAGGTCTGCACCTCAGACCTTGCCTATAGTCATTCCATGACCACCTCAGTGCTCTGCCAATGTTTATTTAAATGGCTGAGGGGTAGATCATGACCTTGCAAGGGGTTAAGAAGCTCTCCTTATGTCTCTCCTTCAGCTGGGCTCTCATCAGCTACCTTGCTGTGGTATTTTAACATGGGAGGTCTGAAGCAGCCACACATCTGCCTTCAGGCTCCACCCCAAGGTGCTCAGGTCCCTTCTTCTGGCCCCAACTTCCTTCCCATGTGTCCCAACAGGGCTTTAGGGTTTCAACGAGCTGCACCATTCACCTCAAACTCTACCCATTACAAATATTACAGCAAGAGCCCCACAGCCTTCAGCTGCAGCTCTCAGCACCAGTTTTCCTTGGGCACACCTGTGAATATCCGAGGAGCTCCAAATCGCCCTTTCCTTGGGCTTTCAATCCCTGTTTAGGCCTCTCTTGGAAGGTAGATGGGATGGAGCTCAGCTCCCATAGCCCTTAGACCTTTCCTCTGCTGTCCCTAACAATCTCTTCCTGAATTACCCCCATCACCTGCCTGCCTCCCAGTCAATAAGTCTCTGCCAGAGCAGGGATACCCTCCTCACACCATCAATCAGTGGAAGGCTAACAAACCACACAGGTGGGTGCCCACCCTGGGTCTGCAGGTCCCACAAGGTGGGTGAGCCAACCCTCTTCCCTGGCAGCGTCACAGCATTAGGTCATACAGTTCAACCTCTCCATAAGCCTCTCCCACCCACAGCTTCTTTCCACATAATTACGGCTCACGGATATACCAGGAAAGAAAGGAGAGCCCCTGCCGGAGATGCTGACGTCTTTTTCCTCTCAGGTTCAATGGCAGCTTTATTGTGGTCGGGTTTTCTTCCTCCCCACTGCCTGCTCTGTCTCTGACTGGAATCCTTCCCCTCCAAAAGCAGTGGTGACTTTTGCTGAAAAGCAGTTCTGCCACTGGTGTAGCAAGGCAGCTCTCACGGAGGGCACAGTAGTAGTTACGGGATGTGTGGTTTACCTCAAGACGTCACATCTCCTCCCCCCAGAGACATCAGAAGGGTTATTACTCAAATTCGGCTTCGATTGTATAAAGGAAAAAGGTCCTGTGACTTTCACTGCTACTTTTAATCTTCTAAGAAACCTTCACGTTCTCTCCTTCAGGCCGCTTCAAAAGGCAATTAGCTGGGGCACAAGATGCTGCCTTTTGGTAAACATACACGTACAAGATGTGGTCTAAAATCCCATGAGTCAAACTGCAGTATCTCCTACCCAGGGAAAGGAGAGATTGCTTCTGCCTGGGGACTTCTTTCCAGATGAAGACCAGCCAAAAAGCAGGGCTTTTAGTACCAGAGATTTGTGCTTTCTTCCCTTTACTACTTCCAGAGAGCAGAAGGGTCTAAATACCCAACGTGCCTCTAGCATTGCTGGAGCTGTGATGCTCAGGTGGAAAATGGTACCTAAGGAGCCATTGCCAGGAATGGTCATGGTCTGTGTATGGGAAGGAGGGCAACAGGGCTGGGCTCACCCAGCAGAGTGCTGTGCTCTGCTGAAGCCAACTCCAGGCCACCAAAAGCTGGGCATGCAACAGGAAATGTGTGAAACAAGAGGAGGGCAGGCTCAGCCGTGCCGGACATAGGCGGTTTGGGGCTGGGTTAGTGCACATTGTGAGAGAGAGCACAGAAAGGAAACCACCAGCAAACCAGAGCTCCCCATCCTGGCTTACAGCAAACCCATGCAGAAGGTAAGCAGCTACCACCAGCAGTGGAAACACAGCCATTCTTTTCTCCTTTACATGGGCAGTGGCACAGGACTGGCCAGTCAGGCTGCTGGTGCTTCAGCAAAGGGCACAGTGTGAAAAGGCAAACTGTGCTGTGGCCTTTTGTCTGTCTCAGCTTTGAGAATACAGCTGCAGTGTCTGACCAAGACCAAAACCAAAACCAAAGCTCCCCTTTGCTAAAATAACCATTTCTGATTTCTCATGTGGTGCCTGAGGATGGGGTCCCTAAGGGAGGTTCAGGCTCCCCTTATTTTCATATCAAGGCACTGCGTTATGCCTAATGAATGCAGGGTTTACTCATAGGTGCCTTCCTCCCATGTGCAAGTGCCAAGCTGTGACCTGCCCAGGAAATGCAGCTGGTTTCCTGCTGTGAGCTGGGCAGCACCTCTTGCACTAAAGGGCTCATTCACCTGCCTGTGCCTCCAGTGCCAGCCTCAGGAAGGCTCTCATCTGCAGATGACAAGTGCTTGCCAAGGGAATGAGCCGTGCTCACAGCCCTCATGTGTGAAGGGAAAGCAACCTGAGCTCTGCCAGGGGAAGCTTGATGCCTGCCTCCCTGCCAGCTGGGATGTGGCATCCCAGGAAGAGGGAAATGGTTTCAATGCAACCATTTGGATGATGTGTGTGTATATGTACTGCAAGGACATTAACTCCCAGCAGTGAGATGGGAACAGGGAAGGACTTCCCTTTAACAAAGCTGTCCCAGTGAGGAGAGGACAGGGATGGACACCTCCATCCCAGCATTCTTTCTCTGCTGGGGCTGGCAGGCTCCTGGCATGAGCTAATTAACCTTTCAGTTGCTGAGGAAGCTCAGAGGACCTTCATTTGACAGTCACCATACAAGTATTTTGTCTGTCAACAGAGCCTTTCATCCAAGGATCTCAAAGTGCTTTATGAGTATTAATTAAGCTCACCGAGGTAAGAATGAATAATTATTGTCATTGAACAACACGGTGAACTGAGGCCGAGCTTGCCCAAGAGCATCAGTGAGGCCTGGGGACCAGCACAGAAGAGGAACCATTCCCAGTTGCAGTGGCCAGCACCCCTCCTGAAGAGAACAGCTTCAGCCTGAAAACTGGCCAAGCCTGCTCTGCTCAGGGGTGTCTAACCCTGTTTGAAGGACAGGAACAAGAAGTTATTTTCACTTTGGAATACAACACAATTGATGTCACAGTAAAACATGTAGAAAAAATGGTGTGAAAATATAGACTCTCCATATCAATGTGACAGCTTTCTGAGTAACAGAAAAGGAATGCTTTTCATTTATCCCAGGTGTTGTGTTCATCCCTTTCTACAGCTTATTGAGATTGGTAGTTTCTCAAAGTAATGAATAGTAAATCGGGTGTTGAAGAATTAAGGACAGAATTTAAGGTCTATTTTAGACCTAAAATGATCAAACATTCATTTATACAAACTTGCTTATTATTACCACTTCCTATTATGAATCTCAGGGCTTGGAGCACTTTCATTTTCCTATGCCTCTAAGCATCCTGTATCAAGGAGTCTTAGGTCAGGATTGCTTAGGTTGCAAGTTCAGGTATATTTTGAAGTGATAAAGACTCACTGTCATCATCTAGTCTGAACTCTTGCACAGCCCAACCCTAAGCAATTTAGCTACTTACCTTGTAGATAGCCCAGCTACTTACACTACATTATTTGGTTAAGTTTCATGTATGTATCTAACTGCTGAAGGTCTCTTAAATTTCCCCACCTTCCAAAACCTGCTCCATCCTGCATGGAGAAGCTCCAGTATTGGGCTTCTTGTTTGCAAATTCCTTACCTACAGGAATGTTATGGGAATGAATATACAAATCTTGAGAGATTTGAAGATATCAGAGCAATGGGGAGTGGAGTCATAAATATACCTCATGCAGATAATAGCGGCTATAAATTCTATTGCCTTGATCTGGCTTGGCACCAGTGCTCTGCAGAACTACTTGCTGCTCTCGTTCCTCTCTTCATGGCAAGTTTGTTGTTTATTACTGATATATAACTATAGCATTATGGTCATCTTCTGGATGGTTCTGGATAAAAGCAGCCTTTCCAGTTTGAATTAAACACTTTCTAAAGCAATAGCAGCTCAGCTGAAGAATATCCTTGATGATTTGCCTTATGCCAGCATAACCTTCCTGTGCAAGTATGTTTTAGACAGCTATTTGGCCTCTGAGTTCAAACCATTCTTGACACCTGAACCACCACCAATACGGCTGTGAGGTATAAATGCTATCCAGAATGAGGAAACTGAGTAGGTGACTCTTCTTTGTCATAGTGGATCCTCCAGCATTATCAAGGTGTCTGGAACTTCTCCCCCCATTGGGCAAAGCCAAGGGTGGTCTCCCAGAAGGGAACCCATCGTGGGTATGCTGCATGTGGGGCAATAATGCCGTTTGTAAGGTGGTGGCACCATGTGTCCTACTCCAGGCTTGTGGTGGGAAGGATCAGTAGGCTTGGAGGAGTCCTTCCTCTTCATCCCCATGCAAAGAGCCAGCTGCCTCGTAGCTCGGCTAACCCATGTGCTTCTGCCCTGTGCCTTGCCCTCTGTGTTCAGTGTGCAGATAGTGGTGGGTGCACAGGGACCTCCTCACACACATGTTTTGGGTGCATGTTTCATTGCTGCTGAATCCTTAGTCAGCTTCAGGTGAAATGGACAGGCAGGGTGGTGGTACAGGGTTTCACATTACTGACCTGTTAGTTAGGAAGGGGGATTCTCTTCTTGAGGAGCGCTGGAAACCTCCTCACCCAAGCCATAGCAAACTGAGCTCGATGAAGTGTTTCAGATTGGTGCTGCCTGTTTCCAATTACATCTGAGAGCATTTCTGCAGTGAAGAGCCAAAGTCTTGATTTATAGGCTTTTGGGCAAGGGAATGCAATGTTTTTTATTATCTTAATCTCTAAATCTGCTCTTGTTACTTGTTGCTTACAACAAATTTGTAGAGCCTAGTGCAAAGGTCTTTTGTTAAGGTTTTCTACACCCAGATGCTAAAATCCTTCATTAAAGCCCAGGCTAATTGCTTCTGCATCTGATAGACAAGCCCATCCAGCTCACTCAGCACACCCTCAGGAGGAGAACACGCGTTTTGGGATGGCATCCCTTCAGGAGGCGGTGAGCAGGAGACAAACCTCAGGCTGAGCCTATACAGCCAAGGGGCTGTCCCACATAGGCATTGTCCATGAGCACTCTTGCACCTCGCAGGCGCAGTGGAGGGTGGGAGCAGCATCCAGCCTGCTCCTGCGCCACTCGCTCTGCACCAGACATTCCTCTGGCTGGGTTTTCTGCTGCATTGGCTTCCCACATATTTATCCTGACATCACATGGGCTGGGGCCCATCCCTCCTCTGCCCAGCGTGAGTTTGCTGTGCACAAAAACCTCACTTTTAGAAGTGAAGGAAAACGCTCAAATGCAGCGAGGAAGAGTTTTATGGGTTTTGCTTCAATACTTATTGTGCAACATCCTTACGGGATTTCATTATTTATGATTTTATCTAACGACAGTCTATGCCCAATAGCTCGGAGGTGCTGTTGATTAATCCTTTCCAACTCTTTGATGTACCGGCAATAACTTGTCCATGTTGCCCTGTGTCAGTAAAGTGGAAATTGCCACGGCACAGTCAGGGTGTGGTATCATGAGGTGGCTGGAGCTGGAATAACTGCCCATGTCCACAGCAGGACTGAGGTTTTCCCCAGTCATGCTCTCCTCGCTCGCACTGTAATGAGTCAACTCATTAAAATAGGAAAAACGAACCAAAAATGCTGTTTCTTTTTCTCTCTGGGTTAAGGAGTCAAACTCACTCCCCATGCGACCAGCTATGTACTGGAGCCGGTGTGGAGGGCGAAGGGAGCGATCAGGCAGCAAGGAGTGGCAGGAGGAGGAAAAGGAGTGAGAAGGGCAAGTGGGGGCAAGCTGTAAGATCACCACCACACCCTACGTATGGACACTGTCAGTCTAATTCCTACCGTACTGGTTCCATCCTCTATGTTGTAATCTGTTTCTGTGAATCTTTTCAATTAGGCAGTGATTTATTGGTTAGTGGGGTGGGTTTGGACAACCTCCAGCAACAGACACGAAATCCATTACCATGCTGAGCTCTGTCCTATTGCCTGCAATGCAAAGGCATGGATTTTTTCTTCTCCAGGAAATGAATCTTTTCGAAGTGATTATAAGATTATATGACTAGACTATCGAGTGATGTAAACCTGCCCATCTCCAAAAGCTTCGGAGTAGTTACACCACTTGTAAAAGGATTTGCTTCAAAACTTTTAGCTGTCCGAGCACATTAGTTGCTGAGGTCTTCCTGAAAAGAGTGCATCTATCAGCATAAATGGACTGCTTTGTTCCCTTACGTCGAGGGTTTCAGGCTGCCCAAGTTAAAGCCTTTGCCAGTTCAGAATTTATTATTTCTTGTCATCGCTTCTCTTATAGTCATCACCTTTCTGGTATTAGTCCAATTCTGTGGATTTGTCAATCACCACCACAAAGAAACCCGAAGCCAAAATAAACCTGGCACTACTTGATTTCTGTATTACAAATATACTGGCACAAACCTTGTCCACAGAATCTCCCATTTCAGCAAAGTGCTTGAAATCCCATTGACTTCAATTAGTAAGTTAAGCAAGTGCTTAAATGCCATGTTTGAACTGGGGGCTGAAGATCGTACCTTGGCCAACTGGATTTGTTGTCTCTTTTTCTTATGTAGTTATGCAGCCTTTAGAGGAATTTCCACATTTCAGTTTGGTTTGGACATCAAAAACTTGGGTGAGATCAAGGAGAACTGGAGGCAGATACTACCTCATTTGGCATCTTTCATTTACAAACTGTTTGTTGTAGGTTGAGCTTTAAGGACTGGAGGAAAGTGAATGAAACAATGAGGTGGTCTCTAGGACACTTCCCTCTTCCTCAAGGAAGTATTATGGGGTCAAATCTTGGGAAAAAGATTATGTTACTCAGGCAAAACAACATGAGAAAGGGAATTACTGACATGTAAGGTAAGGGAAACATGTGGACCACTATGAATAGGCTTTACCTCATGGTAGCTGATGGTGTCTGGCAATTCTATACTACATGCTACTCCTGTTCTCCCTGTACGCAATTACACAGGCATATCAGTGTAATGCATGGTTATTACAAAATAACCACAACGTGCTGGGAAGAATATTTTATGCTTCTTAGTTGGACGAGGCTCATATGGTCTTAATCTGATTTTCTTCTTTCTTTCTTAAGGAACATCTTCTATTTTAAGATTTTCCCCATTTAGCCAATGGAATCTATGTTAATTTGACCTCTATTAAATCAAAGGTCTCCATTATTCTCTCTGCTGATCAAAGGGCTCTGGGCAGTTTCCTGAGAGGCAGGCATACCTTGCTGCTGGAGCAGTGGCATGCAAATGCTCCCACACCCTTTCCTGCTGGGAAAGCGGCTTCCAGCCTGGCCATGCCTTAAGCCAACTGCTCATGCTCAGCACCAGACCCATGTACTTCCTTCATCCAAACCTGCCTCTCCCGAGCACACTTGTGCTGCTCCACAGGGAGGTTCCACTGCTGTGGGTGGTAGAGCCAATGGGCTCCATCCCTTTTCCCATTGGGATTAGGTGCTTTGCTTGGCGCTGAGAGGAAATCCTCGGGAGCAGCTGCTGAATGGGAGGGTGATGGTGGCAGCTCCTTCACCTCTGTGACCAGACTCCCATGGATTGCTGCCTTACACAGGGCTGATTCCTGGCTGGGAGATGGGCACTGAGCACGCCTGGCATCAGCCAGAGCCTCTGAAGAGCAGGGCTGATGCTGGGCTCTGGTGTGAGCCAAGGCAGGTGGCCACATGGCTGACAGTGGACTGGTGGGCTCCTGAGGAAGCTGCCTGCTTCTGGCCAGCGTCAACAGGATTCCAGCTTTAGGGAATAGTCTTAAAGGAATTAAATCCCACAGCCAGTGACTCAGGGCACGGCTATGCCTCGTGATGGAGTGGGGTGAAGAGCACCGAGCCTGCATGAGGATGAGCATGGCCTTCTGCCTTGCACTGCTCCTATGCCACTGCCCTGGGCCTGTCCTGCTGCCCTTCCCAGCACCTCCGCTCCCAGGCAGTGCAGTTGGGATGCGGCAGGAGAGACCCAGGATGAGGATGGAGCTGTCTCCCAGCCTCACACCAACACCAGGCACAGCCTCCCCTGCGCTGGCACAGTCCATGGGGCAGCCATGCCACCCCCAATGAGCCACATCCCTGCTTTTTGCCTCAGTGCCTTGTTTGTAAATGGACACAAATACTTCACAAGGGTGTTGTGAAACCTAATTAATTAATACCTGTAATGTGCTTTGATGTCTTCACACGAAAAGTCCTATATAACTACAAAGCATTTTTAATGTTATAAAGCAAGAACTTCTTGCTGTCTTGCCTTGGCAAAGAGGCTGATTAGATGTTATCAGTTTTGCTCTTTACACGTACAGAAACTGCTGCAGCATGGTTTGGATCCTGCTTTGTTTTTAAACAGTAACATAGTGAAATGCAGAAGAGTTAATGCAGAGGTCTCTTACTTGTAACTTCAGAGCAGCCAGAAGTGACTTTATACTTACTGTCACTGAAATAAGCTAAATAGTCCTTCAAGAAACCAACAAAACCCCAACAAATCAACTGGTTTCTAAACAAGAGCTTGTTTGTGTCAAATCCCAGTTGCTGTTTTGGTCTAATCTGCCATTAAGACTGTTCCCTTTACAGTTGTACTGCTTCAGTGGTAAAGGTCCAGCTTGGGGAGTTGGGTTGGTGGTTGCTGTTAAGTTGTTGGTCCAGCTGTTGGCAGACACAACTGCAGAGCCCGTGCTTTAACTTACACTCATTTGATAACTAATGTTGAAACAGGAGGACACTGTCCTGTATGGCCCATATGAGGGCTCAGATGTGTGTGCACAGCAGAGGGATGAAAGTGCAGCTTTAAATGTTGGAATTCCCAACAGGCCTGTCCAGTGCTGCCTCTAAAGATGCACCAGTCAGTTAATGACAAAACACAAATGTGTTGACTCCTGTAATTTAGGAAACTGGAGCCGAAGGAGTCTTAATAATCCTGCTTTTCTTTCCCAATTAACATTACTTACTTTCTGCATTTCCTTGACCTTGAAAAGCAATCCTGCACAATCCCACGTACCTGCCTCCACCTTTAGCCCTTACAGCCCTAACGCGGCACCCAGGCTGTGCATGGCCCCAGTGGCATCACACTTGGTTTAAATTAGATTATAAAACTAGAATAAAGCTCCATATAAACATTTACTGCACATTTACAGGACATACTTTGCAGTCAGACCTCCCAGGACAGGGTAATTTCACTGCATTCAGCAGTGCTGTTCCAGACAGGACAGCAGCATGGTGGTGAATGAGCCTCTGCTCCTGCCCACCCCAGTTGCCAGCACCTCCTCTTTCTCCCTTCCTTGAACTCTAAAACTGGTTGTAAACTTGAACGTTTCCATTTCACTCACACAAACAGGTAAATACACACACAAAGCACACTGCAAAGGGCTTGGGCTCTTTGTACACCATCATTCCAGCAGCTGCCTCAAAGCTTGGGGATACCCAGAGCTGCATTTGAGCAATAGGAATTGTTCACAAACACTTCTTTTGGTCTCTTTTGTTTTTCATGACAGTTTTTCTATGCTCATCCGGGCAGCACTCAAAGGACACCAGGATCCCATGCATGGCAGTGTTGCTGGCATCACTGCACCTAATCCAGGTGCTCTTAGCCCATCCTGCCCAGTGAATAGAGGTGAAGGAGCCAAAGTCCAGTCCGGGTGTGAGTAGGTGAAGGCAGGAATACACACAGTGAGAGGAAGCTGGGTACACCACCTTTGCAAAGCCAGATAAACAACACATTTGGGAGTTAAAACAAAGAACAAGCCCCCCCAAACCATCTTGGACAAAATCCTTTCCTTCCTCCAGCACCAGTGGGTTGCAGAGGCTGAAGTGTTTTCACACTGAATGCATGGCATCGGTTGGGAGCTTTTCCTACAGTCTACAAATAAACAAAACCCAGGGAGTGTTTTGCATTCAATAGTTAATCACAGTTGGCTGAGTGTTTATATTTTTCTTCACTGTAAAGGCATTCTTGGTCCGCCTCCCAAACAGCTTGTTTTGTCTGCGAGATTTAATCTTGAGTGGCAGGACTAGGCGCAAAGACAAACCTCAAAACAATTCTTTTCTATAGCAAGATGTATAAAAGCTGATTTTCCTGCAAATGGGCCCCTCAGGTTGGCCTGCAAAGGGCTTCTTGCTACAATTTCCAGTCTGCCCTGATAGAATGGCTCATGAAACAGCTCAGTTTTAACTCCTTCCTGTTTGTGAACTGCTCTTTAAATAGTCTAAACAACTCGAAACAGCTAGAATTCAATGCACGTTGGACCAGTTTCCAGCCCTGGCTCCTCCCTGCAGAAGCATCTTGTTTGTATACATTGAGCATTGGCTCCAGATGCCCAGCCTACTTTCAAATCCAAACATGGGTTTTCTTCAAGGCAACATCAAGGTACCTTTCATAAAAATGAAGGGATGATGCAATACATCTATAGTGCTTCAAGTAGTTAAGCTACTCTGCTCAGAATTAGCCTAGGCATTTACTTAAGAGCACTCTGTTGTATAGTCATCAACCATGTTTTTGCAGCCATCCCTAATACAAGTGACTGTAAAAGCACTGAATTTGGCTTTGCACTTCCAAGATCTGAAAATGGATAGAAAGAGTGATCTTCTGAAACCACCACTTCTGCTCTTTGTTTTCATGTGGTGCTGCCTCTGAACAACCTTTAAAGGCAGGTATTACCAGGTTGTGCTTAGATCTGTATCCCAGGCTTTTAAAATAGTAGAACCACATCCAGGTTGCCTGAGAGGTATGTCTGCAGGCCCTCTAGCCCAGCCTTCTGCTTGAAGCAGGACTACCATCAGTGGCTAGGTTAGGAATGTCTCATATGTCTCCAAGTGCACCTCTTCCATTGCTGGACTGTATCCTCCTGGTGGAAACACTCTCTGCTTTGGGCTTGGTATTCTGGAGATACATGTTATTGGTGGTGCTGCTTCTGGAGGTAGAATTGTAGATAGAAGTCTTCTCCATACACATAATCCAACAGAGCCTGATGAAGGAGTCATGAAACTCCCTGCAAATTCACTGCAACAGCTTCTTGCAGCTCCTCTAATCCTGTACATGTAACACTAGACATAGGTATATACTTCTGATATATGTCATTCCCATATAGCTAACATTTAATCCATTATAGCTCTTGCCAGAGTATATCACCATACAAGGTTCAGTTTTCAAAAGGGACAAATAAGCCTGTGATCCATTTCTAAACCACCATAATAAAAATAAAGCTAAATTCAACAAAATGGCCATTGCAAAAGCTGAAGAAATAGTCCTGTCAAAAACAAGCAGCACAACAAACCAAGTGATTAGGTTATTTTGGAATCTCTCAAATTCTGGAAGTTTTGGAACCCTAGCAAAGGCTAATGCCAGGGAGAGGGAATTGGATTCAACTGAGCTATGTCCTGACAGACACCACCTCCTCCCAGACCTCCGAGTGTTGTTTGCAGCCTTGCTTTGAAAAGCCTTTTCCTTATGAGCAGGCATTTATGTAGCTTTGCATGAGCAATCCCTGTCGGTGCTGAACACCCATCCACTGAAAGAGGGGAAGGCAGGATCAAGCTGTGGGGTTTTTTCATGCAACCTGCCCATAATTAGCCTCAAGCAGTGGCTGAGTCACTCTCAAGAGTCCCGGGTGCTATTAGGACCAGACACGCCACGGCCCAGTGTATAATTATACCAGCCACCACCGTGCGGAAACTGCTCCATTTAGCTATCTGACCCCATTAGACAGAAGCTGTTATTTCTTCTAGGTTGCAAGTACTGCAGGTGCTCTGAAGAACACGAGCCCAGTTCTTACAGCACAAACTCATCCACCCAAACTCACCTCTTTCTTGCTGAAACCAGAAGATGCTGTCCCTCTTTCATGGTACATGTGTGGTCCTGGTTCATAGGGTGCTACCAGCATCCCTATGGCCCAGAGGTAAAGAGAGATGCTGACAAAGAGCCTACTGGATACAAGGCACAGAGGGATGAGTGCAGGAAGGCTAGAAGACACAGATGCTAGTATCTCTTTCATCCGAGAACGATGACAAAACAACCATAGGAATAAGCCACGGAATCAGAACAGTTTGGCTTGGAAGGGACATTCAAAGCTCATCTAGTCCAACTCCTTGCAATGAGCAGGGACACCTTCCACTAGACCAGGTTGCCCAGAAGCACATCCAGCCTGGCCTTGAATGTCTCCAGGACAGTACATCCACCACCTCTCTGGGCAACCTGTGCCAGTATTTTACCAACCTCGCTGTAAAGAATTTCTTCCTCATGTCAGAAATGTAAGAAACATGTTTTTATCTGGACATTTTCTTTCCCCTCTCATAACAAGGATGTCAAAGATGGCAAAGGAAGCTGGTTACTGATGGCCATTGAACTTTTTACATACCTCTATGTCAATGCCGGTGATGCAAGGAGGGTTTTCTGCAGCATCCATGGAGGCAGCTGAATCAAGAGCTGGTTCAATTGCCCAAAACACACAAGAAATCACTCTTAGTTGGCAGGACTGTACTTGAGTTGCAGCTGTATTTTGCAGCTGTCTTTTCCTATCAAGGTGTTAAGAGGAAACACCTGGCTTCAGCAGCAGCAGGATGGCATTCCCCTCTGGCACTGCTCATCTGTGGGGTACAGAAATGCACCTAACCCCAGCAACCAAAGCCCATTACCTCCTGCAGCCAGGATCTCTTGGAGGTAGTGGAAGAGGCTATACAGAGTGACTGAGCCATGGATACCACTGAGGTAGCCCTCTGAGGACAAGCAAAAGGTCGGGTTTTGTCACTCCTGGTTGTCACCCTGTCAGGCTGAGTCGAAGTGAGGTTTGCTGGGAGGGGTGCATGATGCTTGGGCTGCTGCTGACCATGCAATTCACAGAAGAAACGCAGGGCTCCAAGTTGAGCTGTGCCACAGCCCCATCGAAAGACACAAATAACCTTGATGGCTCTGGTTTTTAAACAAGCAAACAAACTTTGGCTGAATGGCACACAGAATAAAGGAAACATGATGTCCCATTATAATCAGCTTGAACCATTTCAAATAAACAGCAAGGAAATAAAATGTACCCTGTTTGCTGGCAGGCTTGATGGCTTACAAAGTGCTCACCCCACCCAAATCAAGGGCTTGAAATGGAGCAGCAATAGAACAGAACCCCCTGATAGCATAAGATTCGCTTTCCCCTGGTACCATGTTGCCATCCCCAGGGACAGAAAAAGCTTCATTAGGGTTTAAGTAAGAGTTTGATGAAAACACGGAGCACCCCAAGGATCAATTTTCACCACGGGCAGCTGCAGCACGAGGCATTAATTCTTCACCCTCTCTGGTGACAGGAGAAATGCAGGGAGCTGTAGGCACAAATAATGTTAAACTCGTAGCGTGTACTTTGCTTTTCATGCCTGCAATTAAACGCTTGCTTTACTTCCTGTGGTTTAAAACTGTGTTTATTCTTTAGCACGGCAAGAAAAACCTCCTGTATTTTCTTCTAATTTATGCTGGGGACATGTTTGAAGGCCCATATTGTAGACTCAGCAAGTGGCAGGGCAGCCGCCAAACCTTGCTTCCTTTGTTGATTTCTTGATGATTTAAGACCTATTTTCAGCAGCCGATCCCAGTTCCCCCCCTGCCTTTTTGCTTGGTAACTAGCATTTTAACAAAATGGTGTTTGTGCAGTGCCTTGGAACCATGAACTCAGCTTTTACATTTAAGACAGGGAAGAGAATAGGAAAAGCAGCACTAAAATCACCTCCATGCCGTGGCTTTTCAAGCGACGTGCTTAGAAACATATGGCAGAACCCTTGAGCTCCTGCAGGATAATATTTAAACTGCTACTCTTTTATTTCATATGAGCTAAAATTATTTGCACGCTTCTGATATTTGTGTATTTTAACCTTCTTCCAGCACAAAGTTTGAAATTATTCTCTGAATCCTCAGAAATCAGGAAATCAAGATATGAAAAACCCCTGTAACGTGACAGGGGGTGAATGATGCACATGCCATTGTTAAGCCTTTTACTGGCTTTGCCTATAGTGACAAACCCTATTGTTTTTTAAAGTACAAACAGGAAAAGATATAGCCTGATCAATAGCTTATTCAGGTGCAGCTTTCCTTCAGAAAAGCAGAATACACTTTCCCTGCTGATGCCTAGAAGCACATGAAATGAAATCCGGTGTAAAAACAGTACCAGTTCTATCAGAATGATTATCCTCTCTCTTCTGGGTAACAACAGAGTCTTTCCTCCTAATTATTCTGTTATGGACATCACAATATTTGGCTTAATAAATAAAACCAGTTTCTACTGATTATTTTTGCAGCAAAGAATTCTATATTTAATGTAGGCCCATAAGATGCTGGCACACACCTTGTTCCCTTGTTAAAACATAAACCTCAAACTTGCTAAAAATAGCAGTAAGGATGAAACAAAATTGTCCTAGTACATTACAGACACCTGAAAATAAACACAGAAAAGGAGATGACTTAAGGGATTTTCAGTAACATTTAAGAAGTAAGCGTAACCTTTAGGTTTAATGAGCGTTACAATACATCAATTACAGAGACATAAGTAATTTAAGGGAAGAGTGTTCACTGGCTGTCAGTTTGGTCACAGACTTCATTTGATTCACAGGGCAGAGACAGCACCCTGTAATTAGCAGTCATGGTCAGAAGCTGTGTCCCTGCAGCACACCTTTCTCACAAAGCTGGAAAGGTGAGAAACTCCCCTTCTCCACTGACAGAGGACTCACTCCTTCATCTCCATGTATTGCTGCTGTGTAGGCATGGTATTAGAAATGGATTTAGACCTGCAGGGGTGACCCTCATGTACTGCTAGGGGTTTCTACTGCCTGCTGATTCTCTGGTTGTTATGGGTACCACCATAGAAGGATGCTTGAGCAGCAATCCCTACTCACTACTTATTAAACAGGGTTTTGACCTCTTCTAAATGCCCTGACTTGTATTAGGAAGCACTACTCAGCAGAGACTATTCAGATTTATTCCCCTCTTTCAGATGTAACAAGTCTCTGTGTAAACCCACCTGAAGTAAGAATGAGGGTACTATTGCTAAATCTTGTCTCCTGACTGAATCACTAAAGATGCTTGTTGCCACAAGCGCCAGACAGAATAAGAGTAAGGAAGCACACAGAGAAACATGCCTAGTGAGGGTCTAGCAATGCGTAGGAGATCTGTGCTAATTCTAGCAATGATTTCTCCTTATAAACTGACTCAAGCCTACTCTACATATGAATGGCAGGATGCTCAATGACAATACCAAACCCACTGCTGATTCAGCAAATGAAACACACTAAGCAACAAAGCAATGACCAGCACACAGGAAGATGAATGAAAGCCAAACTACATATGATATAGTTAACTTTTATTTATTCTTCCAGCTGTTTGACCAGTCTTTCCAGCAAGTTCAAAAAAGTTTAACTTTGAATCCTAAAGATTTGGTATTACTCCTAGCACAGTGGATTAAGTATGAAGATGAATAAAGGTGTGACTAAGTTTGCAGTGTAAAGGACCTTTGGCAATGATGCATTAAAGGGGCTTAGAAACTAGAGACTACATTCTTTCAATCAAAATGATGACACAGCAGAATTTTGGCTTTTTAATGTTTGTAACATTGCTATTTTTCTCTTATATTTTGTGGTTCTTAAAACCTGAGGAAACAAGCCTAGGTCTGACTGCTCCTTTCAATTACATACATAACAGGAAAAAAAAGTGCTGAAAGCCTCATTGCCATTAAAGCAGCTGCAATGGATATCATAGAAAAGGATATAATAGAAATAACTCAAATTTATTAAATTAGAACTTTTGTGGATAATTTAAATGCCTTCAACAAATGCTTGATTTGATATGAAATTAAACTAACTCTCTTTTCCAATGTAACATTTATATGGTATTCCTCCTTCCAGAGAGATGATTTCTCTCATTTCTATGCCCTTCCTTCCAGCCCCATTTGTAGTGCTAACACCCCTACATTCTTCTGAGAGCCATCAGGAAGAGCTCCATAAAATACTTTGCAGGTCAGAGTGTATGGTGGCTTTGAAATAAAGAAATGTTCATTGAGTGTAAGCACAATATCTGCTAATCTAAAAATTGATAAGCTTGAAGACTTCATTTTACACATCTTAAACACAAACAGTTCCATTTCTACCCTCCCCCCCAAGTACTACCTGTTGCAACATGATGAAAAATTTAGACTGAAACCATTGGTTCCTTTCCATATATATCAATGAAAAGTTGGTGAAACTACTGAATTCAACACAAGGAACTGCTGGTTTAGGCATTTTATATTGTCCAAGTATTTCTTCCATGGCTTCTAAAACTCTTAGTCCTTTAACAGTAATGCAGTCTTTTGTCCAAATGTACTAGGACTAAGGTGAAGGATGGATTTTTGGTTGACAACTCATAGTAACTGTGAAGAGAGGACCTCTTCTTTGAAATACTTTGTCATTAATAACATTTGCTAGTCTTTGAATCACGTTAGAACATTGAAGAACACTGTTCATGGAGCAACCACTACAACATTGAACGAAACATGAGGATATAAAACACAATTCCACGAATCTACAGATGCAACTTGAAGGCTTGTTTTTAATCTCTTGAAGATGGCTAGAGATGGTTTCTATCAGGTTTTGAACACTATGAAAACAAATGTTTTACATTAGCCATCCTCCTTCTCCCACCCTGTTCACAAGAGTTAGCTTATTCTTGAATATGTGTGTGGCTTTGACTTTTACCTGAAGAAATGCAGAAGTGGGATCATCCTGGTATACGGAACAAAATGTGTCTTCAGTCATGTAAGGTTGTGCACTTATGGTGTTGCTATTCACATAAAACCATAACCCTCCACGTCTGCTTTAAGTTTGGTGAGGCGCTGGAATGGGTTGCCCAGGGAAGTTGTGAATGCTCCATCCCTGATGGTGTTCCAGGCCAGGTTGGACAGAGCTTTGGGTGCCATGATTTAGTGTGAGGTGTCCCTGCCCATGGCAGGGGGTTGGAACTGGATGATCTTAAGGTCCTTTCCAACCCTAACTATTCTATGATACTATGATTCTAAGTCTTGGTTTGCATGCAAAAGCCTAATGCAATGCCTCCGATAGAGGGAATTCAGGCTTAGACCTTTGGAGCTGTTCACAACCCTCAGGACAGAACCTGCCTCCTCCTCTTGCAATAAGGCTTCTGATTTTGTTTGCAGCTTGATTTCCAGCCAAGACATTCAGTATTAAACAGAAACTAAACTTTTGCCTATAAACTAGCTAAAAATACCTGTAGTTTCTAGAGGCAAATTATTTGCATAATTCTTAATTATTAAGCTTTGCTGCTCAAACCCCATCTGCATTTCCTAGGTGGATGTTAGCCTGGAAAGCACTAATTTTAATGGAAAATAATAAGTTTGAGAAAGGGTAGGAGAATACTGCCAATCAAGTAATTTGATGAGATTTCATCACATAAGCAGATAGTAGTGCTATAGTGGATAATTCCAAATTAAATGTTTTCCAGCGCCACTGTATCATCTGCATACTATTCATTTAGTTCCTTATATTTTAGCAGAAGTAACAGTGTATTTTCCATGCACTGTTAATTTTATTCCTTACTGGAAAGTACCCTGGTCTCTTTACCAATTAATTTGGGAAGTGACATCGTGACAATTTTAGCCCCAACCAGTGCGCCTGACACAAGCATGAAAGAAAGGATGAATAGGTGGGATTTTGCACTTCACAACTAGGAGAGGTAATGTTTCCAGTTATATTCACTTAAAATTATTTCTGAGAAGACATGTTGAACTTAAGCATTAAGCTAAATACCTGCAGCTCTACAGTATTTCATCTGTTATTTTCCAAGACATCATTCATTCCTTTGTTGAAAGTTTGCTTCTCAGCAGTATTTATCTTATTCGGAAAAATTACAGGTCTATGAGAGAGCTTATTTTGTTACTGTGATTTATATAACTAGTTCCTCACACACTGGTACTAAAGAAGTAGAACTTTTTCATAATGGCAAGGGGAGTTCATAAAAAAACAACAAACCACTGAAATTGTACAACTGGAAACAAAAACAAAGCATAAAAGCACAACATTTCATATGAGCTTTCAACTGAAGTATTCAAAACAACCAAACCCCTCCAATACCTTGCCATATTAATAGCAGACCAACTTGAAAGGCACTGAGAATCGAAGTGTGCAACTCATATCCATACCTGTGAGAGTAACAACCACAGCGAGACACAAACCTCCCAGGCAGAACATGGCACTGTACAGTCCATTAGGCATTCCTGGTACGTACGGCAGTTTTGTATTTGCTTAGGGTAAACTGGATATGGCAACTAAATATACAAAC
This sequence comes from Melopsittacus undulatus, assembly GCF_012275295.1. Lineage (NCBI taxonomy): Eukaryota > Metazoa > Chordata > Aves > Psittaciformes > Psittaculidae > Melopsittacus > Melopsittacus undulatus. Next base: position 114,653,107 of record NC_047529.1, read on the forward strand.
TACACTGTATTTCCATGGGGGGGGGGGGGAAACATCCAATTTACACCACCTGAAGACAAAGAAACAAGGCATAACATATAGGACATTGTTGGCACAAGAATATGTTATCACATCAAAACACACCCTTTTCAATTTAATCCAGTAGATATATAAAGGAATGGTGGTGTCAAAGGCAAAGGGCCAGGCCAAATATCAAATATGCAGTTTTAAGCATGTTAGTGAGGTCTTTTGTTTCAGAAACCTGACAAAACCTGAAGCTACCAAAACGATTTCAGAGGCAAGAAAGCACCCATCAAGACAGTCCAACCCGTTGCCAGGCGCTCTTCTTGTGGGCTGTGCACGCAGATTGAAGGATCTCTCCAGTATCATCTCTGTGCCCAAGGCTGCCTAAAGCTTCCCATTAGCAAATGCTGCCTCCTGGAACTGAGGGACAAACGTCTTGAAATATGCCCTAGTAAAAGAAAGAAGAAAAGAAAATGCATGGTTAGGAAAGGGTAAACTTAGAATTTAATGTAGGTGTGTATGTAGATAGGGTTTTAACAGAGAAGCATAATGTGACCATGCTCAATCCAGTATTAGATCTCATAAATGAGTTGTGTTTCTCCTACAAGTGTTTACTACGCAGTACATCCGTACACTTCAGCTTTCTAGACCCAGCAGTACTCCTTTCTTCAGTGTCCTCCCCACTAACCAAAGGGTCAACATTAGCAACTTGACATTGTCAGAACAACCTGATGGACTGCCCATATTCTACCCAATGCAAAGCTCCAGAGATAAACTGTATTATGCACTGGAAAATAAACCTCTGAATGGCTGTAAAAATGAGAAACACAAGTGTGGCTATGCCACTGTCTGCAACATTTTATAACTGGGACTTCCTAATGCAATTGGTGTTCTGGGACAAAAAGTTGAGGTTTTATTTCCCCTTCCATGTTGAGGAAAGCTTCACATAGGATACCAAAGGCCCAAAGACAGACAAGTCAAGGGAGCAGGAAAGTTGTGAAGTCAGAACATATGCAGGAGATAAGCTGTTTATCTCCTTACAGAAACCTTGACGCAATGCAGAGTCACTGTCAATGGCAGTAGTTTACATAAGACTTAGTGAATAAATACTAACACTATGGGTGAACTGTAATTCCTTTTCTTAGACTGAAAGTTAGAACATTATTCTCTAAATTAGGATGTGCTTTGTATATTTTGTATCTTAATCTATCTTCTTTACTAAGAATCAAATGACTCATAAATCTGTAAAATGAGCTGATCCTAAGTATCCAAAATAGAGTGTGAACTGTACCTTCGAGTTTATTGCTCTGAAATACTCCACCATGTACTAAACATATTTTATGTGTCCCACTGATACTCTTTATTTGCAAGTTATATTAAAAGCTGCTTCATCATTCTGCCTTTGGTCTCTGCCTACTACTTTCTGCACCAAATTTGCACTTTCTCTTCTCCTTAAAAACAGCCCAACATTTTGTTTTGCATTCACATTACTGGCCTTAATAAACTTATACCTAAGGAGAACTGCCTCCTGTCCTCCCTAACAAAAGAACCTCTTCCCCCACCAAACCCAACAATCTAGAGCTAGAATAGCTGCTATTATGTCCATTATGTTCCTGATCTCTCTGCTGGTATACCTCCTGAAGCAAACACAGGCTGCTCATCTTTGCAACCATGATACATGTTTCATAATCTGGGTATAAGCTTGGCAATCACTGAACACCAACCATACCTCACAACTAAAAACGCTGTAAGATCACAAAAGAGAATGCTCTCCTCTCTTTGTGAAGTTGTGCCTGGCAAGCTGATTAACAGAGAGCTGCAGTCAGCTTTTGTACAGAAGCTGTAAACACATATAAGATGCCATCCAGAGGTTAAAAGAGCAATGGAAAGTAAAAGCATTTCTGCACTGAGGAGCTGAGTGCAGAAAAGGAAAAGGGCAACCAGCAAATGCATTTTATAGCATATACAGATTTGTGCTGTGTTTACAGATTACATTTTGATTTATTGAACCAAAGTTCAGAAAGCAGCCCTCATAATCATGCCCACAAAAGTGACTGTTCATCCTGGCACATATGCATGCATAAACCAGCTAAGAAGGTATGCCATGCCTGTCATCCAGTCTTCACACTTGAACAATGTTTCTGTATTGGTGTTTTTAGAGCACACCCTTGGAACTGCAGCCGCTCTATGTCCTGGTCAGCCCTATGTCATTTTGCTAGCTCAAGGAATGTCACTTGCACACTGTCAATGCCAAGATCTATCACCCTTTTATTTCTACTTGCATTATCTGTCTTAACATTTAACTACATTTCCTCTGCTTGCTTATTTTAAGTAGCTTCTTCCTTCCCCCTTTGATAGTGTCTCTGCAGACTCTTCCATGCACATGCTCTTCTACTGACTTGATAAATGTTACTTAAGACTTCCCCCTTCCTAAACTGTAAAGATCATTAAATGGGATGTAAGCAGAAGTATTTTTCTACATTTCTTTTCTGAAACACCTCCTTTGCAGCATTTCTGTGCTTTGTATTAAAACCAGACTTACTGAATTATATTGCATTGACTTAGGCAAATTCCAGAATGAATGCTTCTGATACCACATACACCCTCCCACACTATCTTTATCTACATTTGCATCCTTTCTTTTCACTGATTCCTACAGTAGAGCTTGTATCCTTTGCTGCAAAACTAAATCCAACACCTCCCTATGTTCTATCAGATGTACTATTTTGAAGAGGACGTTATTTCCCCGGTAGTTCAGATGAACCCCTTGGCCATGCTCCATGCACTACAAAATTCCATTAGGACTTTATAAATGCCTACTTTTTTCTTTCCTACTTTAAAGTACAGGCTTAAGTTCACCCTTATCATTTGTGGTCTTGTCCAGACTGAAGCAGATGTAATACCACATGTTTACTAAGGATATATAACTCCATTTCTGCCCCTCTCCCACACACCCGAGGTATCTGAGATTGAAGACATTCTGGAAAACACATTTGGGTAATCATGGTTCATCACACACACACTCACACAAGAAATAAATTAACTCCCCACACCCCAATCCAAAAAGGAACCTGCCAAAAGATCCAAAAGCACAATGCACTTGATAGGACTGTATCAGCTACAGCACATTTAACAGACCGAAGAGGAAAGATGGGGAAGTAAGAGAAGGGAGGCTAAACTGCTTCAATATTAGTGGACATTGCAGACAGGGAGGGAATGGTAAGTATTAGTGGAGAAAAGTAACAAGACTTTTTGGAGTACATATTAAAGAGTAGAACAGGCAGCAAAGACATTATTCACTATTAGAACTTGCTGGAATTATTAGTTTATTAAAATCACATGAAATCCAAAGGAAAATCACATTTTTACCCATTTGTGTGCATTTCTGTGGAACCACTACTGAACTTTCTTAAGGAAAAGAAAGAGGAGAATGAGCTACTTCAGTTTGGCTTCATCTGAGATGTCCTGGTTTGTAGAACTAAGCCTAAACAGTTTGATATTAACCTCCTCATGTCTGGTCCAGCAATTCAGAGATAATGTATCTAGTCACACACAAAAAGTCCCTGGTGCATCACAAGAGACTTAAATATAAGTATAAACATAATAGGTAATGTAGTCTCTTCAAAGGACATAGTCCATGAAGAAAGAACGATGGTATAAATCACTAGAATTACTTGTGCTACTGCTAGCGGATGCATTACAGTGTCACATTAATAGCATTTATTTTTCCATGTGTTCCAAGCAAAATTTCTTTCAGAACTTTTCATCTGAAATTTGGGACAAAACCATATGTTAAAATATTCAGATTTCCTGTGAATGGAAATTCTGACACCTTTTTTTTCCTCTGCAGAGATTACCAGTAAAGAGGAAAAGAACAAGCACCAGTTACTGGTTGAGTAAGTTTCACCCATCAAACAACTGGAACTGAGGTCAAAGTGACACATTTCCACACAGACAGGACCACGACACAGGTATGTTATGTCACAACAAATGACACAAGAGAAACACCAACTTGTTCAAAATATGGTACTCTGCTACAGAACGGATGGCAAGGACCTTTTTCACATGGAGTACTATCCCTTTTAGAAAGATTTCAAATTAAGAGTACTTCATACTTCAGCATCCTGCACATAGAGGCATGGAGAAAAAGCAACTGTAAACACGGACTTAGGAAAAAGATTAATTTCTCATACCCTATCACATAAACCTACTCACACAGATTTACGCACCCTCGGTAACTTTCATTTGTGCTACACCACGAGAATTCACACAAACCCCTATTTTTTTTCAGGCACGTTGCCACATGAGCCTTTCAAGTATCTCTGAGATGCTTTGGAATTATTATTGTTACATCCACTAGATACACTTCTCAGCTCTAGAGAACTGTTACTGAAAAACTCAGTAATTTGGGTACCTGTTGGATTACACTGAAGATGCAGAAAGCTAACCTGACCTATGGTTTCTCTAGCCTGTGTCATACAGCACAAATCAGGTTTCAATCAATGCTTTTTTTCCTTTCTGGGAAACACTGAGTTCCTTCTTTCTCCTGCTTTACTCTACCAGGTTCATGGTGGATCTGTGCCACACTGACCTTACACCAAGCTCAGAAGAGCAGCGTAAAATGCTCCTTCAAATACAGAAAAACTGGTTTGTACAAAGTCCACAGATATCCTTTATATGAGTGTTGAGTACAATGGCTCTGCACCCCTCTTGCAATGGTTCAGATCTTAAATAGTGTTTAAAGAGTTGCTTTCTTTTCAGCTTAGAGTGGGTGCCAATCTTCATACTCATACAGACACACACCTAAACTCTTCCTTGAGTGCCTTACTATAAGAATCTACTGTTTTTTGCCTATTTGTTTGTTCCCTCAAATGGTCATTTTCCAAGTTCAAGGTAGCAAGTTAAGGGAAATCTTAACTTGCACTCCAGAAAACAACACATTTTGCTGTAGTTAACTACTAGATATACTTGATATCGTACACTGAATTTCAGGTGCTTCACTCAAGGACATCTGCTGAGAGTAAAGCACTTATCTCTCCTTCATCTTATTATCCAGTGGAAAGAACATCTTGCTATTGCAAATGGTAAATATCTAAAAGAAGGTAGAAGTAAATTACTCATTGTTTACACGTTTTCTAGTGATATAAAACACTGTGGTCCAAGGTCTCCAGAAGCCCATACATGTTTAAACCCTAGGGTGTAGGTTTGCAGTGCTTAAAACATACTTGACTCAGAATCCACACGCTTTTGTGAAATTTCATTCTAATTGTTTGGGTTTGTTTTGTTTTTTCCCAGTGTAAATCAGTGCTGGGTTTTTGGTAGAGAATCTGCATTGACCATTTGAGAATAACTTCTGCCTTCAGATTCCTACGCTGAAATCTGCAAAGCTGTGATCTCCCATCCAACACCACTTCACACCTATTTGTGGTGAACAGCTTTCTGCTACTGTTTTTGCTTGACTGGTGCTATAACCAAGTAGACTGTGGGTTTCTAGTTACTGCTCATTGTGTCATAAAGTTAAAAGGGTCATCTAGGTGTTCCTATTTCTCTTAAAATTGTCATATTGGAAACTCAGAGCAGAACATTCAAACTCCGCAAGGAGAAAAGCACGCAAAATGCCATACCAGTGAGATTTCTGCTTTTTCTGTCTGGGACAAGGACATTCATCAAGGGGTGATGAATCATCTTCCTAAGTCATTCACAAAATAGATTCCCCTTAAAATCCTTGGTTCAATAGCGCCGAGATTTTCAGCAGGCTGCTCTCAAATTCATCCATGCTAGCCTTATTTGCACTCATGTTTTATGTGTTTCAACTCAAGATGTGGGAGTTTCAAGTGCCTTTTCCATCACAAGATGATTTAAGGAAGGGGATGAAGTAATCCTGATGGTCCACATCAAGTACAGACTTAGCTGTATAGCAACATGTCTACTATCAGCACAGTGTATTCTGCCCCTGCATATTCCTTACTGGCAAATGAAAGCCCTTGATCCAAAATCTTTGTCTTTTCATAAAGAGGCAAGGGCAGTCATTACTTTCTCTCACCGTATCAGGTGCATATATTGTGTTCCTTCTCATCAGAAGGCAGACTCAGGTTATTTTACTTGGATTTTTTCCTACTGTTGGCTTTGAGAGCAAACATTATTCTTAAATACTACCCCTTATTTCAATATTCTAATTCATTCTTGGAAAATATTTTAGTAGCTACCATGAGTATGGTTTAATACTGAGAATACTAGGCTCTAATTATAGAACCTTATTGTATTCAAAATCATTGTAGCTAGTATATTTGATAAATACATCCCTTTTCTCCTACTGTAGGCAAGGCATGCAGGAAAACATGGTGTTCTTTTCCTCAGCCTTTTCAAGCTAATAGATGTGACTTGGACAAGCACTCCTGTAGTTGCCAGGATCTCTGAATAGTTCTACATAACCTTCCCAAGTCTTCTGGAGCATGGTCTATAGCTAGGACACCCTCCTCCTCTGCAGTCCTCTATTTGAATTGTCCACCAGATTAACAGTGAGTTTGACTATTCTGCAAATGCTATTATTTACCAGGACTGAGGTGAGAACTGAATTGCGTCCTTTTCAGCTGTATTAGGTGCAGCTGAGAATCATTATTGGGACATTTACCCCAACTCCTGTCCATTTCCTTTAGAGGAGTTGCAGCTCTAGGATTTCACTATGAGAACGGCGAGCCATTGGATCAGATTGTCCAGAGAAACTGTGACTGACTGCCCCATCCCTGGTAGTGTTTAAGGTCAGGCTGGACAGGGCTTTGAGCAATGTGGGCTAATGGAAGGCATCCCTGCCCATGGCAGGGGATTGGAACTAGATGAACACAAAGCATTCTATGACTTCATCATTTGTATCCCATATGTCTTTCCTTTTGCACCCTAAATGAACTGCTGCAACGTATCTTTATGTTTCTTCAATCCACAGAATCCTGACAGAAAAAAATCCATTCCGAGGTGACTGATCTTAATAAATCGGCTAAATAGCAACGTTCTCCCCTCTTCCAATTAAATTAGGTGAAAACATGAACTAAGAAGGGCGTAGGTCAGAGTAAAGGACAGCCTGAGGCTTCCTGAGGTCTTTGACCTATTCCTCCCAGACTAGTAGTATTATGCTGACATTGTGCAATAAAATCTTGTTATATAAATTATTTCAACAGCACAGCTATAACAGAATTATAAAAGAGCTTTATCAACGCCACCCAATTAATCACTTTTTGAAGCACAAAGCTTCTCTGCATGGAGCATACATACACGTACCTACCGTGCCTTTGTATCTCTATGCTCCTGTTGCAACTTGTTTTGACCCAATGAAAACCTGTTTTGAAAATACTGTACACCTACAGCAATCCTTTTTGGGTGCCAGACAAGAGAATTTGTCCTCCCGTGACTACAGAGGCAGAGCCAGCTTCATGGAAGAGTTTGCTTCATGGAACCCCTAATAATTCATCTCCTGTGTAGAAGATCTTTAGCGTCTCTCCAAAGTCTAGGATTTGCTGATTATAACAGAACAAAATCAAAGATACCAACCTTTCTTTATGTAATTGTTTTCCTTCTAAATTCCATTTGTTAGGAGCTATTTAATTCAACATGATTAGTACTAATTAACCAAAGGATCTTAAATTAAAAAATTGTTACATTAATTCCAATAGCAGGTATGTATTTAGGTCATATTCCCTATGAGTGCTCATTAAGTCCATAACAGGTGGTTATACGCTCCTCCTGCATCTCCACGCCTTGCATTTAACAAGGGCTAAATACAAAAGCGTGGAAATCTACTGGAAGTCCATTCTTTTGATGGGCCTCAGTCCAATGTCCAAGGCATAGTTTTTTCCTTGTAAATTCAGATGCAAGACATTTAAACCTCTCTGCTATTTTTACAAGATATAACACATTAAAAACATATTTCCACTGGGCAAACTATGTTGTCTATTTATCCGCAGGCACTTCTACAACATTCCTCACCAGGCTAAAGATACATGAGCACTCAGGGCAGAGCAGAATAACTCAGTCTCCTGCTTTGGAATAAATACAGGGTAACAGGAGATTAATTCAACACTAGTTATTTTACGACACCTCTATTAGGAGAAAATGACTGTTAAACCAAATTCTAATTCTCTCCAGATCTAAGGTATTACAATGACTGAAGTGACAAATAGTTCTCAGCACTCTAACTTTTGGTTGCATAGCTGGAATCAGGCAGGCCCACAACATGACTGGGTGCCAAGTAGCAAAGGCTCAGGAGAGTGAATGAAGATCAGAACTATTATGGCATGCGCTAGGCATCTGGGAGGCAGCAGCACTTCTAAACCACCGTCTGAATCCAAACATCACTAAAACTTATCCAAGCACAGCAGCAGAATGATAAAGGTACTTTCCAGGATTTCTTTATCACTTCAAATATACATAATGATACTTGGCACGTACTCATGTTTCTAAACTAAGCTTCTTGATGGTATGCTCTCTGGGATGTGGTTTATAATTTCCTTACTAGGCAGCTTTATCTATAGCAAATATTTTGCTTTTATGTGAAACACAATGTCTATACAGTTCTTCATTTTATACATCTCCAAAACTGGCGATGCCAAGCAAACATCTGAAGTGTTTATACAACAGCAAGACAATAGTTCTTAAATCACTGCTACTGTAACTGGCTAAACACACAACTGTACAAAGCAGTGCCTGATGCCATTATGCTGCTAGCAATTTTTTATGCCAGGCACCAAACAAATTCATCACAATCTTTCTTCCTCTTCTAATATTTCTCTCTCTCTAATTCCTTTTGCTGTGATTTACCTACAAGGAGATTAGTAAGCTTCCTATGCTCACTTCTACCTGCCAGTCTACACAAGGCACTAACTGTGCAGCCAGGCTGATGGACAGGACAGTAATCAAGCATCAAGTGAGCTGGAGGACTGCAGTGGGCAGCCATTAAATTGCAAGTCTGTGAGAAATACTATTGCCTTCAGCTCAGTTCATTGTATTACATGACAGAAAATTGTCTCCAGTGGTACAAGCAAAACAAAATGTGCTACCAAAACCATAACAGGAAACAGCGGTAGAACTACTGAAACTGAGCACACATCTGAAGTTAAAACATTAAAATTCACTCATGTCCAAAGGCTGTTTTCTGTGTTTTACTAACAATACCTCTTTCCTCCAGAAGCTGTTGGATTTATTACCATTTCTGATACACGTCACACAAAAAGGTACAAGACATGGTTATATTTAGACCTGTTTTTCATCGGTTTGCTGAAGTAACAGGTGGCTTTACTCAAATGAAGCAAACAGACATAAAAATTAAATTCTCATTTGGTTATACATTTGTGTGTCTGTTCCAATAAAATGTGGTATCAATTGATTTTATAAATGAAGTCAAGAAGCCAACACAGCTCTGCTGTAAAAATTAAGATGATTTTGCTGCCCAACTAACCATAAAGCAAAATGAATCTTAACAATCTGTTCAAATCATGGAACACCATAAATATAACAACCTGACTAGAGGCAAAATGTAAAGGAAGGGAGTTCTTAGGGAACTGCTGTGGAGCCAGGACTATAGATCATTATGTAGGCTGGCAATTAATGCTTATTTTAAAGTAGCAGCAGAAGTAGGATCAACTTTGATTCCAAGAATATAAGTGCTCCCAAGTGCATAGACTTTACATTACATTACAGGCAAAATTACAGCCACTGGACATAACCAGTGCATATAGACCAAGGCCAGTAATTATGAAAGCAACCTTTCTGAATCATCTGGCAATCAAGATTCTGGGATTTATTCTCTCATAGGTTTCTAATACAGATATTTGGGAATTGACAAAGGTGCACTGCACAGACACAGTGGCTCTATGTGTCCCAAAGCACACATAGCTAAACGAACCTCTCATTTTGAAACAGTTTTATCAATGCCTTCTGCTCTCCAGTTCAAGAGATAAACCCTTCACTTCCTTTACCTTCTCCACAAGGTACATAAATAGACTTGCTTCAGTCAGATGAAGGCTTGTGGTCTTAGATCATAGCAAATGTTGCTTCTGCTTTCTTAACTTCCATTTTCCCCCTGGGGATTACTCAGTGCTGGGGTAGCGGGTGTCTGTGAAGGGGGCACTGGAATCTCTCTATCACAGCACGGTCACTCCACTTCCTTACCAGTGGATCATGAGAATGAAATTCCAAGACCATCATGGAAAAAGTCAATCTTCATATAGCCTTTTTATATACAGTGCTAATTCATAGGAAATTTCCAATCCTATGAGCTACAATGTGACAAGCCTGCTCTATTTTTCCTATTTGCTAAGTGCCATAGCCCTATTTTTCCACTCCAGGTAAAGGTTAACTTTTTAAAGAGATACTGCTTATTCAAGACACTGCTTCCTTCTATCTAGGCTACATAAATGCATGCAGAACTCTATTGCTGGAGAGCAGTTATCTAACAGATTATTTAGTAGATTTGAAGGAGAGAGTCAATGCCAGACAAGATGCAACTACAAATCTCTTTTGAGCATTAAAGGCTGGGTGAAGAATGTGATGAAATAAGGAGGGGGGAAAAGCAGGGATCATGTAAGAAGAAAAGACTGAGCAAAACCACATGCAGGAGTGAAGCTTGCAAAGAAAGACAAGTGTAGAGATTCAAGAAGAGAGGAGATCACAAAAGTAATAATAGAATTTGAATGATCTTTAAGAGATTATTGAATCCCCTAATTGTACTTCAGAGACAGAAATGAAGGGTTACACCACAGATGCATCCATAACGAGTCTGACAACCAGCATCCCTGAAAACAAAGTTTGCTTGCAGGTGAAAGTACTGATTTCATCATGCCCTCTGCTTTGCTTTGCCAGATTGCTTATCAACAGGGGCCGAAGGCAACATACCGAAACATAAAAGAAACCTCCTCGGATATTCATTAGGAAAAACCTGTCAGAAGGAAAGGGATGAGAACCACATACCTGTGATTACATCAAACATATTAAAGACGTTATTTCTCTTTGCTATTTAAAAGATGCATGTTTGCTACTAGAAATAAGAGGAAATTCTTAAAAAGTCAGACCTCTCCAAATGCAGAAAACAGACAGAAACAAACCTTGACACTTGTAGGTAAAAGCAGAGAAATGCAGCTCAAAAATGAATGAGGAGCAAACTAGCCGTGGCCCTCCAAATAACTTGTCAAACAGCACAAAAGCCAGTCAAGAAGTACAAAGAATGCTCAGAAGAAATAAAGTCACAAAGAATAACTGAGAGGATTTTTGTATCCAAGTTCACTGTGCAGGCACTTAAAGAAGCTGCTGTACCAGAGCCCTGCTTTATAAGGGATGTACCAAAAGATCTGATTCACGCCGAAATGTCAGCCAAAAAGTGAATAAATCAACAAAACACACACAAGCAAATCAGCAGGCCCATAGTACATTCACACCTGAGCTCTAGAGAAACTCAAGTGTGAGAAAGTTAAACTCTTAAATAGCTTGTAACCTCCTGCTTAGAACAGCTTGGTACCAGAGAAGTGTGATGTCAATTCATAAAAGTTCTGGGAAGACAGAGGGAACTGTGGACCAGTAAATCTCATCTCTGTACCTTCCAAACTAGTAGAGACTGCTGTAAGACACCATACATTTATAAAGAGCCCAGCATTAGTGGACTCGAGTAAATACGATATATTGGATAGGAATCAAACTTATGCTTCATAAACATCTTATTTTCTTAACATACCAAAACCATGTGGACAAGGAAGATTCAAGTGCTCACTCAACTGCTCGACTTTCCTACAGGCATTTGGAAAGCTTTTTTCAAAGGCTTTTAAAAAACTGAATTACCACAGCAGGAGAAAAGACCCATGAGTGGATAAATAGCAGGTCAAGATAAGGAAAAAAAGATAGGAATGAGTGATGAGTACTATTAGGGTGAAGTCACCTGAGAACTGCATAGAAATGGGTGTTTTGACCTGTGCTATTCAACATATTCCCACATGACCTGAAAAAATGAGCTCAAGAAGATGGCAAGGTTTGCTAATGCTAGCAATTCAGTAACAGAAGGAAAACTGAGGCACAATTATGAGGAACTGCAGATGGTTCTGAACTGCACAGGGAGACTGGGAGATAAGATACCAGGTGAAAAGTCAATACTGACAAACATGAAAGGGAGATATGTGAGGAAAAAGACTTAATTTTACATATATAAAAAATGCAGCCTCTGAAAAGTAGATAGTAAGGAGATCTTTGTGCTAAAACATCGATGTAACCTTCAGCCATATGTGGAAAACCAAATCAGATGTTACTAGAACGGGAATAAAGAACAAACCTGACAGTACCTGTTAAACTGTCCATATGATATATTCACCATATAAATGCACAGTGGCCATACATGAGTAACATGTGGTTCCCCGTCTCAGAAAGAATATGACAGAAATAGTAAAAGGATGAAGAAGCAGGACAAGGGCATTCATAAATACAAAAGGGTTCTGCAGAAGGACTGAGCAGAGCAGGAGAAAAGGTAATAGAAGAGATGTGAAGAGGTTCATAAACTCACAAAGGTTATGAAGGGAACCAGAGGATTAATTTGCTGCCTGTTCATACAAGAGCTAGAGGGTAACAACTGGAGCTAGCAGGAGGCAGGAATGCAAACAGCCAACAAAGCTTGTCCTTCACACCACACATTTTCTAGGCAGTCCCTTGCCATAGAATTTTGCGATGTTATGGTGTGGGTTCAAAATGCAGCCAACCAAGAGCAAAGCTAGGGAGAGCTACTGAACAGAAACCAATAGAAACAGTACCAATTCTGGATATACAATTCCTTTACGATGGTAGAACATGCCATGAAAATATGACTACATGCTCTGCCATGCTATTCCACAGGTACTGGCTACTACCTATTAACAGAGCCGTGATAGAGGGTTAAATGAGTGTTGAGTTTGACTTAGTTACAATCATTCTATTTAATGGAGTAATTATGAATATTACCCTAAAGACAAGACCATGGAGCCCACCTACTATTTTTACTTGGCTCTTTATTTTGCAATTGATCAAGCATCAGTGTTCATCTGGGCTGTTAAACTTCAGCTCCTTCCAAAACCACGTATTTCTCTCTACTGTTTTCTCTCAAGCAAGGGAAGACATTTTTTTGCATCAGTTCCTAACTATAATTCCATGCTCTAATATAGATCTATCAGCTTTATACACATATAATGGAGTTCTCTAATGAAGCCAAATCAGACAGATTATCATAGTATTTCTGGATCACCACCTAACCATGGTTATCTAAGAACCACCTACATGAAATTCCAGCCTTTAATTCCTACAAAGCAGTTGATTTCCAGCAAAGTGCTATTATATTACACTTATACCAAGCCAACTCTTCCAATCTCTTCTGTGCATTTCTCTTATCAATATATGAGAGAATCCTTTTTTTGCAGAAAGAATATTTACTATATATTGGAATGCACATATGTACAGTTCACACATATACATAATGTCTATATAAAAACACAGAAAAACTAGTTTTCGAACAGATTTATTTCTATGCACTTCCTATAGCAGTTATACTCCTTGTCTTTAAATAGCTGCTTTTCTTTTCCCACAGTCAAAGCTTTAATGAGAAGTGACCAGAAACAAATATCCAGGCCCTTCTGTCTTGGCTGGAATCCACATAATGCATGACAGCACTGAAGATCCCTGGCAGGCACCTGTCAGAAACTAACATACCATAACTTAAGAGTCAGACTTAATTATCCAAGGAGACATTTAAAGAAAAGTATGTGAATAATATGACTCAAGAAGTGTGACTATCACGTGTACGCACTGTATTGTAGTGTACGCAGAGGAACAATGAAAAATTAACTAATAGGGAAAATGCTAATTAAAAGCTGTCTCTACGTAGTCTATTATATGTTATAATCAAAACAATTTTGTTATTAAGGTTTGGTGATAAATCAACTGCAGAACACGCTACCAGGACAAATGCAATCCTGGAGTATTTTAACAAAACATCGTTCCTTTTCTATTTGCCTTTGTACTTTTCACATATAATTCTGGTCAGCTGACACGTCCCCAGAAAATCAGTTTTGATTTAATTGTCTATAAAATCAAATGAATTCCTTTGTAAGCTCCACACGGCTGGTCGCCACATCTCTTCTTGTGACGGCTGTCACAGCGTATTGGCCCTTTTGTGTTCGGAGAAAGAGCCCACCAGCGGCAACAAAACGTCAGCCGTGCTTCAGGCAAGGAAATCACTTTGGTTCAGTTTCTGATATGCAACTGTTGAAGACCAATGAGCTAAACAATTGACCTAGCTCAGCACCTCAGCCCTTAGTTTGTACCCATCCTGCTGCTCTACTCCAAAACCATCCTCTGAGCCTTGCAAACGCTCAAACACAGGCACACATGGCTGAGGCAGGGTGAGTGATGTTCCTAAGTCTTCTGCTTCTGTTCCTTACTCTAAAACTCCTCCTAAATTTCTTTTGAAGTTTAAGGTAATGCACAACAGAGCCAAAGACAGTCACGAGAAAAGCTTTGTGAGTGAGTATATGCAAATGCAAACAAGTTAGTTTTTGGAAATCTGCTCTTTAAAGATGCCTAATGTGCATGAAAATCACATAATACATGCAAATATAATTTGCTGCTTTTATGTATAAGCAGGAAAAATACTGAAATACAAACCAAATAATGACAAATGATTTATTACCCTAATTACACCTATCAAGGAGAGACGATTATAAAAAAGGTGCAATGTTTACATGTAAACTGTATAGCGAGATTCAAAGTAGTATAGATGGAAAACAAAGGTTTCACGGAAATAGAGAAACCTGTTACTTTAAGAGAATTTAAAATGTAGTAATAGATATTCTGCCTAAAATGTGAAAGAATTTTGACTTCATAAAAAATGTAGGAGTTGAAAAACTGGTTAATGTCAAAATAATATTAAGAAATCACTAGGGCACTCAAGATTTACTGAATACAAGAGCAAGTGTTTGACATATTACAGCTGAGTTTGCCTTAACAGCAACACAACAATTGTGTCCCACTCTTTATTTTCCCAAATATCCTTTTATTAGACCAAAAAAAATGCATTTCCTTTCCTTGCCAGGGAACATAAGAGCTTAAAGCAACCATTTCAGCCAAATAGCAACTAGCATCTTTACATGACACCCGCCTTCCAATTTGATGATACTCATGGAACAGGTACTGATGAGGCTGAAAATGCTACAGCACCAGCCTGACACTTCCTAATCATAGCATGCTTATGCTGACCACAAACCATAGCTACAGCCACACTGGTGATACACATGTAGCTCGCACAAGATGTGCCTGCACATAATCTTCAGACCTTATGGCAGAGCAACAGCCAATATACAGTTGAGCACTAAGAGCCCTTTTAAGCTTTCACTCTTGCAGAGCCCTGAGGGATGTGTAAAATGAACACCACATTCAGCAAACACCAGTGAGTGACCAGGAACACTTATCCAGAAAACAGCTTTATCAGCCCCCTTGGAAGAAAGAATATGAACCCTCAGAACAACTTTTTATTGTGGTACCAGTTTTCCATCCTCCTGCTATTTTTAATGAAGAGCAGGAGGATTTATGTAGGATAAAAGAGTAAACCGAGTCTTAACTTGCCCTGAGTATAACCCAAGTCTACAGAGCAGCACTGGGTCAGACAGAAATTGGGCATCTAAGAACTGAACTGAATTTGTATAAACAAACAAGCTTTATTTACTGTATTCCTTCATAAAATCCCAGGCTTGGAGTCTGCAAGTTCGTTAAAGAATCCATTTATGTACACTTGAATGCTTATTTAAGCAAGAAACAAGAGAGCTTTCCCATGGAAACCACACAGAGATGTTTCACTTCACACGTACACCACAAACAAGGATGCTAACTTTCCACAATTTACTGTATTTTCTTAGGCTTGCTATTGTATTTTAGGACCATATCTTTCGGAGAAGCTGCTTACACAGGAGGCCACAGATATATAAATAAATTACCTAAGCCAGGCAAAGCTTGAGATGTGAACTGAGAGGAAACAGCATCTCAGCAGCTTGTAAGAAAATGGTAATAGTTTTGGCTTCCGTGTTCCTAGCTGGAGGAACAGGTTAAAATTTTGCATTTAGCTGAGAAATGAGCAATCTGGAGGCATTTGGAATCACACTGTTTAATCAGGCCTTGATTTGTCCCTTAGAATTAAATCAAGCCAGAGGGCAATCCCTGGGCTAAGACAATAGCAAGCTTCAGTTACCAGATGCTATCTCTCAGTGAGGAATCTAAGTCACTGGGCCTCAAAGGAGCCAGGTGATTTCAAAAGCTGCTTGAAAGGACACAGAGAAAGAGAAACTCTATTTCATGGAATTTATCACACAGGCATAAATTGGTCCAACTTTTCCATCAAGAACATGAGCAGTTTTTCCCTGTGAATGAAGAAGTTCCTCCTAAACTGATACCCTCATTTGAGAACTTGCCTCTTAAATCTAGGTCTAAGTGTGAATGCATACCATCTACTTCTATATATATGCATTTTAGGGGAGTAATTTGCTCCTATTTACAGTTACTACTGATTGTCTCAAGGCCACAGCAAAGGGTGAAGTCCCAACTTCAAAAGAGATGCCTGCCTCTGCTGGGGGCCACAAAGATAAGCAAGGATCCTAAGACTTTCAAGTTCAGCCCTGAGTTGAAGGCATTAGATGGGCTCACCTGGTTGGGAAAAAAACCCAACAACCCTGAGAGAAGGCTGGGCACAGAGTCAAAGTCCCTTTGGCATGAACTTACGACAGCTCTGCCTATGAATAAGCAGACCGCGTTGAGTTGCTGAAAACAGACGCAGGGCTTGCCAAAATTGAGGACAAGGAAACTGCTGACTGGTGTAATTTCAAAGCTGGTGGTGCTTCTATACCTATGAGTAATGTGGTATACATTCTTCATTCAATATATGACTGGACAGCTAATGAACCCACTTGGTGCAAAAGCAAGTGAAAGCCATCCTTGAAGGTGTCTTAGGCTACAGTGAAGAAGATGCAGAGTGATCCATCAAGTGTCTCAGAACAAGGGCAGAGAATGTGGTCAGATACCAGAATGTCAAGTGAGGTCCTGTGGCCCTAGAACAGTAGGGCCAGAAAGATAAACAGAGCTGTTTTGTCTCAAAGGATGCCAACTACTTGGGAGACCATTTGGCTAACAGGGAAAAAAACTACATAAAAGCAAAACCTAATGAACAGTATTTAGAAACACAAACAAGTTGTCTCTGATTTGCCCAGGGTTAAATTTACTTCAGCTGAGCAGAATTACATTGCTTCTGGAGGCTAAATCATGTATCCTCCTTTTCTGTTTTTATTTGGGATGTTTTGACGTGGTGCTTGAAGTAATATGTTTAATTAGAACACTTCCGTATATATGTTCCCATATACTCGTCTATATATATTCCCATATTCTTGGCCCATAATGTGGCTATGGTAAAAATAGAATGAAAAATTATTTGGATGTGTTGAAACACACTATTCTAAGAAGCCCTAGCAAATATTTCAGGCACTGTTTACATAAGGTGCTCAATTGTGTTAAAAATCCATCTTAAAATATGCTCACACGTATTGTAACATCATACTTTTCTTGATACAGATTTATTTATGGTACCTACTGAGGAATCACTACTTGTTCCTGCAAGCAAAGCGCTTTTAACTGGAGCGGCTTCTCTGTCTCTGCAGCTCAATGATAGTTATTTCAGACACTGCAGCATACTTTCTTCCCCCGCTTCTCATCATCTTTCTCATATTACGTACTCAGTGTAAAACTTAAATGCAAAGGCTCAAAGAGAAGAGTGAATAACCTCACAAAACGCACATGTGATAGTAAGTGTACATACTTAGTGCTTTTTAAAGGAACTGTTACAATACTTCTGAATTTCAAGTGCAGGGCAGAGAAGTCCACTTATACACACCCACTCAGAAATGAATGCACTTAGCAGACAGCACATAGGTACTTGTAAGCTTCCAGCTGCAGAAGAAGTGCATTTTGTAGTACAGTTACAAAACAAGCCACAGCAATGCTTCCATTTCTAGTTTAGCAAAATACTCCCAATATTCTGATAGAGAAAAGAAATGAGCCCACAAAATTAAACCCACATTTGATCGAAAAATGGCTCTCCTCAACAGTACGGCAGCAAAACCAAATACTAGGGAAAAAACTCTATTACAATGGATCAAAATCCAGAATCAAATGTTACTTGACGTTCTTCATAAAATTTAAATGTACAAAATCTGCAAATGCTTCAGTCAATTGCTGTTCGCTTCCATCATTGCCAAATTACAGTCTCTGTCCATGCCATTCATTTGATTTACTCAGCTTGAACAATTTTCATTTGACTCTTATTTACGCATCCTTGCTAATTTTATTTAATCTTCTGATTGTCATTCAGAACACTCATCCCAATATGCCTTGTTATTTATGCAGTTTGATGCCTTTACATGCTGAATAATTGATAACCAGCCTGTTTAAATCTCCTGCTGTTCTAACAGTTTTACACTTTGGGAAATTGAAATATTGCAGCAAGGCTGTTGCTCATATTGCTCCATTCAGGTAGAATCTTACCTAGTATATTAAAGAGACACCACTGCCCATGGCAGCTTCCCTTGCAATAGAACCACTCTGGGGAGGCTGTACTGTTATCTTTTAACTAACAGAGATGCTCAGACTGAAGTAGGGTCTCCCTGGCCTGAAATAAGGGCTTGCAGAAAAACTGAAGAGGAAGAAGTCAGAGATTGCCTGTTTCTAGCTGACAGAAAAAGCAGTAAAGAAAGAGACAGTCACACTTCTGGATAGGACTGACTCCTATGCTAGATGGGTGGTTTGCTCTACCTCCTTCTATTCTCTGTCTTTTTATTACAGCTTAATTCCACACCGTTCAGGTTTTTCTTCCTTGTTCTCTCCATCTCACATGCTTCCCTTCAGGGTCACCCCAACACCCACACAAAACCATGCAGTTACCTTGACTGACTGCTACCATGCAGATTACTCCTGCTGGGGGCTATCTTGTCTGCTTACCCTGGAAGCTCTTTGGAGCAGAGACTGTCACCACTCTGTGCCCATACAATGCCTAGCAGAAAGAGTCTTCTTTTGATCAGTCTCTGGCACTAATGTAATAAGCATGATTAATAAAGTATCTGTCTATACTCATATGTGGGAACGCTAGAACTATCAGAGAACAAAAACAAGTTCAGCTTTTGTAATGCTGGAAATGTACAGTTAAATCCATGAAACTTCTACTGGCAGATAAGCATGCAACACATGGAATACTTAGTAGGAAACAGCAATCAGACTTACTTTGCTCTCTTGGCCATTTCATTGCCATCCCAGCGCGGGCTGTAAGGGTAATTCTTCTGGGCCTGGGAATACAGCTGGCCACTGTTAGTGAAGTGGTAGACGGACTGAAATGTTAGGGTTGGTTGGTCTCGAGGAAAGTATAGGGGAAGGTCAACTGAAATACAAAAAGGAAAAGAAAAAAAATAGTCATAAAAATTCACCATTGCATTTTTTCCCCATTTTTTAATTGGGAATATGGAATTCCTTGCTATTGATTTAAAGGTGAGAGAAAAGGATTGAGAATTAAAATACACTTCTGTATTTCTTACAAGTAATGTTTCCAACACATCACTGTATGGGACACTTTGCTTTATCAAAATGCTTCTGTAAAGTACATAATTAAATAATGTTTAGCTAGAGTATTTCTACATTAATCATATGTTTACACCATGATTATTTGGTTATAGAAAAATTAACACATTTATTTTCCTTTACAGTCAAATTTTCACTTTTGAAAATTCACAAAATACTTTGTGCTTTCCATTCAAGAAAGAGATTACACTTCATCTGCTTTAGCCAATTCATTTTGGTGCCCCCATGGACATCATCATTCTCATTTTACAGCTATTGAGATGTAAAGCAGTCAAATGATCTGATAAAGGATGTAGAAAGATTCTGTCACATGAGTTGGAAAAGATCTCAATGTGCTGTCATCTGCTAGACAAAAAAACAACCCACAAAACCAAAAACACACTGCAAAGTCACTAATACCCAAAATACCTCGCTAAAAATAAAAATCAGAACCTCTTAGTTCCCTTTGCTTATCACTGTCTCATGATCAGCCAGGTCTGCAGAACAATAGCCTCCAACAGTTAATCATATAGTCAGAAACTGGGTTTTAACCTTTTCATTGCTAGGCTTACAGTTCAGATTTTCTTGCTCTAAGTTTACTTCAGCTTCAGACGTCTGCAGTTAAACTGATTTATGACAACATACTCAAATTATTTACATTAAATGTCTAATCTAACACCAAAATCAACAAAAATGTGCATTTCTTTTAAAGGTGCAGACTTCATTTATAAAAGACCTGTGACTGCACTTTTTGTTATCTTTCAAATCCCAGTCCTTTAATTCTGCACAATGAAAGAGCACTGCAATGGAATAGTACCTCCCTGCAAATCTTACATGATTCCCTATTGGTGTAGCGATGAGTCAAATCAATTAATGAGATTACAATTAATTCATATTAGCCTGGGTTCTTGGTATTCCCTCTGTCACTTCACAGTCCTTCTTCAAGAGGAGTCTCTTAAGTTAATAAACAGGTTGTAACAGTTGAAGTAGGAATCAAAGCAGAGGGCAAAATCAGTGCAAACAGAATTTGAAAGGAACATCACAGGACTAAAACCATCCCCAGACACAACAGGATCTCCCCTCCAGCACACTTGGGAATGTGCTGTATTTTCCACTTTTAAATACTTCATGGAGCAGATTCCAGCACTTCCTCTGAAATCTCTGCTCACAGACTGAGCCATTGGTGTAAGACAGGTTTTATTTTTCCAAATACCATGCTGTCATCCTGTTAGTTTCTTAACTTTATAGCTTCTTCTAATCACACCTGAAGTACTTGGGTGCACATCAGCCACACCACAGCTCCCGTTCTCCTAAATCACCCTCCAAGCTCTATGAGTAAAACGATCTGCAGACACGAAGGACAGAAAACTGAATGTGTTTGAACACTGAGACTCAGCTGTAGTCTCAAAATACAACAAATCACTGTGGACAACAGTGTTTGCTCAGTTCATGACCCAGTCTGAGCTACACGTGCTAACTCCCGGAGTTCTGGTGACTCAGCTCACACAGCAGCTTCCAGCAGACACTTAAGCCGTAACGACATGGGCAGAGTTCTGCTAATTTGAGGGCAGATCATTGCTGTAGCAAAGGTTAGATTCAAAGATTGCTCTGTCAGATTCCTCTTTATAACATGATTATTAAATAACAACCATGAAAAACGTTGGTGTATCAAGGCCATTTATCAGCAAGTTGTCTCCTCCCCTGGCAGATGTTATGTGCGTGCTGCAGCCTGTGAAGAACTTCACCATGGAAAAGAGTAGGAAGCAAGAAAACAGGCTCTCCATTTTAGTGTTATAAATATACTTCCACTGCTCTGAGTGCTTAATTCTGCTCCTCTAGAGCATCTTTTGCCTTAAGTACCAACTCCTTAACAGAGAACTACTCTGCATACTTGCGTATTCTGTCACTGTGTGAAAGGAATAACAAACCTTAGCAAGACACTTGAGTAATAGTTTAGTCCTTACACTTCACCTTTTACTTGAGAATCCCTAACTTCTATTAACTTTCCCTTGAAAACCTCTGTATACATAACAGGTGAAGAAGTAGCAGGTTTCTTCCTGTTACCTAAAGTTACAGGTTTGCACTTAGGAGAAAGTATCTAGCACTAGAAACACTGTTTAAATGGATAATCAAGACATTGCTTTCACTACAGAGATGCTTCCATTTGTTACAAGAAGCCTTTCTTTCATAAAGATATTTTTCCAACAAAGGTACCACCAAAATATAACAGAAGATATTTTCTTCTTCTATTAACCAAAACCTATCTAGGAATTTTCAGGAATAACTTACAATAGAAACTGTTAAATCAGATAATCAAATGAGATTTATAATTGTGCATCCCACATCCAGCCAACAGCATTATCATCCCAAACTGCCCCACTCCCATTTTTCTGACCCAAGTGTTTCCTTAATACAAGGTGTGACATGAGTCCAGACCAAGCAAAAAAACCTGTCCCTAATTCTGGAACACAACCACACCTAAAAGACCAGTAAACAGGAAATAGCCTTCAGTTGTAAAGTGTTATACATATCTCAAGGTAGCCAGCTATTATTTCAGCGGTAGGAAGGGAAGGCAAGAACTCACTTCCGTCGCAGTGGGTGCCCATCCATTGACATTGTGAGGGCACAGAACGCCTGGATTTGGGGTGCAGCATTTTACTGTACATGAAAAAAACCAAATACCACTGGTAATGAACACCAGCAGGGTGATAAAAGGTCAAATTCTGCTCACAGTCATGCAGGTTGATAAAGAAAATGTTTCTTTTTTACTTGGTCATGTAGGCAATCTGACTCTCAATCTGTCCATTGATGTCAAATCAGATCTGCCTTCATGCAATAGATAAGGTGGCAGAGGAAGTGTTATCATAACTATATCCCAAACAACATTTACACTTTGTCATGAAAATGTACCACAGTTAAAAACAACTCACTACTTTTGTAAATCAGCACCTGAACGAGGCAAACTGTAAGAGCCTGCTTTGGTTTGGCATGCGAGTTACCTAAGAACTAAAAAAACCGTGTTCATGCTGAATACAAGTACTATTTCCAAATAAGAGCTGACTCATAAAGTACCCTGGTGATATGTCTGCAGAAAATAAGCAGATGACTCATGTCTGTAAATTCCTGAAAGTACCAATAGACCCCTTGCTTAGTCATCTTTTGCTTGGATGCTGGGTTCACGAGCTCTGTAAACTATAATGAGGGATCTAGCTTTTAGTAGGGCTCTCTCTCCTTTTTTTTCCTCTCTTTAAAACAGTGCAAATTATCTCCCTAAAAATAACTTCATCTACGTAAGTGAGTCACTGCAACTCGCAGGCTTATACAAGTCATGCAGTTAAGAAGTAATATTTGGTTACGAAGGTAAAAATCTCGCTGTCAAACTCGGATTTAAAATGAAAGTTATGTCAGAGGAAGTCCCATTTGCCTCTTCTCTCACAGAAATAGAAACATTTCCTTTGGAAAATTTAAACAATTAGCTCATGCAGGAAAGTAAAGGTTTCAAATTTAGTTCCATGCCCAAAGTCATTTAATCCTGATGATTTCTTACTTTGGCTTTTCTAAGCATCACACTGTTAACATAAGAGGAGCTCAAAGAAGCAGACTGGAGAAAGAAGCCAATACCATAGTAAAATACTGCTTTCACTCGTGTGACAATTTACAGATCATGTTTTAAAAGTCAAGTTTTAGAAAGCCATAATGTGGGGAAAATCACATCTTTATGAAAGCTCTACATGAGCAGAACTTGGAGGGCTGCTTTGGGTAATTAAGCATTGAGTAAATTCTTTGGTGATTGAACCCTAATTTTCCCACACAGCTCATAAGAAAGCAAAAGAAAAAGGACTTGCTTGTTGAGAATGAGTCATGTTGTAAAGAAACTTAATTACAGTTTATAAATAGTTGAAGTTGCTCTCTTTTTGAAACGTAAGAAACTACTGAGAAGTAACACATAAATTCGCTTCTCTTGACTTTGCATTTAATGCATATATACATTCAAAACACAGTTATCTTAAAGCCAAAATCCTGCTTCACTAATAAGTAAAAATCTGTGCAATGAATCAGTAAGGTTTAATTGTTCATTCTCTTGAAGAACAACCATCTGAGATCTGGAACAGGTTACATGTTTGTTAAGCTTATGTCAACAACCACAGAGTTGATTTTGACAGTCTTATTAACTTCAAAACAATATCTTTAGCATCTAGTTTTATAGCTTTTTAAAGAGGGTATGAAATGTGGAAGGGATAAAAGCAAAAACATGCAAAGCATACACCAATGCAGCCACAGGGTTTCTGGAGGAAAAATGCTCGGAAGAAAAAGGCAGGGTTACCACAGTGCTCCCCTCCCTGCCTTTAAGTACTGCAGAAAAGGGAAAACAAACCCATGGCTGAAATGCATGCTGACCATACAATGTACTGCAATGCACTTAGATGGTAAGACATAGAAAATTTCCCATATACTGTTTCCCTGTTCTAGAGAAAAGGTTTATTTATCCTTTGGATGGCACTGGGTAAATCTAGATGCTTGTTTTCACAGAAGTCAATATTTACTCACTGACTGTTACACACCATTTTAATGCTTGGATGATACTATACTGGTTATCTTATTAAACTTCTGGATGCTTGAATCTGCTGCGCTCTACTGCACCTATAATCTGTTATGCACTCATAAACACTAGCTGATCTGGCTATTTTACTGGTGAGATTCCTCCTTCTGCAAGTTTTCATGGCCTGCATAACCTTAATTCAATCTCTGCTTGCTTTACAGAGCAGCCTTCAAACACAAGGTAACACACTAAGTATTCTTTCCAGTTCTGTGCCTAGACTGGACAGAGGTGGCCAAATGAGACACTGTTCTGGTATGCCCCACCTGACAGACTCTACTCCTCTGCATTTATTTAACGCACAACACCAAAGCCTTGCTCTGGTTAAATATGCATGCATTTCTTCACAAGCTTTTCAATGAGATGATTCTAATAATCATAACAGATGATGATAAATCAAATATATTGAATTTTAGAAAAATATTGGTATAGTTTAAAAATTGTTTCACAGCAACTTCACGAGTTGAGAGGCTAACCTAGGGATTCCAGATCAGGAACAACTGAACAAGGAAAGGACAGTCAACCTGTGTACTGATGCCTGTAGGACCCAATTCTTCTGAGATTTAATAGTAGACTACCCTTTATACAGCCAAAACACAACTCCTTCTACTCCTTCCCACTCTTTATGTATCATTCAGCTTTGGCCAGGACTGCCTGTGCATTCAAGTACTTCTGATGAAGCAAACTAATGGAAACAGGAAACACATATTCCAGACTTCAGAACTGTTTCTTATTAGTATATGTTCATCTTTTTCCTTGTTCTTTTTTTGGTTCACTGAATCTCACATTCTCTTTGCTTTACTTACAGCTGAGTTCACAGTGCTGGGAAAAACAACTTGTGGATTCGAATGCACTGCCTAAAACTGAAAAGTCCCTTGAACTCAGAGCTCTCCAGTTTTCACGATGTATTCACGTGGATAAGACTCATGTGAATTTACAATGCAACTTGGTGGTAACACAGACAACATATTATATATAATGATCCTGACACATCTATCAAGCTCTGTTTTAAAAAGAAAATGTCTAGATTTTCTGACATAACTTCTCCTATGGGAAACCTGTTCCAGACAGCCTGGATGATGGATGACAGATCTTCATCAATCTTCAAGGAAAACCAGCAATCTCCAGTTTTTACACAGAAATTCCAGTACAGAAGGCCTTTCAGGAGTCATATTGATCACTCTACCTGCTGAGAAACCTGAACAGATTTAGCCACAAGTATTCTGGGGACTGTAGTGGCTAGTACGAACCTCTGCAGGGTACAACTTCAGGCTATTTTGCCTAGTGAATCCTTCCTTGACTCTTACATGGCTAAAGGCCTTTACCCTACATTTTACTGGCAAAAACTGAAAGGGCGAGTTTGGCTCTAAACACACAGAATTACTAAATGCCACAACTATCCTGCTTTGGTGCGTGATGATGTAGTCTTGCAAGAATGAGAGAGCAAGATGACAAATAACATATCAATGGCATGACTGCGGGACTTTAGGTTAACAGAGCACAGTCATAGGGATTTGAATTTGTTCAATATTATTAGGGCTAACATCCCTTCTGGAGAAAAACAGGTTCTCTGCAGGAAGATGCTGTTTTGAAATCAACATTTCAAAATCTCAAATCTGAAATGAAAAGCTATTTATGGAATTTTAGCTGAGGCACTTTGGGTGTGTTGGTAATCACAGCTGGTTTTGAAATAATGAAGTCTGCCCTTGCTACAGGAAATACCCACCCCATCAGCTAAGTTGACACTTGTAGGGTAAACGAGTAAGATGATTTATATACAAAATACTTCCAAATAGAGTAAAGTGGTTCTTCCTTAAGTTCAGGTGGAACTTCCTGTGTTTTAATCTTCTCCTTTCTAAACTGAACAGGCCCAGCTCCTTCAGCTTTTCCTCATACGGGAGATCCTCCAGACCCTTAATCATTCTAGTAGCTCTTCACTGGACTCAATCCAGGAGCTCCATGTCTCTCTTTACTGGGGAGCCCAGTCCTCCAGATGAGGCCCCACTGGGGCTGAGTAGAGAGGGAGGGTCACATCCCTTGACCTGCTGGCAATGCTCTTCCTAATGCAGCCCAGGAAACCATTTGCCTTCTTGGCCACAGGGACACTTTTCTACTGGCTCATGGACAACTTGATGTCCACCAAGAAGCTGAAGTTCCTCTCTGCAAAGCCCACTACTATTCTGAAGAATGGAAACAATAAATTATTCCAACACACTACACAGAGTAGATTTGCTTCCTTGTGGATGTCAATGAGACTAGAATAAATTTATGACTTAGTTTTATTTGGTGTCTTTTTAATTTTTGTTTTATTTTATTAATTTAATTTTATTTTTTTTTCATTTTTTAAATATAAAATATGTAACCCAGATTTATTTGAAGAGGACTGCATGACACTGCTTTATTTACTTTATGGTTCTTATTCCACTGATAACAGGTACTAAAATACAGTCTAGGCACCAATGGCACCCAGATTTATGATTACTATTCTTTTAATTTTCTTTTAACACAGGCAGATGATACTGCTGTAAAAATATCCCATGGTCCCATGCCTTTATCATCACCTGCATTTTCCTTGTTAAGTACCTCAGACTTCATACAAAGTGGCATTTTACAAAATGTGCCAAAAAATAGTTTAAATTCCTTAAGTTACATGGAATCTCTCATAATCATACATTGGGCCCAGTGAAAGGGCAAAATGGCCTCACAGCTCCTTTCCTTCCCCAAGTTCTGCAACCAGGATTGTTTTTAATTGAGAGAAAGGCTTTTTATTTTCACCTTACAAGCTACAGCTATTGACATCTATTTTGCTGTATTTTTATTCCACATTATCAAAGACCTTCATTCCTTCCCCCTTCCGTTTTTATTTCCTTTTATTGTTTCTGCTGTAACAGTTTCTATAGTAACTTCTCTAAGTGCTGATGAGATTGATGCTACTAAAAGCTGTCTCTTCTCCATCTCAATTGCTTGAAGCTTATACTTTAAACACAGTTGCAGTTGTTACAGGCATAAAGAGCAAGCTGTGCCTCTTTTTGTCACGGGTTGGTGACCACTGCATGTAACAGGTGGAGAAAAGGCAAAAGCTTGTCCTCTGCTCTCTTATAGAGAGACAGTGCTAAACACTACACATTACTTTCAGCAGTACAGAAAGAATTCTAAAGCATGTTTTTATCCAAAAAGCAGCTGTGTAAAAACATAAGCTTCTCTCACTGACACTTTATTAAGCTTATGAGGCTTTCAAACTGGTTCTTTTTCTTGTTTTAAATGCTGCCTGGGATATGAACGTAAACTGATTTATTTCATTGTCATCTGTGATCAGAGTGACATTACCCTGCAGGTCAAGAGGACCCTTTGCTGACACACATGCTATTCCGTTCTTTCACGCTCTGCTCCATGCGAGCTTATGGTTTTCAGATCACAACAGAGTGTAATCCTGCCTGACCCAGCTAGCCAGCTCTGCCACTCCAGATATTTTTAAAGCTAAATGGAAATCTATTACTGCAATACAGGCCCATTGCTTCTTCCTGCTCCTGAATAATACAATTTATCACTTCTCTTGAAGCCACCTTTCACAGATCTCAAGGTTCAGCCTTCTATCACCTTTTCATGACCTAAAGAATTAACCTGTGGAACGTATTCTTATTAAGCCATTCTCTAGACTACCAGACATTTTTTGGTGCTCTTTTCTGAACACTCCATTCAAGAATGAAGAAAGACAAATAGCAGAATCACAGCCCTAAGATCAAGGGAGCAAACTTTGGTCTGTTCAGGGATCTTGCTCCTCCCATAGAAGAATCCTATGGGATAATGGTCCTGGAGAGAAGAGGGGTCCATGATCACCTCCTCCAAGCACAAGAATGGTTCATCTTAACAAGCAGAAAGTCAAGCAATGGAGCAGGAGGCCTACATGGATGTACAAGATGTTTCTGACAAAGAAGAATCCTCAAATATAATAAAGAACTCAAATAGGAAGCACATGAGATATGGACACTCTCTGAGCATGCAGAGACTAGGTTGGGAAAGTCAAAGTTCACCCGGAATGAATCTGGCAAGGGGCATGAAGGACAACAAGATGGGCTGTTACAGGAGCAGCAACAGCAAAAAGGGACACTAGGGGAAATGAGGGACTGATGCTGAAGGGGGCAGGGGAACTGGTGACAAAGGAAACAGAAAAGAAGCTTTAGCACCCTCTCCCTCCTTCCATCATTTCAATGTTTAAGTATCTTTGTGACCAATTCCACCTCTAAACCAAGCTGCATTTCTTACTATTAAAAAATAACTCATATTTATATATTTGATAAAAGGCACGCAGCAGTCACCTTTGTGTGCCATTGCTGTGTTATATATAGATCACTAGAAAAAGTTTACTTTGGTGACAAAGTGTCATTTGGTAGAAAGAAGAGACAGGGAAAAAGAATACAGAAAATCTCTTGATGCAGCTCTTATTTCTAGAAATTCCTGTGGAGTTCTGCATCATCCTGTTTTTTTCTGAAAGGAGTGCCTCATATTGAACCCAGGACCGATCCATGTGAAATCCATGCTCATAATCTCCTTTCCAGACTGAAAACAAAATACTTGCTTTCTCCTTACTACTGTGGGCAATTTTCAACTTGCCGTATCTTATACCTTTAAATGTATTTCTCACCTTAGAGAAAAACTATCTGTGAATGCCATGTAAGGCAACATCAAAATGTGTAGTCACAAGACATAGAGTAAGACGAAGTACCACAATCTGCAGTCAAGTCCCAACTCTGTCAGTGACATCCTGTGACCCTATTATGTTTTTCAAAACTCGAGTGGATAAAATAGGATTGTATCACTTCCCTATCTCAGGCATCTTTTCTGAGAACTTACTAGTTATCTGTCACTTACTGGGGCACACAGCAGTACTCTAGATATATCTATTCGATAAGGAAAAGCAACAAGTTTTCTTTTCTGAAAAGCTCAATTTTAGGAGAAGTTATCACAAAGCCTTTCAGTCCCTTTGTTACAGTGCTCGTAGTTCCTGGAAGAACATCAATTAATGTCTGCAGCTCTGCACTAACGTTTTAAATGAATGGCAAATATATGTGTTTCTCAGAAATTATGAAGTTAAAATCCACAGCAAAGTGACACTTTAAAGTAGTTTGCCAGTCCACCCACGTCAGGCCATCGTAAAATCCTTGTAAAACCTAATTCCCATCACAACAGTTGTTTCCTGTTTATTGCTGTTCATACCAAGTTTTATTAATTGCCTGGTGTCCATTCTCCCTTTTTGAGCAGAATTATGAATACAAACCTAGAACTAGTTTATACTGACATGGTTACAAAATGAACACATAGAAACAGAAAAACAGGAACAGAAAACCTCCATTTTCAGATTCACTTGCATCCATTATAAATACCTAAATAAGGAAAATCTCACCTCACGTACAAGTAAAGATCCATGATGGAGTCAATGAATATATATTGTTTAATATACTCTTATTGACAAAAATAAAACTATCAGTTACAATAGAAACTTCAAACTAAATCTAGTTGGCAGCGTTCCTTAGAAATAAAGGAGAAAAATATGCAACACAGAAAAATGAGCAGCAAAAAAGCTAATTTCTTTTCCAAATGCTGCAGTTCAGTCCTGGGATTAGACCCTGCCTATGCCTGGTTAAGTGCTGAACTGTGTGCCTATGACTCAAGCTACTTCTCCATCACACTGCCTGATCCACAGCACTGCAACGTCTGCAGCTTTCATTGACTTCAGTTAAGTGATACACACCTCACTACACATGAAATGTCAGAGAATGCCTTGTTCTGTGGTGATTAAAACAATGTACAAGGTGTTGAAGAGACCCCATCTGCGCAGGGTATATGCTGCTGCAGGCACAATGACATGTGCTCAGGAACTTTCAAAATCATGTTCAAAGAAACACATGGTACTGGCTAAAACTACTGGGAGAGTCAGAGGAAAAGACCACCTCACAGGAGACACTTACCTGCTTGCTAAACAGCCAAAAAATAACTCCCAACCATAAGATCCACATGTTTTTTGACTTCTGACAGACAATATTACATCACTGAGGCTTTATTAATCTCTAGTTACTCATTTAAGAACAAAATGATACCTTATAACAATCTTTGCAGACTCTTTTGATCAGCTTGGTTCTTCTCACACTAGACTTCTGAAACATTTACTTTGTTATGCTTGACATTTCTGCTGGACTACCCTGCTTTCCTGACACTACCAGACATTGCTCCATTCTCCTATACCTTATTATGCACCCTATCATGAGTTCTCTTTTTCCTTCTCCCTCACAGAGTCATAAATTCCCATTTTCATTTAAGGAACAATGAAATGATAATAAAATAAAAGCACTGTGTAAGGAAGCCAAAACACCTCATTAGATAAAAGCTCACCCAAGCAATCTAATATAAAGATTCCACTCAACAACTGGCCCTTTTTAGGGAATTACTTAGGCAGACAGCAATTTATTTTCCCATACTGTTTGTTGAAGAGACTTCTCTTTCATAATCAGACCAACTCCCCTGAAGCAGGGAATGCAATCTTGGTTTCCTCCAAAGATTTGTTTTTCCCTGGAACTTTAAGTGCTAATTGTGATCACTGCGAGACACTGATATTGATGAAGATGAGAAACTCTTGAAGGTGAACTTCTTTTCAGCTTCCAAAAGGTTTGTGATGGGGTCCTACATGACTGAAAAACGCACATCTCCAAAGCTACCAACCCCACTCAAATGGTTATTCATACTCCAGTAGCACACAGGAATCATAGAATAGTTAGGGTTGGAAAGGACCTTAAGATCATCTATCTATATCCAACTGCATTAAATACCATATCAACACCACAAACACTAGCTACTCCTCATGTTTACACTTAACAAGATCTATAGCTCCTGTATAACAGAGGGCAATACGGGCAAAACTACAGGCAGATAAAGGTTTACTGAAATATTTACAGGAAAAACATGAAACAGTCTCATGTTCTAGCTTCAAATTACTTGGATAATAAAAAAATATTGAAGAACTAATTTGTTTATCTCTCTGACCACAGAATTAGTGAGAGGCACCTGACTTTTCAAATAAGAATCTGCAGAAGCAGGTGATTTATAAATGAGAAACAAATCAGCAGCTTATTGAAGTTTACTTACAAAGCCTCATACTGAGACTCACTCAAAACCAGTATCAATATCAAAAGCAGTAAACCTGATTAATGATTTCCTCTTCTATATGGATGCATGAACTTCTCTGAATGTTTATTTCTTCTGTCATATATTTGAAAGCACCTGATTAATTCTTAAAACTAAACCACTAAAGCAAGAGTTCCTTTGGCTGCTCTTTGATCTAATACAACAACTTCAGCAAGTACATTAATCTAATGATTAAGTTTGCAATTAGGTAGCTCTTCTGTTTTTTAACATAGAATGGGTAGACTTTGCTCTTCATTCTGTAACTACAGCACAAATCAGTTCTTTTTAGCACGTGAAAGAGTTTTGAGGTTATTGGGCTTTTGCAATCCGGAAGTACTTTACTGTTTCTCTCCTCTTACTTTAACTCTATATACTCAACAAAACTACTCTGAATAATTTCACTTTACTTCTTCCTAGTTTCCAAACAAGTTTGTAACTTTGAATACAAACAGTCACCAAAAAAAGTCATTTTTGAAACCTCTGAATGCATCTGTTAAAGGAAACACAACTATTGTTAGGGTTTACATACCTCACAATCTCAATTGAACCTAAAACCTTGACCAAAATTCAGATGCCAGTAAAATTTACTATGGCTCCTTTCAGTTGATCTGCCACAGTGCTTGCTGTATACTGACCTATTTATTCTCCTCTGAATACCTTCTCTACATACTACAGTAAATACATAAAGTGGAACAGTTTTCAACTTACAGCTATCTCTCCCAGACATTTTATTAGACGCTTGCTAAATATTCACCATAATATACATAGTTATGTCAGTGGTTTAGGGATGAAAGCCTACATTACTTCACTCAGGAAATGAAGTGCAGGTTTCGGTCCTTTCATTGCAATATCCTTCAGTGCATGGAACATAAATGTTTTTGCAGTGAGCTGCTCAACAAGTGAGTGATGCAATGGCTTACACAGCTAAGCCAATGTATGATTTCTAAGGCCACAGGGTTAATACATAGTGATAAAGTATTCAGTTATAATTGTAGCTTTCATGCCAGTTAAATTGGATACTCTGAATATTACACAGTTAAAACCTACTCTGTTATTTAACAGAAATTTGAATTTTGATTCCCCTGAAATCTAACTGATTCAACATCTACTCAGTTATATTATCCCATAGCAGAGAATCAAATCCACAGGAATTTTAATGCTAATAAAATTAAGCCAAACAGACTGGGGGGTAGGAAATCTTCAAGAAGGTTGTACATAAAAAAGCATCATCTTATAGAAGATGATCACTCAGTGACCAATTCTCATTTGAGCTGAAGAGTAAGTAAAGATGAAATAAGGTCAATTTTTCAGGAAGTGGCAGTTTTATTTCTTTTTTTTCCCCACAGTGTAAACCATATTAATGTGATGGAAGTTTCTTGATTTCAGGTTTGAGTTTTCTAGACCTCTTATGGTCATTACTGTCTGGAAATCTCAGGTGATAAAACCTAATGGGTCAGTGAGACCATTTTTTATGACCTCCAATACAACACAGGGAAAAGGACTTCTCTGAACAATCACAATCCCAGTTCCTGCTTTAAAAACTCTGGGACAAATTTCTGTGATGTCATTAAGACATCGTAGTTTACCACATCATATTCCCAGTCAAAAATTATATACTCTGAAATATTCCAGTGTTAAACAAGCACTAATGCTGCAGCTGCCCAGATTGCACCGTAATTATTTGAAACAGAGATGAGAAGTGTAACAATGAAAAATAAAGGGTAGAATGACTGGATTTCCCCAGACCAAAATCTCTTTGATAGCTGTGATTTTCACCTTACCATAGGAAAAATAGTAACTATTTAAGGCAACATGTATAAGGCAGCAACAAAACCACATGTACTAATTTTTACATGAATTAATTCTTACACATTTATTTAATTAAGAATGTCTTTTTAAAGTAATACAATCTTGATTTAAAAACTTCAAATTACAGGATATCTAGCTACATACTGTGGCAAACTGCTAGATAGTTTTGCCTACATAGTTCCAGTCTAGGAATAACTTCTGGTTCGTAATGACAATATAGTGTTATTTCTCATTTAATAGATGTTTCCTTACACTAAAGTGTCTTTGCTATCACTACCAATGCACTAATGCCTGACAATGACAGGAGATTTTAGGCATGTGCAACTGTGAACTTAATCTTGAGTCAAATAAACAGAAAACCTTCCCATAATGCTTCCGGCATTCTGCAAAGCAGGCAGCATGCTATTGATGTGGATCCTCTCTCCTTCTCCAAATACAACCAGGATTTTGTGTTTTCAAAGTGTCATGGTCACACCAAAAATACAGTCAGCAATGCACAAATATAACTAAAACTTTAAATTGTTTCCTGTAATTGTATTTTTTGTTTATGAACTTGTATCTTCACAACGATAGACATTTATGCCTGAGGCAAAGTGTTACTCACTGTGAACAAGAAAGCAAAAATCTTTCCACATCAGCAGCAGGGTAAGTTTTGTGAAGCCTTCTGCATCATATTCCACCACACCACTACCAACAAAAAAAATCCAAACAAAATAATGAATACATTTTTATCTACCATTCATTCTAATACTGGATGATAAACATGTAAATTCTGTATTACAGGGATTGATTTGTTTCTATGTTTGTTTCAGCAACTTCCAGGACTTTATTTATTTATTAACTTATAATTTGCTAGTTGAATGAAATTAGATTACATTTTTCATCTTAATAATCTTCCTTATTGTGTTATTGGAGCTTCCTACCCAGAGAAAGGTTGTATTCAGTTTATATAAACACACTTTAGAATGAAAGGAGAGCTGCTAAAACATCTGCAATACTAAACTGATAAAAACTACATGCACGAATTCCCTGTATGTTATTCAGATTAAGATAATTCAGCAACTCTATAGCAGGCTGAGAGGAGTTTAGATTAGAAAATCCAAATGGATAAATGTAAAAGAAGCAAAGCACAAGACCGTATGAAAAATTAAATATAGAAGTCTTGCTCAGCAGATGGAATAAAAGTTTCAGCCTCAGCCACCCAGAGCTGGTATTCTCTAACAGCCTCAAGCAGAATTAGGACTCATGAACCACTTTATGAGTGAAATAAATTCATAGGCATACCTGGGCCACTTCTATACTGTCATTTTCTCAGAAGAAAAGGAAGTATCCTGTTTTCATAAGGACTGAGCTTGCATCAACTCATATATTGTGCCTATTCATATGTCCAGTGTTACCTATCTATAGCTGTACAAAATTTGGGTACATACTAGAAGCCACTTGTCTTCCCACCTTCACTTGAGAGACCTGAGAGTTGAAGGGCTCCTGAATATTCATGTCATTTGGCATCACCACTTGGAAGCAGAAACCCCCTCCTCACAATGAAACGAAACACTGCTGGTCAGGTAGGCACTCTTGGATAGGCTCCTGGACTCTCGATTGAGTCAGGCTTTCAGTGGTAAACCAAAGGACCTACCCTTCATGGTGCCAAGGTGCGCCTGGTTAGCTGATTTGTGAAGCTAACATGTTGTCAAGCCAGGCCCTTTGAGCAGCAGGAATTCAACATGACCTGACAGCCCTTTCTCTCTCAAAACAAGATCCTGCTTGGCAGTGGAAGCAGCTGGTCTCCCAGTCCTGTCTTCCTGCCAAGCAGTGGTTTCTGGCTTCTGTAAGGCTTGTAACTGTACCCACTTCCCTGTCCACTGCCTATTACTGTAAGACCCCTCCAGTCATTTATTCAGAAATGAGCATATTTCTTTTGCACAAGGAGCAAAACCCAACTGTCCTTTTCCCATCACCAGCTATTTTCTAGTAAAATCAGATCAGCAACTGGCACAGAAGCAACGGTGAACTTCATCCCAGCACTGCCACAGAGGGACAATCTCACCCACCATTCTGTGACAAATGACCAGATTCCATCTAATCCAGTGGACAGCAGTGACACAACCAAAGATCATGTGCACAAAACAACACTTTCCCCCACGCTACAGAAAATAATGGATCAAAAGAAAACTTACGTTCCAAAGTGACTCAGGAAAGCTGCAATATACTCTCTTCTCTTATGGTATCCCTGAATAACATATTGTACCTTAAGAAAGAAAAGAGACAAACAAATCCAGAGCTATAAAAAGATAAAAAAAGCCAACAGTCCCAATTTGTCATATATTCCTCATAAAGGAAAATTTATGTCTGTCATGATGGCAGCTCTGAATCCTACATTTAGCTTGCATGTTTTCCCTAAAGAATCCTAAAATGCCTTTAAAACAAACACTGGATCTTGCACACAGAAAATCTCTTCTTGCACACAGAAACCTCTCCACTCACTTCTGAGTGAAAGTTAGCGTTTCACAGCGTCCTGAAGCACTGTTACACGGCACAAGATGAAGAGTGAAGAAAAGCAATGCGTGGCCTTGCCTTGCTGAAGATTGAGCAGGAAGCCGCGATAGGCAAATCATAATTACCTGAACTGACAGTTGGTTCAGTGTCAAAATAACATTCTGGTTATAAAAGAGAAGTATTTCACAACTGATCTTGGGTGTTTTCTGGAGACTGCACCTCCAACTAAATCTTCTTAACACTAAGCTCTCTCAGTGGTTTCATGCTGACTCAGGGAGCCACCTACTCAACTGCGAGCATCAATTTCTGAGGCATTCTGGGTTTTGAAAGGCTTCCATCCTGGCAAAACCCAATGGTGCTAAACTTGGAAGACTTCAGGCAAAATTCTCCTTGCACCGTGTATGTTTTCTTATTGATTTGAGTGGATTACTTAGCAGAACAGCATGAACAGGGTCTGACCCGTAACAGAAACAATGCACGTGTTGTCAGGCTGCAGGAGCATCTGGTTTACAACTGTTTATTTCAAGTGTTTACAGTATGGTTCCATATGTGATTCCCTATATAAATACCTTTGTCATCCAGAATGAAAACTAACATTTTAAGAATCCTTTTCCCCCCCGGAACATGAAAAGAAGAGGAAGAATATTTTTCTTGGCTATGGCAATATCAGAATTCCTTGGCTGGCAAATGCTTTCCCACTTTTCTTGAAAAAGCTTTGCTACAATCATTGCTGAGAGCTATCCTGTACCCCTTAAAATCACATTTTATTTATAAATTGAAAACTTATTGTGTTTTATAAAAAAACTGCAATGGTTTTGAAAGTTCCGTATAGGATCTGAAATGTTATTTTGGGAAAAGGAAAACATAAGATAAGTTTGCTCAAGTGACTTTGTTTAAGAAAGGATAAAAGCAGTCCTGTGTACTTGCAGATTTTAAAAACAGAAAGTAATTTGAACAGAAAACCACAACAAAACCAACTCTAAACATAGACTCCAATATAATTACGGAAATGCATTTTGAAGAACTTCTGCTAAAAGATAAAATTATTTTCCTTATTTGAACAATTGAAGGTAAAAATAATATGCAATAGGAGGTCTGTAATAGGCAGATTCCTAGATGTTGGCACCTAAGCTTTCTTTTGAAGATGACACTTAAAGAACTGAGATGCTTTCAAAATACTATAGTCACTCTCTTTTGTTTAAACAGCAAGCTAACCAGAACGCAACCTTTTCAGTAACCTTAAACAGTTGTTGCTGTATAAACACCCAAATAGACTGCTGATTCAGTTCATCGGGATGAAAGAGCTGAGAAGAAAATTACTGAAAGTACTCAAAACCTACAATGATGACTATGGTATGAGAAATTCCAACTGGAAAAATAATATGCAAACTACATCTGTATTTAGTAGCGAAGTAATATGCTACAGTTGTTGTACGATGCAGTAACAGTTTGTCCTAAATCTTAATAAGTCACAGGAAGAAAATCCCACTCCAGGATCTGATCCCAAACAAGCTTTTTTTACTTAAAAGAGTCATTGTATTTAACACTCTTCTTAGGTGCTCAGCTCCTATCAAGAAGATACTCTTTGTGTAGCATTTCACCTTAAGTGTAGCATGCTTGGACCTGGCAGAAGAAAAACTATGTCTATAGAAATGCTATAGCGTGTCATTGCAATACAGCACATAAGGGAAAGGGTAACTGAACTCTCTTTATTAACTTACCTTGTTTGTTAGCAGCTGGCATACTTGGGGTACATAGTCGATAAGACAACCTCCACCAGGAAAGGCTGGGATGTGAAGGGCAGATGATCCTCCAAGTGCACTAGGAACAGAAGTTAATAGAACACTACATTACATGCACAGTCCCCAGGATTTGAACGCGATTTCTACACTGTCCTCTTTCCCTATTCAGAAAGTCAGAGGGCCTTAATGAGCAAGTGAATTTTATGCTGTGGTGATATAAAAAGTATTGAGTGATACCATCTATAAAAACAGGTTATACCATGACCTACTGTAATTAAACTATAATCAAGAGTATCACTAATGCAAAGCATTATCTCAGGAAATAGCTTTTTCTGGTTTAGACACTTGTTTCTTAGCCCTCATCAATAAGATGTGAACCACTATAGTTAAGATATCTTGTTAACATGGCAGGAGAGAATCTGAGTCTTGAATTACTCAAAAAGGCACCTTCAATCAAAACAGCTGCACAAAGCAAAATAAATAGGACTGAGAAGTAATAGACTGATATTGCAAATGTCAGTTATGCCATCTACTCCAACTTTGTGCCTTCCAATACCACAGAGATGTTAATGTATTAGATCAAGGGGGCAATGGCGGCCAAAAGATTATTAGGTACACGACGTAAGGGGGGGATGCCAAAAGAAGTGGATTTGTTCAGTCTTAAGAGAACACTGAGGAGGAAGGGGGGTGATATTGAAGAGGGAAGTTGAAGGCATATTGTTATTGAAGGCATATTGATGCCTTCAGTCATCTAATGGAAAAATATAGAGAAACAGAGTCCATCTTCTATTAAGTGCACAGTGACAGGATGAAAGGCAATGCAGACGTATTGCAACAAAGGAAGTTTCGGTTAGCTATTAGGAAAAAAGTTTTCCCTATGACAGTTATCAAATACTGGAAGATAGGCCCAGAAGCACTGGGACATCTCTATCATCAGAGGTGCTCAGCTGAGCAGCTGCCCATGAGTACACTGATCTAAGCTAGCCCTGCTCCGAGGAGGGGCTTGGCCAGGTAATATCCAGAGGTCCTCTCCAGCCTACATTGTTCTATGATTTTGTTCATCCCCAGAAGGAAATCACAAGAACAAAGGCATTTAGGCATCTTAATCAATTGCCTTTATCATAGGATGGAAGACTGAAGCATGCCTGCTATTGCTGAGGATAATGGCTTCTTTGGTGTGGAAAGATCTAACACTTTTTATTTAAATGAGGTTGCATAAGACAACAACCAGCTAAAGTCCACACTACCTTCTTTTAGCAGTACTGACCTAAATCCTTCCTATAGTCTTTTACCAGTCAAAAGGGGTATAAATTTGCATTACACACTGTGGCTTACATCACTCACTAAGCATCCAGAACCTTGTTGGGTACAATTAAAAAGCTTCAAAAGCTAAGTTACTCTGTGGACTCCTGTTTACATGCTGTTTCCATGAAAGATTAAACAGGCTGGAAATAAAGTTCTCTGCAAAACAAGGCTCTTATTCTCCAGTGGGACCTGCCCTTGTGTTTTCCACGGTGCTTGATAAGATATCACTTTGGTAGGTATAAAGGTCTACAGTCGTACATCCCTTTGAAGGAACGGAGCCTACATAAATCAAAAACCCCAAACTCATAATGAGGTATATGGAAATCTGCTACTCAGGCAAAACAGTCTGGGTTCAGCAGACTGCTCACCACATGGAACAGTTCTGCAGGTCTGGATTTTGCATATGCAATGATGGAAGAGAAATAAAAAAAGCCTTGAGCACAGCACAGCTACATAAAAACACAAACAAACTGCCAGGAGAAGAAAGACTTCAATGGGATTTAACACCCCCCCCGAATTCAGTTTCCTTGCTGCTACCCCCTTACTGCAATTGCTCACAAGGGAATATAATTTTGCTACTTGTGGATGTTAAAACCAGTGAAACAGCAAAGCGTGACTATGGGATTATTACTAAGATGGAACATTTCTGAAACAGTAGTTTGCTCTTAGGAAATTGTAAGTATAATGGGTCCATCAGTCTTTAGTATTGGAGAATGAAGAGCTCATCCCTCCTGGTTTATGTAAGGGGGTTGTGAACCTTCCTTTAGGACCCTGTCTTTCAGTTTATTACACTCCTTAAATGCTTATGTAAATATACCCATAAAAGCCTCCAATCTTATACACAGACCAAATTGTACTGCCCGTTTTGCATTCTGCCTTGCCTCATTTGCAACCAAGTCCAAGTTACCCCTCAGCATGGAGATACCACTGAAGATGTTCAGATGACTACAACAAGAATTACAGGCTCCTCTCACGATTACAGTAGCAGGCATGGAATTAGAAGTAATTGTGAACAGATTTCACATGCAAAAAAACCCTTCCCCTCCTATATCATCAGCTTCCAATATAACTTCCACACTGAACCATAGAATCATAGAATCATAGAATAGTTTGGGTTGGAAAGGACCTTAAGATCATCCAGTTCCAACCCTCTGCCATGGACAGGGACACCTCACACCAAACCATGGCACCCAAGGCTCTGTCCAACCTGGCCTTGAACACCACCAGGGATGGAGCATTCATAACATCCTTGGGCAACCCATTCCAGTACCTCAGCACCCTCACAGTACAGAACTTCCTCCTTATATCTAATCTTAAGTTTTAAGCCGTTACCCCTTGTCCTATCACTACAGTCCCTAATGAAGAGTCCCTCCCCAGCATCCTTATAGCCTCCTTCAGATACTGGAAGGCTGCTATGAGGTCTATGATTTGTGAATAAGAGCTTCCCATTTTACTTGTATCCATCTTTTGAAAGTAGTGAATCCATAAGAACTTGTTGACAAACATGGGAATTGAACCCTTCTCAAATGAAACACAGACTGCTACAAGGTGTGGTTTCTGAGAAAGAGGTCCCTCCACAGAAAGAAGGCTGGAAATTCTAGTGTAATTATTCCCTGAAAACAGAATAAAGCTGTACAATATGTAATTTATGTTCTGTAGAAATAATTATGGGTAGGGAAAATTAAGAGAGGCCAAGCATCTTTGTTCCCTCTACTGGGTCAGAGAATTTGCTTATTAAATATTTTAATCAAAT
Organism: Melopsittacus undulatus; assembly: GCF_012275295.1. Classification (NCBI taxonomy): domain Eukaryota; kingdom Metazoa; phylum Chordata; class Aves; order Psittaciformes; family Psittaculidae; genus Melopsittacus; species Melopsittacus undulatus. The sequence goes on from NC_047529.1 coordinate 114,693,620, forward strand.
ACTGCATTTGCACAGGCCCTTGCCTCTGACCATCACAAAATGTTCCATAAACATTAGTAATTAAGGTACATTTGCTTAATGAAACTTATATTTACCTTTTATTTTTAAACACGTAAGGAAGTTATTGCTCAGAGTTTGATTTGACTATGCTGTTCTATGCCTCTGCCATGCCAGAGCAACGTATTTGAAGTACCTCACAATCATGAGAAAGGACAAGAGGCTACAGTAATTCCTTTGACCCTGTAATAAACCTGCAGGTGAAGGAAGAAGTGACTTAAATGTCAAATACAAAGGATCTGTAAAAGAAGCAATGAAATACGTGAAATGGAGAAAATTAAGCAAGGGAATTTCAGCATGCAACTCACTATCTAATGCTGCTTTTTACAAAGCCCAATCAAAAATGCATAAGACAAAGAATGCCATAAGCAGCCTTTTATAGTCAAGGATATACTATTTGGCAAGAGATTTCACCAGCAGAAGCTAAGGATTCCTGCACATCAGGCCTGTTTTCCAGATAGCTGGAACTCTTGGAGCATAGATCTTACATACCTCTGTTTGTGATTAAGCTTTCCTTCTTGCTATCACTAATATACACCCCCTACAAATGAACCACATATTTATACTTTGGAATAAAGACAACTATAACATCACACGATCAGATTTGGTGACATTCATTTATCAAGACAACAACAACAAAAAAGACCCCAAAAAAAACCTTAACAAAAAATTGGGATATGATATATATTATATATATGATATATATGAAGCCTAATTGATGCTGCTCCCCTACAGCTGCCAGAGTAAGTCCAGTTTCAGCACAATCAAATGAATTGCGTTTTTGTTTTGCACAGATTTCTTCCAGTAACCTGACAGTTTTTAAAGGCTAAGATTCTAACAGATTTTGCTACTGCTTTTCTGCAATTATCTGAATTCATGGAGCAACAGTCTTAGTGGATTCTGTTTCACCAGGACTGGTACCAGATGAGGATAAATATGTGGTAGGTCTACCTTATCTAGGAGATAAGGTTATATGAACACATTGGAACACAGAGACAAAGATCTGTTGTCCTCAGCATTTTATTCCCTTGCTGTTATCCTCAACCTATTCAGCTGCAAACCAGCTTCATACACCTCACTTTAAGACAGAGCAGAGACTCTTTTGCCTTCCTGACTTTCCAGAGTGTCAGACACAATGTGGTTCTGGTCCATGGTCTCTGAATTAAACTGGACTTTGTCAGGAACTCACCACTGAATTCAACAAGAGCAGCAGTCAGCCTGCATTAATAGCAGTTCTGTTCTGAGACGTGCTGAAATACAAGTGCAGAGAGTGGAGCTGGAGTATGTTTACATTTGTGCTGTTGACTGGTGCATTCCAAGAGACTTGCTCTGTCTGTTTCTCAATGGATCTATTTATTCAGACCCACATACAAAATGAAAAGTTATTTCCCATTTCTTGATAGCTTATAATTACATTAAAATGTCTTTCTCAAGAAATGATTCTTAAAAATACGGACAGCATTAATTCATGGGTTTACAGAAGTGACTGGTTTTGTTCTTGGGTATTTATGTGTAAAGAACCAGTTATCTCCCCTTCCTTAAAAACATCACTTCACTAGAGAATAAGTAGGGTGTTTCCAAGTCCCACGCTCAGAAGACTGGGTGGCTTGGCAAGGCAGACTTGGAGGCATGAAGGAAGATGCTCCTACTCCCATCCCTAACCTACTTCTTCCTTGCAACTCTCCCCATGCTCCCTTGAGCCTGACTAGTTTACCTAAACTCCTTTAATTCACCCCATCTCTTCCATGCAGTCCATTTTGCTCCCCCCTTGCTCAGAGCACAAAAATTGAGGTATCTCTAGATTGCTGGTAAACTTTATAGCTGACTCTGGAAAATGAGGATGATTTTGGACAACCCCTACTTCTTGCAGGGCCCCACAAGAACAAAAACACCACAGTTTATAAATAAGTAAACCTTATGTGCTAACACAGATTATGGTACTAGAGTTAGGCACCTGTACCTGTGTAATACTGTCTATGCAATATTTTGCTCTTTTTTGCCTTCTCTATTAGCATTCTCCACCTCCCAGAACTGTTACTTTTGCTCCAAGGGAGTAAAGAATGAAAGACATGTATTTGGGAAGAAGGTCCAGCACTGGAAGAAGACTGGTATTTATCCCTGAATACAGTGTGAATGTAGCATTAAGGAGCTTTATACCAAAAGAAAGTGGTAAATTATACTGATTGCACCAAGCAGTGCTCCTAATCCAATGCATTCTTTCTGCAAAAAAATAGGGAAATAACAATTTCAATGATTGTGAATGATACAGTTGAAGATTTGTCTAGCTTTGAAAATGTAAATAAACAAGAAACTTGCCTCTGCATGGAAAGACTTTTTATACTGGTTGAAAATAACTAAGAGCTTTTCTCTCAGCGTGGCCAATGTTAAAACATGTTCAAATCTAGGTACTAGTGGTGGAAACTAGACTACAGACTTTATAGACTGTAGCCTTTGCTTTTACCAGGGTACACCCTTCTTAACTCTAAGTTCTCACCTGCCTTATTTTAGAAACTGAAGCACACTGCAGACCTACACAAGCATGTAAAGGGTTTATTACTCATGATGACTATAAGCAAGAGTAGCCTGAAGCATGTGGAAAGAAATTCCCTTCTTTTTGCTCTTTTTCCTGTTTCAAGCCTCATGTTATGGGCTTTGATCTCCTTCCCCGTTCTCTTTCTCCTTTGTTGCTGAAGTAAATAGTTGCCTTCTCCCCCCCCTTTTGCAGCTTCATCACTTTAGTACATTACACCATTTGGCACAGGAGACACGAGGAACCACATCAAATAAAAGCACGTGACCACAAAAGCTGCCTTCCCAACCATGAGCCCAGATTTGCTGTCAGTTCTCCATTTTTCAGACTTGCTCGACCGTAACCAAATCCTCCCTTATCACATGGACAATGTGGTGCTTGGCAGAAGCCTTGGGCTAGTGTTTCCATCAGCTATAGAGATTAATGGTAAAAGAACTGAACATTGCTCTTGTTACTCAAGCATTGGTCAGTCTAAGTTTATGACAGTGTTTTCTCCCCTTTCTAGTAACACTCCATTTAAAGCAACCATAATTAACATATTGCTTGTCCACTCAAATCTGCCACAAGCTAAAGTGTGTCCAAAAAGTTTCCATTCTATTTTAAAGGAATCAGTTTTACTTATGACTATTTCTATTTCAATATCGCTAAAAGGGAAATGGATGTTTTCAGCTAAGAGATATAATTTGAGGTAGCTGCATTGTTGAGTACACAGGGAATAGACCTAGAGGGAAAACTATGCCAAGTCTGCTTATTTGGAGAAAGAATTCCGGTCAAACTCAGACTGAAGATTTGGCCACTAGAGCTGAAAGGATAATACTATATATTTTTTTCCTTGACCTACTAGAGGTTCAGGGTAAATTCCTCTGAGCTCCTTCTGATCACTGCCTGCAAACAATATGAAATAATCACTGTAAAAAGCAAATACTAAACCCAAAATGTATTTTAGTTTCAGAGACTGTGCAGAAAACTGCAAGTCAGACTTTCTGAGCCTTATTTGCAACTCTTCTGCTGACTTTGTATGTTCTAGCAAGTTATTGCAACCAGTCTTCTTTTCTGCTTGCCCACCAATAATGTCCAGATTCTTACACTGAGGTACATTGCAATTTAATAACACTCAAAGGGTAGTATAAAAGCTGTGGGATGAAGTCATCCTTAAGTGCTAATGAACACTGCTTTGAGTTATTCCAAATTCAGTATTCTGCTGCAGGTAAAATTGCCAGAAAAAAAGGAGATTTCTATAATGTATTTCCCATTTTAGACAAAGTGACTGCACCAAGGAAAGATTTACACAACTGTATAAGTTCTGGGGTTTAGCAGACTTTAACCTAACAGACTTACACACAAACCATAGCTCAGGTGATCCAATAAGGAAAGACGAGGATAGGAGCTCTATCCCAGGATTCTACTCCTCCTCAAGGAAAAAATAAACCAAACAAGAAGCATGAGATGAATAGATAGCTAGCCCTATAATTAAACTAGAATACATTTCTTCCCTTCTCTGTCAAGACTTGGAGCTGGAAGGAGAAAGAACAGATGCTCTTGCAGTATAAATCTTTTCTTCCTCCTATTTGATAATACAAAAGAACACCAGTATTTACTCTGGAGACAAACCTTCATCATATTTCAAGGTATACACTTCAGCAAAAGTCCAAGTAAGTGCAACAGAAATTATCAGCAAGGCTTCAATGTGTGCAGTGGTTTAAAATACAGGCTAACTTAGCCAGTGCCAACAATATCACCGTACAAAACACTGCACAGTAAAGAAATTTTGGTCACTTATTCATTCAGACAATTTAAAATCAAAGTGAAAAGTGTAAGGGAAATATACTGCAAACTGATTCACAGCATTGAAAACTCCCTTATACTTAAAATATAGAATGATTTTTATAATACTGTGCAAAGAGGCTCAAAAAGAGAGTATGAAAAGTTTCACAGGCTATAAAAAGAGTGTGATTCTTCCTTATAAGGCTCAAAAAAACCTGAGAAATATCACTTTTGTGTTGCAACTTACCACATTTATCCCCCCCAAGCCTCCCCCAAAAAAACCCCAGTAGCAAGGTGTATTGCAAATATAATATACTCAGTCATTTGGGGCAAGGAGTAATAGGAATCCATAGCAAAGTATGTAAGAACTGACTTTACAGACACTTTTTATGATCTAAAAAATGTAGTTTTAGTGTGTCATATTCCCCATCTTCCCCCCTCACAATGTATTACTTACTAATATTAATTTTCCATTAGCACAGCATTCTTTAAGCAGAATAGTTATAACAAGATCTGAGTAAGCTGCTAGATGCATCACAGTTTAAACAGGAGAGCATGGTTCTTGGCCCAAAGTACTTTTGCAATCCACTATTTCATGCTACAAAGCACAGCAACAAACTGAAAAGCAGGCACTGAACATCCTGCATTGATTTGAGATGCCAACACAAAACCGGGAATGTCTTTAAACTGATGAACATGGACTGTGAAGGGGAAAAGGTCGAATCTATTACCTGAAGATTTCCATTTCAATTTTCTGTTGTTCAGAAGCTTGCCTTTAATGGCATTACTTGTTTTGCACATTTATTTACAACCACCTTAAGTGTGAATATATTGAGGGTCTTCTAAGGACCAAGTAAAACAATACTGGGCATTGGCTCTTATTCTTCAAGGGAAAAACATATTGACTTGAAATTGTGCCTCAAAGGAAGTAAAAACGGCCTACACATAGCATGAAGATAGGGGCTGGGAATTAGAAACTTTTGCATAAGAAAGAGAAACAAGACTAGAGATCTGGTATGCTGTGAGCAGTATTTTCTCCTCTGAAATAGAAGGACTCAATAACTTAATGAAATAATTGAGGATTTATTTACAGTGAGAATCACTGGAAATTCTTCTGCATTGAAGCCTGGGCAGTGTTTTACACAGTGCTTGTCATCACTTAAGATGTTCTTTTATAATCCCCTCTGCTTTAGTGATGGAGATCTCTCAAACAATCCCATTGAACAGAATATTTCTCACAAATCAATGTGATTTTTTCCTTATTATCCATCAATAAAGTGGGTAACGAATGACTGTTCTAAGATGGTATCAGTTATATTTACAAACATATGCCTTATACACCTGTAATTTCTTTCAGCATGCATTCAATAACATGCAGATTGCTATATTATGATTGCTCTCATAGCAGGTAATTTTCTAACACTTGTACTAAGCCTAGCTAACCAGCAGTGTCTTTATCATAAAGCAGCAAAATTAGTCTCCAAAACCTGTACAACTCCATTGCCTTCCTTGCCCACTGTTTTCACCTATTTCTGAAGTACACCAGTCATTTCCTATAACTCGCAGCCTTTTATGCTTTATAAGTGCACCTGCTTATATTGTTCTTTATTTATGTTCCCTAATCCACTAGTCAAATTACAGTAATTATCTGTTATTGTTAATCTTTTCCTGATATTGCTTAATGCCTACCACTTCCAGTGACACAGTCATTTTGCAAGCATGCTATTTTTTCCCCTCTGTGCTAAAATAGAGCGGTGTTGTAGACCTCTCCCACATCATAAAATGTTTTCCATTCTCCTTAGGTCAGACAGTAATCCTCATCTGAGGATCTCTTCTATCTGCAGAAACATTCTGTTTAAGAAACATCCTGTCCCCTGCATCATCAGCATCACATGTGCTTAGCTTACATGAAGGACAAAAAATGTACTGAAAGGATTAGAAATCGTGCAGGAAAAAAAGCAGAAATGAAATGAGAGAAACATGGTGGAAATCTTCTGGATCTGAAGTTGAGCATTTAGGTCCTTGATAAGAATGCCCAAGGGAGGCAGAAAGTTAGAAGAGAAAAATGCTTTTCTTTCATACATCTGGCTTCTGACACTGATTTCCATGCATAAGCAGCATGATTAAGGGGCATTCTTGCTCAGATCTTGCAACTGGCTTTATCTTATGTTCACAAATGATGTGGAATGCTACAAGTCTGGTCTGGTGCTCCTGCTAAATGCTCCAAGAGGCCTAGTGAGCTCAGGTTTTATGTAAGCCAAATATGTTCACATGTGGACGCAAGGCAACAGAACATAAGCTTTTCATGTAAACACAGCCACTGTGGTTTGACAAGCTAATAAGAACCATGTTAAACCCTTACTCATTTAACAAGATGATATGAATCTGTTCAGATGTTTCTTGCAGCCCCTTTCAGAATCTACCACAAGCATGTGTGTAAGTGCGTTTTGTTCCTGTGAACATAGGTTGGACTTGACGGTCTTGAAGGTATTTTCCAACCTAGTTGATTCTATAACATAAATAATTCAATATTCATCGTAATATATTATATTCAAAAGAGAGGGAAGCAGAGTTTTGCACAAAAGCAGACTCTGGCAGGTGGAAGACTGGGAATAGTTCTGAGAAGACACTTTGAAACCCTGGTTTACATCAGAGATAACAAAGCTTCCTTCTGTAACAAGGCAGACAGAGGTCCACATTTAAAGCAAAAAAGGCAAGGCAGAAAATAAAACCACAGGTCTTCACTGTGTTAAAATCAAAGCAGTGACCCCATACATGCACAAGAAACTGGAAGTGTGATTTTCAACTTAGAGTAGTGCTTAGTTGAGAAAAAGGTTAATACAAGCATTCCTGGGATAGTTTTTACTGCTGCCTGCATTTTGTCCATGGAGCAGTTTTGCTACAGCACATGCTGCGAGACAGAGACTACAGCAAAAATCCTTTTCACAAAGATTCCCCTTTTCCCAGAAGAGATTATGTATGCCTATAGTGCACACAGACATCAGTCAGGCCTGAGACAAATGCACACATGTGCATCCTGTAAACCTCCTTCAATGCAGGCCCTTTTTCCCTTAGAAACTGCAAATACTTACATGGTCACCAAAAGACAGAAATTCCAACTTTACATTAGGATACCTTATCATTTTTTAAGGGTTTGATTCATCTTACTTAATGTTTAAGGGCTTGAATGCATTTGCAAGTTGAATGCTTAGATAATGGAGTGGCCTAAACAGTAACTGCTGTAGATGTATTTACAAATAAGTATCAGATGCTTTGATAAACCAGCCTTTTTAGTTGAAGAATGACACTTTCAGAGAGCTTGTCAGCCTCTAAATCATTTACATCCTGTCTTTTAATATGACTGAAGATACCAGGATTCTACATCAACACCTTCCAAAGTCTTTTCTTTCTGGAAATTATACTAAGGCTCTTGAGTCCTATACATATGTTAAAAAAAAGTTACACTGCCTCAAGCACCTCAGAGAAGTTTTCAACAAGAATAATGAAGAAATGGGTTAAAATATGAAATAGCACCAACTTTGCTTTCCTTAAAGTATTAGAAAGCAATTTCTCTGTTCTCTTTCCCAACTAGTTCTTTCATCTACCCATTCAAAAATCAAAAGCACTAATTTTTGTATTTGGTACTAAATGCATTAGACATGGTAAAACCAACAGCACTGTGGATACACTCTAAAAGGAGAGCTAAAAACCATAAACCAAGTAATTGAATGAGAATATTCAATGAACTAAAATGAAAATCTACAAGAGATGAGAACTACTTCAAAGAAACCTTTCTGGTAATGGTGGCTTATTTCCACGTCAAAGATCTACCATTGGTCCATAGAGATTTACGTATCAAGATAAACTGTGTAACAGATCTCATTAAATTCATGCTTTGTTTACTCCTGTACTCCAACCTTCTGACACATAACTTAGTATTATTATTAGTTATATTGTGACTAGATTATAGGATGCTAATCATTCAATCCGATGAAGGTTACAATGTTTTGCCAGTATTTTTGTGCTCTTATATGAATTTCTTCCACAGAAGAACATAGTTTTCTCCTTTTTTAAAAAAATAGGACAAGCTAAACTTCTGCATTGCATGCAAAGATATCTTAAAAACACCAGCTTTTCATTGATATTTGAATGAATTCTAACAGAACTCTTCATTCAAACCAATTCAATGATTTAGCAACTTCTCACTCATCATACAATAGATGGGGCGCTTTTTTTTGTCATTAATTAAATCATAAGTGAAGTGGCTGCTAGCACTGTCCCATGTGTGCCCATGAGTAGGAATCTGTTATAATTACCTTGTATGGCTAAATAGCAGCATGTGGCTTTAATATTTCATCTAGCTTAACCTATCAATGACTTACTAAAAAATACTCTATTTTTTGGCTGAGAATGTCTGCATTCTAATTGCATTTGGCTGTTTCTACCAGCAATAAACATTAGCATGGTGTTGGAATCTTCTGTTATCCACACATATGTTTGGATATCCTGTACTTCTATTTCTCTGAAGTTCTTTAAAGTTAGATTTCTTTAAAGTCTTTCAGCAGTGGTACCAAACAGTTTGATTTTCCTCACCACCTCCATCCATCCATCCCTGTCACTGCACAACATGACTGGCAACCTTCAGCATTCCAAGTTGTATTAATGCCACCTGATAAATCACCATAACTACAAAAGAAGCTACAGTAATATATTTAAATTGTACAAAATAAAAGTGTTTTCTTTTCAAGATCTCTTTTTCACATGTGCATGCTTGAAGTTTATGATCTTCCACTTTAATGTCAAATCACTACACTGCACTGGAAGACACAAATTCTGCATTTTAACCCAATTCTGCCAATAGTTTCTAGGATAAATCAAGAGGAAATGGCTGAATATGACCAGCATCTCTCAAGGAGGTCCTCAGCATCTTTCTAGGGGAATTTTGCTATTGAGTCATTTCAGTTCATCCAAAGTCTTCCTTCCATCAGCTAATAACAGTGTCAGCCAAATCCCTTGGATACTAATTGCTGAGGCAGGTTACCCATTTTCTCACTTCACAATATTTAGGAAGGACATTACTCACTGCCTACACTATCCACCTGTAACTGCAGAAGCACATTATGCTGGACCTAGAAACTTTGCAAGCTTCTTTTCTTGTGCAGATCTGTCAGTCACAAAAGTTATTTCTGAATTGACTAAAGAATGTAAAAAATGAAGCCTTCGGTATTATTTAAATCTATAAATAGTATTCCAGAATTCTAACTTACCTGCTAACCCCAGGGCAGAAATAGCTGATTTGGGGCTTCGACATGCTTAGGTTATTATTTTGGTGCAAACACTTAAGTTCTCAGAAGTCATATGCTCTTTGCTTTTTCTTCTGTTTCCTGTCTTAACATACAGGCCATCATTGGATGTTTTTAAGTGAATTATAATGAATGTGTTACTTTATGAAGATTTTAGGTCTGCTGCAAAAATCGAAGGAAGAAAATAAACTGACCCTACAAGGAAAATAAAATACAGTTCTGAATTTAAATCTAAGCTTTCCTGTATATAGCCTCTGTTCATTGGGTTTCCTTCTTCCAAATGCTTGGAGGCCTTGCCTTTAAGACCTACTGTTATAGTTAGTGTTTCTTTGGCTACTGGTCAATCTTAATTTTCCTTAAGAATTGCAGGGGTTACACTGACACTGGAGAAATCTTATGCATCTCCCTCTTTCAGGTTTCCCATCTCTCACCAAGAGCCCAGGGTGAGGATGCAGTTCCCGGATACTACACATGTCCAGTTTCACTTCCGATCACGAATCAACCATAGGGTTTTAAAAAAGCAGCAGTTTGGTAATGCAAATGAGGGAAGGAAAGACTTAATCCTCTTTTATGTAGGTAAATTCTTATCTATTTTAAAATAAAAATGTGCTTATAACCATGGGATTTGGATTTACTAAACCTACTTCCATGCTGATAAATAAAGTAATAGTGAGAAGAGGTTATCTAATTCTGACTTAAGGAAGGACAGCAAATCAAAGAATTGCTTAATTTCTTCTGTTTTCTTTAAAGACACTGGTTCAAACTTGGCATTTGCATATACTGGATACAATGCACCATATACAGATTTCAGTTAACCTTGAACATGTAAATCCTTATCTGAAAGTCTATTTGAATTTGGCAAGAAAATGAGATACTGCCTTTACCCATACAAGCACCTCCATCTGTATGAAACTCATACACACATTCATATACCAAATGCATAACAGTAAGTCAAATAACAGCTTTATTTCCTTTTCCCAAAACCCCCAAAAGAATCAGTTTCAAATTTGTAGTTCCCATATGAATAGTGATTTGGTCCTCTTCTGCACATGTGCTATAGCAACACACTGTTACCAACGTTAATACCATACCAACATGGACATGACCTACTAAGGTTGATGAATTACTTCTTTATATTACACGAGCTTTATGTGTGTAAACACCCGGTGTAATATTCCATGGATGTAATCTCTGTATTTCATTTATTCCTGAATACCTGCCAGTCAATGTTTACCTATCTGTATTTGCTCATATCGGGACTATTCACAGTAAAAATAACAAGGAAGTTCACGGATAGCACAGTGGCAAAGTTTGGTTTCCAATGGACTTCTATACTGCATCTGACTGACTTTTTAGCCGAGTTGTTTTAAAGCCACAGCACGGCATGAGTTTGCTCCTTATTAAACATCAGAAAAACCACACAGGAAAGATGTCCTAAATGTCTTTGCCAAAGAAAAAGCTTCAAATGGTGTTCATGCCTTGTAATACATCAGAGAATATACTCAGGATACAAATCTGGACTGAAGAGGAGGTTGGGATTTTTTCCCATGTGATGTTTTGTAAGGCATGAATTCTGACTGAAGCCCTTCCTAGGATTAATATATTCATCATTTATTTTTCCCAGATTGACTCCCTGTTCACAGAATACACTTGTGCAGGGGCTTCAGCCTTTCTTTCAGGTAGCAGCAACAGAATCTGCTTCTTATAAGTGGTTATATTCATGTAACCACAGGAACTTTGTATTTTCAAGACTTCTACCCTCCTACCACACATTCCTGAAGTTTGCCAGCAGGATCAAGGAAGTTTGTAGGGCAGAAATAACCGACACCTCCATGCACAGACAGTATGACCTAATTTTATAGGAAACAAAAGTTCATTTTCTTAGGAAGCCAGATTAAAAAATAACCATGGTTTCCCATCACACAAAGTAAGGAGGAATTGCGACTCCACTGAAGTGCTTGGCAGAGCTCACCAGGGGGAAGAGAGCCAAGACCTCACCCTCAGCCTATGCGGAAAACTACAGCAATTCCCAAAAACCCTCAACCCCCAAAAGCAACCCCACTGATTAACCTGAAAGCGTCAATAAAAAAGTGACAACTGATTAAATTCACACTGCACATACAATCTAGAGAGATGAACAGTTTTCCTTCAGATGCTTCCTGAATAAGAACAAGCATAGGAAACTTTATCCCATTAGTTAAATGATTTGTCTAAACCACTGTTGTGAGAGGTTCTACAAATGCCTTCTTAACCACAACCCCATGACTGTTACTATAATACCAATAATCTACTCTCTTTACCATTAGGGCACACAGGTGCATAGTCAAAAGAATAAGTTCCTACAGAGTTCTGTAAACCTGCCAGAGGAGGGTATAACTGTCACAGAAGAAATATGGATGCCTCTGAGGGAGGGAAATCTGAATCATTAAGGCAGATACGCTAATCCTAAAGGAGCTTTAAGCCAGTCCTCATTTGAAGCAGTTATCTCATATGGAAAACCTTCAGTCTGCAACTGACAAATTTCTACATAAAAGAAACAAAAGAAAAATATTTATAATGGAAAACATGAGGCAATTTCCAACTGCAGCAAATTTCAAAGGTTCTTCGTGCTCCCAGCTTTACTGGAAAGCAGGAGTTGCTTAATACCGCTGAAAATATCTGGCAAACTCCTTTTAGTCTAAGTTTAGAGATGTGACCATGTTTTCCCCGAAGCTCCAGAGCAGGAATCTGTTAGGCTTTATCGTTGACTTTTGGACATGTCAAGTATTTATGAGTCTCTCCATGGGCAGTACCCACACTATAAAGTATAAAGGCATCCATCAGTCAGTTTTACCCTTTTTTTTCCCTTCTTTTTTCCCTTTTCTAGCCTGTGCTAGAGAAAAACCTCTGGAGAGTTCTGGTAGTTTCACAGGAAGTTTACTATCCTTGCTCAGTCAGTGGGAAAAGAAGGTGAATGAATCAACACAGGGAAAAGGATGAAGAAAATACCCAGAAGGTGATGAAAACCTGCTTATGTTCACTAGGTACAGTGGAAAACACTGACATTTTACCACCATTTCTGAAGTTAGAAAAGGATTTTGTACTCTGCCCATCTCCTCCAGTTTGAATGTAAAAAAATAATACAAAATACATGTGCCAAGGATGGTCTTGTTTTTCCAGGAATCAGTTATCCTCATGTATTATCCAACCCCAATGCCATCTAAAAGCATTATACAAACAAAGAGTGACTCTTACATTTCCTTGCTGTTATTCTTTTCCTCCACCACTTGATTTCCAGAAAACCCTATGCAAATTCTTCTGTTCTATACACTTAAGAGGAAAATAAACCTCCACAATGGAACCTGCTCTCAGAGTTCTGTCTAGCAACACTGTCTAGTAAAAGCTATTCACCATTTGATTTCCCACTGACTTACTGTAAAACAATTGCCTGTTACGCAAGGATAGTTAGCTCTTGCAGAACAGAACCCTGTCCCACACAAAGCAGAAATGCTGCTGTTCACACGTATATGAACTGTTACAACAGCATTCCGGACTTTAAACTGGTTCCACTTTGATGAGTGCACAGAACAATCCTGAATGTAGCTTTACTACTTGTATTTTTCTCTTCTTTTTTTATTCCCTTAAAGTTTCCTTGAGTTTCTCATAAGGATGCTTAAAGGCTGGTTGTTCCTTGTTGGAGTCAATGAAGGTCACCTCATGCACTGTGCTCTGTCTTGCACTGATGTCAGGCACCACAAGGGAAAATTCACTGGAAATTTAACATTAATAAATAGTATCCTGAAAGCAACTTTTATCCAGGGAATCACCAGCAGGGATTTTAAGCCCAGCAAAGATAAGGATTTCCACTCAACAAAAACCAAGTTAATGGAGGCAGTCATGGAAACAACAAATACATGATAAAAGCTGGCTTTTGTTCCTGCAAGGGTTTCCCTAAGTTTTAGGTGAATGGATAATTTGCCTGAATTGGTAATTCCTCATTGCAGAACCTCTCTCCCAGCACACATGCATGCATAATGCACTATGTAAGAGCTATACTGATTCCTTCCCAGTTAAGGCTAATCCTGCTCACACACCTATTGCAGTGATGGTGGAGTGTCAGTAGTGATTTGGGTTGTTCAAAATGTTCATAAAGAACCTGGCAAACAGGTGAGCTGCTGGGGGGCAATCCAGTGATGATACTTTATGGAGGGTAGTCAAGTTTCAACCATGAAAACGTGCTTTGCAAAAGAAATGGATAATAGCAAGAAATGGGAGATTTAACACAGATGAATAGGAAGTGATGCACATGGATAAAACAATCAAACTGAAAATATAAAGTGACGGACACCAAGCTGTACATTCAGCTGATCTTGGGGTTATGTTCAGTTAAAATGCCAGCTCAGCACCAAATAAAAAGCCAAACCAAAAAGAAGTATGGGATTGTGAGGAAAGAAATAGATAGTTGTCTGCAGGACAACTCAGTCTGGAAAGAAGACAATGAGGGCAGGAGTATGACTGAGAACCATAACATGATGAGTGATGTAGAAAATGTGAATAAGCATTGTCTAGTTGCTGTCTCTTCCACTACAAGTGTAGTGGTCAGCGTTACACAAGCGAACAGGAGCTAGGTTCAAAACCAACAGGAAAATAACATGGGTTTTGCACATGCATGTGATTTTCTAGTTGGGCAACATATTTAGATGTGAGGTTGTTTACAGTGATAATAGAGATACGCTTGTGATTATTTAACAAAAAATTGAAAAGGATTGTCACAATATTATATGATTAAAATAAATACTAATCATTTAAATGATAGGGTTTGCTTAAAGATGTAATGCGAGTGGTTGTAAATTTAGCCCGAACTCTTGGGGGTTGGAGGAGAAGGCAGAACTTTACAACAGTTATATTTTCTTTTCCCCCAAGGAAGGTTTTAAAGGAACTAATTTTGTGATGAGCAGAATGAAAGGCAGTATACCTTCAAAGAGCATTAGATTGGATAAAAACAATGAAACAGTGAAATCCAGATCCTCCTCTGAATACCTCAATAGCTCTGTAACATCGACCTGACTTGTCTGACATGAACCCAGGCTGGGTGGAACATCTGGAAAAGCACCCCACCTGAAGGTACAGGACCCTGCCCTCTTCTGCAAGTACAAGTGATATGCCAGAGGTCATGATGATGCTATTAAAAATGCACAGCTCTGCAAAACATACTGTGCTAGCTTCCCCACCCCAGCTTAACATACAATCCCTCTGACAATATCAACAGTTGCCTAACATTACATTTCACATACCACCACGATTTGGATGGCATGTGCTTGTTTGAAAGAGAATTTCAAACACTAACAGTTACTGTGATGAGGTTTAAGAGGAGAGTGAAGGAAGTAAACTGAAAGTCAAGGTTACAAAATGACTCCATTCCTCTGTGGGGATGAAAGAGTATGAGCAAAACAACCAAACCCCAAACACTATGTACTTTGGGAAACAGAGCAGGTCAAACTTCTCAGAGTAGGTGGAGTCAAATGAGGACACAACAGGCCTAAAGACACCACCAGCAATTTCCTGTGCACAGCGATATTGCTGCATACAGGTATGGCTAGATGCCAGATCCCGAGAGAAGAGGGCAAGCAAATCACATTCCCAAATACAGAGGTGATGTAGGGATGCACTTACACCCTAGTGAAGTACAGGCAATGCTGCAGTTGTGATCAAAGGTCTTAAAGCAATCACAAACATCACTGCTAAGGCCTCTTACAGGCACAGATTCTGCATCTCTTTTGCATCTTTGTTCTGAATGACCTGAGAGAGCAGCTTTTTTGTTAAAAAATTGTGATTGCAATAGCATTACTAAAAAGACTGGATGTCATGGTTATATACACCATAAAATATTCTAATAATCTAATATCTAGATTATTCCTCATAACTAACTCATCACTTCCTATTCTCCAAGTCTGCCAAACCAGTAACACGCAGCTGTTACCAACTCATTTAGCATATCCATAAATTTCTAATGTAATTTGTGTCCAAAATATTCTCAGAGCATGAAAGAACTGGCTGGGAGAAACCTGACTTTTATCTTTCAACTTGACTACACAGTGACACATATCTTCTGAAATGCACAGATTTACTGCCTGGTGAGTGACTTCAAACTCCATGTATTAATTATGGTAGAAGACACCCAGACCATCACATATCAAACACTCCTATAGTTTGTGCAACACCTGCTCCAAACTCCTCTGTCTTTGGAGACCTACTTTGGAATGTGATCTATCTAAAGCCATAGTCAGGACTTGGAATAAACTATCTGTCCTTCATGGAACCATGTATTTATTCAGTGTCTAATTAGTGTCAACCTGAAGAACATTTATGCAAACTTGGTCAGGACTAAAAATAACTAATTGTAGCTCCTCCAGCCAAATGCTGGGAAAGGCTGGAATTTATGTCCAATACATGGCCTGATTTTTCTGCTTTGCAGGAAGACCTAAAAATGCAGTATATGTAAAAGCAAAGGGAAGTCTGGAGAATGGCTGACTACAAACTGTTATTTATCACGTGCTAAACTCTGGGTAGATGCTTCAAGATCCCAAAGATACAAATGATCTTTTCATTTTAAATTTCATGCTTTGCCTTGAAAATCCAGCACTCTGCCATCTGTCTACCATGCAATCCCAAAGACTGCTCAGTTCTATTGAATGATCTTCAGGACCAGGCACTCTCATCTTTCCTTGAATGTAAATATGCATTAAAGGGGAGATGAAACAAAAACAACTCCTAAGGAAGGAGGAGAGGGAGAATAAAAGAGCAAAAGCTTCTAGTTGGGGAAAAAATAATTACACTTTAAAAATGAATTTCTATTAGTTAAAAGAACAAGAAAGAGATTTCTGGGCAAGACAAGAGGAATAAGCTGCTCAAACAAAGTGAGAGAAGACAAGAGATTCAGGAACATCCCCAGGCAGCAGCTTTGAGAATTTGGGTGGTGAAATGGTAGAAAAGGAAGGAGGGGAAGGAGAGAAAGGAAAGCTAGCTGGACGGGAGAACAGAACACTTGAACATTGAAAATACAGCCATAAAATACAGTTTATGGTTTATTTAATTTGTAACTTCCAGGTTTGGTTTGGGAAATTACAATAAGCTAAGTCCCTGAACATCATCCGAATTTCAGAACTACTTTCCCTATGCGTTCCTGTAATACAACTTCACCCTCCTATTTGCTGTTATTATCATTTCAGCACAACTACAAAGGCATAGAAAAGTAAGCTTAAGTTACAGATGAACCCCAGGCATTCAGTTTAATGGTACAACCCAAAACAGAGATCCTACTACCCAAAATGTGCTACTTGAGCCTTTTGCAAGGTTATGATAAAGGGACAATTTATGGTCATTCTCTCTAGCAAGACACAACAACAAACATTACTCTCCCTGTGCAGCACTGATTTTATGATTAAATACATTTATCAAACTGACTTTTTTCCTTATTATCCAATTGATAAGCTAAACTGATTCTACTTTGCAGCTCCATTCCAGGTGTGAATGAACACACTGAATGGAAAACTTGTACCTCCTCAAACTAATTACTTCTTATATACAAGAAAAGGCAGTTTGGAAGACTAAAAATGCCACACCAGCTAAAATGACAGTGTGTAAAAACAAATCCCCCACAGTCAGTATACTGTAATATCTCTGAATCACCACAGCCCATCAGTTTTCCAGGTACCCTTTTCAACATCCTTTAGAAGAATTGATATCTGCCAAGCCTGATGACAGGAAGCAGATTCTCCTTTTGCTGTTTAGGACTCAAAAGTTATTCACCTCTCTATTTGCAGGTATAATAAAATCAAAATCTAGGTTGAGAAGCTCAACCACGAGACCAACTTTAAAATATTGCTATGGAGGCTAGCAACAGTTTCTATGCTATTAATCCAATCAGGCAGGTTTACGCCTGTCATCTTTGCCCAGATTTGAACTCCTGTTGCCCAAGAGAATAGAAATTGGTGATGCAGGAAGAAATGCTTAACTGTACAGTATTATTTGCTTGTGGCTCAGCAAGAAGTTAACCACATACATGAAGCTCTGCCAAGATGTCCTCCTACAACAAAGGAACTGAAAAAAAACCCATAAAAATCAAGAGAACACAAACACAATCTGCAATTGGCAGATTTTGGGTGGAACACTATTTACCTACTATTCGTTCTTAAAATAGAATCCAGTATTTTTACAGGTTTTTAGGACTGAATTAGAAGACTTTTTCTGCATGCCTTAACATACAATTATAATCAGCTTGCCAACTACAATATCTATTTATCTCTATGCTACTAAGATATTCTGGCAAGGGTCAAGGCAATTATTAAGACTTTTTCATGCTGGAAAGAAATGTACTTCTACACATACTGAATTTCTTATTTCATTTTCTTTAGAGCACACTACTCAAATGACAACAGTGGAGATGCTAGAGGAACCTGCACTACATGTCAGTGCACCTAAATGAGTATAGCCTCAAGACAGACTACATAGCTAAGGCAGGACAGTAATTAAGGATGATTATTAAGCAGGAAGACATTTTAGGTATAAGATGTGACTATAAAAGAAAGAGACCACATTTATAAGCCTAGCAACATTTATGTGGCATGGCCTGAGATTATCAAATGGGGTCTCTATTTGCTTCTAGTTTCCTAATCATGAAGTCTTTCTGACACGCAGGGATACAGTCACACATCCTGACAATACTTGGTACTAGCTTGTCCCAGAAGGGCACCAAGAAGACAAACACATTAAAGTCTGTGAAAAACTGATAGATTATTCAGATGAAAAAACAGTCAAATATTTTATCACTGGAACAGCACTGCACCATGTATTAGAGGACTGTGCACGGGCAGAGCAAACACAACCTGTCCAAGATAACTAAAGAAGAATAAAAGAATATACATATATATATATAAATGAAAAAACCCCACCAAACCCAAACCAAAATGAAACCCCAAACTAAAACCACCCAAAACCGAGTCCTTGAATAGTCCAGTTACATAAAACACGCTGCTGCTACAAGGCCTCAGCACGTTATGCCTATAAATCCTGAACACCTCTATATTCTTGACTTTAAAGGGAGTCAGCTGTAGGACCTTGTTAGGTATTAACTGACAAAAAACAGGGAGTTGCCTTGGTGAAAAGTAAACAACATTTCAGTTGCACAGAGTCTGATGTAACAGGGGTGGTTACATATAGACTTTACCATTAAACTATTAAATATGATGAACAGACTGGTAGATGAACCATAGTAGAATGCTAGACTTTCATAGCATTAGTATAACAGACAAAATCAGGGTAAATCTATTCTTTTCACAGCATTTTAAGTATGCTCAGTTATACGTAGAAAGTACTCGGCACTACAATGCCAGTGGCTTTGCCAAGATCATTCACTGCTTGGGGCTAGTTCGCTATTTTAGGGTATTATTTTTAATTTATTTATTTTGCTGTAATATA
This sequence comes from Melopsittacus undulatus, assembly GCF_012275295.1. Taxonomy (NCBI): domain Eukaryota; kingdom Metazoa; phylum Chordata; class Aves; order Psittaciformes; family Psittaculidae; genus Melopsittacus; species Melopsittacus undulatus. Next base: position 114,712,730 of record NC_047529.1, read on the forward strand.
TGAAATTTAAGAAAGGAAAATACAAGTTTGTGTTTGTGTATTGAAAAGGAGTCTAGAAGCTTTCAGTATACAGAGGTAAAAAGAAGTAAAAGAGATTTCCTTTTATTATGTGCCTTGGCATGGCAAGGTATAAACATCACCCATTAAACTGACCCAGATTATTTGATTTTTGGCTCCATACTATCCTATACTCCTCTGAATTATGTTATGTACCAGCTAGCCCCAAAGGCCCATGCATTGGCAATACTTGCCGGAAGGCAGCACACTCATACCTTCACTCCTGATGCCATCCCTTTACTGCGTTAGCATCAAGATAGGAACGCAATGTAACTTCATATCAGCTCATCATAACCTCCAGCCACAGCAAACTCTAGCTAGTAGGTCCTTAAGCCCTCACCCTTCCAGATTGCTAGAGAAGCATGATGAGACTGACTGAAAAACCCTGATTTATGGGGAAAGCCAGTGGTGTTAACATAGCTTGTTACTGATTCAGAGTTGAAATGGAAGAATGGTAGCTCAAGGGTGAAAAGTACCTTGCTTCCATACCCCCATGATAAATGGCATTCTGTTAATGACATTGTATAATACCACTACAACAGATTGCACAGCCTCAATTCAGACAGACCTTTATGATCTCAAGGACTGGGCCAACTGAAGATTTGGGATGTTCAGACTTCTTTCACAACTCCTCCCCTAACAGGAGTAGCAGGCTGGTTCCTCAGGGAAGCTATAGGATCTATCCTGTGGGAAGTGTTCAAGACATGGCCAGACAAAGGCCCCGCTACACAAAACCTAAGCTGGTGCTGGCGGTATTCCCATGGCAAGCAGGAAGCTGGGCTGGATGACTCAAGAGTTCCTTTCCAGCAATGAGCTCTAGGATTCTGATGTGAAATCTTATTTGGTGCAAATGAGTCTTCTACAAATCACTGTAGATATCACAGGTTAAGGAACTTAATATATTTTATGAATTGATTTGACCTCGAAAATTTTAATGTAATAGTAGGAAAACAAAAGCAGTAAAGAAATTCATAGTACTGAGAAATACAACACTTGTTACTGCTGAGACACATGCTCTAAATAGAATACTGTTCTGGAGGGGAGAAAAGGTTGCTCAATTATGTGTAACCTTTGTTTTGACAAAAAAAAACCCTATAACAGAATTTTTTTGCTTTCATTGTTGCATAAAAACCCTTAAGTTTTTGCTCCTTTTATACATAGAAGCAATTAACTGTAAAGAGAAATACCGCTAAAAGAAATGTAAGAAACCATTTTAAAGTGTTTTTTTATAAAGCCCATTAACGTTAGAATGTTTTAAAATAAAGAGAACAAAGGCACTGAAATCTTAGACAATGCTAATGACTGCTCTGGATGTGCACTGATTCTGTGCATCAGGCAATTAAAAAGCTGTAAAGACTTTCATTGATCAAAGTGCACCTGAGCGTTCAGCAAGGCTCCCTTTGTCATGATCTACACTCATCATTCAAAACTCAGTTTCTATGTCAACTGCAGGAAAAATACCTGACATGCATAAAAACTTGAAAATGGAAGATATAACCAGAGATGTGTGCAGAGCTGAAAACAAACGGCCAACACAAAACAGCAAACAGAGATGGAACTTAAAGGGGGAAGCAGAGAAAAAAGAAAGAAAGAAAAAAGCGGTAAGAGAAACTTAAGTGGTAGGTAAGTGAGCAAAGACATAAGCACCAACTGAAAACAACAGGATCTGAGGTGGTAGGAAGTGAGTTACACAGGCCTCATTACAGCTGAAAATGAAACACAGGCAATCTTTGCGCAATGGAACAAATTAAGAGGATCGCTATGTAATTACACATGCATGCCATCTACCATTACATACCATCTTACTATTAGAGAGCAGAAGGGGAAAAAAAAACCCAATTCCCAAAAAATATATGGGAAATCAACCAAAAAGCCTGACCTGAAGGAATTACCCCCACAAAATGTGCCATAAAGTCCTACTTGCCCTAGAGTAGGGGGCTAGGGAAGAGCAGTGGGCTGCTGCTGCTGAGGTACACACAACCTCTCAGGACAGAGGTTGCACAGCTGTTTGGGTTGCTATCAAAGAACCACGAAGAAAGGAAAAGGAAAGCAAGCAGCAGCCACACTAAAGAGGATTGCTTTGCATGCAGTACTTAACATATGGAATAAACAGCACTGAGGCAACACAAGGGAACAATTAGTCTGAACGGTTTTGTAAATATCTTGGACAAATACCAGACTAGAAGAATACTGAGGAGGACACTGAGTAATTCAAGAGAGGAAAGGGGCCTAGATGGCTTTTCTGGCCTCCTTCTGTCCTTATGTGCCCTGTATTTATATTTGAATGCTTGCATTACCCAGCATATAGGCTATTTAAGGTCAAGAAAGCATTGCAGTAGCACAGCTGCCTCCAGCAAGTAGTGCTTGACATCACTAAACCACACAGAAGAGCACAGCCCTTTTACTGGCTTCAACAGCAAATATCTGCAAGCTGAATTGTTTCGCTCTATTTGTACAGGTTTTTCCACTGCACTGTGGTGTCTGCAACTTTGGTACTAACAGAGTTTTGTCCACTGAAATTGTTAAACAGCCGGTTTCCTCCTCATGTATTTTCAGTGGCCCCTGGCCAGAAACTAGCTCAAAGAAATTTAGTTTTAAAATCCAATGAAAAAGAATCTAAGTTTTTGCATTCTAAGGTTTCAGTTCTTGCCAGATTTAACTTGTCTTCCACCATGGGATGTTTGACACAGACTGCATGCACCGACTAAATATCACGTGTGAGATCAGTGATTTAAATCCTATAATACTCTTTGTCAATGTACAGACGTGTAGAAACCATAAAAGACAGGAACGGTTTATGAAGCCACTGCAATGAAAGGATGTCAAAACACTGCTACCCCATCTTATGTTCAATAAATGTCTGAAATAAGCATTTCTGAATTTTCTTGGCTAGATTTACCAATGACTGCACAAAAAATAACCCCCCCAAACCCAGAAAACAAAGCACGGCAGGTGTGCCTCACAATGTACACCACAGTTCCGCTCTCAACCATCCAGATCAAAAACCTGCTGGAACACACAAGTTCCTCCATACCCAAGTGCTCAGGGTTTCTTTCAACCCAAATCAGGGTGGGAAGTAGGATGTTGGAACATTCAGGTCTTCTCCTGATACCAGCTGTGAATTTGACCAGGGTGCAAACCTCAGAGGTGGGTCCCACAGTTCAGCTGTAGCCTGTAACAACTCAAATCATGGCAGTCAGGTGAAGTTCCCAATGACTGGAAAAAGGGAAATATAATCCCCATTTTCAAGAAGGGGAAAATGGAGGACCCAAGGGAATTACAGACCAGTCAGTCACACCTCTGTGCCTGGTCGGAGCAATCCCAGGCACAGCTACAGGTTGGGCAGAGAAGTGATTCAGAGCAGCCCTGTGGAGAAGGACTTGGGGCTGTTGGTCAATTAGAAACTCAACATGAGCCAGCTTCAGTTTGCACTCGCAGCCCAGAAACCAAGTGGGTCCTGGGCTGCATCAAAAGGAGCGTGACCAGCAGGGCGAAGGAGGTGAACCTGCCCCTCTACTCTGCTCTTGTGAGACCTCACTTAGAATATTGTGTGCAGTTCTGGTGTCCTCAACATAAAAAGGACATGGAACTGCTGGAACAAGTCCAGAGGAGGAAGTCCTTTCAAACCCAAGCCTTCTACGACTCTGTGATTAAACACAGCAGAATAATTCACTGATTTACTCATTTGAGGTACAAAAAAAATATTTCAGGTACAAGAATGTGACTTCTTGATTTAAAACAAACAAACAAACAACCACAACAACAACAAAAACCAAAACCACCAAGGTTCTAACATAAAAGGAGTATTCACTTCCGTGGATGCAATGGGCTCTTAGGCTGACTTTAACTAGCTCTGTGAGTTTCTTCCAGGTTGTAGATTAATCAGGTCTTGCTAGTCTTCAGAAAGTTCTGGCTCTAAGGAACATTAGATGGAAATTATATGGGACATGAAGCCCTGCTCTGCACAATTATGTTTTTGGCTGTTTCTGATCTTTCCACAAAGATCAGCTTACATGTTTTTCAATAAGCAAACCAAAAAATACAGCAACTCTGTTCCATTTAAAGAATGACTTTTCTAAGTTGCCTACAACTTAGTTGTTGTACAACTAAATGAACAACTAAATGTACAACTAAATGAACATGAACAACTAAATGACAACAAAATGAAAGCTGCACTTTCATTTAAAGAAAACTGATGTTTAGTACAGTTACAGGATACCTGTGTTGGGTTTACAATTCAACAAATTCTTGTGATTTGTTAAGGGGATTCTTTAAAGGAAAGCTTCCAGGAAATAAGTTCTCAATACTTCTGAAGGGAATCTTCATTATCTAGGAACATTCAACTTCCTGTTGAATGATCACATTTAAGAATGTGTCTTTTGTACATATTCTCCAGATAGGTCCAATGTGCAAGTGCTGAAAAGAGATGAAGTTTCAACTAGCATTCACATGAGCTGAATAGCTCACGTAGTTATGTAGCAGGACAGACTGTGCCTGCCTCTTAAGCCTTAAATGAAATCAGCAGTACAATGAATCACATTCTTGACAATAATTAGGGAAAAGGAATTCCCCAGAAACCTAGTAGTCATGTTGCAGAAATCAGTCACTATTTATTCTGGGGAAATAGCATCTTCCTACAAGAGATAATTAAGGAGGTATTAAAGCTCCTCTCAAGAACATCCCTCCACTTACAGTCTCCATCCTGCCCATCAGATTCCCTGCAGGGCTGTTCCTCTGCCATTCTCCTGAATGCACATCCCCTGTGTCACTGCATTCCCTGCTGAAAGGCCAGCAACAGGAACACAGTACCTAGTGTATAGTATATATAGTATTTATAGTACCTAGTATATACTATGGGTACCCATAGTACCTCAGAACATGCCCTACCTAGTGGGTATTGCCAGCTCTCCCAGTGGGGGGAAGAAGACGACAGAGCCAATAAAAACCAAGGTCTTTCACATACAACTTTAATTCTATGTTCCCCATTTTTCAGAGATTTTAGCTGAAAATCCTTAACTCTTCACTTCCAAGTGGTCAGAGGTTTGCACCAATTGAATGCAACCATCTGGGAGCAAGCATCGAACAGGAGCTGACTTTTTGTTAAGTGTTTTAAATAATAAAATAGTAAAAGTCTGAAGACAGAACACCAGAATGTGCAGATCACAATTAGAGTGAAATTCTCTGAAAACAAATGACTTAGTCACCATATTCGGAAAGCAAGCCACATCTCCCAGATACGCAAAACTCAGCTTGAGAAAAGTGTACTGTGTTAAAAGTAACCATGTTCTGTAGTGGTGGGCTTGGATTTACATCAAGAACTGGGAAAAATACCCACGCAGCAACAAAAGCAGGTTCAAAGTGTACTCTAGGAAATGTGAGTTTTCATAACTGTTGGGTAAATGTGTCTTTCTATACTCACTGTATTTGCTGCCAAGACATATTCTCATTAACTCACTGTTAAGTACTGCTTGTCAGTTTGGGTAATTAATACCCAGTTAGAATGGATACAGTTGAACAGCTAAAGCTCAGCTTCAAGCTTAAAGAGAAACTTTGCATTACCTGCTCTTGCTACTTTCAATCAACAGTCCTGGCTAACTGGGGAAGGAGGATACAGGGAACTACAGGCCTGTCAGTCTGACCTCAGTACTGGGAAAGGTTATATAGCAGATCTCCTTCAGTGCAGTCACGTGGCATGTACAAGGACAACTAGGTGATCAAGCATGGCTTTATGAAAGGCAGGTCCTGCTTTGCTAACCTCATCTCCTTTAACCTGATCTCTTTCTAGGACAAGGTGACCCTCTGAGTGGATAAGAGAAAGGCTGTGGATGTATCTACCTAGACTTTAGTAAAGCCTTTAACACTGCTTCCTACAGAATTCTCCTGAAGAAACTGTCTGCTCATGGCTTAGATACATATACTGTTTGCTGGGTAAAAAACCAGCTGGGTGGCTGAGCCCAAAGAGTGGTGGTGAATGGAGTTAAATCCAGTTGGTGGCCAGTCACAACTGGTGTTTTCCACGGCTCAGTATCGGGGCCAGTTCTGTTGAATACCTTTACTGATGATCTGGATGAGGGAATCACCTGCACTCTTGGTAAGTTTACAGATGACACCAAGCTTGGCAGGAGTGTTGATCTGTTTGAGGGTAAGAAGGCTCTGCAGAGGGATCTGGACAGGCTGGATCAATGGCAAGACCAATTGTATAAGGCTCAAAAGGGTGAGTGCCAGGTCCTGAATTTGAAGCACAACAACCCCATGGAAAGCTGCCTGGTGGAAAAAGACTCAGGGATGCTGAACACGAGTCAGCTCATGCCCAGCAGCCAAGAAGGCCAACTGACTTGTATCACAGTAGTGTGGCCAGCAGGGCTAAGGCAGTGATCATCCCCCTCTACTCAGCACATGAAATACGGTGTTCAGTTGTTGGCCCCTGAGTAAGAGACATTGAGCTGCTGGTGTGTGCCCAAGGAAGTTCAATGAAGCTGGTGAAGGGTCTGGAGAACAAGTCTTATGAGAAGCAGCTGACAGAATTGGGGTTGCTTAGTCTGGAGAAGAGAAGGTCCAGGAGGGACCTTATCATTCTCTACAACTGTCTGAAGGGAGGTTGCAATGAGGTGGGGGTCAGCCTCTTGTCCCAAGTAGCAAGTGATAGGATGAGAGGAAATGGCCTCAAGCCGCCCCAGGGAGGTTTAGATGGGATATAAGGAAAAATTTCTTCACTGAAAGGTTAAGCATTGGATAAGGCTGCCCAGAAAAGTGGTTGTGTCATCATCCCTGGGAGTACTTAAAAACATGTAGATGTAGCACTTAAGGACATGGCTTAATGGTGGACTTGGCAATGCTGGGTTAATAGGGGGACTCGATTGTAAAGGTCTTTTCCAACCTAAACAAGTCTATGATTACACTTATCCCCAGTTACCAGACCCTCTTGCCTGCTCTCATACAGCCGTATCACAAGCCACACAATAAAACAAGATGACACTTGTTTCAAATTTCTCTAGTCAAATTTCCCTAACTAATCTTAAGGGAAACATTCCAAGAAATTCAAGCTCACCCTACAGTTGGCCAGCACAGTTCTGAAGAACAAAAAGTCATACATAAAAGAAATCAGGACTATTCCTATTAATTCTTAGGTATGGAAAAAACCAACCTGTCACCTGTAACAGACACGGTTCAGTGCTAACATGGATTGATTCTGTTCAGCAGGCTTCCCTCCTTCCATAAAAACACTTCAGGAAAGGAAGAAGAAATCTGCTGTGTGTACTCTAATGACTTGGGGAGCTATCTGAAAAAGGCATTTCAGTACTGCACCAGGGATGTCAGAATAGCAACAAAAATACCTTCCAACCCCTCCAACTGTAAGAACAACACAGTCAACAGCGAAGTCAAAACCACTGATGCATCACAAGAAGAGTTTTTGTAAAACCGAAATGAATTTCAGTGGCAAAGTAAACACAACCTAAAAAACAAACCCAAACAAACCAAAACAACCCCCAAAACCCCCAAACCCTATTGCAAATACAGGGGAACATTTAATTTCAACTGTACTAAGCACTGGCCTAGCTAGTAGCTGTGATGACAGTAAGTTTTGAAGTCATTGCTGGAATTAGTTTTGACTAATGAGAACTGTTTCAGACAATCTCACAGTACAAAGATATGCGTCTAAACATATGGGTAACAGTAAAGAACCAAGAATACCCTTATGAATAATAATGTCTGATATCCTAAAGCAAAAATACTTGGTTCCCTTTTTCTTTTGTGATCATGCTTTGTAGGAGGGTAAACACACCTAGATGCAGTGATATCACAGTAAAAATGCTGAGGAGGTTATTTTAGAAGAGCACAAATTTACAGGGCTACTTAGAAATGCCTGTGTTGAAACAGGGGTTACCACAATGAAACATGGTATACTCATAGCATTTGACAACAAAACATGAGACAGAACTGTATGTTTAATTAGGGTAACCTGAAATAAGCTATATGAACACAAGTGAAAAAATGCAACACCTTAATGGAAAGATTTCTATCTAAAGGAAACAAATGTGCTTAAAAGTACTGAAATTTCTGTAGACCATTCCACTCCAGTGAGAAGCATGCAGAGGAAGGGCTATTCTTCAATCATGTTTCCATTTCCTTTTGTAATTTCTTATTAATTCAATTTTCTGTACATGTTTTTCTACTATACAAGAAAATCCTGTGAAGGTTAAAGTACTTGATACATCATCTGAAAACACTCCCTCTACCATCAGGTTACAGAACCTTACAAATACATGCTGACTCTCTGAGATAAGCCTGGCAAATCCTCCAGCAAGGCACAAACCCTTCCCAATGTTCAACTCAATACTTTTCTCTGAGACTCGAGGCAATGATTAGCTCTGGATTGTCACAAAGTGTATGTCAGACCAAAACCTGCCCCTTACCTATACAGAGAAATGGTACCTCATTACCTAGCATCAAACATCAGTCCCAAACTGCTTCAAGTATTCCATACCTAAGTGATCAGGTGTAATTGCTTAGTCTCTTAACTGAAAGAAGCCATCCTAAAAAAAATCCCACTAACTGAACCATTAAAGGACAGCATTAACATATCTTGCATTAAAGCACCATTTAGGTGATGGACACATAATCTTAGCTCTTCTACAACTATTTTCAGTAATTGCTCTCTATCAGTTTTAGAAAGAAAAGGACCAGCCAGTACAGCTGAACACCCAGGACAGTGCACATCAGTCTGTTTTGACTCTCAACCCCAGTCTACCCTGATCTCTTCTGAAGCTGTCAACAAGCCATCAAACGGTGGCTACAGCAAAACATGATTTTTAGGACACAGGAATAACTGCAAAGCAGAGCTAGACTAGAAACTAGCCCTGTACTGTCTACAGTTTCAGAAGACTTAGATGACAGGACACAGCATATACAGCAGGCAGGAGTTATCACTGACTCACTGGTCAAGCATTGCTTAGAGGCATGACCAAACTAGGCTTACTGGAAGAGAAAGCCCTGAAAAGCAACCGTCACTCCTGCTTCCCATGTCTGCAAAGATGCTCTGGGATTTGAAGAAGTCATGGGCTGTCTTAGCTACCTACTAACAATTCTACCGAAATCATCAGCTTGGATGCATATGCCCATTTTAATATGTCAAACAGAAAAACTTCTTACTTCTGCCTTCTACAATGACAGACATATAAAAAGGCCTAAACACAACCACTCATTTAAAGACTGTGTATTCATATAATGATTCTGAAACAGCAGGCTTCAACCAGTGATGTACACTCAGCAGTATGGCATGCCAACTTTAAAGGCAAAGCCCTTCACAGCACCCCCATACCTCAAACATAGTGAGAGGTGGTGCCTGGCAGTAAATGGATAATATTCTGTGGTTTTCCTCCTCCCAGCTCCCAGCAGAAAGGACAGGTAAAAGATAAGAAACACCTTAAAGCAAATACACATGTTTAATTTTCTATTCTACTTTTCTTTTCTTTCATTGGTGAAAAACATACATTCAAAGTCTAAGAGTTCAGATCAGGTTCTTGTTATTCTCCCCTGCCCACAAGAGAAGGTTAAACGCAGTCACCGAACTCTGCATACCACCCTCAGTCACGAAGAACCCTCTGGCACAACTCCCAGACCAGTAAAAAACGACCATTTCAGTCCCCAAAGCATGGAGCCTGATCCATTTAAGCAAAACAAGTTCTACTGACAGCTGGTTTTCTTAGCATATTCATGTCCACATATTTATCAGAAAAAAGCCCTCCAGGACAACAGTGTTTATTACAAGATTATTTTTGTGAACCCAAGGAACATAGCATTCACTGAGCAACAGTGTTTCTACCCTAATATCTTCTTTTTGTCAGATGGGAAACAAGACAAACCCGGTTTTATTTTCTTTAGCATGGACAACTCATACAGGAGAAAAATGCTACATCGAATTTCTTCTTAAAAACCCCCAACCTACAAAACTTCTGATCCACATCCGTGTGTACTATGCTGAAACACAGTTTAAGCATTAATATAGAAATTAGCTGTTTGATTTTGCCCCGACTGCTTGGATCTAGAGTCCAGTGATTTTTAATAAATGGCAACCAAAGATATGATGGATATTTTCATTACAAATTTCCTTTCCATATGAACATCTAGGATATTTACACTTTGTAGATAATTTCGAGTCATCAAAATGCTTTCTACTGACAGGTTTAGAGAAATGCGACAGAGACATAAGGGGTAAATAACGCAGCAGCTCCATGTCATGCAGAAGCAGCCTCAGAATGTCTGTGCCTACCTAGTAGCTAGAGGAGGTCAGGTGGATGGGCAAGTGAGGGGCGGCAGGTCCTGGCACTGCTCAGCTCTCTGATCTGCTCCCCAGAGCACAGCAGCCATGAAGAATAGCCTGCAGCCCCAAGGTGGGAGGAGGAGCAGGACGAGCTGGGGACACATGCTTATGGATGCTGACAAGCACCATCTTCTCTAGTTGGGTGGTCAGTCAGTCTGTGGGGTTTTCCCATCTTGCCACTTCCTCCAGAAGTGTGCAGAAACTTGTTTTTATGACACTACGGTTATAATAGTACTCTTTAAACAAAACATATCATAAATACCCCACATTTCATTTTCACTTAGTCTAACATTTGAAATCATTAGAAGTGGCTGCTATTGGCATCTATCTGCTTATTGATGCAGTGCAATAAAGAAGAACTCTTAAAATTATAAAATGAAAGCTTTTTTAAATGTTTGATTTCAACTTAAGGAAATATTAACTAGAAATCATGGTTAATGTGTTTTGAACAAGTAGTATTTAAAGGAATATTTTTAAATGAGTGGATTTTAATTAAAGAATTAAATGAGGTATAGTTATGAACAATTATTGCTGGGGTTTTTATAAGCTAACACAAATACTTCCCATCCCTAAGCATGGGGTTGTCTTTTTTTACTGGAAGAACTGGACTTAACACTCTTGCAGCTAGACACCACACCAATATTGCCCTGAATGAGCCACAACACTTCTCTACTGCGTTTTTACCTCTTGCTCTAATATGTGAGCTTTTTCAAGCTAACTGATGTACTGATATCTTAGCCCCAAACCATTAAAAAGTGAACATTTTCCTCACTTTGCAAACCTCTCTTCCAGAATCGGTGACAAAGACCAGTCAAAGTCTTACTAGTATTATGCTTATCATCCATCTAAAATAGAGCAAACATGCTTTACAACAACCCTTGAAAGCAAACCCAATGTATTCATAGTGCTAGGGCTCAAATTCGCTGACAAGATCTGTGGGTACTGCATTTTTAGAAAAAGCAATGTGGGAATGCATGTTTATATGGTAAAACACAAAAAGCAATGAAACCTCTTGGGAAAGCAGCAGATAACTCACGTTACACAAACAGGCCCTTTGCTCTTATTTCTCTACAAAGCTGAAACATTTCTATCTGACTATGTTTTTTATACATCAGGAAAATGCTATTCCTGTTTGCTTGTTCTTCCTAAGGTGAACTGAGTTTAGTAGTAGCAAAATAATTGTGGGAATTTGGTATTTTTCCTGTTTTGTTGAGCACTTGGGAATGTTATGTTGGGAACTGTCAACTACTACTTACCCCACCTCAAAATCTGCTACATACAAAAATACACTGGTAATTTGCTTACATGGCTTTTGTAGATGCAATTACTGTTAGCAGCAGGAAAGACCTTTTATAAGCAGAACACAATTCAAATGTAACATGCCACGGCCTCAAGTCATTAAACTAATCCTCAGGGCTCCTTGAGGCTTTCTGTACTTTTGGCATAAAGTATAAAGAAGTACACATTGTTGCTTCAGTTCCCAAACATTGGAAAGTTAAATATCTAAACTGTCAACCCCTGCTAAACAGAGCAGAGATTGGTTTTGGAAAGAACAAAAGACAGCTCTATCTTTGCTATAAAGTGCAATTGAACAAACACTGAAACATATCCATATGTTTTTTCAGCAGCCAGTAGAATAAAGGAAGGTGCAACAGCTCACAAGCAACTCTGGCGTTTTAGATTACCAGCATCTGAATACTGTGATGAATACCTTAGAAATACATGATGACAATTTGAGTTAGATGAGTGAATTATCTCAACTCTGATACACAGATAACGTGACAAGATCTAGCATGGAACTAACTCCAGGGTTTACTGGCATGACTCTAACATGACTACATAAGCTATACATGACAAAGTCATAAATAAATCAGATATGTACCAACACCATTCAGGTATCTTTCTGCTATATCTGTCTACATCACACCTCTAAAATCAGATATTCTTTAGGGCACTGACAGAAAATGAGGAAGACAAAATGTTCCTTTGTATTGCTATTCTGCCTAGTATCAAGAGGTTAACACTATTAAGACACTTTTCAAAGTGGGAAAATAAGCAATGTATTCATTAGCAAATGGGTCATTTACAGAGACATAACCAGGTAGCCTGAAATACCTTAAGAATCAGTAAGTGAGTACATCTGAAAATACAATGGAAACTAGTGGCAGCCCGTTTCCTTAACTGCAGCTGAGCAGAATCCTTTGGAACACAGAAGGATAATTACATGTTTGACTACAATTATTCACTCAACTAATGTTGACAGAAAGTAGTGAATTGATACAAAATATGAAAAGGTAACAGCTGCTAAATGTATCATGTGTGTGGTTGCATGTGGATGTGTAACCTACATTTTCTTAAATAAAATACCTGGGAAGTCTTACGTCTTTATATAAATCAAATCCTGGTTTGGGGATTTTGTTTAAATTGCATTCAACATTTTATCAAGGCCAATGCCCCATTGAGCAAAATATCAAGACACCACGTTCCATCACTCACACAAGCTTTATCACTGAGTTATTATAAAACTGTGCTAGTCAGTATTTTCCATCTTTTCTACCCAGAAGTGTCACCACTGGTTCAGAGGAAAGTCACTGCAGTATTAACCATAAAAACAGAGCACCACTGAAACAACGCTAGACCAGTGTGACTGTTGTATACCTGAGCAGTCTAATGTAGTGACATTTTTGAAGCAGACATTACAAGACTGAAATGTTGAGGGGAAGGAGAAGTATTAATATATTCTTACTTCCAGAAATGGAAGAAGAGAAATTCAATGGAAGCAGATCAATTTCCAAACCTCACTCTTCCATTTTAGGAGCAGAAATCCATTTCTCAACAAATCTGTTTGCCAACTGGTAAACAAATCAGTAATGTTCAACAATCTTTAAATGAAATAGTCCAATATTCTCCTGAAAACATAACTTACTAAAGCTGCAAAATCCTAAAACACAGTTAATAAAGCCCTTTAGCTTCTACAGTACTTCATTCAAATGTGTTATATTCATACAGATAACATCTCCCCAAAAGACATAAAAGATGCCTCCACAAAAAAAGAAGCTATCAGTGTGCTGTACTACAGCAAGCACTCAAAATATCTGCTACAACGCAGCATAGTTTTCATAGATTATGATGCTACAAGAATATTACATGTAGCCAGCGATCCCTTTTCCTCATTCAAATGTGGTCCAGCCACAGATGCAGAACTAGCTGAAAGATGTGTCATTTCTACACCATACACACACTTGCGGTCATCACTATGACTCTAAGCAATTTAAAGCAACAGCATGTTATCACCTAGCCAACATTTCTCACATATATAAGGAAAAATGACAAGTTTAGAGATGAAGTGGAACAAACACTTGAGAAGAAAGTGTCTCACTCACTGTTCAATACGCGGGGAGAGGTACAGCTTAGGAAAAACCTGAGTGGCTTCTGCATCCTCAAAGCTAACTGAGAGAAGTGCAACATCTTCTCCAGGGTCTTCATTCACATCCTGTATATAAGAAATAATAAATATAAAATAGCAAATAACAAACTGAGTACTTATAAGCTTACAGATAACAACTAGTAAGTCAAATAGCAGTTTATTTAGGAGATACAGAACTGAAGAATCTAAAGTGGAGCCATTGAAAACCAGATTACAAGTATATTCTTTCTTATTACATTAATACTTAAAAGATATTTTGCTGTGCTTAATTTCCTTTGACATATCAAAATAAAACCACTGTGTTAGCAAGTGTGCAGTAGTGTAGCTCCTCTTCTTCAACCAGCTGAGCCTCCTATTTCAGTAAAGGTGCAGATTTCATTTTTAACAATTCTTGGTTTAACACTAACATCTGATGGAAATGCCAAAGTTTCCCCTTAAACGTTATAAGATCACTGAGTTATGACCATGGATTTAATATTTGCTATTGAAAGTATTACACAGTCCAAGATTTCTGCTGTACTGAACTCTTCATGTGGATGAAAAACATTTTTGCAATCAGAAATTTGTATCTAGAAGTCACTGTCCCCAACTTTCCCACAAATTAAATGCATGCATTACTTTCAGCAAAGACTGCATACTCTATAAAACCCCGAACATTCGTGCTAAATACCATAACAGTCAATCTTAATGCATTCAAAGTTGAGGCTTTCTTTGTATCAGAACAATCAGTTACAGTTTAGGAATCAGCTAGAACAAATTGATTCTGGTTAGGACCTGACATCTCTCCAATTCATAAATCACATACAGTATGAACAAGTATATTTATGCTACACACAATTTAAGCTCTTGACCTCTAGTTAGAAAGCAATGAGTTAGCAGTGCAGTCACCTTCATTGACAGTAAGTAGCATTGTGCCACTCGCTGCTCACAAAGAAGTCCTTTAATATGCTTGTGCATACGTACATAGCAACTCGCCGAGATGCATTTGTTTTTATCCGTTTTGGAAAAATAGGAGAGGAAATAGATAACCCGGCAGATACGTGCTCGAAGCAGGATCAACATGGTGCAGTGTGCCCTGGTATGCTCTGTCCCACAAGCAGCTGGGAGGAAGGAACATGCAAACCACTTAAACATTGTTAGGAGACCTTGCCCTATCTGGGGAGAAAACAAAAGTGACCGCTGAGCCGTTTCAGGAAGACAATCTTGTACCATTTGGAGCTTTGGCAGGGCTGAAACTGTTAACGTCCAGAGAGACTAGCCGCATACCAGCTATTACGTGCAGAACACAACATGCCAAGGAACTTAGTGATAAGCTGCAGGGAAGAATGGGTCTTAAAAAAGCTTAATTGTCTTCGATGAAAAATGAGATGAAGCTGACAGTGTTGTCTTAAATGCTGCCTTGCTGTGCAGCTCACTGCTGACAGCTGAAAGAAATGTATATAAAATGGTCACGAGCAAACTGTGGCTGGAAATCAGAACAGTGTTTTAACCTGCTGTTACAGGACAACACATATGAAATGGTGAGGACAAAAACTAGCTGCTGTCCTGATGGGGTATAATCAGTTTATGAATGGGATTATACGACATGGTTGCCTGTAACAGCTACAGACAAGATCTTGCCACCCACAATACTCCCTTCAGTGTTACATTTCCAGGTGATACTAGATCTAAAGCAGGAAAACCAGCACAAATGACAAAATCTTTTTCAACAAGACAAACAACAATAAAAACCACCCAAGAGTGCAATCCCCTACAACCTTTCCCCCTGTATTTCATATATTTCTGACATCAAGGCAAAAAATTAACATAGGAACAGCTTTAACTCCTGAATCTGAATATGGCATTAACTGCTATTTCCCATTAATTTGCTAATTGTCAATCAAATAAAAAGAACTATTAAGACAGATTAAGCAGTAATGCTAATGATTGAAAAGATTTTATTTCAATGGGCATTCTTCAAGAGATGACAAGTACATGTAATTGTTTTGCTGATGAGAAGCTCAACAGGAGCTGGCAGTGTGCAGTTGCAGCCCAGAAAGACAACTCTATGCTGGACTGCATTAAAGAGTGTGGCCAGAAGGCTGAGGATTCTTCCCCTCTACTCTGCTCTTGTGAGACCCCACTTGGAGTACTGCATCCAACTCTGGAATTCTCAGTACAGGAAAGACCTCTGATCCACGTATTTCCTATTGTAACTGAAAACTGGGAATTTACTGGCCGCTAATCAGAGGGCTGGAACACCTCTCCTGTGAAGACAGGCTGAGAGAGTTGGGGTTGTTCAGCCTGGAGAAGGCTCTGGGTAGACCTTCGAGCAGCTTCCAGTACCTAAAGGGGGCCTACAAGAATTTGGAGGGGGACTTTTCATAAGGACTTGTAGGGATAGGACAAGAGGGAATAGTTTTAAAATGTAAGAGGATAGTTTTAGATTAGACATCAGGAAAAAATTCTTTACTATGAGGGTGGTGAGGCACTGGACAGGTTGCCCAGCAAAGCTGCATCTTTAAAGTGTTCAAGGCCAGGATAAATGGGGGTTTGAGCAACCTGGTCTGGTGGAAAGTGTCCCTACCCATGGCAGGGGGTTGGAACTACACAATTTTTATGGTGCCTTCCAAGCCAAACCATTCTGTGATTCTACAATATAATACATTCACCCATGTACATATACAGTTTTTCTGCGACTATATTTTTGTCTGAAATTCTTTTTACATAGTTTGTTTTTAAAGAATAGAACCCACATGCATTTTACAACCTGCATGGACAAAGCCAAACATATTTAATCTCACATTTAGTACCGGTGCTTAAGTTGACATGCATACACAGATTGACACCATGCATAAGACCAGTTTCTAGAATACCACCTGATCATAGAATACCACCTGATGAAAGAAAATCAAAACAAGGACAAGAAAATAAAAATTGACCACAAAAAAGGTTAGATGAACACCACCACAGCAGCCGTTAACCCATACAGTATTATTACATCGTGTTTTCTACACCCACTAGTATGAAGACTTATGTCAGGGGAAAAAACCCACCACACAACAACATAACCCATCACAGTATCTATGCATGTTAAGCTGAAACTGATGTGTGTAGTAAGAACAATAAACTGAGATGGGATTTTTTGGTTTTTTGACAAAAAAAACATGCAACAAACACTACTGCAACTACTGTTGCCAGCACAGCACTGCATTGTGTCCATGCAGCTACTGCCCAATGCGAATTTGAGTGAGGAAACTGGCATTCTTCTAGAATTACTACTATTCAAATGGATGCATATTTTCTACTCCAAGAAATGAAAACTGTAACTTATGAAAGACCCCATTCCCCTTCATTCCTGTAGGTTTTAAAAGATGCCATGCAGTAACACCATGAAGCTGCTTAACCTTATTGCTCAGGTGGCTGCAGATTTACACAGATCTATGACAAAGGCTCTTCTATCTGACACCATACTATTTATTCCTTTCAGACCTTGTTACTTTCATTTATGCGAGAATCTGCTTGGTAGAAATGCATTCAACCCTAGCATGTTTGTTACAACTAAACCAAAGCCACATGTCTTACAGATAAACTGTGGAAAGCTTTTCAACTAATAGACCTTTTTTGTGTTGCCTGTGCCAGCCATAACTTAACTCCTTCAGTGATCTCCCTCCTGGTCATCTCTACAACCTGTTAGTGACTAGGTGCAGAGATCATCCCTTACATCCCCAGGCAATGACATTGCCCCAGAACACATGTCGAGGTCCTTCCACCATTACACCAAAGTGTCCAAAGGCAAAGGTTATTCTAATGCTTATCAAACTCTGCCCAGGCAGCGCATTCCCTTTTCCCACTTCTGCATGTGTGTTTCTCTCAAAGAAGAGGCCAGATTTAAATAGAGCAGAAAAGCAAAAATCACCTCTATTTTTGTTTTTCAGCTGGCTTCAAAAGAGAGAGTGACATCCAATTTCTTTGGCAATACTATTTCCTTTTAGGAAAGAGACCGCTGAACTAAAGACACATTTTATAATACCTAAGTAGCCATATTCCTTCTCATAATTTGTATTTAACTCACAGCACACTGTTAGGAGTTAAATACAAACTTTTTCTTAACACGAAAAACTGATTTTGGAAACATTAAGAAGGGTAATTTTCTATAAACATTAGCATCCAAGGTTAGAGCCGCCACATTAAAGTACTGCTTTACAGTCACAGAACTTCTTCCACACAAGACTCTACAGAAGGTATTATTAAAATGTACTTCCACCGAACAGACAACACAATCTGGGCCACAGGAATCTTGAGGTTTAAAAACTGGATGTTGGCAAAAATGCTTGAAAACAGTAGTTGAGCATGTGATAATGCACATCGATTAGTTCTTCCACAACAGTCTCAGGCTTGATAGCAACAAAACCTCTCTAGCACACTGCAGTGCAAAAGATCTAACACAGATTTTCACAGTGCTTTTCTGGCATTTCTCTACCATGTGCTTTTAAAAATAATCTTTTCCTCATTTTAGAAAATCAAACAAAAATAAGCAACCCTGGATGCAACATTTTACACTAAAAATCAACAGTTTTCCTTCTCAAGAGCTTCAAGGGGTTTCCTCTATTTACAGGATACTTTGGCACAGTGTGGACTGATCCTTGACTAAACCCCCGAAGTACTGTGTAAAGGCAAAATACACACTGTAAAGCAATGTGATGGGAAAAGAACAAAACAGTAACAAACCTAAAGGTTTTCAACCCATAGGCTCTATTTTTTCTATTGCAGAGACCTTCTAGCAAAAACTTCATGTTGACAAGAAACCAGAGAGAAAGCTCAGGTATTTTACTCTTATTTACCCTTAGTCTCCTTAGCCAATATAGATGAAAGCTTCACTAAGCATGCATGTTCGAAGCTCAAGAACAAGAGGCCATGTGAAAATACAGCAGCACAGAACAGATGAAAACACCAGTCTGAAGTGATTTGAGATTTATTTTTCCCCTCAAAAAACTTTATGGAAAGACTTCAGGTATCTGAAGACTCCGAAGTAAAACTTCAAATCTTGCTTCTAATTATATCAACTCTGTCTAAACCAGCCATTTGTTAGTCTTTATTCCTATCAATCAAAATAACATTCAAATGCATGCTTCAGTGTTTACAGCTGCTCCCTTTGCAAGATACTTAATCTTTTTACAAAGTTCATAGGAGCCGTTTATGAGAACTGTCATCAAAACCACTTTAAATACAACATCCAAACGGCATTGTTTTCTTGTATCCTACCTACTGTAATTGAAAACTGGGAATTTACTGGAACTGACAATTTATTATGAGTCAGATGGTTGATAGCCAGTCCAACCAAAACATCTGCTCCACACAGTCACAACTGCTATAACCCATTTCCTCTTGTGCCTGGAGTCCAACCAAGTTGTACATTGCAGTTCCTTTTCCTTAAAGATGCAGAGTCTGGAAAATCAGTTATTACCTTTTCTTAGCTATCAACAAAGAATCCGTTGCAACCTTTGATTAGAGTACTCTTTCATGAAGAGGTATTTCTGTATTTGGCATGCAATTCCCTGCAACAAATATCAATGCATAAAGTGGGAAGTGACTGCAGGCATATCCCAGGTATTGGAGGGACGTGGTTTTGCGTGAAAGTGGAAGGCTTGGAAAATAAGGGACTTAAGGCTGGGAGGAAAGTGTGCAATCAGTTGAAGCACAGTATCTAGTTTAGCACAATTGACTCTAAAGTCAGAACTGAGAAGAAAATAACTTTAGAATTTGGTAGAAAAGATAGGAAAGGATGTGCAGGAAGAGCATTGTCATACTTTGGGAAGGACAAGCAGCTTCAGGCCTGTGGGATGGCAGGAAATGAGACAAGGGAGCAGGGTTTCTGGTAGGCTTGTTAAGTTAGTACAGTAAATGCAAGCAGCAACTGATTTGGGGATAGAAATGAGGTAAGGAAAAGGACACAAACTGTTCAACCTATGGTATGTGTTCCAAGGCCAGGTTGGACAGGACTTGGAGAAACCTGCTCTAGTGGAAGGTGTTCCTGCCCATGGCAGGGGGCTGGAACTGGGTGAGCTTTAAGGTCCCTTCCAACCCAAACCATTCACATTTCAACTCGGACAATTTACAACTTACATGACGGATGTTGGGAGAAGGTGGAATAAAAAGGCAGAATATAGATGAGTGCACAGCAGACTGTGGAGACGCTGATCTTAGCATCCAGGTTATAATATGTGGAAGTCTTAACAGACACTTGACTCTGGTACCACTCAGCCCAAACCAATTCAGCCGTCTTCGCTGGAGTGTGAAGTTTATATTGCATGATCCCTTGTGGAGGAAAAAGGTCTCCAGAGGAGAAATGCATGACAACAACATGCATTCAGAAAGGTAATTTATCTCAGGGTCAAACTTAACCCCACGTAATTGTGTGTGATACAAACCTGTAATGAAGCCATACTAACAACCGATCAGAGAAGCAAGCAATAGAATTTGTTGAAACTGAAACGTGAATTGCACCAGAGAAGAAAACACTTATTCACTTTATTGGTACTAACAGGCTACTTGCATCACAGCAGTTAGCAAAGTTTGGCCTTTTCTCTCCAAATGACAGTGTGCAACCACAGGAAAAACAACTGTCAAAGCACAAGCAACTTGTATGCTCACTGCATAGCAGTGTCACAAGCCAGCTTTGATACAAGCAGTTACATGTTCTCCCAACCTTTTTCTATATCTAAAGCTTTTTAAAAATATAAAAAATACACTAGGGGAAAGCAGGCAAAGGAATGTGGCAAATGAGACTGAGAAATCTGCTTCACTCCAGGGAGAATATGCAATTATTCCAGGAAATTCTTTCCCCTGTCTTTCAGGAAACCCACCAGGTCTGATCAAGGAGTGCTGATTCTTTAAATAGGATCTTTAATGAAAACAAAGGCAGTTACCTTGTATGCACTGCCCATGGCATCCAAGTGTTCCAAATGCAGCCATTCTCCCAAGGTAACCCAGCAAAACGCTTGCCTTGTTCAGTCAGGGCAGAGAGCACATTTGAACCCAGTGTAAAAGTTACATGGAAATAGTAGTCTAGGAACAACTTTGCAGAATCTGAAGAGTGAGCTTCTAGGACAATGTACTGAGTTTTCTTCATTAAAACGGAACTAAATTAGTATCTATTAATTTCTAAGTAATCTACTACCTATTTATTAAATTAGTATCTACTAAGCATCAAAAAGTAACAGCAAGACCTCCACGTATAGCACTGGCATTGATAAGAGAATATGACAGCAAGCAGTATTTTCTTTAAGTGTGAGCAACATCCCAGGATTTTCTTTCATTGCCATTTTTGTTCTGTTTTGTTTTCAGACTTTTACACATAAATATATTGTGATTCCCTAAGACAAATCTGTTTTGCATGCACCACTTTCTTTTGTCATGGTAATTTACCACTACTTTCACAATATGATTGACCATCTCCTTTAGGTAAAGGATGCTGTCAGGAAAAGTGTAAGAAATGCTTGAAAAGAATAACATTCTTGTCCACAAAAATACATACTAAATACACAGCTGGCAAGAGTAATGTAATTTAAATGGATAAAACCTAATTCATTTTGACACCAGATAAAGTTGTGGCAATACACTCACCACAACTGTTTCCTTAGGCCTGAAAAACACTATCTCAGAAAATAAGGCAGATTTCTTCAAGGGTCAAAATCATGCTTTGGTAAGTTTGGGACTCAAACTGGAAATAATCCATGTGTGGCCCAGTCTAAACTTTATATTGGGTGCGGTCTGAAATTAGTATTTCTGAACTGATTTCAAGTGAGCTAAAATGTTTCTACATAATCATTTTATATATAAGATATACAAAACCCATTTGCAAGCAAGGACCATACCATCCTATTGACTGAACTTAAGTCCTCACCAAACAACTGCATTTATTGAGTGTGTTTTAATGACACTACAGTAGGGTATATTTTATATTTTAGAAGAGACTGATATGTAAGATGCTTATGATCTTAAACTTCAGTTTGTTCAATGAAACTTTAGTATTCGCTCTACCTACTCCAATATCAAGTGTCATGCTCAGATTAAAATAAGATTAATAAACTACATTCACATAGTTAGGAACAAATCTGCAAATAAATTAGAATAAAGGTAACACAAAATAGGGAGAAAGATTAGGAATCTACACTTCTGGGAGGTAATTTCAGACCTTTTCCTATGCCATAAGAGTGGTTTTGTTTCCTAGGACCTCAATTTATTCAACACTACACAGGAGTGCTTAATTTTTGTTTTACTTCTAATTTCTAGAGCAGACCAGATAAGTTATAATAAAATACTACAGTTTTACCATCAAAAAAGTAGGTTAACCTGAACACACCCCCTTATTCTAATGAAGTTTTGTAGGCAGCAAAGGGGTTCCAACACGACCACATCTTTCCTAAAACCTCAGGCAAAGCACCTTGAGGTTGACAGAAACAGCTGCCTCTGCCATCACCGGCTGATAATGGGATGAACAGAGTGATCAGAGAGTCCAAAGCTTAGTTTTTTATAGAGGACACCCTGCCCATTCTTAACCAGTGATCAGCAGCTGCATCCAGTCAGACCAAGCCAATGTTGCCATGCCTCGGTAAACAACTTTTCCTTTTTAAACCAACCAGCACAAAAACAATTCTTGAAAAGCTAAATCTTATTTCTTCTACCAACAATGTGACAGACACACTGATTCTGGGCAAGCACTACATTCAGTTGTATGCGTTTACACTGTTGTATGTGTTTGCAGTGCATGGAGGACTCCTCTTCACCAGTGTTTTAGATGGTCACTACTTAAAATTTTCATTTGAGAACAATTAAGAATTATAATATAGTAATAGAATTAATTCTAGGACTTGTGTAAGGGCTCAGAAACTCTCTGTATTACTTCGCCACGTGCCATGGTATTTCCTTGCTGACAACAGTCACAAAGACATTTACTTCACACTTAATTCTGCATTGCTATCTACTTTTTACACTCTGAATACTGACAAGAACTGTACTAGGAAATAAAAATGTAGCTCAAAACCAATATTCAAGGATGCTGATGTTCAAAGACCATGAGAGAACTTTTTGTGTGCGTATGTATATATACAGCCATAGTTGCTGGAAACAATGTAAAGTGCATGTATAATTTTGCCAAATGTAAAAGGCCACTTTCAATGCTCTCAGAAACAAGTAAATAGAAATAAAAAGAAAACACAAAATACTTTCCATTTAGATGACTTACAGCAGGTCACCTTCATGTAGTTTCTTTCTCCAAAAATCTCCCAAAGCTATCAAACTGCTTCTTCAACATGCACTATGATCCATTTCTTAATGTAAGACAGGTTAACCTGCTTTTCCAGACAATGACACATGCCACTTAGAACTGAAATCCTTCACTATGATTCCACTGAGACTCTAATCTCTCCAACCATGTCTTCAGATGACTGGGCTATAATTTAATCAGAAAGTAATATTCACATCCTTCTCCCCCATTTCACTGATTTTCCTTTAAAAATAGTAATGTCATTGCAGAGGCCAAAGAGCCTCAAAGAGTCATCCTATTTCCAATGAAAACCAAGATCTAAGAAATGCCCAAGTGCTTAACTGAAGTGCAAACAGATCATTAATACAGTTCAAATTAAAATCATTTTCCTGAAAAGTCAACTTTCTAATTAACAAATTGAGCTTTCTCATACATAGGTATATTTTATATATGTAAGTTGACAAAACAGATTAGTGCACAGGGCTGAAGAAGATTCTGATGTAATAATTCTTTGGGAATACTGCAATATGTTTGGGCAAGTAAGGACACTAGGTACACAGCTAAGGCTTAGAACGACAGCATGACACTAATGAGAGGGTTTTTAAGTTAATGAAGTGGTCACTGATACAATTAATAAATCCCACAAGAAGAAAAAGAGTAAAAGTAAAAATACAGTTAAAGAGAGACACCAGTGATAAGTATTTCTGTAACCATGTTGAAGTTGGAAGTCAGCATCAACATTTATATCTTAAATCAATCCAACTCCTATAAAAGCTTTTCCCTCCACTCTCCACATATTCTTATATGTTCTTGGTTCAGTGAATATCTCTGCAGAATCAGAAATACTATAGATTACATGGGTCACAACATGAACGCCAGAGTAAAGCCATATCCTGAGATGTATCTTCAGTGAACCAGGAAGTACCAACAAGATTTCACAGATGAAAAAGTGAATAATCAAAGTGTAAGGTGAAAACAAGCAAAGTTACACTTGCTCAGTGGTCTCTCAACACTGCAGCTTAGCACTGCTGACCTGATTTAAGATGAAACACTTTGGTTTAAAAAAGGTACCAATATTAAAACTATCAATTGCTGTGAATAGCTGTGTCAACTGTCCCAAAAACAGGAGGAAGGTTTCTTACTGAAGTCTACAGCACTTTTGATTTACGAACTGTTATTATACATTTCCATTTCAAGTGTATAATATTTATTTTCCAGAGAATTCTATTATTAAATTTATGTCTATAGGATCTTAAAATAAAAGAGTGTTTGTCTGTGGGGCATTTTCAGCTTTGTACAAAGAACATGCAAGTCAGAACATCTTGTCCCATCCAGTTCTATTTACAAACACTCATCATTCCAACAAACAACATACTTGGTGCAGTTGTGCACACAAGCGCATATGTGTATAGATGTCATGAAGAAGAAAAACATAACTTTTTTCTTGCATTTTTATGAAGGTGGATCCTGCTAGAGGTGGTAAAAGCAGAAGGAACAACAGATAAAAGCTGCATTACTCAAAAATGATTGAGACATTGGTCTTTCAGAGTTCACTTCTGTAACAAGCATATAAATCAGATGCACAATGTGAGGAAAAATTCACAGGGATGGTCTCTGTTCTATATATAAGTCACATTTCTGTCAAGAAAGGTCTCTGGAGCCTATAGGGTGAGACAGTAACTCCTGTACCTCATCATACTGCTCAGGTTAAGGTTGACTCATCTATTGTTATTTACCTTGCCCAAGACAGTGCCTGAAACACAGGGTGTCCAGCTCTGATGTGGTCCATATAAATTAAAGTGGTAGTTGCTAGAATAATACATCACATATTTCCAGATCAAAGACTGATTCTAGCACTGAGATTTCCCTGGTGACTCAGAAAAGATCACCAGATCTTTTCCCCTACTCGTTTCACTACTGCATCCATCATAAAATAATGCAATTTTGCTGTTAAAACTTCGTAACTGATGGGGTTCAACTGGGCTCCCTCCTGCTGTTTTGAACAGTTTTAGTGGACTGACAGACAATGGTAACTCCTTTACTTGTCACTTATTCATGGATCTCAGATACCCTTCAGGCATCAGATTCAAACGAATGTAGTCTTTTGTTTGTGTCATATATGCACACCTATAGTGGGACCCACTGTGACAGTTCTTAGGGGACAAAATATGAATATTTTAAAAAGAGCTTAATAAAAGTGCAGATTTGGAAACTGCTTTAAAAACAAAATAGCATAAGAATACCAACTTAGCTGCCAGCTAAAAAAATACCCTGAGAAGTCAATACTTCAGATGCCATCCTAAAAAAAAACCCATATTAAAATTAGTGCTGTTAAAGAGCAATATTTAAACTCCCATGTACATTAGCAAGCTGCAAGTCTGCCACCATCGAGCCCTTTCTACTAAGAAGCCACTCAGAAAACAGTTGTGTTCATCAGTGACACAATCGTAGCCAATAGCATTTTAAGAATCGAGGGAGAGGAAAGGTTCAAGTCAGATGCATTCTGGGAAATCTCTAAAAATGCTAAATTCAGGTCAGTTTTCCTAATTAATCTTTCCACCACCAGCAACTTGCTTTTTGCAGCCTATGTAAAACTGCTTCTACCATCTTGATATTGCATGTGGAAAATTCCTCTTTTTTACTTTATGGTGTTTTTTCTGGAAATAAAATGTGTCTCATCATCTACTTTAGGGTCCAAACATAATTTTAGAAGCCTGTCTTATCTTGTTATTTCCTGAATATGAAGAACAATTGAAGTTTTGGTTCCCTGTTTTCACTTTGTACACTGCGCATCCACGGTAGTCACAGAAGAAAACCCTCTACATGCATGTTCTGCCCCATCCAATACATAACTTTCTACTTTTCCACTTCTTTGGAAGCAGAGGAAAAAATACTAGAGAAATGAGAATGGTTGATGAAAATAGTTTAAGATAGATATCAGATCTAGGTTCAAATAAAACGGTCAAGAATCACTACTTTAACCATAAACATTGCTTAAGTTCTAGCCATGAGATAAAGCTGTCTTAAAGTCCACTCTAATTAAGACTGAACACATTAAGCAAACCCACTAACTAGCGGCAATGTGTTCTCTTTAAAATCTAACAGGAGACTCTGAGCCTTTGTAGCATCATAATTGAAATAGCATACAATGAAACATCACCACATGGAGAACCCCAGAAACAGTTGTAACTTCAGTTCTTGTGTAACAGAAAATGAAAGCTTACCAATTAAAACTGTGAAATTAGTAACAGATATAAGCTGTGCATTTCAACAGAAAATTTAGGAGCTATCCATGGAGCATATGAGTATTTTGTCATCACAATTAAAGAAACTGTTAAGCATTGACAGTGAAATTCAGCACCATCTTATTTTTATTTTACAGCTATGCAGAGACTGGACCTTCCTTTGTATTAACTTCACAGTTACACAGATTATACAGCCATGGGATTAAACTAAAAAGTCTGCTAGCAAAGTGACAGCCATATGTCTCTGTTATGTGCAGTTCATTAGCAATGTAACAACTCGTGTTTAAGTGAAAATCATAACTGACCTGACTTCAAATAAATCTATCTGCATTTTCATTGATATTTGTAAAAGCAAGAACAAATTTAATGATTTATTATTTAAAAATAAATAAATCTATGCTTACACTCAGTACTTACCTAGGCTTTAAATTCAATAAATGTTACTGCAATCCAAGCATCACTGAAAACAGTACATCCAGGAAAAGGATCAGTCTAACTGGAAATACAAACTCAAATCAGACTGGTTTCATTCTACAATCTGACTAGAGCTCCATAGAGTTACACACACTGGGAACAGACCCTCAGTTTTAGTTCTACTGGGTGATACTTTCAAAGGTGTAGCTATTTGTTACACTAAAATGTACAGTATTTTGGTTAAATTAGTGTCAACAACTAAAAAACAGCACTATGGGCAACCCATATTAAAGTGCTCCCCAGCAGAGAACATTAAAAGCTATTTAAAGAAATGAAATGCCAATTTATTAATCTTCACATTCCTTTCTACAATGTTATCATCACGATGACAAGCTCCTTAGATATACCCATGGCATATGCAGGTGCACATACACATGCGTTTATACAGGTTCTTTTAACAGAAGTTATGCTCTAGTTATCAGATAGACACTATAGTCAACAGCTTAAATGAAACAGAAGTGAAGATCTTTCTATCCTCTCCTTTTTTTGCTGCTTCATTTGGGATCCATACTAGAGTCTTGCAAGTTCTGACCTTTCAGCCCAGTTACTCATGTCATGAACACAGACTTCCCATTAACTATGAAACTCAAGACCTTCCCTCTCCATACTGCATCATACCACTTGGTCTGCAACAGGTGCTACTACTCCCTCTACTTACTGGCACCACAGCAATGTTTAGATCAAGCCTTTGCTACTCTTGACAGGTACCCATGTCTCTTTGACTAATATTAAACAGAAATTGTTAAATATTCTTTGGAAATAACCACTGTCCTGGCTCCCTGTGAGTAAGTGCTTTGTAACCCCTATACTCTAAATCAATCAGTATGAGAACTTCCAGAGTCTTCCAGTTTTCCAACAGGTTTACTCCTGAAACTGACTTCCAGCTGGGCTTTAACACTCCCACTTTCATCAATGGCAATGTATATACTTAGATAAAAAAGAAACTTTCAATATTTTCCAAATGCTCGGTAAAGAAATAATGCCATTTCCTTTTGCCTTCCTCCACTTTCAATTCCTCACTATCCTAAACTAATTTAAAGTCTTTATAAAGGTTTATTTGGTTGGTTAGTTGTTTTTCTAATATATTTTGTTATTTCCATGGTATAGATGATATTTCTGGGAACAGAAGCTTCAGTTGCTTGAGTCCCTTCAGTCTGAAATACAAGCTGGTTACTTGAACACATCTGTCATGGTTTTTACTCAGAACAACCGCACTTACTTGACATTACTTTGTCTTAAATCTACCCTGTGTCCACACAGATGTGCTTATGGTAACAGGTTGTCTGTTTGTTTATAATAAATATAGACCAGATATCCTTTTCCACTAGGTCTAGTCAACACCTACAGGTTTGTTTGTGTTTTCTTCCCCCAAAACTTTTATTTCATTCATTCTGAGCGCAGTTTAAACCCCACTGCATTAATCAAGGATAGAGTGTTCCCACATTAAGGAATATTCTCTGCAGGTATTTTCGTATCTTTGAAATTGGTTTCCAAGATGCTTTACATTAAAACTTTAATCTTCACAAGATTACTATAATTATTAGTTGCACTGTAATAACTGGTTTTGTGGCAACCACGTGTTTGATGCTCTATTGTTAAAAGAGGAGCAGTCTCTTCTATAAGTCTTTACTATCTGGAAGGCAGATGTATAAAGATACCAGGAAAGTCCAGAGACAAAAATAAACATCCCTTTTTTTTTTCCTAATATTTGCTTGCTTTGTATTGTAATTAACTCATTTTCTATAACCCTCACAACAAATTATCTTAGAACAAGAGAAGGAACTAACTGAAGGGCATTTATTTCCAGAGCCAGTTTCACTCTGGACCATACTGATATGTGAGGTACAGTTATTTGAGAAAAGGGGAGAACAGACACACTCAAGACAACATAAGCACTGATGCCTCATTTCCTTAGGAAACCAAGCTAAAATTCCAGCTAGATGAACATTGTGTTTTCTCTGAAATTCACATATATGGTAGGTAAATCCTTGACATAAAAATATATGAAGCATTCACTCAGAATTGTCTTCAGAGGATGGTAGCAGTACCCCATTCCTTCTAGAGGCTGATATTTCCAACTTAAAAGCTTCTCTTGAGAAAGAAAAATGGCAGTCTGTGTCTTACAAGCAGATATATGTCTGAGATGAGTATGGCACATACCTGCAGCAAGTCCATAAGCTGTACTTAAGGTTCAGTAAGCATAGAAAGTGGAGGCTAAAGACTGACAGTGAAATGTCTGTGCAGCTCCTCAGAAAGAGACATCCATTCGCTATCTGAAAAAATAGTTTTAGACAAAATGTCTTGATATATAGGAAGACTAAAAACAAACCAGGAGGTAAGTTACTTTACTGTAAGGAGGTAAGGTACGTTACTGCAAGAGTGGTGAGGCACCGGAATGGGCTGTCCAGGGAGGTCATGAATGCTGCATCCCTGGCAGTGTTCAAGGCCAGGTTGGATGAAGCCTTGTGTGGCATGCTTTAGTGTGATGTGTCCCTACACATGGCAGGGAGGTTGGAAATGGATGATTTTAAGGTCCTTTCCAACCCAAACTATTCCATGATTCTATGATTCTAAGTTTGAACTGCAAAGAGGTTCAAAGTCTATAAAAATGGCTATCCTCCTGGGGGGGAGTGATTAGAACTTAGATTATTTTTCCTTATTTGAAATTATTTTTGGAAACAGAAAAACTGGACAGCTGTCAGTGGGAGAAGAAATAAGAAAGAGTGGCACTGACATTTCTAACTTTAATCAGGCTATAATGGACTCCTTGAACAAAGCAGGTGAGATCTTCTTTTAGTGCCTGCTGAAGAAAATTCAGACAATGCTACCGAAAGCTTTACTTCATACTTAGGTTGGTAAACACCCACACACTTAAATCATACACACTTAAACCTACCACACTGTAGCAAAGGTGCTACACTTTAAATCACCTTTCATAAACAACTGTCTCTTCTTTGTTTCAGTTCAAATAAAATATTTCAGTGCACTGTCTGACATGAATTATATACTGCATTCTTCAATTCTGAAAAATGCTTCCATTTCAATCTGCTAATGGGAAGAGACCTTTGTCTAAATGCCTCTCTATGTGAGCTGCTAACTTGACTATACAAAAACCACTGGTGGACTAATCGGCAAGAACACAGAAACACGTGTCTCCTTTGAAGACCACAGATAGTGTATTAGGATTAGATTTTGAAAGAGGAAATGCATTGTTGAGTCTTCACGCTACAGAAGATCATTTCTAGTTATAGTCCTTGAATTTTCCATTCTTTTCCTATGAAATATGAAGTGGTGTCATTCTTGTTCTATCATATTTTCATTAAAGAAATAATAGGTAAAACGCATTATCCAGGACAATGAATGGGACCACAACCTACTAGATAAGTGCCATAATGTACTGACTCTTACAAATATTTTTCTTGCTATCGGTGATGCTCATGATCAGTTCTTTCAGCTAAAAAGATCTATTCTTAGAAGAGTATGTACATTCCCAGTGACCTAAACACTGCTCTTTAACATAGTAAAACTGTTGTTAATGCAAAGCCTAATAGGAGATGCTTTTTCTTGGCTGCAATTCTCCAGGAAACTTAGGTAATGGAATCAAAAGCTTGAGCTTTGAACAGGTGCTGGCACAAATGTAGCTGCAGTAACCAGAGCAACCGTAGCAATGTTGTAGTTACCTGGTGTCTGCTCACTAGACTGGACTCATTTGTTTTTATAAGCCTTAGGCAGCTTGTGAATATATATCTTTGCACTAATTCCCACTTAAAGCTGGATTTAATTATACAAATTTAGGATGTTACAAATCTCACCAGAACTAAGACACCATTATTATTCTAACAAAGAAGTTAAGCAGATATTGGCCAACTTCTACAAATTCCCATGCTACAGGATATCGCCAGTAAATACTGATCTTCAATTTCATTTATGTTAGAAATGATGCCACATATATTTTAAATTGGTGAAAACCTTCTGTCTGCAATATTTTATCAAGACCTAACTTTTTTTGGTTGGTTGGTTTTTGGGGGGTTTTGTGTTTCTTTGGGTTTTTTTTTGGGGGGGGGGGGGGGAGGTTGGGGGTAGGGCTTGCTCCCATTGATGCAGTGGGGGCTTAGCAGGTTCCAGCACTATTCACAGCAGGTAAGGAAGGTGACAAAAGCCACTGTCTTTAGAAGAGCAAGGCCTGAGCTCTGTGTTGAGAAAACTTGGTTAATGCAGAAGTAATTGTGACAGGTTTTGCAATCTTACCAGAGCAGATACTGTTGATACCAGCAATCCAGACACTGGTAACAGGCACTGCAGTACTGGGAATACCAATGCTTGTGAACTGATAGTTGGTACAATAAAACTTAATAAGTTTCTTTCACAGAGTGCTGAATCATGCATAGGGTAGCTGGGGGAAGATGTAAAGAACTGGGGCCATTCCTAAATTCAGATTTGGTTTGACCAGCCTGACACCACAATGTCTGAGTTGCTGTTTACATCTAAAGGCCTGAATATTTATTTGCCAATGAAATCAAAGCAAGCAGGACAATGAAGTCTCACCACTGAAAGTCTACTTAATTTTAATGTTAAGTGAACTTGATGTATGCCAGTGCTCACATGGATAGATTATAATATAATTTCCACTTTCTTCTCCTTAATTTTAACATAATGAACTGACATTATATAGTTTTTTTAAATGAAGCAGCACAAAAGCATTTGCAAAGTACTTATCATGCAAAACACTTGTAATCCTAAATTCAAACATAACACACATCTTAAGCTGCTGATAGCAATTCCAACTATAATTAAAATGGACTGAAAAAGCATTTAAAAGATATCCTATGACTAAAGCAAAACTTAGTGTTTTAAGCAATTATTTCCAGCCCTTTCAGTTTGGTTGAAATTAATAGAATTGCTCATTTCCTCTCTCTCTCCAGCCCTGCTGTATCAAAGGATATTACTTAAACATTTTGAAACTTCTACTGAATGACAGCTCCTTAAATTGTGTAAAGTTCAACCATGATAAACAAATACTCAAATGGACAAAGATTAGCACACAGAACAGCTTGTGCCCACCTCTTAATAAATACCAGACTAAATTTAGGTTGACAACCACAACTAAATTAGCACATAAAGTAGTTACTGTATTTGATAGTTCAGGCCTTCAAAATCACAACTACCAGAACCTATTTCTGGTCTATCACTACATGACTCTTGCCAACCTTCATAAACCAGTTTCCCAGTTTTAAAACATGGAGATTGATACCTCTTATCAGTGATGTTCCAGTCCTTAAGTCAGCATTTCTGACCTTTTAGATCCCGACTGCAAAGTTTTCCATCAATGCAGCAGAAAGGAAGCCTATTAATCTTAATTCCTTTAACTACTGAAAAATAAATTCAAGTTGCAGAAGCATTTCCAGTATCAGACAGCTATCACTGACAGCACAAAATTCTTTTCATAGAAAAAGAATGAAAGAGTAATTCATTTGATGAACCAAATTTCAGCCTGATGTTTTTATAGGAGCAATAAATCCCTGAAAACAGGATTCATAATATTGATGGAGAAATATTGAGACAAACTCTAAACTATTAATGGTGCAAAAGACACCACTTCAAATGCTTTTACCTGTCTGAACCAGTTTTGCTGCTTTGACACACCCACAATTCTTGTATGTATTTATCCCTCTGAAACACAGAACAAGCATATAACACAAAGAAGCCTTTATATATAATGCCATATAATTATCCTTCATATTTTAGATGGTTTGAAAATCTATGTTTATGAATATAGTTCTGTGATCATGTTCCTATTGACTTCAATGAGGGCAGAATACACCTCGTGGAATTAAAAACTCAGTTGTCTCTTGACTGGCCCCACATCCACCAAATGGGCCATTAGAGCAGCCTTTCCATAAAAGCATCTCAAATATTTGTGTTTAAAAAACTGCATGCAACTGGTTTCATAACAGGAGTCATCACGCTTCTTGCCTTGATCACCTTCCAGGACCATAACCCTCTTCTTTCTTTCTAACACAAGCACAGGGAAATGAATCTACCAGCAAGTCCTTTCCCACAACATGAAGTGTAATGTTATATTTCTTTGCAAAGCAGGGAAAAACCACCAACAATGATGTACACACTTGCTCTCCACTTCAGACAAAACACTGGTTTGAAGCTAGAGATCAACTACTTTCTATTATATTTGAAAATGTCAGGATTCCTTGTTTCCACATGCAAGTGACTTGATTCTCATTATTGAATAACCAGTTACCGTGATTAACTGTACTATTATTTCCAGTATTTGTGTTAAGATGAGAAGGAAAATTCAGTGAAGCCATATCATTATTCCAAAAAGTTATATGGCCATATACATTCCCTACTGTGTACTTCTCTAAAAACAAATAGCTTTGTAGGTGTTATTTCATTGATTGAAATCTACATTTTATATCTCATATTTGCAACTGTCTACAAAACACACTGTAGGAAAAATACAGCAGAAGTAATTAAACTTTAGTCTCATTCCTTCAGTCCTTCACTGAAAATAAATACAAAAAAACCCAAAACAAAACCAAAACACTCTTAGGAATCTTTTCACTGCTCTGAAATTACAAGCACATATTAGACACACACACACCCCTGCTGAAAAGATTTCTACCTGTCTTTTCAGCACATAAATACTTCTA
Source organism: Melopsittacus undulatus (assembly GCF_012275295.1). Taxonomy (NCBI): domain Eukaryota; kingdom Metazoa; phylum Chordata; class Aves; order Psittaciformes; family Psittaculidae; genus Melopsittacus; species Melopsittacus undulatus. The sequence goes on from NC_047529.1 coordinate 114,746,169, forward strand.
AACCACTGGAATAGCTAAGAACTGATCATTTGTAATAGAAAGAAATTTAAGACTGCAGTAAAGGAACAACCACTGCACCAATATGAAAGGGGATGGCACTAAGGGGTTTTACAGTCCTTGCCTGTTTGAAGTATGAAAATACAGGAGATTATGTGACTTGTCCTCTCAGCATCACACTGAACCTCTGTAAGAACCTCTGTGGAAATCAAAGCAAAGTAAGATACTTGTGCTTCTCAGTCCTTCATGTTGAAATAGTTTCATCATTGTGAGATACCAAAAGAGAAGACACTGACACTCACCCTGCAACACAAGCCTTAAAGATATTAGTATGCTTTGGGTTTTTATAGAATCTCAGGAACATTCAAAGTCTTTACAGTCAGTAGCATGTGTTGCATACTTGTGTGTAATATACCGATCTGCATATCACCCATGGAAACAAAAGGGAGCATACTTCCCTTTTATTATGCTCAACAGTTTTGGTCACTGAAGATGAGCTTGAAACTAAGAATTTTATTAATGCTGCTAAACTTAAAGAGGAAACATAATCTTAAAAATGAAATGCAAAGTGAAGAGCATTAAAGTAGCGATTTACTTCTGAACTTCTTTTAAGAGTGTGAAACCATAACATAAAATGTATCATTTTCCCCACTATAAATATCAATTCCCAGGAATTTTTTTATCATTCTTGGAGGAAATACAGAACATTCTGAAGAACAACACACAAACATTTTGCTAACAATTACTTTTGCACACCACCAGGCCGGAATTGCTCTGAAAAACTCTTCTCTTCATACACAAATTCCTGGAAACACACAATGCCAAACTCATTTACTTTTCCTTCATTTACAGGTAAGCTTCTAATCACCTGTAACTGGTGACAGTCTCTAGGTATGGGGGCAGGAATTCGGCCTAGTACCCAGAGAAAGATTTACACAGATAAAGTAGGAAGGTGTCTAAAACCTAACTTTCTGTTCCTGCTGTTAAACAAATTTGAATAGTAAATACATTATTCATCTACAGCTAAAACATTTATCAGCCACAATATGTAGTTCAGACTACTCCTCCCCCTGCCAACAAAACCTTTTTTCAGACACCCTATTCCTTCATGTACTCTTCGGAGGGAAATACTTCTCTGTAATAAAAATTCCTTCTGTATTTTTTTTCACTCCCTTCCAACTTATACCAAACAAGAAAGCATAACACACATCCTTTTATGGTTAAAAAGATCCTGACCAAGGCTCTTAATGTTCTTGGACAAGCGATGCCCACATTACCACAATATTTTCTTGACTTAACACAGTTTGAAGATGAGGATGATGCTTTACATGCTCCAGGCTGAATAGATTTGTTAGGAAGACATGTCCTGACAGATATGCTTAGGAGAATAAGGTCACTGATTAATCAAGAAAGGAGCCATTAAAAGAATGGAATTAATATATTTGCAGATGATTACTTAACAGGACACTGCCAAAGTATTTTTGTCAAGTTTTGAATATTCCTTTCTCAATCAGCATTGATAAATGCCTTGCTGTGTGTTTGTCTAGTTTGCAGTGTGTTAGAAGCTGGTTTGCTATTAACAGCTACATAAAAAAAGTAAATAGACCCAAACCAATTGTTTACTTAAAAATAATAAACTGAGCATTCTCAAATACCTTTTTCCATAATAGTTTTGCAAGGGACTGAATGCACTCATGCACAGAAGAAACAACCATGAGCAGACAATACTGTGAAAGTTTCCAACTAGTGTTTTTAAGTCTACACGCAATAAGCTTCCAAAAATATTAATCTCAATGAGAATCTTTTTCATTGTATTTTAAAGAATCCAAAATTAAACAAAGATGAGCAGATAAGACTTGTTTCCACTCTTTCTCCGGGATTTAAAGAGCACACTAATGCATTTTGTATAGCTGTCAATAACTTAAAATTGATAGTACCTTCCAAAATTGTCTTAATATAGTAATGAAGATATTATTCATCTTTCTCTACAAACTCAGTCTTGCTTTTACTGTCTGACCCTAAAACAGATTTAGCACATTATATAAGCTGTTAAGCAGTCTTCACATTGAAAACTTCCTATTGATTCTCTTAGCTCATGTGAGAGATTTTCTTCACAGTAACAGTGATGAACTTGGTGGAAGAGAATACCAATTGCACCTTAACCTACCACAAATCTTCCTGCATTGTTCTCTTGACTAAAGATTCATTTTTAAACTGTAAAATCCCTTAGATGGGCATTCCCAATTCGATTTAAACAACACTGATAGAGGATTAGGTTGCAGGAATGAGTTTACAAACAAATTCAACCAAATGTCTCAGTGCTAACCAAGTGCAAATGTTCTACTTCGGCATTCATCCTACTCAAGCTAAACTGTTCTAAACCTTCTTGGATGATGGAAAACTGAAGTGTCAAAAACTTTTCATTCTAATGTACACACATTGTAATGATTTCTCCCCCTTTTTAGTTTGCTTTCAAGTTTGGTGCACATATGAGCACACTTTCAGATGCCTCTAAGCCCTCCTCCCTCTTTCCAATAACCTGGTTTTAGTGTCAAGAATAAAGTCCACAAGAGCGATATGAAGATCAGCAGTGAGACAGGGAGACAGACAACCCATTACCCCACCTAATACTACAACAGGTAAATTCAGCTTGCTATAAATGGTAGCAACTAGGGGGCAACCAGTGAAAACACTTCTCATCTTTTCATTTCATAAATTGCTGTGTGACACATGGGGAAACCATAATGGCACAGCATAGAGATCCAAGGAGATAAGGGATTAAACCTGTACAAAGTGAAGCTTCACTATTTCTACTGCTCACAAATCCGGCTAGTTTAATTAAAGTCTTCAATTCTACCTGTGTGCGTGCCAGGAAACTGCACACATATCACCTTGCTACGTAAGAGTAGTCCTACTAAGCACAAACTCAACTTTTGTCTTGCTGAACTGCACAGCAATGTTTTGTATTTTTTTACATCCTACTTATACAGATTATTATTATACTTATACAGATTACTAATATAATTGTCCAAATTTCCTGGGAATGCATCACTTCAAACCTAACAGACTGCATTTTTTTCAGTCTTATATAGATCTTCTTTTCTTACAAGGCTTCCAATGATTCTCAGTTCTTCGCTATTGAATTACCTTTCCAGTGCTATTTTTTCTTTACTATTGCAACACTATATTAATATAAAGTTAATCTTGACACAGTAACTTAGCTTTTGATAACAGTGATAATATTTTGGTATCACTGGCATAAGGTTTTCTATACCAGTTTTCTAAGAGGACTAAGTTTTATCCACTTATATTCACAAAAGCTATAAATAAGAAGCCAAGGAAAAATAATTCTCCATACTGCAGTGTTGCTTCCCATGAGTCAAAGATAATGCATGCCTCCAAGTTGCTTTAACAGGTATAGTCTCCTAAACCTGATATGATCATTGCCTGAAGGCCTGTAAACTGGGCTGCAATTTGATCACGCATCTTTTAAGAAAAGGAACTGGCAACGTGGTAAACATAAAAAAAAGAAAGAATATTTTAGTTATTACATTGCTGCCACACAGTAAAACTGATGCTGCAAGAACTCAGTCGTAAAATGCCAGTCTTGTTTATTGCAAATTCAGTTGCACAGCTTCTCATGAAACGTTTGCTATTGCAACCAGAAGAATTCGTCTGGTAATTTCACTCCAACATTTCCCTTGGTTTAGAAGAGCTCATAGGCTATGCAGTCCTGAAGTGGTGTATTATTAGCACCACAGCCCTTCATTTCTAGCAAAGAGTTGCACAAATCCTGGCCACTAATCCAGATACACTGCCTGCTCTAAGTCTTTTCCATTACCCAGTACCCACCTAGTAATTTCCACATCTTGAAATAAAGTCTCAACATTTCTTGATTTTATATTAAAAAAATAAAATTGAAACTTGCAAAAGCAGCTTGAGTTGCCATGTTAAAAGGAATTTTTAATGCAAGACAAACAGCTCTTCTGTTCACTAGTTCTTGTGCAGTCAAGGTTAATTACACAGAACAAAGACAAGAAATTACTGCCATTTTCATAGCCTTTTACATACACTGTCAAAATACGCAATATGCATAAACCAAAATGGATATACAAAGAACCACAGTCTACCCAGAAAGTTAAATGCTCAGTTTGTAAACAAACTTGTATCCTAGTTTAGGTATGTCTCACCCTGAGAGGGGTATCAAGCAGACAGCAAGCCAGATTTCATGTACTTCACACCTTGCTGGCATTTATTTGCATTTCTTTCTTTTTTAATTTGTTTTATTTTTAATTTTAAATGAAACTTTAATGAAACAGTTTCAGTGCTTTTCTTTCATGCAAAACAAAGCTGGGGTCTGTGAACTTTGGATGGTAGGTATCATAGAGGTTCTAAGCATCACCAGAGCTATACTCCATCTCATTGAGCTCTATAACATACTAACAAGAACCTGATCCTGAGAAATATTATGTACTTGTAATGAGTTTATTGCCTCTGAAGTCACTGGCAATGCAGGGAGCATCACATTCCTTTCAGAAATGGAAACTAAATGCTTTTTATTGCTTGGATCAATTGCTGGAATTCTGAGCACCATTCTTTTTAATGCTAGAGAGAGTTGTTGTTGTACAACTATATAGTTTGGGGCATAAAGTTTTCCAGTGGAAAAAGTGACTTATATGAATCAATGTAACATCTTACAAGTAGTTGTCCAAATGTTAAGAGGTGTCCATGATACCTAAAATCAACAGGCGCTTGAGACACCCAAGAACAGTTACAGAGGGACAACATGGAAATCTTTATCAGTGGAAAAATTGCCTACAAGAAAAACCTCCAACAACTCTGAAGTCATACAACTCTCTGTGTTGATAGAAGTAACCTGCTTTTTTCAAGTAAAATGTGACAAAATACACTGGACCTGAATGACTGCTCATTATAACTGTGATGAACTGCAAATGCTATAGAAAGAGGGGAGAGGAAGAACATCATTCTGGTTAAAGCCTTGGACAAGCTCTCTACTCAGGGCTCAGGACTCCACTGTAAGTTTATATACACCTCATCCCTAAATGCTTCTAGTCCTACCTAAAAAAAACAGGTGTTTTTTCATATATCACAACTACTGAGAATAAATAAGAACTTGTCAGATGCTCAGGTACTGTTTTCATCTAGCCTACGCAGATAAAAAGTGACAATACCTATATGTAATGTCTAAATGGTTAACTTGCACATAACTTGACCTACATTGCAAGAGCTAACCTAATCACTTAGCAAAAGTAAGATGGAAATTAAGTAAGATTTATTACTTAGAAAGTCACGAGTCTAGGTGAAATGAGATAGAATTAATGATTTTATCTAGGACACACATTATAAATGCTAAACAACGAAAATAATAATTTGGAATGAGCATGTTTATTCTTTGTTAACCAACACATTGTCCTCAGGGTTCTTGCAAATAAGTAGCTGGTTATTTACATACCATCAGTCAGTCATCAGTTTTAGCCAAGACATCAGTCAATTTTGTCTAACGTTTTTCAAGACCAGAAAAGATTTGAAGTAAAACACAGAATATTTGATATATAAACACAGATATATTTTAAAATATATTAAAATGCTGAATGGAAGCAGCATTATTAGTTCAACTATTTCACTGTTTTCTCTCAGCAGAAGTACTTCCTATCTATATTACATGGGTATACTTCAATATTGTACATGCACTCCAAACAGCTCATTACATAACTGAAAAACAACATTTAATTCACAGACATCTTTTTGCCCAACTTCTGATGTACTAGTAACCTGTTAAGACCTAAGAATTGCACCTAACTGCATCCAGTGAAGCCAAATTAATGCTCCTCCTCAATGCCCAATCTCTCCCATGGACGTGCTGTTTGCAATGATTACAGGTCCCAGCACATAAAAGACATACAAGTTCTAGCATGAACACTTAAACCACTAAAACAGAAATAGCGAGTCAACACGTCTAAGTTTTATTTATTCTTTCAGTGTTTCACTGAGATGCTGCTGGACAAAGCAGACTTTCCTTTACCCATCTCCATCTAAAGTCTCCTTCTAAACAGAAAATACTGAAATACACCTTACGTAAACAAGCAACTACTTTCCTAAATGGAAGCTACTATAGAAATACAAGTCTTGATAGAAATGTAGCACACTATTTATTAGCAATTAATGGAGAAAATGCTGGGCATTCTTCTGGTAACATGGTGGGAATACAGCAGAACAGCCTAGATGGTTTTTATGTTTGGTGATATTATGATCAATGACATTGTCAGTATCATTTAGGCAAAAATGAATGTGATGGATCATCCAACCTCAGAATATTTACTGCTGAGAGTAACTGATCGAATAGTAAAGCTGTAATATATTTCTCTTTTAATATTTTTATTAAACCTTGAGACTTAAGAATCACATAAAAGGGAGCAGTTATTTTTCAGGTACATAAAAAACAAAACAAACCACCCCAAACCAACAAACCCCACTCCTTCAAACCCAACCAAAGTATCCCATTTTCAGACTGACAGCCATCAAAGGATTTTGTGAACTGAACAGAAAGTTACCAGCGCAAATAACAGAACCCAAACAAGAATGACTAAGAATCATATGAAATCATCATACAGACGTACATTCGTGTTAGTACTACTATTTCTTAAGATAAACATAATCTAATAATCTGAAAGCCAGAACAAAAAAAACCCAAACACTAAACTAATGCAATCACTGTAACAGTAAATAACTGGCACTTTCGTACACAAAATTGACTTTAAAACCTCAAAACATGAGCTGCTGGAGTTAAGCCCTGATCTGAAGACTAAGAAAGAAACCTAATAGTAGAAAGAGGCTGTGGGCTAAGCACTGAAATATCCTGCTTAAAATCCTACCATCGTGCTTTATGTAATTCTGTATTTCTAAATGCATAGTTCCTGGTTAATGAATTTTACAGATTATTGTTATACTCATACTTTATGTTCAACAAGTTCTCAAATATTTTTCCTTTCAAGAAGAAATGGCAATGGGGAAGGAAGGAAAGATAAGGATTTTTAAAAACAGGTCCAAGATCCTCTTCCCTGTTTAAGACCACTGTACAATGCTTGGCCTACATGCTATGGGTGGACCACGAAAGATAAAACAAGCACCTTCATTATGTAATAACCTGCAATTATTTTTATGGCTATTGAATTCCATTCTTCCTATGCAATACATAGAATGCAAATGTAAGGCAATAGTACAAATTACAAGCCCTAACAAGGCAGTAAATCTGAACCAAGTCACGCAACATAACTTGTCTATAAACATTCCCACCAGATGCAAAAAAGGCCTTTAAATTTCAAAAGCTGTTCTTTTTAACTCATTTTTCCTTCAATTCCTTTTTTTTTTTTAAAATTAATGGAAACTCCTATTTCTGCTCGTCTCAGAACAGGAAATTAGTTCTATTAAATTAGAGAAAAAAAACCCACAGAAATCAAGACAAATATTCTAAGATTTAATTTATCAGTAGATGTGGTGGTCCTTTACTATTGCATTATGAAAATAAAATGTTTAAATATAAAATAACTGTCATTAGAAATACATTTGATTGGAGATTATGATTCATATTAAGATCATAACCTATAAAAATCATCAGCTGTGCAGAATGAGCTGTTCCAGTTGACAGATCTTATTAACAAACTCTTCCAATAAATTACAGAAAAAGCCGATTTTAGAAACTGCTTTTGGCTTTCAGCATATGGACCTTAAGGTACTCCTGCCACTAACATGTTTTATGTGGTTTTAGTGACTAGTTACTACAGACAAATCATGTGGCTGTGGAAAAGTTGTACTCATATAATTCATTGAGAATGAAGGGAAATGATCAGTTTCCAAAATTCAAACATAACATGTTCTCATCATCAACTGTATTTTTATAGGGCTTTGCTTCCCTTGGGTTGTGGGCAGAAGATAGTAGAATAAAATAATGAAAGAATGACTAATCAATCTGTAGTTTCTATAGGTATTTCTGGAGCTTCACTAAATTATAGCAGTAACACTTTACTCTTAACTCTCCAGTGCCAGAATGAGTAGACACCATAACAAAGCAAAAGGCCTGACTTATTATGCAAAACCCTGTGTGATTAATAATGAGACTGCAGCAGTAAGACTAGCCAAGAAGCACAACGCAGAGAAATAAGTTCTTACACTTCCACCTACAGCAACAACTAAAATATCCTGCTAAATTAAAAGAAAATAATAAATAAATAGCAAACCAAAACCCCCAAACTTTTTCAGCTGACAGATCCTATGTTTTAAATATTTTATCACCAAAAGAGTCACTATTTTTCTGACTCTACAACTTCTTAAACTGCCAGAAGCATTTTGTGACATGAAATGGTTTTGGTTTTCTCTTTAGTTTTGGCCTCACTCATTACGCCACCTCCCCTGCTTGGAGTTTCCATGCTTCTGGCAAGAGGCTGCTACTCTGACACTGGCCAGCATATTGAGGAAGACAAACACTTCCTTGATGGCAATCCATTTAGTACTTTTTGATGAAACACGTAGACAGCAAAAGTAAACCACAGATTTCTGTGCACAGGCTAAAATGAAAGATTCTTAGAGACAACTATCAATGCCAGCTCTTCTTGATAAATGCCTCACACACAGATATATTTATTTTCATGGCCCCTGGATCGTACAATTTACTGGCTTCAGCTACTACAAACGTCTGTTTCGACCTCTGCCAGTACTAACTTGCACAGACCTACTTCTAATCTAAAATCTCAATGGCTCATTATAATTGCATGTTATAAAGTTTACATTTAAACTATTAACAGAAGAAACTTGGACAATCTTTTGACAATCTGATATTCTGTTTCAGTAATTTGATGCTGCTACCATAATATAATGAATATCATACCTCTGTCTAGTTTTAAACCTTAAACTATTGGCTCCAAATGACTGTAATACATCTCAAGATCAGAAATACATTATGGAATACAATCAGGAAGTTAAGACTTTGTGACAGAGGCATAAAGTTAAGTAGCGTAAGATTGATAGCACTGTATTAGAAGACCCCTATGGAAAGCATGGTCAAAGTATTCACAATTATTAGAACCACATACTATTACAAAATTACCTACAAGCCTTATAAATTGGCAGTCTTCCTATTTGTAAAGGAGGTAAAATGACAGCTGACACCATAGACATGATAAGGTTCCTGTGATGTATAGGTCCATCATTCTACCCAATACAGAAGACAAATATACATTATGGGAACACAGTCAAATAGAATCTAGTGCAAAATACTTTATGCTCTTTTGGGATGTAGCTGCCCAGGGTAGTGTAAAAGGGTCAAGTCAGATCTGGACTCCAATTCCTTCTTGCCATTGACTTTGTGACCTTCAGACACCACACGTTAGGTTTTAATAAGCCAGCTAGCAACAAAATCAAATTAATTTCAAAGGAAAACATACTTTTTCAGAATATTTAACTCATTTTTTTAATTAAACAGCTGAAGTGCTACTTTTTACACAACTGTGTTTGTGTTTTGGTATTTAGAGTAATTTAATGCGAACCTTAAAAGCTGTCAAATAAATCAAACTGCTAAATCACAATAGTAAAGAAACCGGCCTGGGGAAAAAAATATAAATCTCATTTGACCCTGAATACTATGACTTAACTTCTGTTTGTTCTCTACTATAGCTGATTACTCACACACACACAAGCACTGCAATCTTTTCACAGTACTTGGAATCTGGTCTACGTCATAAACAAAGGTTGCACTGAAGTCTTTTAACAGACTTCCAAATGATGAAATCACAGTAAGGAAAAACACAAATATGTTGTTCTTATCTTTCAATTTGGACTTGATAAACCTTTTCCACTGAGTCTTACACACAACTGTTTGGCCCCTGGCAATGTGTCTAGACAATGACTCTTATTTGTTTCAGTTCTAAAAGATACGCACTAAATAAAATGGTCACCACAAAAAACTCAGGAAAAATAGATTTAAAGATAAAAAAAATCTCCTACAAAAAGCAATTAGGTCTGCTTTCTGTATTTTCTTTACTCTTGAATAGTAAAAAATTATTGGAAGCCTGCTGCTCACAGCATCATAGATAAATTGGTCCAGATACTAGCTATTCACCAGGGCACAACAAGCAGATACTTAAGGAAAATGAACACTTTAAAAATCACATACAAGAAGGTGGTGGTAATCACAGAACATGTTTCTTAGCCAAAACCTCACAACCACATGGAAATAATAGAAAAACACCTAAATGTCTTGCTTTCAACAGCATCACCGGCACCATATGCGAAAGTTCACTCATACTGTGTAATCATACTACAGTCACATAACCCAGTATAATTTGTATATTACTGAGCTGGAGATTTGTAATGAGTTATCATTATGATAACACATGGCCCTGTAGCTGACTAAAACCACGAAGAATGAAATGGGATTTGGATGAGGGATTTTAGATGCTAAGTCTATTACCTCCGTTATTGCTGTGGCACACATAGTCAATGTAAAGAGGCACGAGAGTGACCTAGACACTGACTCTCAAAACCTGTATGCACAGTGAGTGCTTTCATTTATGAAATTGTGGCAGAAAATAAAAATAGTGCAACCAACAAAAGAATTTAAGCCAAAATTAATGTGATTAAAAACCCAACTGCAAAAAAGGGAAGGGGAAAGCATGACAGTAAACAGATAGAGACATAAGGATTTTCCTGAGCAAGCCAAAGACCCGTATTTGTTAGTAAGAGAACCTTAATGAAGTGCTTACTAGTAATGAACCTTGAAGTAGTCTGAGACACCAGCTTGATTCTGCAGTTATTTCAAGAATTAAAATTTAATGGATACGATTCGCACTAGAAAACAATGCAGAAGCGGATAAAAAGGTCCACATTAAATTCAAAACCTTTGTATTAAAGTATACATCTGTAAAAGGAAAATAATGAAAGGGTGTCTTTTCCTAAATGTGCTTTTTCAGTGTAAATCAATGTCTTCCTGAACAGTTATTTAGCATGGGAAAGAAAGAATGATAGTTTTACTTGCAAACATGAAGCAATGTGCCAAGAATACTTAGGAAAAAGAGATTTATATGCTGCAGGTGGTATGTTTCCAAATGCAGAACTGAAGAACTTTTACTAGAGTTTCAGAATTCAGAGGAAGAGATAGTGTGTTATGCATTGCTCTTTTCATCATTCATGCTCTTCTTTATGTGCTCAGGTATCTTCCTTAGCATGCATACACTTGAACTGAATTTTAAATTTAGTACAGTGAATATCTTTAAAATGACCTGGTCAAATGTGCCCCTCCAGTATAAAAACCCAACTCGTCCTATGGCTTAAATCGTTATTCTTTATAGGGAGAGAAGAATACTCTCACCACCATCAGTGCAAATGCAACAGAGTAACTGATTCTGGAGTGTGTTCTCAACAACTCCAAAGATTCTGTAACACTTACAGACTGTCCTGACAGCTTACATCCTTAAACCTGAATACTGGCAAGCTACACAAGGCTTTCCAGCCACACTTGTGTTTACCTACTGCCATCAATGAGAATTTCAGGAGAGAGTTACAAATCATTGGGGTACTAGGAGTAACTGGTGAGGCAAAAATGGTGGTCTTTAATTATTTCACCAGATTTTAATACAAGTAGTATTAATTAAACATCAAGAAAGAAGATAGCAGAGAAAATACAACACAGGTTTGAACTCTGCAAATTATCAGAGAGAAGCTGTAAGGCTGGCTACAGACTAGAACATAATTCAAACACATTACATTCTGCAGTTAAACATTAAGCTGTTAATACACTAACAGCCTTCTATTACTGACTGCTCCTCCACCTTTCAGGGTAATATATTAACAATTATTTCCACTGCATCAATCAATAGATGTTCTATCATGTACCATAATCCAGGAGGTAGCACTGAAGCCAATTGGCAGGCATGATGGAAAATCAACTCCTATTTTATTGCAACAAATCAGAGATCTATTTATGTCAAAAGTCTCACCAGAAAAAAAGAGACAAAGCTTTTTTTTAATAGCTTTATAAATTTGAAGCAGTCAGAGAATAATTATTTCAGCCACAACAGAGTAGTTCCAACTTTACCTGCCTTTATATTGTTGTCTTAAGAGATGACATTTGTATGGCTGATAATGTCAGAATACAAGGAGCTTAACGCAGCAAGGGTAAAAGATCCATGCCTGCTATAGAGCACGCACTGTCGTAATTCATGCTGGAGCATGAGTCAAACCATTCTTCTGTTGTCATCAAATACTACTGGAATAAAACAATATTTCTTCTCCTGTGGATACTCATCCAGACTACATATCATTCTCCTACCACAGACAGTTAACATACCTGCTTGCCTAGTAGAAGTCTGTGTAAGAAACCTAAGGATTTCATCAGTACACTGCCCATAAAGAAGGATCAGGTGTTATAAGGCTGTTATATACAAAAATACATTAATTTTAAACCCCCAAATCTTAGACATTAAGGTTTTGGAAATGTGAAAATAAAGAAAGTCTTGGAAACTGATTCTGCTATTTTCTGTGCATTCCTCTTCCATCACACCATCTACATATGCATGCAAAATAAATACACATTTTCCTTTAGACTAATGAATCATTCAATACTCAGGGTGAACAACGCTCCATGCAGCAGTTGTGGAGCACTGATGGATTATGCGCAGTATACCAACCTTGTTTAGAGAAGGTGGAAGACATCCAGTGAACATTACATTAAAAAGGAGTATGCTGTCATGCATTAACATTACTCTTTAGAACCAAAAGTAGCATCTGTTTCTATCACAGGGCTCTTACATGCTACATGAATTCATATACCACCTTCCTACCTCCAAGTTACACAGTTTCCCCAGAGACTAAACAGAAGTATAAGACAGCTATGACTGAAGCTATTAAGCATACCAGGTATGTACTTGTCTTGGAATTCCCAACCAATTTAAAAATGTTCCTGGAAAATAAGGCACTTGCTGGCTGCTCTTGCCAGAACTCCATAGTTTGCATTAGATGTTCTCAGTCTTGTTTTTATCACAGTCTTTAAGAAGCAAACCACAGCTATCCTGCAGTCCAGGTGAGCTGCTGCTGCACCCTGTTTCTCAACACCACCCTTCCTGAAAAGGCCTTTGCCAACCATTTTATATCTGACTGGAAACGTTCCCATCAAGTGAGAAGAAAAAGTCCTGATGAGCACAGAACAAACTTAAAATATCTGAATGTTTTAGGGAAAGTTAGGAGCAGCTCATTACTCAAACAGCACTCTACAGAAAGCAAAGAGATCACAGGATACCAATCTCAGACTATAACCAAAAATCTCAGTCAGATCATAGTTGTGCCTGCTTTTAGTTTCATGGTTCTTAGCTTGAGACATCTTATTTGGAGAAACTGCAATTGTGATCTAACAATAGTTGAAGACTGTTGTAACAAAAAGATGAAGAGGAGGTAATGCGACAACTTAACATATTAGTTACTCAACAGTAAGTAGCTGTTCTTCCCAAATATTTAAAAGTAAAAAGATGATTAAGAGGCAGACATGCACAGTTTAAAGGAAAGATGGGTGTTGGTAGCATCAGGTAACTCAAACCTTGTCTGCAGCAGAAGTTCAGCACTTCGTTCTGACAGTAATGGTAACAGTGACAACTCAGATCTTTCACTGCTTCTCTGAACATAGTAATACTGATTTTACAAGGGGCTTCCACAGCAATAGCTTGAAAGAATGACTGTCCCCTGCTATGAAGACCACTCATTTCAAATTATTCCATGCTGGTAGTTTGTCACAAATTGTTTTGGGTTTATTTGTTGGGTTTTGGGGGTTTTTTTGGTAAAAATATTTTTTTCCAACTCAAGTCAATACTCTAGAGTCGAACTTTCTAAAGTACCTGGTCAAATCAATGCTCAGAAACAAAGTAAGCATCAAAACACTCAATTCTTGTCATCAGTATTTACTTTCATTACCTGATAAGAAATGGTATTTTTAGTTTGCAATTCTGCTTTTACTATTAAGACTACTGGTACATAAAAAAAACCAACACTTCCATAACATGAAATTCCATAGACTAATATAAAAGAGTTTATCTGTAAATATTTAAATTTGTTCCTCAAGATAATACCTTGGATATGGTCAAGAGTTTGCTGCTTACCACACTGTCTAAAAATCCAGAACACTGGCATTGCACAGCATCTTCTACAACAACACAAATCCTGCAAGGTCCTTTACAGTGAGAGGTGTACATATACTCCCTGGTAAAACAGCATGCGAAAAACCAGTATGTCCTAACATCACCTTTCTGAAACATAAACCAATCAGGTTTAGAAATGGTGAACTTTCAAAGTCTTGGAAAAGAGGAGGGCAAGAAGTTCAAAGTTCTTACTAAGAAGATATCCATAATTCATACTCTCTCACAAATACTCTCAACTTAGACATTAACTTTACCTTGAGCAGGTACGTAGGAATGTTACTGAAATCTACAGGCAACTTCAAGAGGAAGCGAGCTGAGAATTCTCCAGTCTGTGGAAAAAAGGTAACACTAATGAGATCTGATGTCTTAGACAGAACTGCAAATGTATGAAATATTAACTACAAAAATGTGAGCACTCACACCAAGCAGAAGGGTTTACATTTAGAACATTTCTTGCTGGAATTACTGAAGATAGAGAAAATAATTTACAGGTTTCACAGATGTTATGAGAAAACACCTTAAAACCAATAAAACATCATTGCCAGTAAGTCAACATCAAAAAGTAGTCAGAATACAATAATGTGCATGACAAAATCAGACTATAGTTTGTTAGGCCCTAAATAGAGACCTGTCTTGGCTGTACTCATTTCCGGACAAAGGCCTGGCAAGACATGCAAACAGTCTGAAAACAGAGCTAAAAACCTGACAAATTTAAAAGAGCATCTACACGAGAGAGAGGCATCTTCACAAGTGAATTTGGAATGACTAATGTGACACTGTACCACAAGCGTCCTCTGAATAAACATAGGGGAAAGAACTGAAGTAGCAGGTTTTATAATTGGTTTTTCAGAGTTATGTGACTCTTAACACCTAGACAACAGTTTACTAAGAATTTGCCAAGCATCCCCTACACACTGCTCTTTATTTATGCATAAAGCGTATGCAAAGGAAGTGGAAAGGATTTCCTTTCTGTTACATACACTTCCCGAAACCCAGACTTTGTCCACCTGGTTATGAAGCAATGAAGTTGGCTCTTTTTGAAAAAGAAATGCCTGTCTGATTTCCGCTATATTTTTTTGTCCATCTCTATTTTTTAATTCAATAAAATAGCCATATAGCAGTTATATCTGTCACATTGAATTGGCTGTACAAAAAGCACTAAACATAAACTGTATAGTTAAGTATAGAAAACTGGGATATCTGGACACAAGGTAGCAAAACTTGTTTTCAGTTTCCACACTGCCCTGTTTTTGCATAGGCCCCTTACTTAGTTACACGATGTCACACAGTTCTTAAAACATAGTACTTCATTTTAACAGGCAGGGTGACAAATCAAAGGTGTATGAATACGCAGTATCCATTCTCCCACAGTAACACAGGTACTACTGCACTGTTTCCTCAACATATCAACTATGCAACAGAAAGTGAACATATATTAAAGCCAGACTTTTCCTGATGATACTACTTGTCAGGATAGATGCCAGCTTTCTGATGCTGTATTATTTATGCATGCAGAAAAATCACCACCTTCTTGTGCATGTATAACACAAAGACTGCTCTGATGACAGCCAGGGCACTTGCTTTTTATTTAGAGTGAAATAGATATTATAAACAGTGCTTCTTGTCTGGATTTAGCTTCCAAAAAATACCACAGGACATAGGCCATAAAAACTAGAGTTATTTCTGGTAAAATACCAAGTCTGATGAACAGAGATTGCCACTGAACAGATGAATGGCCTCTGATCAAAACATCAGCTGCTCCAAGACATGGGAGTAAATGACTCACAGACTACATCTTTGTGTCCTTCAACCATGATTATTTTGCAGAGCATTACTTCCCAAAGTGTTCTGGAGGGGCAGGGAGCAGTCCCTGTCCATGGTACTCACCTACCCAGATCCAACCACCTGGTCACAGCCATCAGGTAGAGTCAAATGAATTTTTGGCCACAGCACTGAGAGATTATACAGTTAATGTGCATCTGTATCAGTCAGTACTCTGCCAACATGAAGCTGCTGAGCTAAATAATCATAGAAAATTAGGGTTGGAAAGGACCTTAAGATCATGGTTTGTCTATTTGTCATAGATCTTGGAGACACGTCACAAAACTGGGGATTCTGGAATAAATGCGCAAGAGAAAATTTCTGTTCCATTTTGGGACACAGAACTGAACTGAGGCCTCCTCTTTAAAGCTTTTTAACTCATGCACTTATAATGATTGATTTCATAACATTGTGCAAGGTTTATTCAATAGATGATAACTTCATGAGCCTGGTGAGCTATTGATCCCTGAGAGATGGCAATAGAATGAATTCCAATGACTTCCAGGAAAAGGAGATAACATGCAGTTTATCTAATTTTTCAGTCCTGTTGCCCTGATAATCAAGACTAACAGAACAGTTGTAAAGGACAGGAAAAAGAACCCAAGTTAGTCTCATGGTTTTGAGGTTTAGGACACTCATAAACAAGCCTCTATCATGTATATACCAGGTTCCCAGAACCTCCAAACAAGGCTCTCAGTCTTTTCTTGATAGAGAATATGAACTTTGAAAACAAAGCACATGCTACAGAAACCTCAAATAGCTCTGCAGTGATTTAAAGAATTTATTTCAAAATGTATTTAAGATTTATTTTATGGGAATATTTTTAACTAAGACAGCATTTCAAATGTGAAAAAAAACAAATTGTTTATTCAGTCACCAAAGACTGAGAAAAGACTTAAAAGATTCAAGTAGATACTGCTTTTCTATTGCAAAAAAAGGAAAACACCCATAGTTTTCTACAGTCTTGAGTGGAATTTTGACAGCTGCCAAAAATTGTGACAACATCTCAATACAGTTCAGAAGGTCTTCTGCATTTCAATAAACCAGTCTGATGATAGTTACAGATGTGGCAAGTTGTTTGTGATGGGAGCTATAGGGAACAATGTTTAAGAACAAATTAATGAAATATTCTGATCTATGAACATAAGAAATCTGAAAGTCTCTGATTTTACTTGGCTTAATATAAAAAGCCTAGGGGACTTGTCTAAGGAAAGAAAAACAGTACTGAGAGTTGTAAACATCCTTGTGTCACCTGTAACTTAAGGATGATTAAAGTGACATAAAACTGAATTTTAGGCCCTGATAACAGGAATGCTGAATTTTCATCGGTTTTCTATTTCAGAAGATGCTGCTTCTGAAGGCCAGTATATCCTGAGAGTATGCTACTGATGAAAGTAAGAGGGGGACGTGTTCAGCATAAACACAACTGAGTATTTCCTGATAGATCTGACTCCAAACTTCCCATGATAAATATATATTACCAAGGCAGAACACCTGATTTTTGTAAAGCTTACTCTGTGGCAGAAATCCATTTAAAAAAACCTAAAAGAAATAAAACACAAACAAACCAAAACGTCTACACTGCCAATAGCCTCATTTTAGGAGGATGAGATGGTCTACGTGGAGCATTTCTATGCAGTGGCACATTTCCTAAGGCAAAGGATACAACTTCAGGAAACAGATAAGCCCATTTAATGTCTAACTGTTGTATGAAGACATGGCCCTACAAGGTCACTGCTCTAACCCCATGTCACCTCCTACTGTCCTTCTGCAGAAATTTTGGTGTTTGGGGTTTTTTTTCCTCTCCAGTTTAGGTTCCTGAAACAACTCAGCTTAAACAAATGTCAGAAGGACACAGGCAGCTGCAGCAACTCAATTGTAATACGGCACCATATCCTAATACATCCTACCTCTAACCAGGCCGATTAGGACAGGGCATCATACCAATATTGTTACTCTGCCTCCCAAATCTTCAGAGCTAGCTCAAACTTCCAAATAACACTACACTGTGCCCCGTAAATACTGCACAGGCTGTTCAACAGTTCTGATAGTTTTCATCTATAACTCAGATGAACTAACAGCACATTGATAAACAGTTACTCACATGGAAATCTGGTCCAACAAAGGTACTGGAATGACAACAATGTACAAAACAGGAACATAGAAAGTGAGCTGAAGTCAAATAGAAGTTTTCTCCATTTGAAACAAGGCGTGGAGATTCACAGACAACTCAAGTTTAACAAGATAAAAGCTGTATTTATTAAAATGAAAGCATCACTAAAAGCACTTTGGCAGATATATTCTTACTAGCTTACCCAGTTGTTTTTCTTGCCAGCATAGATTTCCATGTTTTCTCCATACTGGGGCTCTTCAAGTAAAGTCTGATATTCGAACATGAGACGAGAGCTCTCACGTAATCGGCTGCACTGAAATTGGTGATACTGCTGCACAAGCTCTTTCACAACAAGGAGGAGACATTCAGGGTTTGAAGGATTCCAAGAAGCTAAGTTCTGTTGAATTAGAAAAGAACAGAGACCAAAATTGTCTACAGCAATAGAAAGACAAGCACTCCCCCTTCCATACTGATACTAAAGGCATGTATGCACATGGAAGCTTTGTGACAAACAAAATAAACCATAATATTAAATGCAAAGTTTATATCATGCTTTGGAAGAAAACCAGGTCATGACTTTCAGCAACATAATTCATGATTTTTGAATGACTGTGGCTGGCAGTGCTGCATTAACTGTCTACTCATCACTCATTTCTGTGATTATGATGAAAAACATACACTTCTGTCACATAAAAATGGTTGGGGGAAACAAGAGTTCTGGAAGGCAGTGATCCCATTCTTCAGAAACACAGACATTGTTCTTGCTTTGCTAAAAAGAAAAACTTATGATCTTAGAATGCGGATGGAGCACTTAGGGGAACACTTGCCTGTGAGTACAGATTTGAAAAGGGCCTGATGTCTACATAACTTACAGACTCACCCAAGACCGACAGGCTCAGCTTAAAAAACATGACGGGACATAACTGCTGATCACAATTCGCTTTGTTTTACATGGATGAATGAACGGCTCAATGAACAGTTACAGGAATAAACTGTATTCCTTAAACCTCTGTCCTTAGAGGTTACCAAAGTGTCATAGAGTTTACATCTGATGATGGCTTGAAATAGAAGCACTGGTTGTGGGTGGTCTTTTTTCCTTCTAGACAGTAAGAACACTCATAAAATCAGAATATTATCACTTCCATATCTTAAAAAGTAAATCACATTCTGGAGTAATTGTTGAATGGCTGAGATACAAATGCAATTCATCTAAGTTCCTCAAATACATGCTATCAAGAGACTAAAAGCCTTGTTCTACCTGGTCTGCATCTACAGCTCATATAAATCTGATCCCAACTTGACCCATTTAAGCTTATCCAATTCTACAAAATTTGCCAGGTAGACAGCGTCTTCTAGGAAACACATTTTGTATCATGCAGTCTAAAACCAGACAGCGTATAACCTTAAATTTCCTGTTCCCAAGCTGCTGCTGAAATAAAGCATTTCCAGAAAGCCAGAGGATGTAATATGCCAGTATGTATTGATATCAGCCAGACAAGTGGGAATAACCTTTCCTCCTAATGTCATTGGTATAACACAATAGAAATGTTCTGTCAAAGGAAATGACCAGCAATATTTTAATAACTGACCTAAATGCAACCAAACCTTTTGTTTTTTAAATAACATTACACTACAGAGGAAAAAAAAAGAACTGAGCAAGAGGAAATCCATTGTCATCTGTCCAGCGTGGAGCTAGAGTACTGTTCTCTTCAAAGAATTCAAGAACACTGCATGAAAACTGGCTTTATGCTGTATTGCCTTAAAGCTACATGAATTAAAATGAATTATTTGACTGTAGGATCCTTACTAAATACCTTTAATTCAGTAAGTATTCAAACCAAGTACAAACTGGTTATAAAAACAAATCACCTGGAGAAAAACTCAACTACCCACCCAGTGCATACATCAATTACAACAGATTCTCACTGATGAAAGCGTAAATATACAATGGTTAAACAAATTCTTCTGTAACACAAATTCTCATTTAAATAAACATTCATTCTGCACTTTTGAATGATATTACTGCAGTGTTTCTTGTCTGGCAGTTAGCCATCGCATTTCTGCCCATTTTGTTAACTTTGCACAAGTGCTGCTCTTTTCAGAAGATCAAACCTTCTACATTTTAACACAAACCCTTCTGAATACAATGACATATTTATGTATGACAAAATTGTTACATACACACGTGTGGCTTATTTGCCCTTGTCATCAGGTTTATTAACCTGAAAGCACTTTAAAACCATTTTATTGTGATCCAGTTTCAACAGTATGCCAAAATCCACACTACATGGTTCTCTCAGTTCCAAACTGTACCTTCTTTAATCTATTTTTGAAATTAAAGACAAAGTAAGCAACTACCTGTAACATACACTGTTGAAACCTAACTACCGCAGACCTTGATGTGATCTCTTGCAGATTGTCTTAAGCACTGCAACTTCAGCATTATGATTCTTCTGCGAACACAATAAGAACTAGTCACTTCAGTCAATGAGTAGTGACTCTGCAACAGTAAGTTTACCTCCTTCTTTAGAGATAAAGGACCTTCTAAATAAAGTTTTATTTTGCCATGCAAAGGAAAACCTTAAACTAAAGGCTCTGAAGCAAAAAGAAGGGTAGCCTGTGCTCTTATGTTCTGATTGTTTGCCTGAAGGCTGTATTCCAACCCTAGCCAATGCAGCTTTTTAAAGAAATTGTATTTTAAAAAACTTAAAGCATTAGAAGAACAAAGTGAGCTTCCAGTATTTCTGTGCTCCATGGATCCAAGTTTTGCCACAGAACTCGAATCTTGCGTAAGAATCATGCCCTGAATGCAACTTCAAAATTATGAGGTTTCAGAAAAACCCAGGAACAAACATAACCTCATTTTGTGCAGCCAGACTGCTGAAGGCTGACAGGTACGAAAAATCCAATTAAAGAAATAACCAGCAAATATATACACAGCAAAAGACTTGTTGCTTTCTGTGGCCTCTGTCAAAATCTCCTTCTGCTCTTCTTGATATGACCTTCAATTTTGTCACTGACAACATTTATACATTCACATCATTGTACCAGAATGTCATGCATGCTAAAAAGACAGTTTTTTTTTATCTGAAATTACTATAAAATTCCAATTTACATGAATTTTATATTACAAAATGACCATACTGACTGGGGTTTTAAGTTAGGTATTTCACTCAATAAATCTTTTCTAATTTGAAATGAGATTTCTGCAGACTTTCCAGAGAGTTAATCAAATTTTGCAGAACAATCACTAAAGCATTTAAAATAAAGAAATACGGAGCTGGATCCAATTCCTTGTCTTGTTTGCCAATAGATATCTTTAAGTGAACTCTGCAGTGCAAACTCTTCAAGTTTCTCGTAAGTTAGCCAGCTAGACTGGAAGTGGCCCACTGTACAACAATATACAAGTATGAATCAACTCAGACTGTGCATCTTCAACTAGATCTGCATTCATGCTTGCCTTGTATGAAGGGTTATATTCACATCTCAGATTGCTTATGACCATTTTTAATGTTATCATTTTTTCAGCTTATCATAGAACATACCTGTCATTTCTGAGCACATGCATGGAGGCTCAGTTAAACAGTTCTCTTCTGTCTAGACACTGCTCTCATGTCTTTCCATAATTCCAAAAAACTAGGATCTTCAGATCTTAATTTCAAGCTTTTAATTGGCTTTTGGCTTGTTCATACTGCGTCAGAAGATTATTATGCATTTTGGTATGTGTATATATATATAAATCATATATTGTACAGTTTAGTAGCATCACAAGATGACTATGTATTTTCTTGCACTACAAAAGCCCAGTAATGTCATCAGTGATGACTGGCTAATCCCTATTTTCCCCATTAAGGAATGAATTGTAAAGGTAATGGAACAAGAACTTCCATATGACAAAGCATCGATGCCCACAAGTTGTAGCTACTGTCATACAGAAGATGGCCAATTATTATTTACCTACCTGTGAGTAAGCAATTCAACATAAGGAAGCTGAACATTCTTTTATGGAGGAAGGTTCCCTGGCAATTGCTAACTTTTTTCTTTATTGGTCTAGGTTTCAGGATAAGGTCTTTGAGAAAATGAAAACTTTGGACCTTAGAGTAATTAACCAATAGCATGTATGTCCACTGACTCTGCCCTCCACCTCACGCTGTGTAGCAATGTAAAAACAATATTCAGTTATTCTAGTTGACAGTAGGCATCCATTGAAGTATGTCTACACTAGAGAAATGCAAAGTGATTCAGGAGATCTGCCAGCTATCAATTTAAACAAGCTCACCAAAGAACATTAAATTGCACTAAGAAGCATAACCCCAAAAATTTTTTTGAGGTGCAAAGTCAGTCTTCAATTTCTCTGGCTTTTGGTCCTGTCTCCTGACAGGAATTGATTCCATAGCAAGTAAGCAGTTTGACTGAGAAAGGGTTTTAGGCTGTAAGACACAACCAAGGTTCTGAGCAAACGAATAGACGTAAGAGTGTGTATAAAGAGGCAAAGATATTATAAGGCCACCCACAGAGTGAAAATGAAGCCATTTCAACAGTAACTCATTTAAATGACTAGCAGTGACACCAACTGGATTTCAAGAAGAGACAAAGAAAATTTGCAGGCAGACAGTATCGGCTCCAGTGACATCTTCCTACAGGTGAAGCAAATGAAACCCCCCCCCACAAAGCAGCTTCTCAGGCCCACTAGCACAAACATGCAGACTTCAGCTTTCCAAAGTAGCCATACTCAACTTCTGGCAAAGAAACCACATTTAAATTTTGTTCTGGAACATTTTGTGCTTTGCAATCTTTCCTTTATCCTTCCAAAAATCTAGCTGAGAACCTATGAGAACTACTCAGTGCCTGTGATTACCTATTCCTCCTTTTTTAGAACACAACGCACCTCATGTTCCATGAGCAGCTAATTCATAGCCTCCTTCACAGGTTATTGCTTATTTCATACCTCCAGGCAACGTCTGCAGTGAAGTATAATTCTACACTATCAGAGAGAAAATACGATAATTTCTAATTGATCTGAAGTTGTTTTTCTTTGAAAAATGTGTTTAAATATCCAGGTTGCCAGAATATCTTCCAGGAATGTGATTTTAAAGAAGACAGATTGTAACTGTTTTTCCTGGCTATACTACAGGAAACAACACCAAGATCTTATTTTAAGTTAGTGTACTTTTATATTTCTAAGCAAGAAATTAACTTCCATGGAAAAGAAATGGGTAAACAAAACCTCCTAAGCCCATAACAGCAGTAATGCATCTCTACAGATCTTTCATCCAGAATTAACATAAAGAATAATGCCAGGACAGATTTGCATTTTGTTTATATCTGCACACTACATGCACGCAACTTGTGCTCTGCAGTGGCTTGAAATCAGTACCAAAGGAAGTTTCTACCTGAAAGAAGAAAGATTGCTGTGATACCAGCACTTAAGCTCTGTGTAAATAGAGAGGAGATACAGAGAGGTCCAGTGAGTACAGCATTAGTCTAGAAACTGGGATACCTGTTTCCAGTCCCCGCTTTGCTATAGTCTTCATGGGCCACCATGGGGAAATCGCTCACAGAGAAAGGCACAGGATAATTATCTGCCATATGCTCACATCTTTCTATCAACAGATATTTTTCACAGTATTTGCAGGGCTGGAGTGTTAGAACAACTTCAAAGGCTTCAGTTTCTTAGCAGCCAGCACTTAAACATCCTACAGGCTGCAGCTTCAAATCAATCACTGTAAACCTACATGCCATCTACTTGTCATCTTACTTTCACAGGTTCTTCATATCCCCCTCCCCCAAAGCACCACTGGAACAACTTTCTGGAGTGCTCTCCTGAAAATGATCATTTTTGGGCACAAGCAAACATCAAAACTTAACATTTCATAAAAACAGTTCAACTCAGGAGTGCTTCTGTCATGGCAAATACAACCGAAAAACTCACAGACTTTGTATACTCTACTAGCTCTTGTGTATAAGAGATAAAAAGTTATTAAAGACATGAAAAAGATATTAAAAGCTTTGCATAAAGCAAAGCTTGGGATAGTCAAAATTCATATTTTAAGTTTTAGTGAGAGGCTGGATGCAGAAATGACAGCAGCTCATAAATGCTTACCTCTAATCTCAAATACCTAGAGGCCTTAAATTAACATGAAAATACAGAACAGGAAAACAACTTATTAAGAAATGAATTCTAATTTTGGTAAAGCACCTTACACTTTGTGTAAAAGTATCTTCCCTCTTTTCTTCCACTGGACACACAATGTGACTCTTCATTAATGACCCCATACCAAAAGCAACTCTAACATAAACCCCAGCAAATCTTACACATGGAAGTCACTCCTCTGTATTCACCTAGAATATGTGCATCACTTCCTCTCAAAAAGGAGAGGCAAAAAGGAGCAAACTAAACTTCCAAAGGTTACTACAGACTACTCCTACGCCCTGCTGTAGGAGCAGTTAAGATAGAGCTGATCTTTGCTAAGGGTGATCTGGAGATGCAGAAACTGTGAAGCTAACCCAGGAGAGCATCTTTAAGTTGTGCACTCTTCCTGAAAAAAGTCTGCCTGTTTCTACCACAGAGCTCTCTTACAGATTAATCAGACCCTTTAAAGCTACAACTGCCTACTGTCAAATAGAGAGAGTACAATGCTATCTAATTAATCTCCTAAAGACTTGGCATGCAGAAGAATTTCTTGTCCTACTTTGCTAAGGGATTAGAGCAAGTTTTGCTCCTTTCCAGACCTCCCAGCACACCTCTCTTGGAAAGCAGATGGTACCTTTATCTGTTCCAAGAAGGAATTTCTTAATTCCCTCCGCACATATAACTCCTCGTATAGGGAATCCAATGAACTAATCATTAGTTAATCCATGTGAGTACACAACATTTTTCCCCCCTTGGGAGTCGATTACCAGAGGCATACATATTTAACAAGACATGCCAAGTAAAAGGAACAAAGCATGAAGACACGATTCATTTTAACACAAGACATATGCATGTGCATCTTCTATCTAAGGATTTACTTGTCACACACTGATGGTAGTGTGAACAGGCTCTAACTCTTCAGACCCTCGGTAGGCCAGAGAACAGACCACTGTCTCAACACTTCACCTCAAGAGCCCCTTTTTAAACAGCAAGTCTTTCACTCTTATCACAATTTCACTCCAACATGACACCATCTGCCTGAAGAGTCTTTTGTTTGCTCAATCTTGTTGCTTCCTCAGACAACCATTAGTGATAACAGAGAAAGTTGTGCTTCTTGGGGGAAAAACTGATGCCTATTGAATATAAGCAGAAGAGACAGTGAAGGAGACTAGGGCACTACTAGATCAACCTGACTGGCCACAAAAGAAAGCCTTGCTGGAGAGAAAGACATTCAGTGTTAACAATGGCAGTGTAATACACTGAGAAAATCTGAGCAAGTTCTGCAGCTTCTTCCAAGCACCTTCTAAAACTATCCTCACAAAGTCTAGAAGTGTTCCTACAGAAAAGGACTAACTGTTAATACACAGTGATCATACTGGAATAGATAGCACTAGATTTAGGTGCCTTTAAAATAGGCAGTGGAAGAGTTGCTATGTATAGCCCCTTAAATGAGAAGTGGTGAAATGCCCCTGAAAGTGGTCAAAGTCTCTGAAAACTGGTAAAAAAGAAACACCAAGAGAGAAGCTTTCGCTTTGTCTTCATCAACTGCAAGCTGCCCTTGTGAAAATACTGAGCACATAAGCAACTGATGCTGGGAGGAAGCAAGTCACAGACCCAACACAGTCATTGCCTACAAGAATAACTGCAGATTCAGTGACTTCAACTATCCCTTAAAGAATATGAGGGCATACTGTGTGTTTCCCCCCTTATTTGTCATCTAACATAACTACACAGTTCATAACTTCAATTTTTCTCCTGTTCATATTGACAGAATTCACTTACCCTTAAGGCAAGATACATTAGTACAAGGTACTAATACAGATTGACTGTCTCTGATGGGATATTATCATGGCCCACAGAGTAAGTGGTCTGGAGGACCTTCAAATGTTGAAATGGGCTTCCAGAGGATATCTGACAACATTTGGATTAAGTTCCATAGTGAGATGGATTGCCTAGCACTCTTCAAGTGTTTGCACATAAACACAGTCAAAAACCCTGAGGAACTGGAAGCAATATCAGGAAGATGGAAACAGAGAGTATCTACCTGGAGGAGTAAATCAAATACAGCACAAATTAAATAAAAAGGGGTTAAGGAAAAAACCAAAACCAACTAAGTTTGAAATACATTGAGATTTCAGTCATGCAAGGGTACATAGTTGAAAAGTGTAAGAAGAATGTATATTGGCAAAGCTACCTAGCACAGCTTTAGCTGTATAGAGATTATAAGTTTAGGCACAGCCTAAGTTTCAGCTTGTGCACCAACTCACTGACAGCCTGCTCAGCTCTCCCTCACACCCAGAATTAGAAGCAAGCTTGTCCCACCACTAGCCTTTCAGTCTCCAGGGGTCAAAGAATAGCAAAGATGAGCCCATGATCCCTCCTGCCGTGCAAGAACTAATTAAGAGATGAGTGATGATTTCGCAAGTACTCATATGGAAGCCCTTGGTTAAGACTAATACCTACGTATATAAGCGCTCCTTCATCACCTACCAGGTCTTCAGGATCTGCTACTCAGTTCTACACTAGAGGAGCAACTCAAGCTCAGTAGCAACTGTTGCCCACCTAAGAAATGAGCTAATTCATTGAGTAATCAAGATTAATTCAACATGAATTCAAGAGAGAATCCAAAAACTCACGAGGCCAGTACTCTGGTCTGGGTTCAGGGACAAGCTAAACAGATATAGCTTGAAAGAAATATAAGCCTAAATATCTTTTCCAGCCTTTACAATAAGATTTAAGCATCTGTTATTCTGGTCCAACCTTCTGGATCACCTAACTCCGTGACCTTGAGAAAGATGGTCAGATCCATGTGACAAATTAAAACAAACTCTTATGTTTTTTTAAACTAATATAAACCGTGAATGGAAAGTCATTAAATGTTTTTTCCCCCATTTTGCTCATCTACAATCATTAAGTCTCTCATCTCATGCACATTAGTATGGCAAAAAAATACTTTCTCCCACTTTGCCATCCCTCAGTCAAACGATCCATACACATTCCTAATGTTCTCCTGAAACTAGTATTTCCTGGACTGAAATACTATATTTTAAAAGCTAATATTTGAGATTTCCCACATTTTAGGGAGGAATTGCATTATCAGAAAAGCTTGTGCCACTAAATTAAAGGAAATGTTTCCCCATGGAGCCCTAAACAGAACTAATGGAATTAATTTTGCATTCTATGCTAGCAAGATTAGGACAAGAAAGGCAAAACTACCTGGTTTATCAGGTATTTTCTTCCCTACAAAATTAAGCAAGTAATATCAAACTATGGACATTTTTCCCAGCTTCTGGATTTGCTAGGTGAAAAGTCCAGCCAAAATGCTGTGATTAACTAAAGCAGAACTACGGATCTCAGCATATTCTCTTCTGCTTACACTTTGAGACAGAAAGACAAGTTTTGTAAACTGTGCTAGGAAATGCTGAAAGTTTGGATAACAAAAGTAAGGTAAATATATACAACGATTTAGATGAACAGAAAAATCACAAAGTAATACAATGTAGCTAACCCCCTCTCAGCCCTATAAATATAAATGTTTTAGACTAAGAGGACAAATAAAATGGAGAAGCTAGAAGAGGAATTCAGAACACTAAAACAAGGAGGAAAAGGAGTAATTTACCAATATTGAAAGGCCTTGAAGGAAGAGGAAATGGAAGGATGCTAGGAAAACCTTGTTTTCTGTCATCATCTTGAATTCTTTCTGCTGAACTGTACCACATAGATACACAGACAATCCTAACCCTTGCTCTCAGCACCGTATGACTTCTCAAAAGGACTTCCTGGATTCTAGCCTCACACAGGTTATAGTCAAGCTGACCAGGTCACCCCAGGAGAGGATTCCCAGCCAGAATCCTCTTTTGGGACTTTAAGTCAAGTACAAGCACAGCAAAAATAAAAGGCAGAAAACCTGTGCCTGGTTTGGGATAGCCCTTGTTAGCTGCATCAAGGAAGAAAAAAGGAGGATTGCCTGGGGGAACTGCATGGAGCTCAGGCATCAAACCCAGACCAAAATACACCCAAAATTAGATCCTTTCAGGTCTGGCTTAAAGAGCAATAACTCTATTGTTTGAAAACATGGACAAAAATGTATACCATGAAAGCCAACAATATGGGCCAAAAGGTCCTTCTGTTGGGAAAGTTCCTGAGTTAAATTACTCTTCTGATGGTATAAAACGTGACTTTGTTACCACTGCCTATCCATAATACACAAACCTCAGCAACCATATGCATTTACAATATATATGTGTACATATATGCACACATACATCCCCAACACATAAAAATGGGTAGGACTGATATAAAAGGACAGGAATAAACAGTTTTCAGAACTCACATTCATTTTAGAAGATCAAACAGCAAATAGCACTAGATTATAAATCATCAAAACACATCTTGACACAGAAAGCCAGGACATGACTAAAAAGTGAACACAAAAAAATGAATATAAAGAAGTTTAAAACAAGAAAAAAATATAATGAAATGCAGGATCCAATCCCGCATTCGGTTTCACTTAAATTCCCCAAGTTCAACTGAAAACAAAGTAATTTAAGGCTTTCAGTACAAGTGTAATAGGTTAGAGGACCAAGAACGAAATCTGCTGCTGCCATCCCAAATAAAGCAAGCAGAAGTGACAGTAATGCCAAAATAACTTGAACTTACCCACACATTTCCCAGACAAAGAGAACCCGCTGCATGATTTTAAAGTTTAATGTCATATTCTGAAAACAATCGTGCTCATTGCTCTTATGTGGGGCTTTCATACTAGAACACGTAACACCTGCGTCTTTGCCAGTAATACAACAGACAGACTTTCTAGAACAAAATAGTTCAAATGGCATTAGCTAACATAAGGGGTATTTGGGCTTTTTTGCAGTTACTGTGAGCATAGGAACAATTGATGCTGTTAAACATCTGTCTCATGCACTTGATAGTAAATGAACAACAATTATGGAATAGGCAGATATTTAAAGGATCTCTACATTACTCATTAAAAGCTAAATCAGCAAGTTGACAGTAATAATGATTAAGATTCTGAACACAGCTATAGAAAGCAATACAGCCTTCATGACAGTCATCATATAGACAAATGATAAATATGGAGTCTAATAACTACAAATACAAGAACTTAAAATAAACATTGTTTTACAGAAGATATAGAGCATGACAGCCAATTCACTCAATGCACACAATTAGCTGAATCAACTCCACAGTGACTGAAATGTGCACTCAGTAATAACAATCAGACAAAGGGAAACAATCCTCCCAATACTATGCACTGGCACGAGGAAAGCAGTGGCCCATTCTCTGAAGTTCTGTGATGGCAGTGCCCTCCTCCCTCTCCCACACCAATGCATGTTACTAACACTAAGTATTCCCATATATACTATCCCACAAGGACCTCATTCAGCACTTACTAAGCTTCAGGAAATGCTAATGTCCTCTTGCCTCCATGCCCAATGAGGCTAATGGAGCCTTTTTGATATCAGTGGGTGGGCACAGTAATTCTGGGAAGACTAGCTGGAGACCTGAAGTAGGATGCTAAGAAACCCAAAGCCTTAAACTGACAGTTAGCTTGCATGTACTGCTATTGTCTCCTCTTTGCCAAACAGAATATATTTCAAAATCACTGGAAAACTGGGGTTAACATTTTGCATAAGCACTCCAGTTATTAACTGGCTCACATTAACAATCAACTAGGCTAACATAACAAACAATTCTTGTTACTCAAACTGGCGTCATTGTAATGAGCTCCAAATTAATCTCATCCGCACACAATCACTAATCTTGTTTTGTGCCAACTGAATTTTTAATCAGAACCAAATGAATCATAGGTTGTTTTTAAAATACATTTCTAATACTTGTTGTCCAAAATGAATAAACACTAGAGCAGGGAAGCTTTTTATTTACATTGAGAGAAGCTGATCTTATTTATGCATACTATACACAAGTATCAAATGCATGCAATAGTTGAGTACATTTTTAATGAAAATAAAGAAATAAACAAGTCTGTTTCTAGTGTGAATAGCATTATCAACCTGAAGAATTTAGCCTTGACTGTAACTGAAACTGTATTATAAAAAGAACCCAACCCAAAATATAAGGAACAGTTTCCCCTCTGTTAAGTTGTTCCTCGATGTCTACATCATTCTAGAGTAAGATCAGAATGCACACAATCAGACCCTGTGACCAGCGGAGTAAGTACTTCTGGTAAGGCATTTAAACAACCATATATTCTGCAATGCTAAACTTGAGATTCAACACGAGTTTCAAACTGAAGTGACTTCCAATATTTGTGCAAGACATAGAAGCAAAACTGAGTTTCAATGAGCATTTTCAACTTGATTCTGCAACTGCAATACCAGTTTAACAAAGCAGTTGATTAGCTCTGCTTATTAAAAAGCACTCAATGTATCACCCCAGTGCAGAAACACTGCCCCAACTATTTAGGAATCCTTCAGAAAAAAACCCCACACAACCAAACCATAGTATGAAGTCGTCACCTACAGCATCTACTTTTTAAAATGCAGTATTTCTGGAATCTTGTTTTAGCTGTCTGCCTATAAGCTGCTTAACTGAACACCTATTAGCATGCTTGGTGAAAGCCTAACTCGAAGGTCTGCCCATGGCCATGGAAACTGAAGGAGTGACTGAAGCCATCTGCAGCACAGCTATTCAAATGTCTTCAGGGAGCTCTACCAACAGCCTCTATTAAAGCCACATAAGCTTGAGGAATCTGGAGTACCTGGTTCTCATTTCAAGCTAAGCATGATGCCTGACTCAAGCCATATAAGTGTGTGATGACTTCTGCTTGGAAAACAAGACATTCAGGCAGATGAGAGCAGCACAGGAAGGCTTAACATCAGAATTCCCACAGATCTAGATGTACATATTACTTACTTAGAGACTGCACTCCTCATTTAATGCCATCTACATGCTTTTGTGCATGGTAGATTTTGTTTTGATTGCCAGGAAACATTGCATCAAAACTATCAGAAGACTGCTTGAGATTAAGAGCATTAAATCACATTCAACATGCTAATCTATTTTTATTTATATTCAGTAGAAAGACATGGTAACACATAAAAGAATCCTGCTAATATCTTGGAATTCAATTAAAATTATCTTCATTAAACAGCTCAGAGATTTGTGGAAAGAAAGAGACTTATTCAAATATTTAGCTTAATTGTTAATGTAACATTCTGAAGAGAAACTCTGCAAACCATGTTGAACACTAAAAGGCAAATGCAAAAGCAAAAATACTCCATATAGACCACAGCTGCAAGGTAGAGATAATGCACTCTGATAACATCAGGATGGACTGCAAAAGAATGACCAAGAACCTTATCAAAAAAGGTTACATTTACATAGTGAATACAATAGTAAGGTATAATGGCCAAAAGAATGCTGTTGACTTGCAAATTTCTTTTTTGGACTGTTTTTAATTAATTTTAAAATAGGATGGTTCATATATCATCACCTATCAAGGAGAGAATGGCTCTTCAAGACACTATCCAACAAAGAGGATAGGAAGTCTGTTCTGTGCTTAGGCAGGAGAAAAACAACACTCCCGAAGGAAGCATTATTAATGAACAAAGTAAGAAAGAAAGAAAGAAAACTAAAGAAGTTTTTATCCTTGTTAATGACTTCTTTTCACATGAGAAATATGGCACCATATCACTCCCAGCAAACTTTTCCATCTGAATAGCATATCTGTAAGATGCCCCCAATTGTCTTTATTTAATATCTCATTTTCTATTTGTTATTGATGTCAGCTTTTAAAAAGCATTAAAAAGTGCTCCTCTTTCTTTAACATCAAGTGCAGAAAGTGGTTGCTAGAATGAATACTTGTCAGGAAGTTGTAAGACTGAAAAAACAAAACATAAGAAGGGGAGAATAGGAGAAGTAGTAAATAAAAGAGTATAAAAACAATTCTAGATTTATCTTATAAAGAAAAACCTTTCCTATGAATGACTAACAAATAATTCTTCAGCAGCAGCCTGCCTCCTTCCCAAAGGGGCCTGGAAGCTTAACAGCAAAGTGACTGGGGAAAGAAGACATTCACCTTTTAAAAACTCTGCTAGTCATGCTAAAAATAATTATTAAAACTAATTATTTTAAGATTGTGTAGCTTCTTAATATACCTTACTGTGAAGTGAATAAAGCTAACAGCAAAAAAAGAACACATCTGTCACATCACACGTGAAGGACGTGTTCAAGTCTGTGGCCACTGCCTTGTGTTCATCCACCATGACACATGTACCCCAGCACTGAACAGTACAGCACAATAGCCTCTAACTTGCTTTGTGGAGCTCTGGAGGCATGCTCATAAAACACAAGAGGCTGCAGGAGAGGACTATGCAAAGAGCCTAGCAAGACCCTACACTAGGAGGAGTCCAATTAAGGAACAATACCCAGCTGCATGTTTGTGCCAGTGACTCCCATATATCCCTACAGGCACCCTATAAAATGAAATATTTAAGGTGTCAATTGATTTTTGGTCAATTTTCTAATAAACGCTGTAAGTACAGAGGAAGTGACCAAGCAGGAATTACAGTAGAGCTCTCTGGCAAAGGCATACTTTTCTGACACAGCCACTAAACTCTGGAACATAACTATAAGCACTGCAGACTTACTGGAAAAAGAAAATGTGCCCAACTCCGATTTATTGACAAACGATACTGTCAACCCAGAAACAAGGCTTCAGATCTGCAAAGGCATCAGAATAGAGCCCAAAGAGAGTGGGAGAGTAAAAGAGATAAACACTCCAGGTTTCAAAACACCTTAATATGGTTTTAGTAACTTCTGAGAAGGAAAAGTATTTTAAAAGCATTAATAGCTTCCTATTAGACAAGGTTGGATGGGGCTTTGAGCAACGTGATCTAGTGGAAAGTGCCCCTGCTCATGGCAGGAAGGTTGGAACTGGATGAGCTTTAAGGCCCCTTCCAACCCAAACCATTCTGTGATTCTATGATTTTTCAAACAAGGCTTTACTACTTGAGGCTAATTTTGAATAGGCAACAAAATGCTTGGTTTCAGGGTATTTCTTTTCCACAGTAATAAGGTTGTGTAAAAATATCTCATTGCTAATTCCTGATCCTCCCACCTTTTAGAAGGGCATTTCTTTGTCTTGATGGTAACACTAACACATATGAGCAGCTACCTTTCTTTGATGTAGTGGTTCCAACAACATACAACCTGGCTCTATCCTTCCTCACAAGAAAACAGAGATCAACATCACTACACACAATTATGCTACTTTCTAAATGCTTTTTAAAGACACAATTGATAATCCTTTCTGATGAGACAGACCTATTAAGACAGTCAAATATTAAACAGACATATTCTTAAAGATACTCTGAATAGTTTCTGTAAATGTCATCTTGATTAAAATACATATAAAAAAACAACCCACATTTATGAATTCAACTTTAAATCACATTAGAAGACGAAGTGTTTATATTCACATAACAACGAGAACAAAGGTGGGTTCTTCTCTTTATTCTGCATTGTTAGAAAATTGCTACTGCTGAACTGTTTTAAAGAAGCCAAGTCTCCTTGCATAGTGTAAGGCTCTCAAACAGTGAAGTACTTACATGCAAGGCAGAAGGATCTGGCAAAAATTCAGCATCCTCTCCAAAGATAAAATCTGGTGGCAGGTCAGGATAGTGAGCATTGAAAATTATATCCCCTGAAAAGTAATAAATGAAAACATTGTTTGCATTTTTATGTATGTGCTTATAAATACATACAATACTGTATATATGATACACATTTTAATATAAAATTTGATAGCTACATTAAATATATTTCATGTATATGTCCGTATATTTTACAAAACTTCACATGCAAGATAAGCATCAGATGTTTTGGGGGATGAAGTCAAATTCCTGAGGCACAGCTTCTTCCTCCTCTGCAAGCAATGAAACATGAAATACATTATTGCTTCATATCTCAAATGGCAATTCAAACACTACTGAGGGTTGCCTAAACCATCAACTTAGAAAAGTAATCTTGTTTTTAAGAAGTGCCACATTTAGACTGCTGTGCTTGGCATATTAACTTAAAGTCAAATGCAAACTACTAAGATTGGAATTTTCAAAATACTGAAGCTTTCAAAACTTAGTAGCACTTACTCCCCAGTCTCCTTGCCACCCCCAACTCTTAGAAGGAGGAACATGCAGTTCAATAGGAACCATTCCAACTATCCAAATTCAGGCCAAGAGAAATGCAGTATTATGCATCTAAATGGAAAGACTAAAATTAACTGAAACCATAAAACTTCATCACAGCTTGGCACTGAGTTTTGATCTTGTCAGTGTCACAAGATATACAGTTAATTACTAACGTGACAGTGCAATGAAATTTGGGTTGTATTACTTCACTAGTAAACATACTTCAGAATTCATATAGGTTGAGGTGGTCATCTGCATGTGAGGTCTTACAACAACCCACCCATGATCATGCTTTCCTCTTTATGATGACAACATAACTGAGCTTTTACATAAAGCATATTTGTGAGGAGCAAGCATTAGAAGAAAGAAGTCAAGGTGCACAAGACATTCAAGGTGACAATTATAATTGCTAACATTTCGTAAACTTATCCTGGCTCTTGCTGGAAGTAAGGATGCTGTAAGGATTAATTTGCAGAGGATAAGGGCTCACCACCAAGAAGCCCACAGCCAGGCTGCTGTAGGTATGCTCTACAGTATCACTCTAAAACATGAACACCCTGATCATGAGACTCTGTAGAACACAGTGTGGGTTTATCCTGCCCGCACTCCTTCCTTTCACAACTGTCAGGAGCACATGTAAGTATGGGACATGGCAAGTAACAGAAGTCTGCCAGTTAAAATACCCAACACAGTCAACAAAAATCAATCTTTCATTTATTTCAAAGAAGGACGAAACAGGCATCAATCCTAGAGGATACTGCATCAACTTGCACTAAGAAAGGCACCTATATTAAGCAAGAGAAAATGATTACTAGACTGCCTAAACCTTAATGAAGCAACAAAACTCAGGAAAGTTGACATTAGACTGGATAGTTCCTATGCCACCATAACTCAACCCTTTTCTTCATACTACAATTAAAAAGTTGTGCATTGCTCCTTGCAACAACCTCACCAATTTCTACATCCAGGGCAGGCAACTCTTGAGGTTATGTGTTGAAGGAGATGGCACCTCTATACAGTCTTTGACTGATCTTTGCTTAGATAAAGGTATGTTAGGAATAACTCAGAACACAGCATAATGAAAAAGCTTGGCCTGTGACTTAGGTAACCCAGTGCTACTCTGAAGGAAAGAACTGTATCTGTGGTCTTACCATGTTCTTATGTGATGCTAAGTAACTCATTTAACACACACTTTTCATATTGCAGTTGCTAGTTACATGCTTTTCATTCTCTGCATTCCTGTTTTAACAGAATTGATGGAACAGTGCACATAACTACAGCTCTGTTCACCAGGAGCTGCACTCCAACTACACAGACACTACAAAAAGATGCTCAGAATAAAAAAAAGGATCAAAATAGCTTCATATTTTTCATGTTATAACTCCATATTTGATTAGTGAAAAGCTGTTATAGAACCTTAGATCATGAGGTGACTCCAAGACTCTTCTAAGAGTAGTGAGACTGCCATAAACCATATTCAAGTCTGCAAGCTCCACAGTAATGGGTGAACTACACTAGGTGCAATGTGAAAGTTCAAGCAGGTACAAACTTGTTTCGCCCCAGTGTTTTCAGTTCTATAGCATGCAGTGAATTCACAGCAGCCCCCAGTACACCATCATAAGCAGTGCTGCAGTATGACAGTAAACTGAAATTGGCATTATTAGTTTAAAATGCTAAGGGGTAAACTTTCACAATTTGAGGTTTAGGTCAGCTGCATATCCATGCAGTGATTCCTGCTGTGGAACCAGGACCAATACCTAAGGACAAGACCCTTTCTGACCACCCAGGTGTGATGCATGGTCATGCTGAAGTTAGGCACATCATGGTTGCGGCTGGTCAAACCAATCTACTACCTCTCTTACATGCCCATAGTTGTTCTTTATTACTTTCTGTCACACCCCTTCTCCTACCAAGTGGTACATCTCCTTATTCACTGTGAATGACTAACCATGCAGGTATTTTGGTTTAAGAAGTTTTCACCATCTACTGCCATCACAGAGCTACTCAGTACAAGGATCAGAATCCAGAGTCAAAATTAACATTGTGATATTTTATTTTCTGTTACTGTTATAATTGCTGTAATTGCTTCTACTGGCCTAGGATAAACATGCCTCAAATCCAAACTCCCAAGTCCCTTTAGTAAAAGTAATTTTGAAACCCATGTGTATCGAGATTATTTTTCCCTATAGTATAGTCATCTTCCAAAACGCTACACAGTACATGGCTGAAGGGTTCTCCAGGGTTCAAAATAAGCAAAACTATTATTTCAGTTCCTGTTGCTCATACAATAACAAAACAGTAGTGCTGAGACATACTCAAAACATTTTACAACCCCATGGAACCAATCAAATGATGCTGTTGTCCTGATTTTCTAACTAAACCAGAAACACAACACTCTCTTCCTACAGTACCATAGGGTTTTATCCAAACATAAACCCCAATTTATTTTGCTACAATCAAACCTCACACAGGCTGGGTGACATTAAAGACAAAAAAGTTCAGAACAAAATGGCATTTCCATTTCAATGTAAACAGAGAAAAGCTGTGCTTTCTATCATCAGTGGTTTTCATTCTGGCAGATAAATACAGCATCTTACTATTGAAGATCTAACCTTAGAACATTTTTTTTCCACAGACTTAAAAAGGAAAAACGCACCCCTTGGTCAAATCTTATTCTAATAAGTCTCACTTATGCCATGAATCCAAATGCATTCAGCTAGCTGCTAAAAGGAAAGAAAAAAGAACCTTTTCCTGAACCGTGTTAGACATTCACCCGCATGATACGTGGCCTTTCTATCTTTTCCATTCTCTCCTCTTCCACATAGTTTCTCTTATGTCTTGCTTATTTTACCCTATAAGGACAGAAAAAGCAACACCTCTGACTCTCAGAAGACTGGGTACTATGGAATGAGTTTGCTCTCTTCACAACTATGAGCATGAGCTATTTTCATAAGATACATATTCAATACAAGAACACACCATTCAAAATCAGACTAAAGACTAAAGGGAAACAATCCCAAATCTGAATTTTTTTCTTGTTAAATACCACGAACCAGAGAAATTAAAACTGCAGTGAACAGTTTGCTTGGCAGGAATATGACACATAAATTAAAAAATGCTTCTTTACAGTCAAATACGAGGTATTGAAACAAAAACAATGGCCAAAGCAACAGCAAAGCTGGTTTTACTTCACATTAATGTTAACACAAGTCTCTGCATTGGGCTCACAAAATATAAGGTGTTCAATATTTTGAATTACAAGGTACCAGTTTGTCACGACCTAGTAGAAATACACATTTTTTACCATTTTTTTTAGCAGTTTACAATTACAAATTTAGTTTAATAACTGCAGTTTACCAGTAGTTTACCTTCTTTCAATATAATTGTGCTGTGACAAAACCATAACATTTTCAACCAATAAAGCCATTTGCAAAATTATTGTGCTTAAAGAGTCTGAGAATGGTTACTG
Organism: Melopsittacus undulatus; assembly: GCF_012275295.1. Classification (NCBI taxonomy): domain Eukaryota; kingdom Metazoa; phylum Chordata; class Aves; order Psittaciformes; family Psittaculidae; genus Melopsittacus; species Melopsittacus undulatus. Next base: position 114,784,069 of record NC_047529.1, read on the forward strand.
TTCTAATTTGGAAAGCAAAACCAGCAAAACCCCCTGCATTCCCTCCCCTTCTCACCTAAATGAAACAAATACCCTTTCCCTTGCATCTAGAACCCACAAGTATGCAGATCCTCCTGTTTCAACCGTTATTCCCTTGACAGTGTTGTTCTCATCGCTACTGACCATGACTATCCCACTATTAGAACAAAGAAAGCAAAACCTTCACACTTATATTGTATTTCTCTTATTTCTATAGATATACTAGACAATAATTACTTCACTGGAATTATACTTCCAATTAAATACTAGTACAGAATTCAAAATTACTTTAATAAAGTCAAAGCCATGGGCTTGAAGATAAATGTAGAAGAAAAGGGATGTATGGTAGATCTTTCTCTTTTCATTATCCAAAAATATTACTGTCTCTTCCTTTTATCTCCTCAGGCAAACAACATTATATTTTGAAATATTTTACTTTACAGAATTTCAAAAGAAAAGATAATATGCTCCCAATGGTAAAAAAAAATCATATTTAAATCTATAATTTCTTTAAAACACACACACACTGTTCTTCTCTCATCTATAAACATGCATAAGCGATTCTAACAAAGTAGTAGGGATTGACTTAAAGCAAGACACGTATAACTCTCAAACAGAGAAATTTCTTAAATTCTTATAGATGCTTTCCACTGGCCTCTCCTATATATAGTTTTTCCCCTCCTGATAACTTCCTTTTTGAGGTATTCTTCTTTCTTTTTGTTAACCATACCATGTATTTGGTAGTATTGAAAGATGGGGTGCCAGCACGTTAATATCCCCATTTACCTGAAGGCAGCAAAATTAGGAAACAATGTACCAGTTAACTTCCTAAACTCTACTTTTGAGAGCATATCTGTATTCTTCAGCTTTTACTGACACAAGAACGTCTAAGTTGGCACTAAGTATGGAAAATAAACGTATGTGCCCACTGCAGCCTGGAATAAGACCAATCTGAATGGAATTCATCATACAAAGGAGATCGACCCATTTGGCTTTTAAGAAGCAAATAAAAAATACTACTAAATACTACTAAAGAATGCTACCTGATCATGAAATGCACTCACGGATAATACGGAAGAGCGCTGAAGTAAGGGGCCAATCCTATGTGTAGAATCCATTTTGGGAAAATTAATTAACTGCTTTCATTGAATATTAAAAAGGAAAAGAGAGTAAGTAGAATCATATTATTCACGTATCCAGAACGCTAATGTATCTCTTCTAACAGCCACACAAGTTGTGGACAAAAACCACTGATGAACCCCCTCTATAAAAGAATTCTTAATTCTTACCTAAACCAGCCATTGTTAACTGTCCTTACAGGTACAGAAATAATCAGTTATTCACTGCTACCTGCAACCAAGATATCAAGTCGGTGTAGTCAGCAGCAGGACAGGATTTAAATGAACTAAATGCAGACCTGCTGACTTGTCACTGAATCCCACTGTAAAGATATTTGCTCTAGAGGCTTGAAGTCAAATACAGTAAAAGAGGCTTGAAGTCAAATACAGTAAAAGACTATCTGTAGAGCCCACTATTAATTGGCTGGCAAGAAAGATACAGTTCCTGGAATGACAACAGAACTTTGGTAAATACAAAATTACTACTGGGAGAAGATACAGGAGTAATTCTATTTTTGCTGTGGTGCTGCTGTCCATCACAGGAATAAAGGCAGATGAAATTCTGTACAGTACATTATGAGCAATATTCTTAGACCACTTAGGCAGCAAAACTGTGATTTCCTCCTCTAAGACCTGTAACTAAAATGAGTAAGACAGTAAAAAATAGAAATCAGAAGCAAAAAAAGGAAAAGCTAAGCTTTAAATGAGACAAAAGAAATGTTCTTTGAGATCAAGGAAACCAAAGTGGTGCCAGTAGAACCCAGAGCTTTAACCCACTCACAGAAAAACAGTGAAAATCAGACAGGAGATTAAAATACTAGAGTTCAAGAGGCTACAGAGAACAGTAGCATTGCAAGGGCAACACATTGTTTAATCACTGTGAAATTCCAGATGACAGCACTGAAAGGCAGAGAGAGAGGGAGGGAGGCATCAGTGCCTGAAAAAGAAGATCTGAAGAGCATAGGCAAAAAAAAACCTACACAAAAACAAAACACCACCAAGAGTCAGGCTCTGTTAGTAGCAAGAAGCAGTGAAAGCTTGAGTGATAAAGGAAAAACTAAGATCAAGACATTCCAGGGTTCACTGGAAGAAAACTGCAATGACCAAGCAACTGATTCTTAATGCTGTATTTTAATTATTAATATTATTCAATAAAGACCATTACAGCTTAGAACTCTGCTTAGCCTGACAGTTTTCACTGTGACATCTGCCTCAATGGTTTAGCAAGGAAAACCAAAATATCTGCAAGAGTTACAGAACACTTCACCTGACAATACACAAGTACTTCTCCAGAAAGAATAAGTTTTATCCTTGGAACACAGATTCAACCTCTTACTGGATATTAGTCTCCTTGGAGTCAAACATTATGAGCTGTGAAAAATGCAAATATAAAGGAAAGCACTGAGTTTAACAAAACAGCATTAAGTGCTGGAAGAACTAATAAAACAATGTCTGCCTCAGATTTTAGTTGACAGTCATGCAAGTGTAGGCTCAAGTTTTCTAACCATTCTGGCCATGAAAACACAAAATTTATGGTACGACAAACTAATTTATCATAGAATCATAGAATAGTTTGGGTTGGAAAGGACCTTAACATCATTCAGTTCCAACCCCCCCGCTGTGAACGAGGACATCTCACACTAAACCACATCACCAAGGCTCTGTCCAACCTGGCCTTGAACACCACCAGGGATGAAGCATTTACAACTTCCTTGGGCAACCCATTCCAGTGCCTCACCACCCTTACAGAACTTCTTATATCTAATCTGAACTTCCCCTGTTTAAGTTTTAACGCATTACCCCTTGTCCTATCAGTACAGTCCCTAATGAAGAGTTCCTCCTCAGCATCCTTATAAACCCCCTAACAACACACATTGACATAGCCTTTTTGCCAGTATAAAATTGTGGTTATCTCCGAGGTCTCCAAGCTTCCTAAGTGGGGCTGAATAACATTCCAGCAGCTCGAAATACATGCAAGAATAAGGTGAAACATAACATCTGAAAACAAAAAAACCCTGATTAGGTAAATAGCTGGATCTTTGGAAAATGTATTAGTTATGAACAAGCCATTATTAACTCACAAGACCTTACCAAAGCTAATAAAACAACTGTTTTACACTACAGGTAGTCAGCAAGCCTGCAAGCACTTTCACCTTTTTCGAGAAACAGTGAATTTTCTGTCCTTTCATAAATAAAGCCTGTGACTATGCAGTTATAGTTCCCTAAAGTAGCAAACCAACAGTTTTCGACACATTAGGATTCATATTAGGGTATTTGTGCAGTGGCAGCGGTTATGATTGATGATATGCAAAGATCTGATCTGTTGCAAAGAGGATGTAACACAAACCACAAAGGAACTACACACTTGAGCCTGTATTTGGTACCATGTAATAAAGACCTTTCATTTGTGATCTTGAGTATTTTCAGACAATCTTTGTATTCTGGCAGATTTCGCAACTTTCCTTTGCAGAAATATTCTGCCTTTGAAAGATAACATATCTAGCAACAGCCTACAACAAAGCATCTACAGATCTCTGGTTGCACACCATGGCCGTCTTCCCTTGCCAACATTACAGATCTAAACACAAAATTATTAAAGCTTTCTTGAATCTGCTCACATCACTATTTATTCCACATGCTGTGAGACTGAACGATTCACAGCATTTCCAAACATGTAATGCTGAAATGTGGAGTATTATTACTACTTGAATTCACTGCTATTATTAGGTACCTCTGAAAAGATACACTTGTTTACATCACTTTCAGTTGATCATGTTAAAATATATAGCATGCTTAGAATGCATGGTTTGGGTTTTGCAAAGGTGGACAAGAGCAGCAGCATTATAACTGTTTTCTTTCATTGCTTATGTGATGTACAAAATAAAAGAACTGGGATGGGAGGGTAAGCAGCTGATTTCCCAATATTTAAATTTAAGGCATAGTCCATAATCGTATTTCTAGGTATTCTAACTGGACTACAGTCATTTAGGATGTTAGTATAGTCTGTATTCCTATGTCCTTGCATACAGGCATTTTAATTTACTAATTTTCTTTTATGAATCTGGAACAATTATAGCCTCTACTTAAAAACAAGTAAAGATGTAAAGCTCTCAGAATGTACTAGTAAGGCCCTGTATGGTGATAAATAAGAGAGTTACTATGGTCCCATAGAAGAAGAAATACTATTCTCTAAAGCAGCAGTATCCAATGAAGCCTCTTCTCACTGCATCTTGATTGTTGTCATCAAACAAGTCTCATGTAGGATCTACCAGGCACTGCAGGACATGTGAAGACTCAACAAGTTGAGTCTGCTACACAGGATAACATATTTTTAAACAGAAGTTTAAATAAAGGCAAAATCTACCCCAGTAAGGCAGTTGGCTTCATATAAATGAGGCCACTATTTACTAAATAATCTGCATAAATGCACAGCTATATCCTTTATTTTTTCTTTAAATAATTGCTAGGTAGGACTTCATATTTCATTTTTATCTCTTGGGAATGATTAGTAAAGCCTCTTGAGCCATGATTTCATACTTTTAGAATAGGTAAAATAGTCACAGACTGATACACGAGCCTAGCTCCTCTCTCAAACACACAAGCAAACTTCTAGACCACCCTCTGGGAAAGTCAACTTTCTTTGTAAGTGCCAAATGGAAGCTTTAAAGTACTTCTAGTGATAAGAAGTTTAATTGTGTTGATTTCTATTCATAAAGAAAGGCTTTTATCACTCTACATAATGACAAGAAAAACTACTACAGAAGGAATACAACTTATTTAAATGTCTTGGAGAGCTCTAGCATATGTATGATGCAGTCTAAATGGATTCTATCAAAGCAGTGTTTGAAGTGTTTACCATTTCTGTTCACACTAAATACATGCGCCTCCAGACAGCATTATTTTCCGCAGACTCCACAAGGTAGCTGAGCTTGGACAGCATCTCTGGAGTCTGCCTAGTCCAATTCCTCAGCCCAGAACAGTGTCACCAAGAGCAGATTGATAAGGACCACATCCAGTTGCATTTTGAGTATTTCCAAGAATGGAGAAATACAAGCTACACAAGCTCTGAATACAGTGTTCCACTTACTGACCACCCTCACAAAATGAGGGGTGAAAGAATACTTTTATTGGAGCTTAATATGGAATTATTTGTAAAAGAGAAGGAAACAACACAAAGCATATACAAATCAAAAGTGAGTCTAAAAATGGTCATGAGATTGTCTTAGTCATAACATTTTATTAGAAATACTGGGAGGTGACTTTTGGCTTTCAGGATCCATGTTTTCAAATTCGTAGCATCAAGGAAGTCTGTAAACTTAAGTTAAAAATTAGATGTTCTTACAGTCACATATTCTTAGAGCTGAAGCTTTAAGAAAAGAACAACAAACACAGGTATCTCAAAACTCCTAAGTTAGACACACTGGTAACTTAATATGGTACAGAACACGGAAAGAAAGGCCAAGATGCAATAGCAATAGTTTTTAACTTACATTTGAGTGTTTCTCCAGCATAAGGGATATGTAGCTTAAACCGATCACAGCTAGGTCCAGGGGTCAAGGATGTACAGCTAAAAACAAAGATAAGAAAAGAATGTGCTAAGCAGTTACAGATGCTGACATTATTCTACAGAGTAAAAACAACTGACATAATAAAGATGTTGAGAATACTAGAAATACTCATCCCTAGGATTCTGGAAAAGAAGAAAAGATGAGAGATGCAGGAGGCACAGTCTCCTTTGCCCAGCAGTTCGCATAGCAGCTTAAGAAACTTTAAGATCTGTGCCAATTTTCTTTTTTATTCCCCATTTTAACACAGAAAATATATACCCAATTGGTTCAAGAGTGTTATTAGAATCACATATGACTCTATACAAATTAGTCTAAGCCACCAAATTCTCTGCTTCATATATAATTTTGCAGGTCACAACTCTGTGCCACAGTACCATGGTTACATGCCCTCTAACCCTGCCATCCAGATGAATCTAAGTCTTAATACACAAATATTCAGTCACTTTTATCTGCACCAAGCTTTAATTGTTCCCTTGTGGAAAAGTCTCACAATAAGTCTCCAGGTGAGCAAGTTTCAGAATCAGGTATCTGAGGCTGCGACAACTGAGCACATATGTTCATGATCTGTGATTATTGCATAACTCCTGTTTATCCAGAGCATCACAACAGCAGTTGGGTCTTACACTGATGAGTGAGTACTTTATGAACACAAGAGTCATTGAAAAACTGTTCAGTGTCTAGGTCAGAAATTATTAGCTTTCTCACAATGTTTCAAGTCATGTGCCAAAACCTTTGCATAACAAAGAACCAAAAATCTCAGCTGCAAAAGGAGAAACAGCAACACAAATTGTTTCACCAACAGGATCGGTTCCTGGAGCTGTCACCACTATTTGCTTGCAGGCACGATAGGTCCCAGTAGCAAAAATACTGCAAGCCCTCAGCAGTACATTGCTATCCATATCCAGGGATCCTGAGAACCCAGAAGTCTTCTTGCTAGCCTTGTATCCTTATACGCCACAACCACCAGAGCTAGGTTTGTTGCAAGCCACTTAAAGCTCAAAGCTATACTGGCCAGCTCTGGACGAAAGAGTGAAAACAAGGTAGACAAAGTTAAAATAACTTGACTAACCTTATATATTGGATCACTGATAGAGCTCTAATACAAACCGCTGACAACATAATGAAAGGAGATATGTTTACTGGGCCATATAGACACTAAAGGATAAAAGGTAAGCAATGAAAAAAGTAAAAAAACCTTTCATCCTACCTTATCAGACAGAAACACAACTCCTGCAGCTCTGCTTTAGCTCAGAAGAGGCATCACAGCAAACAGGGCAACACTAATTCTCATCAGCATACTCTAAATGCTTTAGAGAGCCATTTTTCTCAGACACTGGCTCTACAATCTCTTCTCTTTACACTTGCAGGTTAAGGAAACCACACACAGAAAATTTGAGACTGCTTTCATTCAGTGAGCTACATTTACTATTTAACCAAACTTCTGCCCACATGCAGTTTCATCAAAAAGAAGCAACCACAGAACTCTGGACCAATTCACTTTGATGAAGTTTCAACAAAAATGCTAGAAAACGTAAGCAAACCACTTATGCACACCTAGAATCTAACACAGATGCAATTAACAACCTACAATGATTCAACAATACACTAAATTTCTTTCAGTATCATTACTGAAATTAGAACGCTGTCCTTGCAAATAAAAGGGAAGCAACTATGTCCTATCTTCACTTTCAGAAAGGTCTTGTGAGAGCACCATGCAAATGATTTACAGAAACAGTATACATACAATATCAAACGTGTGCAGAGCTGACTGGAAAGCACGTTTCAAAACAGATTAGTTCACATCTTGCTCCATCAAGGAAGAATGAACTCACTGGGTCTTTTTCTGCTATAATACTACTTCACATTTCATTGGAAGACTGATGATGGAAAAGAGATGATGCTTACAAAACAGGCCAACAACGCTACAGAAAAGGGAATGCAGCATGCTGGATGACAGGACCAGAGCTGGAAAATGTTTAGATTTAATAGTCTGAATTACTTCTTTATGGATTAGATCTAGGTAAGGCTTAGCCAGAATAGTGAAGCACCACCATCATCACTGGGAGGAGCATCAGTTTGAGAATATGAAAGACTGAAGATTCAGTGCAACAGAAACAACAAAAGAATATCGTTTTTTCAAAGATGCTTTCCTTTTTTAGTAGGTGAGAACAGCAAAACAGGAGTGCCCATCAGTATGGTGCTTTAATGGCTGTCAATGAATTTAACAGCTATAGATATGAAAGTATTATCTACTTTCAAGTAATTTCTAAGGCTTACATCATGTAGAAGGCAAATTCCAGGAAGCATACAAAAAAAGCAAAACAAAAAACTCCTTTGCAGGTTCAAAACTATCTCTGCAACATCCGTTAATATTTAATGGAAGATTCTTTCAAGGTATCATAGGTCACAGTCTGAGACACATTTCTCAAATACCATCAAAATAACTTTGTTGTTATCTTTTCAGCAGACAAAAAAAGCTTTCTGATCCTGCAAATACCCTGCAGTTTTTACTTTTAGTACAATGGGCCATTTGGAAATACTTAGGGAAAGTAGAATATTCTACAACATTAAAATAAAAGCCTTTTTTAATGACAAATATCCCTAAAAGCAATACTAAGTACTTCACCTAGATTACTGAACTCCACTAGAGATGTTTTTCATTTTACTGGTATAGAAGTGATAGAAAGTGACAGTATTCACAGTCTTTCTTTCCCAGATTACTCTGGCTAGGCTGTGCAAGAGGGTTCAACAACTGTGACAGGCTAAGCAATCAAGCACAAACCTTACATGCGTTCATTTGAAAGGAGGCAGCTACGTTTTAGTATAAACAGTAAAAGAGCAAAACTTCTATGGCAAATCAAAACTTTGGTATATCTAGCAATCTACATATGACCTTATCCTAACAGATAGCCACAGATAACGGCCTGGCTATGGACATCTGCCTGAATTTCCTTAGTATGCAGAACCTTTTATAATTACAAATACACCCAACCCAGAGATATGACCTCTATCTTCTCTGAAGTGTAAGATTTTACATTTGCTGATCCTTTTAATGAATGTGGTCCACAAAAAAGTCACGGTGAAAAGGAATTACTTTTAACAAGGTCTGTTAAAGATTATCTGTTGTCCTGTTTTCACAGGAAATTGACAGATAGAACAGTAATACCTCATGTTGAATATTAATTTTAGAAGCTGACTCCATCTCATGATGAATGATGTGCTATCTCCCTCTTCATTCACAGAAAAATATGACACTAGTTTGCATATCTTCATCTAAATAGTCAACATTTTACATAGGAAAGCCATGGAAGCAAGGATTAACACTGATGCTCAGAGCAGTGATAGGCATTAATCTTCATAACATGATTAATGCCATGCCACAAGATTGCCCACAATGGTTTCCCTATGAAAACATCAAAGAATCATTCACTTGACAAGTTTCCAGGATGAAGGAATATCCTTGAAAGTACTGCTTAAAACCATACTGCCTTTTTCAGGAGTTGTACTGAGAACTACATTTGGAATCTAGTCGATGAAACTGAGTATGCAAGAAACCATAGCTGAATATAAACTCTTCCCTTTCTCAGCAGACTTTAGCTAAATTCCTTGAGCAACAACAGCAGATTAAGCGAGCAGAGATACATTACATTCTTATGAAATATGTATTCCAAGTAGAAGTAGAACATTCCTTCATGCAGTGTTTGATGCATCTTACAGTTGGAATTGTCTGTGACCTGTTGGGAAAGGTTTCGTTTGCAGTAAATAAAACACACATAAATTAAACGAGTTCTTATTCAAATAAAAGGTCATCGTCAGCACCAGATGCTTAGTTAGAAATGTTCAGAATTCTTTACCAGCCACAGAAGGAAACAGGAAAGACTGTCCAAGAGGGAAATAAATAAATAAATAAATAAAAACATCAGGAAAGTTACTCAGTTTTGCTGCTTGGAATAAGGCAGCAGCCTATAGTGATAGCTATGGCAGAAGGCATTGTTTTTGCAGAATCAATCCTTCTTCCCAGAGTATTCAAAAAGCCTCTGGAACGGCAGCAATAGGTAAGCTTCATATCATGGTTTTCTCTTCTACTAATGCATTTATAATTGACAATTCTCTTTAATTAACTCTTCTTCTGTTTCGCTTAAGTTAAAAATCAACCAACCAACCAAAAACCCTTTCCCTTCTGAGCCACTTAGATATTTGACAATAAGGAGGACCGTGATAGCCCTAGATTTCAATGTGGTCTTCCTATCAACTAGTCATCTACAAGCACCACGTGAAAGTATTTCCAAGACAAACAGTCTTAAATTATTTGGGATCTGGTAAGATCTTAGCAAAAAATAAGTTCTGTGCCAGCTGAAGGGTCACAATGAAACAAGAACCCAAGTGTTTACCACCTTAATCCTTAGAGTCTGGAAATAAGTATTTAGTCTATCCAAAGACTTAAAAAAAACCCAACCCATAACCCCTATAATTTTAGGAGCTTAATACTCAGACTGCCTAAACCAAACAGCAAGAAATGCAAAGGCTTCTTTAATCTCATGATGCTTAGTCTGCTGCATTTGCTGTTCTTGAGGATCAGTACTTTTTGGATAACAGACAACATTTTTGTTCACCAGGCTGCTGATGTAAAAGCCAAGAAAGTGTCACACAACATCAGAGATACCCTGATGGAGAACACTGCTAAAAAAACCCACACAACAAATAAAAAGAGCAACACCACAAAGTACATTCTGACCATTGGCTGTATTCCCAACCCTTCCCATCTCCAGAGTACCTAGAATACATTTCTAATTGTTCTTATGTGTGTCACACAAAGATACTGTTAGGGGGAAAAGGAGGTCAAGCTCCTTTCACAACACAAAAGGTTAGAGAAGAAAATGAGGATTATTTTTGTAATGATGAGGCAATTCAGTCAGGGGTTTAGAAGCTGAAGGTTCTGTCAGCAAGAGTCAAATATAATTCAGAGGCAAAGACAAGTAAATCCCTTGTTACTAGTGTGAGGCAGCAAATTCAAAACTCCACCCAAAGCTCTTATGTGGTATTTGCTAAGAAAAACACCGTAATGTTAAACTCAAGTAGAACAGCCTCTAGATTCTTTTTCCCTCCCATTTTTGTAGATGGAAATCTGCTCCAGTGTTCCTTGAAGACACATTATTTTACCCCTTTTAATTAAGAATTAATTGCAGAACTCACAACAGATGGGTAAGTCATCTACAGAGGCATTAAGAATAATTAAAGTGTATGGAAGGGGGAGGAGAGTGAAAAGAAGGCCAGCAGGTGATAGGGATTTTTTTGCAAGGATCAAGAAACAGAAAAATGGCAAAAGTGGCATTTTAACAGCTGACACTGACAGTGAAAACCTGTATCACATTGCAGCTCCATGCAACAGTGCACAAAGCTTTACAGGTTCCTAGAGGCCTGCAAATACACAAGAGTGCTGAGCAGCTGCTACTGAAAACCAACAGATCCAACAAAAATTCTGTCAATCAGGCCAAATCTGAAATGGGAAAGATGGTCTAGTCAAGCAATATTCATCTTCAGTTCCCCTTCTTCGTACAAACATATGAATTACACATATGAGACAGAAGGACTTGACTTAAAAAACAAAGACACACACCACTGCTTTCGGGAAATAAAATCCAGTTACAATTAGAATGATCACTACTTAGTTACACATTTTAATTAAAATACTCAAATCTGAAAGCCCACTGATAATTATTCCAAGGAACTTTCCAACACATAAGAAAACTTCATTACATTCATTTGTAACCTAGCTGGTTTCTTTAAACCTAGTAGAATATTACAATAGAAAGAAAAAAGTATAGAGTACTTTTGGTATTGTAATACTGATGATGATATTGTTTATATATCCTGTCAATGTGGATAATATCCCACAATTGTAACAGCATTTCAAGACATAGTTCTGAACTGGGAAATTCCAAGGTGTCTCCACATATGTCAACTATATTCCCAATAAAACCTTCATCTTCTCTCAGTGCTGATCTTACTTTATGTACGTATTTATGTTTTCTTGTATGAAGTTCATCATACTAACTGGAACTTTCAGAAAAGGAGTGGGATACTAGGCAGAACACATACCCTAAGAAAACAATGCCTCGCTTCCCTTCTGTATCCACAGGCAGAGTAGTGTTTCTTAAAAAGCCAAGTTCAAATCACTAAGATTGATTCAGCTGCCAGCAACCTGCTTTCACTAGAAACACTACCCAAAAGCATCCAACGACTGTCATTAGTAAAACAAATGCAGTAGCTGAATGTTAACAGAAAGTGTAGATTTACATGATATGAGTGAGAGCTTGCCAAAGCAGATGTTGCAGGTGGGGAGAGCTTTAGGCCTGCTTCTAGAACTACAAATTTCCTTCACATCTGCCCTGTTCTTGTGGCAGGTGTCCCTCAGTTTCCCAAAGTACAGCTACATCTGCTGGAAGCAGGCATTCAGCCCAGTCTCTAGGAGGGAAACAGAGGAAGCACACACATACATATATATATATTCTCAGTGAACTTCTACATTAAAAGAAAGCATACACAAAACCTGCAAGATTGCAATTTTTTTAGTGTCACAAACTATCTGTTCATTTAGCCTAGGAAAGCTGGATTTAGAAGAGCTCTTTTCCAGCCACCATAGAAGGACAGGTTGGAATGCACCACTACAAAAAGGAGCATTAAGACAGAGTTGCTACCAGCACATCTTCTATACTTTAAGGTGTATTTGAAAGAAAATCTCCAAAGAATAGTCCATTTCAAAGGTTTCCACGTGTAAAATCCCCATATAGGGTGGGAGCTCATTATGATTGGGTCTCAGGGAGCTAATAATGGTACATATTGGTACATGGTACATATTGGTACATGGTAATAATGGTACAAATTACAACCAATTGACAAAAGAAAATTTACAACAAAACATGCTTTACAAACATGATTTTCAAACATCTTCTATAACCAAACTGATCACTAAGCAAGATCTTTTATAGTCTGGTAATTGGCTGTAACTCTTTACAAACTACACATGGCACACTTGCTCCCCAGAACAATAAAACAGAAACAGAAGATGGAAATGTTAATGAAGGAGTGATTGGAAAAAACCAACAGAAACAAGACAATTGCAATGGGATAACACTCCATTCACTTTAGTGAATTTGCAGTTCATAAACTACTTTTCTGTCACACATTCAGGCAAGGGAAAAGGGGCTACTTCATTGTAAGGTAAACCCAGGTGCACGTCAAATCCTTGAAACTCATAAGCAAAGTTTTAGAGAACACATGAAGGAGTGGCAGATGCATCCTTTAGATTTACTTCATCTCTTTCCCCTCCTGGCAGATTTAAAGTTCTGCTTCATATTTTCACAACTGCCATTTGATTATGTATTACTTGGTAATGAAATAGCATCTAATACTCTCTCATGTTCTACCTCTACTGTTCTCTAATGTGAATTCAATTTCTGAAGAAAGAAAACCACCAGATAAGGAACATTTTTACTTCTAGATTACTCTGTAAGAGAACTACTCTTCACCAAGAATGAAATTATAGTCTACCACCTGCAGTTTCAGATCCTTTAAGTGTTCACAGAAAGAGCATATTCATACAGCAAGTCACAAAAGCTAAGCTATTATAAACATATCTTTAATAAGTCATTTAGCATTGCTCCCAACATTGGCTGTAGGAGCCAAAGTCTCTTATTTTCTAAGCAATTTATTTCACACAAATAATGTAAAGTGGGAGACATTTTGAAAGATCACTGGTACCCTAACTATGAACAAGAATAATCCCAACAAGTGTTTCTATTGAACAAAGAATACATAATCCAAAACAGAGCAACAGGTACTCTGTCCTAATTTTGGTTTACAAATATTACTGCAGTGATGCACAGGGATCTGGGGTTTTGTTTTGGGATTTTAGGAAAATATTGTTTTAGAGGATTTTATATTTGGCTTTTTTTGCCCCTTTTCCATAATGGAATTCTGCAGGTTTTTTTAATTAACTCAATCCCATTGGGTTGGGTTATTTTACAGTAAAAAAACAAAGCAAAGCAAAACAAACAAACAAAACCCCTCATCCCAGTGGCCTAATTTTGTTCTTTCAGCCATATACCACAGATTACAAAGAAAGGAACCTGTGGCCTACACTGCGGAGTGGTTTGCCTTCTGTCGGGAAAGACAAACCAAGACTGTTCTCTTTTAACAACTTTTACTTTTCTATGGATTACCTTTACCTCAAGGATTGAATTCACTATGTTCAATAAAACATCAATTTCAAGAGCAAACAAATCTATTCACTTACATATACAGCTCAAAGTATTCTTTTCAGATGCTCACTTTCTGCTAGACAATAGTTGCTTCAAGGTACGTCTACATTGTGCAGTGCCAAGTAAATGCCCAAGCTACATATCAAGAAAGAGATTAAAATAGCTCAGGAAAAGCATTGCAGTGGTGTGTTTATTCAATTTCCAGTTGAATTTAAGATATTAAACCTACAGTGCAAATTCAGGACTGGACAAAGTTACCTTAATGATCAGAAATAATTCTCCACCACTCAGAATAGTATATATTAGTATAATATTTATATATACTAAAGTATAGTATAGTATACAACTGATGGTTTGAGAGATACCAAAGCACTTAAAAGCGTGCATTTAAAAAGGCACCAACGGAGAGACAGATACCAGCTTAAGCATCAGCAGAAGAGACTCTTATGACAGTGACACAGGTTTACATGGTGATCAATAACATCATAAGGAAAAGCTTTCATAGTTTCCCCCAGTTAGAGAACAACTGTGTACAGATTGTTCTCAAAAATTAATAATTTGCTTCTTTTACTATCACTGACTCACAGAATCAATTTACAGAAATATTCCCATTGCTTTCTGTTGGCTGCAATATAAACATGGCAGAAGCAGCTATCTTCACCATTGCTACATACAGGTCTGTCAAGACTGAGCCTCTGATTACCTCCTATGCTTTTAAAGCCTCTAAACTCATCAGACAATGACTGCAACAAACAGCATAAAACAAACAAACAAAATCAATATTTTGCTTCAGCTTTATTACAACTGTATACCAGCTATTTAATGTTATGCCATGTATGTGTATATATGTATGAGAGAGTCAGGCATACATGAAATATAATTGCATAGGTAAGGCTGGAAGAATTTACCAACCAGCTATTCAGGAATGCATTCTTCTCTGAATAAATAATTAAAAGCCAGTTGTTCTCAGCTTCTAGTGAAATGTAATATGCATCCAAAAATCTATGCAAGAGATCTATCCAGCTCACATTAAACAAATGTTATAAAGAAATTCTACCATGTACCAAATGATTAGATTTTTAGCTATCTTACAACAAAAAATAGTCTTAGGAATTTTTCTCCTGCAATGATGCACAACGCAAAGAAATAAGACAAACATCTGTTCCAATAGCAGAAAGTGCTGGACAGAGACATACAATGTATTAATGCAAGCCCTGGCTTTCAGGTGTTCAATGAATTACCAACATACCTTGCAAAGATACATCTTTCCAACTGTATTTGGCACATATATCAGTACTACATCATGTGATACTCTCTTTAAACAAACTGGAAAAGAAACAGCATCTGCATCAAATAGCTTCTTTTCACTTTTATTTAAAGCATAGAACTGGTAGACATTACATGCAGTTTTTTCAAGGTCAGAGAAGAGCAAGTCACTCATCACTCATTGTCCCAGACTAAAAATACCAGCAAATACATACTGTGCAGTATCTAAATCGAACAAATTTTAAGAAAACCTATGTAGTCTTTCAAACTAGAGCCCAAGTTACCACAATTGTCTAATATTACTTTTACTATTTACAGTATTTTCTTTACTCATAGCACTTGAAACTGACAAACACACCTTTTTCCTGAACAACATCAAGTACATTGTTTAAAATTAATATTAAAAAAAACCCTAAACTCTGTGAAGAGTATTTACAAAACCACTATGAAATGTACGCATATAACACTTAGATCTTTATCAGACAGACATTTGTCTTTGTTTTTTCAACATTCAGAAGTGAACGCAGGAAAGAGCAATCCTGGGGACTGCCTTTTTGGACCAGCACAGAAAAACTGCTGTTTGAAGTTCCAAGCGCTCCTCCACAGTGATAACTCTCTCAACATGGTCCCATCAGAACTTCAGCCTGTTACATTTTGCTTGGCATCAAGTAATAAAATTCTTTGTAGTGAAGAGATGTATTTATTATCAGAAATTACCCACTCTGTGCAAAAGTAACAGTTTATGACTTATCCAATACAACAGTAAAGGACTCGTAAGACCATACCTCACCCAGAAATTGCCAATCCTTTCAAGTATACATTATACTCAGAACATTATCAGGTTTTAAAAGAGCTTTTCATAGTAATTGCATTCAGAAGAGTCAGACTCATTAAACTTCATACATAAACAGAATGCATGTTAAAAAACCCTCTATAAATACCAATATGACTGATGGAATGTGAACTTTTATCAAGTAACTGAAGTTGACTCTTTCAGTTTAAATTAATCAAAAGATCAAGCAGAAGCTTTAAATAACCACTACAGTATTGTAATAGTATTTCAGAGTCAAAAACAATATGATTTCATGAAATACGCACATAAAATGCATATTTGCTTTGAAAAGGGAAATGCCCAAAAAGAAAGGGAAATACCAAACCATATTGCAGTCTACTTGATAACACAAAAGAGTAAATCATCACTGCTCACTAGGAAACAGGGCAATAAAGTTATAAATAGCTTATTACAGCTTGATAATATATTTGTATGTTAAACATTACTTCAGAATCTACAAGATTCTTTTGACCACTCTTCACATAGGTTTCTTTTAGGAACACACTGATTGTAAACACAGCTCAATATCAAGTAAAGATGCAGAAATCAATAGCAAATCAGACAAGAGCAAAGAACAGAATACCAACACGATTTACTACAAACCAGTTACATCAAAATTCCACAATTAATCTCCTCATAAATATGCAAAAAGTAGAACCACACAAGTATGAAATTTAAAGTCTTGCTATGAGTGGATATCTTTAAAAAATAGAATCTTAATATATGCAGTTTTAAATCACTGTATTCATTTTGAAATCCTGGCTGGTGCAACACATCAAAGTAATTTAAAAAACAAAGCAAAGTTTGCTGGGTAAGAATAGGCTTGCAGCATAATTTGGGCTCAAGCATGGGCCCTGATGAGCAGCTGTAGGGGAAAAGAAAACAAAAACAACAAACACCTCCCCCCCAAAAAAGAAAAGGAGTTCTCAAAGGCAATGGCCACCACAAATATGTTTTTCACTATTACAATATACCATAGGAAAAGCAGCAGTCTCTTAAATAATTGAATTCTACATTATACAATAATTAAACACCCTTCACACAGGAAAATGTCCTCTATTTCTAAATCTACCTAATAATCACTTCAACATCTTTCCCATGATTATATGCATAAATGCTAAGAAAAATGCCTTAGCCACAATTCAGTTGGTTATGAGTAGATTTTAATATCTAATTAAGATGGGTCATTATTTCAGAGAGACACCACTTGAGATTTACTGAATGATACAATACATGGCATTGAGTCAACTGGCAGCAGTATTTTCTTTGAGTCTAGAACAAGGTAATAACCTATGCAGGAGTTAATGCTTTGATCCACTCTGTCATCTCAAAGAATGTCTTTTATTAATGAAACAGAGATGCCGCCAGGGTTTTCTTATCACCAGAATCAATGCTGCTAACGGTGCTGTATTTTAGATGTGACCCAACACTCAGGTTCTGGTTTGTTCACTCTGGAGCCCCTTTCACAAGAAGATAACAGCACTGCAGCATTAGCCACCTAACTTTTTATTACTATTTCCATTGAAGATTTTCCTTCTTTCCTGTCATGTCATATTGCTGAGCTCAGTTCAGGGTACCCGCTAAACTTTACTCACTTTACACAAGCAGTGGTCATTTAATTTCTATAAACAGGACTTGTTTCTGAAGGTCCTGCTCTTAGATGTAAATGTATTTAAGTGTCTGATGAGACTGGTACTGTCTAATAAGTTTGTAAAACACACAGACATTATGGAACCATAACATATCATTATAAAACATTTACATACTCAAAGACTGCAAAACAATAGGATTTCTTTACTATGACATATTTCCCTCCTACACTACCAAGCAAAGCAAATTAACATATCATCATACTTCATACTTCTAATCTAACATCAGCTCTTTAATACAGTTTATAAAACACAACAAACCTAAGTAGTCACTCTTAGCAGTAAGTTCAAATAAGTGCAAAATAAGTTCCTTACTAAAACCATCTGACATACGGATCGACTTTTCAAATAATTAAAGGCTTAACATGTTTGGCATTTACAAATCAAAACCAACTGACATGACAGACTAATAAACCTGGAACTTGATCTTGCATTGATGAATTGAAAGGGAAATTCTTTCCACTTTGAGTTGAGAATGTCAAAACAAAGGCTCTGAATGGGCAAGGCCTTAGAGATCTCACCGTATTCAATATGTTATCATTATTCTCTTTTAAATTACAACTCATTTCGAAATCCTAAGAAATGAGAATGGATGGATCTTCAGTTTGTACATTTTGCATTGTTATAACTGTAAAGCACCAGTTCCTCAGGGAACTGGGATAACTACAGTAACCCCTGATTTTCTATCAGAATAACAGTGTGGTACATGACAGTGGAACAGCCATGCAGCTTCTCCCCTTGTCCCAGAAGCTTCCAGATGCTTCTGTTATTGGAGTTAACAGTTAAGATGATAACTTTAAATATTTTAACATCTTACAGGTTATAGTAAAATTTAATTTATTTTAGACTTCAAAATCTTCCACACAACACACCAGTTATAGCATAAAATACTCATCTATTTTGTAATAACAATCTAGACTATGGAAGAGATGTGTTTACAGCCCTTTTCATGTGTAAACAACTGTGCAATCACTATTTGAAAGCAAAGTTTCTGAACTGATACTTTTTATAAATGGTCATATTCATTTGAGATCAAGAACCACTTTTTATTTAACATCAAACATTCATCTAGTACCTCCTCCTCACCTTCCCGTTCCACTGTTTAAAGCCCGATTCTGCTTCACTGAAACTAAAGGGAGTTTTGCAATTAATGTCTTGAACCTCATCTCTATTTCTCCAGCAAAGGTTCTCCTCATTTTCTTCTTTCTTATATCCAACCTCTACATGCTTATACTTCTGTTTCTTCATGTGGATATTGCCTGCATTTATCTCTGCCTGCTATTCCTTCTGTATACCAGGGTTTGATTAGTCCTGAAATAAAAGGATAGGGAGAACAGAGCAATGGTTTTCAACCCATTTTTGGACTCTCCTCCTTAAGAAGCAGCAACAAATTCCCATCTCCTGCCAATATGGTGGGTTGTGGATTTTTTTATTTATCAACTGATATAGATAGGCCTCTCAAAAACAATCTGTGGAGTCCCCAAGGTTCCTGTATCAAAGGTTAAAGACCACTGAATGACATCTTGAGTTATGGAAGGACTTCTCTGTAATTGATTCTTATGTTGATTGATTTTACACTGTTTACCTATAAAGCAGAAATGACAAAAAACTTTGCATTTACACACCAATGCATAAAGCCAATGTTTTCCTTTCATAAATAAAGTAGCAATTACTTATTTGCAACACAAAAATCTCTTCTAAAACCCCACATGCATGAAGTTTATATTTTAAACAAGCTTCAAGCAATTGCTAATAAATCCCATTTACAATACAGCTTTTAAGAAACTTACTAGTACAACCCCCCCCAAAAAGAAATCACCTTAAACAGTAATTCTCAACTAAATGCAGGATCTTAATTATCTCTACTCCAGCTCTTAATAACCTCAAGCCATAAAAAAAGCCTCAACATAGAAATGAACCTCATTCTTTATGCTCCGGAACAAGAAAAAAATAAATAAATTGCTAGCACTTGCATCCAGCTGAGCCTATGTCTTTCACAATATACAGTCCAATCTCTATCAGGTGTTGTATTTGCATTGTAGACACCATGTTCACAGTTAATACATGATTTGAATCCTTGGGTTTGGGTAACAGGTGCTGCTAGGGCAGGTTTTAGTTTTTCAAACAAACCCCTAAAAAACATTCAAGATTTATCACAGTAAATTCAAGATCATCTTGGTAAAAATCACCGGCTGTAAACTTCAGACACTTTATTCTAAATACCTCTGAAAAAGTCAGCTGGAGAATACCACTTCGTATCATTTTAATCTATTCTTTTAAAGACAGGTAGCATAAGCATTCATTGGGCAGAGAGCAAAACCCTTCTCTACCTCCCAACAAGTTGATACTTCCACCACCAGACTACTGTGTTTTTTCTCCAACTTATTTTGCATTCTCAGATTCAATAGGGGAAACGTAAGAGGTCTTCTAGGAAGGCTGAGGTGGGAGCTTAGTTCAAGAGAAAGCAATGTCTAGCATGAAATGACAGCAGCTGATGCATAGACAGTCTATCTCAGATAACTTGCAAGCCTAAATGCCAAAGCAGACATCACTAGCAACAAAGTTATAGCTTCTCAGACTAAGAAAATCTGTCACAGGGCCTTACAGGGAAGAAATGGTTCCTTTCAAACTAACACTAGAATTGACACCTCCTTCCTGAAAAGGCACTGTAACTATCAGAAACATGCAGCCTACAGAAGCATATTAAACAAGGTTTTCAGCAGAACTAAATTTTAAACAACAGTGATTTGTGGTGGTTCTCAAGATGGGTTACACTACCATTGAAAATTATACACAAAGCAGCAGTTTGTACACAAGCCATGATTTAGACACCTTAAGATAAGCCAGTTTCAGGGTCTGAATTCCAGTATCAAATACCTGAATCAGGGATGCCATTAGATGCCTAACTCTAAAAGAGCAATGCTGTTCCAAACACACCCCATTTCAAGTACTCTTTTATCAGTGACCTTAGGTGTCTCCCCTCCCTGCCCAATGCCTAAAGCAAACTGTAAGCACTTCACTTTCCCCATGTATTATTCACAGTGGTTACACACCAAACCCCCTTTGTACATCAGAATCCCACACTTTATTGCTGTTTGATATATATATACCCTCCCAAAATTAAGGAGTAGCTTGGCCCATTTCAAGCACTTGGCCCTTAGCCATTTGATGTGCTGATCTTGAGGGAGTCACAAACATTCTTTTCTTATTTAGCATATTCCTGACTAAAGGCAAGGTCACACAAATTTATCTTCAAGTTTTTAATTCACAGAAAAGATCGAGTAAGCATGTGATAAACAGCAAGAAAAAGTGTTTATCTTGCTGCTGAAAACAGGCACTATCAAGTGGCGGCAATGGAAGTGTTTTAACAAGAGTATTATTGCCAACAACATGACAAATTAAGTCTCCCAAACTATGAAATAGTAGTAAGACAAAAAATAATGTAGCTAGGATGTCAGTTCCAGATATATTGGAAATGCTTAAACACACATGAACCTCATAAAATTCAGTCCTAGAAGGACATCTTAACTGTAAGGGGCTGGATATTCCTTCTGGATGAGGATCACTTACCCAGATTTCAAGTCTGTAATCCGTAAACAATTGGTAGCATCCAGTCCCACTTTTCCATTTCTGACCACACTGGAAATAAAGGGTGAGAGTGCTGGAGAAATTCTGTTCAAGGCTACTTCAGGTGACATTTTGGTATGTTCCTCTTTCCTTATGTCTTGAGCTGCACAAGGATAGTAAGGGGAAAATAAAATCAGAAAATATCCTACTTATTTGATGTAAAATCACATGTACTCTGCAAACATGGACAGAAAAAAATCTATGCATGCCAAGAATCGGGAATGTAGAGTAACTGAAGTGTGCACAGCTTTATAAAGAAAATAATAAACACATCAGCAACGTTCAATGAAGCCCATTTATTCAACATCAAGATAGAAACAGACATATGTCCTAGGCTCCTTTAATTAAGACCCTATCCCTACAAGAAAGAGAACTAAAACTGATGGCCACTCTGACACTTCACAGCCTGTCCCTTCTCATGAGTGTTTCCATCAGGAGCCTGTAATTGACAAGCCACATCTGTTCTGCTTCCACCAAAATCAATGGCACTTACATTACCAATTGCAATGGGAGCAAGGGTTTGATTGTCTCTTCGCATTCTCATTTGTAATTTCTAATACCACTTGTCTAACCTTAATCAGTATTACTTTCACATTACTTCCATTAGGTAGCTATTTACAGCATTTCACAATGCGTTTTAAAAGCTAACACTGCTTTTCTTTCCGTGGTATTGCCATACTCTTTGAAAGGCATCTTCATTCACAAAACAGATCAGGAAGCTGATGCATGCACAATTTAAGCATGCCTTTTTAAAGAAGTGCTTGTAATTGTGTGACCTTATGCTATATCAGTTAGTCCACTAAGTTAGCACACACCTTTTAGCTGAAAGGCAGAAATTGAACATGCACACATTTTAACTCATTGTACCCCCAAAAGGCTATAGTATGTGGACAACAGACTGTAGCAAGAGAAATGGGAGAAAAAAAGGATAACCTCTTAAAATATTAAGTTATCATATTCGAGCATATTCTTAGGCAGAGAGTGTCAACTTAAAATTAACTGAACTTTGAGAAAACAAAGCCATAAATGACTCAAGGTAACATAAATATGCCACTGATAAGTGGGTTAGAAGAGCTCATATTCAAATTCTGACCATTAAAAGCTATTTTTTAGAAGCATCCACTTCATTGAAAACCACCAATACATACTGTATTTACTTCCTTACAAAATGCCCCATATGGGCTGCTGTACTAATAAGCGTTCTATAAAGAGGGTGTGAACAACTCATGGCAACAGTTGCAATTTACTGTTGTTTCTAACACTAGGTTTACAAGTATTAGTTGGTAACTAAGGGATATTCCACAAACTGGTAACTCCCTGGAACTGGTAGCAACATTAAAGTTACACATTTTGTTCTCGTGAAAGTCATTCCTACTGAAGGAGTGTGAAGCAGTGTTCAAGAAAGCGTATTTATCCTAGCTAGTTGGAATGTATCTGAATAAAGCAAAGGCCAGATACTCCAAGGCAAACAAAAAGACTAATAAATTAGGAGTTCCTAAAAATGGCAATTATCTTCAATATACTGATTCTTACATTTTATGGTAGACAAAAAGCTGAAGATTAAATATCCATGTCATAACATAGAACACACTCTCCACATATTTGATTTGCTGTAATTGACAAGAGGCAACTACTTAAGTTCACTTAGTAAACATTCACAGCTATTTAAGATGCTACCTCCTGTTTGTTACTTTTCTACCAAAAATTACTGCCTGCTCACCTTTATTCTTCCCCAGAGAGAGACCACAAGCCTATACTTGACCTCTTTCAGCAGAAAGTTGAATGGCTTAGATTGAACCACTAATAAAACATGAGTTTAAACTAATCATGGAATGGTTCTGGGGGGAAGGGATCTTAAAGCTCATCTAGTTCTAACCCCTAGGAAACCTTTCATAGGTCAGATTGCTCCAAGCCATGTCCAGCCTGGCCTTGAAGACTGCCAGGGATGGGGCAGCTGCAGCTTCTCTGCGCACTAATTTCTTTGCCCAAGAATGGCTAAAACAGAGAACATGTTTCAGTCTGCTGGCTCCACGGATGGGAAGGGTCATCTCAAGCAGAGAGGCAGCTAGACTGAAGAAAGCAATGACTTCCTAATCATTAAAAACATGCTTAAAACCAAGGTAGCCGCCTAGCATTCTTAAAGGTATACACAGGCCTCAGAATCAGTTCTGATAATGACATGTTAAGGGGACCTTGTTACGAGAATAGAATTGTGAGGTGTTAAAGAGATACACATGGTGTTGATGATCTGATCAACAGCTGCACCTTCCAAAATGAACTGCAGGATGAGATTCCTTATCATTTTGTTAGTAAAATACGCAGATATTGTCAAAACAAGATGCCAATGACCACTAGGCATTTTCCCTAGTTTTACTGCATCATTTCTTTAAGATTCACAATACCTTCTACATAACAAGCCAGATACACAAGGTCACTACCAATTAAACCCACCAATTTATTTTGTAACTAGAGGTCTTTACAAACTCTAACGCAATTAGGACTGCTTTTGTAAGTTTCAGTTGTCACTTCTATTTCCCAGCTTAATTTCCCACAGCATTTGAAACAAACAAACAAACTCAAGGGAGTTAAGGAAAACAAAATTCACTAGACTGTTTCCCTCTGAAAACAAAACATCCGAAAGAAGTGAACAAACTAACAGTGAATCCTTTGCACTCGGGCAAATGTACCATATGCTTCACAGTAACCCTAAGATCCCAGGCACTGCGCTGGGCACCGGATGCAAGGTACTCTGCTCCCCACCACCGGTAACAGCATTATGGGCATTAAGAGAAGCGAGGATAAAGGTGAATACTGTGATGGAGGCCTTAAAGAGCAAGGAAACTTTTCCAGACCAGCCCTCTCGCTCGGCTGCCGGCAAGCTGGGCCTGTGGGTTTCACTTCGAGGGTGCAACGGGTGTCTGCGTGTGGGGAAACCAGGGAACTCACGACCACCTTCACCTCCTCCCGCTGTGACCGAAGGCAGCCCCGCCTGCCAGCCGCGATGGGAGCAGCACCGCGGGCCTGCAGAGCCCCGGGTAACCCCAGGCTCCCTCAGCCCTGGCAAAGAGGCCGCACACCGGGCTGACCCTGCCAGCCCTGCTCCTGCTCCTCACCGCCCCACCGACACCCCATACGGAGGCGGCGGGCCCACCACCGGAGCCGCTGCGTGCCGCCCCGCTCCATCCCGGCCCGGGAGAGAACCGGGCTTCGGCCAGCCGTGACCTGGGGCTACACCGGCCCCCGGGCCGCCTCCCGGCCAGTTCCTTCAGAGCCGGCCCGCAGCCGCCCTGGGGCCGGCGGAGAAGGCGGGCACCGGGACAGAAGCAAGCAAACAAGGAGCCAGCCCGCCTGGCCTGCCGCCCGCCGCGCCGCTTCCCCGGGGCCGGCAGGGGCGCTGCTCCCGCCCGCCCGTCCCCGGCCCTGCCCGGGCCCCGCCATACCTACGGCGGCCGGAAAGCAACCGCTTAGCAACGGCCGCGGACACGCGCCCGTCCCGTCCACCCGCGCCGGACGTGCGCGCTCCCGCCCCTCCGCGCGGCGTGCGCACCTCCGCCCCGCTCCCCGCCACCGCCGCTTGTAGGGCCGGAGGGGTCTTCACCGGCCCCGCTATTGGCGGCTGCCGCAGTGCCTGTGCGGACTGGCCCGCACTGCAGTTCTGGGGCTGCGGGTCCGTTGCGGCCGGAGTGGGGCGAGGGAGAAGCGAAGGAGAGGAGGGGGCGGCTTAGCCAGCAGGCGTTCGCTACGGGCACCCCTCCAGGCCGAAGGTCCCTGCGGGCCGGCCGCTCCCCCCCCCCCGTTGCCCGTGGCAACGAGTGAAGCCGCCGCCGCGGCGGTGGCCGGGCCTGGCGTGAAGGCCGGGTCCAGGGTCCAAGGCCCGGGCAGCTGGGCCTGGGGATACCCCGTTCCCCCGGCGCCATGGCCGCTGAGGTGGTGGTTGTGGGATCCTGTATGACCGACCTGGTCAGGTTAGTACCCGCTGGGTTCCGATAGGCCCCGGCACGGGGCCGATACCCCGAGGTGACGGGAGGGAGCGCAGGGTGTCACGGTGCCTGAGGCAGAGCAGCGGCTCCCTGCGCCTCCTGAGTGCGGGCCGGGCCAGAGTGCCCCCACACACACACTGTGAGCCCGGGGACAGCGGGTGTTGTGTCTCCCCCCAGGCCAGGATCGGAGACTTGGGGTCGGCACCGAGAGCGGCGACGAGAAGCTCTCGGCCCTGGGCTGAGGGAGCTGGTAGCGGTGGGGCAAGGGGGGAAGGAGCGGAGCCGCTGTGGGGGCGGCTGGGCCCGGTGATGTCAGCACTGCAAATACTGCTTTGAAAGAAGACTGTGGGAACGGGGAGAAGTTTGAACGTGTTGTGTGCTGGAGCTTTGATCAGCTGTCTGCAACTGTAGGGAGAAGGGAGACTTGGGTTTGTGTTTTCAGCTGTGCTAGGTGGCTCGGCGTTAGGCTTGCCAGGAGAGCGGCATTTCGTAGTAATCCCGCATGGGGAATCGTGAACTCTGAGCCTCTTAACCAACAGAGGAGCTTGAAACGAATTCATGAAAGTAAATAAAGCTGGTCAGCTGTAACACATTCTCTGTTCAAAGCACTTGTTTCCACTAGAACAGCGTCAAAGTATGCAATGAAACTGACATAACCTCCGTGGAAAAGTAGGTTGTAAGTTGATTGCTTGAAGACAACATTTTATGTGACCTTTTGAAATGAGAGAGGGAGGAGGCCTCCCAAGCTACTCATATCCAAACAGAGTAAGAAGTGGGAATGGGAAACCCTCAAAAATTTAGCACCTCCGCACACCAGAGCTTGTGTTTAAATTATGAAACCTTTTTTTAAAGGAATGTTTTAATTCCTTTTTATTCATTTTTCTGGGCATTTTGCATTTATAATTAGGTACTTGGGTCTTATTCTCTTTTTTTTGGTACATAGGTAACATTTGGAAACTTCATTTTAAGATTAAAGTACAGAAGTTCATGAAAGCTCCTGGTTCTACCACTTTATAGTGAATATCAAATAATCAAAATATTAATCTAAATATCAAAAAATTCAAGCAAAATTGCAAGATTTGGCAACGATGCAAATACTAACCTACACTAGTTGACCTGGTCAGCCCTAGTATTGCAAATCAGTCTTTGATTTGCACAATTTTAAACACATCTGGTTTTAAACTACATATGTAGTCTTGGTTAAAATAGGATTTAAAGGATATATGTATCTGGACTCCATCAGCTTCTCCTGCTGGGAATTCTGCAATAAAAAACTCAATTCCTCCATCACCAGACAATTGTATCAAAGCCTGTGGGTCAAGAAAGTGTAGAATCGATGATTAGAAGAATATGTTGAGGAGTAAGTATGGTTCAGGCATTGACATGTGTAGCAGAAACAGTGAAAAGCCTTGAAATAATCGTAGAACCTGTGTCAGAAAGATTTAGTGTTTTATGTAACGTGCAGAACACACTGGCAGCTTTCCAAGGAGAGTAATTGTCTTGTAAGTCGCAGTAAGATCTTGTAGAACAGATCTTGACGTTATGTGTGAATGAGCTATCAGATGCTTGTGACGTTATATTAAAATATGAAACATGACAAGACATTCCTTTTCCTGTCTCTCTGAAACATGGGGAAAGAAATCATCAAGAAATTGTCTAGCAGGTTAAGCACTGCTGACAGCCACAGCATTGGGCTTTTTTTCTTTTTTTTCCTAACACTTAAAAAAAACCCAAAAAAACTCCCTCCCTTTTTTGGCTGCAAGTTTGATATGATAGAAACACAGTCATTTATTAGAAGCCGTATCAACTGGCCATACTGAAACCAGAGATTAAACCATGGGTTGTAGCCACAGATGCTGTTACACTGAGATTAAGTGGTTGGAGAAAAGCCATTTCACTTTTCAATCAGCTGGGAGGGTTTCTTCAATTGTACAAATGCTATCACAAGAATATATCTGACTCACTGTTATTAGTCTCTACTTTAAGGAGCAGTGAAGGGCTTTTTATTAGTGATAAGCTGATTTGCTTCCTCTGAAAAAGAGGGGACAGCCTCATTCTTTGTGTTACTAGCACAGGACTGCAAGGCACTGAAGACAAAGAATGCATTTAAATTTAGCTGACAAGAGTTTAATCTTACTGAAATCTCCATGTAGTCCCCATGTGCACATAGTTTAAATATATCCTGTGTTACAAAAATCCTGGTGAAATTACTGGGAAGTACTAAACTGTTGGCTGGGATGCGCCTGGGTGGAGAGCAAAGCTATGAAACAGGAAACAATAAGCCGTCTTTATCAAATATGGTAAAAACTGCCAGATTAGGATTAGGGTTGATGCCAGGAGGGTATCTCCTGACTGTCTTTATGTATCGGATTTAGAGGGAGTTCTATGTTCTAGGTTTAAAGCCAGTTCATTTCAGGTTAATTTCAGCCAGTATGAAAGAGCATGAGGTATTTGCTAGTCTGTCTGTCATTTATGCTAATGTTTCAGCTTGTAAAAGGCATGGACAGCATGTTAAATGCTCAACTATCACCTGTTTGGAGGAGACTGAGTAAACTAAATTAGGAATGAAAGTCATGCAAAGGAACTCAGGACACATTGTGTTTGATAGGCATATTCACCACTACACACTTAAGCTTGTCTTTCCTAGAAGACAGTCATATTAACTGAGACTCTGCCAGAGCTTGACAATGCTCTGTTATAACTTGAACTGATAAAATACAAAGCCTCTCTGCCTTGCCCCTCTGTCTGGAAAGCTAGAAGCTCAGAGTGGCAGACATGACATGGAAAATATTCCCATGTCCATAGAGGTACCAAGAATCAGAAAGATAAGCTTCAAACTGCCATTGGCCATGTGGTAGCCAGATTCACCACTACATAAATAATAAAAACCCCAGCACATAATGGTTTTCCTCAATGCAGTAAACTGATGATTTAAAAAAGCGTAACCTTGGTGTGAATTGGAAATGTACAACTTGAAATTTACTCTGTCTTATGTAATGACTGAGATGGAAAAGGACAGGGGCCTTCTGTGGAAGGCAGTATTCAGATGTAATTGAGAAATAATGAAATTCAGAAGAAAGGGTAGTGTGCCTTAAAATTCATTTAAAGGGAAGGGGCCCAGTGGTTTGCTTTTAAAATACTGTTCTCATTGGAAATTCTTTTCTCATTGTCCTGTAGCACCGCAGTGGCAGAATGTGGGTTTTCTAAAGTGAATTTAGTATAATCAAAACAACCTCACGTACATACATGCAGTAAGCCACACTCTTTTGGCTAATAGGACCAGGAACAAAACATATTTGTGGTCAAAATCACAATCAACACTTCATTGGGAATAGCAGTCAATAGTAGTAGAAAACAAAAACAGCATTATTCTATATGATCTAGATACCAAACCAGACGGGTACCATCCATAGTATTACTTAAATAGTTTCTGCTCTGACTCATATTTGCAGACTGGTCGTGGCATTGGCATTTTAATTCATATTAAATCAAGACAAGACTAAACATATAAACCAATGAGAGTCAGACATACTAAAACAATTAGAATAAACAGGAGAAACTTTGGCATGGCAATTGAAAACAGCAGAAGCAAAGAACAAAATGTAAATGGAAAAACAGTGTTTGGATAGTCACAACAACAACAAAAGTTTTTCAGTTTAACACAAGGGAATGAGACCACAGCCTGAATCCTGTAAAACTGTGTTTGTTAGGGTGTTCAGAATTTGAAGTCTAGTTTTCTGTGTATCTCTTTCCTTCCCCTAGGTTGCTTCATACCCTGTAGGGAGTATAACTAACAGAAATGCTTCCAGTCCCCTGTTGTAACAACTGTTGTCAAGAGTTATTACAAGTACTAGACTGACTGAAAGCATTTAGCAAAAGGGGAAAGACACAGCAGAGAACATTGAGCTATGAAATAGTATGTTGCTAGACTGGAGTGGACAGTGGTGACAAATGCACATCCAGAACTAACATCCCAGAGCAATCTGATGAACACATCAAATCTTCACTGACTGAGCACAGTCTTTGCCTATGGAAAATGGCAAAGGTATCTCCATTTGTGAGATTCTACATCTTCCTCTTAAGTCTAGTTTTGGTCATTGTCAGCTGAAGTAAATGGTTCATTGGAAGTTTCCATGATTCAAAGTTATGTCTATACTTTCTTTTTAAAAAATGCAATGTTTGGGGAAATAATTTCAGGCTTCTTTTCTGGGAATATGGAAAGGAATTTTCTCATGTTTCTTTTGAGTGAGCAGAGCAAAGCCTCACGTGTGACTTCATTTTCTTCTTTGCTTTGTTTTCAGGTCTTTCACGTGTGTTCTCATTTCCACCATTTCTCGTGCATGCATAGTCACCAAGTTTTAATGTTTTTTTCTTGCTTTAATGTTTTCTTTTTTTCTGCTCTTCAGCTTCTCCTAGCAGCAAAGTGTTATAGAATCCTTCAAATCCATTTGTGTTTTTGTTTTTATCTGTAATGCTTCCCCTGCAGCAGCCACTCCTTATTCTAGTCAATCTGCTATTGCCAGCAGCATGGGAAAGCACAACTGTGAAGGAATACAAGCTTAGTCCAGTTGAGGAAATTAATCTTTTGGATTCAGAGAAAGGCATCGAGGCATGAGAAAATGTGTCATCTGTGAATCGTTTCATTTATGTAATAGTGAAAAATCTGGGCTTGATTTCAGAGTCAGTACTATTGCCTTGTCTTCTTCTCTGACCTAACAATTTGGGTGTATGGTAGACGAAAGATGCACAGGCTAAGTGTTTTGTTGTTCTGCCCTGATTTTAGAGGACCTAAATGTGGTTTAAATAAACTCCCCTTTGCCTTCTATTGTCTGGTAGGCAGAAAGATGTATCTCAGGGACCCAAAAAGAAAAATGGGATAAAAATCAAGTTGATTGAATACTCAGTAATGGAATTCAGTCAGAAAATTGAGTTCTATTTGTATACAGCTTTCAAATATCTATAGTGGCCCAAGCACTGCCCATCTGATATGGGCCTGATACAAGCTCTTCATGTCAAAAAAAGCTTTTCACTGCTGTAATCTCATTAAATTGTTGTCCCTCCATTAAATCTGTTTGATCACAAAATGAGTGATCAGTTTATTTCAGGGTGAGACTCAGTTCTAGTTGTGTTAAAAGTATTTGTTGTTATACTCCAAACCTAAAAAGCCTCCATCAACATTCCTCCAACAAAAAGTGACAAAATATTGAAGAGGGAAAAAGGAGAGAAAATGTCTGATTGGGTGTTCTTAAACTGACACAAAATAACTAGGGCAAGGCCACTAAAGGCTTTTTTAACCCATTAAAAGAGTTGTATTTGCAACCAAGGTTATGAAAGCAAGAAACAGCGTGCCATTCATCCCAGCTGGCACTTTCTGAAAGAAACTGCTGTTTATGCAACAGAGGATGCTGTGGTCTTCTCTGAGAAGGACTGATGGTGCTGGAACACCTGCTCAGCACTTGTCTTTGGCTCTTATCCATGAAAACTTTTTTTCTCTCTTTCTTAAATACAAATGTGGAAGTTTTGAAAGTCTTGGGAAATACGAATGTGAAACTGGTCACACAATGTCTTTTAACTGAAGCACAACAAAAGTGTTGGTTTCTGAATTCTATTTAATTGAATCCTCCCTGCCCTTTCATTTGGTATCTTCATTTTGTGTCCTAAGCTACTGTGTACTTTAATTAGGCACTGTCTTTCCTTCAGGAAGCAATTCCATTTCAGCAATAACTAATATTACTCTTGTTTTTTAGACTTGTTTATCTAGTTCAGTTTTAATAACATGTATTTAGTAGTGCTTTTGAGCTAAAGAATAGCCCTTCTGGTACTACAGTCCGGCCTGTACTGCATGAATACCATAACTGAAATAATTTCTTTGGCTTCCCAGTAACAAAGAGTAGCACTGTTTGTCCTACTAAGCATTTGGAAAACATTTTGGTGTTGCAGGAGTAGAAGGGCAGTTTGCTTTGTAAGAAGACAGGCAAAGATGAAGAGAAATAAAGAAATATATTTAAAAGGATAAAAATAGGAAAAGGCATGTATAAGAAAGACAAAAGGTTTTACTGCAGAAGGTGTGAAGAGTCTGTGGAATTGAGGTTGAGATAAAAGGCAGGGAAACTACAATCCTAACAGTGACAGCTCTTCAGCTACCCAGAGGTTTTTCTGCTTCTCTGTGCCAGCTCTGGCTCTCTGCTTACTTTCAGCAGTTTTCTCACATGGCTGCACAGCAAGGTTCAGGGAAAAGCTCTGTTGTAGTCTTGCCATCTTCTCCCAGCACCAGCATTTTGGAAGATATGGCACCCAGTAAGTCTTCTGTTACCTCCTCCCTCCCATGAATGAGTTCCCAGCTGTCTGCTTCTGTTTCTACCAGCTGCAATGTCTGGTCTAAGTTTGTAAACCGCTTTGAGATCCTTCAAGATGAAAGGTTCTATTTAAGTGAGATCATTATCACCTACTACATTTCTCCACTCCCTGTTCTCAGCTCAAGCTTCTTGTCTCATCCCTTCTTGGGGTCCTGCACAGTACTCAACATTCCCAGCTCATGGCAACACAAAGCTTACACAGAAATTTCAACTTCCAATCCTTGAGTTGTTTGACGCCTTTTAGAGTGCTTCAGAGCTGAAGGTTAAATATATGCATTTTCCTGAGCCAAAGACAGAATACTTAGCACTTGCTGCACTAAGATCGTACTTCTGCATTTGCGTCTGACTTCATGTTATTTTGTGTGCTTGAAGAGACTGTATAGTTCTTTTCCTCCCACTTCTGAAGTACTTACTCATTCTAGGAAGCATTCCAGCTACGATGTTGTTCTGTGATCCTCCACTGTATTCTTATAGCCATACTTTGTTCATGTTCTTGTGGTTAAACTGTAAGCCTGTCAGGGCAGGGATTTCACTCCTGTCTGGTTTGGTGAATTTATGGAGGGGAACCCTGACAGTAGTTAGGAAAGCTCTCTTTGTTCAAAGACTCATAGGTAGTAATATGGTGTTTGGACAGGACAACCCCTTCGCTGTTCAGCTGCACATCTAGCTCTTGTCTTCATCTTCCATATTTTAACTGACTAGTAAGAAGAGAGTTTTTTCACTCTGTAGTATCTGTGTGTGCTTATTCCCAATGTCATTCACATTCCAGTGAAATTTTCCTCTTTCCTATGAAAGTGAGGTCATCTTAAACCTGTGTTTATGATTCTGCAGTCATTTCCATGGCAGTAGACTATGATATCATCAGTGGAGGATTATGCCTTTCCTATGTGTGTTAGCAATTAAAAATTATGGTTTGTGAGATAAAACTAATGTTTACCAAGCTTTTAGGTTTAGTCCATATGAGGCTGGGAAACTATTGCTTAATTCTCTAGAGAGTTCACTTGGGTAATGGAGTAAATGAATCCAGAAACATTTTGATCATAGCAGGTGATAAGTTTTGGGGGGTATATTTTCCTAGTGGGAGAAGAAAATCAGCCACTCCATCTTGTGTTCTCTTGTCTGGCAAAGAAGACTTCTCTGAAACACCATGGTACTCCTTATTGTTTTGTTATCCAGAGCTTCTTAAATGCATGACTTAAAGAATCACAATTCTCTAGTCTCATTAGACTGGCATTTTTCCCCTTTGGAGGTCAGTAAGCTATTATGTGCTACCCACAAAAATCAAACCATGAGGTTATCACACTTTTCATCTTTTTAATGGGTGCCCCATTTGCCAGCCCTCAGAAGTTGGATCTCTTTGTTGAACCTTTGTGAATGTGTACAGGCTTTCTCAGGGGTTGGTGACAGCAGAGACCAGTTTCAACACTGTGATGGCAAAAGAAAATTCATTCATTTAAAATGTAGTATCTGGTGTTAGATCAGTTGCTGATTCTGCAAAATGAAAATGGTGGATTCAGAACATAATTTATTTCATCCCTTCAAATAAATATTTGTTTAAAAAATCATAATATTAGAAAAAGAAGAATATCTCGAAATGGTGTGTCTTGTACGCATACAAGACTTGTATGTGTCCAATTCCACAGAAAGTCTAGGACCTGAAAAGGTTCTTTCTGAAATCATTACCATGTTAGTGACTACAGTAGAAAGAAGTTAATTTTCTCATTGACAGCATTCATGGAAATGGAACCAGGCTGGAATGGAACAGAAGACAGACAGAATTACTGTCTGGACACTGGGATTACTCCTGCCATAACAGGCCTGGCCCATAATTGCTGAGCATGCATTCAGGTGATGTTATAGCAACTTCCTGAGTGTGAAGTTTCCCTGTAATTCTGCATTCCTGCTGAGGCTTTATCTGTCTCTGGAAAATCCAGAGTGATACCTCTGAAGAAAATGAGAAGTCAGGAAGTACTAACATTATCATCAGGTCAGAGGTTACTGACATAAATGTTTATTTACCAATTGTCCAGTATCAGCAACAGGAGAACGGGGTGGTGTGTCCATTTCTGCTACATAAAGATACAATTTTATCTCATCAATACACTTCAGCATATCGCGGTTGCTTCACGTTATAACATCCCACTCTACAGGTAACACAACTGTTGCCATTTACTTTCTGTTGGGTTCTTTGACGTCTGGGCAGCTCCAAGTAAATAACATGAAAACCAGCAATATACTGGTCATTGGCATTGTCAGTACTTCAGGGTATTCCTTGGGCTCCTTCTATACCCCAGTGATGAAGACTGAAAGGCATGTTGTGTTATGAATGTATCTATATTTTCTAGCCCCAGTGAATACTCTTTTACCATGTAATTCCCATGGGGTTTTATTGTTTTGGTTGTCATCCCTGCTATTACTGGAAAGTCTTTTTGACTGTTTAAAATAAAGCATCTCTTGCCTTTTCAGTCTAGAGGTATTTGACATACCAGACTCACGACAGCCAAAGGGGAAATTCTCTAAAGGAGCTCATTTGAAAATATTTCTCACAATAAACAGTTGTTAGGAACTATATTTTAACACTCAACACTGAGAATATTGTAGTTTCTCCCCCTTTATGAGCCACAGAATGATATGAGTAATAGTTCTGTTCTGTCTTGGGAATGAATTATTTGCTGGCTGTACTGTTAATGGAAATAACCATTTTCCTAGATGCATTTCTAGACATAAATATTTTGGGGTGAATTTTAGTACTCCTGACAGTAAAGAGCTGCTGGCACAAATCAAAAGCTGCAATAAAAATCATCCAGAGTCGATCGTAACAAATTTGTGTAAAAACACTCTGGGCAGGCATATATATCATATTGCTTCTAGGAGCTGTCTGAGCTGTTCTTTCCATAGGAGTCTACCAGGAAGGTTTTGTTTGCTTGTCTTATATGGCTTCACTTGTTAGCCCCTATATCAAGCTGCAGCAGGTTATTTGATGCTGCCATCCTGGTTCCTTTCAAGCCTAGTATCACGTACTTTAAGCCTGAAGAAAAATACAAGATTATTTTTCACTAGTATGTTGCATAAGTGGGTGCAGCTTTATAGAACAGGTTGATCTTTGTGACAACTAATTATAAAATAAGAAGGTGGTAATGTTCCCGAATATATCGGTCATGTGCTCTCTTCTGGGTTTCATTATTTCTGCTTTCCATTTCTGACTTCAGTGCATTTTTTCCCTTTTTTCCTGTACTAGATCTATCTCATGTTATCCCTGAACCATCTGTTATTACCCCTTATTTGTCTTCACCTCTTCTTGTTATCTTTCTACATCACATTGTTACAGTGAACTTCTTTCCTGTATTGCTCTTTTCTTGCCTCTCATCTTTCAAATAACTTCTGCTTCCAGAGTCGTAAGTCCATTTTACTAGTTTATTCCATCCATCACTTGCTGTACTTCCTGACATTTTTCAGATACCTGTTTATACAAAATGCATAAACCCCAATAGTATAAACAGCAGAAAGAAAAAAACCATATTGGTCAGAGCTGAAAATAAAGGATAGGTAGATCATGTTCAGAACTCACATGGAAAGACAGGCACTTTCTGGGTTCTCAGCTGTAATAAGAGTGAATATGCCTGCCTTCTTCTGCCTGAATCTGTTAGTTTTATTCATTGGGAATATCCTCTTGTTATTTTTCAATCTTTCCTAAATTTATTTTTCTTTCCTTTCTCACCCTCCCACCCCCCAAAAGAACAAAGTAAGATACGACCTGCTGGGAAAAAAACTGTATACTCCATATAGAGGCAGCAAATATGGGAAGTTTTTTCTTCAGTTTTCATTCCCTGTGGCTCAGTAAATTCTGGGCATTAATGGACATTTGGGAGTTGTTCATCAGCAGGCATCACAAGGCAGCATTATACAGAATCACACCTTTTTGATATTCAGGGATCCACCTTCTCCAAGAGAGCTTAGATCTTGAAAAAGATGAAGGTTCTTATCTAGAGATTCATACCTGTCACAGCAGAGTTAACCTTGGCCAGCAAAGCCCAGGCATCCCCCTGCACATTATCATCTTTGCCCCACAAACCTGTATGTTACTGTAATCCAAGATTTTAGTAGATGCCTTCATAATTAGTTTGAATTTAGATAAAGTTGTTTTTGTTTTCAAATCATTGAATTAGGGGTAGGGTATTTTCAAAGCAAAAACTTGTCTAGTGAAGACACTGGAAATTTAAGCCTAAAGTGGTCAGGCAGTTGGACTGGATGATGGTTCTAGGTCCTTTCCAATGGAACTATCCTATTCTAGTCTAGTCCAGACTAGTCTTAGTCTAGTCCATTCCACTTTATCCTCATACTAAGTTTAGATATGTTGATTACCTTCATTACCTGTGATACATTGAGTAAGTATCAGTAAACTATTATTTGGGGTATAATTTACATTTGTGACCCATATGGATTCTGTAGGAAGCAGTGGTAGTTACCAACTTGATGAAAAATGTACTTGTCAAAATTATTGTCCTGGGTGCAGACTTTTAGAGCAACATATTACAGAAGAATATTGTTAGTGCTTGGACTGGACTGGACTTTGTTTTGATGACATGTAGTGAGAACACATCTATGATTATC
This sequence comes from Melopsittacus undulatus, assembly GCF_012275295.1. NCBI lineage: Eukaryota > Metazoa > Chordata > Aves > Psittaciformes > Psittaculidae > Melopsittacus > Melopsittacus undulatus. Next base: position 114,820,355 of record NC_047529.1, read on the forward strand.
ACTCTTAATCTTACAGTTTATAAAGCAAAATATGCTTGTGTGAAAAATGCCAATAGTTAAAAGGGAGTGAGGTCCTTCTTTGTTTTTTACCTGGAAAAGACTGACAATGAGAATTGTAGAGGGGTCAGTAGGTGCCCTATTTTCTTCATGATTGTAAAGCAGAAGCACAGATTACTTTGTTGATTTACCAGTATATAAAAAATCATGATGACATGAACAAGGACCCTGTAGCCTATCCACTCAACCATTCCCACTTTGTTCATTGTTGCCTGATAAATCCTTCCTTTAAGAGGTGAAGATTAATCTCCATCGAACCCTAACTGTTCTATGATTCTATATATATATCTTTAATCTTAGTCTGTCCTTGAGCATATGAAGATCACTCTTTGCTTGGTCACAAAGGTTGCTTTGTTTTGTGTTGTTTTTTCTGCGTTAGCCCTGGTACCGCATCATGATACAATGTTCTGTTTGGCATAGGAACCGTAGGCAGCCTTCTTCAGTGCTGGGTGAGCACAGCATGTTTCAGCGACAGTCTGTTCTAATATTGCCATCAGATTGCCTTGAAAATAATTATGTAACTGCAGTTCCAAAAATAATGTAATCGAGAGACATCAATGAAGAACAACGTGGGAGGCAAATGAAGTTAGAGAGTAGCAATTCTGAACATTTCCACAATCTTTCTTAAATACAAAGCAGATGTTTGGTAAGAGTGATGGAATGTTTGCTGAGACTTAAATATCTGAAGATAGATTCATATTTGTTTGTGTTTTTTTAATCTCTTTAGAGGTTCAAGTTTAGGATTAAGCATTCCATAGATGATGAACTATGCCCACCTTTTCCTAGAATTTAACTGCTCGTGATGTGAGGAAATGTTACAGGTTTGATTTTCCATGAGAAACCTTTTTACTGATGGCAATTTGTCAAATCAATTTCTTTGTTCTGAAGGTTTCATACTCCTACCATAGTTTAGGAACTTTGATCTCTTGGTGATACTGTCATTTCACTAAGGTTCAGTGCAGTGAGCTATCATAAATGCTTCAGGACATTCATTTGGATGCCTTCTTGTTTATTTCATCTTTTAATATCTAGGAGCATAAAATTTGTTTCTGTGCATAGGGTCAACAGAAACATTCACTCTTGAAGAGCTGTGGACATCTGTTCTCATTCCACATGTTGCAGATTTTGGTCCTCTTAAACTGAGGTTGTGATTGCATATCTAAGAAGATAGTGACTCCTGTTGTGCTCCTACCTGTAGTTGCAGCCGTCCATTTAATTTTCTCCCTTGTTGGAAATTTTCACCATTTGTTTCAGTTCAGTTGTTTATCCATTCAGTAATGAGATGTACAAAACAGTTTGTCTTTTAAAATATGTATATATTTGTGTTTCATAAAATACATACTTTTGCTGGTGGCAAAACTGATCGAAAAGATTCCTGCTGCTCTGCACCAATTCATCATTCACTTGTTTGTGTTGTGGTAACAAACTGTCTATCATGCAAAATCAAACAGGTTTAAAAAACCAACCCTGAATGGATGATGGGGTAAAGGTGCGCATCTCACTCTGTGCTTCAGCACTGTCCTTCAAAGGGGCCACTCTTTACACATCAATTATTTTTCCTGGTACCAATTTGGTAGTGTTTCTACACTGTCCTTTACTGGAGGCCAGAGAGAGAGCCCAGCCGAGCAATAACCAATTTGAATTGTATGAAAAGTTAATTATTTTATCTTTTTTAAATAAAAGCTTGCCATGTTCAGGGACAAAGGAGGAAGAAAACGAGAGAGATTTTCTGTGATTTCTAATTGTCTTGTAACACTTTTTTTTCAGTCACTAAAGACCTAAGAACCTACAATTGGATAGCCCCATACTGAAACCAAGCTGTAGTTAACTAAATTCCTGAGGTGGGCTCTTGATAAACCTTGGACATTTTCTACCTTCAAATAAGATGCTTTAGTGGATTTTTAAAAGGGTTGAAAGCATCAATGAGCCAAGAACATTGGATTTTGAAAAGAATGTGGTCTTTTTGTCTCCATGTTATGGATATTTTCCTATAGCACATTTTCAAATCTTTAGAAATTATGCTAGACAAAACAGGCCAAGACTAAACCAGAATACTGAGCCAGATTCTAAAGAGGTCTAAGATTTTTTTCACCACAATATTGCACTAATGTTCTCAGTTAGAGGCAAGAACTGTTCCCTCATTTGTATTTGTTCAGTTCTGAGAATCATGAAAGCCCAGTAAATTGTATGTACTAGACAGTGGCTAGTTACACCTACACCAATCTCACAGGGATTTTTCCCATTCTAGGAAATTCCCGAGAGGGCAGAAAGAGTCAGTTTTGTTCAGTGATTCAGAGCAGAATCAAAGCTAAAATCTAGACCTTTACAATTACATTCCTTGTCCTCAAGACCCTTTTAAATGTGGCATTTCCTCTACCATTTTGATACCCCTGATTATCTTCACCTTTCTTCAGGAATAAAAACCCAAGTCTGAATGTCTCTCCTGGTACCATATAAATGACAGTCGCCTCAGATAACGTATGGTTTCTTTTCTCCTCTCAGTTGCCAGATGAGAATATAGTTTTCTTTTTTTTTTAAGAGAAAAATATTTATGTACTTGTCTATTTTCCTTTCTCATGCACATGTCATTTCTCAGGAACATACTGATACTTTATGCTTTTCTTCAATGTCTTTAATGGTATATTGGACTACTTCATTAAGCTTTAGTTACATGATATTCAGTGTTTTCAACATACAAAGTAGTGTCAAGTCAAAGTTTCAACACGGGCTTAGGGCAGTCTGGCTGCACTGATGCCTTCTCCTCAGTTCTGCAGTTCTGGTCCACCCTTGCTGCTGTACACTTAAGTTGGACCAATTTGGTGATCCAAATTAAAACTATTCTATGAACTAAAAAAAAAGTAGTTTGAATTAGGAAGCTCTGTGAGCAATAAAAGCAATGCAAGAGAAATAGGGCAAAATGCTGCTGAGGGGAGGGTGAGGATTTATGTCAGCTTAAGATAATAAAAATACATCTTTCTAGCACTTCCATGTGTTGAAAACAGTCAACAGACACTGGTTAGGTGTCGAGAATCTGAAGCAAATCATGACTAATTTCAGGATTAGTTTCTGCAAATGATGCAGGTATACATCTCTTCCTTTCCACTTCTTTCCTCTTCAGATTTTCTGTCTCTGAATATGATCTAGTCACTGCTTAGATGGGAACTTTTCAAGAAAGCCCAGACTACCAGTGAGAGTGGCATTAATGACTCAGTAAGTTACACATTCACCTCTGATTCAGTGCTCCAATACAGTAGTAAAGGTTCTCTGTTCTGTTTCTAATGCCATCCTTCCAAAGGGCTGTCTGTCTAAAACTACGAATGCTACTCGAGAATCGCCTCTAGAGAACTTGTGGCACACACTTCCTGGAAGAGAGGGTTGAATTTGCTACCGTGGTGAAACTCTAATGTATGTGCTTTTATTCATCCCAAACCTCTGAAACATAAGTTGTTACAAGATTTTTCATTTCCCCTGAACAAATGTGGGCAGCATTGTTGTGTGCATTACATTTAAATACTGTGCTGTAAAAACTGCCTTGAAATTCTGAGTGATTCTATTCCTTCCTTTGTAATTATGTCAGGGCCCTTCAGTCTGAACTTTCCTCTATAAATATGTCTCAGTAGTATGGTACATAATTTGCAAAACAATATGTAGTAATTTTATTTCACATCAATAAGTGTTGGGGGTTTTCAAGTTTAGTTCCTGGTTGGTTATAAGACATAAGAGCCCAATATCCTTTGAGCCATTTATTCTCTCAAGGCTGAGCAGAATTTATCACATAAGCAAAGAGCAGTCTGTTTGATAGCAGCTTATATTAGGTGTAACAGGTTGGTGTTTTCAAATGACGTCAAAGTTGTAAATGGCTTTACAAAACATTCCTGTACTAGTTCTGAAAGCCTGTGTGACAGTTTTTCTCATTAACTTATTTAGCCTAGTTTTGGAGTAACATTAGCTGCTTCATCATTTTTAGGCTATTTTGAGTAGTATTTGTGGCACCATTAATAAGCCAAGAATTTATAGGGTTCCTTAATCATACAGATTACTCATCATTGCCTGCTCATAACAGAAGCCCGAAATGCTCATTAGCATTCTCTGATGTGAATCAAAAGTTAGTAGAGTTGCACAATAAAATGACAAGAGAATAGCATTATATTAGCAAAAAATAAGAATCTGGGACACCAGTTGCAGTGAAAATGAAACCTCGAGGCTTATATGTAGATCAATACTCTAGATTTGTTTAATATGGGAAATAAAAATAGGCTTCTGAAATAAAGAATTGGAGAATTGGTCTAAAAGGATTGGCGGTCATGCCTGAAATGTAATAAGGTGAGGGTTTGTTTACAGTGAGCTACAGGGGCTGCTGCCTGGTCTTGCCTAGGTCTGTTAGCCTATTTTTAAAATTGGCTAATTATAAATCACTGTTCCAACTTGATCCTTTGCCCTTTGCCTTGTACCTTTCCATCAAAACAATAAAAAAGGTCATCTCCCCATCTTCAAGCTGTTGATTCCCACAGGCAGTTGTGCCATGCTGCTTGTAACATTGGGGCCCAGATTCTCATCTCACCAAGCCTGTTTTTTAACCAGTGCAATTATGATGCTTCCATTGGAGTTGCATGTTGATGCCAACATAACTGAGACAAGAGTGAAGTCATGGTCTGGTTACTGTTAAAACAAGAATATATAGGGTTGAAAGTACTTCTTGAGCATGCGTATGAACTCAGCACAGCGCTATTAGCAGATGTCTGCTGGGATGTCGCAATTGTTAATTTTTGTCTAAAAATATATTAGCTTTTTGTGGAAACAAATTCTATTTAGAATGAGCTATAATCTCTGAAAAGCACCCTAAGGAAGGGAAATGAATTGAGACTTGATACCATTTTCAGACTGCAGAATTTAAATGAGAAGACAGCATGAGCTAGTGAATTGAGCTGATCTCTATTTTTGATTTTGTGACTGGCTTCTTGGCTGACCCAAGGCTCAAAAAGGCAAAATGATTTGCCTAAATTTCATGCCCAAAAAGTAGGAATAATGTTTTTGTTCTGCTTTTTAAAGTACAGTGAGATCTGTGAATGAAAGCAATTATACAAAAGCTGCTATTACTGTTTCTTACCAAGCCTGGGTGAAACAACTACTCTTTACTGAACGTACATGATGTTAGAATTGTGCATGGAGTACCTTGGCACTAGCTGAAGAGGAGGTTCCTTAGCTGAGTCTTGTGGCCTTCATTCTCTGGTCCACAACCATCACTACTTTGTCTTCCAATGGTGAAAATGGTGATAAATTATAAATGTTACCATGAATAAACATTATTTATCTACACTCATTACACCTTGTTCCCTGAAACCTTACAGTTACTCACTGTTGTAAGCAACCTGCCAGATGCTTCTGTGGGTAGTTTTAACCTAGCAATCCTTTCCATTTATAAGGTACCTATAAGTACGCTTCTAAAATGCTGTTGTATTTTCATTTAAAATGGTTTAAGCATTTCCCAACAGAATGTTCCTAGCTCTGCCTCTCTTGAAATAGAGTGCCATTAGCTGTATGTGTGAGCCTTCCGGGCTTTCTTTGTGGTCACCCACATGAAATAAGCCTGCTGGCTGGTCACCATACCCTCGCACTAAAATCTGGGGTGCTCTGTTAGTGAGCATCCTTACTTGGAGACTGCATCCCCACCTGCATCTCTCCAGAAGCTGTAACTGCTGATGAAGCACAGACCTATAACAACTCCTTCAAAGGAAAAACCTTAATTTCTGGGAGTTCAGGACTTGTTTGGGTTTGCTAGTTTAATTTTAGGTTTCCATGATTTCCTAATGCTCCTTAGCCTTTGGACTGACGGGTGCTGAAATGGAAAATCAGTAGAGAAAATTGTTTTCTTTTTCCTGTGAGTTTTCAGTAAATCAGGTTGTGCATTGTCATTAATTCAGAAGATTTTGTCCACTCCAATATGCCTCAGAAGTTGCAGCAGAAACTCAGAAAGTAATCTACACCTATTCTTCATGTCCTTTTCAAAGAGCACTCAGTCGTGATTTGCTAGTGCAGAAGCACATCACTTTTTCTCAAAGCTGTAGCACTGGCAACTTTGAAGCTGTGGGAGGATTTTGGGGTAAAATAATGTTATAAATTAACAAACAGAATTGAAGTTAATCTCTTCCTCATTAGGGCACATTCTTCTCTGTTCTTTCAGATTCCCCTTCCCCACTTTTCTTCCCCGCAGACTTTTGGAAACCTGTCTGAACTGTCATTGACTGAACAGGTCACTAGCACATGATAGATAGGAAGCCCTCCCTGCACACATGCTGTGAACTTGTTTAGAGCTTAAGAGATAGAAAGAATTACATTTAAACTTTGTGCCTGGAATGTATGGCTTGAGAAGGCAGAAATTTTGGTACTCCAACTGCAGTAAACACAGTTTTGTGTTACATATTTTAATAGAAGTGACAAAAGTAAGCAAGCCTTTTTCATCCCTTAGTGACATGGTTTAGTGGTGATCTTGGCAGTGCTGGGGGAATGGTTGGACTTGATGATCTTGAAGGTCTTTTCCAACCTGGTTGATTCTGTGATTCAGAGAGATTCCTCCACATAGTCTCAGTGGTGTCTTTTTTCTTCCTTTCAACTTCTGCCGGAGCTAGCAAAGCATCTGGTGGGGTTAACAGAACTACAGTTTTGTTTTCTTTTTTTCCAAAATGGGAATTAAACCAGAACACACTCCTGATGGGTCTCCGCTTGTATTAGTGCATCTGATTCTGGGCACCCATCCCCAGACGGATGTAAATGCAATTGGACTGCATTCAAGAAGAAAATATGCTGAAAAGTTGTAAAGCTTGATTTGTGAGAGAAAAACTTCACAAAGGGAAAAGTTGAATACGTACAGTGCTCCTGAGTGACAGCAGAGGGGAGGAAGGTTTTGATATCCATCTACAGTTTGGAGGGGTGTGAATACCAACAGAGTGAAAAATGACCGAGGGTGGTTCAAGAAGGCATAATTAGCTGTAATGAAATTAAATGAACAATATGTAAACTTGAACTGAATGTTACAGTTAAACAACATGAGCAGTGAGACTATAGATTTATTACTTATCTGTATCGAGTTAGCACTGGGGAATCCCAGACAGGGATCAAGTGCTTCTTTTCCTGTAGAAACATGAAACATGAACAAAAGAAATGCAGTACCGCTCTTGAGTAATAAACAAGAAGCTTGACTGGGTGGCCCCTAAGGAATAAACTTAAACTGGTGGGGTGTGGAATAGAGACCCTAAAAGGTCTTTTGAGTCTTTTCTGGTCTTACTGGCTGTTTGTTGGACCACTCAGGATTATAAGAATGTAGCTCTTATTTTGTAGATGCTTGTTATTTTCAGTCACTAATGCATGTAAATATTGCTTTAAATTGGAATAGCCTTACTACACGATTGCCAAGAGCTGGAGAAACTATCCTTGGACAGAAGTTTTTCATTGGTTTTGGTGGGAAAGGAGCCAACCAGTGTGTCCAGTCTGCTCGACTTGGGGCCAAGACCTCACTGATCTGCAAGGTAAGCACCGACACGCTCTTGGATTACAGCTGAACTAAATGTTTATGCAAATTCCAGGAAACCTTTAGGTGATTTACAGAAAAGTTTCTCGTGGCTTTGTGTTTTTTTTTTGTTTTAATCCCTCTCTAATTCGCTTTTCTTTTCCTTACTTCAGCTATAAATTTAAGCATGGAGGAGGCTGTTCTAAAAACACTGCCAGAACCAAAGACTAGTTGGCTAGAGATCTGGCAGAAATTGCATATAAAGAAGGATTGTGAAACTTAAGATTGATTCACCATGGAAAAGAGAATGGGAGAGAGTCTGGGATGTTCAAAATTCTAGTAAACCTGATTAGCCTCTTCTTTTTATGTTCACCACTGTTGCAAAGATCAGGGCTTCTTGGATGACATTCAGGTGCTAGGTACTACAGTCCATCTGAAATTTACTTTGTAAGTGATTAAAAACCAGACACTGACAAGCCAGTAACAACTTTGAGAAGCAATGCAAACCTTTGTGCTTCAAGGTTTAAATCATTATCTCATTACTTGGGATTAGGATGAGATATTCACATCCAAATCCTAGCACCTTTGCATGCTATGGGATGGTTTTGCTCACTTTTCTGAAACTTCTAGTATGCAGCAGTTCTAGAGGCTGGCTCGCAGACCATTGGGCTGATTCAGCTTGGCAGATGCTGTATTCTTACAATGACTTTGTTTCATTTGTGTCATTAAACATTATAAGTTTTGGGTGATCATTATCAAAGTTAAGATCAAATTTTCTCTCTCTCTAGCCTTATTTTCCATCCTATGCCAACTGTAAATGAAACTTCAAATCGACTGGGCATACTTTGTTCTTGCCATAGCTGGGGAGGATGCTAAATTTGTTGGATCATTGTCTGTCAGGGATTTCTTGAGAAATACTGGAAATGTCTCAAAAAAGCCTTTCTTGCTGGCTTTCCAATCCAATCTTTAAGCTAAAGAATGATAGCTGTAAGTCGAAATTACACCTGCAATAATTTCTGTGTATCAGTATCACTAGTTGCTCTACAGTGTTATCTTATACATATATATATGTTGGCAACATTTGTGCTTCTGTAATATTGTGTATATTTGATCATCTTTGCATTCAATAACGATCAGATTCAAGAACAAGATGAACTGGCAATGAATTCCCTGCTAACATTTCCTGCTAAATGTTAGCAGGGTTTTTTTCCACTGAAAGTGTGAATTTTGTTTTATTTTTTAATGGTCTAGCCTTTGCTCAGTGCATACTTGTTTCTGGAAACATTTGCATTCCCAATAAAATTTAGCAGTTACTATAATTTCTAATTACTTTCCAAAATCATATTTATGTTATTTCAGTAAAACCCAGACTTCTTTCCTTCATTCTGATGTATATTTATCGGAGTGGCAGAGATTGACTGTTAATATCCATATTAGCATTTTGTCTTTTTTTAGATTTTAAAAGATAATATTTACTTCCTGAATTAATTATACACTTGTAGCCTCCCAAAATAGTCTCATCCTATGGCAGTACAGTCTTATATCTGCAGAGGTCAATGGGATGTAGTAGAAGGTTTCTTGCTGAGTAAACTAAGAAGAGTCAGGCAGTAATGAGCCATTACAATTAGATTATCTTTAACAAGTCATCATAAGTATTCAGTGTTTCTTAAAGCCAGATTTCCCCTCACACAAACACAGTGCTCAGTAATATACTTATGTCTTGATCATAATTCCCAACACTTATTACCAGTACAAGTACAACAATTCCTCCTACATTCTAAAGTTCACAGAATAAAATTTTTGGTATTAATACTAGAGGGATATTGTGCTGGAGTGTGGCATCCTCTTACAAAGACTGTAATTTAGACAGAGGATGTCCTGAGCAAGAGTAGCAGCAGACGTCTCAAATCAAATGACAAGGCACTCTTTATACTTGAGAGCTTTAAAACACAAAAGAGAGCCAGTGACTATTTGATGAGGGTTTGAGAGAAGAGGGAGTTTTAGAATGGCTTACAGTTCTGACTAGAGATGCCACAGAATGCTGTGAATTTTAATGTAAAATCAAATACAGAGTCTGAGTAGTAGAAATGCAAACAGTGGTCTGCTTGGATGTCTCTGCAAGTGGCCACTGTTACTCTGGATTATCAGTATGTATCACAGTATCAGTCTGAAATTCGCCTCCTCAATTTGCTCAGTACAGTAAAACAACATATTGATGGAAAACTTGCCCTTCAAAAAGACAAAGACAGTTGTTCAGAGAAAAATAAAGAATTACCATAAGGGAATTAAAGGAAGCAAGCAAATAAATTAATTGCTCTTTGTTCATGCAAGAAACCTGTTGCAGTACTGAAAAATGCACAGTGGTCTTGAGAAATTCCTGAGTCCCAAACATGTTCTGGTTTTTCGTTTGGGTTTTTTTTTTGGGGTGTTTTGGGTGGGTTTTTTTGTTTGTTTCTTTTCTAGTGGCCATTACTAAAAAATCAGTTAAGCTTCCTGGATTAAGATGGTGGAGGGATGTTGGTCTGAAAGGCATTGTGTGTACTGAAAAAAGTCCTGGTTTACTTCTGACAAACAATTTAGAATCCTCCTCACTGGACATAGATGTCACTAGCCTGATACTGCACATACTAAATTCTACTTAAACACTTTATTTATTCACTTCATTGTAAGAACATAGCTATATTCAGCCCAGAATATATATGCAGCCCAGAATATGATGGATAACATCAACTGTTTTTTCCTTTTGTATTATTGTCTTATACTAGTCTTTAGTACTTGTTTAATTCCCTAATGAAGAAGAAAGAGCATGTAGAACAGATTAAACAAACATGATTTTATTGCAATTAATTTACAGGTACAGAGGAGTTTGATTCTCTCAGCTGCTAGAATTTTAGCTTCTGTGATGCCAGCCAGGTCCCTTAGCTCCACATGGAAAACATGATGGTGAGCAGGAAAAAAGCAGACTGAAAAATACTGATGTAATTCCACTTGTTCTAATATGCAAACTATGTGACCATAATGCTTGTACAAACAGCTTGTTGTTAAGGACTCAAGAAAGAAGAAATGCTATTTCAGCACATGCAATGTTCTGTGGTCAACAAACCAAGACATTTATTTTTTGTTTATCCAATAGTCCATCTAGCAAGGACTGTGCAAAAGCAGAAATATTTAAAACAATGTTACATAATTTGACATGGTCAGTAAATATGTCTTTAATCTAAAATGAGTCTTATGCCCAATACTCTCTCTTCCTTGGGGGTAAAGCCTGAATGGAAAGATAGCCCTTCAAACACAGTAGGATTAACTGGGTTAGATACTGATGAACTAGCATGTAAAAAGATTTCCAGAGGAAAAGGACCTCCATGGAGACTCCTTCAAGGGCTTCCCTCCAGCACTGCAGTGTCTTGCTGTGAGCAAAAGTACCACGGCTGATCTCAGTTGTTATGACATTTGAACAATATGGGATGCCTGTCAGTTATGTAGGACCCAGAGCTGAAGGAAGGAAGTTTCAGTTGAGCTTTGGAAAATCATTATGAAATAGTTTGTTTTTGAAATAACTGAGCAAATCCTAAGATTTGTTGTAGAAGCTCTGGAGCAGCAAGGCAGGGAGAAGGTGATACTATCAGGCAGAATGCATTCCAGTCGGACAGCTGTTAGGCTGCAGAGGTGAGCACAGCTCAGGTTGAAATCACAGATGGCTGCAGTCATCCAGCCTGAAGCAGTCAGAAGATGCAGCTTCTGACAACCCGCCCTGTCTGGCAAACTGGGAGTAGTCAGAGATACAGAAATACTCTAATGTGCAAACAATGAATAACACGGTGACCCAAGGAAATGTTGTTGGTTGGATTCTTTTTTCCATGTACTAGAGGAATGTTCTGTCTGCTTAGACTGTTTTGACTTAAATTGCTGTCCTCATCTGGTAAAAGATCAGGACCACCCCTAATAATACTTTAGAAAAATCTCTTATAGAGATTGTAGGAAATGAAAGTATGTTTCAAAACAAGGTTGTGCAATAGGACATGTGGGGGAAGAATCCTCTGTCCACGACACTTTAAATTATACAATTCTGAATCTCAGGGTTTGATTGCTGTGATCACTAGCTAGCACTCAGGGCTTCTCTGAGCTTTCTAAAGTACTGAGCTCATGAATAGACAAATTTCTAATAGCAGCCAATAGGTGCAACTGCTCTGTGCTTCCAGTAACTTAAATATACCATTAGCTGTTTCGAGCTGTTTTATGAGAAGCTGGGTCATTAGTTAGGACTTCCCATGTACTTCCTTCACTGTTCAGACTGTGCCCAGGATCTTGATTTAGCTTCTAATCTGAAAGATGTTTTCTCATGCAAAAATACTTCCTGTAGTACTGGTCAGCTTTTGATACCACCCAGATACAAAAGTTAACCTTGGAAGTGGGAGCACACATTGTGCATGCTGAAGACGTAGCCTAAAAGTAGTGAATTTAAAGCTACGTTGGCTTTCTAAATATATTTTAAGTGTTGTTTTGACGTTAGGCAAGTTACACCATTTTTTCCTCCACATACCTCATCTCCTTTGTTCAGCTTGTGTAATGTTACCCAAAAAAAATTGTTAGTCTGAATAACCAGCAAGCCAAATTCTGTTCAGCTGAAAGGATTAGTGGAGCTGAAATTACAAACTCTTTAACTTGCTGTTAGAAAAACAATAGAGCATAGCTTGACTTCCCAGCTCAATCTGCTGTTGCTGGATAAAGCAAACAAAAAATACTGAATTTGTAAACAGTACATTTAGTGCTGAGAATCACAGAAATCACCAATGCTGTATTTATCGTCCCTTTTTGTCCTACAAGGACAGTTTGGTATTTTTCCACTGAGGAAACTTGAGGTAGAAAATTCAAAACATGAAATGCAATTAAAAAGGACACAGGAGTTACTATAAATGCTTTCAATTAGAAGCTGAATAATTCAGTACTCTTCCAGATTTTACAGTCCCCAGAATGCTTCAGTGCCAGGTGGTATTAAGAGAATAAAACTTTAATATAGCAACATTGTTGTACAGGGCAGTTTTGTGATACAGGAGGGGAAGCTGCAGAACACCATTCTTACTGTTTATTAATACTATTAATACATTTTTGCTATTATTTATTAGGTTATTATTTGTTTGTTAATAAGGCAAAGTGCTACAAAACAGAAAGTATTACATTCAGATTACAGTAGAGGGTTCTGTTGTGTAAAGATGATCTATCTATCCTCTCACCTTTCTGTAGAGAAAACCTATCCTTTTGTCTTTTGTATAGGTTGGGAAGGACTCCTTTGGCAATGATTATGTTGAAAATTTGAAGAAGAATGGTATTTCTACAGGTAAAATTTTATTTTAATGAAACCTTATATAAGCTTTTTAAGCTTTAAAATCTGGCAGTGGAGAATTTCTTATTTTATTGCCTTATTTGATGTGTTTTGCCATTCAGAACTATGAATAATTATTTTGACACAACTGGCAAGAATGAATGAATATGAGTGAGAATTATGGGGACTTCTGAAATCAGCTGTACCACTAAAACTAAAATACAGTGTTATTACCTCTAAATCTCAGCTGATTACATCAGTGGAATTCACCTGAAGATACCTTGGAGATACACAATTGTTTAGGCTGGCATTAATGATTGTAATGCCTGTGAGAAATTGAAAATGCCAGTCTGATTATTCATTCTGAATTTCGTGTTGGGAACAGAAGGATAGAGTGGAAATGCATTTGTCAACTCAGTGCATCTCACCTCTATTCTGTGAAATGACACATGCAGTCATTTCAGAGACTGCAACCGATGTTTGTTAACACACATACACACAAAAATCAATGTTAAAAGCTTTCGGAGAAAAGGGAAAATTAAACATTTGCAATATTCTAGATATCTTTGCATCTTTGTAAGCCTAATTCTCTTATGTAAATGTATTATTGTGTGCTGCTGGCCTACATTATCACATTTTTGTCTGCATGACTCGTCTCCTTCAGGGTGGACAAGGATGGGCAGATACAATCATTAAGTGGCAATTCAATATTCTGTTTATCTTTTCTGCTTAATGTTCAGCCACAAGCTTCATTTACTGCATTCAAATGCTGCTGTAAAGACAGAACTATCAGCATTTTGTGGGCTTTTTTATTAGGCTTATCAGTACAGCATCTAAATATTTCACCAGTGTACATACAGGTTTATTCATTGTGTGTCTTTCAACTTATGCAAGAAACCAAGCAAGGATACCATAAAAATAATGTCTGTTAATGTACAGTCATAAATCTATCCAAAGCATGCCTACCTCATGAATAAAGACTTTGATCATGTAAATAAAGCTATTATAATACATAGCACTTAATGAAAATGTATATTCCACTAGGAACCTTAAATTTTATGTTTTCTGATTTAAGTGATTGCTCTTGCAAACTTAACATAGATTTTTGAATAGTCTTAATAGCAGCAAAAGAAAAAAATCAGAAAGAGAAATCAGAAATTCCATCACGTTGCACTTTATTGATACCTAGAGAGATCAACTGAAGGGTTGGAAGTTTTAGGTCCAAGTTACCAATTTCTGCTGATGGAGTTAAAAATGTCCCAGAATGGTGTTAGTCACCCCCTATGTTGATCAGCCCTGGAGGAAGACAGGCTGTAGTGCTGGTGATGCTGGTCCAGGATCCCAACTTGCATTCCAGGATTTGCAGGCAGGGGTGATTCGGTGTTCATAGACCTTTTTGCTTAGGACTGTCGTACTTCAGTCACTGTCTTTCCATCTCAGTTTCATTCTTGTCTAGCCTATCCCTGTTGTTATACATAAAGATACCGGTTACTGCATAAAAATCCTTTCTGTAATGACAGTTCTGCCAAATTTCATATCCTGGATCCCTGTTGTATGTCTTCTTTGCATCAGTTTTCTGTTCCTAATGTATCATCTTACCCTTTTCTTTCAAATTTCAAACCATTTCTCAGTTTTCTTTTCCCAGTCTTCTTGTCTTCCACAACTTCCACAACAATCAGCTACCAGTGCTGCTCAGACCATTTAGACCTTTACTGATGTAAACTGGGCAGCATGCAGCTCATGCTGCTTATTTCCTGCAGGAAGAGCACTGTGAGCACAGGAGACACAAGTTTTCAATGCTAGTGTGCAGACCTAACTCATGGTGAAGAGAAGCAAAGAAAGATCTGCTCTGAGCCCTGTAGCTCTGAGCTAGATAAGGATACCTCCAGGGCAAGTACCTGGAATACTTTAGCAAACCTGAATGGGCTTGATGTTATGTGTATTTTTCACCCTTGTTCAAATTTGAGCAGATTTTAAAATCAGCTGCAAAAGGCACATCTTAAGAAAGAAGCCAACTTCTGCCTAGCATCGAGTCCATGTTCTAAAATGCTAGAGCACGAGAGCTCCTTAGAAAGAAGGTCACCAATATTTGCCTCAAATAGTAGATTTTTCTCAAATACAGGGGTTGGTTTTTTGAGGGAGAAACAACTCATTTTGACAGTTTTCTACTACAGTTCTCCCTAAAAACCCTCCACCTATCATGGAAAGTTTCGTACCACTGTTTAATATTTGACAAATTTGCTGACGGCTGAAAACAGGTTCTTATAGTAGTAAACATGGAACACTCTATATAACAGACAGTGCTGCCAGCCTCACTTCTAGTTAATTTAGCTGAATAATAATCCAAAGAGGAAACATAGCCTCACCACTGCTTTTATAGCACATGTTAATATTACAGCTGAAATGCAAATCTACACAGAATTAAATGCTGTGTTGTTTTAATATTTTTGTTTTCTCCAGCCTTGACTCTTTTGTTTCATTGGATAAAAGAAATACTTCCACGTAGGAGTAGAGTGCCTGAGAAGGCTGTATAAATAACATGCTTTTTCTAAAGCAGAGATGTAGCCAAATTAAAGAATGTTGGACTCGCATTTCTGTTTTGTGGGTGTAAATTAACACTTTTTGTTGTTGTTAGCTTCTCTGGCATTGTTGCACATGAAAGAGTAATTAGCATTTTTAAATTACTGGAGGTTATGGGTTCATTTTAGATTTAATTCAATTAAACTGCATCACATGCTATTGGTTGAAAGTAATGTATTGAACTAATGCATGCTGTAACTTTTCCCTTTCTTAGCATTTGTAGGTCAGACTGCAGATGCTGCTACTGGAACTGCTTCAATAATTGTCGACAGTGAAGGTACATATTTCTACTCTGAATTGTCCTCTTTGTTCTGCCTCTGCAGCCATTAAAGAAACCTTTGCCTTATCACTGTTAATTGTGGAATTACTTTTTCCTACATCTTTAATTTTTTCAAGATTTTATTCATACTTTTTGGAACTTCCTTCTATTTCAGACAATGTTGTAGGGTGAGGTGCCTAAAAGTGGCAGAATTCAAATACTTAGATTAACAGTGTGACTGCTATAATTCAATCACCCAGCTGATCTATCTAGTTTTACATTGGCCAGAGCACATGGTGTAGCAGAAGGTTAAAGCTCTTCTTTTCCACTTTTACTGTAGAATCATTGAATAATTTAGGTTGAAAAAGACCCTTTAGGGTCATTGAGTCTAACCGTTCACCTAGCGCTGCCAAGTCCACCACTAAACCATGTCCCTGAGCACCACATCTACAGGTCTTTTAAATAGCTCCAGGGATGGTGACTCAGCCACTTCCCTATTTTAGCCCTTTCCAACTCTTGACAACCTTTTTGGTGAAGAAATTTTTCCTAGTGTGCAATCTAAACCTTCCCTCGCTGATGCAACTTGAGGCCATTTCCATTTCCTCGTGTCCTGTGGGGAAAGGGTTTCCCTCATCAGCACACTGAGTCATTAGGCCTTGAATAAGGAAAAGGAATTGTCCTTAATATTAGTAAAAATATTTATGTTGATCTTGTAATATTACTACAATTCTTGATCCCAAGTTACATCTGCAGTGATGCATAAACATTGAAATGGCATATCTGTTTTTTCTTTGTTTATTTTCCTTAGCCTGTGCCTTTGCTCTCATATTGCAGGGGGAGAAGAAAAGAAAATTTGTCTTGTTTTCATATTCTTCTTCAAGATTGCTAAATTATCCTCTGAAAACTTTCTATCTGTTCCTCAAGCAAGTTGTGCTGTTGAGAGCTCTTAGGAGAAGTATTTGTGTTTGGATCAAAATGTAGAGCTCAGGAGACCGATAACTGTTATGCAAACATAACAAATTAAGTGTGATTGGATGGATTAATTTACTTTAAGTTCAGCTGAAGGCTTTCATTTGAACAGTTACCATAGTTTAGCTACATGTTGATTTAACAAGCTTTGTAACCTGATGGTAGTACACTGGGCTACAGCTCAAAATGGGAAAGGAAACATGACTGTTCACTCCAAGAGCAGACCTGGGAAGGAGCTGTGACTAAAGGCAAGTCTACACAGGAACATTCAGAAAATTAGGCAAATTAGTTGGAGATGTCAGTTTAATTTTCTGTAAGTAAGATTAATCAAAGCCTTGCATGACAGCTCTAATTCAGAAATAAGGTAGCTCTAATACATGGAATAAACTGGATACCTGCCTCTTATTTCCACCCCCTTCTCTTGGTTTACATCACCAGGTAAATTACCACAGTAACTCTTAAGATCTCTCTTATACCCCATGGAGTCACTACTCTTGCCATTGTAAATAGGAGAGATTGTGAGAATAAAGTAGCATGCTCCCAGACCTCACCGTTCAGTACATGTAACCATGATTTGCACAAGTTTTGCTGTGCAGAATAGCTGAGCAAGGAGCAGTCTTACTACTTCCAGATCCACATGCATAGCCAGCTAAGACAGACGTGGTCTAAACCTGAATGAACAGAGGATGACCTCTTAAAATTATAATACCATGAATCTTTCTGGAGGCTAATGAACAAAACCATCTAAAACCTTTATAAACGTCAGGAATGGAAACTGACTGTTGAGTGGCACAAGTTCACAGTAGGCTCTTACATGTTAGTGTCAAAGGGTCTGTGACAAATCTTGTGATTCACATAGTAAGATGAATAATGCACAATGTTATGTAGTTTCTTTCTTTGAGAAACTGAAAACATCCTTAATTAAGTTACCACTGGCCTCAGATTTCATTCAAAATCTAGTAGAAGAGCAAACCTGGTCAGAACTATGCTACAAAGCAGCACATAATTGGTAATGGTTCTGGTTGTAGCTTCTCTCTAACACCATCTGGTCCTTGAATTGCGTAAATTGCAATAAAATAACAATAATGTTGTGCTTTGCTGTTGCAAGAGTCATCTTTTTTTCTTTCTTTTTTTTTTCCCTGTAGAAACCTGGCTGATTTGACTTAAACAGGTTTTACAGCACTTTTCAGAGGGCTTGTCTACGCGTGTATGTTTTACCACAGTAGTTGTGCTGGCATAGCTGAAACACCACAGTATTCAATGCACTGATGTAAAGTAGTTTGTGCTAGTTCAAATTATACCTAAAAGGGAAGCATCTGAAGTTGGGGATGGTGGTGGTGTTTTGTGTGAAGACAATGAAGGACAAACAAAAAAACATAGGTAGCATCTCTTTAAATGGCCAAGTTTTAATTGCTGTATTTTCACACACCTAACCCACACTTACAGTTTACCAGTTCTTTACAAGTACTGATACATGAGAAAAATGCCAACTCCAATCAACTGAATAAAATTACAGGCAGAAGTAGGAGAGATACTCAAGTAGAGGGAGCAGACAATGATGGATGAGTGGATGCAGAGGAAAAGAAAGCTGTAGAGAGCAGAGTCAGGGGAGGCTCTGAAATAAACTTTGCCTGATGTTACCTGCATCTGTCTAGCCAGTGCTGCTCAATTTCTGGGAAGGTTTTTGCTGGTTACTGAGTTGCACAGCTATAACTCACCCATTATTGTAAATGGCAAAGTACTAAAAATTTGGCAGTTATCAGGCACATCTGATATTCTCAAAGTTGTGTTGTATTCTGGGACAAGGCAGTATAATTTCAATAAAAGAGAGGTTAAATTGCTGCTTTAATGCAAAATAGTGGAGAGAGGTATAATGAGTTTATAATGCTGCACTGGAAAATATGCAGCCCAGAGGCACTGTGAAGGTTCCCTCTGGACTGGTCTCAGAATTCTGTGCAGAAATCTTTCTGGGACCTCGTGTTCCTTTCAGTTGTTCTCTTTTATGCAATTCCCTGTTCAGGTAGATTTTGACTAAACACAAGCTTCAGTTTACCAGGACCCTGTACACTTTGAACCTGTACTTTCTCTCTTAAGGAGAAAAGCTGGTACATCTGACTGCTTTTCTTAACACATCCTCTTTGAAGTGCATCACATCACTTTGAACCCCAGCTTTTGTTTCTCCTTTCAGCCTGCCACCTTTCCGCTAGCTCTGTCACTTAGCACACCTTCTGCTAACAGTGTGCTATTGAGTGGTAAGAACACCATGAAGTGTTGCACTTTTACATATACTTGCAGGGGAAAAAAAACCTCTTTATGGGTAATATTTTACATGATCACCTCTGAAGTTTGTTGCAGCTTTGTCTATATCTAGTACTGAGTGTTGACAGTGCCATTAAGCTGGCCTGGCTGGACCAACAGTTTGGACTGGTCTGACAACTTCAGTGTTCATAGCAAAAATTAAATGGAAGGACAACAGAGGTTGGTGGGTCATGATTAAAGTGTTCTTGATTATTACAAGTTAGAACTTAGAGCTCACCTACACAGAACACTGTGAGATAACCCTCACTTGAGATAGGCATTGTGCTGACTTTACTATAAAGTTATTAATGATTCATGAATGGTAAATAGGCATTATTTTGTAGGTTAGTATAACTTCAATACCAAAACACTACCAGTATAAACCCATTCAAAATATATATTGAGATAAGGCTAAATAAACAGGGCAAATGTAGAATACATATGCCAGCTTGTTTGAATTATAATTTCCAAAGAGAAAATCTTTGTTTTGAATCTTCAGGGTCATGAAGAAATGTCACCTGATTTTTTATAGGATAACTATGTATTGACATTCCTCATTAACTTAAATGTTTTGTGTAGGAGACTGCACAATGCTTCTACCAGTAATTGCATCAAAATTATACCATGACACACCCAGAACTTGCCCTCATATTCATGAACCATGTGATTTGGCAGCAAACGTTTTTCATGTAACATTATTTTCTGGTCACAAACATCACCTTTATTTATTTACTTCCTTATTATTATGCAGAAGCTCCACAGCTATTGTTACAATTGCATTGTTTGAGATTTTGGGGAGTTCTAAGCACTACTGATGGCTTTTAGCTCACCATTCATATTAAAAAGTGATGGTTATTGCACTGTGTTGTGTATGGTTTGGCTTTGATTTTTCCGCTGGCACTTCTCATCTAGTGGCATCTATAAAATGTCACTTGTAAAAGAAATCTAGTTTGGGTTACCCACCTTTCTAAGAAGTGACAGTAGCAGGTTTAGAAGCCCAACTGGGGACAGCATTCACACTGTTTAGAGTATTCATTGGACCCATTCCCCATCTGGTGTAAGCTTCCACAAGCTTATCAGCTTCATTTAGCTGTTCTAGCTTATAGCAACTGTGAATGCGGCCCTTAATATTCCAGCTGATGTCTGCAAAACTTAAAATTATATAGATGCTCCCATTAAAAGTGTGAATTTTTAGTCTAAGTAAAGATCTTTTAGAATTAATGGCAATGCAGTGAGTTTATTTTTTCATTCTTAGTGTGGGTAACATTTAACCTCGCTTGAGCTGCTTCAAAATGAGGTGTATGGCTTAAGGCTTCCCCTAGAGTTAACAGAAGTGCATAGGCATTTCTGGACAGTAGTAGTAGTAGTAGGATTTTTCTCTTAAACTTTAAAAATTAGTCAATGTTGGACAAGATGAATCCCACCCCTCTTTGCCATCTGTCTTTAACTCGGTTGTCCCCGGTGCCAATTTCCCATCTGATTTCCCTGGCAAGAAGTAATTGCTTTCAACAAAATGGTTGCTGGTAATACAAAATCCTGGTATTAATTATGAGTGCATGGGTCCACATTCTGCTTTCATGCACACTGGTGTAAGCTTGTGGTGAGGGCTGTCGTTCACAGCTAGTGTGGTGTATGTAGCTAAGAACAGAATGTGGCTACTTCCCTCCAGCTTGGGTGAAGCCCATCGGGACTGTTGTATCGCAGTAGGTGCTGCATTTCCCTGGCAGGTTTGAAAGGAGACTTTAAGTCTCTGACCTTCTGTAGTTGCACAGAAAAGCTTCTGACTGTGATCCAGTACAGCATGGTCTACCTTGAATTTGCACATATGGGTTTAAGCAAACAGCCTTTCCTTATTGCCTTGGGCCATTAGCTCTAAAGTCTAATAATAATATACATGTCAGTACAGCTAAATAGTTCAGCAAGATAATGCAGCAAGACATGTGGATAGAGTCTGAGATTCTAGGTAGCACAGAGTCCAAGCAGAAATGAAATGTGGTTTTGTCCACTGCTTTCCTGCCTTTTACTGTTTGCACTACTGCACCCTATAAGCTTTCAAAATAAGATGCAACTTGCCTTTGAATGTTCCCTTTACGGGGTTCAGATGTCTTTGGTAGCATTTACTTGTTGCAGAAGGCTTTTTCTTTCTCTTTTTTTTGTCCGAGATGCCCATCATTGTCTGTTGAAAAGCAGGGCGTTGGCTTTAAATGCTGAGGTTTTGCTTTTCATATGCAGCTGTTCTGTACCAAACCATTGACAGCAGAATTGCTTTGGAAAGCTTGGGCCCCTCCCTCTGAGATCACTATATTATTCTTTCCATTGTCCTGCTTTCTCTTCAGAACATATTTACGGAGACAAGCTTTGCACATTTCTCATTCAAAGGACTTTGAAGTCGCATTCAACAAAAATAATGTATTTAAAAACATAAATATTTATTTACAGAGTAATTCAGTTCATTACAGAATTGGTAGCCTTTAATGATTGGCAGTCCTTAAAGGAATCTGCAGCGGGGGCGGGCTGAGCCTGTAAATCAAGGAACAACTGACTTATTGAATTTAATACCTGAGTGATTAACAATAAATTTTAATTTGAAGGCTCTTATGCCTGAAGGTCTCTGGGTGTTGTAACAGAGATTAAAAATACAATGAAAGAAAGAAACTGCAATAAAAGAAGGCAACTTGCGTGTCTGGAGGAAAACAAAAGGATATTTGGAACCTACGTAAATGACCCTCCTCACCTAGCTGTAAAACAAACTACAAGAATTAAAAGGATCTTTCATGTGCTTTGAGATACTGCTGTGCTTCCGCACCTGTAGTTTTGCTTAGACCATTCTGCTGGCCAGCTCTAACTGCAGGAGAATGTGTCACCCACCTTCTTTACTCACTCCTGATAAAGCTTTGCTTAGACACAGACATTTTACCTCTCTGGCTTTTTGTGACTAGCTGCTTCTGGTTGTGATGATAGTTAGGGGCCCTGACTTGAAGTGTCACAGGTGAGTGGAGCAAGCCTGCTGCTCTGAAATCTAAAGAATGTGCATCATTTTCATAGCTGTAGGAAATAGCCTTCTGTTCCCAGCTGATGGGAAAATTCAAAATGTTTATGGCATTTTTGGCACATGAACTCAATAATCACATTGACGCTTTTCCAAGTGCTACTGGCATATTTAGGAGAATGTAAATTGCCCCATCATTTGTGTCCCCTGCCGTCCTGGTGCTCTGTATTGACGAGGTGTGTAAAATGCGATAGGGCAGCTATGTGCGCAAGAAGTAATAGCTTCATTCTATTTTCTTGAGGAGGGAAATGAAGCTGGATTGAATAAGAAAGATCTTGGGGGCTATTTTTCAAACACAAAGTAGTGCTGACAAACTGTTGACTAAAAGGGGAAGACAAAACAAGGCCAGATTCAACAGGGCTTTGAGCAAGCTGGTCTAGTGGAAGGTGTCCCTGCCCATGGCAGGGGGTTCGAAATAGGTGATCTTTGATGTCCCTTCCATAGAGTCCCTAGGATTCTATGAAATACCAGCCTTAGGATATGTCCCCCATCTCCACTGTGACTAGTACAGTGAATGTACAGTGAATCTTTAGAATTCATAGAAAACACCAAAGTAAGTCTGGGGAAAGATCGTATGTGACATTTCCCAATGGAATATATACTGCATTTGTTGTGTGGTATATCGTTCATTAGTCTGATGATCTTTTTATCTTCTTAAATCTTCAGTTATGTTATAGAATCATAGAATACCAGGTTGGAAGAGACCTCAAGGATCATCTGGTCCAACATTTCTTTGCAAAAACACAGTCTAGACAAGATGGCCCAGCATGCCCATGGCAGGGGGGTTGGAACTAGATGATCTTGAGGTCCTTTCCAATCCTAACTATTCTATGATTCTATGCTGTCCAGCTGAGTCTTAAAAGTATCCAACACTTGAAAATGTCATCAATGCATACATTTTTAATGCAGATTTTTTGGAAAGTAAATAGAAACACTCATCTGAAATTTATTGTAGAAAAGCAGGGAATTGTTTTACGTACTTTATTGCAAATGTTAACGTAAAATACACAATATCTTCTCTTTAGGACAGAATGTTATCGTCATAGTCCCAGGAGCCAACCTGCTTTTAAATTCTGAAGATCTGAAGAAGGCTTCTGATGTCATCTGTAAAGCCAAAGTGGTTGTTTGCCAGCTAGAAATAACCCCTGCTGTTTCTCTTGAAGTTCTGAAAATGGCACGTGCCAATGGAGGTAATTTAACATAAGCTATTCTGTCTCCCTCATTTGTGTGGCATGAAAACTATTCTTTATCATGCTTTCTAAATAAAGATCTTGAGGTCTATTCTGCTTTCTATCATACTGGTTTTATTTAGAAATGAAACAATAGCCAACAAATCCATGCTATGCCAATGAAAAGTGAGTTCAGTTTTTAAGCTTTGCAATATTTACCTTGCATGGCAAATCGCCCCATACCCTTATAATCAAATTGTGTGTGTTTGGTGCTGCTTTTCCTCTGATTTTCATGCTGTGAAGAAATACAGTATAATCTTGTTAGGTCAGGAACCATTGGCCTGACTGGTATTACTCCAGAGTAGAACAAGGATAGTGAATGCAAGTAAGTAAAGTTCTACACACAATGAAGTGAATGAAATTACCTCAAAAACAGACTTATGCCCTTGTTCTCCCAGCATAGCAGTAGGTATGGCTGTGGTTTTCTGCATAGAAGTAAAGCTCTTTAAAGCTTTTTCTTCTTAACCAACATTCTTAGAGAGTGACTTGACATGTTGCCATTGAATAGACAGTTATGGTCTGTGAAATTATTAGTAAATCATTACTGAGCTATACTTTTAAATGTAGGTGCTTGTTCCTTCAGTATAGTATGTATGTAAGTGAAAACTGTCATTTTGCTTGAACAGGATGGGGTTTCACTACCAACACGATGGCTTTTTTGTTTAAGTGCCTGTAATACTTTCAGTTACTCAAGCACAATTACCAGTGTTTGAACACTAAGTAAATAATTATGCTAGTGAGACATCTGTATGAGATTAAAAGTATGTTGGTCATGTCTATCGAGAAGATAAGACTGGGGGAGAATAGAGATGCAGGTCAGAGATGGAACCAGATGTGAGGCTGGAGGAGAGTGGCTCTGAAACTGAGGTGGTAATCATCATAACCTCTATAAACAGAACTGTACATGGGGAAAATTATTTTGTTTGAAATATCAAAGCTGGGTTCATGCAAATCTGAATAAAAACTTCAGAAAACTGAGTAGCACCTGAAATGCTTGAGATAAAAGGGGGGGAACAGAACTTACTATATTTTTCCATTATGTGTTATGAAAATGGATAAAAGCATTCTTAACCTAGTGGTTAATGCACAATAGTTGAGTCACGAGTCAATATCCATGACTTATTTTGTCTACTTCTAACTCTATGCATAGCTCCGGTAAGATGCTTCACACTTTTGTCACCCTCATATGGCAAAATGCCAGTCTGTGACAGAAGAGGGGATTTTTTTCAAGGCAATTAAAAACTCCAAACCTGATACATGGAACTGACATGTGAGCATTTAGCAACTGTAGACAGCACAATATATCGAGAAAAGATAGTAGTTAATTGAAGGCCAGCTATAGTTCTGTGCTGTCAGTCTGCTACCACTGTGCAGCTCTCGTATCCAGAAAGCTTTGATTGCTTCTGCTTTAAAGCAATAGGCTACACATGTTCAAATGTCATGTGCAGTCAAATTGAAGTAAACAGCTGAGTTTGTAGCACTGTAAAAATCTATCCTTAGCCAACTGTAAATTGTTCCTGCAATTTTCCTTCTTTTAGCCTGCAATACCCTCATGTATAATTCAGTACTGCATCTTAAGAAGTGCACTAGACTATTTTTGTTTAAAACAGATGCAAACCCAGATGCCTCAAACCTCTGTTTCAAGGGTTTGGGGGTTTTTTTGCTTATTTGTCTTCATCCTTAAGGAAAAAAATACAGTAAGATGGAGAAAGAATGGACACACAGGCAAGAACCCTTGGCTTCTGTTCAGCATCACCTGGATCTGTAAGCTAGAGAGGGACATTTCATGTTCTGATATCCTCTCATTATGGCACAGATTGTTAAAGATATAGAGATGAAAGGAAGGGAAAGGAAGGAAAGGAAAAGGTTTATTGTGAGTAATGATATGAAGTGTGTATGAATTGTAGTAGAAATCTGACAGGAAAATTCTAGGTCTTTAATGGCCATGTGTTGTGAAGCTGCTGATTTTTCCAAGAGAACCACTTCATTGATGGGCAAAATGTTAGTGTTTATCTAAGTCTATAAAGCAGTTTTGGGGCTTCTGTAATGAAGGATTCTATAAAAGATGACTGATAACATCCCACCTATTAATACTGTAGTATTAATATGAGAATATAAGAATGGGCTGGAAGCAACCTCAGTTAGTAAGGTTCTGTGCCACCTGCAAGTAAAGGATCTATTTTTCATGTGCTTCACCTTTTTAGTCTTGGGCTGTGATTTTTCAGATCAGTTGTTTTTCTGTGGTTAAACTCCTTGTAATTTCTGCCAAAGCACAGCAGCTAAAAGGGCTAGCCCCTTTTAAATTATGAGTATTGCCTACCTTAACATTTACATAAGTCCTGATAGTAAAAGAGCTTTATTTCAAAGAAAAGCCTTTACAATAGCATGGAAATCTGCATGATTTTTACTGCATCATCTGCCTTTGAGAAATAACTACTTTCCACAAAGTCTTGTTAGAGCTCCACAGCTAGCTTCTCATGAGAGTGTGTCCATGCAAGCAGTTGTCCCTTTGGGCAGCATGACTTTCAGTGTAGTTCCTGAATCTGGTTTTAAGTAACTTCTTTTATACTACTGAAGATCTCTTCAGGCCCAGGAAATGCAGAACAGGAGCTTCCTTGATTGGAATACAGAAGAGGGAAAGCTGGACAGGAACGCTGGGGACAGAGAGTAGATTTCAAAGAGAAGTGTAGGAGGGATTTGCTTGATTTTGGGGGTGGCAGAGGATGAAGGAAGAAAGAAACTGAAAGAGGAACAAAATTGGAATAGATAATAGGATTTGTTGAATTTGAATAGAAATTGGAATATGGAGGTAGGGAGTAGGCTGTGGGTACCGGAAGAGTCAAAAAGAAAACATAGGAGAAGGGGCATAAAGAGCTATTATCTGATACAAGTTGAGTGAAATTGCATTGTGCTTATGTAAGGAGGCATAAAGAATGGAAGCTAGGAGAGGAGTATGGATTCTTGGCAAAGGATGAGAAAGAACTGGGCAAAAAGTAATTTGGTGTTCCTCAGGGAGACCAAACAAATTTCCCTGTTCACAAGCTATGTGCTTCTTCACAGCCTGAAAGAGAATTGTATGGTTCCTCTATCTCCCCCTGGCTCAGCAGATATTAAATATGGGAGCAAGCTAATAGTAATGTATTACACACTATTCATGATGCATCTGTATTACTTAAAACCCAAGTTGGAACACTTCCAGTGGTGCTCCTGACCCATGTATACGTTGGTATGGTACCACCTGACAGAGTTTGTTTTCCAGTATGTGCTGTTTGTTTGTTTTACCTAGGAAAGTATACCTTAAATATTTGTGTTTTAAAAAACTCTGTTAGGGTTGCAATTCAGAAAATAGGAAATGCAAGAGTTAAGGTTGCATGTGAAACCTTAATTTGTATCCTTTCTGCATATGTATTATGTTGCAGTCTTTAATTATGTGATCACATGCTGTTTTTCAGTGGTATGTGATCATATAATTAAAGAGTTTATTATAATACATACTGTATTGTAATAATATAAGGGAGCCAAATTAAAATTTCATTGGAAATCCTAATCCTTGCATTTTCTGACTTCTGAATAAATGTCACTTTAATACTCGTTTCACCAAGGCAGGTAGAGAAACAACCCAGAGTTGTACAGTCAAAGGCTAAGACTTTCAGAGTGTTAATCAAAAAGGTCATCTTCTGAAGTCATCAGTACCCAGGTTTCACAGGTCTCTGTGCATCTTTCTCTTCTAGGGCATTAACTGGGATTCTGTATAGTCTGAATATTATTTGCTATAGCATAGGGTCTAAAACAGTCTGAAAACATAGGCATCCAATTTGGAAGATCTGATCACCTACTTACTATAAGGAATCTTTCTAATGTGAGAGGGTGTGCTTTGTATAAAAATGATGGCCTTGTGGCTAAGACACAAAAGTATTAATCATGACATTGGCAAAGTGAGAAACCAAGGCAGAAGATTTCCTGTGCTAGCAGTGAGTAAGTCACTGTCCTCATGACAAACCTTTTCTGCTGTTACACAGGGCCTTAGGCTACAGTTTAAAGTTAGGTTAACTAACATATTCTACCACGTGTTAAGTTTAGGTCTAGCTCTGCCAGATAGCATATTAAAAACATGCAATGCCTCATCTACACTACAGTTTTATAATGTGGCAGTTTGAACAAGTTAGGTAACACATTCAGAAGCACGTTTAATTCCTTGTCTGGACATGCCCTTCATTACTCCATACCCGTGTTGCTTCATGTACAGATAACAACACTGAAAACACTCTAGAGCTACACTTACTAAAATCCTGGAAGAAGCATCATCAGTTAAACAAATTGCATTGCTGGCTGATGCTTTCCCCCCTTTTTTAGTTAGTCATTTCTTGGTTACTTCTTCTGTTACTCTTCTGTCGTGTTCCCATCATGACAGGTGCCTGCACATAAATCAGAAGGAACTTTAATAGAGTAAACAAAACTTCTAGCAGTTCTATACAATGAGGTTACAGGAACCAAGAGTCATTTGAATGTTAATAATAAGCATTGGGGGCTGTGAATTAAACTCAGTGGTGTTTCAGGTGATGGTTTATGAACCTAAACCACCAGAAATTTAGACTTTTTCTTTCTTTCTTTTTTTTTCCAGTAAAGACTTTATTTAATCCAGCTCCAGCCCTTGCTGACCTAGATCCACAATTTTATACCCATTCCGATATCTTCTGCTGCAATGAAACTGAGGTAATGGTCATACGTCATGTTAAAGAAGGAGCCTTGAGCAGTAAGATTTCAGAGAGATTCTCTTCTCAGAAATGCAGCATAGGGAGCAGGAAAACTGAGGCATGCTCCTTTCACATAGGACTTAGGAGGCAACAAGTTTGCTGCCTGGCTTAACAAGCAGAGAGGAGTATTCTGGAATACCTTTAAATTGCACTCAAAATTAAGTCATTTGCAGTGGGAAGGTTTTGTCCTTAAAACAAATCCATAAAAGGACATTTTTAAAACGTTTTCACTGAGTGGCAAATATTTAGATAGATCCTAGTCCTTGTCTGCAGTCCCTTGATATGATTAGCAGGAATGTGCTAGCCACAGTGTTCTGACAGTTTTAAACTCACTTGCCAGGAGGTGATGCACACATGCTGCACTTGATGGCAAATAGCTTCATATGCCTTTTCCTGTCAGTTCTGTTTTCAGTGAATGTGTTTCTCTGGCCCTTCAACTGTGTTTTCCATCTTCCTTTTCCCCCCCCCCCCCCCTTTCTCCCTCTTTTCTAATTCAAGTGTGTTATTTCTCCCAAAGGAAATTATTTTTGTCACACAAGAGACAAATTAAACTCATCTCATAAGGCCTTTGTTTAAATTTCCTATTTATTAACATTATGCATGCTGTGTTCCTTCCCCTCACCCTTTCTTTACATAAACAGGAATGTGGGAGAAGTAACCTAGTGGATAGAAGCCATGCCTTGATCGTAGTTAAAGATACCTCCAACAAACATGATTTCTGCAATGAACATGTTACCTTGTTCATTGTGGAGATAAGGGGCAAGAGCTAAGAGAAAAGGTTGGCTCTCCTTGTTACCCTCTTCTGAAAGCACTTTTAAAACCCATCACAAACCATATCAGAAGTTCTCAGTTCACAAGTCTAGCATTTAAACGTCAGTCTAAGTAACCCAAATGGGCATCTGAATTTTATTCTGGGATGTTTCAGTATGTGCCTGCCCAGTTCAGATACCTCAGAGCATTCAGGAATTAGCAAAATAATGATGTGGGAGATGGATGCCACAGCTTCTCAGGTCTCTGAAAGGCAAAGTTCCCAGTATAGATAGAATTTGTGGCTCAGACCAACAGCTATCAGGACTCACTTAGATGTAATGAAGAGAATGCTAAGGCAAAAGTATTTATTCTTATTCAGGGGACTTGCAGGACACCCATATGGTGTTTTCTTTATGCTTTCAGGAAACACTTGTGCCTGGACCATGCCCCTGCATTAGCTCAGAACACCCATGCTCTCCCACCAGTTTAGTAAATGTCATTTGTTGTTTGCTTTTTGCATAATGTCACTACTTACTTCTTTTTTTCCCCCTGCAAAAACTTCTCTGCCATATGTTAGAAGCAAAACTTTGCTTCCCATTACTTGTCTATTCCTGACTTTTGTCTCATTGCCCTTTGCAACACACATGTTAAAGTTTTCCCTTTGTTATACTTTATTGCTAGAGGACAGCCTTGAAAGAGACATTCTTTGAGAAGTTTAGCTTGCTGGAGCCAGAGTGTATTATTATGACGACCACATGGAGAAAAGAAAATTACTTCTATTTGGAGAACAAGAAATACAGGTGTATAATTATAATAGATCCCTGCTCACTCCTCTGCCTTTCCTGCAGAGCTGGTGGTACAGTTTGCATTCTTTTCTGCTATTTTCTTTTAAAAAGTAATTAACATTTGAAGATAGCTGGGATCACTGCAGGCACAGTCAGGCATAGAAATACACTCTCTACTGTTGAGGAGGCTTCTCTCTTCCGAATGTATGGAAATGGTAGACCTGGAAGTTCCTGCCAGCCATATGGGAGCACTGATCCAATGTGGGACTCCTACAGCATATTCTGAGAACAAGAATGGCACATAAATACCTTTGCTTTTAGCAGTAACATTTTCATACTTTGCGATGAAATCAATTACATTAGCACAACCGCAATAATCAATTATGTTTGATTTCATCCTCTCTGTGCATCTGATTTGTTACTGAATTGATTTTCAGGGATGAACTATTGCCATTGTTCCCTTCTTTTTGCTGAGAAAAGAGGAAGAATGAAGCATTTGTTTTTCTTATGTCACAAGTTTGAAAGTTGGGGCTTTAGTAATTGTTATATATTCATATGCCATCTGGTTTCTGTTTTCTTTCATGACTTTCTTTAATTTCAGATCCCTGTAATATATTCACTTGAGAAGTTTGATATAGAGATAAATGTTTACATACTCAAGTAAAGGTTACCAGTCACATCTCTGTGTGGCACTTAAAAGCAATGTTAATTCTAAAGATCTTGAAGATAATTCTAATGGTTAAGACTTTTTCCATTCAATGAACTACATATGCATTTCCTTTATCTTCTAACATCAGGAAGAACCCAGGACTTTGGTGACGCAGAACATATACAGGGAAAAGATCTTTTGATGCATATTTTTTTCATTTCCCTCAGTACCTACTAGCAGGCACAGTCAGAAAGGAGCAATTGGATAAGACAGAACTTTGCTCTTTGCTCTGAGCCATTATGGCCATGGTTATCTTATAGATATTTTTTTAATCATTAGTCTCTATGGTCTAATTTATTGAACATGCCACTTAAAAATGTCTTCCTGAGATGTTCTGTTCCAGCTCCATTGCCTCTCCTACTTGGTATTTCAAAGTTTCAAATAACTTCCTTCTAGCCAAAGTTCTATTTATGCTCCAGCCTTCCCCCCTTTTGGGATCTT
This sequence comes from Melopsittacus undulatus, assembly GCF_012275295.1. Classification (NCBI taxonomy): domain Eukaryota; kingdom Metazoa; phylum Chordata; class Aves; order Psittaciformes; family Psittaculidae; genus Melopsittacus; species Melopsittacus undulatus. Next base: position 114,851,059 of record NC_047529.1, read on the forward strand.
TTATTTTTGGGGGGGATTTTTAGATACTACCAGAATAAAAATAGTGTGCTTCTGCTTTATTATTACTGGGTCTTTCAAATAGTTAATAAATCATCTTGGATTTAAAGATGAGCATTCCAGTTCAGTTGTTTCTAAAACACAGATATACTTTTAAACACAGCTATATATATATATAAACAGATATATAGATTAAATTTACACTGATTTTTTCTTTTTTGTACTTGCAAGTTTTGGTTTAATCACTTAAATTTACACGTATTTATCACACAGTTTTACCAAAATGTCCTTATCTTTCTTGTTCACCAAGAAATACCTTTAAATGATAAAATCCTGTGGTTTGTGAATATTATGTGCATGTGTTTGCTAAGAGGAGATGATGTTAGCTGGAGAACAGAACATTAGCCATTTAGCTGGACACCTCATACACTATGTGGAGTGTTTGCATTGTTAAAATTGAGGAAAATGGGGTAGTCCTTGTGATTAGCTGAACTATTACTGTGTGAGAAGTTCCTGTTATTTACTGCCATGAAGGTCAGGAGGTTTGATCTGCAATGCAATAAATGCAAATGCAATGCAAGCACAATAAAGGTTTTAAAATGTCAGCTATAGTCTCAGCCAGCCATGGGATGTTGGGTCCCAAACATGCAGGCATCAGATACAGCATTGCACTTTATTCTCTATCCTTCATTAAATGCTTTAGGATTTAATGAAATCACATGCGGTATCTGGTATAACAGCACAGCTTGTTCTTATGGATTTATGTGCTAGAGAGAAGCAAACAAAATTATACTATCAGTGCATTATCTACCATTAGTTTGTCTAGAAGGCTCTTCACAAGCTGTTCTTTTCACTCTTGCTTGTTGCAATAATCATTTTTTTCTATGTCTGACATTACTTTCTTTTTATGTGGTTCATGAACAAAAAAACTCAGAACAAATCTTGCAAGGTTATCAGTTCTTTCTTTGCTTAGCCTGTAGTTCAGTTTTATCTTTTCCCAGGAAGATCAAACTTGTCGAGACTAGTTTGTTAATTCCCAGATGTAGCACAGCCTAATCCCTGAGGTTTGTGCAGGAATGTGCTAGTTCTCAATTCCCTTAATTCTTCTAATGAAAAATAAATGTATCCAATGTCACTGTAGTGAAAACCAATGGTTGTTCTTTTCAGTCATCCACAAATGTTGAGAAACAGACAACCCTATACAAGATGAGCCCTTTGGAATGCTTACCATTTTTTCCCCACGTATTTGTGTGCTGCCTTGCTGCAGTATGGCTCTAGGCACAACCACAATGTCAATACAGTTCATGTGTTGTTTTTCTTACTTAGTGTGTGCATGCAATTACATAGCCCTGCAGGTTAGGAACCAAAATATATTGCACATCAGCGATTTCAGCTTGGGCTTCAACATTTTGAAGAACAGCTGCCTCTCTGTTCAAAGAGTACTGAGGAGCACTTCAGGAGAAGGAAAACTTGTAAATGGTTACAGCAAATGGCTTAGTTTGTCAAGCTATTTTTAATGCAGAACTGGGAACTGCTGTCTCCTATTGTAGAATGGGTATCAGACTTCTGATCTAAATAAGAAAAGCCTAGCAAAGATTTGATTAAATGCTAACAGACTACTATGGGGCATCAGTGGTAGAAAGCAGTACAACTAAACATAGGTTAATGGCTAATTTTGTTCAAGCTGCAAGGGGTGTAAAAAATAGCATGTAAAAATAGATACCATCCTATTGTTTCCTTTTAAGTGTTGTTGTTTATTACTAGAGGCTAGATCAGTTTTGGAAGAAATATTAAGAATGGAAATTCACGGTCATATGTCCAAAATCAAGAGACAGTATTACCCTTTACAAGACTGGGGGGCTATCAAGTTCATTAAACTGTTTTAGAGTCATGGATTAGGACATTTGAGATACTGCTTATTAATATAGTGACATTAATCCTAGGGATAGTCTTCCCTAAGAAAAATAATTGATATGTCTAGTAGTCAAAACAAAAAGAAGTCCTTTAGAATTAAAATATCTCAGAATGTCTCTTGAATTTGCTTTTCCTGTTTCAAGTAATGGAAGGTTACTATTACACCATAAGGCAGAAGTTGCCAGCGATTCACAGTATATTTTAATTCCAACTTTGTTCTAAGCCTCATTTTATCAGTTGATGGAAACTATGAAATTTCCCATATTTAGTCTAAAATGAAAGATGTTACTTTGGGGAGGGAATAGCTTCAAGCCAATTCATTTCAATCAGTTTTTAATTATTCTAGCACGATAAGTATTTCTGCCTGTATGTATGTAAAAATGTTATAATTTGAAACAACTGGAACTAGCTTGGCTTGTGGCCTGATCTTGCAATTGCTTTTGCACCAGATCTATCTCACTGCTTCTTTGGGACTGTTCACATGTGTTAGAATTAATGAGATTGAGTTCTTGTGCTGTCATTCTCAAAGAAATCTTCTAAGGTACAAGCCAAGTTTGTAGCCAACTGGCTTACTGTGTTTAAATATTTTAAATCAAAAATATTTTAAGTTATCATATGTAGTTCTAGATGGGTTAGCCTTAAAACTGGCACCGTTTCTGTATTATTATTATTTCTGTTCCAGCAGTACCTGGCAGCATTTGCAAAGCTGTTATTGTGTGAGGTGCACAGAAAGCAGTCCAAGTGATAGACTGCTCCCCAAAGGATTAACACTTGTTATTTAACCAGGCTTTATTTGCTGAGGATCATAGAAGCTGGGAACAGACCTCTGGAAGGCTGTAGTCCAACACCCTGGTGAAGCATGGCCAATTTAGGTCAGATTGGTCAGGTCCAGTCAAGTTCTGAATCTCCAAGGATGGAGATTGCATGACCTCTGGGCACCTGTTCCAATGCTTCATCACCCTTGTGGTGAGAAAGCTTGTCCTAATACTGGAATTTCCCATGTTCCAGCTTGTGTCTGTTGTCTCTGGTCCCATCCCTTCAAGAAGACTCTGGCTTCATTTTCTCGATATCCACCCATTAAATTGCTGTAGACAGCAATTAGATCTCCTCTTAGCCTTGTGTTCTTAAGGCTGAACAAGCCCACTTCTCCAAGCCTTTTCTTGTATGTCCTGGTCTTTGGCCCTCTTAGTATCTTGATGACCTTCTGCTGTAGTATGCTGTAGCATGTCAGTGTCTCACTTGTGCCAGAGATCCCCAAAATAGATACCATGGTGCAGATCTGGTCTTGTAAATGCCAAGCAGAGGATCCAGGACATCTTCCTTAATGTGGCTCCCCCAGGCACACAACAGCTAGGAACACTCGGCAAAGGTTCATATCACAGCTTCATTCTCATTTATAACCAGGGTAAACTAGTACTGCTGTTGAAAGTATTACCTGGTTTAGATTGGCTTTCGGGGGTAGTAGGGGATTGGGGTGGCATTAATTTTAACACAAATCTGCCTTGCAATTCAATTTGTTTCCTGGCCACACAAATGGCTGTGCTGGCACAAGAGATTGGACCACGTGAGCTGGAGTGGAAGGGATAAAGGAGAACTGTTATTTACTGTAGCAGTGCTGGTTTGTGTTAACTTACTGTGACTAGCCTACAGTCTAAAGAGGCATGAGAGCTAACTAAGACTAGTGAGGATTATGGCCACAAACCTTCATACCAGTTAAATGAAAAGCTTCAGTTGAATTTCTCTTCCACTTTCGTAAACAAAATTCGGAGAATTCTGTGTAGATTATTTATATAATACCCATCGTAGGTTTATGCTGACAGCAGTTTTGTGGAATGTCCTCTTCCTTTAATAGGTCCATTGAACTGAGGAGTTTTATGGGACTAGCTGCAGAAAAACAAGATTCTCAATTTGCTGCTCTTTTGTACAGTGCTATGGCAAATGTCCACATTGGGCTTTCAGTATTGTTATTCAATTTTTTCTTTACATAACCATTAGTTATTTCCTTCAATTGTACCACAGTTTGTTTTTTAAATAAGATTCTACTGAAGGGAGGAACTTAGAAACTCACCACAGTATTTAACATCAGTTGACATTTACCGCAATCTCTAATTATTGGCACAGAATCTGTCTGGCTTCTGCTGCTTTTATGGCTCTTCCAGCTTGTTCCAGTGTTTTTTAGTGTTACCATCCTGCTGTAGATGAGTTAGATGATAGGGGTTTCAAGTAGTTGAAGATCTACTTTTATACAGACTCTGTCTGTTCAAAATAAGTTTGTTTATTGATACAAGCAGTGTAAAGATGAAAAGAAAGATTTCTGCAGATACTTGCACATATCAGTCCCAGAACAATTCTTTTACTATCTAAGCAAAAAAGCCCTGTTGACTTGGGGCTCAGCAAGCACAAAGAGGGCATACAACATATGTGCTTCATTAGGAAGAATATTATATTTAAATACTTCATTTACCTTGCTCATGAAAAGTGTAAATTCAAAGTAAATAAACCCAAATTAGAGTTACTGTTTCTCTACCAAAACCAAATCCATTTTTGTCCTGGAGACTTTGCAACATTAGGTAAAATGTTTGGAATTATTGCCCCTCGTAAAGTACATTGGAAATTAAGTTAACCAGTTTTAGTCAAGGATTTGTGTTAGTCCATTTTTATTCCTGTAACATGATGTGCTAGGTGTTCTGGATACAGGAATACACTGTCTAAGCTCCAGAGAGCTTAAAAATCATGAAAAGGCACAGACTCTAGACACTTGAATATTAGAATAGAGTGTATGTATCTTATAATACTATTTATTTTCTGTTCTTCGTTTCTCCAAAGCCATTATTGACTATTGACTCCTTGCAAACCTTGCCAGAAGATACATTCAAAAGATTTTGTGAGATCCTATTTGAAACAAAGGTTCTTCTTTGCAAATGCTTTTAGAAGCTTTTAAAAACTGAAATAGGTTCCATTTGCTTCAATAGTTTGTATTGCAAGAGATGTTTGAGCAGCATGGTGACGTGCTAGAGAAAATTTGATGGGTCTACATACTGTCTTCAAATTTAGAGCTTACTATATCCTTGCCTGGGATCAGTGAGGTTAAATAAGGTAGTTTTCAGTTGCATGTGCACATTAACCACACCTTGCCCCTGCACTGGACGAATTTACCCACCAAGGTCTGTGCCACACCAGATTCTGCCTTGCAGCGATCAGCTCAACAATGCTTGAAATCTTTTCTGCATTTGTCTAAGTAGGGACTGAGAACTTGGTCCTGTACATTTGAAAATGAAAACCAGTAAGTACTCTGATAACATGGCCAAGAAGGCCAATGGCATCCTAGGGTGCATTAGAAAGAGTGTGGTTAGTAGGGCAAGAGAGGTTCTGCTCCCCCTCTACTCTGCCTTGGTGAGGCCGCATCTGGAATATTGCATCCAGTTCTGGGCCCCCCTGTTCAGGAAGGACAGGGAATTGCTTGAAAGAGTCCAGCACAGAGCCGCAAAGATGATGAAGGGAGTGGAACACCTCCCTTATGAGGAGAGTCTGAGGGAGCTGGGGCTCTTTAGCTTGGAGGAGACTGAGGGGTGACCTCACCAGTGTTTACAAATATTGTGAGAGTGGATGTCAGGATGATGGAGCTAGGCTTTTTCCAGTGATATCCAGTGGCAGGACAAGGGGCAATGGGTGTAAACTGGAGCACAGGAGGTTCCACGTTAACATCAGGAAGAACTTCTTTACTGTAAGTGACAGAGCACTGGAACAGGTTGCCCAGGGGGGTTGTGGAGTCTCCTACATTGGAGATTTTCAAGGCCCGCCTGGACAAGTTCCTGTGTGATGTACTCTAGGTTACCCTGCTCTTGCAGGGGGGTTGGACTGGATGATCTTTTGAGGTCCCTTCCAACCCTTGGGATTCTGTGGTTCTGTGACACTATAAACTCTAGGGAGTGTGTTGGCATAATCTGGCCCTTCAGAGCCGAAGGGTGGCTTCTCTCTCCTGGGTCAGGCTGAAACACAGGAAATTACAGTGGCAAGCAGCGGGCGCTGACTCACAGCTGGGGGTGGTTTACTCGGGGATGGCTGTAGTAGTTCCTGTCCCCAGCTGTCTGCCTTCCCTCTCTTTACTACAGGCATGGCCCGTGCTCCATAGAGCAGTTGCTTCATCACTATAGTTTATAGGCTGTTATATCAAGAAGTATGGGTGCTGAATTCAAGGTTCAGTCATGCAGAGGAAGGTACTTCGAAATACTTCAGCAGCTGTTTCTCAAGAAGCCAGCTTGGCTTCCCAAGAAGCCAGTGTAGCAGAGGTCAGGAAGAGGAGCGAGTGAATAGCTTCCAAAGGAAGTTTACCACTGAAAGTAACCCTAAGAGAGTGGAAGCTATGCCCAGTTACTAGGCAGTTAACTAAAAACACTTCAGACTGCATTTTTCAGATCCAGCAGCAGCCTTGTAGTGCAAGATAAAGTCGGACTTCCCTCTCCTCCATCAAGCAGGACAAGATGTAGTAAAGACAGCAAAATAGAATATGTCTCTTTATTTACAATTGAAGGCATACTGTCTTATGCCAATGTATTTTCTCTTCCTTTCCTTGCTGTTTCATTCTTGTTCTCTTCTCTGCCAAAAGAAAAAGTACATGACAGTTGACAATGCTGTGCCTTCAAGATGTATGAAGTGGCGAAAAGGATGCTTGGTTCTGGCATCTTCATTGCAAATTTTTGGGGAAAATTTGCTCAATTTTCTCTTCGTTGGGTGGAACTACAAGAGATTAATTTGAAGAGCCAACTGGGAGATGCTGACTTAAGGTCACCATCTGTTAGAAAAAGAGTTTATCTGTGTTTGCACAGAGCCAACACAGAAGAGTCTTAGTTTTGACAGAAGCCTATGGACATGGCCATTACACAAATATATAATAATCATGTAATGGGCCTTTGCCCACAGCAGGCTCCAGATAACATTTAGGTATTTTTATCTAAAAATATATATTAAAGTGAACAGGGTGGTCAAAGTTGAGAATTAGTTTTTCCTCTTGAAGATATTTTCCCTTCTGATTTCCCTTAGCTGAACACTGAGAATTCAATAGAGGGTTTTGAAAGTTTCTCACTTGGTGCTAAATATCCCCCAGCAATAGTGACCGAGTCGCCATGTAGCATTTTGCACATTAGAGCACAAAATGCTTTTGCCAAGGCTGTGCCCTTGTGTTCATTTCACACATGAAGAAACTGAGGCACGTGGGAGAAATGTGATTTTATTAAGAGCTGCATGCCAGGTAAGTCATAGAAACTGGAACAGAAACCATGCCTCCTGCGTCTCTGCCTAGGCTACTCTCTTACTCTCTTAGTGTGCTGTGCCTGAAGTACCCAGTGATTTCAGATGAGGAGCAAGACATAACTGAATATCAGTGTAGGAAGTGGTTTCATGATCATCCCATAATACACATTTAGAAATCATATTAATGTTTTCAAATGCAACTGTTGTCCAAAAAATGAATCCTGTCAGACTGTGATTTTCATTTGTGTGGGTTATTTTCCAGGCTGAAATTTTAACGGGCATCCCAGTTGGCAACCTTGAAGATGCTGGAAAGGTGGGACGCATGCTGTTAGAAAGAGGGTGTAAGCTAGTAATTGTTACTCTTGGAGCAGAAGGCTGCATGATGATATCAGTAGAAGAACCCATTCCAAAGCACGTTCCTGCTGGGAAGGTCAGGGCTATGGACACTACGGTACGTTTTTGTGGTTTAACTGTCTTGCTTTGGAAAAGACTGCTTAAGCACTAAGGGAAAGCAATGAGTAATCAGCCAAATCTTTGGGCACTAGCACAAAGGCTAATTTATGATGTGAAATTGATATCTTGCTTCCAGCCTCTCATATATTAAATGTCAGTTCACTTGAGTTTTATAGCCTGTATTGTAGATGAGCTAGAATTATTATACATACTGATAATATCTTCATGTTCCTCCTTTACTGAAGTCAGTACCTGTCTCTGACTGTAATGTGTGATGCCTGTGGCTTGAGCTGCAGTCCTGCTTTTTCACCTTTGCCCAGTCATATAACTCATCTTGTCCAGAACTCAAATGCTGTGGGAGAAAGTAGTTACTACTGTCCCTACAGTCTGAAACTGAATGTTTGGCTCTTCCGACACAAGTGTGAATTGCTTACCAGGTCCTAGCATAGGATGCTCAAAGACATCATTTTTAGAGAATTTAGTGGAATAACCCTAAAGTTCTTGCTGCTTCATGACAACTATTTTCTGATGATAGGTAAGGGATACTTGGTCAGAGGCATTTTAGTTTAAATGCATTACCCCCAGCAAAAAATGAGAACAGGACAGGCAATAGTTAAGATAGCACTGCTATGAAAACCTTACCACATTGCACATATGGGGCTATTTTGTGTTCCTAGTATTATCTGACATAAATCCAAAATAATTCCAGTGGAGTTACTGAGAGCAGAGCAGGTCACGTTGTATGTACTAACTATACATTTAAATGCCTGTTATAATAACGTCATATTACATATGTTCTGTTACAATAGTTCATTAAAATCCTGGAGATTTTGCCATCTGGTGCATTCCATATCTGAATTGCATTAATAATAACTAGTTCTTGTAGCATGTTTTTTATCCATGGACCTCATACTGCTTCACAAAGAAGGAAAGCAACTGCTTAAAAGAGTAGGAAACAGAGGCATAGAGGACTGAAATTACCTAGCTCAGTAGCATGCAGTGGCAGAGCTAGAAGTATAGTCACTTCATCTAAGACAGAAGATCACTCATAGATTTGGACTGTGATGTGCTTAAATTGTGGAAGGCTGTTTCACTGTTAAATTTAATCCTTTTCAATTTAACTCTGAAACAGAGATACTTTGGCTTTATTTTCCTCTTCTGCCCCTTTGTCATTTCGAAGTTTGACCTTGAGTTAGTGCTGAATTTGGAATGCCCTGAAGTTCTGGTTTAAGGAAGTATTGCTGTACTGTACTATGCATAAGGTTCCTGGTAGGGGACTAGAGACACCAAATTGCTCTGCCTGCTTTTCACCACTGACTTAGAAATGCTAAGGGAGCAAAAGGCAGAGCTCCCAAAGCTGCCCAGAAACAGGGTTTATCAGCTTGGGAGCAACACCTTGTGAACCTGGCAGTGTGGCTTGCTCTGAGTTGCTAAAACCACTATTGCTATCAAAGATTAGTGTTAGAGTTTTTCTTTACATCACACAGAAGTGATGAAGAAGAAACATGTGTGATCTGCTTCTTCAAAAGAAGCAGACAATTGCTGCCAGATCAGCTATTGTTTGATATCTTAAGATATTTGCTGCTCTTGGAATAAAACAGCAATACTGAAACCACACACTGGGGCTGAAAAGTGCTTTTTATCTTGCCTAGCAGTTCAGAGATTCATGACTGAACTAATTCAATGCTCCTCTTTTTTCTTTTTCTTTTTTTCTTCTCCTTTATTTTTAAATGAAGCAGTTTCTTTGAGTTTACTGAATCCTTGCCCTGCCTCCTTGTGGCCAACAGGTTATTGGCTTTCACATAGCAGAGGATTTTCACAGTTAATTTTGTTAATCTGCTTAAATACCAGTGGGTTGTTTTCAGTAAAACAGCTGTGCTCGGTTTACTCTTGCAGACTGAATGAAACAAGATGTGTTGGCCTTCCATTAGAAATCAGTGCTTAGACTGATTATCACTTTGCCTAAAAGCAAGTGGTTTTAAAGCAGCCCTTCCAATCATCCTCAAGTAACCTGGATAACTCTGTTACTAAGATAAATACTGAAGGTCCTAGTAGGACACATTACTGTGTTCAGAGGCATGTCTGCAGTGGATCCTTCCCTGGGAGAATAAACTCAAGCTGTTAGGTGGCTTAGCAAGTAGCCACCTACCCACAGAGTATTCAGAGCTGCTCATGTGTAAGCTCTTAGCATGTAATTTAAAACTAAACAAAACTTGCTACCTTAAACTGCCCTAACTTCAGCAGCTCAAGAGATCAGGGAGTCATTTCTTAAGCTGCCATAATCCAGTCTCATCTGGTTATGTGCCTGTATCCATATTGGCATTGTTTGGATCCACAGAAGGTAAAGTTACCACCAAACAGAGTTAAATGTGTGTGTAACTCATCACAGGACTTGCAAAAGACTGCAGACCCCTTAGGAAAACAGGCTGTATTAAAACAGAGCGTGTCACTTAGAAGACACACACTTGAGATACAAAATGAACTTCAAAGGCTTCCTTCACTGCAGAATTTTCCCCATAGCTGCCACCACTGCCCGGAGTCCTCTCTGCAGCAGTGCAGCTTTAGCACTGCCTCCTGGCCCTTTCTGCCGGCCACAGCAATTCTGGACCTCTTTTACAAGAACATACTTGCAGAAGGACAGCCACAAAGATTAAGAATTTGAGTTCCCTTAGTCTCACATTGTGTGCTCCCCATTCTCTGTGCTCATAGGTTCATCAGAGAGACTGAGGGTTGTTAGACCATAGAGCCCAGCTCTTCCTCGTAGCTCTCGAGATGGTTAATCCCAGATCTTATTGGCAGAACACTGGGAAAAGCTGGCTCCATCTCCTGCTCTGTGGTGGAACATGAATCTTCAGGATTGAAAATCTGGCATTTTTCACCCACACTAAATCAATACTATAAAGGGGAAAAAAGAGGCTTGTTGATTTCTTTTTTTTAGCACTAATTATCTTAATGTGGGCTTTGCTAATGTATGCAATGCTTCCCATGACTGTTAGCAGAGCTCTCCATACACAGTCCAAAACATGTAGAGCACGAATAGGCGTTCAGAAGGAAGTTTTGCAAGACGTGGTATTGTAAAGCTGAAACATCTGTTTCTCCTGCTATAGCTAAATAGTGCAACAAGCTTTTGTTAAGAAAATAAACTTTCCCTTCGTTTTACTAGTTTCTGCTATTTTCTATAGGCAAATTCTGAATAAAAACAAAAATAAGTGAATTATTGGAAAATATACTATATGAAAGAAACACCTGATGAAGCTCACTAGTCATATCAATCTGTATTTAAAGCAGATGACCTACTTTGGAGACTTTTGACATATAGAAAAGTATCGATGTGTAGATAATATAAGAAAAGTGTACGTTATAATCTGTTTTCATTACTTTAAATAGTTGCTTTTAAATTCAGTTGACTGCATGAAGTTAAATATATGCATTTGTTTTATTTTTGGAAGGAGCTATTTCCACTTTAGGTGAAGCTCGTACGAGAGGCTGCATTAAAATAGCTATGAAGGATAATTATATAACTCCACTTCTATGACACTTCTTCAGTTGGTAGCAGAAGGTTTCCCAAACCATTCACAAATTTGATAACCATTTCATAGAAAACAATCATATCATACACACACATTTAGCAGTTGAGTGTGTCTGTGTGTGAAGCAGTTTGCCTGCTGCCAAAGCAGAAGCACAGCTGAGGTGGAACGCAGCAGCTGCTTGAGAACACAGCTGTGGGACATGACTGAACACCACCAGGTCAAAACTGTACTTGAGGTGAAGTGGATGATCTGTGTGATGAACCACATGATGATCCTGGATCGTGGCATCTGCTGCTGCACAAGCCCTGAGCACACCATCCTGGCAGAGGCATTCCCAGTCTGATGACAGGGAAGGCAACACCATTATCTATGGTGTGGGGAATGAAGTTCTGCTCTTTCTGCCCCTTCACCCTCACTCTCCCCCTCTGCTTCTGCAGTCACGCAAAGTGTAATTTACAGCACTATTTACATCTATTTACATTTACTAATTATATTCCATTCAAACTGCCAAGGAAAATTTGTCAGAAGAAAGTAATTACTCAAACCTGGAATGTGGCCAGCAGTGAGATTAGTTCCCTTCCATTTTGCAAAGGAGGACTATAGGATTTAACAGAGCTGAGTGCTTCAGGTGGCAGCTGGGGACCAAGTCGTGCCCCTGAGGTACTGTGGAGGCCTGCCTAGGGCTTGGTATGTGCAGGTGGGCTTTGTGGGGGCACTCAGGCTGTCTGGAGCTCCAGGTTATCCATGGGTTGTCCGTGCCAGGCCTTCCTGGGACGTGGGTCAGTCTAGTGGCCAGAAGCCGTGGCAGGCTGGAACATGTCTGCTGGCTCTGGGGCTGCACCCTGGGACGAGGGGCTTTGCCTTTTAATGTCATTGCTCTTTGTAGTTAAAGGTGGGATATCCTGTCTAGGATCTATGCTTTGGCACAGGCAGAATCTCTCCTGTGTGGAGGTACTAGTGGAAAATGCTGACCAAGCAAGCCAGAACTGCCCCACTGATACCCCCTACATCCCCATTTCCAGCACAGAGGTCACTCTGGGGAGGGAAGTACTCTAGGGTTAGTTTTTGTAACGTTTGGTTTGCTCTAGAGCCCAGTTTGAATCAAGATGCTGAATAGCACCCACATATGCTTGCATCAGCTAGGGTGACTTTCTTATTTCCATCCCATCAGGAGTTTTAAGTACAGTTGCTCTGCTTAAGCTCTCTTCATCAGCTTTTACTTGACCTCAAGGTTTGCACATGCCAATGCTGTGTGCACAAAAATCCTGCATTAGCACACTCATAATCAGGAGATCAGGCATCTGCATATCTGGCTTAGGCATGGATGTATTCCTGTAAAGGCAAATAGAGGCACTTGGGCACACAATGTTTAAATGGAACTTTCTAATCACTTTTCTCTAGGTGCCCCTAGTCCAAACAAGTCCATGGTCTCCCTTTTAAACCCCATGGAGAACCCAGCATGGTTAACTTCACAGTATTTCTAAGCACAACATTAGATTCCCTGTATCATTTCTCATGTTACCAGCATTTTCCCTGTCTGGTTGTGCTTTTGGATACAGAGAGTACCCAACCTACTGAGAGAAGCTGAGGATCTCAGCTTAGGTTGATCTCCTTAGCCTTATGGCCTTTATAAGCCATGCTTATAAACAGAAAACTTATTTGAGACATGATCAAATTCAAAGCTTAATCTACCCAGTTATGCCTGAATTTGACATGAGCGTATGATTTATTCCGTAGAGTCTTACTCTGTGTGACATTCTCAGAGACAGATGATACATACTATTTGTCACCATCATAAATGTTACCACTGTTTTTTCATGTCAGTTCTGCAAAAGGAAGGCTCATTGCTAGAATATGAATTTGTCATCAGATGTTTTGTGTTCGAGTCCTACTAAGTTTCCCTCTGATTTCTTATTGCAATATATTACATCTGGCTCTTTTGCTATGGGGGAGAATTAAAAAAGCTGTCTTTAAGCAATTGAGTGCTCACTGTGCAGCTTTGTATTGAACTCTGAAGATGTTACACAATCTTTATTTTAATAACGCCTCATATAAGTGTATAGCTGCATAATTTTAGATATGTGACAGTATTCAGGCCTGTGCAGTAATTGTGGTCTAAAGAAGGCAGTGTGGTTTAGCAATTTGAACAAAGGACTGAGTAAGAGTTCCAGGGCTCTGCAAAAGACTCGCTGTAAATCCTTGGGAGAGTTACTTGTCCTCTTTGTATCCCAATTCATCTATCCGTAAATTGGAGCTGCTATTAATGTATTGCATGTAAACCATGAGAAGTCTGTTTGAGATCAGAACAGAACCTGGGAGGCCTTTTTCCCAGGCTTGTCATATAACCTCAGGCCAGTTGTGCTTCTTTGGGGGCTTTGCAAACTCCTTGAAGTTCTGCTTGAAATTAAGAGGTCTTGTCTGTAAAAATATGGTTTACACTAAAATTCTCTGACTTAGCTGTATCTTCTGGTTGGGAGGAAGCCTGAGCCAGAGGAGTGAAGTGGACACTGAAATAAAGCCTTAGAATATAAATAAATCCAAAACAGTCCTCCTAATAACAGCAATTCTTTGTCTCCTGACTTTGTGGCCTAACGTCTGAAGCTCAAGGGGATATAAATACAACACTCTGTGCAATGACTAATTACTCAAAATTCTGTGCATCAGCAGAAGTGGGACTTGTGGTTGACTCTAATATTATCAAATGCCTTTGCTATTTAATAATCCTGTAGCCGTACATTATTTAGCATGCCGTTTCCACAAAGAACAGTGATTTTATTTCGGCTATCTCTCAACAAAGTAAAAATGCAGCTGGTAGTAAATGAAGCATTTGGCAGACAATGTGTCTGATGTACAGTTCTCTAACTTGCTAAGAAGAGAAAAATGTTGTTGACTGTTTAACCTTTTCCTACCCAAGGATGCAGCAAGGAGTAAAGTGACCACAAAGGGCAAGGTTTTATTTTTCTTCTTTTTCTTTTTTTTTTATTTTTTCTTTTTTCCTTTTTCATTTTTGCCTTTTTTACTTTTTTCCTCTTTTTATTTTTCCTTTTCCTTTTATTTTTTTGTCTTTCTTTTTTTCCTTTTCCTTTTCCATTTCCTTTTTTCTTTTTCTTTTTTTCTTTTTCTTTCCCTTTTTCTATTTTTATTTTTGCTTCCTTTTTTATTCTTCCTTTTTTTCTCTCTCTTTTATCTTTTCTCCTTTCTTCTTTCTTCTCTTTTTTATTTTCTTATCTTCCCTTTCTTCTTCAAGGAGAGAAAAAGTTACTATCGGGCAAACAGCTTATCTATCAGTGGGGTTTATTCACACACCAACACAGGGTAATTATGCCCAGAGCTCCCATTAACATCCCACAAACCGACAGCATAATAGCTTCCTTTCTTTAACACACAACCAAAATAGGTTAATAAATAAGTTTAGTTCCAGTCATAGCCCACTTTCTGACTTAGACTTTTGCGTTCCCTCTTTTACAAATATGGAATCCATTGAATTTTGGAACAGAAAAACCATGAGGAATAAGTTAATCTTCCAGACACTCCAATCAGCAATGTGCACTGTAAATCTATTTAAAGCTGTGTCTATTATGTTCTGAAGTTCAGCTGAACTGTGAAAGGGCACATGACTGAAATCACTGCATTTGAGTTGACTCATGGTTAAGTGTAGATGGGAATTGTTTGGCTCATCACAAGTTTCTGCTTCTGATTCAGGCCTTCTAAAGGCACTTCTGTTTCTGAAGGATTGGCCAGTGGCTGAAGTGTATACAGGTATCCAGCCAGTGATGAGAGGGTTGCATGAGATGTGTCTCTGCATTGCTAGTCAGCTGAGAAATGGCAGATTAAGCCCTCTTTCCTCTTTGAGAGCAGAAAGCGATACTATCCCCATTTCACAGATAGGAGAAATGGAACAAAAAATGTTAGCAATTAGGTGCTCTGAAACACCAGCTAAAAATACCCTCCTCCGAGTTACATGGTGAGTTGGAGTCATGCAGCCAAAAAATGACCCATGCTACTCTCTTTACTTCTAGACAACATTGTCATGGAAGGAAATACTGTTTATCTGCCTAGTAACTGTCTATTTTAATCTGTAAGAACAAACAATGTAAACAAAATGAGCAAACAGAAGCAGGCTTGCACAGAACAATTTGCAGCCTTGTTTTCCAGTGGAAGATTCCACAGACCACCCAGGCTTTGCTCTAGTCCTTTTCTCAACCACGGAGCATCTAATTAAATCCCTTTCCATTCCTGACTCTTAAGTGGAAGAGAGCCTACAGTCCTGTACAGTTTCTTTCCAGATGGAAATGCATAATTTAACAGATAGAGCTGACAGGGAGAAGTGGGCCCAAAGCAGTATTAGCATTTGCCACAAATTGGATTAAATTACAAGGGGGTACTTAATGAAGATGTAGAATAAAAAGAAGATTAAAACCAATATTAGGGGTTTTTTTAAACCCCTTCTAATATTGCAGAGTGCCAGGCAACAAAAGCTTCATCATAAATCTGAGTTTCTGTCCCAGTTACTTTAGTGATACCAAGAATTGTTTGGTTCTGGCTATACACCATCCGTATCAGTTCATGATGTTTTGTCCCATTGTGTCCTACATCTTTGTTCTGTATATGTTTACATAAGTTGCTAAGCACTTTACATTATTTACTACCTCTGTACTCACAACAATCACAATATAAGGTAAAGTACTATTCTTACCACTGCTTTGCAGATGAGGAACAAAAGCACACAGGGACTGGCTTGCCAGTGGCAAGTGAACCTGCTTCCCTTGATAAAACCATAACTTCTTCTCTGTGCTTCTCTTGAACCAGAGTTAGGACTGGAGGAAAAGATTTGTCAGGGTATCAGCTGCCTCATTTTTAGAACTGGACATCATTGTAGATGTCCTTGTAAATGAAAAAGTGCATAGTAATGCAGAGTTGCTTTGCATTGGATGTTTCTTGAAGAGTCTGTAAGGGATTTGTGGAGATAATACTACAAGGACACATGCTTTGGCTCCACTATTGTCATGCTGAGAAATACTCTGGTTCAGAAGTTAACCCATTTGATTGGCCTGGACAGAAAAAAGTAGGGATGCTGGCAGCATTTATGCACCAACTGAATTGTTTTGTTTGGGACCAGAACAAGTGAAGAATACAACATCCAACATCTGTACCTGAGATTGTATTCTGATAAGGTCTAGGGAAGCTAAGTTCAGAAATATCTTCAAGCTGTCTTTGTGCCCTCTCACTTCTGAGATGCTTTAGTAAATGAAACAGTGGTAAAGTTTATACAGGTTGATAGCAGAGTAGGAAATGCCTTTATCGCTTCTCTTGGGCTAACTATGGTTTGCAACATAAATCAAAATCATTGCAGTGGAACATGCTGCATCCCTTTTCTTGATTTGCTCTTCTCCCCCTGTCTTTACAATGAAGCCAGCACATGGTCTCCTCCAAGAGGATGTTCAGTCCTGGTATGTGGCTCACCCTGTGCTCGGAGCAGACATTGGGCCTCCAAATCATGCATACAAGTCAGTTGTAATGGTGTATAGCACTCAGGGATATCTGAGCTGCACAAAGGATGGAGAGGAAGGAAGACCAACTGTGTGCAGCCATCCTTTCTAATTAAATTCCTGCAGTTAAAAATAGCTAGTGGAAGCTGGCGCTTCTGGCACATCCAGAGCGTCACCTTCCCAAGCATCTTTTTCTGGCCTGAGCCGTAGGAAGCTGCAAATGTGATCTGCTGTGTAATAGTGCAGCATATTCTTGGCCAAACTCCTCAGTGTTTTTTACCTCTTGTGTTTATGGTTAGCTTACACATGTCTTACGCCTCCTTTTCTCCTTTAAAGCTAGTTTCTGCAGAGCCAGGTATCATCCTGGCTATTGTGGAATGGAACCTAGTCTGCTCAATTTGTTCATGAGTTCTAGCTATGGTAAGAGAGAAGGCAAGCCTGGCTCCAGAGCCCCTTGCCTGCCTAGTTACCCAATTGCGGTAACGTTGATAATGAACTAAGACCCGATTTCCCCCCAAAGAGATTACATTGCCAGTTCTGGTCACTACAGAAACCAGAAAGGTTTGTGTTGGATCAGTGATATTGCATAATTAGTTTTTCAAAAGAACAAGAACAGAGAAATGAGAATAGTGGGGAAATCAGGCTTCTTGCTTTTGCAAATGCTAACCACAGAAAATGCCAGAAGTTTTATGGCTTGTAAAGAGTAAAGGACTTAAATCTTTAGTAGCCTGTCCCAAAGTCAGAATATGTCTTACAGCTTAAGCTAGACTAATGGCAGGAAGCTAAAGCCGTAAGTTTTGGTGATTGATGACAGTAACTTATAGAAATGTCTTTAATAGAGAGTTTACAGTTGAGTGTAATGATTTTGTCACTTTTCTCAGGATTTTATGTCTGTGTATGTAGAGAAAGACATACAGGTATAAAACCAGCTCTTCTAGAACAATTCCACTGTAGAAAACCAAATTCCAAGTTCTGGCAACAATGTTTATTTATAGCAATGGCTGTAAGTAGTATTGGTTTTATTCATTTCAAAGCACAAATAGACAGAAATTCTTCACTATGAGAGTGGTGAAGCACTGGCACAGGGTGCCCAGAGAAGCTCTGGCTGCCCCATCCCTGGCAATGTTCAAGGCCAGCTTGGACTGAGCAGCCTGGTCTAGTGGAAAGTGTCCCTGCCAATGGAGGGGGAGTTGGAACTAGGTGAGCTTTAAGGTCCCTTCCAACCCTGACCATTCTGTGATTCCATGAAATACAGGGAAAGGGTAAGAAAAGTCTTGTGCCTCATAGCTGCTGTCTGTGATTTTGTTACTGAACTCATTAAGTATGCAGTAAGTATGTTCGTTGTAAAGATCCATTTTACAGTGAATCCCACAGAGAATGCTTTTTGGTGCTTGCAGCATCTTGGTGCTCACCTACTGCTGAAGACCATGGGTGTGGGAGCTCTGTTTTCTGCACATCTGCCCCACTGCAGGTTAAGGGCAGCAGAATGTGTGGGTAGCAGAGAACAATACTCTAGAGCAGAGCAGCAATTCTGGCTTGTAGGTCACATCTGGCTGAACCTAGAGAGAGCAGATACAGCTCGAGTACTCATCGAAAAGTTTAGACAAACTCAGTAGGAAACAGAATGCAGGGAGCTGGCAAGAGGACAATGCTAGAGTGAGCTCAGACCAAGAAAAAACAACTCCTGAAGTCTGGTGGTTTCTTTTTTCCCTGCAGGATATGTGGTTCTGAGGTAGGCAGGAGTAGTGGCCAACAAAGCCTAGTTGCTTTTGAAAGAGGCATTCGAGCATATGGAGCTTTCGTGCAAAAGAAGAATGGCTTTTTGATCAATTCCAGGCGAGATGGCAGTTGTGTCATTCTGAGTGCATCTCATCAGATTAGATGGGATCACTAAGAGTCTTTTGGCATTTTCAGTCGGAGAGAAAAAAACCCATGTGTGGTTAGTGAAATTGCCCAGCAAAGAGGTTTTCCCCTTCTGACTTGGCTGTTAGATTATGGGGTCCTGAAGCCCTGATGTGATACTGGGTGAGACAGTCATGACAATTTGGCCAGTTCTCTCTTGGTTGGGGAGCTCATTGGCTCGTTGTTTGGAAGGGAAACCTACTGCCAGTATTTGCAGGGTACTATCAGCGTAATATGATGTATTCTGGGCAGGGCTTCAGCTGTAGTTTCATATGTTCATTACATGAAATTTGTGAATTAACACATAAGCATGAGCTCTGTTAGGAAGAAATTACAAGTTGGCATGAGCGTGACATGAATAATGAAGGGAATGGAGTACTTCTCAAGGAAGTGAGATAAGTGAAGCTTTTGATTAGAGACTAGCTGTGTGTTGTTGAGGCTTGATAAACCAGTTTGAGAAGTACAAATCAGCCTTCTGAGCAGCTGATATATTTAGTGACAAACTTCAACCACAACTGATTCTGTGCAAGCTCAAGCTTTGGGAAAGGTAGATAGAGCTCCTGTAGCATGTTCAGCTGAAATCTTATTTCTGTTAGTGGCGATATCTCCGTGCTCCCCTGTTGTTGACCCATCTTGGTGTATAAGCTGCTCTTTGCAAGAGTGCCACTGGAGAGTTTTGTGTTGAGCTGAAGTGTGATGAGAGTTCTCCAGTACTGTGTTTTGTGTGTCTGAAGTTTTCTATATGTGCTCCAGCAAAAAAAACAAGTGTGGAGGGTTTCCTCTGCTGACTTGGAGTTTCTCTGTGAGGAATGAACTCTCAGATCAAATGAAAGGAGGTCATAGAACATAGATGTGAAATGGGGGAAGAATCATGTACCAAGGCAAAAGCTAACTGAAGTTTAAACTACAGGTTTACACAGACTTGTATCCTAAATTGAACTATTCCTTGCCAGCCTCTTATCAGTCTGGTAGCAAAGGAATCAGAGTAGCGGTGAATTGTTTGGTTGACGGGAATTTCACGGGTTCAGGAGCATGGATCCATTGTTTTCCAAACAGCGTGTAGAGTTCCTGGTTCAGGGCTCTTACTCCATTGTGTAAGAAAGACATAAATTTGTCACCTCTCATTAATGCTGTCTGGAGTTGAAAGGAGTTTATACGAGCATCATCGCCCTGAATTGTTTCGATGATTCAGAAAACAGTGTTCCCTGTGGGTGAATACTTTGTTGGCTTTCTGGGGTTAGTCTGTAACACGCAATAACTTTCTTCCCTGGTGCTGAGTGGTGAATTGGAATATTATTACCTGGCAGAATGAAGCTCTCCCATGCTCCTTCCCAGGTTTCTTCACTGTGCACTAAGAGAAAGCCATCACCTCGCAGCCACTTTGCTTTTCTTGCAAACAGTGAGATGGGAGCTCCTCTGTTCTGATCCCAACTGAGAATCCAGCAGATATGTGGCACCTCATGGAGGTCCACTCAGTAGTTTTGTACACATCAGTTTTGGGGTTCCCAAGCTGTGCCTCATTTTCAAAGGATGGGTAGCCCGTGTGACCTGCATTGAAGTCCTTGCAGGATCAGGAGCTCTGGATTCAGCCCACAGATGTCTCAAAGTGGGTGTTCTTAACATCCTTGATCTTAAGTTGGGTTCATTTCCTGTCCTCTGAAATGAGAGTGCTATTACCTGCCTTCAAAACAGATGCTGTACAGGGGTCTTGGAATGTAAAGCAGGACTGTGTGTTATTGCCAGATCTCTAGATACTTTCAGCTGTGCTTTTTAGATGACATACAAATTAAAAATTGCAGACTTGTGAATGCTGTTTTATTTCCAACGTTCACCACAAACCAGATAACTTTATAGGGGAATTCATGCATCTGCAATGCTTGTCACTGATCATTTTAGAAACAGTGAATAACTTAATGTAGTAGGATGTTCCAGAAAGGAAAGAAAATGCATGCAGGAGGCCTTGTATTGAGATTAATCTCTCAGGAATGCAGGGGGTTAACGGTCATGCTGATTAATCACTGTTAATGAACCATCAGGAAACCTGTCAGGAAGTGGGTAAAAATTCCTGACAGCTGATGTGAAGCATTTTGTGGTGTGCTTTGGTTTTGATGTTTCCCAACTGATAGTCTGCAGTGGGTGTAGTTGAGTTACCTCTAAGTTCTCAAGGCATGTGAAGGACCAGAGGACATGCTGCCCTCGTTCAGCTTGAGTAAGTGAGCAAGGAATTTTCCCCTTGCAAGGCTATGCAAGTATGATGATGCAACATAAATGCAAGGAAGTCAGGAATTGCTCCTTCCCACAGCTTCCCAGAACAGAGCCTGGAAAAGAGACAGAAAGGAAGCATGATCGTTCCCTCACTCCTCCGGTCCAAGCCCACAGGGTACGGGGGGAAGAGTGGAACAGGCAGCTCTCCCTGTGCGAGTGAGAAGCCAGAGTATTATGTCTTGGATACACAACCGAGTTAATGAATTGCCTGGTGTTGACCGAGGGTGAGGTTTCACAGTTGGCTTAAGCTGATCCAAGATCATGCTGCTGCTGAAAGGAGTGTTTCTAACCTTTCTCTCCTTTGCGCTGGACCAGCTATTGTGGTAATACAGCAGCTTGCTGATCTGCATGGAAGCTGTTTCTTGGCCAGTGTTGGCTGGCTTAGCCTTCAGAAGGATCAGAGAACCGATCTGCTTCACTGCTTGACCTCAGGGGCACTAGTTCTGATGTAGAGGAGGGTGTGGGAACATGAGACAAGGATAAAAACATGAGTGGGGACTGAGCCTTTCAGCCATAACATAACCATGGATTGGCTTAAGCCTATTACGAAACAGCAGTCTGAATCACGTAGTAAAGAGTGTATTGTCAACCTACAGGGAATGCAAATCAACATGTGTTAGCTTACACCTCCCGCCGTTGTCAAACAGTGGCCAAATACAGCCATCCTGCACGTGGCTAGGAGGAAGAGCATGTGGTGAGGCAGCAGCACAACAGCTCCCCATGACTTGGTCTGGAGCATGCAGACCACATCACACAGTGGCAATGTGTTTTGGAGAAGACAAAAGGGAAGAAGAAAGGAGCAGACAAGCACTACTGCCATGGATTCTCTCTCTGTATTTTCCTTCGGCTTAAGATAACATGTTCTAGCTTGTCCTTGTGGCAAGACTGCAGAAACACTCAGTTACCAGAGCACAGATTAAGCATAGTAATGCAGTTGTGGATCCAGACCCCAAAGGTCTGGAGCACAGTGAGCAGAGTGCTTCTCTGAGTATTTCTCCTTTATCTTCAACCCAAGTAGCTTTGCAGTGCTCTCCAGTCTGCACCAAAAGCCTAATTTAGGCCTAAAAAGGTGAGCCCTGCTTATTTGTTCCAAGTTTACTTGGGTTTTATTGCAAAATCTGGTAGTTCCGTGTTAAGGACTTTTTATCATTCTGTTCTGGCTCAGAATTCCATGCACAGATACAGGAATAACAGTGCTAATGGGAAATGTCTTTGTAATTTTCAACTATTTCATGTTTCAGAAGTTTGTGACCTCTAAAGGTGTGCTCCTGTGAGCACAGCCATGCTCAGCCCACCACCAGTACCTGCAGACACCAAGAGTAGTGCGGGAGGAGAGAAGGAGGTGCTCCAGGCTCCAGAGCAGAGATTCCCCCACAGCCCATGGTGAGACAGGCTCTGCCCCTGCAGGTCCCCACACTGGAGCACAGGATGCCTGAAGGAGGCTGTGACCCTGTGGGAAGCCCATCCTGGAGCAGGCTCCTGGCAGGAGCTGTGGCTTATGCAGAGAGGAGCCCATGCTGGAGCAGGGGAATAGAGTGAGGAATCCTCCCCTGGGGAGGAAGGAGCAGCAGAGGCAGTGTGTGATACTGACCACAGCCCCATTCCCTGTGTCTCCCTGCACCACCTGGGGGGAGGATGTAGTGAAATCAGGAGTAAAGTTAAGCCTGGGAAGAAGGTAGGGGTTGGGGGGGAAGTTGTCTTTAAGATTTGGTTTGGTTTCTCACTACCTATCTCTGATTTGATTGGTAATTAATTAAACTCATTTCCCCAAGTCAAGTCTGGTTTGCCCATGATGGTAACTGGGGAGTGATCTCTCCCTGTGCTTATTTTGACCCATGACCCATGAGGAGGACAGGGATAGAGCAGCTTTGGTGGGCACCTGGCCCACCAAAAGGGATATTTCACTCCCTGACTATTTCAGCTGAAATTATCTCTTAGCTGAGACATAGACCCGCATGGCACAGGAGTATCCAAGTATGTCCTGAGGGCTGGAAATGTTTCACTGGTTCCATTGGTCACCTTTCATCAACGCACAAGCCAGGGGTTGTTGTAGGGAGATGTAGGCTTTCCTCACTTACAAGGAATGGATAGTGAGCATCTTCACTGGCAGCTATTTTTGTGTTACATGGGGCTAATTTGTAGTTCGGGTACAGAGTAGGCAAGAGAACAGCAAGGAATGTTGAGCAGATGTGACACAAAGTGATAACATCCTTAGCATAATCCAGTATCACATGGTTGTGGATTCCTATAAATACAACAGGAACTCTCCAAGGCCCAATTCCTTCAGCACAGTTGGGTATCTCTGTTTTGCCATGCCTTTAGACTACAGTGAATCAGTGTAATCCTCAGTCTTTGTTCATTTGTGCACTGCTATGAGTGCTCTTATGAGACTAGAAGCATCATTGCAAGCAACATCATTGATTCTACATTATAATGGAGTTTTTGACAGCTTTTGGATTGATGTTTTGATTTATTCACTAGACAAAGTATTTATCATTACAGGCATGCCTAACGTTTCTCTTGTAGTGCTATACAACGCATCATTCCTTGGGAACATGCTCTTACAATGTATTTAATGGAGTGAATCCATGTAATACACAGAGTGCACACAGGGAATGGCTTTAAACCAAAAGAAGGTAGATTTAGAATAGGTATTAGGAAGAAATTCTTTACTGTGAGGGTGCTGAGGCGCTGGCACAGGGTGCCCAGAGAAGCTGTGGCTGCTCCATCCCTGGCAGTGTTCAAGGCCAGGCTGGACATGGCTTGGAGCAGCCTGATCTAGTGGAAGGTGTCCCTGCTTATGGCAGGAGGGTTGGAATTAGATGATCTTTAAGGTCCCTTCAACCCAAACCCTTCTATGATTCTATGACTGTGACGGAGGGTTTTCTGTGGGTTCAGCAATAACATGATGAGCCAGAGCCTCCTCCTGTTCTTATGTGGTTGCCATCACTCTTGCCCAGGAGGACAGGCAGGGAGGGCAAAGCCTGAGCAAGAGGCTGCCCTGGCACAAAGCAGCTGCAAACACTGTGAACTGTGCTTTTGGCCTCGTGGCCTCCAAGTTTTCTGGTGAACCAGAGATCTTATTGTATAAGTGAAATGCATCCTATTATCCCATGCATGATTGGTTGAAAACTGCTTTCGTTGCTGGAAAGTCTGTTGAACAATATAGTTTCCACTTACAAAGCACTTTCCTTAAAAAGCCTCTCAGGGCAGCATCGTATAAAAATAGTTCTACTAAAGTTGTGAACCAGCTTTTGACAAATCAGGACTAACAAAAGCTAAGGTATAAATAGAAGTGTTTTCGTGGGTTTTCTCTTCTCTAGAGGCACAGAATCTCAATCACTGCTGGATTGTCACACACAAAAATGCCCTTTTCCAGACAAACAGGAAAACAAGGACCTTCCAGACTAGTGGCACAGAGTATAAATAGGTTTTCAAACCCATGAATCTTAGTCAAAACCGTAACATTTACATTTTAGAGCGAGCCACACCATATCAGGCCTTAGTTTTTTGATCTAGTTTTCTGTTTTATTGCATACAAACAAGCATTAAGGAAAGGTTAAACAAGTTACATTTTTATACTTATGGAAGGAATTGTCTCCAGGCACTCAGGGAGATGAAGATTATCTCAAAATCTGCCATGGATTTAGAATTCCTGGAAGACAAATGCTGATGAATGTAAAATATTACATATCCTGTGTTTATATTCAGTGGGCAGAATAAATGCACCTTACCGGTCATTTTCATAATTCATTATTTTTGCAAAGGAGATGTTTGTTGTTGTGGGTTTTTTTGCTTACAGAAGACTTTGAAACAGGTAAATGTAAAATCAGTATTTGCTAATCCAGAGTCTGGATGATCTCGATTTTACTCTGAGCTGGTTCCTCCTTCTGCTCTGCACTGACCTTTGCTGTATCTAGCAAACCCAGCGTAGTTTAATACACAATACCAAAGAGGGAAGGTCTGTTTCTGTAAGCTGAAAATAGTTCTTACTGCAGTTAAACTTGCAGCTGGATCAGTTCTACTGTTGCTTTTTAAGGCATGTTTGGCCAGTCATGTCTGCATGGACCAGAAGTGAGGGTGAACAGGGTATCTGCATCATCACCCTGATGCATGCCACTGTTTGCACTGCAGCAGCTATACTGAAAACACCCCACGTATAAAACATTTACTGACCAGCAACTGAACATATGGCACCATTGGGGTCTGTGGTAGCTGAGCTTTAGATACCAACTCCTTCAGTCTATGTATGGGAAGTAAGGATTTCAGCAAAAGTTTACGGGCATCAAATCCTTCTGTATATTTTCCCAATCATTCCATAAGCCTTTCTCTTGCAAAAACAAATCTAGGTGGCCTTTTGCCATTCTGCATGCAGGTCTGCTCTTTACCCCTTTTCCACCTTTGTAGTCCCCTCATGTTATCCAGCCTCTCCAAAAGGGAGATCTACAGCTGCCTTGCAATGTCAGCGCATCACCCACAAGTGGAGAGGCACGGTAACATTGCAAGGAGAATCACTTACGCTCTCTTGCCATGATGCACACTAAGACCTGGGAGATGTGCAGTTAGTAGCAAACAGTGCAGCAAATGTTTGGGGCAGCATTTAGTTACCTCCATTTAAAAAGATCAGAAAGCCAGTATTCTGCTCAATGCTCCTTGTGAGTAATAGTTTTTGCTATTTGACACCTGATATTCTGAGTATTTCTCATGAAAATAGTATTTGGCCACTTCCACTACCCAGTGATCAGGGTATGAGAAATATTTGAGGTAAAAAGGAGCTCTTCCTGCTACAGCTACAGCATAACAGACCTGAAACTCTACTCCTCTGTAACAGCAGTGCCAAAATAGCTGTAATAATTAATCATGCACTGATTAGATTATAAACTCGTGAGATGGCCAGAGATTCTTGTATTATGCATCAGACAAAAGGCACTGGCAATGCTTAACTAGCACTCATGGGCTCCTGCTCCACCTGCCTTTGTGGGAGCACTCTGGAAACCAGGAGAGAGACAAAGGCCCAGCAGAAGTTGATAAAAGCCTTGGATTGCCCATGGTATGTTCAGGAATACAGAACTGTTGAAACAGGTGCTGCCCATTGTGGGTACAGCTTCCCTGTTAACTTCTGACTGGCCAGATGCTGCTCTCCAATGTGTCCCACTGGGAATGCAATGGGAGACAAGAGTCCAAACACCAGGCTAAGTGAGAGTTAAGCAGGGAGTTTCCCAGCTGGGAATGCCAATGCAAACAGCTGCTGTGGAAGGGCTGGACAAAGAGAGCCAAGGCACAGTGTGGGCGCCTGTATCCTGTGCTTACCCTTGTAGGGACCCCTTGCACTGCCACACTGCTCTGCCTGTCAGCTGCTTGTAACATTACGGACAGATTGCTGTGGAAGTGGTGGGATTTTAGCTGGAATGATCTTACATGCAGCTCATTTTAGGGTAAGTAGGAGTTTAACACTGAGAACCACTAGAACTCAGAATTGGAAAACTACTTCCTAACCTTAACTTCCAGTTAGAAACTTTGCTCAGCTATCTTAACTAACTTTTTCCAGGCCCTTTGCTCTTGTCCCACGACCCTTGGGGCCTATTTGTTACAACTCCAGAGGCAAATCCCCTGAGAGGAGATAGTCCATATGCTGGGGTTTGAATGCAGAAGATATTACCAGTGTGTTCAGTGGAATGCTTTTCCTGATATGACGTATGATTTCCTTAGAACCAGTTTTATGGTACCAATAAGAATTGCTACTAGTCTGGCCTTAGAAATCAAGGCAGTTTTAGGGGAGGAGGGGGAAGGGACCCTGTGGAACAAAATGAGCAAATCTAGTTAAAATGAATCATTTTGCCAGTTGTTGGGGACACTACAAGAGCAGTCAACATCCCAAAACAGCAGTTACTGTTCAAAAGCACTTGGTAGGCAAACAATTATCGTTCTCTGCTGATCAGAGCATCACTAGTAGTAGCTCAGAGCAAGCCAGGGCATGGTGTCCTCCCTGTTTGCCCAGGGCTTATCATGCAAGGTGGACAGAGCATGGGACAGCTCTGCTGGGAGATGTGGCCCAGGGATGGACAGCTGAAGAGGACCATAGATGCCAGGAGAACCTCACTGTCTTCCACCCGTACAGCAAATCATCACAGGTGCCAAAGCTTGCCCCAGGGATAAGAGGGGGTTATGTGAGAGACACAGAACAGACCTTCGTAAGTGGGACCTTTTTAATGAGCAACAGCCAAGCTTTGAAGGCATCCAAATGTATCTTCATGCAACCAGGAATTTACAGATGCCACAGGCCACGTGGTTTCTTTTTTTCCCCTTTCCTCTGTCCCTTCTACCACTGACCTTTATGAAAAACAGAAGTTAAAGGAGAGAAAAATAACTTTAATGAAACATCCAGGTTGAGAAATCAAAATTGGGCACTCCAGCAACAGGAAGTTTCAAAAGCAGTGTTTAGAACAGCATGCTGCTGAACTGTAGCACACTTGCTTTTCTTTATGTTTTCAGCCGTATTATAGTGTATACCTTGACTCAACAGCTGGGCACAAAGGCAGGATCGTGGTTTGGATAGGATAGTAGTATCGATAGTTTAACACAGCAGAATTTCCTGGGCACCGAAGAATGAATAGTACTCAACCCCCAAACAATTTCCTGCCTCCTGCAACCCATGCTGCAACTTTCTGTCTTTCCAGTAAATGTGAATTGTTTCCCTCTCCGAGGTTACTAAAACTTGTTATTTTATTCCAGGGAGCTGGAGACAGTTTTGTGGGAGCACTGGCCTTCTACCTGGCTTACTACCCCAGGTTACCCATGGAGGAAATGGTCAGGAATTCGAACTATGTCGCATCAGTGAGCGTCCAGGCAGCAGGGACACAATCTTCATACCCTTATAGGAAGGACTTGCCCCAGAACCTCTTCTGACTGACATTGCTTAGCTCAAGGTACCAATTTTATGTTATCACAGACAACATTAGTCTCCTGACCACTGAGGTTCTTCTCTGCCACCTGGAAAGACCAGGAAAGCCTTTTTGCTTCTTACCTGAGGAATCCTGTTTGTTGCTGCTCTAGAGAGTAAGATGGGGTGGGCACATGGGGTCTTCTGAACACAGCACAGCAGCAGGTCTCTAGCCCCACACACAACCATGGTGCTAATGCTCACATAAAGCAGAGCATTAGCTTTGAGACTACAGCATCAGTCCTGGGCTGCAGACACCCAGGCCAGCACCTGGCTCCTTCCCCATCTGCTCCCATGTGCTCTGCTAGGCTGGGGAAGATCCCTCAGACTGGAAAGAGGATGAGAGTGCTACTAAGGTAGACTTTGAAAAACACTTCTAGCACTATTAGATAATAGGGGAGCTAATTAAAGAAGAAAAACTTACAAAACCATCCCAGAACTACGTTGACTGCCTGCTTTCTTCATGCTTGACAAACACACAGCAGAGAAAACTCCATCCTGCTCACCTGACTGACAATAACCTAGCCCTTGTAGCCGTGGTCACAGCTTATCCAAAAGCTCATCTCAATTCACCGGGTTCCCACTGTTTATTCCTTTCCTAGGAAGGTGCTGGTGCAGAACTTCCCCTCCAAGGTATGACCAGTTTGTGGTCACTCCTGTTGAATCTGTGGCTGGTAGGTTAGAAAAACTCGCAATCCTGCCATTGAATTCCTGCTGTGGAAAATGTTAATTTTTATTGCTGTCTAAAACAATAGCTCCTTTGAAGATTACAGCCTCTTTCACAATGGAAAACACAATGGGATTTGCTATTTAATTTTTTTTTTAATTGAGTACTGTAAAAATAACTCAGAAGATAAATAAATGTTACTCTGATGATCTATGTCCAGACATTAAGAATTTTCTCTCTCTACATTGTTTTATTCACAATGGCCTTCAAATCACAGGAGACGGTGATCCCAGTTCATTTCCTCTCTTTTCAGCCCATGTCGTTGGATTTCTGAATCAGCATTCACCCCATCCTCCCCCCAGACCATCTCTCCTCTCACATAAATCAACTCCGGTCATTGTTCAGAGAGAGCGGATTTTTCTCTTCTCTGTGAAGAGGACACGTTGTTTTGCTAGAGGGAAAAAAAAGACTCTGTTAAGAAGCCTGAAGTGTTAAAATGCAATGCAATGAGCCTATGTCCCTTTCTCATGACTGTCTTCGCTGCTTAAATGAGTGTGGAGCACCCGACTGGTGCAGCACTGCTGCTAACCAGATCTTGAAGGGCTTTAGTAGTGCTTTCACTTTACCACATGCAATTTTTAGCTCCTAAGAAGTCCATTTTACCTCTATGGAAATACGTATCAAGATCTGAGTGCCTGAAAACATTCAACAGCTGCTCTGTGTGACTATTCTGAGTCACAGCTGCTCAGTGCAGGGACAAAAATAGGTTCTTAGTGCTTTCTACTGTTCTTCAACTTCAAAGCCCAAACAACTACAGATGATGAGCTGGATCTAGGTGGTCTCACAGACTGAAACATTAACTAAGTGTCCTGTGGATCTGGGAGAGAGGCACAAACTGACTTTGCCTCCAATGCCTGGTGCACATGTTGGCAAAGTCGGTTCAGCTGCAGGTTCAGCATAGTCAATGCATTACTTTAATAAAGCCCAAAAAATAAATGAAAGCAAAGCTCTACAATGCCATGCGAACAGCCCCACTGTTCTGACTGAACTTTGTTATACGAATTCCTGTGAAAGCTACACAATAACAAAATCTCTTCTTCCACATAAAAGTTTCATTTTAAGAAACAGTGCAACTTAGTAACACATTCTGTTGCTGCAGTTAGGAGGTAGTGAAACTTGGGCACCACTGCCACTACTTCACTAAAAAGCTTCATTCTGCAGAGGTCCCAGGTTTCTGAGAAGTACAAAACATAAGGTGAAAATGCATGCCAAGTGAAAACGCTTCCTAACATATTCCTGATGTGAGGTGGTATCTAGACTCGGATTTACTTCCCTTCACACATACAGCACTTTCTCACATCAATTTCTCACTTGTGTTCTACTACAGGCTACAAAGATCAGAGCTTCTTTTCTTAATTACTTCCAATTTCGTACTTCAACAACCTACTACATGTTCCACAACAGAAGCGCTGCTTAGACCGAGCTCTCCTACTCTTCGCATTCCCTACAGCTTGAGAAGCTTCTGGAAGATCACTTTGCACAATGTCTCAATGCAGTAATTTCAACTTTTCTTAGTCAACAAAGTAATCCCAGTGATCTCCAATTCCCCTTCTGTATGGAATTCAGAAGGGGAGCCACAACCTCTGTCGGCATGAGTGCTCTAATGAGAGCATACTGCTTCTGTGGTGGTTCCTCTCACCTCCCATGAACCTCTTGTACTGTTAGAGCTCAGTATGAAAAGGTCAGTCAGATAACAAGAACATAATCAAAAAATAAGCTTGAAAAACATAACTACTGGCCATGCATTATGTCATCTACTTAGAGCTGCTTAATACACTTCTCTGTTCTAGAGATTTAAGTAAGCCTTTCTCACATTGGTTTAAGTTCTAAGTTTCCCCAAATTAAGCTTTTCAGCATTATAAATTCAGCTTTTTAATAGTAACCACAGACTCATTTCTCCCTCAGAAACTTGAGCTCTCAGCCATCTTTCAGAAAGCTGGGTGAGCAAAAGGCAGCTTGGCAAGTGCTATAACCCCTCAACAAATAGGATTCTTAAACTGAGAAAGTCTACAAAGTCCAGAGGAACACAAAAGAACCCACAAACTGTCATCTGGACAGCAGTATCATCTGTGGAGAAGGACGAACTTGTGTTTATTTCTCCAAAAGAAAAAGTCTATTATGTAAGTGATGGTTAAAATTTATTGTCTAGAGCACCCATGGGAGCATAAAAGAACATTTCTATTGAGGCGTACTTCGTGGCTGCTTGTTGGAGGTAGCACAGTCTATCAAACCACACAAAGAAACAGAATGAAAGAACTCCTGTGTTACTTTGCTTTGCCACTGCCATGTGGCATGGCTGTCATCAAAGCTCTGATGTGTCAGGCAAGTCATTACTTTGTTTCCCTGCCACGATCTGTAATGAGGGTAATGTTTACTTCCCACTGGAATGTCATAGAGAACAGCAACCATACAGTCATCCCAATATGAAACATTTTATGACATATGCTGCTAGATGGGAAGAATCCTGTTACATTCAAACCTTTGCCCCACACAGCCCAAGAAGCTTATACAAAGCAGGCTGACTTCTTCCCCCAGCTCTTACCAATGGGATCATATCTGTACAGGACCAGTTTGTCCTGCAGCCGGAGTCTCCTGACGTTGAAACAGTAGCCCGTCTCCGCAGCACTTTTCATCCTCACCAGGATGTATCTAAAGTCACAAGGAATGTCTGTATCACTGCACCAACCTGCAGCAAGGGCCTGGCCAATCTGCCAGGGCAGGGACAAGCTTTCAGCATGAACAACTTGGCAGAGTCACTTAAGATACTTGATTTCAATTTCATGGTTGTTCTGGATAGGGGTGTCAGTATTATATGCTAAACTTGTAACAGACAAAGAGCCCACTATAACCCATAAGATTTAGTATCAAGTTTACATAACTCCTGAACAGAATACAAGCCCAGAAAGAAGTAGCTCCTCCACAAAGCAGTGAAGGGAGAAAGGGAAGGAAAGAGAAGGAAAAGAAAAAGTGAAAAAAAGGGAAAGTAAAAGAATGAGGGGGAAAAAAAGGAAAAGAAAAATGAATCAGCATGCAATTGAGTCACTGTAACTTAAAAGAGAATAGCAACAGAGGAAGAATGATGGTAGTTAAAGATGTTTGGCTATAGATGACACTGCATCACAGAATATCACTTCCACATGCACAGAACCCGAGCAGACAGGATGCAACAAGTGGCATGCAAAAGGAGAAGCAGGACACATCAGCACAGCCCATCCCACTACAGATACGGGGCTTGATGTTAACCCAGTGCCAGGAAGCCCCTTCCCCACTGGAGGGCTCTTGATCTATGGGGCTGACTGGCAGCAGCTACAGTGTCCCTGGAGTAGAGCAAGCCAGGAGACTGAGGAGACACCACACCTCCAGCCTGGAAGTAGGCTAAGATATGCACAACTCCCCAGACACCGGGCAGCTTCTGGCATTTCAAAAGAAGGTCAAACCCTTTAACCAGCCTGCAAACTGTGTCCTTCTCTTCCACTGCAATGTAAAGGTGGATGCATCTCTGCATGTAAGCATTCAATTAATTTCCTTGGATTTTCCTGCTTCTAATACAAAATGGTCTGTCAAAGTTAACCTGGAAGAGACATCCATTCTTCCCCACTTGTGCAGCCCTGACCAGTGTGCTTCCTTGAGCTCTCCCTTTCTAGCTCTGCAATCTAATTCACTCTAGAGATCAAAATAAACAGAATGCTGGATTCCTGGAGACCAACTGACCAAGGACGGTCTAGGGATTATCCCCAATTATTATCCTTTCCTGTACAGTACTGTAGCAACAGTAACCACACACACTCCTTCCCCTGTACCTCACCCACTTCCTCAAACCCTCTGTGTGGTTTCCCCTTTTGGGGGGATCAGTGGTATTGGTACAACCAGGCCCTAAATTCTTGTGCACCACAGATTTGAGGCCAAGCCATTTCTGAACAATACACACCTTGTTCAAAAAACCTAATCTTATAGGTAATATAAGGAGATAACATATTCCTGCAGTATAGATGGGACTATGCAAAGAACAGAGAAAGGAAGACCAGGGGGAAAACAGAAGGGAGTGAGGGAAATCAATACATTACCATGAGAAACACCATTTTAAAAAGCTGGTTTTCCACCTCACGGAAACATCCTGCTTTACTGTGTTTGTTTCCACAAAGAGATAACAGTAAAACACCAAGACATCCTGAGCTGCAGTACAGAGCAAATCGAGATGCCCACAACACTGCCTGCACCCCATCTGCTCACACACAGACACACAGACATGCTATAGCTGGGAAGCGTCCTGCATTCTCCCCATGGGAAAGGTTCGGGGCACCTGCCCGAAGACCCACACTGTACCCCAGCTTGCCCTCCTCAACTAAAACATATGTAAGGTCAACAAGAGGAAGGTCATGGGGATCATTTACAGCCTCTCTTTAATCACAAAGCACAGAGGTGTGTTTCCCCTGTGCAGGGTGCTTTGGATATTACAGCTCTGCAAAATGCGACAGCCTATAGGGCAAAACCTGCCCCTGCTGCACTTCCAGGAGGGCTTCTACCATTCTGCACTTACCTGTGAAAAGATACACATACAGAAGGACTGAGAGGACGCAGCTAGACATAAGGACTGCAGTCATCATGGGTACATTACAAAATGCTACAGATACCTAATATTATGTCAAGTCACTTGAAGATACAGGGTGGTAGCAGAAATCAAAAACTGATGAGGAAAACACTTACTTAGATTTGCTCTTGGCCACTGTTTTTTGCAGCACGAAGAAGAGGAAGAATAATAAAAAAGAAAAACAGTTATTTATCTTGTTTCCTCTACATGCAGCATACAAAGATTAAGAGTTTTCCACTGCTTGCCTTTGCCATAGCCCCAGATAGGCTGTGAAAGAGCCTTGCTGTCACCAAAACATTGCACTCTTCCTCCCACCCATGTGCCCGCAGTTGCCTGCTCTGTCTTCCACCACCACCACCTCCATGGTGTGCAGCTGCTGCAGCCTCCAGATGCTTTCAGTACTGGATATGAACTCACTATGGGGATGCACAGTGTGTGATATAGACAACTCTGCCAGTGAGAGCTGCAGCCCCACTCTCTGCTTGCTGACACCTGCTCTGGCTCCTGTCACAGTGCCATGGCTCATGCAGCCACACAGTGGAGCAGGCCAGGGCTGTTCTCAGGTAACAGTGACCTCGGAAGGTTGTGTTTTGTTCCCCTGATCTAACCTGCCACACAGCGTGAAACAGGCAGAATTATCTGTTTCTGTCAGCAAACTGAAGCTGAGGTAATCACAAATCTAACTATAAATGATAAACCCCCACCAAAACAGTGACTTAAAAGAGGCTGTTCTCTGCCCATGCAGGTCTCGTTTAGGCCATCACTTCTGGCCATCCTCCCTCGGCACCGTTCCTCCATCACACCCCAGGAGGACACATCTCTCCCCCCAACCTCTCCCCACCACCGCCCCCCCCACTTCCCATTTCCCCCCTCGGGCCCCGGAGCTCCCCACTGCGGGCTCAGGTTCCGCTTCCCCCGCTCCCCGCCCCTGCGGCCCGGGCCGCGCCACCCCCGTACCACTCACAGGCCGCTACCGTTACAAACATGGCTCCGGCCGCCGCTCGCCGGCCCCGCCGCTGCCGCCGCCACTTCCGGGTCAGCCCCGAGGAGCGGTTCCGGGGCGCCGGGAGGGGCCGCAGGGGGGGCGGGGCATGCGCGTGACGGGAGGCGGCTCTGAGGTGAGGCGCGGCCGCCATGATGGTTCGGCCCACAGGGTAGTGCCGGGATGGTCTGGGTTGGAAGGGACCAGCTCTAACCCCTGCCATGGGCAGGGACACCTTCCACTGGAGCTGCTTCAAGCCCCTGTGTCCAACCTGGCCTTGAACACTGCGAGGGATGGGGCAGCCACAGCTTCTCTGGGCACCCTGTGCCAGCGCCTCAGCACCCTCAGAGGGAAGGGCTTCTTCTATTACCCAATCTAAACCTACCCTCCTTTAGTTCAAAGCCCCTTGTCCTGTCCCTACAAACCCTTGTAAAAAGTCCCTCTCCAGATTTCTTGTCAGCCCCTTTAGGCACTGGTGCTGCTTTGAGCTCTCCCGCTATGGAGCCTTTTCTGCTCCAGGCTGAACAAGCCCAGCTCTCTCAGCCTGGCTCCAGAGCAGAGCTGCTCCAGCCCTCAGAGCATCTCCATGGCCTCCTCCAGACTCACTTGAGCAGCATCCCTCTTGTGTCGAGGACACCAGAACTGCACACAATATTCTAACTGAGGTCTCACGAGAGCAGAGTAGAGGGGCAGGATCACCTCCTTTGACCTGTTGGTCACGCTCCTTTTGATGCAGCCCAGGGTATGGTTGGTTTCTGGGCTGCGAGCGCACACTGAAGCCGGCTCATGTTAAGTTTCTTATGGACCAACACCCCTAAGCCTTTCTTCTTGGTGCATTCTGTCATCCTTCAGCACATTTGCTAACCCCCACTGTTCCCTGTTGTGTGAAAAAGAGGGTACTTGACCCTCAGGTGTGAAGTCCCTGAGGCGTTAGGAAACTAAACCCATCAGTATTACGAGAGACTGTTCGAAACCCATGGGCAGGGAGGCTCAAGGGGCACCCAGGCAAGTTTTCACGTTCTTCTGAGCAGTTAGGAAAACAACTGTATGCTGTTATCCTCTAAAGCATAACTACTCTGTGGCTTACTTCCCCCTCTCCCACCCATTGGATACACAGTTAATGATGGAGTTCAAGTCCTTGACTATTTAGTGATTACAAAGGCAATTACAATCTCAGCCTGACGTATTTAGATGGAAAGCAAGGCTTGGGATGTTTAACATGCAGTTAATTTGATATTCTGTGGCACCAAAACAAGTGGCTGACCCTGCAAAAGACTGGAGCAAGACGACATCTCGAGGAAAGCCACGCGGCTCACGTCAAGCGTTCACTTGATATGTTGTGCTTTGTTTCAGTCCAGTCATTTCCACATACTTCCTCTTAATGATACATCGGCTCAGGCTTTACTATTTGGCCTTCAGAAGTATAAATCTAGTAGTTACATAATCTGCCCATGAGTGAGAACTTGAAAACAGTCAGGATGATAGAATGTGAGTGCTGTAAGACTTCTTCCCTTTGATCTGCGTTATTGCCTCAGTCAGAGAACAGACTGAAATGGAATGGGATTGCCAACCTCCTGGCTTCACTGCCAGGAATATAAATCAACATTAAAGATGATTTTAAAATGAAATAGCAAGTTAAACATTTGTACAAACACATCATCAAATAGAGGTTATACTGCCTCTTTTTAAACCTCTTGCCTGCTGGCAAAAAGGAAACTGTTCCAGTGACATTTTCTCTGCTCTGCTGTGACAAGGGCTGCATAAATATAGACACCGTGGATTAGAATAGACTTCAGCAATCTTCAGCTTCCTTTCTAGCAGTTTTCCATAGCTATGGGTGAAAAACAGGGAGGCTGAAACTGGTGTGTATGGTATGGTGGTGACGGTGTAGCACACCCCTGATGGCTGTAGTCATAGCTAACCTTGGGGACAAGGCATCCTGGCTGGAGGAAAGGAGGGAGAGTCAGGATTTCTAACCATGACTGTGATACAGATTTACTGTGTGGGCTAGGGTAAGTCGTGTACTTTGGGATCTTCAGTGGCATGTGCAATGCAAATGCACATTTTTCCTTCAACTTTGCCTAAAGAAAGCAAGGAGTGTGATGAACTGTAATGCCAGCCTAGATAATGCTGGTGCTTCCTTAGAGAGAAGTCACTCATGTCTTCAGTGGAGAAGCTGCTGGTGCCAAACCTATCAGTGTCACTCAGAATCAAACATAGGGTGGGTTTTAATTCAGCTAGAAAAACAACAATTTGTCATGTTGTACCCTAACTTATTCTTTCCATTTTTATGCTTTACATTCTAGGCTGAGCCCTCTTTTACCTCCAGGAAGTGCGGAGAGGCTGCTCCTTGCCAAGACAGTGTGGTCAGGTTGCTGGCACACACTGGGCAGGCAAAGGCGCTTGTGCCGAAGGCTGGCAGGAGTGCTGCTTCTTCAAGTGCGTGTGGCACTTCAAATCAGTCATCACTTGAGAAAGTCACAGGAAAGGAGAGCGGGGCAGCAGATGAAATGTTTGCAAGGTAAATATCCTCTTGGCACTCTGTTTTCTACATGAGTTACTG
Organism: Melopsittacus undulatus; assembly: GCF_012275295.1. Taxonomy (NCBI): domain Eukaryota; kingdom Metazoa; phylum Chordata; class Aves; order Psittaciformes; family Psittaculidae; genus Melopsittacus; species Melopsittacus undulatus. The sequence goes on from NC_047529.1 coordinate 114,887,659, forward strand.
TCAATTAACACATACAGAACCCAGTGCTGGAAACAAGAGAATAACACACTAAAGCCTGGGAAAAGCTCCACGTGTCCTTCCTGGTTTCCCACAAAAAAACAGGCAAACAGCTAACTAAGCCAAAAATGCACACAGCTCGGTGGACATAGTTTTGAAACAGCCAGACTATTTTCTCCTCTCCCCTTGCTTTCCCTTTCTCATCACGTTACAACTTAGTTGAGTTCGTGCTGTCCACAGTGTTAAACAAACACTCACGAGCACATCACTCATCCCACATAGCAGGTGGATTTTTACATTCTTTCTGCATATCTGAATCCATTATCCCAAGAGGGCTCAGAAGAAAGTGGGCATTAGCTTAATGCAGCTCTGAAAGAGGTACTGTCCAGGTCAGGAGAGCAGGAATGATGGAAAGAGCTAAATCACTCTGAGCCAGTGACCAAATCCATTTCAGCTGCTGGCCTGTTTGAAGTGATGGCCTTTAGCCCACTTCATAGGGTGTCCATGGCACAGTGTCAATGTATTTATTGGCAGCCTTGTTAGAAAAAGCAGAAAAGCAATGGGATTGGATGGTTCCCTTCTTACCTCCGGTGTTTACTCCCCTCAGATCAGATATGGGGAACTTTGGTTAGGATATGGCTCCATTCTCAGAGCTTTACCTGTTCCCTGCTTATTCCCTTCCAAAGAGCCGGTCTCCAGATCTGTTCTTGGAGCTCCTTTCTCCAGCACTGACGTCATTCATATGTAAGGGGGGAGGAACAAAGACAGCACTCACCTGTTTTCTTGTGTGATTTTTCAATGCCCGTTTCCCAATCCAAACGTCCAAAGTAACAACATCCTTTCAAACCACCCCCTCTTGAAATGCCACAGTAGTCAAACAGCTGCAAATCAAAACACCTTGTAAACAAGTGACTGAAATCCCGTGGGATGCCTGAGGGCTTGGGCACGTCTCAGAGTGATTATAGTTCCTGCTATACAAATTGGAGTCCATGTAGCACACTTTGTGCCAACTCTGAGCTCTTGCTTTTTATTTTTAGTCCTGTTTGTCGAGGGGTTCTCATGGTAAAAAGAATGACGTTCGGCATCAGTGATACACAGATAAAATTAGATAGTAGCCGGAAGTGATAGTACAACTAATCCTCCCCACTGACACTTTTTGGGATCCTGTGGGCCTCAAGGACAGCTTTTCTCTGGGTGAATATCACTTCCCATCAGCAGGCAGGCAGCTGAAAAATTGGACTCGCATGGGACATATGTGCAAAGAAATGAATGTCATTGTCATTGCTTATGCCAACAGCTGGGACCATATGGGACACTAAAGGCAGCATTGTCTACATGTGTAAAACTGATTGAAAGTTGTTTTTAGCAAGCCTCTAAACCTATTTCCCTTTTTGGGGCAACAAAACAAGGATTTTGCCTTCTATGCATGGACTTTTGTACACAGAGCAGCTTAAGTCTTCTGCAGGGCTCAGTCCTAAGACTTTTTAGTCCCCCAGATGTAAATCACCTACACTGATGCTGAAGAGATTATTCCTTTCTTTGAGAGAAGCTGCCTGGGGAAGGATGGGATAGAAGGTGTGTTAGATTTCATCTCTAAAGCAGGTATCTCAGGGGAATAGGAGCAGTTGTCATTTGTTTTTTGGTTTGTTCCCCCTCTCCCCCTCAACCCCCCTAAAATTTGGATTGCTTTCATTTCTGCTACAGTGTAAAACATGAAAATATAAGGAGCTAGCTGGTCAGCAAATGCTCTCTATAGCTGAGAAACATGGAATCCAACCAGGCAGCGTACCGAGTGCACTATCAAAGGAAGGAGGGATTGGTTGCCATGTAGCACAAAGGGATTTAACTGTGGTACTGTGGCAAAGAAAGAGTGTATCAAAATCAAAGCTGTGAACCTGTAAGGTCAGTTATCTTTAACCAGAGTAAATAAAGGAAAGGGGAGAGAATAATTATGGCAGAATAAATATGTGAACATGGTGTGACACAGATAGGGAATGGATTTTTTTCCTCCTATTGGAGAATAGCTCAAGTGCCTGGACATGGTTCATTTTATGTCAAAAATCTACTATGGAATAATTGGTGTATCACTCCCATCACTTCCTGGCAAGGGGGTGTCTTCAACTTTAAGCCAGAGTGATCACCTCTGAAGAAAAATAAAACAGGCAGGTTCAAGTGTGGCAAGTAGATGTGGTCCTGTCCATTTAATAATAGTAATAATAATAATAATAACAATAATTCTCTAGAGAACCAGAAGGGAGGAAGAAGGACAGGGCTTCCTGCATCCCATGACATCCCTAAAGATTTTCTCACTTGGAAGAAGGTCGTAGGGTTCAAAGATGTTTCTCAAGGGCTGCTGTGTAGCATTGTCTTGATGTCATGCATCATTATAAACAAGTTATTACTCCATTCAGTGTTTTGGGAAATGATGGGGCTGTAACAATACACCCACAGAAGTTCCCTCCCTTATCCCGGCAGGCTCTTTAGTGAGCTACTTATGAGCTGTACCTCAGTAACTGATGGCTGGCTGGCTGGCTGTGTCTGGTAATAGCGTGTCTCTGGGGAATTTGGAGCAGGCATATTGATGGATTTTATGAAGGGCGGAGAGCTGGGAAGGAGGAGCAGGACATAAATTTATGGTGTCATGTGCTTTGATGGCTGCTTGATCTGAGAACACCAGGCTTAGAAAGCCCCAGGGCTTCATCACTGCAAGCACTGAATGCATCATCGCTCCTTTTTCTACGCATTTCTGCTTCTGAAGCCAGTCAGTCATTTACACCTGATGGGACAGCAGAAAAAAAGATGTTAAGCAGGGCAGTGTTCCATTCATTTCTGTCTGCCCAGCTCAGGTTTTGAGCTAGACCTGGGATTAAAACTTAAAATAGGAACCATCACAAAGGGACAGGTATTAGAAATGAGGCTCGGCAGGAGCATGTGTAGACATCTGTTTGAAGTCTTGGACTCTTGCATAACTGTCTCTGGCTAGTTCCCTAAACGTTTTTTCATCTGCTGTAGTCTCCCTAGACCCATTTCACTTAAACACATACAAGCAATTTTAAAGTCCTGATGACGCACGATGTGTATGCTGTGACCTTTGCATAGTCTGCAAAAACGTTGCCTTTCCTCTCTCTGTTTCATAAGCACCGTCCATCTGGCCTTGCCCCGTCACATTCCCAGATATGAAGAAACAGTCTCCCTCCTGTAAAGGGGAGGCAGTCCATTAGGTTAACAAGATAAGGACTGTAACAACGTTTTCAGGTGGCCTGTTGTAAGGGATCTGTTGATCAATGAAGGTATATGTACGCTCCAGTCACCTTTTAGCCCACATTAAACTCTTCAGTGCTGTTATACTACTAGATCAAATCAATTAAAGTTAGCTCTAGCTAGCTGGCTGGAAATATTCCTTGTCTGACAAAGAACAAGCTATTTTCCCATGCCATTAGATAGAGCAAGATGTTCCTCAACTTCCCACAAAACAAAGCTAGACTGAATCACACATTTTCACCAGAAGTTATCCTACCTGAAGGAACCAGGAAAAAAACCCATTCACCATCCTTTTTCTCACAAGTCTTACAACACAGGCTCTGATCCCATTACAGGAAATACTGCTCTTCCCAACTGTGAAGATCAGGAAGATACTAGTTGTTATTCCCTAAAGGTCCTATAATTCTACTCCAGTTCTTTAAGGGTGCCTTGCTATTTAGCCCAACCTCAATGAGCATCCAAGGGGCATAGCTGCATAAGAATTGTACATGTAAACATGATGAAGACGTGATCTATAGCACCTGACCTTAGATAAATTCCTGCCCAAATATTCTGCTTTCTCACGTGACTCAGTCCATTCTCCAGATGAAGTGGGAGAAGGCTGCTAGGTTAATATTCCCAGCCCTGCCCTGCACTAGCTTGTGCTGACCTAGTTCTGGGTAACAAGATCTCACTGCTTCCTCAGTACAAAAACACTCTTGCATCATTTTGAAATGGTGATACTCCCATCAAAGAGTGTACATAATCCAGTATTGGCTGTAGTGACCTCATGCTTGTATATAAAATGGTGGTCAGCACATCTCATGCTAGCACTAAACCAGAATGATTTAGTGTAAAGGGATTAAACTTGTTTTTAAAGTGTCTTCAGAGCTAAATCAATTCCAAGGGTTTTCTGAGCTGCTGAACAACCAGAGGCAGTCATTGCACTTCTCTGTTACCAGTTGCAGCCTTTTAACTCTTCTAGGCAGGGACTGTCTTCTACTCCGTATTGGTACAGCCACTAGTTTTGTAGAGTGCCAACCCATCTGATACTCTGCACCATGGTGTTGGGAAAGCTTCACTTGCAGCACAGTCAGCAGGACACATCCCCAGCTCCCCTCCTGTCTGCAATACCTGTGGGTGAAATATGGGCAGATGCCTTTGAGTCAGACGTACATCTGACGCCAACTGCATCTGGCAACAGCTCTGGCACTGCAGAGCACGGCCCCAGGATTTCTAGTTATTTATAATTCAGCATCAGATTGGACCCAGTTGCTCCTGGTTAGAGATCTTTTTGCAATAACAATTTAAGATCACATGGAGAGCTTAAAAAAGAATTTCACCCCTCCAGGGCTAAATTACTTCCACTTATATACAACTGTCATATCTTTAAAGGGCAAACCCAGAAAGCTAACACAGAAAAATATAACTCTACAACTGAGATTATCTGCCTGCCCTCTCTAGGTAATCACATCTCATATCTATAAGGTCTTTCATAGCAAAAAAACAAAATTCAAGCTAAGTGGATGGAAGATTTATGTACAGAGTAGGAAACAACAGCTTGGGAGGAGGTGTATTTGAATGCTGCAGCCAGTTACAAAGACAAACCTCAAACACCATACGACTGCTTTTACATAGCATCTCACTCATGTCTGGTAAAATCACTCCATGCTCACCCAGACTTTGCAAACTACTAGTCACCAACTGAGAAAGGCATGGTGACGTACATGTTATGGTAGCATCCAGCACTGGCAAACCATCCACTTCCATATGTAGCTCAGGATCTATTCCAGACGTTTTAGAACTGATGTATTTTTCATGAAACAATAATTGGAAAGCAAGGAGAATAAAACCCCTCTGTACCAACTTACCTGTCCGACTGGAGGTCTCATGCTGATCAACTCACCTATAGGGAATTTAATTAGGAACAGAGTTAAACAGGAAAGTGAAGAGGTCACACCTTCTCTGTCCTTTTGGTGACTATTCCCAGTCATTTGATGAGAGAGCAGTCATGCTTCACATCGTGGCTGTATTCAACCATGATTATACACCTGGATTAATAATTGAAGCACTTAACCCCAGAGGCAAATGGATTTCCCTGAAGAACAGGAAGTATGGAGATGGGAGCTCAACGTGTCTAACGTCAGGATGTGAAGCTGCCCATGGACCCTTTTTGAAAGTCTTTCTACAAAGAACTTCTTACTCTCCCCAGAAGCCTATGGGACCCAGGCTTTATTGTCAGTTTTCCTCTTACCCCCTTTTCAGTGGTGGCACAGGAGAAAAGGGGAAGGGGAGAAAGGAAGAGTGAGAAAAAAAATAGACATTTTTCACTGTCTTTTTTTCCCTCATTTTGATTATTTTATTTAAAAAAATCAAGTAAATTACATAGAAAAGTCTATGGGTTTCAGTGGGTTTCAAATTTTCATCTCAGTGGACAATTTCCTTTTTTAATTTATTTATTGGTTAAGGTTTTGGTTTATTTTTTGGGGTTTTTTTCACTTCCCCTACGGAAAACATCCCCTGTTGTGGCTTTTTTGGTGATTCCTTTTCCCCTTTTTTTATGTGAAGTCAGGACCCAGCACTGCATTGTCTTCAGAAAGCAGCACACTGAGACCAGTGACTTACTGGTACCTTGACAAGAATCCTAACCCATTCTTCAGCTACAGCAGTATCTTACATCCCCAGATGCTATAAATGCCTGGGTGGCTCTTCCCCAGGAGTGGGCTCTGCATGGTCCCTCCCAGGAATGATACAAGACTGTCAGAGCAAATAGCAAAGGTCTCCTTCATTGAGAGAGTTAAAGAGGCACTGCCTGCTCATGTCCCTCTGCAGTTGGCTTCCCTCTTCCCATTAAATCTCCTGGTGTTGGGCAGCACTGATATCATGAGCTGTCAGATGCTCTGTAAGAACCTAGATGATGCTCTGGGATGCACACCCCTGCAATGCTGCTGTGACCAAATTCTGTCAGCAAGTCCTCAGAGGTTCTGGTTTTGGCCCTGCATGGAGATGCTCAGATACAGCAGTGATGAGTTCTGCTTACAAGAAGCTGGATGATTCCTTGGTTAAACACACTCAGCTGTAAGAGGCAGTGAGAGCAACAGCAGCTTAGTCAGTGGCACTTCCTGAGTGCCAGGCTGTATGGACAGTATGCCCTTATGTATCCAAGGGCTTTGGTAATACCAGAGTAAGCTTAGAAATAGGGCATTCATGTCTCCCTACTGCATATGTTCATATCAGATGCAGCTATACCCCTTTCAATAAAATCCCAGGATTTAGAGGGGCTGAATTGCTGTAGGCCTCCAGGGTTCACTCAGTCAGATGCAATTTAACCTTTTTAAGCAAATCTACCAGTTGCCAATCTTGGCTTCATTTTCTCACCCTTAGAACTCCTGAGCAGAAAGGTCAAACAGTGTGAAATGCAACAAAGAGCAAAGGCCCTTTGATCAATTCTCACCTCAAGAAAAGGAACAACTGTGATTGGCAGTGGAAGGGGTGTATAATCTTCCATAACTGCTGCAATCTTCACTTAACAGGAGGATGGAATAGCTGCCTGCTCTGCCGCTGTGTTCATTGCCTTGCTTCTTGTGAGGTTGCTCCTGTTTCAGAAGGAGCCTGTAACTCACTGCCTGATCAACAGGAATTAAGTAAGAGTAGCTGAGGTTCTTGAGCAGAATGATGGATTTTCCACTCTGACATCCTGGTCAGTGGGGCAGCACACACAGACAGACCATCTTCCACTGCATTTGCAGCCAGGACTCCAGCCACTTTGGAAACATGTGGAATTGACTCATATACATGGCTCAGAGCTGGCACTAAGGAAATGCTGCATCTCCTCAGCCTCTGACTCTCCCACAGGGGATGTCACCTATTCCCAATCAGGCTGAACAGGACAGTCCTGGCAGTGGGTTGGTACCTGCAGCTGAACTGCTTTGAAAATCTAAATGGAAGTTCCCAAAACAAAGTGGTAGCCACCAAGGCCTGGACCTTGAGCTGTATGGCTTTCTTCTGGGTTTATTGGCATCCTTGAGAGGTTTCTCACTGATTTCAGTGAGTTTTGTGGAGGGAGTTTCAGCTAAAACAAAGCATTAAGGTGGGCTGAGCTCTTAACCTCATCCTATTGAACCTTAGATACTTTGATAGTTTCATCAACTGCCATAGCTATTTTAGAGAGAAAATGGAATCTTTCCATTAGCAGTAGTTGGCATGAGATCCACAGTTTATATATTTTATTTAAGTGCCTTACAGTCTTTCTGTGTGGTCTCAAGCAGTTAATTTTCTCTGTACCTCTTGGTACCTCTGAGATAAGGACAGTTACGTTTCCCTGTTTGTACTGCTTGACAGCTCTAAGATAAGGACAGTTTTATCTCTAAGAAATTTGGAGGTCTTTAGAAGGAAAGCTTTATAAAAGTACAAGGAATTATTATACTTCAGCAAAGAAAACCCACTGTCAAAGGAATCCACACACATGGACTTCTGTCTTCACCACTCCCTCTCTTCCATTACCACATTACCAACTGTTAGTTCTTGAGCATCCTAACTGTTGTTGATTCATATTTATTTCAGCTCGACTAGTATTCAGTCTAGAGGCTACAAGCTTTCTGCAAGATTGGTTTCAAGCAGATACACAAAGAAAGGCAGCTGAGCATTGGGCCTGTTTCCCTACTGGCAGCTTTTGCTATGATTTTAGAGTTGAAATCTGCTGATGGAGGCTGAACTGATTTGCTGAACTGCCTTTTACACCAATATGAAAACCTCCTCTCTTAAAAGGAATCACACCAAACCCTTATGGCATTATCCCATGATCCAAAGAGTGACTTTGCATTTGGGCACAAGAAGAGTGGCTTTTTTTTTCCTTTAAGCTACATGGAACTGGGAATGGTTCAGGCAGTGACTTTATTCAACGAATGATACAGTCGTGAGTGAAGGAACTACTGATTTCCCTGTGAATTACCAGATCAAGCAGCCTTGTCTAATCCTTGTTCTAGCCTTTATGGTTAGGACACTTTTCATTTTTTGAATTCTCTGCCAAATCTATTTGTAAAGTTGTTGTTGCAGTAGCTGCCAGAGATGAGGATGCAAGTGCCTCCCTCCATTTGTCTAAGGGAATAAGTGATTAGGATCACACACAAACAGGCTGGATCTCCCAGATGAAGCTCCTAAAGCACTGTGCAATCATTAGTGAGGTAAACCTCACAAATCCTTCCTGAGTTAGTGCCAAGTTGCTTTCACTGGTGGAAGGCAAAGGGAAAGAGGCACGGCAAGGAGCAAAAGACATATGCATAGAGGATTTTGCTCCTTGAAGAACAAAGGTGTGTCTTGTCGACAGTGATTTACTCAAGGTGATGTCTTCACCAGGAGTCTTTCCATTGATCTCCTCAGTCACTACAAACATAGTAATTAAACCTTGCTGAATAACACAATTGGTATATCCCTGTGTTCAGCACCTTACCTTCTGCTGCCAGTTCTGAGGTGGTTCAGAGATTGCAAAGTGAGAAGGAGCCAGTGGTATCATGAGTCTGAGCTCCTAAATACCATAGGCTGCAGAATCACACTGACTCCCTTTTTCTTGGAAATAGAGGTTTCAGAGAGGTTTTTTTCCTTTACAATTCACTGGTGAATGGAGTAATCCATGAGAAGCCTTACTTAAACTGCTTAATGACTCCCACTTCTAAAAGAGCATGGGCTCTTTTCTAGCCAGTATTTGTCCAATTTCAGTTGTCTACCATTGTTTTACCTATTTGTCTGCCAGTCTGAACAACCCTCCTTCATCAAACCTCTGCTTTTATATTGGCACTAAGAGACTGTGACCAGATCAGCTCTTCACCTGATCTTTGTTCAAGCAGATTGAGCTCCTGGACTCTTCCACTATAAGGCATGGTTTCTAGTCCTTCAATGAGCCCAGTATCTCTTCTCTGTACTTTTTCCAATGTGTTGTCATCCTTCTGGAATTATTCACAAATAACCTTTTCATTAGTCAAGCCGTTCTTCACATGGTTGAATAATATTTGCCTGATGAATTTACAGTAACCTTCCTATTGGTTGGTTGTATTATTTGTGAGCTGTTAGCATGAACAGCTGCAGTGGTCTCTGCCACAGCTTCACTGGCCACAGAAGACATTTGCTTGTATTGTTAGTCCTGCTGGACAAGCCACTGTGCCATCTGCCATTGATCCCAGCCAAGCCACAGTGAGACACCAACATACTAACGTGTAAAAGTGTTCCCATGTCTCAGGGTGCAAAGAGACATAAAAACCAGCTACTCCTGGGTTAGCTGAGCCCTTCTTGTTTCTTTGCCAGAATCCTTTGGTATGCAAGAAATTCAGAGAGAGAAATAATTGAATGTCAATTGTACTGAACTGTGAAACTCCTGAAAGGGGTGCATGTCTATCACCCCAAGAAGCTTCTTAAGTGTCTGCTTCAACTGATCCTGGTTACCATATCTAGTGCTTGCTAACCTACCAATCCCAGCGATGTATCTCAATGGCCAGGCTGCATGGTGAGCTATTGACAGACTGGGGCATTTGTGAACGAATAGATGGCTGCTGTGGCTTCTGGGCAAAGGTTCAACACCGTGGAAGGCTATCTTCTCTTGAGAATGTCCTCAGTCATTTCATCTGCATTTGAAAGAGGTAGGTGCCCTCAGGAAAACAGTTGTCTGTACAACAGTTGCACAAATTGTAGTTCAGCAGGGTATCAAATCCCTTCTTGATTACAAATTAACCTGACTGCCTTCTCCATGGCTGCAATGCCTTGCTGTGATTCGCTACAATGAAACAAGCTGTGGAACTTCTCCTTTAGCTTTTCCTTAGAAAGCCACTTGTCCAATTTCATGTTCTAGGCTTCAGCTGGACTCTCCTTTCTTGCCAATGTGTGTTTCCATTGAACACACAGCTTGGTGAAGAATTAGCTCCTTCCTTATCCTGCAGCTTCCCCTAACCCTGCTTCAACCAGATAGGCAGTTGTGGTTGTGTTTGTTCCTGGTCTTTCTGAAGGTAGTATAACCTAAATTGTCTTCCCTGTTATGTGAGCCTCGAATCCCACCAACCTCTCCCCCCTCAAGAGAAAATCAGGGTGATGGGAAGTCTCAGATCCTTGGGTCTCCTTCTCTTTCTGCAGTTTTGGACCCTTGCAAGCAGCTCTCAGTACCATCAGCATTATAAAACAGGAGCCTCTTTCTGCTACTTTTAGCTAGAAGTTCAGAAAGCCACAGCCACCTCCAGGCTTTGATCTTGAGCCAAAGCCAAAGCCAACCTCCTGCGTTCCCCAAACCTTTTAGTTTTTGCTTTGACAGACATAAGTGCTCTTCTCTGTGCTTCCCCTCTTCTCTCTGTTCCCCCTTTTTACCACCACTTTCCCCAGATCTCGGCTGAGTCTGCAGCCTTGGAAAGGTTGCATCTACTTCTGTCACATTTCTACTTCTCCTGTGCGAGAAAGGTGTATATGAAATTGTGCTTCCTAGGTCACCAAGACAATGCTGGACCAAGGGACATGGGCAGGCAGAGGCTAGGTGATTTGGCCACAGATGTTAAGGCAATGGCTTTTCTGCCATTGTTTTCTGTCAGCCTGCCTCACTGCAGGAGGTGATGCACACTCTGTACTGGTGGCTAAATATGCCCCAGAGGGAAAGGGAAGGGCCACAGCAAACATCTGGGACCAAAGAAGTGATTTGTTAACCACGTGTAACCACAGATGGAGCTTTGAGGGAGGGGACTGCAAATAGCAAACTCTTTCCAGATGTTTAGTCCATTCAAACATGCCACCTACTGGACCTGAGCTTGGAGACTTGGTAGAGATGGGGCAGATGGCACTGGAGAGACAGGGAGGATGAGCTTACATATTCCCCAAGGATTTATTGTAAAAGATGGACCCCCCTCCCCACTTCTGGTTTCTGTACCTTATGATCAGTGCCCTCAACTCTACCCTGCAGAAAGCTTTCTTATAGCCAAAAGCTGAAGGCAGCAATGCAGAGGGCATGCAGGATTTCCCCAGAAGCTCTGTGGGAATAGTGTTTCTTGTACTGCTTTGCAAAAGGAAAATGCATCAGAGCACAAAAAGTATGGGGTTTTTAATGTGGAAATCTTGAGTGTGCCTCTCCTCTGCCAGAGCCTGTTTCATGTGATGCTGAGCAAGTATGGCACAGTTACATGCATCCCCTAGATTGGGATGTTCCAGCTTCAAATGTAATGTCCTGTGGTTAAAAGGTGCTGAGCAATCTCCAGAGTCGTTTGTTTCAAAATACTGGATGGTCAGCACTTGTGGAGCTCTTCATGTCTCCACTTCTTGGCCTCTGAAGAAACCCTGGAAGTGATGACAGAGAGGATGGTGAGCCATTTGCCCTGGGCAGAGAAGGTAGAGAAGTCTGTGACTCATTACCTTCCTACATATCCCAAGGTAGTGCAAGTCACTGCTCGTGAGCTGTAAGCCCTTAGGAACTTTGTGTGCTCCAGACCTGATGGAACTGAAGAAGGCAGAATTGAGGGGCACAGCTGAAGTGCTACAGGGAACTTGCCTGTGTCTCAGAGCTCTTTCAGCTCCCTTAAGTGGTTCATAGGCAAATGAAGTAGAAAGAAAAGAGAAACCAACCTGATACAGGAGCAAGTAAATGTTTTTCCATTACCTCTTAAGTGACACGAAGGGCAAAGAGTTACCATTACAAACCCAGCTGCTATTTGTCTAAATCCTTCCCTAACGTTTCTGGCAGGTCACTTTGGTCATTTATGTCCCAGTTCTTCCCTAAAGCTTTGCCACAGGGATTTGGGCAGGCGTTCAAGTACCTGGCAGCTGGAACCATGCCCCTGCTAAGCCACCTAAAGACTGACATTCCAGCCCTCCCCTCATGGGGAAGAGCCTTGGTCCCCTAACTGAGCTGCAGCATCCTGACTACAAAGCCTGTCAGAATTCATTGTTAACAAGTGAGGGAATAAATTGCTCTCATTATTCTATGAAGAGCTTAGATGGATTTTTACAGGAAAGAAGCTTTGTCTAGAGATTGTAAGAGAAGACTCTGAGCCAGGATTCCCAGGTTTTATTTCTGGTTTGGTCCTTCATTCATTGAGCAGCCCTGAGTGAATCTTATGTCTTGTTCTCCCCCATCTGTAAAAAAAGGGTGATGATATCAAACTTCCTGGCATAAGTGTTTCTAGGCTTAATTAATTAACAGCATTGAAGCAATCTGAGTCTTCAGTCTGAAGGTGCCATAATAATAATCAAAGAAATATTTCTAGCTGCTTTGGGTTTTGATATTCTCATTCTTTTTCGTGTAGAGATGACAGCCTTCAATGAGAGAAGAGAGCTTTCAGTTTACTGGGCAGTAAGGGAAACTGGTGTGCAAGTGGGTAATAAATTCACTGGAATTGCATTCCTTGTCAGGCTGTGAAGAACAGACTTTTGTTCAACTATTTGTTAGTCTAAAACTGTCAGTGAATTGTTTTATGCAAACAAATCTTATTGCAAGTGATTCATTGTGACTTTTGATGGAGTAGTTTCTACTCATGCAGAGTTATTGGCCAATCATCTCACATGGTACTGTGTTTGCTCCTGAAGTGGGTAACACTCAGGCTCCCAAACACCTTTCAAAACCATACAATCACAGAATTCCTCAGATTAGAAATGACTTTCGGAGGTCTCTAGTTTCACCTCTAAGTTTCACCTTTCGCCTCAAAGAAGGAGGAAGTCAGCTGTAAGATGAGAACAATACTTGACTGACTTCATGGTGAAAATGCTTTTCCTTATTGCCAGCCTGAATGCCTTTATGTCCATTGTCTCTTGTCCTCCTGCTATGCACTATCATGAGGAGCCTGGCTCTCTCTTCTTGATAACCTCCTTGCAGGAGCTGTCAGGCCGTTGTTTATCCCCTACAAACCCGTTTGTCTTCCAGACCAAACAAGCCCAGTTGCCCACAGCCTCTCCTCACAGGACTCAGGCCCTCACCCATCTTGGTGGTGTCTGCTGAACTTGGTCCCATGTGTCAATGTTTTTTTTGCACTGGGAGTCCAAAAGTGGGTTCAGTTTTGCAGTTGCCATCTGAGTACCTAGGGAAAAGGGATAAACACATCTGTCAGTCTGTCAACCTACTGGCTGTGACTCTGTTAATACAGCCCAGAGTGCCTTTGGGTTGCTTTCTGCCTGGATACTCAAATCATTTTTGCAGAGCTGCTCCTCTGCCCATCAGTTCCAGCCTATACTGTTGCAGGGGCTCTTCCTTCCCAGGTGAAGGACTTTGCATGTGTCCTTGGTGAATTTTATAAGGTTCCTATCAGTCCATTCTTCCAGCCTGCCCAGGGTCCTCTGAATGGCAGTCCTGCACTCAAGCATACCGACTGCCCCCTGCTAGTTTGATGTTGTCTCCCAACTCAATGAACAATCACTCCATTAAATCATCCAGACAACTGCTAAAGGTGTTTAAATGGGACAGGGCCCAGGACAGACCCCTGCAGTAGCCCACTTGTTACCAGCCTGCAGGTAGAGCACAACACACATCAACTCCTCCCTGAGCCTGACCATCTAAACCAGTGTTTTACCTTCTGCTAGTCCATCCATCCAGACCTTAACATCCTAACTGGAATACACAAATACTGTGGTAGATAGTGTTAAGCCTTGCTAAAATCATGGTAAAATGCCTGCCAAGAAATCATGTGTGAATAACAGCTACATATTTTGTATTTACTTGTATGTGTGTGTATGTGCATGTGCTTTCTGAAAACAGACTGGGAACTACCATGCAGTCACAGACTAAAAGCCAGTGTGGCATTGAAGTGAATTTGGGTCTTAGAGTTGGGTTTCTTGAACATGTGCTCTGTTGTTTTCTGTTTTACCTTTGACCAGGATTTCTTAAAGCAACCATCTTTGTCCTTACATCCAACTCCAGTCATGTGTCAAATGGGTCTCTGCATTTGAATGATGGAACTACTTCCAACCATAAGTCATTCTCTAAAGATTTTCCTTCCCTTAACTTCAAAAGGAGTTCTAATCTTTCTGACCTCTGCTTTCCCCAGTAATGTCAAACATATGGTCTACAGGAGATATGGACCAGCAATAAAATCATGGGAAGCTCATGGACTGAGAATGGATGTGAGTGAGACACTCCAGAAGAACAGGACTGGCTCCATGCCTGGCCTGCATAGGCTTGTCAACATAAGCAGTATGGTTCTCAGGCACCATCCACTCTGTGTATTCAGGCTCTAAATTTAAACCAGCTCTCCAGCTTCAATCATCACAGTCTTGCTACTGATGTCCAGCTCTGACCTCTGCCTGTTGTGTCATCTCCTGTTGTTTGGAAATGTAGTGCAGAAAGTTTTGCCTGGCAACTGGGAAACAGAAGCTGTGTGTGCTCCCCATCATCTCTTCTTGGTAGCAACATTATTTTTCGAATGAAGAATGTGCTCTGAAAGCTTCTGGGTACAGAGTGAGGCCAAGCATGGCGGAAGGGGAGATTGTTGGCCATTTTATAACTGGGTTGGGGAGCTCACTCCCTCTCAGAGCCTTGAGGCATTGAAGGAGGATGGTGCCTAAGTGAGCTGCTCTGCTGCTAAATCAGAGTACCTCAGTGGGTGCTACTGAACTGGGGTGCAGTCGCATTCACTGTTGCTCATAATGGACAACACAATACCTCAACATGCCATGTTGAGGTATGTACTGACCTCTGCCTAGCTGGGTAGAGGAGACTTTCTCAGTGTTAGAGATCTCCCATCCAGGTATTGACTAGCTAAAATAGTTATACACAAAGGCTGGTGGCAGAGCAGCCAGGACTGGTGCTAGAAGGCAAGCCTCCCCCCTCTTTACAGTACGTGCATTTCCAGACTCCCATGTTTGGGCAATCCCTGTAGCTTCCCCTCCTTAAGCAATGTTAGCTATGTAATGACAGCCAGCAGATAGCTTAGAGGAAAAGGTTTTCTCAGGCTGGCCTGTCAGCTCCTGCCCGAAGCCCCATGTTGTGTCCTAGAGGTGCACTGGTCCAGGGGTCAGGCAGCACTGCAGCAATGAGATAAAGCACATGTAAACTAACACATTAGTATTGGTGTCTGACACAGCCATGCAGCTCGGATGAGTTTGTTTCCAACTGGTCTCCCAACACAAAGTGCACCAAGGACCTTGGTAAACATACAGCTACCTCATCCCAACAGTGCTCATGTGAACGCTGTGGTAATTACTATTTCCATGTGCCAAGAGGTGCAGTAACAAGCCTAAGGCAGTTCGCTTGGCTGTGGCAAAGGCCAGTCTTACGGCTCCTGGGCCCCTGAATTTTCTGTACATTTAAAGACAGAAATCCTTCCTTTACCAGTTCCATGACGTGGCACTTGGTGAACAATTAGGCACTTGCCTGAATGGTTTAATGGGCCTTCAAAAGCCCTGGTTCAACTTCCTGTTGGATTTTCCCACCTTGTTTTCTGGCAGGCAGAAAATCCAACCCCTTGTAATGATTTTAGCTGTGACTGCAGGTACTGCAGGCTGGGTTTCTTCTGCTGAGAATATTTACCAAAACTGGTAAATAGTTTACCAGTTCGGAGTGGAATTGAGGTGATCTCATCGTGCAGCCTTCCTGCCCATGCACAAATGTATTTGCATGACGTAGTCATTGTCTTGAACTGTCAGATCCTCCTTCCCCTTCCAGGACAGTGTCTGCACCACCAAGTCTGTGTCAGAGTCCATTTTGCCACCAGCTGCTGATGTTTCTCTGCATGCAGGGAAGGGTCCTGCTCTTTACATGCTGGGGATTGTAAATGCTCTTTGCTACTGGTGTGAAAGGACCACTGAATGTGTCCTGGACATGGCGCAGTGCCAGTCAGGAAGGTCTGGAAGGCTGGAGGTGCTTACCACAGGCTGCAGACACTGTCAGGTCTTGCTTGAGATGTGTGGCCTACAGCTCATGTGAGAAGAGCCCCTTTGCCCCAGCTGTCTGCAGCATGTAACCCACAGCCCAGCCAGTGTTGCCATGGACACACTGTTCACCCTGGGCCCCTGAATCCTCATCATTTCACTGAAAAACATATGATGCAACCAGCGGAGACGGGGTTTGCAGGCACCCACCACACAGATACACATGCTCCTGCAACCATCCTCTTTGTGCCATGGTTTCAGTACTGAAGTCTGCTTGTAAGGCACAGTGGCGTGACAGCCAGCAGGGATGGTTACAAACGTGGCTTTCTCCAGCTCTGCTTAACAAGACCCCCTCCTGCTGCTTGGAACAATGCATTTTTACCACAACACGACATCTAGTTAAAAAAGAAAGCCAAGCACAATCCACCCAAACTTCAAAACTTCCCCCTTCCCTTCAACCACAGATTTTTCTCGTCAGGTTCAAATTATTTGCCAATGAGTGCTGGAAAAAGCTGTTCCTCTGGTTTGGCCTCTGTTTGTTTGCTGCCCCAAATCAACAGAAGGTATTTCTGGGAAGTGAACATGAGGGGCTGCAAGAAAACGACATTGACCTGCAGTAAAATTAAGGCTAGCTTCTTTGAGAGCTGGGCCGTGGTGATGGTGATTTCATACTAATCAACTGTGGCTCCTCTTTGTGGGCTGATGTGTCCGGGCTGGGTGCTGGTGAGCTGAGAGCAAAATCCCAGAGGCCTCAGGCAGTGTTACCCAGCCTTGGTGAGCAGAATGGCTGGGTCATCTCTCCGCATGCCAGCCCATAGGTGAAGTACGCCAGGAGGACAGCAAGGCAGACACTTGGTGCTTGTGCTTGCTCTTACTATTGATCTTGAAGGAGTCTGCTACAAGTTTGCAAGGGAGCCAGGTAGTGGATGGATGTTGTACAGAACTTCAGTCTCCCAGTCTGTCAAGCTTGAAAGTTTTTCCAGCTTTTAATTTTGTCTAGAGTTTCTTTCTTAAGACTCCCCCCTTCTTCAAACAGAGCCTCAACTCTGGCTGGGTCCCAGAGATAGATACCAAATGGCGCTTTTTTCCCTTTCTTTTGCTCTTTCTTCCTTCTCGTGAAGCTGGCAGACTCTCCAAACACACATCCAACCAACGCACAGTGCATTCGAAAACAGGCCATCTGGCTGAGCACTCCTTGAGAATGAGAAGACAAGAAAAACAACCCTCTTGGAGCTGGCAGCCGAAAGGCAGGCAGCCCGTACGTGGACTTGATCTCGTGGTGCAATCCAAGAGCCATCCAATCCAAGGGCATTGCAAAAAAGCTCTTTCCTAATGAGCAGAATACGGCTGTCTCCAGAAGCAGCTCCAAGTCAACAATTTGAGTGGGATGCTGTAACTCTCCTCGCTGCACATGTGCTCATTAATTAAAGCCACTTTGGAAGATGCCCCCGACTCCCCCGCCGGGGCTGCCAGCCTACCCTGCCCAAATCCTGCTCGCTGCTTTGCAGCCCCCTGCAGGGCAGGGATCTGCAGAGCCCCAGGATGGGGACAGGACCATCAGCATCCAGCTCTTGACCGCAGGAACGGACCCCTTGCGTCACCCGTGAGCAGCTACGCAGGGACTCAAGCACTGGAAGGAAGTTGAGCTCTGTTTGTTCTTCTGTCGTTTGCTCCCCTCTGAGTTTGGTAACAGCCAGAGTGCTCCAGGCACAGAACCACTCCGGGCAGGTCAGCAAGCGACGGGGGTGGAAGTGAGCTGAGCAACCCAATATTGCAATTCTTGGCTATTTTTCTGGTGATTAAGGGCTATGTTCCCAAATCGAGGATGGCTGAGGTGAAAGCAGAGCTATTAGTGGCCAACAGTAGAGCAGGGAGCACTCGGTGAAACTGGGAGAAGACAAGTTTAAAACAGATTAAAGAAGTTACATCACATGAAGTAGGGAACTTCTGGAAGCTGCTGGCCCAGCAGGCTACTGAGGCAGACAGCATCAGCAGGCTCAAAGTGGGATCAGACAAGTTCACAGACAGCAGGTCTGTAAATGGACACTCAAGGGGACAGGCAGGACTCACCATCTAACATCCCAATCCAACAAAGGCAAATGCTGAGGAAACACAAGGGAGAGAGCAATGTCCAGGTCCATGTGCTCTCCCTGGGTAGCCGCTCACCTTGCCCCAGTTGGGAGCAGAGTGGTGCATGGGGAGTACCACTGCTCTGCCCCACAAGGGCTGTTCTTCAGTGTTTATTGGCGGATCCAGTCCCTGTGCCAGCCTGATCTGAGGGTCGTATGAACAGATTGTTGCTTCCTTAAATTACCAGAAGGAAGCTAGAATCGGATTTTTCTTGGAAAGCTGGATTTGTGGAACATGTTTCCTGAATGTTAACAGTCACAAGCCCTAGCTTAATTTGTTTGCTCTCCCAGTTGTTACATTTCACACAGGGACTGGGTGATTCATTTGACCCTTTGTCTTCTTATATGGAATCACCTTGTTTCTGCATCTGCCCCTTAAGCACCGGCAGGAGCAAGGACAGCTCAGCCTTTAGCAAGTCATATACAACACCCTAGCTATGTGTGTATGGGTTTCCAATGGCTAGTTACAGCTCTGCATCTCTGGATGGCTACTTTTAGGGTATCTGCTGTGGCTTCTTGCATGCAGTTGTGTTTCCAAGGTGAGGGATGAAAGCTCTTGATTTCGGACTTTATTAACTCAAAAGTAGAGTTCTGCAAGTGAAAAACTGGTTACTTACCTTGAAAAATGATGACAAAGGACATACAGCACCAGTGCAGGTTCTTGGGAGCTCTGTGTTTCTCATCACTGCATTACCAGAGACATTTAGTGCCTCTTCCTTTTATCAATATGCAACTTAGTTGTCCCCAGCTGTTTCAAGTGAGGTCTAGAACTGCGATTTTGCACCATTATCTTTTTAAACCCACTGCTTTATAAGCTTTAATGATGATGGGGAGATGTTCCTAAACAGAAAAGGAAATAAACCACAGAGATCTGATGGCACCAAATACGCCTCTTCTTTGGCACTGATTTAATTCAGCCACAGGTGGCTAGTTCAGAAAAACCTGGAGACGACAGGGAACAGAGACCTGTGCTAAATCTGGACACAGTGCAGCAGTGCAATTGCTAGATTATAGCAGAGAGAAGGTAAAGAGTAAATGTAAAAAGTAACTGCTTCAGTGTGCAATAAAAATGGGGGAAGAGGCACAAGAAATTAGAAGGGACCTCTGGGTCATTGAATCTACTCTGCTGTCATATCCTATAACTGATAGAGAAATGTGTTCAAACAGGTTTTATTCCCATTGTTCCTCTTTGGAGGCTATTTTGAACTTTCTTCTGCTGTTGTTTTGAAAGCTTCTGCTAGTTTGCAGCCTGAATTTATGTATAACCAGTGTATGCCCATCTTCAGATCTTTCCTTTTTTAAACTCTAACCTGCTATTAGCCACATTTAGTTAAAGTTTGAGGGCAGAACTCATCTCCTACAAATGTGTGAGCTCTGTTATGCTAACACTGTCCCTTTTTAACTTACAGGAAAGCAGAATGATGTGCAAAGACGAGATGAAACAGATGTTCCAGGTCTACATTACAATTCAGACAGCAACCTAAATCAGCTGAAGACATCAGAACAAAATGCTTTGTAAGTGTTTCTGAGCTATCTGTTACTCAAGGAATATTTACAGGTAATGCGTCTCGCAGTACTTATTTTTTCCTTCACAGCCTTTAATGTGATGTTGTGAAAGGTAGATTCCCTTCAGGAATGTGCTCGGAGGTCTGAGGCAAGTCAGCTGGAGCTCTGGGAGTGCAGTGTCTCCAGAGACCGGGTCCCAAACTTGCTTGAGACGCTTGTGTAAACAGCACTGTTGTCAAAGAGAGAATATCAGGTTATATTCTCCCGAGAGTGAGAATACTAAGCGTGTATCAGTGTTGCTGTGGGAGTGTCATTTGTGCCTTATAGTCCAATAAAATCAATTAAGTTTTCTTCAGGTCAGTTCCAAAATTACATGTAGAGAATGTCCAAACCATCACCAGTGAGAAGGATGCCAGCTGGAACACTTGCCTAGTAAAAAAATGGGGCTTGAGAGAATAGATATTTTCATAGAAGGTGTTCACTGTCCTTCAAATGTGCCCCCTCTCATAAGCCCAAAAGCCTTCAAAGCAAAAGAGATTTGATTGTTGGCATTTGGGGGATTATTCTCCTCCCTTTCCCCCCAGCACTTTCCAATGGAAACTATTCAGGGTTTGGGTTTTCAGCCCTTTGCTAAAATGTCAACATTTTCCAAAGGGTAAAGGAGGGGAAAAGGGAAGAAAAGAAAAACATGTTCTGACCAGCTCAGTCAGAGCCAAAATGGCTCAGTCCTGGCTCTGGTCAGGGAAGTATGCTGGAGGGGAGAAAATGGGAGTGTCTTGGTTCCCCGCACAGCCTGGCTGGGCTGAGGGCTGCGTATCACGATCCATTCGCATGAGTCATTCTGGTCGACATTTTGCCAGGGGAGAGTGTGTAGTGGCTTTTAAGCCCTTCAGGTCAATGTGTTTGCTGCAAGCACTGCCTTGCTGCTTGCCATGGCCACTTCTGTCTACTCCTGCACGTGTGTGGGATGCACTCAGGTACACTCTGTTCAAGTCCTCCGGTGTTTCCATGACGTCTTTAGCACAGAGAGATAACAGTAACACCTGGCACCTATCCAGACCTGAGAACTGAGCTCTTCACCCTTCATAACAGAAGGGAGAACAATGGTATGTGCCTGTGAACATACATGATTGTCTGAGCTGTCCACGCACGTGACACTGTCTTGTGCTGTGCAATGACTGGAATTTAGCCTTTGGAAGCTCCGGCCAGCTATGGATAGGCTGGCTCTAGGCAGGGAGATATGCTGGAAGAGCCAACATAAAGGCTGCTCAGCTACCCATGAACATGCATGCACTGCCCTGCTTATGGAGGAGCAGAGTGGCTTTGTTTCCCCAATACATTGCTGGTTCTCAGCATCAAGAAAGCTGTCGCAGCACTTGGACACCTTCGAGTCTGAAGAAGACAAGGGCCATCTCTGCTTCTGCCTCTCCAAGGTGTCTCCCACAGCTGCACTGGGGGAGCTGGTGATGTGTACCCAGACTAGGTCTTTGTCCCCCTCTAGTGACTCTACTGCAAAAGAAGTTTACCGAGTCCTACTCCCTCCAAGCAAGTTGGTCATTATTTTAGGCCAGGACATTGGATGGTTTCCTTTCTGAAGGCCAGTAGGACACCTGGGCACCACTGGCAGGTCATACATTTATACACACTCAAACATTATCCTTTACCAATGTAAACAGTAATTAAGAGCTTGACTTTCTGCTTCAGTGGGCCACGTGTGCCTGCTTTCCTCCCATGGAGGATGGTAGGCACAGGCTTCAGATGACAGCCCATGCCCAGTCCTCTGGGAGAGCCAGCAAGGGCCACCGTTACCAGTGCAAAAGCACATGCTCCCAAGCTCTTGAAACCGAACACTTGCTGAGTCACAGCCCAGTCACCCTTAGCACTTAGTGAGTCGCGTCAGCCATCTGTCACCAGCACATCCTCCTCACCCCGCCGTGACTCCATGGGGAAAACAACAGGAGGCACATTACGTTTGCTGAGGAGCCAGGATCTCGTGCATCTTGGCTCTGAGTAACCCCTGGCTTGCCTTCTAACCAGTGGTGAGGCCTTTGGCTCCTCTTAGCTTGGCCCTTTGTCAGGGAAGAAAGTGACATTCAGGTTCAAACGCTGAAAGCTTTGCCTGACTAATGAGTGACTCCAAACAAAGCTAACTCAGGCAAGACATGGATAGCATTGTGCAAAATGTCCCTCCTACAGGCAGATCATCTACACGGGACTCCACACTGGTGCTCTTCTCCAGCTAGTGATTAAAGAATAGCACCAAAATAGAGGGTGCCCTGTTTCCTAAGCCTTGTCCCACCTACAGTGTCGGCTAAAGGCTGCAAGAGCAGCCTTGTGGTGTCTCCTGTCCTGATGAAACCCCATGTTTCCCTATATTCAGCCACATCCTAAAGGGCACACAATCCCAAAGGACGGGATCACTTCCTGCTGTCTGCCTGCAGACGAGGCACTGCCCAGGTACATGAGCCAGCTGGGGTGTGTAAGCAGCTCGGAGTAGGGATTCACACTGGATTTCACAAACCTCCCCCCCCCCCCATGCTGCTTACCACAACCTCTCCTGCCACGGTGCCCCAGCCACCTCTGTCATGTGCTTGAAAGTCTGTTTTCACCATGAACTCCCTGCGGGACAGTATCACCCACCCCAGCAATCTGAGCATCCTACTTTATCCTAAGGCGATGAAAGAGTGTGGAGTGGATGTGGCCTTTTTGTTCTGGAGGGAAAAAAGTGAACTCAATGCCAGGCACAGATCCCAGGCTGTACAGTTCAAATCGTGCTCAGAGCACATAATTCCCATTTGTATTTATGTGCACGCAGGGCAAGGGTGGGGGTTGGTGGGGGGGGTGGGTGAATATAAGAATGTAATTGTCATAATTTAGTCCAAAACTGCTTCTTGGAAGAGAAAAAAGCCCAGGCTGACACAAAACAGCATGTTCAGTTATAAACACCACATAAAAGAGACGTATTATGTTCAACTTGGTAACTGACATCCAACGTTAACGTTCTCAGCTGCCCACTACTGGGCAAAGGCCTTTCCAATGCCCCCCCCCCCCCACCACAAACAAAAGCCCCCAGCCAAGCTGTGGTGCAGATACCAGTTTCTGAGGCCTCAGAGAAATTCCACATAGAAAGTTCATTATGGGCAGAGGAGGCTGGCTGGTAGATGGAGCGGCACGGAGCACACAGATAGCCATCTGGGGCTTGGAGCACTCCCTGCCGCGCTGGGGAGAGCACACGTACATCCCCTACAAGGCCATAACAACCTTGGATTGAGCCACAGAGGGGTTTTCCCCTGAGATTTCCCACAATGGAGCAGTGTATTCCTGAGCAGCAGGCCTTGCTGGCACTAGGGCTGCTCCTCTCGGATTGAGTGGGGCTATCCGTGGGATGGAAGCAGCAGCTGCCATCAGGAGGGGTGTCGGGGCCCTCACTGCCCTTCCCTTCTCTTCCCAGTGCTTCCCTGAGTGAGTCATTGATGTACAGGAAGCACAGTCATCCCAGCACTCCCCAGGGGTGCTTACCTACTTAACTCCGGATGGCAGCGCACACCCCAGAAAGCACCCAGGAATACCAGAGACCCGGTACTTCACTCGGTATTCCTCCCTTCCCTCCAGGGGCTTCACCAGGCAGAATCACCCTTCCTGCCTGTGGGAGCAGGAGGTGCCAAGGAAATGCCCTTCAAATCCTCACTCTCCCCTGCAGTGGGGGTGGTTGGGTCTCATCCTAGCTAGAGGCTCCACAAATCATCTGCTGGAGTCATTGCAATAGGGTATCACAAAATAAGTGCCTTCTGCTTGAAGAATATGTTTTTTAGCTTCATGCTAACCTTTATTTCTCATGGGGCTGGGTGACATTATTAGCACCCATGCTGGTTGCTGAAGTGAAGCATCTTTGTTGTAGTGTGGGTGGGAGATGGGTTATTATCAATATGGAGCAGATCTAGAGAATGACTTCTGTTATTTACTTCTTTTTGTTCTTGTATGATGCGTGACACCGTAACAAAGAACTGCTTATCAGAATCCAACTAAAATCCAATCTCACCCAACCACCCTTGGGTGATTCCTCTTCCCCCATCTGTGCCAGCACACTGCCACTTCAGTCCAGTCCTGTGCTTTGAGGGGATGGCAATAACAAATGGAAGGGAAGAACACTTGTTTGCCAGCCCGGTGGAAGACGGGTGGATGGATGTGTGGTTGGGACCACCCTGTTGTGCGCTAGGAGGTGTTCTTTGGGGCAAGTGTCTCCCTGCACCGTGACAAGGGATAACGCTGCAAGTGGAAGACGCCCTTTGATACTGATACCGGCGTACGCGCTTTGGGCTATGCCGGACGCTGGACCCCGAGCGACCCTGGGGCATAAAAAGCATGTTCTGAACCGCGGAGGTGTCTGGCGGCTCGCCCGAAAGGTGGAATTGAACCACTCTGTCGCTAGACAGCTACAGGTTTGAAGCCTGCACCCCAGACCACTGAGGGTCATCCGGGCAATCTGTAAACCGCGAACGCTCCCTACATAAAGCTGCATCATTTTGTTACCCCCAGGACAGGGCGAGGGGCTCTTTGCCTGGGGACCGCTGCCCCGCTCGCTCCCACTGCGGACCCCACGATGCCCGGTACCGGCTACGGAAGGGGGAGCGGAGGCAGCGGCCGAGAGGGAACCTTACTGCGGGACCAGAACCACGCGGGCAATATGCAAATCCCCTGGTGGTGATTGGCTGAGCCCGCGGGAGGGGCGGGGCCGTGCTGCTGTGAGTCACGGCGCTTCCCAGAAGGAGCGGGGCTCTGCCAGCGCCCCGTGTCCTGCTGCGGGGCCGCCCGTCCCGCACCCATCCTGCTCCTGGACAGGACGCGGTGCAGGCTCCAGAGCCTGCTCCCCACCGACACCCGTGGGCCTTTGGACCCCTCGGGCTCCCTTCCCATGTGGGTCTGCCCGGTGCGTTAGGCCTGTGTGAGTTGTTAGTTAAGGGTGCGTCGCAACCGGTTCCTTAAAAGCATACGGACAGGACAGGCAGGGCTCGGCAGAGGAGAGCAGAGCACTGGCTCGCTCTGAGCAGTGTCTGTTTTTGATGCAGTGGCTATTGCCAGGTCCTCTGGAGGATGTGAATCTCCCTTGAGAACCTCACAGAACAATAATATCCTCTGGGAGGAAATTCCTCCCTGGCCCCCAGCTGAGGATCAACTTATGACCCAAAGTATGAGGATTGAAAACACTTGTAACTTTATCCGAGCGAGTGTAACTATAGAGGCTATTTTCATAAATGCCTAAACCCCTGAAAAATTACTCACTTATTTGCCTCGAGAGATTCCTCTGAAGTGGAGCCATTTCTGCAAATGCATGTGGTTTCCAGTGATTTTTAATTAGGTGATTCTTTCTGGAGTAAGCAACAAATAAAACCGTAGGCCCATTCCCCCTCTTGCTCGCCCTGGGGAAGATGAGGCTCAAAACTGGTCCTCAGTGGAGCAGCACCAGCATCAAACTGGTATGGAACAGAACGAGGGCCACAGCCCAAAGCTGGGAGCAGTTTTGTGGATGTCAGCAAAAGAAAATGAAAAATACACAGGGCGGCAGTGCCATTCCTGATCCCATCTGGGAATGCCACTGGACACAGCTTGGCTTTAGAGTGGGGCTCCAAGACACAAAGCTTGGAGCTGAAGCAGCTCTGGTACCACCTGGCCTGCTGACTCCCCAGCCTGGGCATGAGTGTACCTGAGGCCTTACTGTTGGTAGCAAGCAGCTTTTCATCAGCTTCAGTCTGTGTTTTTTAGGGCACGTTTTCCAACCCAGAGACAAGGGGTTTATCAGAAGGAGCTGTTGCAGTGCCTGCCAATGCCAGGCTGGAGTTTTTCTCCCCTTCCTTCCTTTGTAGGAGTTCTGTTCCCTAATGCACTCCTCTCTCTTTACCTGGTACTCATCCCAGGAGTAGGTGATGCAACCTAGCAAGTTTCTTTGGTGCATGAAAGTGCACGGGGTGAGGGACCATGGGGGGAGGCGCAGCACTGTTAGTCATGGGGAGGAAGAGGTTAGCGTGGGGGTGTGAGGAAATCAGGTGGCCACAGCAATCCCTCAGGCTTCCAGCCAAGCCCATCCTGACGTCTGCTAAGAGAGGCACGTCAGCTCGGAGATATGCTCCTTTGGCCCAGCCCCGGGCCCAGCAAGAATGGCTGCCAGGGGTCGGAGGAGACATTCTACACTCCTCTACTTCATTTTCAAGGCTTGGCTTGAACAGCACTTTCACTTTCTCTTTGCTTTCCCTTTCTCTCTAGCATCTACCTTCTCTGGATCTCTTCCCTTGCTGCACTTCAGGGGAAGGCATCTCAGCGTGACAGTGCTGCGCTCATCTTTCCTCTCTTGTCCTCTGGGATTTCAGAGCAGACACGTCTCTTCCATGTCTTGTGACCAATCTCTCTGTGCTCTCCAGAAAAAGATTACACCAAGCACTCAAGTCCAGATTCAAAGTAATAACTAGGCAAAATACTCCAGCCAAGTAGCCAAAGGATCCATCAGAAGGGCCAGCTCCTAAAACTTCCCTTGTTCTGCAGTAAAGGGATGTGCAGAAATAATGAATGTGGCTGTTTCTAAAGATCAAGCAGTGGAAGAAGATGCCTGAGAGGGTCAGCAGCAACATAGGAAATGCTGCCAGACCTCAGAGTCGATGGGGAAGTGGTAACAAAGAGGTTTTGAGGCTCTTCTTGCTGACCGGATGCTGGTCTGTGTAAGTTCAGGTCTGCTGCTGGAGCGGAAGCTGTGCTAGCCACCGACTTCCCCAGCAGGGGTTGGAAATAACATTTCCAGGTCCCTGTGTCTGGCTTATAACAGCCTTTGTCACCTCTGACCAGGAGGGACTGTGGATGAGTGGCTGCATCTGACAGAGGTCATGGTCTCCTTCTATGAGGAGGGGCCACAGGGGACAGGTTTCTTACGACTGGATTTATAAGGCTACCCAAAATACCAGTAGGGTTTTCAAAGGGTGTAAGTAACTGAACAGACCTGTTGATTGGAAAGACTCCTCAGCACCTGATTTGCCTTTAAACATTTCTTAAAACCCCATAAGCAACCGGCTTCGTCTTCAGTCCAGGCGTCCTTGAAATCCTGACCCTTTGTCATTAAAAGTATAGAGCAAATTCAGTTTATCAGATTAATGATGGAAAATCTTGCTCTCCTCAGTAAAGCTCTTAATTAAAGCATTTCTTAGTGTCTTTGGACCCGATTCTCCACCTTATGCAGACAACTACACTATGCCAAATGGCTGCAGAGCACTGCCAATTTAGGTTTGATTCAATGCCCATTCAAGTTAATAGAAATCCTCCCACGGAAATCAATGGGATTTGGTTCAGGCCCCAAAGTCAATGGAAAATCTGGATTTGGCAGTATTTTATGCCCGCACTGCACCAGTAGAAGCAAATATTAAGGTACAAAGCCTTGGAGAATTGGGAAGGGACTTTATGAAGGACTTCTGCAGCAGCCTGTAGCCTAGGCTGTTTAAGCAATCCGCAGTGCCTAAACATGTATGGCAAGAGAGCCTTAAATCAGTCTGAACTTCTCCCATTCATTTTTATAGCGCTCTTACCACCTAGCAGTACACTCTTGGTTGGGTTTTTTTTGGTCCCAGGCTGACAGAACACATAAGCATCTTCACTGCTTTATTCCCACTTCTTTTAACCACCAGACCCTGATTTGTGTCAGAGAAGATAAGCCTTGATCCCTACTGTATTAAACTAATTATTTGGAGTAAGGTGGGGGATGAGAAGGGCTGTTATTCTTAGCAGCAGCAATGAAATTTCAGCAGCTGGTGACGTCAGTGCTAAAATGTCAGTGTGAAACAGGCTGGAACAAATTAAGAGTGTGGTGTCGTCACTGTGAGAGCCAGCCTGCCCTCCGGAGGGGCTGTGGTTGGATGCTGCAGATGCAGCTCAGGAGATAGGGGGACAAAAGCTTGTGGGAGCTTCTCAGAAGCCTCCAAAAAAGCAGCAGCAATCATCTCAGTACCAGAAAGGTCAAAGAAGATGCTGTGTGAAATTCCCTGCCCACCTCATGGTGTGAGCTAACAGCAAGGGAAGGGCTGTGTCAACAAAACGGATTCCAGGAACTAGTACAGAACAAAACCCCATAAAATAAAATTGGGCATCTTCAAGTCACTTAACAAGCAGGACTAACTCCATCTCTGATGTCACTCCTGTGACTCACATTGAAGAGAAATTTGGCCTGACATGCCTTTTGTTAGGATGTGCTACTTAAAAGAGGGCGATTTACTCGGAATAGAGAGGATCCTGAAGCATTTTATTACTTAACTGTGCTACTGCATTCGAAGAATGTCTGCAGGCTATCAAAAAATGTTGAATTCCAGGTACAGAAAGCTTTAATGAAAACGGGATAAAAGGCCAAAAGCATTCATGCTTGTCCTCAAAGAGTCTGGTCTTGCACATTTCTTGGTTAGTCTCGGGTTGTGTTGTTAGACCTGACCCTGCACCAGTGCAGGGCATGGATGCTAGCTGAGAGGTGGAAGTCGGGACCATCCTGCCTTCCTTCACAGAGACCTGCAGTGTTTTGTATGGAAATATGGGAAAGGCTGAGATTCCCTGGATTAGTGTTTCTAGAAAACCAGTACTGGTAACAAAACTGCTCTGTGTTGTTTCACTCCTTTCTAGAACTGCCTTCTAGTGGCTGCAGGGGTGGATGTGGTTACAGCAGACAGAGGAAAACACATTGAGACATGTGCTTATCTATCAATCATACCAGCTGTTTCTGGCATGCAGCAACTGGCTGACCACGGTAAGGAAAGGAGGATGTAATCAGTTAGCAAAGGCACTCCTTTCTCAGCAAGGACGATAAGGATTATTGGCAAACCCACAGAGAGTTACGGGAACAGAGGAATTGGTGTGCTGAAGTCACTTCCTATCACTTGGGAGTCCCTGTGCTCAGAGCATTGTGTTTGCTTTCCTAGTACGGATCTTGGTGATTGTCTGCATTAGTTCAGACGTATAAGGGCACTCACCCTGTCTCAGCACACAGAGAACTCATTCAGAGGGATTGCCATCGTAGCTCTTTATCTGCTTTTTGGGGAACTGGCTGTGAGCAGGGACAGTGATTCTTTACCACATCTTTACACCAGCAAAACACCTTGCTGCAGAGATACTTGCAAAAACAGGCATGACTTAATCAGTTCAGGGAAGAGGCATATGCCAACAGAAACACTCTTTTGCCAACACAAACCACGCTGCCACTAGCAGAGTATCGGCAATCCCACTCTTGTCAGCATGGGGCCTCTGCTTCGCTGATTAGGGGCTGTATGGGCAGGCAGCACAGGAGGTTCCCAGCCGGTGAGATCACGCAGGGCTTTGCACCTCAGTGCTGAGGTGATGCTCCCTCATCCCAAGAGGAAGCAGCGGCCATTTCAGCTGCACCTGTATCAACAGGAATGTATACAAACTGGAGGTGAGCTCCGGAACATGCAGCCGGTTGCTGTTGCAGTCTGCAGATGGGAAGATTGTCCACTGTGTTGTACGTGGTCAACACAGGTCTTGATGATACCTGGGTGGTATCTGATGTGTTCTCAGAGGTCTTGCCAGCCAGCTCAGAGAGCGCTCCCACTGCAGCCCTGTGTGCAGCTAATTGCAGCCTAGCGCTGAGGTTAGGAGAATGCTGCTAGATCAAAGCTTCCTCACCAGGAAGGCTGGAGAACTGGGACAAGGATGAGGCAGATGTGGTGCCAAAAATCATTGTGTCGCCTTGCTGTCAGCATTTCAGGTCTAAATGTGTGACTGGTAAAGGCAGGGGAGGCAAGAAGTTGAATGCAACCTGCCCTGCATCCTGTTTAGTTCAGGTTTACTAGAGCTTTGGGGATATAGGAATTAAATGTCCACAGAAGGAAAAAAAAATGCTTCTGCTTTTCCCAGATTTTTTTGGATGGGGGCTGTATGTGAAACTGGTTTCTTAATATGAATCCCAGGTAGACAGCCATTGGAGACTTTGGTCTGGATGGGTTTGTAAATATCTGTCTATATTTTGAAGGCTTACCAGTATAGGAGACCCAAGATGATCTGTGATTTCTGCAGTCTCATCAGAGAGAGCAAGTGAGTGATTCCATGTGGTAGAGACATACAGCCCCATGACTCACAAGCCTGAGTCACAGCACTGGGACACTTCAGCGTTCAGAAACACTAGTAGTGACAGAAATCAGGATGATGAGCAAGCAGCTGTTACTCATTCTCAGCTGGACACCGTAAGCATGTTTGTACCAGTCAGTGTGGCTCTGGCTCTTCTTTGTCTCTTGCAGACCTGCAGTCATCTGGATAGCATGGTGACATAGCTCACTTAACATTTGCCTCTGGGCAAGAGATGATCAAGTCTAGTCTTTGGCTCCCAGACTGTCCTGCTTGACTCTATTAGTCTCAGCATATAGCTACCATAGCAATTTTCACTTTAGATTACTTCTTTTATCTCTGGAGATCAGCTCATGTTACAAACATGAACACACTGATCATCTGTAACCCTATTTATAGCTGGGGGAGGTTAGGCACTAGGCAGGTAGGCAACTTGCTGTTAGTGACAAAGGAGATTTGTAGCAAAGCCAGGACGAAAACACAGGAGCCTTAACTACCACTCTTAATCTCTAACCACTGAACCATATGCTCCATTGCATTCATCACTTCCTCGTGAGGTGGCAGTTTGGACGAGAACAAGTGCCCAGGAAGTCGGCCTGTTTATTCTGTCTCGGCCTCTTAATGCTTGTGGAACTTCTTTTATTGCATTCTTTTCATGGCCATCAGCTTTGGTGCGGGAAATGATTCCAAAAGACAAAGACTTGGTTGTGTGTGTGCACGTGCGTGTGTGGCTGGGAGACGGGAAGAAGAAAAAACCCATTTCCAGATGGTTGAAAGGATGCACAGCACTTTGCTATTGGCAAAAACAATCTCTTTCATTTTCAGGATGTGTAAGTCACAGAATTGCAGCTGGAAAAAAAGAGGCAGAAAGGAGGCAGTGGGGTAAAAATAATAATTACTAATGAAAAATGACCCAGGCGATATGTGAAAATCAAAGTGCTTCATTTCTATCTAAAGGGGGAGGGAGGGAATGGGCTTGCTGAGGAGGATGTGTGTAGAGCAGGTTCAAATACATATCATCTCCCTTTCTTGTTAGCTTCTTTGCTTTGCATTCCCAACTGTAGCCTCACAGGAAATTCAGTCCCTGGCAAGCTTTAGCTCCAGACAGGAAATGTTCTAAGGAATTTCTTCCATACAGGTACTATATTTGCTTGGAGGGATAACATGGTGGAGATATTTACCTCGGCTGGATTTAACTAGCAGGATATTATACATGTTGATGGAGTTGCTGGAAGTGATCTGTGTCTGCACCACCAGCATACCATGTTTAAACAAATCGTGCTGCTCTGCCTGCCTGTGGGAAGATTTGCATCAGATCTGGGCCAGATTCTCCTTCCTCTGACAGCAGCACAGCCCAACTTATGTCAAAGATATCTGCTGATGTCAAAGAGGATCAGAATCAGGCCCATACAGCAGGTTTTTATCACACAACAAACTTGGTCTTGTGCTATTTGTGTGTACAGATATTTGCAAATGGGTATTTTGATAGGAGCAGTGGTTGTGGGGGGTGCAGGCTTAGGCTGGGTGTGCAGGTGAAGGGAGGTCTCTGCTCTTGCCTTTGCTCTCTGAGTGGACCAGACATGGGAGGGGTGACCTGCAGTAGCACACCAGCTTTTGGATGAAGGGGAGGTGCTGAGACACGAGCTTCCTGCACCCCATGGGGCACACTTGGGGTGCTTTTCAGGTCACTTTTGTCTGCAAGTTCAGAGCAGGCCTGTTCTTACTAGTCCAGAGGAGATCACAGCAG
Organism: Melopsittacus undulatus; assembly: GCF_012275295.1. Taxonomy (NCBI): domain Eukaryota; kingdom Metazoa; phylum Chordata; class Aves; order Psittaciformes; family Psittaculidae; genus Melopsittacus; species Melopsittacus undulatus. Next base: position 114,919,189 of record NC_047529.1, read on the forward strand.
TCCAAAACACAAGTGCTATACCTCCCTTGGCCGCTTTGCTAGGTAACTTCAGCATCATCTGTGAACAGTGGTGGGATCAGGTGGGTTGACTATTTCTTGATGCAGCCAAGAGAAATGTCCTTTCCTTACCAAAATACGTGAGTGAGTGCCAGTCTAATGCAGTTCTCAGGATACAAGGTGTGGAAAGAGAAGACTGATCAGTCTGAGTCATCATCTCCCAAGAGAAACGTGAGGGATTAAGTATAGGCTGGGAACAGTCCTACACTGGCAAGGAAATGGACTGCATGACCCATCTGAGAGATCTATGATTCACTGCAAATACACAGTATGAGCACAAAAATGTGTAGTAACACGCAGTGGTACCTTGCCTGCTATTAGAACACAGCCTCCAGCCAGAGACAACCCGACCACGTTTACAGGTGTGCTCTGGGAACAGGCTCTTTCTGCAGGGAGCCATGAAAGACACAAGAATGCCTTCAAAGCCTTAAAGGTCTCTGTGCCACCATGCCAAGCGTGGAAACGTACCTGCACATGCATTGCTGGAGCATGGATTTTTGGTGATGGTTTTTTGTGTTTCTGGGGCAGGAAGTGCGAGTGCAGATCCTCCCACTTAATGCTACGGAGGGAAGGAAAGATTCACAGACTCCCTTGCAGTGTTTGTTAGTGCAAACGCAGCTTTGGCCTTTGGTGCCCTTTGTTACATAAACACGAGTAGCGTAGACATATTAATCACCCTGCCATTGAGGGAGGAACAGAGCAGCAACCTCAAATGCCACCCACTCCCCATTCTCGCTCCCATTTGATGTTGCTATTTTCAGGCACACATTATTTCCTGCTGTGATTTTATTTTTTTAACCCAGCTTCTAATTCTGGCTCTGAGGTAAGCTGTGACACACGTATCCCTCCTCTCCCCCTCCCCGCCTTCCTCCTCCCCCTGCACCCACGTCCTCTCTATTGCTCCCTTTTAGACATGTTCTCTCCGTGTCTCGTAAACAGGCAGGTTCCAGAGGTTAGTTACTGGCTGCCCAGGGAAGATCAAAAAGGCTGATCCTTTGGACTTCAATGCAAACAATATTAGGACCATGGCTTGCAGGGCACACTGCTTTGAAAGTGCTGTTCCACTCAGACAGGTTACCGTTGTTGTGAGGATGGTCTGTCTGGGAAGGAAGGCTGCTAATGATGGGCCATGTCTGGTGCAGTCATGAGATGAGAAGGGTACTGCATGAGCAGCAGGTGCTTTGTGGTGTAGAGGAGACAGGACAGAGCTCGACTGCTCTCCAGTGAGTTTCTCTCCTGAGACTGCCTCTGTGTAAAGGCAATCAGCAGGTTTCTATGCCCCCAGTAATTTCTCTCCCAGGCAGCTGCTTCATCCTGCCTGTGCCAGAGCGCAGCTCATGTCTGTCTGGTTCTGCTGCATCCATGTGTCTCCTGTGGCTTTTGGCTGCCACCGGGTCAGCCCTGGGGAAGTCTAAGGCAGAAGAGCAGAGCCTGCAGTGCCAGGAAGGGCCCTGTGTACCCAGCAGTGGTGGCACTTTCCCTGCATGATTGTGGGGCTGGGCACTGGTAAGAGTTCTCCTGGGGTATGTTTCTACTGGGTAGGAAATCTGAGGCCTGCTTCTGCACTGCAGCTGAGGAACATCACAGGTTTATCCTCTCCACACCCACTCATCCCTTCCCTCCCGGCCAAGCAGCCCATCCTGAAAATCTCCTCTGCCTGGATGCTTGCTGCTGCGGATGCCTTCCCACTAGCACAGGCAAGCAGGATGGGTGGTGAAACCCGGAGCCATGCAGAGAGCAGAGGCCTGTGCTGCCCTCAGCCAGCCCGTGTGTGTATATATCACACAAACAGTCTCACGCCTTTCCCTTCCTGTGCGATTGCCGCACGTGGCTCTCGTCTGCCTTGACCCAGCAATAGCTGTAGGGAATCCCAGGCTGGGCGTCTGCCTGTTCCCCATCCTCCCCTTCCCCAGACGGGGATTCCAGTGATGCCCTTTGCGAGGTTCCCGGAGAAGGGGAGAGGCGGAGAGCGGGAAGCCCTTTGCCAAGTGGATTGATGTTAGTCACAGCTGCTGTGCTCACACCAGGACCATTATTTTTATCCTGACAGCTCGGTTTCCCTGTGTGTCCCTAGAGAAGGCTGAGGAGCCACATCCCTTCCCAAGAGCAGGATCCACGCTAGCGTTGCACATTTGCACACTTTGCTGTTTGCTTTGCAGCAGCAAGGAGGGCACACCAGCCTGCAGAGCTGGGCGGCTGTCCTCTTGCAGGCCAAACCACGGCCCTCAAAAGAGCTTGCAGCTGAACCAGCGAGCTGATTCCCAGCGCATGAGAGGGAGGGGAGTGATCACACCCGAATGAAATGACTGTTTTCCCAGCATCCTGCGTCCCCATGGGCAGCTGTTCTGGAGGTTCCTGCAGAATAACTTGTCCCACAACAGCCAGGCTGGAGAAATTTGCCTCTCGAGACCAGACCTCAGAAAGGAGTCGAGTAACTGGACTGCACAGAAACCCAGCCTGGAACCGACAGGCGTTTGGTGCTGTGCACTGGATGAGGATGGCTCTCCAAGGGCTCCACATGACAGCCACTGCTGCCATCCTCCCTGCCACCCACAGCTCTGTGGTGGGTGTCTGTGTGGCAGGGAAGAGCTGGCTGGGCATGAGGGCTCAGGGACAAGAATTCAGTTGTTGGTGAGTGTTGCCTGCTTGTCGGGACCATCCTCCAGAGGCTGGTATCGGCTCTGGTGGCCACCACAACAATACAGGTACTGGGAAGGAGCCTGAGGTCTGCAGGTAAAATGGTTGTGGCACAGGGGTAGCTCAGGGGCACTGGTGCAATAGGCCATATGTGTCATGGCATTCACGGTATGAGATAAATAACCCATCTCTGAGTTTGGTCAGGCAGGGTATTGCAGAAACAACAACAACAAAGAAGTTAGAAGCCCGATCAATCCTGAATACACACAGTTTAGCATCTGAGAATGGCACAAGATGGCAGGGATATTTTGGCCTGTGACCCAGCTGATACCATCCATGCCACCCCAAAGTCTTTCTTTCCTTGCAGAGCTCCCCTTTATGATAGCCACCAGAGGCCCAGCTGGAGCAAGGCCAGGCTGGCAGGAGCCACCTTGCTGCTGGCCTGTCATTGTTCCTTGTTCTGGCAGCTCAGCCATAGCTCATCTGGGTCAAGAGAGGTGGCTCGGGAAGATGTTCCCAATGAGCAGGGTTTGAAAGGCTGTGTTTGTAAACACCAGGCTCAGACTCACTGCTCCCGGGCACTGGGCAGGAGGCCAGGAGGGATCTGAGAGACGACAGACAGCTTTAAGAGGCTGTGGCGTCCGATGGCTGCTCCGGAGAGGACACACCTTGCAGTTAATAGTGGTGGTGAGAGTCACCTACAGTACCTGCAGGTCTCAGCACTATTTCATGGCTCCCTGAGGCTGACCTTGGGCTTTACTGAGATGACCTCTTCATATGCCGAGGTAAATTCTGGGTCTCTCAAGCCAGCTCTGCCAGAATCAGCAGGGAGTTAAGCTGAGTTGCATTAAATGTGTGTACAAGATCAGTGCCCAGTGATGGCAAACACCACAGTGGACATGTGTTTGCATTTGACACAGTGCTGGTTAAATATTCACTCTGCCCAACCTCTCCTTCCCATAGATCGCTCCAGAGAGCTTGGCCACGTACATGGACTTGGGCTCTCCCATCTTACTGGGGAGACAAGGGCCTGCTGTGGCATAGCATCTTCTCACTGAACACCAGTGGGGGAAGGCATGAGGTGGTGAGAGCTAGAGCTGAGTCCTGTTTCTTTCCTTCAGCTGCAGCGCTTGGTGGGCAGGGGAGGCAAGGAGAGATCTTCACCCAAGCACAAGTTTAAGCCTGTCCGTATGTCCAGAACTGCTTCTGTTGACACCCTTTACCAGCAGGCACATTCATGCACAGATTTAGCTGGAGCTGCAGAGCTGAGAGCCAGGTCCAGGCAGAGTGGGAAGCGTTAGCAGCCTGAGCATACATGGATATCTAGTACAGAGCTACAGCTGGGAAGCAGCCAGTCCTCCAGACAGGCTTTGTGCTGGCTGTAGGGTTGGTCTGTCTATACCTGAGCTCACACCTCACTGCACAGATGCAACCTCAGGCCCCTGCATCCTGAAGGGCTGGAGCTGGGACACCTCTTGTTTTCCCTATGTGGTAACTGCACCCGACTCCCATGGCTTCACACTGTATGGAATGGCTTGTATCTGGATCACACATTATGCCCATGCAAAGGACTTCACTGCTCCTGTGGGAGCACTGTGGTAGGTCAGGCCTGGCTGGTAGGGCTGAGAGAGGAAGAGAAAAGCAGCGTCTCCTTTAAGGGAGGGAGCGACAGGACTGCAGGGAAGGAGCTCTGGAAGCTGTGTTTTTCTCTCAGTGCCTCAGGGGTTGGTTACTAAATTTGGTTACTGGGCTTAAATAATGCAGCATGGCAGAGCCCAGTGGGTTTGAACATTGTCATAGCCACATAATCCTCTCCTAGGTGGCTGAGAGCTCTTGTTCTCTGCTGCTGCTATCTGCACAGGAGCTTGAATATGATGTGAAACATCATCTTAAATAATTATAACTAGCAGAGAAGAGCCAAAGCTGCAAAGTCCCATCTATTTCCACTGTGCTCTATCTCTGTAATTTCTAAGGTGCCAATCACCAAAGCATCCAAGCACTGTCTAGTCTGGATCTCAGTTCCCTTGGTGTCCACGGAGGCTTGAATCTTAGCATTTTATGTGAGCCCATCTCTAATTAGCAAGAACAGGGAGAGAGCTGCATACTGTGAGCAAGAACCCTTCTATTACTTTATAGCCCAGTTATGTTGGAGGAGTCAGGACATCATGGTCACTCCTGGCCAGGAAGCATTATAACCTCTTTTGGTTACTCCAGGGATGGCAGGCCAGTTTACCAAGGGAGTGCAGGGAGCCATGATCCCCTGCCCAGTGTGCTGTCTACCTTCCAGTGTGGAAGCAGGGACAGATCTGTACATCTTCACCATCTGTGCATCAAGGCTGCATCCAGCTCCAGGACAAGAAGAGAGAAGGCACTCTGCTACCTCTTACTGTAGAGACAAGCTTCCCCATGTAGAGACAAGGGAGAAGCACAGGACAGGAGCCAGAGACCTGGTTTTGCAGGAAGAAAATCATGCACCCAGCTATTCCCACAGCTGACCTACTGCCCCACGCTTTCTGCAGACCTTGTGACAGATTAAAACCTGCCAGATGATTGCTCATGGCTAACACAGTGTTACCAGTGACAACGGGACTCCTGTACTGAACATTCTCACCTGGACTGAAACCAGATTGACCCTTTCCTTCATTATCAGGCAAACAGCATCTGCTTCTAGTGAGATCCTGCCACGTTCAGGCAATGCCATAGCAGTGAAATTCCTGTCTGTCCATTGGGCTGCACTTAGGAGGAGGGTCCCTCTCAGCCTCTGCCTAGTCATGACACTTGACAGCAGGTTTTCATGGCAGAGGGTACTCGGTGGCTAGGGGCAGAGAGCCTTTCCAAATCCCACTTGTAAGCATCACATTTCAGTCCTTACGAACGTGCAGGTCCTTCCCACCCTCCCCCATGGAGGAGTCCTATCCTCTTCCCCCTGCAACTGCTGGAGTATTTTTAGTCACATTGAATAAATACATGTTAAATCCTTCTCCATTAGTGACATGTCATAAATTAAAATGGCATTAACTGTAAAGCCTGCAGCAAAGCCAGCTTCATCTAGAGCACTTGCAGATGGTTGCCCAAGAGGCTAGGAACAACAGTAGCAGCACTGCTTTTCCTTCAATCTGCTCTTATTCTCTGCACACTCTTTCTGCTATTCTTCCTCAAGAAATACTAATGCCACCTTCTCCTGCTGTTCACTCACCCACTACTCCCAACCCTCCCAAACCTTATGCCTAGGAAGTTTCCAGGTTACAGATTTCCATTCTCTCCAGTCACATCTTAAGACGTATCCTCTCTACACATCATGTCAGAAACTTCTCAAGCCCCACTGTAAAAACCCATTGGAGTGTTTCTGGCCCTTGCTAAGGCCCACTGTATAACAACTCCAAAACTACTTCCATAGCTAGGACTTGGTAGGTAAGAATCTAGCTATATCCATCCATATCCGCAACTGCTGCCACCTGCTTTTTCCACATGATTTCCACTCTTGCACATACATTGACCCTGTAGCTAAACATCATGTATGACTCCAAGCCATGCCCACTCTGCCTATCAGCCCACTCCTTTATTTCAAACCCTGTTTCCCCTTAGACATCCTGCCTCTCCCACACTTCTGCTCCAGCTTTCATCTGCCTTATGCTTCCCTCTGCCCTTCTCATGACAACCCATCCTGTCCCCCTCCTTCTCTATTCCCATTTTCAGTCTACCCTGGCTCCCAGCCTCATCCATCTTCTTCAGTCAGAGATGGACATCTCTGCTGTCTCTGGTAGTGCAGGAAAACAGCTTGTGTCTCTCTGAGCTGCCCAAGGCAGGAGCTCCCTCTCCTTTGATACTTCTCCTTCAGGTACCTGGTATGGATCAGCTGGAGGAAAAATTGACACAGATCTCACAGCCTGTGTAGCTTAACAGGAGGAGATCAGCTCAGAAACTCCACCACAAAGGAGCAGTGGATAATGGATGGGGTGAAACTTGAGGTGAAAGGCACTGAAATGCTACAGCTATCAAGCAAGCTAAAATATTTATAGCTTTGAATTGCAGGGTGACTGCCTGTGCAGGGTAGGGAAAACCTGCCATTAAGGAAGAGGGAAATTGAAAAACAAACATCCCCTTTGGGTATTTAGTAGCACACCCAAAAGATTAACATCAATTATATCTTCCTATTAAGAAGCAAGATACTACACTGCTTTAACTGGGTGGGTTCTCAACCCTCAACTGCCTCTTTGCAAGTATCAGGTGAGACTGGTGTTCCCAGTAGCATGAAGTTATTCTTCTCTGGTTAGCAGGCTAATCCTGAGGTCCTGCTCTTCAAAAGTATTTAGGTTTCAGGTAGCTAATGTTATTTAGATGCTTCAACCTTTTAAGGCTCTCAGCCTTAGGAGCTAAGAGGATGACTGTGAAACTCCAGGTTGTCTGGTTCAAGTCTAGTCTACATCAGTCCTGATGGATAAAAGTTACTGTTAGGCACCTGCATGACGTTGAATGTCTCTCTGAGGCTGTATCATTCTGCAGTTGCCTGATGTAGCCTCTTTTTGCCCTTTGTTTCTGAAGGAGGGGTGATAGCCAGACTGCCAGTAACAGCTTTGACAGGCCTGTGTGGAGCTCAGGTGATTTTACAGCTACTTATTCCTTCAGACAAGCCAGCCTCCTGCCTGATGGCTGGGCTTTTTCACTTGGGTGCAGGAAGAATTGGTGTCTTTCAAAGATTTGCACAAAAGCAGGGTTGGAATTGGGCCCTGTGCAATTTCAGTTACTCTGAGTTGCAAGCATTACCTGCTGAGCTGCCCACTTTTACTGTAGTTGTGGAAGGCAGTGCAGAGAACAAACTGGCTGCTATGGTCTGGATGTGATGGAGATACTGTCAGATTTCAGCAGCTCAGTGACCTTTCTGTAACAGTTCCTGAAGGCAGAGCTTTCCCAACACTTGGCAATAGGTAAGGCTTGTGCATGGGTAAGGACTTCTGTTTCATTGTGCAAGATGTCTATGGAGACAGGAGCAGGAAGGAGAGAGTGAAGAGATTGCTTCCTCCACCAGCCTCCTGCTTAATGACCTGCCTCAAGAATGACATTGAATCCTTACTACAGGTCAGAGGCTTCCCAGAGGTAATGGAGATATCTTAACGATGGAATAGATTCCTTCCCCACACTTGTACCTGGTCCTTTATTAATGGCAGGATCCTTCCCTCCCAGTGCAGCTTCTTTAATCTCTCTGGAGTCAAGCCAAGCTCCTCAGAAAGGAAAGAAAAGGCACCAGGTTTCCCTAGTGAATCTTTGAGCTGGGAGAAACAGCAGATCTGATACTCAGGGTCTTCCCATCATTTTATACCAAAACCATTCTGCCATCAACCTGGTGAGCCAAACTTGTGGGGGGAGCCAGGTAGTGTCCTTCCTACAGAACAGTGGGCAGTTTGGCTGGAGGTTCTTCAAGGAGGATGGTGCTGGATCAAACCCTAACTACCTGGAGGTAACAAAAAGCCTGAAGTGCTATGATGCCAAAACTGGAGCAGAATTTACTTAGGGATGCTGAGTAGGACTGTGAAGATGACTTCTTGCAGAAAAGGTTTAGACAGGGTAGAGGCTTTGAGCCCATCTACATCACACCTGGGTTTTGCTGGACTGTGTTATACTGCACGTACTATTGGGATGCAGCAGGCTCTGAACTGTGGGCAAGAACTGAATTTAAAAGCATGTCAGGGCATTCCCTGTGTATATCTCTGCTGAAGTTATGGACAGAAGGGAAGCTTCCTAGCTGTCTTTCAAGTTTTAACCACTACAGGGGTGCTTTTATGGTAGTGCAGATGCAGTGCAGCTGGCCAGCATCACTTAATGGTTCCATGCATTGGGCCAGTGGGGGTCTGTTGGGTAAAAAGAGCACCTGAGATGTGACTAAAACCCTGTGGCTTTTCTCCTCAGAATGGCCAAAATGAGGAAGTCCTTAGTAAGTTGCTCTGGCAGATTCTGTACCTTGGTTGGCCTGGTGGGGCAGGCAGTGGTGGGGTGCATGTGGTGGGTGTTGTGTTCTGCTGCTCTGTGGGCACAAGAAAGCAGCACTTGCCTTAAGGCTTCAGGTAGGGTTGCTGGGAAAAGCCTTTGGGGGGTGAGTAGTTCACTGAGGAGCAAGTGATAAAGGGAGCTGGCATGACCAGAAGTGCCTGAAGCCTTTCTATTACATACAAAGAGCACTCAGTGCCTTGCTGCCTGGGGAAGAGCTCCAAGACAGTTGTCAGTCTGGCTGGCCCCTGCCCTTTAATCTGAACGTGCCCAAATGGGCTTGGGGCTTTATTTTTGTATTACTGCATTGTTTCCCTCCCACTCACTTGTGCTTTCCTTTCAGATGCCTGTGGCTGCTTTTGATGCTTCTCTGCCCTGTTTTGGCCTCTCTGTTGGGCAAACTTTGTGGTTTGCCACCTTTCCTTGCTCCTTTTCCTACGTCTTTGATGGTACAGAAAGTTTCTGGTTGTTTCTCTGTTTGTGTTTCACTCTCTTTAGGGTTGTGTCTGGTGACAATAACATGAGAGTCCTGAGTTCTAGCTAGAAAATCAGGTATCTAGCAGGGAATGTCCAGCAAGGAAATGCAATGTACAGTGTGAAAAGAGGCTGTTTATTCCTTATATTTCTCAGTGTCATAAAGACAAAAATATATGCTACTTCCTTCATGCTAAAGCTATTTGCCATATTTACTTTGTTCTCTGCTCTTCCATGACATCTGGCAGCTTCAAGCACCTTGCCAGTGTTGTTTATATAGATAAATCTCATGTTACCTCTGTGCAGTCGGCATTTACCTCCATTTTGCAGTTTGAGGCATTTAACAAGCTTTAAGACATTAGCATTTAAAAGCTAATGTTGCAGAACAATAGAATAATCCAGCCTTAAGAAAGAGAACAAGAACCTCACAGTCCTGCCTTCGTTGCCTTCATTAATGGATGTTCTCCACCTCTTGGTAATCAGCAGTCTCATTTTCCTTCAGGTTGCAACCCCAAAAAGGTACAATTGTCGCTTTAACCCCATGTCACTGAAGTGCTTGCCTACACAGTGACCTTATCAGAAGGCTCCAGCCACTGCACGGGTGGGTAGGATGTGATGGAGCTACCTCTGGGGTGGGTTTTGTATGGACCAGGTTGGATGTGTCCTGGAGCTTGGGGAACACAGATTCACCTAGATTATCACTATTAACTTTTATTTCTTTATTTCTGCCCTATCGAGGATATTATGCTGTCAAAATAGGTTTTCACCCCCTTCAGTAAGGGAGAAGAAGCAGTTACAAGTGGCCAAGGAGTTGGGAATGACAATGATTAAATGCCTTTCCTGGAAAAATCCCTTTCTGCCATAGGTGGCCTGAAGACACTGGTCCATGAGGACTGCGGTGTTTCCAGTAACCCAGCAGGATTCGGTGGGTGGAGGAAGGGGAAGGAACTCAGCGAGCCGTGACAATGGGAAAATCTTGGCAGGGACTCGCACACGCACTCTTGCAACCGGCTCCCATGTTCCAGCTGTTGTAAGAGGGATTGCACCAGAGCGAGGAAAGCTCAGGAAAGGGAGTGTGGAGGCAACCATAAGAGCATTATTGACCGAGGGCTCGGGGTGAAGCGAGGAGGGGGCTCACTGCCACCGCCCCACGGTAGTGACAGGGAACACGGGGATACTCCCTCCCCGCCCAGGGGCACCGGGATGGTTTGGGTCGCTGAGTGCTCTAAACCGGGCACCAGTGGTGTTAGAGCCGAGCTCAAGGGTTCCCTCAGGCGGCCCGTTCGGTGCTGGGGGGCTGTGGGGTGCCCGGCGGGCGGCAGAGGCCGCGGCCGTTAGAGCCGTTAGGGCCGTTGCGGCCGTTGCGTGCTGAGCGGGCTCGGCCGCAGTCTGTGCATGAGCCGTTGCTGCCCCCTGCCGGCGGCGCTGAGGTGGAGCGGCCATGGCGGCCCGTAGGGACCGCGGGCTGCGGGCCACAGGACCCCCGAGGGCTTGTTCTGGACGGGAGGATGTGACTCCTGCCTGGGGTAAGGGGTGAGCAAGACTTCCCTGTCCCGCTGTGAGCAGAGCTGCTGCCAGGGCAGGCTGTGCGGACCTCCGGGCCCACCCCGCTCCCCGAGCCCTCGTCGCCGGGCATGGCTTGGCCGGTCCCCTGCAGCGGAGCCGGTTGGCAGATGCTTTCAGTTACGGCGTGCCTTGCCTGGCCCTACATGTGTATGACTCTATCCCTGCAGCAGTTCCTGCAGTGCTATCTACGAGTGGGTCATTTCCTGTTGACTCAGCGGCATCAGTCACAGCCTGTATGGCCCTGGCTTTTGGTTCAGGTCTTCAGCTGTGAAGACATCGTACTCTCCTGCTCGTATATGGGCAGCTTGGAGACAAGCCTTGGGCTTTTGTTTCGTGGGTCCCTTAGCACCCATCAGGCACTAACTGCAGCTGGCAGGGTGCTGTTCTGCAGCCTTCTTAGTGCCTGATGTTTATCCACTGCGAACTGAAAGGTGTCAGCGTGGCTCAAGGAGCAGGCAAGTCACCTGCAGGGTCTCACAGAGCAGGCTCTTCAAGCTCATACTGTCTGGCTAGCACAGAAGACCCACCGCATGGAGCGACCCGTTTCGTAGTATATTGTTTTATATGAACAAGGACATAATACAGTTTATATGGACATGGTTATAGAAACAAAAAGTTTCCTTTTCTACAGCGTTGGATTTTGCCTTTGTAGCTCAGGCTCTTCCCTGTAGAAGTCAAGATAAGCTCATGTTCCATTGCTGAAACAAGGCTGAACAGAGGATGCTAACCTTTTCATGGATGGTCTGAAAGCTAAGCCTGGAAATAAATATTGTATGCCTCCACATGACTTGGCTGGAGTAGTTTTAGGGAAAACCAGCTATTGCTACTAGGAGAAATCAAAGTGTACCTTGTAATTTGGGATATGCTTTAGGTTCTCTATGTGCTACAGGAGCGGGCCCACAATTGCCATGCCAATCCTGTCATCCCTGTGTGTCCTGTTTGCCTCTGCAAAATGACACTGTGACTGACATCAGGCAGGCAGGACAGAGCAATGGCTTCCAGCTCTGAAGGGCTGCAGTGGTGCTTACCATGAGGAGCAGGTAGAGCTGGAGATTCAGGCTCCCTTCTGGCAAGGTGGACAGGAGGTGCTCAGTCACAGGAGAGTCCTGGGCTTTACACTGTTCCTCCAATCTGACAGATCATGTACAGCATAGACGTGAGACAGTGTTAGAGATGCACAGCAAATCTCCAAAGCAAAGGCAATCTGTAGACCAGTACCTCTAAGCACAGACGAATGCACATTCCAGTGTTGAAAATGGATGTGAAAATTGCCCCCAAATATTGCCAGTTATTCAGAACAAACCTGCAGTGTCTATGAAGGCAGAAATTCAAGGTTAACCTGGAAGGGAGGAATGAAGACACTTTAAGGTAAGGACTACTGGTGGCTGGTCAGCCAGCAACATAAACACCTATGCACTGCACTTCTGCCAAGGAATCCCTCCTGTGCAGACCAAACTTGGTACTTGTAACTATATACGGTATCAGTGCATAATATTCTACATAAATGTATCTAAAGAGGTATTATATAAATATGTATATAGATAATATATGTGCACATACAGGATTTTAGGCTTACGTCTATATCGGCAAATGCTCTGGAGCACTACAACTCCATCGTCTAAGAAATTAATAGCTGATTCCCATTAATTTATTATTGCCATGTTTTTTGGGCTGTGCCAGTTACCACTCTTCCAAACAATTCCAAGGCATGACTGAAGGAAGGAGTTAGCGTGGGCCAGGGACTGTTCCCAACAACCATTTGGATCCAAATGCCTTGCTTGAAGGATAAAAGAGTTTAATGTTATGGGTGCAAACCATCCTGTGCCAGGGCCCTTAGTGCCAGAGAACAGACCTGGGCACGTTTAATTTACTGGTATAGACATAGTCTGGGAGCCCAAGGGATTAGGCAGGGTTTTAAGGGTTGCATGCCTGGACTTAGGTACTTGATTTCTCCCAAGATCCATTTTATGGTACCTTATGTGTTTTGTGGACATGGGCCTTGATCCTTTAAATCTTCTATCGCCTTACCTAAAAAGCCTTGCCTTCTGCAGTTAATAGCCCTTTCATGTTATACCTAAATTACATACCCCTGGTGGAAGGTGAAGTATGATTACACAGTTTTATTATAGCTGCCTTCATGACAGTGGCACATAACAATGGTGAACTCTGTTTAATTAACATCTTTTAAATATTTTTTAGGAAGAAAGTCACATAAAACATAAGAGGAAAAAAGAAAACCATACAAACCTGTAGTTTTTCAAAGCCTGGCAAATTTTCATCAGGCTTTGTAGAAAATTGTTTTCTTTCCTTCAGGTAAAACCTGGAGGTTTTAAGATTACACTAATTTTGCTATATGAAATGATGGAGGGACTGACTAGGTTTTGGAAGGGAACACCCCAGTTACACTGACCCCTGTGGTACAACACCTCCTGGGAACGATGCTATCCAGCTTCCACTATGTGAATGCACTTGAGTTTTTAGCTTCTCTGTGTCCTCTGAGGAATGGCACAGAGAGGTGTCTGACTGACAACAGTAAAGCTGCATTGGTGTGAAGGAACCAAATTCCTTTGGTCAGGATGCTGACAGTGCTCCAAGTCAAATACTTTTCCTGACCCATCTGCTCTTGTAATCATAGCTCTTTCTCCTAAATTTTTATGGCTATTATCCTCTTAGCCTGACTCTTACCATAACTCAAGCTTCATTTCTGTTAGCATAGCCACCACATTAGCATCAGAATGCACAGGGCAGGGCTGAGATGAACACAGACATAATGAATGTCTCTTCTTACCTGTGCAAGCCTTGTTGCTTCTGTGGGACTCCCACCCTACTATGCAATATGTGACTGAAGTATCCAGCCATCCCACCCACATGTGCAAATAGATGTTGGGACAACTCTGATACTTTAATGATGTTAATGCAGTGTGGTAATGACAGCAGCAAGAAACTGGACAGAAGTATACTGAAAGGCTGTTTATCTGCTGGCATGATGTGTGTCTGCCGTGTGTATACAGCAAATTTAGCTGGATCTTCAGAAGTCATCCTTTGGGTTTATAAAGGAGAAGAGGGGAGGGTTGGAGAGGGATGAGATTAACAACTTATCCTTTAGGCTGAATCTATCCTACTTTTCTTGCAGTTTGGTATACAGCTGTGCTGGTCTCCCAGAGACTGAATTCCACACACCTGCTGTATGTGCCTCTTTGTGTAGCATGAGCAGGTTAACTGGGGGGATTTGATGCTATGTATTTGGGCCTGTTACCCATCTAGAGAGGAGCCAGGATACAGCTGAGTGGATGTGGCTGAGAAACAAGAGGTTTTTCAAAAACAGGTTCCAGAAAATGACTCATAAATACCTCTAGGAATGCTGGCTGCGGTGGGGAAACTAAGACCCAGAGAATTTCCTTCTACATTGCATCCTCTGAATGCTGTCAGGTTGTATGGGCCATACCTTTGCTCTCCTTTGAGGGCCAGGAGGCTGGTTACACTGTCCTTGGGCTTAAGCACTGATGTGCAACACCTGGGATCAACAACCTGGCTGGCTGTGCATGAGGCACCCAGGCCTTTGGCTAACAAAACGTAACTTCCTGCATGTGTGTGTGCTTGTCAACATAAAGCAGCTCCTTGCTGCTGTGTAGTTATCCCGCTTCTGCCTCAGCGCATGAGGGAGGGAGGAAGGAAGGACACAGAGGCAAAGATGGGAAAAAACAAGAACCCCTCCAGATCACTCTCCCTTCTCCTGGCAATGCTCAGCTGGAACGGGTGAGCCGGTGCGGAGACAAAGAGGTGGTGTCTTGTGCCCTCTGGGGACGGACGTATATAATACAGGCAGTAGAAAGTATCGGATGCAATACACGGCTTTCCACAAGGTTTCCTTTAGGCAGCCCCCCCATAAGGCAGGTTTGTCGGACCCATGGCTGCCATCTCTTCATGGATCTGCCAGATCCCGCTTCTGTTCTGACAGCACCTCTTAGCTAAAGTGTTTTACCCTGGGAACAAAGAGATATAAGGAACTGATGTATCATAGGACTTCCACAGAAACATCCCATCCTCACCCTCTATCTGCCCTTTGTCTTAGCCCATCTTCTCTTGCCCCCCTTTTTGACCATTTTTAGTGCTAGCATGCCTGCATGCAGAGCTCATGGTTTCTGATGCCAAACTCATTTCCTCCCTCCCAAGGCCATTTTCATCCTTGTTTACACAGCCATGCTGCCTAGAGAGCTGTTCCAACTGGGATTTCTGGTGGATAGCTTGCAAATAACTGTCTTTAGTTGTAAGAAACTGATAAAAGTTTCAGCATTTGGCCTTGGCCTCTAGAAGAAACTGGGGGAGGGGAGGAAGAAGGGGAATATACAGAGGCAGCATGCATTCAGAGTTCAGAAAGCCAGGAGTAAATGACATGCCTGTGGTTTATTCTCATTACAAAATTTTCTAAGGTCTCTCTTCGCTTGGCCAGTCTGGTGATCTGAACTTTTGAGCCAGAGGCTTATGAACACAAGTTGTCTTGTTCTGTTCATCAAAGCACAGTTTTACTGGATGCTTGGACCCCTTCTATTGGCTTTCATCTGGTTTGCGGCCACAAATCCTGTCATTTTCAGTTCTACAGTTCTTTTGAGAGCTGTATGTTTTACCTCCAAGCCTTTCTCTGAGGATTCTGCTGTGCTGTCACTCCTGCAGAGGCCTCAGATAGTACATGCTCCTGTCCCCAACCTTCCCTGAGCAGTAGCACAGGTTTATGTGCTGACTTCAGCGGACCCAGAACTGTCTTCCCTCCCCACTGATGAACTGGAGCCTGGCAGTAGCTGGAGCTGGGGCACAGGCAGGCTGATGGGAGTCCTGTGAAGCATCTCCAGTGCCTGGCTGATGCTTTCTGATCATCTGATGGCAGTTTGAGAGGTCTGGCCAGGCTTGCAGTGAGGCACTGTGGCCAGGTGGCTTCCAGCCTGGCCCAGCATGCGTGACACCTGGCTGGTGCTCTCCTCCCATGCACTGGGTCCATGGTAAGGACGACCTGCAGGGCAGCAAGTTCAAACTTGCACCTCCTGGAAGTCATTCCTGGAATTTCTTTCCCTGGTGATACTAAACTGGCTCTTTTTACACTTTCCTTAGAAGTGCTGAAACCACTCACAACTACAGATCTAGACATGGTGCCCAACTAGAGGAACTGGGAAACCTCTTTGATGTCGAAAGCTGTATTTTATTTGTACACTTGGGATAAGCCCAGAGGCTGTCTGAGCAGCCAGGAAGTTCCAGAAAGGAATTTCCCCCCATCAAACTAGCAACCACAATAATATTTTCCCTTCCCATGTGGAGACTGTGTGTGCTCATTTCTAGCACTTTTGCTTAAGAAATTCCCTGCTTTTGCAGGATCATGGGCCCTTTCTCTCTGATGCTGCCCTTCTAAGTAAGCATTGTAGATTGAGGTTTCTTGGTTTTGACCTAAAGACCTCAACCCCAAGGCAGCTGATGAGCTGGATGACCCTCTCTGTGGGGGTAGGATGTTTATTTTGTCTTTGGACTCCTGGCTAGGTACATGGCAGGACTCAGAACCACTGTGTGACCTATGCTGAGGACTGTTACCATGAAAGCATTGGAAAAGGAAGAGAGTTACAGTGGCTGTATTTGAAGAGAAGAAGGTCAGAGATCCCTTAGCCAGATGAGATGATTCCTCTTCTCCAGGGGTTAGAGGAAGAACCTATTTAAAGGAAGAATCATCTATTCTCTTTGCCTGTGATTCTGAGAAGCCAGGCTATGCTGACTCTGGAGCTTCCAGCTGGCCAGGCTAAACTGTGGGTTCCTGTGAGTGCTATCAAAGCAGCTCATTACCAAGTGGGTGTCGTAGGGCCCATTCCAGGCTTCTTTGCAGAGGAACAAATATACCAGTTAGAGGAGCATGGTGTAAACAGCCATAATAATCCTGCTCTCCCTGGCTCTTGGTGTAGTAGCCACATGCTGACTTTCCAATTGGCCCTAGCAATTTGCAGGGAGAGAATGGGCAGCAAGGGAGTTATAACGGAAATGGGGCTGCCCAGAAGTGCTGTTAAGAGGATCATCTCTTTTCCTTACTGCTGTCACATGGCCTGTGCTGGCATGGACATTGTTTCTTTATCAAATAGTAAGGATCAGTAATTGCCAGACACCTTTGTATTTAATTTCTTTTCTGCTTCTTTTCCTCTTCTCGTGGCAGTCAAAAACTGTATCTACAAAACATGTATACTGAATAGTTCATTGCCCGGATGTGCCTAAAAGAGATGTATCTAAAAGAGAACAGATAGTTGTCAATCTCAGCCATCTCTGACCAGCCCTTCCTGGTGCTCCCTGAATGTCCAAGGTGTTTGCATGACAGCGGCTGGCTCTGTTCTGTGACAGTTTGTAGCCATTCAAGTAACAGTGGCCACTTCTCCCCTATGGGTGACTTAGTGACGGGCTGCCTGGTGACTGCACATGGGATGGTTCCCAACTGCCCCCAGTCAGGGCCATAAGCGAGACCGGGCGGACAGGGATTTTCCATCCCCTCCTCTGCCTCCCTTGGTGTAATGAGGGGAGATCCCCAATAGATGGCACTTGAACCTCTGCCTTGGATGGGTTTTTAACTGCCTCTAAAGTCGGGATGTTCAGACCAGCATCAGCACAGATGCAGAATGATCCAGCTATGGCAGAGGGTGAGGGAAGGGGGGCCTAATGGGGTTCATTGTGCAAGGTGAGCCCCGGGTGACTTCAAAAGGTGAAAATAGCATCTCTTTCCTTATGAGAAGGCTTGGCCAGGCCTGCCTAATGGGCCCTTCTGCACCCACACACATTCCTGTTTTTGTGTCTTGCAATGTTAATAGTACACCCTGGGCAGGATAAACTGCAGAAGGTATTAGATTGTCCTCCAAGCACAAGAAATACAGCTCAGGGAGAATCTGTGTGTTAAAGTAATCCGTGCTGCACCGTCTTCACACCTCCTGCCTGTCTCCTTTGTTATGCTGTTTGGCCAGGATTCCTACAGAGGTATGTCTTGGAAGGAAAGTAAGATGTGGCACACCATCAGCTGAAGCAGCTTTCCAGGGATCTCGTCCCCATGGGAGCAGCAGGCAGGCATATGTGGGTATTGTGGAAGTGAACCAGGATCCCGGCTCAGCTCACAGCCCCCTGCCCTCTCCCTGTCTCTGCAATGCCATGTGCTCTTGCAGGGGAAACTTGCCACTTGCCTCCCTTCTGCTTCTGGTGTGGCCATGAGGGATTTAAAGAGATCTCCAAGCAATGCTGGAGCAGGGGTGTGGGCTTACCCTAACGTTATGCAATGTATTCTTCAGGTTTTTATTGTGTGACCAGAGGAAACTCAGACGAGGTTTGAGATTTGGATTGAACCCAGTAGGCAGATCAAAACTCCAGGGGTGAGAAACCCACAGGAACCAAAACCAGAGCAAAGTGATCACATGAGATGCTTGGGCAGTGAAACCACTGAATTTTGCATAGCTCCAGCAGTGTGATCTAGTAACAGGCCAGATTACAGCCTGGAGCATGCAGCTAGGGGCCAGGAGATACCACTTCTATTCTTGGATCTTCCACAGCTTTCCTCAGTGACCTTTAGAAAGTCAAGTAACCTTCCTCTGTCTTAGTTTTCTCCTTTGGGAATAATACTGTTACTTATGCCTGGAAAGTATGTTGCTATCCTTGGATAGAAGTTATTTGTCAGTGGTCTGCAACCTGTATGTATGTGGAGGAGCAGCACAGCTAGACCTCTCAGGAAGCCTTCTTTCCAGTATATGATGCAGCAGTGTGACTTCTCATTTACTGGGAGGCCATCTAGCATGTCAAGCTTCATCCTCGGGGCAGGGATCACACAAGACAGGAGTCGTAGCAGTACTTTGCAGCTCTGCTTTCTGCAAGGGTTTGCTAAATTGCTGGTTGTTGGCTATAGCGGTGTGTCCCTGTGCCTCATTTGGAGTTGCTGCTGTTTGCTGTGAACCAATGGAGAGCTTGTGATCTGTCAAGCAGTTCCTCCTGCCATTGCGTTTGTGGAGCAGGAGAGAGGTCACTGTACTTTGCCAGTGTGAGGTACAAGGTTAGCTAGGGAGGAGCTTGAGAGTGTGAGTTTCTCCTGAGCCTATGGGAACATAGAGATGCTCATGGCTACACAGTCTGAGACAACACTGGAGCAGGTGTGTACAGCCTGACCCCCAGAAGCTCCAGGTGTACCTGAAGGTGATGTTCCTGGCTATTCTGCTTATATGAAATATGCAGCAAGAAAGAAATAGCTGCTCTGCAGGTATCTGCTGGAACACATGCAGGTAAACGTGGGAGGAGCAGAGTTAACACAAGGAATTACACTATTAGTTTCTCTCACATCACAAGTACCTCATGGGCATGTGCTTTTGCCGCTTGTCTTGAGCAGCACTGGCCCCAGAGCAGGTCAGGCAGCTGAGCACCACACTGCTGCTCTGTGCCTTCTGGGGCAGTAACAGTTTGTGTACAGGGCTGTGAGGTGATGCAAGGGGGATGGCAGATTCTGCTCTTCTCTCTTCCAGGGAGGTTTTTCAGCTTCATCTGCCCTGAGGCAGAAAAACTGGGCCCTGGCATGTGCCTGTCCCATTGCTTGAACCTGAGAGCTCAGATATGGGAAAGCAACCATAGCAAGTAGTTTAGGCTGATGGTGATTTATGGATGAGATTTCACAGACCATTGCGAGGAAAACCAATGGCTCCAGCTCCAGAATAAGGAATGAAGAAAGGCTGGGGCTTTGTATGGAAAATAAAATTAAATCTTGTTAAGTGACATTCACTGGGGTAAGAAAATTGTAATAAGAGATTCTCAGATGTTGGGCTTAGGGATATACCATGATTACCAGTTAGGGATCAGGAGTAGTTCTTACCTAACATTAGGTATACTATTGCATATCTACAGGGAGGATTTCTGCTTTCACCTGGCATTCTACTCTTCCCTATTGGAGGCAGGATGCTCAGCTAGTGATCTGCTCATGTGAGCTGTCCCTGGTTTTCTGTATTCCTGCAATAAGGAAACCAGAAGTACCTAGAACAATGTATGGTGGCTTAGAGATATAAGTCTGGATGATGATTTCAATTTGGTGTGAACTGAGGGAAATTAGTCCACAGTGTGAATGCAGAATTTACAGGGCCAGTGTGGTTTAACAGGTGAGGTACTGCAGGCACCTCTAGGAAGGCACTCTCTGAAGATCAGAGCTGTTTTCTGGCTCAGGCTCTGCCTGCTGTACGCCTTTAAGATAAGTTACTTTGCCAGCTGGAGCCGAACCGAGGCCTTTCCTTGCAGGAAGACGCTCTCTCCATCCTGCAGCCAGCATTCCACAGGTGCTCTTTCCCTACCTCGTTACATCCTCCCTAATGATCCATCCCAACCCCACCACGATCACCGCCGTCGGGGTCCCTTTAAGCGGAGGCTCCGCCCGTCCCGGCCCGTGCTGCCAATGGGCTCCGCGGCCGCCGCGCCGTTTGTTACAAGTTACGCGGTGCCTGAGGCCAGTGGAGGAGTGATGCGGAGCTGGTGCGGAGCGGTGCGGGACCCGCCTGGGGCCAGCGGAGCCCGGGGCTTCGGCCCGCACTGAGCGCTGCGCCCCATGCTGCCTGTCCCCTGTAGCACGCTGCCAGCTGTACCTCCCTCCTTTATGAAGCGTAGCCGGGGAGGGGGCTGAAAGCGAAGGAAGTTTGGTGTTTATCTGTAGGCTTTGGAAAGGGGTTCGTTCTGCCTCCCACCGCCGAGGGCTGCGGGGCAGAGTGCGGTGCGGAAGAGAGAGGGGCACAGCTGGAGAGGGCTGTTCCCAGCCTCACCCTGCCGCCGTGTACCTGGGGTGCTGGATGCGAGCTCTGCGGAGCTCCTCCGAGCGCAGCAGCGGCGGCTCGGCAGATGTAAGAGGCGTGTGTGTACTTAACCCTTTCTTGGCTCCTCGGATTTGTACCATGCTGAAAATCCTCACCAAAAAGCTCAGGAACCAGAGTTTGAACGAAATTCAGCCTTTCCAGCTTAAGGTAAGAACAGCCCGTTTGGTCCCTGTTGTTTTTTGCATCCTTCAGTTAACTAATAACGGGGCTTTGGGAAGCTAATAACTTGCAGTGTTTATTATGCCAGGCCAGTTTCCTCTCAGCCAGTGTGCTTAGTTGAGCTGGCCTAGGCTGTGTTCCCCTTACCGAAGTCCTGTTTCTTTGCTCTCAGGGTTATGCTGCACAATTCAATAGGTAATACAGAAAGGTGGATAAAGGTAGATGTCTTTGTCCTTTAGAAGTGTTTACTTTTAACAGGGTTCACATTTAACTACATAAGCATTTGCCTGTCTGTCTAGTTACCTCTGTATGTGTGCAACCTCCCAGCCCTTGCCAGGCTAGAACACCACTGTGCCAGGTGCTATACAAACATGGTTTGCCTAAAATGCCTTTTTACTCATTTGCATTTGCCTCTTCTGGTCCTAAAGCACAGATTCTGAGCTGGAGTTTACAGTCTGGCTCACTCCACTGACCCCTGCTTTTCAGACTGCTTACATCCTTTCTTAGTGCTCAAAAGAAAAGTGAGGCTCACAAATCCAGGATAAGGAATATGTGTGCCTTTACTGCCACATTCAAGGAGGAATTTTGGAGCCATATGCAATGGGATAAAATGGAGTCATGGGGAGTGAGTTACAAAAAAATACCAGATCCTGACTTGGCAGAAGTGTTGTGAACTCAGGGATACCCCCTGTAATCAGCAGAGCTGCTCTGGATTGGCATCAGTACTGTGGGAAGTGTAGTGTCTGGCCACAAATCAAAGAAGGGATCTGGGAAAAGTAGCAGCCCTCGTTGCATTGAGTTGGGGGCTGGGGATTCGTATACCAGGCTCTAGTGGTCTTTTGTATGTGTTGCACAGGGCGGATTGCTGTGTGGCTGCACTTCTGCGCACTCACTGGACTGGCTGATGGCAACTTGGTTAGAAACAGTGCTGATGCTTCCTCAAAGTTTGCTGTGTCCGTGGACTTCTTCCTTTGGGGATTGCACATTCTATGGTTCTGGGAGGAGGCAGGATTAGGCTTTATTTTTGGAAATAAGGTCAATGCTTTAGGCTGTAGTGGACCTATTCAGTGCAGTGGATCTCTGCAGAGACTGGGGAGGATTTCTCTTGAGCACTGTGTTTCAGGGCCTTGTTTGTCTCTTGGACCCTTCAGTTGAGAAACCAGGAGAATCTTTGGAAAGAGCTCTGGGGGTATATACACCCTTCAGGATGCTTGGAGGCATGCAGGAAAACCTGCAGGAGTGGGTATCTGCAGCCATTTTGTCCATACTGGTGCCAGGGGTTTGTGCTGCAAACAGGTCATCTACATTTTTGCTGGCTCAATAGAAAGAGAGGTTTAATCTTGCACTGGTTCTTGCAAGGCTGATGCACAGAGCATCAGAGGTATCGTTGTGGCCTGCTTTGGGGAGTGGTATAATGGCTGGTATACATGTGTATGGGCAGAAAGCCAGACTTTCAAACTCTGGGTTTATGTATGTTTTGTGGGCCTTTGGGGATCTTGTGCAGCTGCTTGGTCTTGGTGGAGCCTTGTGTCAGCATCTATAATCACTTAACATTAACAACCTGCAGTGCTCTATCTTAGGCATTGGGCCATATCTCCTCACAGGTGTGGACAGTGTGTAGGTGTCACAAGCAGCAGGTGGTGTGGGAGCTTCCCATGGCTCACTGCATGCACCCTTTGACAAGGCCAAGTGTCCTGTACCATCTCCCTCTATTGCCCTCAGATGACATGGCATGGACCGGACTTCTGCCTTCTCAGCTTCCTCCTGCTGGTCTGTGTCTCTACAGGTTTATATATTTTCTGGCATGTGTTACGTGCATTATTTAAAAGGCTCAGTTTGCTGTCTTGAAACCTAGTGAAACCTTAGTTAGGTGTGAGCATAAAATCAGGTCTATAGTAGTGTAAGTGGAGAATGAGCATCTAATTTGGGTAGAATAGGAACTGCTCTGCATGTACCACCCAAACCAAGAGCTTTAAAAACAGTGTGCTTAGCTGCTCTTCTCCTTCATTACCCATTTGCTTTTCTACTTTATGACCTTTGTTGGAAGTTCCCGAATTCAAGGAAAAGCAAGCTGCTGTTTTGTTTCCAGCTTGCAACAGTATTACCATTAGGCGAAGTCCCAGGAGACTGTCCTTGGATAAACTGTCAACTCATTCTTGTAAGCTTGGGAGAAACCTTGCATTGTCAGCCAAGCTCTGGAAATCTTTTCAGGATGAAGTTTCTGCCCACACTAAGGGCTTCACTTTGGTACCATGGGTACTGAACAGGTTTAATGTTGCTGTGATTGGTCTTCCTAGTTTTCCCCCCGCTGGAGGAGCTGAGAGGCTGCCATTGCCTCCTGTAAGTGAAACAAGGAAATACACAAGCTTTGGGTGTTGAAATAATCAACTTTTCTTCTTTTTGTTCCCTATTAAAGTTGGTCTTTAGGCAGCTGACAGCTAACACTGCTCAGAGGGCTTTGACTCAAGAGGTCTGGTGATGAGTGTTGCTGAGGTTAGTGTCTCTTTTATTGTCCTTCCACCAGAAGTCACCATGAGGGGCAGGGAGGGATTGGCAGACTGATGTTTCACCTGTTGTTGGGGTCCTGCTGCCAGCAGTCTGTGGTAGGGGTGGCTAGGCTGTGAAGTGTGGTAGTTAGCGTTCAAATCTGACCCCTTGGAAGTCAGGTCCTGCTGACCTTGCTGCCTGCCCACTGGGCACTTGTTCCACTGTAGCAGAGGTGGGTAAGTGGAAGCATGTCCACTCCTGAGCTGTCATGGTTCATAGTCCAGCCAAGTGGCTTAGAGTTCTTCAGCTGCTGTGGCTAAAGCATGAATTGGTATAGAATGGTTTGGGTTGGAAGGGACCTTAGAGCTCATCTAGTTACAACCCCCTACCATGGGCAGTGACACCTTCCGCTAGACCAGCTTGCTGTCCAGCATGGCCTTGATCACTGCCAGAGATGGAGCTGCCACAGCTTCTTGTGGCAACCTGTGCCACTGTCTTTCCACCCTCACAGGGAAGAACTTCCTAATATCTAAATCTCCTCTTTCATTTTAAAGCCATTGCTCCTTGTCCTATCCCTACAGGCCCTTGTAAAAAGTCCCTTTCCAGCTATCTTGTAGGCCCCTTTAGCTGCTGGAAGCTGCTCTGAGGTCTCCTTCTTTTCTCCAGGCTGAACAAGCCCAACTCTCTCAGCCTGTTTCCATAGGAGAGGTGCTCCATCCTTCTGATCTTCTTTGTGGCCTCTTCTGCACTTGCTCAAACAGGTCCACATCCCTCTTGTCTTGTTGCCCCCAGAGCTGAACACAGTTACTGCAGGTGAGGTCTCATGAGAGTGAAGTACAGGGGGAGAATGACCTCCCTTGACCTGCTGGTCATGCTGCTTTTGATGGAGCCCAGGATACAGTTGGTTTCTGGGCTGTGAGCGCACTGCTTGCTCATGGTGAGCTGCTTGTCATCCAGCACCTCCAAGTTCTTCTCCTCAGGGCTGCTCTCAATCCATTCTCCTCCCTGTATTTGTGCTTGGGATTGTCCCAGCTGAGATGCAGGATCTTGTACTTGGCCTTGTTGAACATTAGGTTTGCACTGGCCCTCCTCTCCTGCCAGGCCTGTCCTGGTCCCTCTGGATGGCTGTATGCTGACCACAACACACAGCTTGATGTAGTCAGAGAACTTGCTCAGGGTGCATTGCTGTTGAGTACCAAGTCCTTAGGAGTATTCTCCACCAACACAGTAAGCTTTCTACTAATGAAATGCCTTATTCATCCCTGCACCTTGGGTTAGGGTTTTCTCACACAAATGTGTTTCTTCCAAATCCCTCTTCAACTCTTATGCCCTTGCACATTTGTGTAGTAGCTAAAGTGTAGGTGTGTATTTTCTAAGCTTTGCTTGCAAGCAAGCTCCTTGGGGCAGGGAGCATCTCGTTGGAACAAGTCTGTGCATTGCCAGTCAAACTAAGCCCTTAATTTGTGGCCCTAGGTGTTATCAGAATGAAGTACTTGGATTGTGGGGTGTTAAAAAAGTAGCTGGCTGGAACATGCAGCTGAGGAAAGCTGAGCACTTTAAGGGTGGCAATTCCATTCCAACTTTGCTGTCGACACAGACAGCTTTGGAGGTGATACAATTGATGTTTTAATCCAAAAAAGTAGTTAAATTACTTATGTGCTTGGCATGTTCCTTTTTGTCCTCGGCAGAGTAAGACAGACGTGTCTGTCATTTCATTACTGTTCATCAATGAAATTAAGTCATAGGTGAGTCTGTTCTGGTAACATGGGAACTGTGGATGACATGGAACATGGGTGTCTGTTCCATCAGGGAACTGCAGATGAGGCACTAACAAAGCCACTGTATCAGCTCTCTTCACATGCCCTTGCAGCTTGCACAGGTGCATGCACAGCACTGGGGACCAGCAAGTCATGTTGGTTATTTTCTACTGGCACCTGTATCTGGAATCAGCTGTGAGATTCCAGTCTGGCCAGCCTGGGAATCATCCTGATCCTTCCTGTGCGAAGGGGTTTGCTTGGCTGTGCAAAGTGAACCTCAGGCCTGCAGGCAGTGACTTGAATCACTGTCCTGGTGGCAGCTGGTTATTCTGCAGAGCCAGGAGTGCGTGATTCAAGGTTTTTTTCTCCTCAGACCAAAAGAAGAGTGAAGTAGAGTCATTATTATTGGTGCACAGTGGGTGTGCTTTCAAAGATCTGTGTAAGGGCTCATGCTTTGTATGAATGAGGACAGATTAATTTCCTTCTTTCTCTGGGCTGATTGCTTGTCACGTGCTCGGCCAGTCTCTGCTCTTCAGGCTTGCTGAAGACAGCCTGGTGCAGTGAAAATGTACCTTTGTCTGTCTCCTGTGGTGTATGAAGGTTTTGTCTCCTTCACGGGTTTTTCAGCACATCTCAGCAAGCAGGTTCATTCCTCCAGCTTTGCTTTTCCTCCTGTTAGCACCTGGTAATGTTAGATCCTTCTGATTTGCCTTGCTCTCGCTCAGGAGGGACACAAGCATTTGCATCAATGTGTGTAAGTACAGTTTTGGCTATTGGAGTATCTGTGAATGTGCCTAAAGTTAGGCTTGTGGTATTTTTGACTAGACGTATGTTAATGGGTTAGAAATGCTGTGATAGACCCTTAGCCAAGGGAAAGGATAGAACAGGCAATCCCAGCCACTCAGAAACCTCGAGTTCTTGAGATTTATGCCTGAGGCATTGTAAAATAATAGGTTTGCAAATCTTTCTACTTGGCTTCTAATGTCTTAATCTTTAAGGGTTGTCATCTTCCCTGTGCTGACATCCAGTGCTGATAACCTCCTGTAATGACTTAATTCCAGAGAGTTGGACTTTAGACAAATTGCAGATATTGCAGATACAGCATAATGGGCAGTTCGCTGATGTTGGGATAGTTCAGTGAACATCCTCTCAGCTGCCTTCTCTCTGACTGATAGGAAAACATGGACTAAATTAAAAGAAGAAAAACGTGCTCACCAGTGTAATGAAGAAATATCATTGGTTTTTGTTGTATTTCTAAGTTCTTGATTTTTACTTGAATGCAAAATGAATTCTGAAAAGGTAATACTGTGTATTGAACTTTTGCATGAAGTTAAGCAGGTAAATCCATTTTGTTTTGATGGACTTTGCACTTAATTTCCTGCTGTCATGCACTGTCTTATAACTCCTGAATTTACTGCACTATTTGGGATGCTAGAAGTTTTCTTGATCAGGAAAACAGCTTATAGTTCAAGTGAAAATAGAAAGCAGGCCCAGGTCATAACTTACTTTAATTATGTCTTGCAGAACAGTGAGTTCACCTTTTTTAAAGTAAAAGGCAAGGCTTGCATCCACTGAGAACATCTCTGAGGAGCGGTGGGTGGCAGGGCCAGTCTGGCCAGCTCCTCTGGCTGTACCTCAAGCACGCTGGGGCTACAGAAGTGTTGTTGGGATGCCTCAGTATGGGAATCAGGGGCAGTATTCCCTTTTCAGTGAGAAATACACTACCACCTGCAGCGTAGGCAGTGCCAACCTCTCCTAGCCCCATGCATTTATCTGTAGCCCCTGTTCTCCTGTTCAGTGGGATTGGGGTTGCCTGGTGACCCAACTCTTCCTAGCAACCAGCATCACAGGTATGTGTGCACTCAGGGCTGTTTTCTCTGCAGTAACTGTTGTACATGGTTGTGGGCAGAGCCTGTTTGTCCTCTTGCCATCGTTGACCAGCAGAGTAAGCCAGCTAAGCTGTTTTTGAATAGGCACCAGTACCACCCACAACTACTCAGCATGAACACCCAGTCAAGGATTTAGAGAAAAGCCAATTAGTTCTGACCTTTATCTACACAGAAAGCATTCCCTGTGTGGTGCAAACTCTGCTCTGACCCAGGCCTAAAAGTCAATGTAAAGGACATATGGCTCAGTGTGACCTTGCAGAGCTGTCTCCATCCTCCTCTGGACACAGGCCTGCCCAAGCTGTGGGAACATGGCACACAGGTGAAGCACGGCTCAAAAAAGGCTTCTTCTGGACCAGCTGGGTGCCTCTGGGCATTTCTCCCCTCTCTTGCTGTGTTCTTGCTTTTCAGACTCATTATCCCTGCCATGGACTGGTCTGTTTGAACCTGGCCTCCACATGTACCTCAATATATACAGCATTGTGAATTGTTCAGTTGTTGTAGGACAGGCATTTTGAGGGTGGAGCATCTCAGGAGCTGGCTGAGGCAGTGGGAGTGGATCTTGCATGGTGAGAAGTCTCTCTTCCTCCTCTTTAATTACTGCAGCACACCAAGTCCTTGGCCAAGTGAATGTCTGCTGTTCTCCCTGAGACAGCCCTAGCAGAATGGGAATGCTGCAACAAAATACATCATGTGTAAAGCTCCCCTGGTTGCCTCTCTAAGTCTAGCCTTTATGGAGTATGAAATACTGGACACTTAGGAAAGCTTCCTGGTGGGCCTGGATGTAGGAAAGTATATTACTTGGAAGGTTTACATCAAAGCTGTCTCATAGCTGCACATAGAGTAATCCAGATCCTGGGTCTTCCTTAGTTGTTGCTGGTTAGCATAGCTAGTGCCTAAGCCTAGGTAGCCTAAGGAGGTCTTTATTAGTCATGTGTACCGTTTCAGGGATGGGTTGACCTGAGGCTTGTTGCCTGACTGCAAGGCAGGTCCTTATCTGAGTTAGGTTTCTGAAAGGACAGGAGATTCCTGTGTGAAGTACTCCCAAATATTCATTAATATCCACAATGAGAGTAGGCAGACCTTGGTCTAGACCCTTCTAGAGAGCAAATGATTGACTGGTCTTGGTTAGCTGATTGATTGACTGGGCTACATCCCTGGTTTTCAGCCACTGATTGCAAGCTGAGCACAGAGTACAAGTTGCTGATGGCATACAGATCCCATCCCCTCGCACTCATTTTGTCCAGAAATCTGTCTTAGTTTACTCCTTCCTAATGGGCTCACATTGTTTCCATGGTGCAGGCTGTTTTTTAACTGATGTCCTTCTTGGCATCAGAGGCCACAATCTGCCAAGCTCTATATGGGCATAAGAGGAGAAGAAACTTTTGTTTGGTTGAAGAGGGAATTTCCCATCCTGTGGAAAGGTGCCAGGCAGGCATCTAGATCCATCCTTCAGCATGCTGAGCGTGTATCTAGGTGTAAGCTGGGGAAACATAAGATAATCCTTCCATATCCTGTCACCCAGTTATTACACACAAGTCAAGTGGTTGTTCCAGACAGTTGTCTGCAGCCAGGCTGTTTTGTGGGGGGTTCCTTTTTTAATTTCTATTCCTAGAACTTGGTTATTCCAAAGAAATAAAAGGTTTTTGGCCAAAGGCCCATTAACAGGGGAGAACAGTGCTATTTGGTGTGGAACATGTGCAATGAAATAACCTAGAGGCTTAAAAAGTCAGCAGCTTCCATGTATATATTTTTGTTCATAGAAACCCTTTATCCTGGTTTGGGTAGAACAAATCATTCTTGGGAAACCCCTCAGTGGTATTCTGCAATGCAGCTTTCCCTGTCAGGTTCCTGAAATGGTATATGGGGTATATGTAATCATATAATGATTTTTGTGGTGCTTGGACACTGGCTCAGTAGCTGTGGTGAGTTGGATCTGCAAGAACACTGTTGGGTTTTGCATTCATTCCCTTGTTGTGACATTGCAAGTAAATGCATGTGCTGTGTGGCCTGCTTGCATGAATGAGGCTTGAGAGCACCCATTCTGTGATAGACCCATACAGTGTTTCCCCTGGTATCCTACCTCCTGCAGTCACCAGAAGTGGGCACCTAGGGGAGACCATGAGAACAGCACATATTTTGGTCTGTGGGACTTCTCCAGAAGAACTGCTGTCTATACATTAGTAGCCCAATGAACTTCTTTTACTTAAACCCGTCCACTTCCCCCCACCAAATGTTTGCATCCAGAACATCTTGTGGCAAAAAAATATCCCACCATTAACTACATGTTGCTAAAGGATCACCACTGTTTGCTTAGGCCCTACCTCTTTGCTAATTTAATTTAATGGAGGAGACAGTAAACATTCAATTTCTTTCTTTGTGTCACTCATCTCTAGCCCATCCCTCATGTGTGGGGTAAAGAGTCCACCTCTTTGGCCAAATTCTCCCAACTAGGAACCACTTGGAATCCCACAACAAGAGGATTTGGTGCTGCAAAAGCTACTGCAAGCTCTTACATAGTTCTAACTCTTACTTTAAAAGATGCCTGATGGGATGATTCAAAGGATTGCTCGTGAAACAGCATTTGCAAACGCTCGTGAAGGATTATCCTGCATTACTGCCTTGGTCCATGCTAAAATGCAAGTTTGATGTAAATCCATAGAGATGAAACAGCTTATGTCTGCTTGTAGTCAGAAGGGTTAATGTGGGATTTTTAGAGGAGGAGAAGCCTGAAATGTCTCATGTGCTCCAAATGCATTTTCCAGCCTGACTGTAAGGCATTGTTCCTTGTGTTTGCAAATCTGGCTAATGTAGTTCTCTGTGGCTGAGCAGAGGTGAGTGTTGAGTGAGGTCTCCCAACACCGACAGCTTCTCCTCAGCTAATGAGGTATCTCGGGGCAATGGCAGTTGCCCTTTCTGGGCCTTTTGAGAAGGGAATGAAACAACCATTACCAGATGTGCTGTTTATGGCAGCTGCTGCCAGCTATACCCCCGTGGTGGAGGGGATCCATGCAGTGCTGGGGGCTCGCTGTGAACCGTCAGAGAAGCTGGCCTGTGCAAAGGCATCTCTTCTTATCACAGCAATGTCATAACTGAGTTATCCAGTGGGGAGCGTGTGTATTTAAATCCCTATGGCCAAAGCAGGAATGGTTGGCACTGGTGAGCACCCATCTCCCATTCTCCCCTCTCAGTACATGTGTTACAGATAAAATTAGCTATGCTATAGGTGCCTCTCCAGTTCTAAGTGTCCCTGTGTCCCTTGTACTGTCTTCCCCTTATGTCTGTGAGGGTTGTCAGCCTGTGACAAATAGTGCTGCTTTTAATCTGACTGTGTTTGGAGCTGAGGTTCAGCAGCAAATGTGCTATAAATTACAGATGGAGTTAAGCTGCTGTATCTTAATGCAGGTTGGACGAGGCCCCATAATGAAGGTCTTTAATCCTTCAGGCTCCTTCTTGTCTTTCTGGACTGCTGTGCTTTGTGGTGTCAACACTGCTGAGTAACTGCTCCTGCAGAGTGTGAGCCAGGGGAATGCCAGGGCTCCATGCTGTGAGCTGTCAGAGCAGTTGACCCCCTTTGCAAAGGGATCTCTTTGCAGCACAACTGTTTTGTAAGTCACTGCTTCTTTCTGATGGGTGCTTCCCAACATTTTACACTGGTTTTCTTGCTAATTCCTTTCTGAATGTATGTAAAATGCTATCTCCCTGCATAGGATGAGTAATTTAACAGGTGAACATTACTGCTCCAAGAATCTCTGCTGTGCAGAACCGAGTCTGTTCTAGTCTCTTTGCAAACACTGTCTTTTGGATGTTTATCTTGAGTGGAATTAAAAAGGATGATTTTGGTTTTGCTCTTGTAACAGTATTTGCCCAGAGCTTTGGAGAACAGAGCTAGGGTGGATATAGAAGTGTTGGCTGTAAGCATCAGCTGCATTCAGTTCCCTGGGATCAGAGAACATCAAATGTCTGTTGTTTCTGGTGACTATGGAGTTCACATGTCCATGCACCATAGGCTTATTGGTGCTGTATACCGTACTGCTCTGGAGTGATGGTGAAGCACTGGGACTTGTTGGTTGTTTGGATTTGTGCATGTGTGTGCTTTAATTTATTAATTTTTACTTTGTGAAAGCCTCTTGTGTGTTCATCTTTAGTCTCATCTCAGCTTTGCCCTGGGAAGGTCTAGAAGAGGAGGTTTGATGCACATTGACTGCTGCAGGAGAACTGATATGGGGCAGATGAGAGAGTGCAGGGAGCCCAGCTTGCTCTGTGGGTTTGGCCTGTTTCTTGGTGCACCCTCACATTGCTGGAGCCAGCCCCACTGCAGTTGCCTCTGCACTGAGTCCTCTTCTGCACTCCACTTGCAAGTGAGGATTCCCAAGCTTAGGCCAGTGCCCTTGTCTCCTCTGTACTTCTAGTTAGGTTTGGCCACAGGTCTAACTTATTTGCAGGAGCTGTAGACAATAGCTGAACATAATCTTGCCATGTGAACGACACTCAAAACACACATTAGTTCATGGAATTGCAGAAGCACGAGGAAGAGGATTTAAAACAGGAAGAGGACCACACATGCACCTCCTCCTGCCCATCGCTCATGTCCTCACTGTTGTGTGTAAGCATAGTGCTTTCCTCTCAAGGTCTAGGTAATCCAACTTAATGACTCTCACCACTTGCACCCTGAGAGTTGCCAGTCCCCGTGTTTGCCTGTGTTTGTGTAAGGCACAGACAACAGAATGTGTAACACACATTCAACAGAAATGACATTTATATTGTTAACACATTGTGGACTCTGCTACCTGGAGTGACTCTGCTTCTCAAATCTGTTAGACCACTGTCGGGTAAGTGGACTCTGGGCCCATGCAGAAGCTGATGTGTCTGACTAAATGTGCAGCATTCCTACAAAAATACGAATATTCCTGGTTTCAGCATGGAGCAAGCCTGGAAAACAAGGACCTTTGGGTGCTGTGTCCCACTGGCCTGTTCTGCTTTCAGGACTTAGCCAGACAGCTGCTCTATCAAGCAGGCAGGTTATGAACTGCAGGTTTGAATTGGAGCCATTTGCAAGGAAATGGGGAAAGGTGTTTGAAGGCAGAGCTGCTATGAAAATTAAAAAGGAAAATAATAGTAACAATGGAAAGAAAGGCTTTAGAAAGCGTTTCCAAAGGCTGTTCTGGCTGGAAGTTTAGCTGTCGAAGGACCACAGCTGTAAAACCCATATCTAGTCTGGGTAGTCATATCTCATGGATATTTGAGGACTGAACTAAACCTCTAACTCTTCTTGAGGAGAAAGCAGGCATTACGGCTTGTTTTGCTAACATAAATTGTCCCTGTAATATCTCTAAAATAGAAGTTAAAGGAGAACTTGTGAGAGGAATTAGATGTTAATTTGGAGGTCTGTTTGACTCATTCCTTCCTTCTTCCTCATGTTGTTCCATGGCTCAAAACTGCCTTTCGGTGTCTCATCGCTCCTGTTTCCCACTTGTTTAACGAGAGTTTCTTATCCTTGGGAGGCTGGCACCTCCCTCACTGAAGATGAGGCAGTGCCCATAGCAACTGCAGTGA
The DNA here is from genome assembly GCF_012275295.1 of Melopsittacus undulatus. Taxonomy (NCBI): domain Eukaryota; kingdom Metazoa; phylum Chordata; class Aves; order Psittaciformes; family Psittaculidae; genus Melopsittacus; species Melopsittacus undulatus. The sequence continues at coordinate 114,951,583 of NC_047529.1, forward strand.
TTGTTGACCTGGAAAAATAACACAGGGGAAATCTGGTAAAATGTTTTTACTGAAGCCAAGCAGTGGGGATGGAGAAGAGCCAGGAGCAGAGCCCCGTGCTTCAGGGTGCCTATGTCTCTAGCAGCTATTCCGAAGGCTGTGTGGCAGGGACAATGTAAGGGAGCACTGGTTTCGTTTCTATAATCTGAAGAAATGGAAATTGGTTTCCCATAGCAGAGATACCAGTGAGCTCATCATCCCTTTGTGCTTTTGTGCCAGGAACCCCTGAGTGAGACCAACTCAGCAAAGTCTCTTTGCAGGACTCTTGGAAGGGGCTTTATTCATTTGCAGAGATTGCCTGCAGTACCAGGGCTCAAGTGAATGAGCCTGTGTCACAGTCTCATATGTGGCAGCACAGGCAGTGTTCACCTCTGCTGGGGAAGCCACCTGGCTGGAGATAAATGATTGGGAACATGCCCTCCAGCCTGTGTGTATTCTTGATTCAAACTGGGAATGATGGGTTGCCTGTGGTCAGCTGTATCTTTGTCTTATATGCTCCTCAGGCAAACACCATCCACTGCACCAAACCACACTGTTAATGGTTTTGGGTTTAAGTGAAGTCTGTTGGGAGAGATTTATTCTGCCATGTTAAGTGAGATTCCCTTCTCTTTTGTAAGCTCCCAGATGATTCTTAATGCAGTTACTTACAATCCTGTGATAGCAAGTTGTTTTCTGTAAGCAAAGCCAAGAGGGGCTCCACTTTACCAGGGTGGGTGTCGGGAGTTTGTTGTCTGGTGTATTTTGGGACTTTAGACTTCAAGGGTGATGGGACTCTTTAGGACCTGGACAATTCTGGCTGCAGTTAGTTATCATTACTCGCTCATAAACAGCAGTGTGGTGAGGAAGAGATGTTTCTCTGTCTCTAGCTTTTTCTTGTATCTGCTAATTTCTTTCGTGTTAAGTCTCACTCAAGGTTATAAGCTTGACATTTGGTTCCTCTGTCCTTTTTCTGGCTTGTTTTTCTTGCCATGGCTTGTAAACATTCACAGATCTCTGTGAATTGGAGATTTTCTTCTTTTCAGTTTTGTGTGTTAAGGTACAGAGTGTACTGAGCCCAGTCCTGGGCAACCTGTTCTGGTTGATCAGTGACTTGGATGAGATGATAACAAGAGGTGTCTTTTTAATCTAGACAGTTCTAAGACTTGTCTGCTGTGACTGAAGCCATGACCTGGTAGGAGGAGATCAAGTTTTCTCCTGCAGCAGTGCCACAATTCTGAGTTTGTGAGGAAAACAAGGCTGTGCTCCCTTGGATGAAAGTAAAGCTGTGGCTAATATAAGACAGGGGCTTATACAGGGAGGCTGGAGACCTGAACACAATACTGCTGTGATGCTTTTGAAAAGAGAAAAGTGTGAAAGCCTTGGAAGAGTCAAGGGAGAGACCATCAATTTCCAACTAGTTGGAGCGTTAATCTTTGAGTCCTTATATATTTATCTTTTCTAGGAATTGTGATCTGTACAAAGAGAAAATCTTCCTTTTTTTAACTTCCATTCGTCTTCATCTGTGTGGTGTATTGTGGCAAGGAGTTTCATGTGTAAAATAGCAACTGTGCAAGATTCATGGGCAATGAGTTAGTCTGCCGTGAGCGATGGTCCTCTGTTAGGGAACATGGGAGTGAGGATCTCATACACAAGAGCTTGGGAGACTTCAGTTCCTGCAGCTAGCATATAATCTGTGGGAGGATTTCCTAATAGAAAGAGAATGCAACATATGAAAACAGAAGACCTTGCTAAATGACAGATGGGAAGAAAATGATGTTTGTGATTGGAAGATGTGAAGATGAAGCAGGAGGCTTTATTTGCATGTAATGCACACAAAATAAGAAATGCGAGGCATGATGAGGGCTACTGGTATATTCTCCCAAAAAGTGGGCATCAGGAAGAGTGACTCCATAGGTGTCTCTGATTGTCTTCATTCTGAAAAGCACTTGATATGTTACTTGTATAAACTGTACTTGGTTAAAGAGCTGGAGCTTACATTTCCATGACTAGTGTTAGGATGCAAGACTGAAGGATCCCGTTTTCTCCATGAAGTCTTTCATACTGTCCCACCACTTCCATTTCTTTGGGATACACTATGAGACCAAATCCATAGACCCGGTATCTTCTTGTTTGAAAGAAGTTTCTCTCACAGGTGCTCTGAACAAAGCCTCCAGAGAAGTGATTGAGGTAACTCACAGGGGATTAGTGTTAGGCTGCCTGTGGGACTGGTGAAGACTTAACAGAGGGGAGTTATCCCTATGAGACCAGGGGCCATCAAGATTGCACTTCTACAGGGAAGATATTTTGGAAGTCCAGGACGAATAGACATGAAGACCTTCAAAGTGTCAATCATTGACTCAAATCCAACTCCTATATTAAGCATCTCAAGCCAGTGACATTGTGCAGTAGCTCTCTGACCTGCATGTGCTAGATGTCATTGGCTCTTTTTTGAAGCAGGGCCATGCCATGTATTGACATTTACATGGTACAAAGAAAGGCTGATAGGTTTCCCAGGCAGAGCTGTTAAACTTCACTGAAAGCCCTGCCACATCCAAATGAAAGGGTTTTATGTGGGAATGAGCCACAGACTAAGGTCAGTACCTCTCGGGTTAGAATTGGAGCCTTAGCTTTTGTAAGGAAGACAGGACCCTGCTGTCTGTCTGTACAGCAGCTAGCACAATGGCACCTCAGTGTCAGCTGTCCCCTCTGTGAACTGCTGTGGCACAAACAAGGTATTATACCTGTTCTGGGGACAAGCAGAGGTCTGTTAACTTGGCAGTGTTCCTCAGTGCCAGCTGCCTTTCTTAAATGACACGTGTGTGTGAATGCATACAAGAAAATTGTGGTTGCAGTGGGAAAAACAACGTCCTGCGTTTACTTCAGGAGTATCAGCAATGGGGGTAAAGCTGTGCCACTTTCACCATTCATTCTTTAACGGTTGGGAAAGTAGTTTAAAGATAGCTAGGAAGGGAAAGAGTTCTGATTTCTTAAAGGGCAGTGTAAGTAGAGAAGGGCAAAAGGTAGCTTTAATAAAGGAGGAGAAAAAAGGTGGCAACAGGTTAGGGGACGACAGAGTCCGAAAACACAGTCATATTGTGATGTTCACAAAATAGGTGTGTTGACTTGCTAGCTGTGTCTGTCAGGATTTCTCCACTGTTCCTGTTTCTCTGCACCAGCTGTATGTGTCTTTTGTAGGCACCTAGTGAAACATACTTGCTCTTCTGGGTCTCTGAGAGGGAAGCGTCCTTGGAGTGTTTCAGCCTAAAACAGGTTCCCATCAGTGTGATGGCTGCATGCTGCCTGACCTATAAAAGTCAAGCATGCCACATCAGGCCTTTTTAAAAAGGAAACACAGCATGTAACCTTTTGAAACCTGTTGTCACTGACTTCTGCTGTGGGCAAGTAGCTTGTGAGACTTGGGTAAGAATGATGGGAATGCTTGTTATTCTGAATAAAAAGCTGTAAGGAATGATGAAACTGTTCTTGTAGTGATCATGTTATTCCAGAACTGTCTCTGTAAAGGTTTCTTTTGAAGTATTGCATTTTCCTTTGACTTACTTGCTTTTGGCCGCTGCCAGAGACACATACTAAGGTAGAGTTTCCTCTACACAGGAAACTGCACCAATGGGATCTATCTGACCTACAAAAGCTTGGTTTCAGATATCCCAACCCTTCCCAAGAGGCAACTACCAAGTTTGTTCAGTGTTAGAACATGTTTTAATTGGGTATTTGGGTATACAATAAGTGGTTTGGAGAAGTCCATTGGCTGACCCAGAGCAAATGTTCCTGAAAATTCCTGATAGAATATGTGAATTATCATTACTCTTAGAGCATTTACAGGTGTCCAGTGGGACTGTAAGATTCTGTGCTGGCAGGGACAGCATAGTGTGTGCTGTTGAGGGGAAGTGTGGGTACATACATAGGATGGCTGAAGTTAACATACCACTTCCATTTGTGGGTACCTTGCAAGATGATAGTGCTGTTGACAGGATGTGTCTTTATTTCGGTGGTGGGTTTTGGAGATTCAGTTGTCCACGTGATGTGGATGTGGTAGGCCATGATGGTTACAGGCTGCATGCCTAGCAAGCTCAGGGCAGGGTATGTTCGTTGTGCTTGGGAAAGAGCTGGTGGTGCAGTAAGGTGGAAATAGCAGTGGGCTGTGTGTTTTGTGTTGCTGCAAGTAAGAGGATATGATGGGAGTTTGAGGCTGGAGATGAGGATGTGTAAACAGAGTTGGTGTGGCTGGGTGTGTGCAGTTAGGTGGGGTGATGCCTGCAGGATATGAGAGTGGGAGGGTGGGAGAAGCTGCCTGGGCAGCAGCAGGGCAATATTCAGTGTTCATGATGAAGCCTTTTATTTCTTTTTGCCCCCTAGATCTCCTACCCCCAAAGTGACGAGGACAGCGATGACTCTGAGGGAGAAAACCAGGAACTTGCTCAGATTGACAGAGGTAAAGGGATGTGCTCATGTTCTTGGAAGTGCCTCCTTCTCTGTCCTCAGTGTACCACAACCAAATACATTGAATCAGTCACCCTGTAGTCTTTGGGATCTCACAGGCAGAAGCTGGTGTTACCAGAAACTGCAGTCGCACTTTTCTTACCAGAGGTAGATGTGTTAAAGCATCAGTGCTGCAGAGATGGGGCAGCAAAGATTTATAACTGAGTCAGCAGCAGAACTGGAACTAGAAATTTATCTTCTATTCCATTCTTGTGCACCTGCATCATCTTTGTTCTAGGTTTCCTTTTTCTTGAGTTCTGACCTTTACTTCCCTCAGTCCCCTGGGCTCATCTTCTACTTAGCTTGCTCCCTTCCTCCTGTACTGTTGGTATTAAGCAGTCCTATTGACAGAAGATAGACAGGTGCTCTGCTGCTGTTTTTGAATCTGGTATAAAGCAGCTTAGAGCATCTGTTGAGCTATACTAAGTCTCTGCCATTGGTATATGGCCTGTATTTTATTGTTGTTTAGCCAAATTCAAGTGGATTCTTATGCAAAGGCAGAAGTTAAATTCCTGACCCACAGGACATGTCCTATCAAATTAAAATCCCTGCTCCATATGCTTAACACAGAAGGAGCTCAGCAGAGCAGGTAAAGTGTGCCCAGCTTATGGCTGAAGGCAGGCTTTCTTGTATGACAAGCCTTGTAATAGAAAGAGGACTTTCACCTCCAGAAACCAGATCTCTATTATTCGAGCCATAGATGTGCTGCTTAGAATAATGTAACTTACTTGCCTCCTCTGCCCCGAGAACTGGTCATTAGAACTTGATGGTTTCAGTTGGAAGCAAGTGCTTAACACCACATTTGTAAGATTAGGTCTTTTCCATGCTCAGGGGATGAGGTGAGCAGCAGATCCACATTCTTGCTCTGCAACTAGACTTCCAAGTGACAGTTTGTGAGGGGATGTCCAGCAGCCTGGTCTAAGCAAAAGTCTGGAAACTTCCAAAGGGAAGCATTCAGCCAGAGTGTGTCTTCTGGGGAAGAGAAGATGGGAAAAGAGCTCAGAAGTTTCCTTGGGAAGAGGTAAAAAACATAGGTTAGGAAAAGGCAGGCCCAGGGCATGGCACACAGAAATGTTCTGCCACTACTCTCTCTCTACTCTTCCCACCAGAGAGAAGACGGAATTGTACCTTGACCCCTCTGGCCACTAACCAGCTCCAGAACCAGGAGCACCAATGCTGCAAGGTTCGTGCCCTCCTCCACGCCAGCCTTGACCGCCACAGCTCGGAAGAGGAGCTGGAGCGCATCCACCGGGAGTTCGCGGCTGAGAAGCGGAAGTGGTCGCAGGTGAGCAGGCTTGCCTGCTGCAGTGACAGCAACAACACCTCCTCCAGCGACGACGAGGTGAAGAACCTGTGCGCCATGTCCTTCCATCCTGCGGCAGAGCCCACCGATGGCCTGCACGCCAGCCCCAGCCCCGTGCTCTTCAGTGCCTCCCCTCCCAAGAGACTGCAGCCCTTGGTGCGGAGCACAGCCTCCAGACCTTTAATCTTCACAAGTGTTGGGGCGGGCCTTGAGCAAGTCATGCCTTGTAAGAGACATCGCCAAGGGTATGGGGATAAGGTCAGCAGGCCCAGCCTTGACCTGGAAAAAATGCAACAGGTAAGAACTTTGTAAGAGGAAGGAAACATCACTTGAGAGAAGTGTAAGGAAAGACATAAACGAGTTATTGGGGTAGGGTTGCCTCTTGTGAATACATCTTCTCATGAATACCCTCTTTAAGCCTACTTCTGCTGTCTGCCTAGGATAAGCTAGGCCTAAGTGTGGATATCGAAGTGTAGATGCTCGAGTAGCTGCTGCTACTTGAGTTGCTTTTACTACAGTTGGGCTGTTCTCTTCCCCATTAGGAAGGCAACACCCATACTGTCTGGTTGATCACATGATGCAGGAACAAAATCACTGGAGTTGACTTGAGTCAAATTACCCTGCTGCCATGATCTGACCCATACCAGTTACTCCAAAAGAGATTAATTGCTTAGGGGTGTATAAGGAGACACCTTTGCAATGAAAGTGATTGTAGACTTGATGATGATAGGATCTCCTTGGAGCCAGGTCTCTCTGTACCTCCTAGGAGTTTCACAGCAATGTAATCCAGTGCTTTTCACTTTACAAAGGATTAGGGTTTGTTCTAGATGCAGTTACTCTTGGGTTTGCAAGACCTGTGTAGGGGCCTGGGGTTAAAGTGTGTAAATGCCAGTAAATGCCTTACTTCTGTAGTGGCTGGGAAATAATGTGCCTGGTACTGGTGTGCTGGGCTGCCCTGCATAGTGCCCATCTGGCATCTCTTTTCCACAAGGCATTACTGCACAATTAATGTTCAGCTCCCTCTTGATTGCTTGTTTTTCTTGCACTGGTGTAGAACAAGTGTTTGAAAGGGTACCTGCAGGCATCTGCTTGATCCTGGTAAACTGCAGTAAGTTAAAGACAGTTAATTCTGAATTTCCTCTTGCTAGGGAAGAGTTTTGCAGCCCCTGGTTGGTTGGGTGTACTAGTTTTAACCTCACTAACAACACCTCCTTTAAGCCTACAAGATGAACCCACTGAAAGAAAGGACTATATATTTATTTTCCAAGATGTACGCAAGTAAGACCCCTCCATTTCCCCATTACATTGCTGCTTGTTCTCAGTCCTGCTGGCAGCATGCACCTCATGAATACATAATGCAGGGACTTGTGGCTTCAGTACACTTTTCATCACTCCCTCTTTGCTCTTCTAGCCAAGTTTCTGCTCACAGAACATTCAAAAGGCCCAGTCTTGCATTTCACATCACCCAAATCTTCTACTGATACTGACAGACTTTAATTAGTCTCACATCCTAATGAGATGAGAGGAAAGCTGGTGCCCAGCTGCCTGTTCTTTTGGAGTGCATGTGAGTAAATGTAGAAATGTTCCTTTAGAGCAGGTGCTTGCTCTCATTTGGATCCCAGGCATAGCATCTATCTACTGTGCCTTCAGTTCTTCTCAGCAGTGTGTGTTTGGGAGTGTGTTGGTGAAGGTTAGGGTATAATGAAGTAAGCTTTATGAACTGTTGTGGTTTCTCTGGGCAACCTTGGGAGAACAATTTGCTCCCTGGTCTATCTGCTCTCCACCCTACTCAATCAATTGAGGCAAAGAGTTCTGCAAAAGACGTTGGAAGCTGGAGTGGAGTTGTGTGGTTTTTAAAGTACTTTTACACTTGTAGCTTGTGGAATCCCTGTTATAAAGAGAGGATATTCACCTGGTGGCTTTAATTTAAGAGTGTACTTTGGTGAGAGATAGTGGGGACAGAACACATGCAAAGCAAGATGTAGCTTGAATATTGGAACAGTGTGTGGTCATTTGCATCATTTTTATAGCTTCAGTTGGTTACTTGTCAACCAGTAAATCTTGAAGCTTCATGATGACTGCTCACTTGCTACCTGTACTTGTTTCTGCTACAGAAATGGTAATAGAACTCTGTTGTAGATTCCATCTTCTGGCATTTGTATTCCCATCAGCTTAGCTTATTTCTTATGAGAATGACCTGAAATCTGCATTTTGAATTCTGCCACAAATCCTTGGGCAAGTCTCATTCCATACCTCCATTCCCCACCTGTAAAATGGGACCAAGGTGTTTCTTGATCTGTTTTCATTCTCCAGCAAAACTGGTATTAACTACCTGGGTAGCACTTGGCATCATGTGTTTTTCAGTCAGGTAAAACATATAAGTGAGGAATGACAATATTAAACTGGCTACTGGAAGGCTTCATCTGGGCTCTTACTTTCCATTCCTGCAGCTTTGTGGAGCTGACATGACAAAGACTATCAGGCAAGACTAATTTGTACCAGAAGCAAATGGGTTCTAAGACAGAACAGCACTTTTGGGTGTGTGATGGGGTATGGGTTACTCAAGGGTTGAAGAAAAGATGTTGAGTGCTTTGCCTTGGCATCAAATCCTGTTTATGTTTGATGGTGATGGAAAATCAGTCCAGAGAGCAGCTCTGTGGGATGTCTTAGGGATGTTCATTGACGAGAAGCCCAACAGGAGCTGGCAGTATGTGCTGGCAGCCCAGGAAGCCAACTGTATGTTGGGCTGCATCAAAAGGAGTGTGGCTAGCAGTCTGAGGGAAGTGATTCCCCCCCTCTACTTTGCTCTTGTGAGACTCACCTGCAGTACTGCATTCAGCTCTGGGGGCAACAGCACAAGAGGGACTTGGACCTGTTGGATTGTGTCTGAAGAAGGGCCACAAAGATACTCAGAGGAATGGAGTACCTCTCTTATGAAGACCAGCTGAGAGAGCTGGGTTCCTTCAGCCTGGAGAAGGCTCTGGGGAGACCCTATAGGAAAAGGGGGAATGGTTTTAAACTGCCAGAGGGTAGATTCTAATTAGATATTTGGGGAAAAGACTTCAATATTAGGGTATTGAGACACTGGCACAGGGTGCCCAGAGAAGCTGTGGCTGCCCCATCCCTGGCAGTGTTCAAGGGCAGGTTGAATGGGGCTTGGAGCAACCTGCTCTAGTGGGAGGTGTCCATGGCAGGGGATTGGAACAGGATGGGCTTTAGGGTCCCTTCGAACTCAAATCCTTCTCTGATTCTAGGAAGTGTGGGAGAGACCAAGTGGGTTAGGGGCAGTCTAAGCATGTTTAAGGTGTTAGGTCATTGCTGTGCTTCTGCCTTCATGGCCTGTGGGTAAATGGAAATCTCTATTATCTGGGCATTTCAGTTCAGTCTCCCTGAGCAGGGAAGGCTGCACAGGAGGAGGCTTATAAAGCCCTTTTATGGTGAGGTGCCAGGCCATGCAGACACCCGTGCCACAGCAGTGAATGACCTCTCCAGCCACCCCTTGATCATGGTCCTTGGACAGCAATGTCATTATCCACTTGCTGTTGAATGAAGACAGTGCATGTCCTAGAAAGCCTGTGGTTGCTTCCACCCTGTTACCTTAGACCGGCTTTTGCAGCAATGCTGAGAGCATGAGGTCAAGGAGACCAGGGACATCCTTGAGGTGAAGGCACAGAGGGACACAAGCTAAGGTGTAAGGAAGTCCAGGGTGTCACAAAGTTCATGGAGTTACTGAACTTATTCCCATGGGATGAGACTAACTGGTCTGGGCACATTGTGTAAATGGAGAGCAGGTAAAGGGTCTTTCCTCCAGTGCTGTTTAGTAGGACTGCCTGGAGCTCCTTTGATATCTTTCAGCAGCTTGAGAAGCCAAGTGTAGCATTTCAGAGAGAGAGAACATAAGATACCTCTCTTGGAGGAGAGCAGCTTTGGGTTGGCATGATGAGCAATCCAAATTGTGCTCATTTATGTGTGGGTAGGTGGCTAGTAATGATAAAGTACAATGCAGAGAGCTTGGCTACAAGGGTGTATTTCCAGTTACACTACAAAGTCACTGGGTAGTTCTGAGTAAGTTGTGAAACCTTCCTGTTACAGTTTGCCTGCATGTATGATTAGATAATATGAATACTCTTGTCTTATGGAGGCTTAGTGCATTATTTGAAGTGCTTTGAGGTGCTAGGATGAAAAAGGCCATCACAGATGAGAAAAACACATCCTGTGCTAACATTTGGATTTCTCACTGCAGACACTGCACCCCTTTGGTGGGTGGACAGTTGCAGTGCACAACAGGTAAGTGGAACTCCATCTTGGCTTAACACTGAAAGTGTCCTGAATAAAGTGTGAGCTCTGATCAGGGTTTAGCTGTGTAATACCAAGCTCAGCAGTGCTTCTGCTGAATGTTTGAATGCTGGTACTTTGGTTGCACTGGGCCTGGTAGGGTGATTGTCACTTGGAAGCTTTCTTGGGGCCAGTAGTGGCTGCACAGAGGCTGCAGGGCAGCACTCAACACCCATGACCAAGGACCAGTATATGACCCCTGGCTCACTGGGGTCTGGCCTTTGGGCTGCTAATGGCTCCAGGGTGAGGTTTCCATATCCTTACCACAGCTGGGCTTTGCCCTTGTCTGTCTCTCCAGGACTTGACAAATAGCTTCCAGATAGAGAACGTGTAAGCTCGTGAGTCCTTTTCACCTCTTGGCCTCCCATTTGAATCCAGGCCTTGTCAGCTTCTGAAAGTTATCATCTGTTTGCCTGTATGAGCCTGCCTCTGTGCCAATGGGGAGCTGGAAACCCCACTTCTGGTGCTGTCTCTGCCCTGAGCCTCACTCTCCAGAGGGACTGAATGGACTTGAGGGGCTTGTGCTTAGTGTTAATGCCTTACACCATTTCCCAAGCTGCCCCATGCCAGAACTTGTCTCTCCCAGGTGTGAGAAACTGGTCCATAGCAGCTCTTTGTCCTGGGGTGCAGCAGAGTGCTTGCTGAAGCAATGCAATAAGGAAACTGTTGCAGAAGCTGATTGCACCATTAAAAACTGAGAAATCCTGCTTCTGGTAACCTCCTGCAATTTTGCTTGTATTTGTCATCCCCAGAAATATTCTACACCAGCTGCTCCTTCAGCACAGAAGCTCCTGTCCATCTCACCCCTGCCAGCATCTGGCACCAAAGCAGCCAGCAAAACAAAGGCTGCTGCAAGGCAATCTGAGCATGAGAAGGTTTGGAGCTGAAAATGACTGGTGGTCCAGGCTACTTGCCTGTGGGGATGTAGCTCTGGGACTCTAGGTATGGACCACCTGAGTGGGCAATGGGGCATGGTAGAGGTGTCTCGTTCTTTGTACATTTGGAGGAGCTGAGTTGATGTTCTCTTCTGGTTTGATGTTTGCTACAAGGACTCTGGCTCAGTGCCACCCAGCTGATGTCTGGTTTGCTGATTAAGGCACTCCTAGTTTGACAGTGGTGGAGAGGGGGGACTGGGAAGGAAGGGTGCTGTCTGGAAGGTAGGAGACTCAATAACAAGGGAAGGCATGAGGAACCCCACCCTGCCCCGAGGGGGTAATTATGACTCTGCCAGGCAGCAGATACCTCTTTCTCTGTGTTCCCTAAGTGTTCCCTGGATGGTTATCTAATCCATGCAAAAACATGCTGTAGTGGAAGTGCCTGTGTGCTGCTGGGCTGGATGAATCAGAGCATCAGAGAGCAGTAACCCATGTAGAACTTGGCCTTGCTGCTTCCTAGAAAGGGTGATGATTTTCTCTTCTTTCCTGAAGGAGGCAATTGGGCTGGCTATGATTTCACTTCACTGACAGTAAGGTTCACCTGCTGCCACGGTGCCAGCTTGTAAATGCCAAGGGCAAAGCAAGTAGGATAATGTAGTCCTATTCCTAAACTCTTGGCATCAGTCAGTATGACAGAGGTTAGAGCATTCTCACAGAATGGGTTGAGGTTGGAAGGGACCTCTGGAGATTATCTTGTCCAACTGCTGTGCTCAAGGATGGTCACCTACAGCCAGTGGTCTAGGACTGCATCCAGACAGCTTTGGAGTATTTCCAAGGATGGAGACTCCGTAACTTCCCTGGGCAACTTGTGCCAGTGCTTAGTTACCCTCACAGTAATTGTGTTTCCTGACATTTAGAGAGAACCTCTTCCTGAGTTTCAGCTTCTGCCCATTGCCCCTGGTCCTGGGCACCACTGAAAAGCACAGGCTCCATCCTCCCTTCAAGTATTGGTACACAACATAAGGACAATTCAAGCTCTCTCAGACACTCTTCATAGGAGGGATGCTTCAGTCCCTTAATCATCTCTGTGGCCCTCCGTTGGACTTTATCCAGTAGCTCTGCATCTCTCCTGTCCAGAACTGGACCCAGCACTCCATGTGTGGCCACTCCCCATAAGATCCGTTGATGCTGTGTTCACCTTTCAGGTGTGCTACTTGCAAAGCTTCATCCTGATCATGCATCTCTCCTTGGACCTCTTCTGTCACTGTGTTAGCCCTATGACAGTGTGTTGGTTTGTCTGTTCCTAGTGCCAAACACTTCAGCTCTTCTCCTTTAATCCCTTCCTTCCCTGTTTTGTCTGAGTCAATTTTTCACCTGCATTTTTCACCTGCATTTTTCACCAAAGGTGCATCAGCTCAAGGGGGAGATGGACAAGTGAGCTACTATATGTGCTTCTTTCTGGAAATATCTATCTGTCTCTGGGTATCTGGCCAGGTAACTTTGCCTTCTTTTCCTAGGAGCTTGCATGTTGGTGAATATAGCTACCATGAGACCTAAGTACCATTTGGGCTGTCTCCAAGCATAAGCCAGCAGCCTGAACATCTGCAGAAACCTCTGAAATCTGGTCCTTGAGGTGCTGCTTTGAATCATGAGACAGTGGGGATTAGGTTGGTCAGAGCGATTTGGAAAGCACCAAAGAGCTTGGGTGAAGGAAAAGGAAGATTGGGGAAGGAAATTAGATGTGGCTGAAGTTTGGAAAAGTATGTGTTGAAGGCAAGAAAAGAGCTGTGGGAAAGATGAGATTAAGAATAAGTAGAGACAGAGCTAGAGACAGTAATTTTGTTGTATTAAGATTCCCAAAGGGACAATAATAGCACCCTGGCACCAGTGGTAGTAAATTATGAGCCTAAGGTTAAAGCCAGTGGCTTATCATTTAGATTGGCAAGCTTGCTGGCTACCTTCCCAACCCTGCTGTCCTTTTTTCTCTAAGCTCTAAAGCTTGGTAAGAAGGTATTAGGCTAAAGCCAATTCTTTGGCTGCAGACCAGAGAGAGGAGATCAAATGGGCATATGGACACCACTGGCATGTGTCCTTGAGATGTGACTTAGGGAGAAGTCTTGACTGAGGGTGGTGATACAGTGTGAGGCTTGAACTCCTGGTGTGACTGAGGGGTAGTAGGCCTGGAGGGAGTGAATCTGGGGGTGGGAGGGGAGAGTGTTGCCACCTGAAAGCGGCTGCCAGAATATCTGCATATGAATGGACAAGGCTGTGGTCTTGATCTCTATCCTTTTTCTCTCAAAGAGCCACAGAGAATAATGTCTGCTGAAGGAGCAGAAGGAAAAGCCCAGTCTCCCTTATTTCCTGCAGTGGTTCATGGTCGGTTGGTGGCAGACCACACAAATCATCACTCAGCAAACCCCAGAGATCCTAACTGCAGGTGGGGTGAATGGCAGTCACAGAGTGGGTGCTGGGTTGGATACCCAATTTTGTCCATCTTGCAGCATATTCATCTTCTTTCTCCTGGGAGGTGGCTCTTGTGGATGCTTTTTGAAGAAGGTTTTCCAAAGAGTGTCTTGTTTCTTGTTTTGACACAGCACAGTGCAGAAGGATAATGCTGGCACAGTTTCTTCCCCACTGTCTCAATTCAGTCCAAGTAGGCTTGAGGGCCTGGCAGATTAAGAAGTTTTGCTGTAACCTGTTTGTACTTTCCAGCAAGACCAGTTAGTAGATGCTGCTTGAAAATGAAGGCCAGAACCTTTTCTATAGTGCTTTCTTCTGGAATAGGGCTGGATTGTCCTCACACAGCCTTGGTGTGTCTGGGCTAGAAGTGCTGCCTGTGTTTGGTCCCCATGTGGCTGTTGATACCTCTCCTTTCCCACTCCTCCTGCAGCATGTGGCTCATTGTGATACAAATATCTCATCCTTGCCTGGGGAGAAAAGGAGTTTGCAGGTGGCTTCACCATATGCTGTCACTGCCCATGTTGTATTTGGTTTGCGGATGAATGGATCTCTCTTCAGGCATGGTGAGTTACATCTTTTGCTTATGCTAGCAACCTCTGAAAAGGAGAAAGCCTTATATCTGCCTCTTCAGAGGAGCAGTGAGGTGAGCTTGAGGAGACTAGAGAGGGTAAATTGTTATGTAGAACCAAGCTGGTTATTCCTCATGCAGTCCAGAAAGTGCCTGATGGCAGTTTTTTACTTGCTTTTCTTGCTGTTACATAGATTAAGAAACTGTAATGAGCAGAAGAGATAGGTTAGGCTTTTTCTCTTGTTCCTACCCTACCACCACCACTAAATGTTGAATTCTCACCTTGAACACTTATGCAGACAACCAGTCTCTTAAAAGTCAGCACCCATAAGACAGCAGGGGCTGTGGCTGCTTAAAAATCAGATAGTAAGAGGCTTGTTCAAAGCACTACAATGGTATCAAGGAATGGAAAGTAAGAGCTTGTTTTTCCCTTTGTTTTCCACTGGCACTGCTTAGCCCTGTATCTCTGAAGCAGGACACTGCTTGGCACGGTGATTGAGAGGTGTGCTTTCCACCCTGGGGCACTGCCTGGGAGTGAGAAGGAAATGGGAGGTGGTAGTGTGGGTTTGGAACCAACAGAAACAGGGCGGTCCTGTGATGGTGGGCATTAACTATTAATGGCAGGCGTTTGTGCTCCGGATCTGCCATGGCACACTGAAAGCAAGCAGCTTGTCCCAGGGCAAGTCTGACACATGGAAATATAGCAGCCACTGCTGTTGAAGAGGCAGAAGCTGGCTGAGCTTTTAAGGCTAAGCCTGCAACGAGAGTAAACACTCTAGGAAATACTCTTTTTGGACAAGCTTTGGCATAGTAGAATAGCCAGCCTGGTTGTCAACAGCACAGCTGTCCTTGGCATGGGCTGGGGTTTAGCTCTGATTTTCTGCCTTAGCTCTGAATAGCCTCTCCATTGTTGGCTCACATGAGAACCACGCTGCTGGGCTCTGCTCGCGTTTTCTTACAGCCCGTTGATGTCAATGGGAGTTTTGGGCATCGGTCCACAGCTCATCTTGCAGGAGGAGGCACTCAATACAGGCATCTACTTCTCATGTAGATGGAGACTGAGTTAACCCAGAGCAGATTCTCTTCTAAACCTCCCTGCCCTTCTGCAGAGCTCTGTTCCCAGACACACACTTCTTGCTGAGCTGCAGTTGGTCTTGAGGAGATGACAGGTATGTCAGAGGTGAACCCTTCCTCTCCAAGACACAAACATATACTTTCTTTTCTGAATTCAAGGCTTCAAAAGCATAGGTGTTCTGGAGGCTCTAGGTACATTAAAAGAAAGCACAAATCAAGATCCTTAAGAGAAGCCCTATTAAGCTTGCTGTTTTTTCCTATTGAAAATAATCTTTTCAATCTCCTGTTGGACTTTGCTTGTTAATGGAAAACAATTTCCATAGGAATGAATTTACATCACTGAGGATCCTCTAGAGTGTTAGGGACTTAATATAAATGAAGTCTGTGGTCATATCTATGCTAGGAAAACTGTGTTTTTAAGTCTAAGAATGTGCTTGTGTTTCAAGACCCTGGCATATCCTTGTAAGCTATAATTTCACCTTCATGCATTTGATTATGGAAAAAGTAGGTTACACAAAGAGTAAAACCCTGAATCACTTTGCAAGTTACTTTGCAATCTTATTGTAAGCATGTTCATTTTTGATGGCATTTTTCCTACCTATGGAGATTTCAGGAACCTTCCTATTATCTTGCATATCACTTCAGGGGCGTATCAGACATCCTCCAGGCTCTGACGTGATGGTGTGTGGGCATAATACATGATTAAGAAACAAAGGATGGTTTAACATATCCTTTTCCAAGCTGCAAAGCCAGTGGATCTGTGCAGTTCCTGGTATAGGTAGGAATACCTTTAAAATGGGGCCAGTCACATGTCTGTTTTTCTCACTGCTGTTAAACCCATTAGCTGTTATGTTACAGGCGATGTGGTCTGCACCTGGGGAAACCACCATAGGGAATGCCCTGGGTTTGCTCAGGAAAGTCTGTACTGCCATTGTTTCCTGTATGTGCAGGAAAGATGGGCAAACCTCATGCAAGAACGTGCTGTACCTGGCTAGGTGATAAGATGCTATGTCGAGCATACCTTAATGTAAGTCTCAACCTAAGATGTGTCACTTTGGTTGGAGCTCTGGTGGAAAGAGTGCAGTGAGTTCATCACGATATGTGTATTTTTGTTGTAGTTCTGAATCTGCTGTATCATCAAATCAAGCTCTTAACTTGTCTTCAGCTTAACAGAATTTCAGGTCATCCTCTGAATAACATGGCCAGCTCTAAGTATTGTTAGAGGTATGAGTGTAATTATGAACAGTGGAAGTTGGAATATGTGATTTCAATACATGTTGTTTTTGAGCAGAGGGACTTCTAGTAGGACATCTTTATAGTGTTCCTATATCTTTCATCATTCAGACAATGTAGCAGTCACACTTGAGAAGAGTAAGTGTGAAAAGGCATTCTTGTGCTAATACTTTTTCTGCATTTTGCAGTCTGTCACTATGGGCAGTTGTGCTAAACAGCCTATGGGAAGACCCTAAGGGTTAGTGCAACGGTTAACCACAAGAAGCTGAGACAAATCAGATTGCTATCTCATGATGTGGCTGCTGGTAGGGTTTGAAGTGTAAAGCAGTGGTAACTACTGCTGCAACTGAGAGACTTGCCTGTGCTTGGTCCACTGAGTTGGGACACTGATTTATTTGCTTTCCAGATGCAACCACCCAAATCATGCAAACTACCTCAAAACTGTTCATATAAATGCGATATCAATGTTTGCTTTGATTATCAACTTTTCTGTGCACAGAAAATCTTAATGACCTTAGCCTTGAGACATTCAGGTCTCTCTTTGGACTCTTTCTTTCAATCAGATGACATGAGGTTTTGCTCTTCTCCAGTGTGATGGGTGAATGAGCCCTCTTGGTCCCAGAACATGACTGTTTTGTAAGCATCAGATCAGCCAAAATCCTGAACTGAGAAAAGGAAACAACAAATTGATTTGTGTGTTAAAACCGATGCTCGTGTTATGAGCACTGTCATGTGTTATACAGGCTCTGATGTGGATCTTACAGGCTTTTGAGTTGAAGGCATATTGCCAATGATTTGGAAAGTGGATCCTGATGCACACAATGGAAAACAATACATGATGTCAGCAGTTCTCCAGTTAGTGCTTTGGGCACAGCTATAAGGGGTGCTGTGCTCTGCTAACAGGGGCTGGGGAGCTGGTGGCCTGCTTCTGGCTCTGAACTGTTTCATCACTGCTCTCACATAGAGAAGGTTCAAAATGTTGGCAGGAGTGATGTGTATCCTGTGCTGGCACCCATGGACAAGGGGAGATGCATTGAAGTGACCAGAGAAAGCACTGTTTGCTGGGTTGTTTTGTGTCTTGCACTGGGGAGGCTTCCCTGGACCAGCTTCTGGGCCATCTGTAGTCACATGTAGCCATGAGGATGTGAACAAAGAGGGTGCAATAGGGTATTGGAATCCATGAGTGCTGATCTCCAGTGCTGAAGGGGACCATATACCTACGCAAGAGGAAGGACAGAGACCAGGTGGGGGGATACTGGTGCCTCTGAAATCCTTGCAAGCTGTTCACATGCTTACAGGCCTAGGTCAGCCCTTTTAAAGTTGGTGATCACACCCCACCAAAATCTGAGCTTCAACCTACAAATTCACTTCATGGACATTTATTTGAAGACAAAGAAATGGTCTCTCAGGTTTGTTAATAATCTTCTGGCCTGTAATTTCTGGGAAATTTTTGGGAAGCTCCACTAAGACCAACCATCTAGCTAAGAATCTGCTAAAAAGGTGCATATCCGAGGTTCTCCCCAGACCAACCCACTGATCTCTGTTGTACAGTTACTGTGATGGATTAGATAGGTATAGGATGGGGTTTCTACCTCCTGAAAAGTCCCTTTTCTAACTATACTCTTTAGAGCAGGCTTTTGGGCTCACAAACAGGCATTCCAGGCCAAGAATTTATACTTTAAAACATAAATACATGATATCAACATCTAAAGCATTCACGTTGGCTCAAAACCATGAAGAAATTGGCTTAAAAATCTAGACTTGAAAGAATTTTGACCTTTTTTTTTACCTTCTCTACTTACAGCTA
Source organism: Melopsittacus undulatus (assembly GCF_012275295.1). Taxonomy (NCBI): domain Eukaryota; kingdom Metazoa; phylum Chordata; class Aves; order Psittaciformes; family Psittaculidae; genus Melopsittacus; species Melopsittacus undulatus. Next base: position 114,969,753 of record NC_047529.1, read on the forward strand.
TTCTATTCTCTGCCAGGCTGAACCTGTGCGAGCATGGAGTCGCCTTCTGGAAATGTGGTGTCCCAGGTGCCCAAGCTGTGCGCTTTCTGGCTGGTATGCACCAGAACTTGGGACTTGCACAGAGCCTTGGGAGTGTCTTGTAGGTTTTTCAGTTAGCTGATGGTGTACAGGTAACCTGGCACTCACCCTGGTAGTGCCTGTGGCCTTTGGGATTGGAGCAGCCATCTGTGGATTCTCTTCCTTTCTGTGTCCTTGTAATGTCATAGCTGATAGGAGCCTGTACCTTTCATTGATTTGAATTCTTTTTCTTGTAATACAGCTGTGTGACTTTCAGAGCCCTCTCTTGTCTTCCTGCTTGGAGGAAACTGTTTATTGCCTGACTTACACTCATGTCTTAACCCCTTCTTAGTGTGTTCAGGGACAGTGTTTAAGCAGCATTTCCCATGTGCTGACAAGGGGAACAAGATAAAGCTGCAAGCAGCAACCTGCCTTCTGCCCTCGCTCTGCCTATGGTGAAAGTCTGTGGGGAGGGAGGGCTTTGGACTCGCATCCGAGCCAAGGCTTCAGTTAACAGTCACAAACTGGAACTGCAGAAGTGAGATACACTATAGAGACATAAGATATGTTAGACCAGACTGGCTGTTCCCAGTGGACAGCTTTGGTACCAAGGCCAGGAACGAAGCGAGGAAACAGTCACGTTGGCAACACTGAATTAAAAGCCTTGTAAGCTTTTCCTCAAGAGCTGCTACCATGCCTGCCAGCTGTGAAACTAGACCCTTCTGTCCCTTCACACCCCTCCCTCCTCCATTCCCAGGCTCTACTGAGCAGGAGGGGCAAGCCCAGCATTTGAACTTTGATAACGTTGGCAAGTGCAGCTGAGTGATAGGGAATTAATGAATCCTGCTCCTTCTTTGTATTTGTGTTACTCCACAGGTGCTGGAGGTTTTGGTCATGTCTGCTTGCTACACAAATGGAGCTTTGCATTCTTTCCAGGCCTCAAAGAAAACCAGTGAGGGATTTGGGGTTGGCGAGGAGTGAATAGATGAACCATCTGATGTACCCTGCAGACCAGCAGACTCAGACCCTGCCAGGCAAACCAGCAGGGGAGGTGGCTGCTGAGCCAGAGATGCACCATGCAGAGTGTTCACTTCCTCTTATCCCCAGACTCAAATCAAAGGGCTAGTGGTAAAAGTGCCAGGGCAAATCTGGCCTCTTATCTGTGCCTGGGGGACAGGGCTTCTGTACAGATCCAGAGCATATCTGGACACCATATGCCACAAAGGTGACAGAGGAGCAGTAGAAAACCAGTCACCTAGACAGTCTGTTTGCTTAGACCATAACTGTATAAATTGGTAGCTGTGTTTGCATTAGCTATGGCAGTAGTGTAATAGTCAGTGAGAACTTCAAAAAGCAGCCTGTAATTTAATAACCTTATCTGCTTCCTGCTCCCTGGAAGTGGTGGGAATTCAGATGCTCTGCCAGGTGGCAGACCTTGCTGGCCAGGCTTGGGCTCACGCTCTCTTGTAGTGGGCATTGCAACTGGGTTGTGCTTATTTAGAGAGCAATCACCTGTGGGATAGACTTGCTGTTCTGCCAGGTAAGACTCAACCCTGGTTCAGGGCCATTTCATATTTGCTGTAGGCTTTCACCCATTTCTCTTAAGCAGTGACAGCTGAACCACTCCTAGTAGTGTGCAAAATAAGGTGATGAGTGACACCACAATTAGAAGGGATTTTGATAACCACAAAAGTTAATTTATTGTGGCTTTCATGGTCCACCATTTGTCATGTGTGATCTCGGGCAGGTCCCTGCAGTACACTGTTTTGTAAGGCCTTGTCTGGCTTTTTGTTTCACTTCTACTTTGAATTCGTTCTCAGTGATCACTTTAGTAATCAGCATTTCCTCTGCTGGCCTGGCCAGAGGTGCCAAGTGGTCAGTGTTTGCACTATACAGAGGCCATGGATTCGTGCCACTTGCTGGCAGAGGTGCTGCCTGGAAAACTGAGGCTCCCATGTCTGATAGAGATGGGTTCCTTTATGACAGTGTTGAAAGACCAAATGTATTGATGTTTTGAAGGCAGATTGAAGATAAATGTTGTACAAGAAGCATTAATGACTAATTCAGCTGAATATGAAATAGAAAGAACTTTCTAAAGAGCTCCAAAGCTTTTCAGGATATTCCACAGCATTACCACAGCTTACAGTCTTTGGATGCTGGAGTTTGCTTTCCAAGGAGGAGCCTGTTGGCCAAAGCACTTGAATTAGCCTGTATTTTAAAGTGCTGTGAGGCTGTTTAACTTCTGGTGGAGCAGTCTGCAGACTGACAGATGGTAACTGTGATTTAAGGCTGTGGGTGAAACGCAGCCCTTGTGGTGCTGTGCTGATGTAGGGGCTGTGCAGGGAGCTGGGAAGGCCTGCCCCTCGTTTCTCTGCTGATTAGAGTCATCCATGCCTGTGAGCCTGAGTCTGGCTGGGGGGTAAGGTCAGCTGGAGTTGCCTCAGCTTTACAGCAGTAAGGAGGAGCCTGTGACCTTCTTCTTCCATACAGTTTTTGTACTGCGGAGCTAAAAGGTGATACCAGTGCCCTAGCAGCACTGCTCAGTGCCAAGGAATTTAAAGATCCAGCCCAAAATCAACCTACAAAATAGATTTAAAAGGTTTTTTCCTTGTTATCCTCCTAAACTGATTGGGAGGGCAGAGCCAGCTTTGCCCCTTGCAGAGCACCCATCAATGTGTTGGCAGAAGGACGGGAGCCTTGGTCTGGCTCCCTTGTGCCCTGCCACATGGGCACAGAGCACTGTACTCCTGGGTAGGAGATGTCTGCAGAAGCAGAGAGCACTGGGCTCTGGTGTTTTAGCCCAGAGGCATTGATGCTGTTGTGTCGGGGAGGGAGGGATAACTTCAGCATCCCCACGGAGCTCTGGCTGGGGCCTCACTTGTGGGAGCATTGCCTTTGGAGGTAGTTAATCCCCTTCCTTTAATTCAAAGGCAGACTTCTGGCCTGCTTGATGTTCTTCTGAAAGTCTGGTCTTCGAGTCAAGTGGCAGTACAGTTACTGAAACAAATTCCTCACTTTTGAAACCTTTTTCATTAAACAATGTGCAAAATTATTCCATCAAAGCAAAGCTGATTGTCTGTCAGTATGGACCATTTGATGAAGTGTACTGATTTGTTGTAAGTTAAATGGGTTAAGTTGAACTGAGTTCCCGTGCTCTCTTGCATGAAATAGACTAAACTGTTCTGAAAGAAATGGTAGTAGTTAAACAGCATCTAGCTTTTAGGTTTAAAATTACAACCAGATAATGAAATTAAGTAATAATAATCCCCCACCAGTAGACAGAAGAGCTGTTGCTTTGTCCTGTGGACGTAGTGAAAATGAAATCATTGTAGAACTGCGCACATAAAAAGCAGATGTAAGATGAAAAGTGTTTATTTGATCATTCAAACTCTGAAATATCCTAATATTTAGCTGTGGTGCCTATCTTTAAACCATTCATTGGCACAGTAGTAAATGCTTAGTTTTGAACTGCAGTAGTGTGACGTAAAATTCATCCCTCTTTGGAATTTCACTATTCCTAGAATGACCTTGAATTAAGAATACTTGTAGTTTGTTGGTATCTGTTACAGTCATCTAGATAATACAGTTTGCATACAGTAGATCTGGGTACAGGAGCTTGTGTGCATAAGCAAATACATGTGTGCAGCACTTAACACCCTTAGTTACTTAGCATGTGTTAGTTCATTACTGCTTAAGTTAGTGTTAGAGGACTTGGAGCTTCATCAGAGATCTCTGCTAAAGCAAGGCTGGACTAGAGAGCTGTGCTCAGGGAAGCAAGGGGTGGTGGTTCATCTCTGCTCTTACTGTGGTATTTTGATGAGGCAGCTATGTGCAGCAAAGCCACACGTGCCTGTTCAGGACTTCATTAAAACATCTTACTCAGTAAATATGTAACTCTCCAAGTGATCGTTTCCAGTCCCTGCAACTTTCTTTTGAATCCAGAGCACAGTCATTGGGTTTATAAACAGAAAGTATTTGTGTAACAGGAGGTGAGACTGGTGGGAGGGTTTTTAGGCTGACCGGATTCTGCTGTTTTATGGGAGTTTAACCCAAATCATTCCAATTTAGTCATTTTTAGAGAGAGACATAACTCTTGTGCCCTCAAAAAGACTTTCCACGTTTCCTTAGTCATGTCATTTCCTCTTTAAGTAGAAGATCATGAAACAAACTTTCCTTCGTTCAAATAACAGTGCTCCCAATCTGTAGGTTTCAGCTCTGCCAGCAGTTCTGTCAGAGACCAACAAGAAGGACTTTTTAATTGAAGTTAAAAACTGAACACAGATGCTGTCTCTTCTTCCATTTCGTTTTCTACAGGTGGAAGAAAGAATCCCAGAAACCAAACCCTACAGTTTATTCTCAGCTCTGCTACTAACATTCTACATGACTTTCAGCAAGTCTCTGCTCTTGTCCTTGTAGCTCCCAAAAAATAACTCTGAAACAAAACTGCACTTCCAGATTGGCTTAGTAGTTAGGAACAACCATATAATCACTAAACTGAAGGTGTCACCTTTCTTATAGGCCATTTCTCCTGCTTTTAGGCTCCTGCAAGTCATGTAGCCAAATAAATGTTATTTCAGCTCTACCCTGTATCTGTGTAAATAGGAGTTAATGAGTTGCTGCATCTCCTGGCTGACTTGTGTGGAGGTCTCCAGAGGGAGGATGAGGAGAGGCTGCCATGGAAAGTCCCTGGTTGTTGCTAGGCAGCACTGCATTTTAGCTTCCCCGACTGAAAGTCTGCACTCAGGTTTGGCAAGGAAAGGGAAAACCGAGGGATGGAAAACCACACAAAGATGCTCGACTTACTTTTTGTAAAGCATGGCTTTACTGTGCTGGGTGCAGCGAGTGTGTGGCTGCAAGTGAGGTGGAAGCAATTTAATTAAATAGGATAACATTTGATAACTGGCCTTCTGTTTATTCATTTTCAGCTGCAGGATCATGTGGCTGGCTTGTTCTCTGTCTGCCCCCACTCTGTTTTGTCTGTTACGATGTTCTTGGGATCTTGTAGTGAAGTTGGAAGAGTACAGCACAAATGGTCTTGCTCCACTTCCAGTTTAAACGGAAGTAGGAAAATCCAGCAGTTCCAGACACTTTCCCCTGAGGCTTATGCTCCAGTTTTACAGCTGTGCATGAGAATATGTCATGTCTGCATTTTACTTCTAAGCCCATCAAGAGGAACACCAAAGATCTCTATTAACTAACAAAAATTCTTACATAGGGCATCATGCTCTTGCTGTACATCATAGTAACAGTGCAGATAGTGACAAGATCCTCATATGGTTAAAACTCATCACAATAGCACTGCTAAAAGCAAACCTGATTTTTCTGCCAGAAATATAGGGTTTGGGGTATAGCTTAGCACTTGAATTCCTCTTGGTAGAGTTGCTTGGTTGACCATCCATCCATCCATCCATCCACCCACCCATGGGCTATTTCAAACTTTTCAGACAGTCTTAGCTGTTGTCTTGTAATTGCTGTCTCTGTTTTTCCTCCCTATGCATTTTAGTAGAAGGCCAGGGTGAGTAAATTTAAGGTCTTGCTGCCTCAGCTAACTTGGAAAATAATGTCTTTTGTTGCACTGTGATGGAGTCACTGGGGGATCTGTGGTGGGACCTCATTAGGGACTGGACCCTTCTGAACTGCACTGGAAGGTGGTTTGCTTGCTCCCTGGCTGACAGGGTTGTGTTTAAAGATACTTTTCCCCTTTCAGCTGAGGATCCTGTGGTGCTACTGAGGCACTGTGGAGTTTGGTGTCACAGCCTTGCTCCATCCTTTAGGGTTCAGCCAAGTACCATTGTAAAGCTCATCTTACAGGAGCTTAGAGAACCTTGCTTGGAGAACTTTGAGAGTCTTGGCCAAAGTCATGCAGCTTGTAGTCAAATGGGATACAGCAAGATATGTTTTGCTGTTAACAGTGCTCTTCCCATCAAGGGTGGGGCTTGAAAACTGAGAATCAGGACTCCAGACTGATTGCTGGACCCTACTTTGTCTCACACATTTTATACCACCATTGGGCTTGTGGCTTGAGCTCTCTGCCTTAACCTTCCTCTTCCCCCTCACCCCAGCCAGCATTTCACAGCAGTCTAGAAGAAACACTTAGAGACACCAAAGCTTTGCAACACCTTGCAGCTCCTCACTTTGTCCCTTCCTGCATGCCTGGGTTCTGTCATTCCCACCAGGTTCTCCCTTCTGTCTTTTCCACTGTGTGTTTTGGGGGGTCTTAAAGGTGGTAACCTCACAGTAAGTACCAGCCTTACAATAGCTGCCTTGCAGCTTGGCTGGGAATGGAGCCCCATGTTGTTCTATAGGAATTCCCAGAGAATGACCCAGGCTAGGGTTAGTTCAGTTCAGCAGTTCCTTTGTCTCCTTCTGCCTGGTGTGTGGGGTCCTTTGAGGTTAGAAACCCGCCGGGTGAGACTTGGGGACAGAGGCATCAAGGCATGGCTACTGTTGAGGCCTTTGATGGGTAACAAAGACAGCATTAGGGATTCACCTGCTGAAGGATCCAGAAAAAAAGCTCAGAATCCTTGCAGCACTTCCCTTCTCTCCCATGCGTGCTTGGCCAGTCCAATGCACTTTCCTATGGCTCCTAACTACCTATGTGCAAACTTCAAGTTGTGCTGCATCTCCCTTCCCTTTTCCAGGCAGGTCAGTGCGCCGAGGGCTGGAGTGTAGACCATAGGGTCACAGACTGGTTAGGGTTGGAAAGGACCTTAAGGTCACCCAGTTCCAACCCCTGCCACGGGCAGGGACACCTCACACTGCACTGTGGCACCCAGGGCTCTGTCCAGCCTGGCCTTGAGCGCCATGTTAAATGTGGGGAGCGTTTTCCCGCCCTTGGCGCAGCTTTCCGACTGCCACAGGGCAGAGGTGGTCGGTTGGGACAGGAGCTTGTGAGGGGACAAGAGAGGCAGCCATGACAGGTGAGTGGGGATCCTGAGGGGAGAATGGGGCGGCCATGAGGGAAGATCATGAGGGGAGAGGTGGAGCGGTTGAGAGGGGCAGTCATAAGGGAGCAGGAGAGGTGGCCATGGCGGGAGATCGTGAGGGGAGAGCAGGGGCAGCCATGGGAGAAGGTCGTGAGGGGAGAGCTGGGGTGGCCATGAGGGAAGATCATGAGGGGAGAGGTGGAGCGGTCAAGAGGGGCAATCGTGAGGGGAGATCATGAGGGGAGATCATGAGGGGAGATCATGAGGGGAGATCATGAGGGGAGATCATGAGGGGAGATCATGAGGGGAGATCATGAGGGGAGATCATGAGGGGAGATCAGGGGCAGCCATGGGAGAAGGTCATGAGGGAAGAGCAGGGGTGGCCATGAGGGAAGATCATGAGGGGAGAGAAGGGGCAGCCATGGGCTGTGAGGGGTGGCCATGAAGGGAAATCTTGTGGGGAGATGAGGGGCAGCCATGAGGGGTAAGATCAGCAACTATATAATGTGGGTCCCTGCGAGGTGGTAGGTAAGGGGTGGCTGTGACTGGAGGTCATGAGAGGCCACCATGATGGAGATCAGTTTGTCCATAGTGACATGGTTTAGTGGTGGGATTGATAGTCCATAGGTGATGGTTGGGCTCTGTGATCTTAATGGTCTTTTACAACCTGATTCTTTGAAAACAGGCAGGAGCTAGCAAAATCTATTATTTATTCCAAAAGCTGATGGAGAAGCTTCTTCATGGTGTGCCTCCATCACCAAGCTTTTTGTCATAAAAATAGAGTTAAAGTATTTTTTATGGGAAAAACTGTTCTCTTAAAGCCTTCCTTTTCCACTCTGAGTCATTTTTGGACTTTTTTGGGTGGGAAGGAATGATTTTATTCACTTGCCAACTTTGAAAGCACTGCCTCGGAACTGGGATAAAGCTGTAGCTCACCTGTTTATTTCTGTAGTTACACACAGTAATGGCTGGTTCAAGGATATCCTGTTTGTTAAGTTGTGCAGTTCATGCGTTATGGCAACTTTAATGGCCCTTGTAGTATATAGCAAGGGGATTTAGGTCTGTGGGCAGGTGCTTTTTACCTTGTTTTTAACTCTAAATAAGCGAACATAATGAAAATAGCTGTTAAATAATGAGAACATCCACATTTACCTTAAATACACTATTCTTTTCTTAATGAAAGGCAGATAAATTCAGCTGCTTCAGGGCAAAGTCTTAACTGCTGATGGACAAAAGAAACTTCCTTTTAGGCAGTTGTTCCATCTCTTTCTCCTTGGAATTTCTTGTGTGTTCTTTCAGATCCCAAGGTGTCAGTCACTGCCAAGTGAGACAGTCTCAGGTTAGGCCACCTCTAGTAATTCTTAGCCTTTCATATCTCACCTACCCATCCATCCATCTTGTTTGCTAATTAAATGTTGATGAAAAGAGACTCCCCGTAACCTCCCTCTTTCTGTTCCCTCATGCTACTTCTACTAATCCCTGGATTCTACTTCTCTTTCAGAAGATGCTGCTGAAGAAGAATTGTGGAGCGAAGACTAGAGTAATTAAAATTCATGTAAGTTGACTGTTTCTGGTCCAGTTCCTATATCTTTTCACTTATATCTAAATGTGGTGCTTTTCTGTGAACATCTATAACCAGAAGATTATTTCTGGAGGTTTCCTGTGGCTTGATCAGCTGCATAACAAAGGCTTCTAGTTATAATTTAGGTTAGGTGCTGATGAGGCTAATAATACATTGGCTTTTCTGTTTTGGAGACTGTGGGCTCCAAGCTTTCTTGGAGTGAAACTCTGCATTCCTTGCTGTGAGCTCATACAGCTATGCATAAGTGTTCTGTAGGGTGTCATTTGGATCCTTCTTGGCTGAGGGAAGTGCTAATCTGAGGTATCGAGTGGTGGTTAGTAGGGGTGAGAGGTACTGAGTAGACAGCTGCAGAAAATGGACTATACCTGCAGAACTGCATGGCATGTGAGACTGAATGATGGTAGACGAGAAGGCTAGATTGCTTGGGTGGCTTTGTATCTGGGCTGACACTGCAGGGTCTGAGCATCTCCCATTCTTGAGTACATGCATGCCTGGCAGGGCTAGATCTGCCCAACTCTCCTGATTGTAATTTATGCTGCTTGCACCTCTGAGTCTGTCTCCAGCACCTTATACCCTGACTTTTCAGCCAGCCTGTTTCTTCCATGGGTACCTTGGTGTTCTTTTGGTCAGTACTGGGTAGTGCTGTGGGAAATGTGTCTGTGACCTTGCACGCTGCAGCCAAAACAAGTGCCTTAGTCCACTGGGCCCCACCTGATGCTCCCCATGTTTGTGGTACACAAGGAAAAACAGGTCAGGATGAAGAAAACAGATATCCTTTGTGATAAAGCTGCTACTTTCATTGCAGTAATTATAGTCTTGCAGGAGGGATGAATGACAGACCAGGATCCTTCAGGGTTTATACCTTGTCCAGCAGGAAATGGGACCGATACCTTTGTTCACCCAGAAGTGCTTCTGTTTATGGGCATGCTGTTGAGTGCCCCTATCCATCACTGCTTTGTTGGTGAATTTGGTATGTAAGAGGAGGAGGAGCAGGTTGGTCTGGCTAGAACCTTGTGCAGAGCTGGAGAGTTTCTCCAACCCCCTTACCTGCCTTCTGACAGGGCACTTCAGTCTTGTCTTTCAGCAACCCCACAATGACCTGATACTTCTGATTGCACAATTAATCCTGATCTGTTATTATCTCTTGTGCTCCTGCTTGGATTGTTTTAACTAGAGCCGTCTCCTCCTGTGCCCTGTGAGCTCTCCCCATACAGTGCCTATCCTTCAGACCTACCGACAGTCTAATCCTGCTGCGGTATTTTAGTGCAACTTGTGTATCACCTTCCTTTATGCCTGTCCATGTGCTTCCACTATTTTTCCTGGGTGTCCCTGGACTTGTGGCTATTTCTAGTGCTGCTTGGTGTCAGTCCCTCAGTCCCTGGGGTTCCAGTGATGCCTCAGTGGTGTGGTTTCCTCTGACACCTTGAGCTCATTATTGCAGCTACACTTGTGTCCCTGGAGAATCTGAGAGGCAGAATTATCCCTCTGTTCCCTGCTGAGCCTATGTCAGCTCACACTAAAATAAACAGCAGAAACTGAGAGCACACCGTTCTGACAGATGGCATCAGAATCCGTGCTTCTCTGGCCAACCCTGCCAGGCTGTGACAGTGCACCTCTATACCTGAGGTGCTCATGTGGTTTCCATGACAATAGCATATGATACTTGCTGTCTCTTGTTGGTCTGTCATGGTGGCAGAGTCATCAGGTAAAGGACCATTTTTGCTTCCATTTTTTAAGTGATTGCAAGTGCCCACTTTTGTGTATCTAGCTTAGGAAGTAGCAGGTCCCTGACAGAATACCTTGCTGAGGTGTGTCAGCTCTGGAAGCAGCTGGGAGAGGTCAGTACCTCTGAAGGATGATGCTATGCTTTTGTCATATGAAGGTAAATCTCAATCCAGCCAGTAAGACATGCTTGTTTTCTCCCTGTATTTCTGCTGCCTGATAGAGTGAAGGAGAAAGAATTATGCTTATTGCCTCCTTTGTAAGGATGATGATGGCAGTGACCTGCTAGTAACATCAATGAAGCATTTTTCATCCTGTCCTTGCTGAGGACAGTGTTTCATATGGTTGTGAGGTGGGGTTTTGCTTCTCTACATGCTGTTTTAACACTGAGGTGTCACCTTATCACTGTTCCCTTCAGCTTCCCAAGAGGCAGCTCAGGTGGTGTCAGGCTACAACCTTTCTACTCATTCAGCAGTTCTTAAGAGGGATGATAGAACAATGATGTGACAAGTCTAAGACCTTAAACAGACTAAGGCAGAGAGATTAATAAACTTCCCAAATGTCCAGCAGTGCAGTTGTGTTGAAATGTGTTCAGGAATAGCAGCTGTGCAAGGGGAGGGCCTATAGTGAAGAGAAAATAATGCTCAAAAAATCTTGCTTCTGTTCCCCCCCAATAAAGGATAATAGAACAGGAGAATCAGCCTCTCCAGCAGAGATCAGTTGGAGGTGACAGTGTGTGTATGAAGTATGGATCTGTACATAGTATATATGTGTTGCATAGCACATGTCACTGCAAGGGGAGGGTTGGCGTGAGCCTACATGGGTGCTGCACAGTGAGGTGAGCAATGCATGTGTGCAGACCTGGTCAGCTGGCGTAATGTGTGTAACTGGAAGCAAGGCTCTAGGGTGAATGAAGGGTACAGCATGTGTGTGGGTATTTGAGTATCCAGAGCATGTTTGCATGGTTCAGCTGAGTGTTGCATGGAGACAATCCCTTAGCACTGGGAGGATGTGCTTGTACTCACAGGTAACTTTCTTTGCCCTGGACCAGGCTTGGTCAGCTGTAGCCAGCTCTGAATGGAGAGACCCATCTTCCAAGGTCTTTCTGTAATACCACAAGTTTTCAGTTCTCCAGGCCCTTTTACAAGAAACTCATCTAGTCCTGTTCTTGTTCTTCCATCAGAAATTCCTACCTGCAGTCTCTGAATGGGTTTATCTCAGCAGCAGCAGGTGGGTAGAAGACCCAACTGGCAAGCCCCTGGGTATCTCAAGAGCTCTTGTTGGAGCAGGCAGAGAGGGAATAAGGATTTCAAGGCCAATCTGATAACCTGGCTGATCAGAGAGATGGATTCTGCTATGTAAAAACAAAATAAGAATTTTAAATCGGAACATAAACCTCTTGTGCTCTTGCCTTGATCTTATCAATGTTGAGAACGCCTTCTGCTTGGACAGAGGCCAGATCCTTGGAATGACTTCCCTGTCTTATATCTCTTGCATTTGCATCCTAAAAGGCCACTGCAGAAACATGCTAGGTTTTCTTCTCCTAAAATAAGGGACCTTTTCAGGTTGGAGCTGAGGAGGAGATATGCTGGCCTAAGCCTTCTTGGCAGATACCTGAGCCATTCACAAATGTAAGGCAGGCTAGGTGACAGAGCAGTACTGGTGTGAACCTCTCGTTCTGGCCACACAGCATGAGGTAAAGGTTTCTAAAATGTCAGAAGACTGTGTGTACATACACACACATATGTTGCCCCTTCCATCACAGGCTCCCAATGTGCTTTGCAAGCATTGCTAAATATAGCATCCCAGAGGCAGAGTTAAACTGAGAAACCAGCACTTAGCTTATTGAGGGAACCAGCTCCCCTCATGCTCCCAACCCAGTCCCTGACCTGCCTGCTGCTGCTGAAGGTCTCTGTGTAGTGATAGCTGGCCCTGGAGGACCTCAGCCCTTAGTGTGAATAATTCCTGACAAAAGACTTCGTCCAGAGTTTCTTCTGGATCCACTGTAGCCAAGGTGGGAATGCCACTGTGTGTTATAAACAATCCCAAGCATCTGGCTCTAGATGTTCTTTTATTTAGCATTGCTTTCATTAGATCTCATGGCAAAGGCTAACTAGCCTTCAGCCTGTCCACAGCAGTCAGAAGAGGGACTGTCATGTCTTTTTCTGCTTCCTTAAAGGATTTTTATTGCTACCTGTTTTCTGTAAAGTCCTGTTATGTGTGCCCTTGCACCCATCATCTCTTCACCAAGTACTTACATGATATATTGTGGAATAACCAAGAGCTCCATAATCCAGACAGCATTATGAAAGTAGAGAGTGGCTGGTGAGTCAGGAAGCTGACATCCTTCCTATTCCTATTCTCAGCGATGTCCTTGCTTTGTGGTCAGATGTGGGTTACTGGTCTGGTTTAAGAAGGGGGGTGTGGGGAAGGGGTAGAAAGGAATTTAGGGCAGAGGTGCAGCCCAGTGACCAGCTGCTGCTGGGGCAGCCCTGGGTGTTGGTGGTGGCTGTGGCTGGCAGCACCATGATGCAAAGGGCTGGGAAGTGGCAAGGCATGTTCCTTAGAGAGGGGAACAGATTTGGTCACATCTGGGTGGTAGAGCAGAGAGAAAAGGGTAGGGCATGGCAGAGGGTCAAGGTGGCTCTGCCACTGTTTTCCAGCAGAGCTTCTGGTCCAGAATGGCGCATCAGGCATGTCTTTTGCCACCACATCCAGTCCCACAGCAGTTGCTCCCCACTCCCCTTTGTTTACGCGTTTGTGGGAACCTGGCATCCATTCCTTCTCCCAATCCCCAAAGCTGTAATCCTCTTTTCCCACACACCTCTCCCATAATACACCTACTTCCTGCATCTGGGGGTGGTTTGTCCAGAGGCAAGCACACTGTGTCAGCATGTGTTTGCAGCCTGCTCATGCCAGGGTAATTAATACTCACTTTGCAGTTTTAATTTGGGTTCCCTTTAAGTTGAAAGCCGTGTGCTGCTCTGTGCTGCTCTGTGCCAGCCTGCCTGGCCAGAGGCAGTCAGGTTGTCCTGGCCTCATCTAAACTGGAAGCTGCACATGCACAAGTATGCACCACGCGCGGGCTGTGTGAGAAGCATGGTAGCTGGGGCTCCTGCCCTGGAGGGAGGAGGACTGCGAGGGCAGCTGACTGTGATCTCTCTGGAGGGAGAATGTTCCTGCCACACAGGGAGGGAAAGGGAAGGTGGGGAAGAAGGAGAGGAAAATGTAGTGTCACTTTGGTACAGACTTTTGACTTAAGGTCAGATTGTGCCTTGCATGTGTCTGTGGGTTCTTGGAGCTCCTCTCATGCCCACTCTTCATCCCACTCAGGCACACAGACCTTGTGGCGTGTGCAGGAACTGCTGCAGGTGTGTTTAGGGAAGCACAAGCCATTGTATCAGACGGAGAGAAAGTGGGGACAAGACAAAGCTCACAAGTAGGGGCATATAGGTTCATTCACTTGTTTGTAAGGGATTTGTGTGGCCTTCAGAGCATGACCTGTAGTGGGACCCTGGAGCAGTGAGTTCCTCAGGTTGGCCAGGGACCACTGACAGCCTGCCCCTCTGAATGACCCATCTGTCCCTTTTCAACATGCAGCCTCCTTCTTTCCGGTTGTCAGGCAGGCAAATCAAAGCTTGCAAACAGCTTTGTCAAAGACACATCTCAAAGGTGTGTGAGAGAGAGGAGAAGAAAGGCTTTAGCTCACTGGTGCCAGCAGGCACCCATAGTTGAAACTGGCTTATTTCTGCCTTTGGGCAAGTGACCAGCAAGCACCTGCTAGGCCCTTTGAAGCACCTTCCAAAAAAGTTCAGTGATGTCTGTCTGGTTGCACATCTCAGGTGTGGCAGTTGCCGTCTGACAACTCTGCACACAGATGTGCAGATGTTTGATGGGTTCTTGAGGGGTTTCTTTCCTTTCAGAGAGGAACAGTGATGTGTTTGTAAACTGCTGAACTGCTCTCTGCAGTGTGGTTGCACAGAAGGAAGTTGGTATTTGGCAGCCGTATGCTGATGGAGGAAGACAACCCTTTCAGCCTTGTAGGGAAGGGCAATGGAGAACCCACGGAAACAAAGCTCACTGCAGAATTTTGTTTTCCTTATCAGAACAGTGTTTGGAGTTGACCCTTTCTTTTCTTGGAAGAGAAGGAGGGATAGTCTTGAAATGAAGTTCTGTTATGCTGTATCTTTTAGTTGAAATTAAACTGTATATGAACCTGGATGTGGAGGAGAGACTTCCAGGAGGAAAGGGGCTTGCCTTTGAAAAGTTACTGGTTTTGCTGCTCCAGGTCTGTGACTGGAATAAATTATCAGAGGCCCTCCAGGAGTTAACGAAGCAGCAGTTAAATGTGAATTGCTGCTCCACTGGAGGAGCTGGTCCTGCTTGTCAGCCACTATTTCTTGAAAACTGCCTGAAGCAAGACTGTAATTGAAAGGAAATCACCTCTCATCGAAGGTCCCAACACCTAGATGGTAATTAGTTCATCCTGGCTGCCAGACTGTGGTGTACTGTCAGGGTTTAACCCCAGCTGGCAACTAGGCACCACACAGCCAGTGGGATCAGGAAGGTAAAAGTGAGAAAACTTGTGCATTGAGATGGAGACAGTTTAATAAGTAAAGCAAAAGCTGTGCAGAAGCAAAGCTAAACAAGGACTTCATTCACCACTTCCCATCAGCAGGCCGATGTCCAGCCATCTCCAGGAGAGCAGGACTTAATCACACCTAGCAGTTACTTGGGAAGACAAACACCATCACTCCAAACGTCTCCCTAGTTCATGCACTGAGCAGATATCATATAGTGTGGAATATCCCTTGGGTCACTTGGGGCAGCTGTCCCACCTGTGTCCCCTTCCAACTCCTTGTGCCACTTCAGCCTTCACACTGGCAGAGCATGAGAAGCTCTAAGTCCTTGATTTTATATAAACGCTACTTGGCAACAACTAAAAATATCAGTGTGTTATCACCCTTAATCTCATACTAAATCCAAAAAAACAGCACTGTACCAGCTACTAGAAAGAACATTGCTCTATCCCAGCTGAAACCAGGACAGGAGAAAATGAGGAAGTGTCTTGGTCAGGGCCATGTTTGGAATATAGCTGGGAGCAAGTATGAAGGTCCCCTTCCGTTGCTCACAGTTGATTGTTTCACACATAAAGGTTGAAGTGTCAACAGTTGCTTTTCTAACCACCTGGCAGGGGTGAGTGAAAGGAGAATGAAAAGTGCAGTTAAAAGCAGTGTAACTATAAATGCTCCGGTATGGAGTCTGACAGCTTTTACTCTCTCTGTCTTGCCTGAGTATCGGTACTACCTCTGGCTCTGTCTACTCCTGGGCAAGGCAACTGTCTCAAGCAGGCAGACATCTGTCTTTGCCAAGGCTCTTCGGGGAATTTATTCCTTTCCACATAGGGCAGTGGTGGGAATCGGATGTGCCTTTACAACTTGCAATTACATGGTGCTTTTCATCCCAAAGGACTTTTAACAAGTGAGTCTGCAGACTGCAAAGGGATCATTCACCCACCACTGAGAGGCATCCACCACTGGAAGGCAGTATCCGTTAAACAGAGCTCGACAGCATTTCCCAATCAGCAGGGCCCAAGGGTAGGAAAAAGAAGGGACTCTGTGCTGGGTTGGCCCTAAGTAAGGAATGGGTTGGCAGAGTGCACAAGCTGATCTGATTTTGAATCCCACCAGGATACTAGAGCTCTTATGAAAGAGGACCAAAGAGTATTAAGCAGGGCTTAGTTTTGTATCACCCCTGGCACACCACTCCCTTCTAAGACATTGCTGTGTTAGGTAACTTCATTTACCCCTCCTGTGGGGATTGTCATTCCTACAGCTGAAAGCATGCTTGGAGCTGTGCTTGCTTCTGCTTTGTCTGGAGAACCTCACTTCTGTAGAATCATGAGTCCAAAATAAAGTTGTTTCACAATCTGCATTTGGGATATTTTCCCAGACTTCACAGGGGTAAGGGATGGGTTTCTAGCAGGAATGTGTGTTTGTTTCAGTAGGCTTATGCTTTACCTGTTTTATCTTATTCCTGTGTACTTTTTCCTTGCCAATATGTACAGTCATGTTACAGATGGATTTATAAAGCAGCTGCCTATTTCTCTGCTTTCTGAGGGCTGCTAATATGATTGAAATCCTGCATTTCTTCTGTGGTGTTTAATCTCACTGGCCTTCTTTGAGGCACCTGCATCCGGTTGCTCTCTGTACCATCGTCTGTTATGCTGCTTTGTTAATATGCTTTAGATATGCTTCAAGCCTGGCTGCTTATTTACCACCTGTATTCAGTGGTGGTAATGCAGTTGGTGACAGGTTTGCAAGAGTGTGCATGTAGGCATGTGTATGTGGAGGAAGAAGTGTGTGTCTGTGTGTATGTGACCAAGGTGGTCTGCACATAGTGTAATCCAAACTAGGTCCTGTAGGAGCTCCTCTAACTCAAATGAGGTGTGCAATGAGGCAGCACAGGTTTCTGCAGGTACTGAAACTACCCCCTGCTCTGGGCAGTTGTATAAGCAAGTGATGAGCTGTGCTGCCTTGGACTGTCCCCTGATGCCCATGGAGTTCAAGCCCTGCTTGGTCTGAGTTACGATGTGAGCAGAGAAGAATTGTATGAACAGGAACAGCTTTCCTTTCAATTTCCAAGTCACTAGAAGGTCTGTGTGTGCACAGAGGAATCTGGACAAGTGACCAGGGAAGTGCCTGTGTCCTGGGGAGAACCTGAGGTGTGTGAGAGCAGGTGAGCATGTACAAGTGAGCACAGGCACGTGTGACAGAGCGTGTGCACCCTCCTGCTTGCAGCTGAGTGCTTGTGTCTCAGGCCGTTCTCCAGCTGTGCAAATACATTGCCTAACAAGTTGAGGGCTTTGGTTAATGATTGCCATTAGCACAGGGCCCATATTAGGCTCCATTTTGTGCGTGTTACCCAGCTGTCTGAATGCCATTAGAGTGAACGCACTGGCCTTTAACGTCAAACGTGGACTGTTTGCACTCTGAGGAGCCTCTGCAGAAGGTGGTCTGGGGCTGCTCAGCAGGGGCTGTCAAGCAGGTTTATAGCAAGCTCCCTGGAGCTGCTGCAGTGGCAGAAACCACTCTAACAGCCTTCTGTAGTCAGAGCAATATCCTAGGCATCCCAGGCTGGCACTGGGCACCCGAGAGGAAGAGCAGGCTAGCTAGGACGCTTGCCCGCATTACAGAGAGGCAGCTGGCCCAAGTGATAGGGTGGGAGGAACATGTTTCCCTCTCTGGCAGCCAGCCCTATCCGTCTTCTTTCTGGGAATACATCTACAGAGCTTTGCCTTGTGCTACTCATCAGAGCCAGACCACCACATGCTGTGATCCCAAATGGTGGTGTGGACTAAGCCAGATCAGGTCTGGTCATCCCTGGAGCAGGATAAGGCTCCAAAGAAAACATGCTGTTCTGCAAGAGGAGTGTGGAGTGATTTGGTGCTGGTGCTCGCTCTTCCCAGCAGAGTTGCTGCTCTATAAGTCACAGAGTAGGTACAAGACAGACCCATACTGCTCAGTGTTATAAATCACTGCAGATCGGTCCTGGTGTTGCCATGAATTAAGGTGGTTGCATTACTGCATCCTCCTGTTACTGCCTGCAGGGCTCTTCTTACCCTGCCCTTGCCTGCCACTGTGGTAGCTGTGCTGTTGAAAGCCAGACATCATCTTGTGGCTGCATAAGAGGTTCCATGATGAAGAGGCAGGATTGGTGCAGTCTGAGCCTTACTTGCAGCTCCCTGGCCAACTGTGAATCTCTTCATTTTCCTGTCTTTTCCCATCCCTGTCCTTCTCAGCCTTTGTTCTGTGCCCATGCTCCTTGCAGTACCTGGGAAAGCTCTATGCCCCATACATTGACCCAGAAGAAGGTTCAGAGAGAAACCCCAGGGCACCTTTGGATGGGAATTTTGTGGATGATGGTGGCCTTTGTGGATGACTTTCACCTGTCCTCTGAACCCATCTTTCCCCAGCCTCTTCTTCATCTACTGTGTGCCAGAAATGAACTGATTCAGCTGCCTTCCCTAATCCTGTCTGGCATTTCAAAATGGAGGGGACTGCCAGGTTCTTTGTTCCCATTCCCTTTTGGCACTGGCAGGGGACGTTCTCTGCTCTGGAGAAGGACAAATGTGCTGATTTATTCTGCCCCTTAGCTTTGAATAGGGGTTGCTATGTTACTCTCCAGCTCTGAGGCTTGCCAGAGCACACACCATATATAACCCCACAGCAGGTGGCTATTGAGTAAAGGCCCTTAAATCTGCCTCTCCTGTTTCTTATGCTGCTGGCCAAGGTGTCAGGGGGATGTAGCAGGGCATGATTTGCTGGCTGAAAATCCAGGCACAGATGAGGCCAAGCACCGTGTTGGCATTTTCCATTCTCAAGTGCCCATCTTAATTGGCAGAGGAGGTACCAACTAGGCAGAAACATGCTGCCCATACTGGCTTTTAAAGAGGCTCTTTCTGACATGAAGGGCTTATGAGGCCCAGCTATGACCAAGATCCTAGAAGCAGAAGCTTCCAGATCCTGCTGTATGTGACGACAGCACCCAGAGCCTGGCTTGGACACAGCTCCTTCTAATTTGATATGACTGGGTGAGCCTGACTGTTTGATCAGCTTTCTGGGAAAAGTTGTGTGTGTTTGTCCTATGATGACAAGTGTAAACCCAGCCAGGACAGAAGGAGGTGGCATCAAAACATCACCTTGCCATGTCATTTTGTGGTTGCAGCTGTCTGATAGACCTGACTTTGAAGTGCCAAAATGAGCCTCTGTCTTAGAGGAGACAGCAGAGTTGGTAATTGTTCCTAAACAGCTTTGTTATTTGAAGAGCAGTCCCTTTGTGCAGGCTGAGCAATGGAAACCATGGGGTTTGCTAGGAAAAGTCTGGAAGAGGGAGCAGAGAGGCACATAACACCAGAGCCCAGGTCAGATCTCTTATCTAACCTCCATGAGAACAATGGTAAAGCCCTTCCCAGCAGTGATCAAGTGAGATAATGGTGTGGGACATTTGCATGAGTTTCTAAGCTTCTGAACTTCCCAGTGTGTGACACTCACAGTAGCTCATCCCTATCCCTGGGAAATGAACTTTATGAGATTATGATTAAATAATCTGCTGACCCATGAAGTGGTGAGACCTCATCTTCTGGCTAAAGAGTGTCTGTGAAGCAGGTGCCACACTGGTGTTTGTGCGTGTAGAAGAGAAGAAACAAAACAGTTCCCAGGAAGCAGAAAGAAAACAGATTCTATTTAACAGAGCAGAATCACTTCTTTGGCACTATAATTCCTCTGGGATCCACAGGTCCCAGCAGACCCTAAGGAAGAACAGCATTTCTCTCCTGTCATGCACTGCAGAGAGTCATGCACTGGCCTCCTTACTCTGGATCTGTGCTGAACACTGGAAGCAAAAGAGGAGAGAATGGTCTTTGGTGTCTGGTACAGTGATACAAACAAGGCTGTAAGGCCTTCAGATGGGACCTTTTCCTCTGAGAATCTCTTAGCCATTCCTCATTGAACTCTGGAGTCTGGAGCCAAAACTCTGGGCAGTTTCAGTGTGTCTGGAACTTTATAAAGAAGAGATGATTTGTAAACCCTTACGGGAGAGCTGTTGAAAACTAGGATCCAGATGACTGATTTATCTCCCTGCTCTAAAAGTGTAGCAGATCCTCCTTCAAGGCCAAGTGAATCTGAATTTAGTTTTTCCATGTGATACTTTCTGGCAGTGCTGCTGTTCTGACTCTGGGACTCTAAATGCATCATGGATATCCTATTTCACTTACTGGCTGCAGGTGAAATGAGTCCTAGGCATGTGGATCCCAGGGATCTCACTCCTGGAGGAGGTGGGACATGCATGCTTTTTTCTCAGTGGGTAGGAGTAAGGACACAAGCAAAGAGCTTCACTGCTTATGTTGCACTTGCTGCAAGTACAAACATGACATCATTCAAGGAGGTGCCGTTGTGCTAGAGAAGGATGTGACCAGCACTCAAGGCAGGAACTTTACTATTTCCAGCTTGTATGAGCACTGACTTAATCCCTCTTTTTATTCCCTGGCAGAGCATCAATGGAGGCTGCCCGCCACCCCACTTTGTGTATGATCCATCCACCTTTGCCTTCCGTTCCCTCAGCACCTTGAAGCCGCTGAGCCCAATAGCTCCAGTGGAAGAACCGTCATGTGCCTACTGAAGGAGTTTCTCCAAAAACCTCAGGAACTATGATCCAACCACCTGCCTGGCAGGGAGAAGGGGAGGTGGTGATACCCAAGGGGATGGGTGGGAGAAGAAGAGGACATTGACACTTCTTTGCAGTACAGCTTTTCTGACAGCAGGAAGCATATGGCTTTGCAGCAGTGCCTGTTTTCATACCAATGCCATATCTGAATAATGGCAAAGGGAGAGATTTTGTCTTTCAGGGCAAAACAAACCAATCAGGTGCACAAACTGGCAAGGGCAGCCACCAAGGCAATGTCAAACCTGGGGATGGTGGTGGTTGATATCTCTGAGGGGTTCAGGTCCTAGTATGGCCTATATGGCAACTGGGACAAGTGGTCCATGAGTGTGAAACCATGTATCTAGTCAGTTTACCAAGAGTGCCTGTGTCTACAGTGCTTTGCTATAGATCTGGTCCTTCTCTCACTCAGAATTGAGCTCAGGATTGGAGACAGAGGCTATACAGGGCTGCCTGCAAAGCAAGAAGATTCCTCTCTGATATTGCTATAATTGCATTCACTTCAAGCTCTTCTGAATGGAAGACCCTTGGAGGGGGGGCTGCAGAGAGGTAGCAGGCACATCTAGCTGTGCCTTCCAGCTGGTCTGCTGGCAACTCAGTGATATCATCTAAAAGGCGATTGAAACGAGAGAGGCATGAGCTCCCACTTGTAGAGTAAAACTCTAGAATGGAAGGTCTGTGTTCAGCCATCTGAGAAAGCACAGCACCCACCCTCAGTCCTCAGCATTATCAGAGAGAACAGCTTGGGGGTGACTGTGTGCCATTGGGCTCCTCTCTGCTGAGGCTGTGTTCTGGAATATGCAGCATTTCTCCACAGCATTACCCTGCTGCCCTAGCATGATGCTAAAAGTAATTGCTATCACCAAACTCAACCAAATCTAATGTCTCCAGCAGGCTTTCCACTCCCCTGTTATGCTGGCTAGTAAATTCAGGTACACTTATATTAGTGGAACAAGTATTCCCAGACGTAGCATAAAGTGGAAGAAATAAGTCTCTGTTTTGTGGCCACTTATTGGTGGAAGAAGCAGGAGGGGAGTTCGAGTGAAGCTAAGGAACATTTCTCCATACAGTCCTAAGGCAACTGGGACCATGCTGGGCCTTACTACCACTGGAGTTTGACTGTGATCTGTCCTTGAGGTGTGTATGCATTCTGTGCTACAAGGCAACAACTAATAGAACAAAGTTTTACCTCTTTCGGTGAGGCAGAGGAGCAAGGCATTTCCCCTTGCTGCACCTGGCAGAGAGAATAACCTCTTTGTCTGAGTATTCCCCACCTTGAGCCTCTATCATGCTGAGTGCAAGGGGAGTGAGCAGTTTACTTTTTGCCTGGATCAAGAGGAGCGACTGTGAGTAAAATATTTGTTTTTAACTCTGCTGCAGCGTGAGGTCTTTGATGCCCCTCTGTGGATGAGACCAATGGTCAGTCTGGCTGCCACTAAGAGGCTAACAGTGAACCAACATTCACTGGTGCTTTCTGGGCCCTTCACTGAGACCCTTGGGGAAAGCCCAGAGGCTGTGGAGGCCTGGGGACTCAAATCCCCATCTCTATCATCCTCCCTCCCTAGCCGCCTCTCACTCAGACAGGCAGAGCAGCTGGGTAAGGCAGTGAGGGAACATCTGTCCAGATGCTGACCCAGCTCTGCCTGCTCTTTGGCTCCAGGCTACCACAGCTGGGCCACCCCCCGCACCAGCATCACCTCCAAGGGTGTGCTTGCTTTTGTTGGTGAGGTACCTCTGGCAGAGCATCGTGGCTCCCTGCAGCAAGTTCCCTTTTCCAGGGAAGGCCAATTCCTCTGCTGAATCCTCCTGCTCCTATAGAGACTCTGCTTGTCTTGTTTTGATGGCACACCTCTGCTTTTTAACTGCTGCCGATTCATGTGACCAGTGCAGGACAGGAAGTATCGGCCCTTCAGACCAAATCCCTGTGCTCAGGACATGTAGTCCCTGTCTGAAGAGCCACGTTCCCCATGCAGATGGCTGGGGCAGCAGCCCCTGCGTAGCCCCAGGCTTTGCTCAGCAAGAGCTGCTGAGGTGCTTGGCTGTGTTTCTGCCAACCCATGGGTGCTGCCAGCTGCCCTCCCCAGGTGGGAGCACAGGGATGTCCTGCCAATATCGATGCCTTTTAGTACTTTTGTAACTTTTCTTGTCTTTTTGAATTGATAAAATAATTAAAAAGCAATGAAATAAAGTGTAACAGCTGCTATATTCACACCTCTGGTGGGTCTCTTGTTTGCTACCATCTAGGTGTTTGTGGGCCAGGGGTATATGAGAGGATGGAGAAGAGTGAGCTATGACACAGCACTGCCAGCCCCAAGCACTCTGAAATCCCAGACCTGCAAGAGCATGGAAACAACCAGCTAGCAAGAGCTTTGAAAACATGAATACCCAATTCTTTGCATGTAAGAGGAGCTCCCAGTGCAGCTGCTTCCTTTGAGGCTAGCCCTGATGGGATTTTATTGATAGGCTCTTTGTAGTGCTTCCCTCAACAAGAAGGTGCTTTGGCTATTGAGTGACCTCCTATTGCTTGGGGGTTGAATGTGACCTGGCTGGAGGTCTTCATCCCTCCAGAACAGAAGGGTGGGTGACCACACAGCTAGTCTTCAGCTTGCAGTTTTAGCCTCAGCACATCTTGCATCTCTATCCCAAGATTCTCAGCAGCCCTTCTGCTTACAGCCAGAGCACTTGTGCTCCACAATGACATGACTGTAGCCATCACCTTCCTCTGGATCTTGCTCCGAAAACTCCATCTCAGGTACTTGTAATGTGCATTCCCCACCCTTTGCTGTCTCCTTGAGCTAATTCCTGTCTCTCCCTCATACTCATCTCTGTATCTTAGCCAGCACCTCACAAAGCTGTTACATATGTCCCCTTTTCCAAGGCCTCCTGAGGGATACTAGCTTACATTCCCTTAGCAGTCCTACTTAGACTCATTCCCAGGAGGCCTTCTCTGCCCTTCTCTCCAAGCACTGATCTCCTCTAGGCTTCCAGCCATCTCTTATCTTGAAATCCTCCTCCCCTCTCTGTCAGCTGCAGCTCACAGTTAATTGGCCTTGGCCCATTTTGCAGTTTGTAAGGTGGACTCCCTGCTCTCCCAAGCCCTTTTCTCTCATACCTCCTATACAGAATTACCTTTCTATGTGATGTTTATTCCAAACCATCCTCACTGCTCAGCACCTGCCTTTGTGGCCCTAGAGGCCATTCAGAAGCATGGTGGCTGCTGTGGCTCCACAAATGTTGATCATCTACAACCTTCTGCCAGGTCAAACTTGATCATAAGTACATAAATGCATAGAGAGGAATGCATTGATCTTGTATTAGCCAGACCATAGGTATGAGTACCTATTGTGCCAGAGTCTGAATTCAGCAGGGAATGGCAGAAAGCTGACAAAGCTTTGCAGTGTGCAGTTGGCTGACTGAGCTGCCTTTGCTGCACCCAGGGCTGTAGTCTGGGTCCCCAGCATGTTTGGGTTAAGTTCAGTCACGGCCACCTCTGTATCTCCTTAATGTTAATGACAAAAGAGGGCAGTTTTTCTGGTAAAATGTGATGATAAACCTTGTTATCTCTAAAGCCAGTAGCAGGTTAGTGGTATGTGTGAAGATTTTATGGGTACTTTTCAGCTGCAGTTACTGGTGTATCTGGTCTCCTCCCACCAGGTTTGGGTGGTGGCTTGGTGAGGGAGCCTATAACTACTAAGCTGGTGTCTTTGCTCTGAGTGGATCTTGCTTTGAGATGTGCAGGTGTTTCCCTCCAGAGCAGAAAACAAGCCCTGTGAAGAGGAGGATTGCTGTGCCAAGGCACAGCCTGGGTTGAACTCAGTTGTGTTAACCAGCTGCAGGAGGGTGAGTGGGGACAGGCGGCTGTTTAAGGAGCTTGGCCACGGCTTCTCTGTGATTAAAGTGGGACCCTTTAGGCTAATAATGTTCTCCAATTAAAGCAAATTAGTTAAGTTAATGCTATGGCCTTATAAAAATAACAGAGGGGATCCAAGCTCACAGCAGTGGCAAAGTGAGTTGTATGTGTACCCTGGGATTGGCAAGCCCCTTTGCAACCAGCCCACAAGACTGGAACTTCTTGATGTGTTGTCCAACATCCTCTTATACAGATGTATGTACACATATGCACAAACATAATATATACCTATGTCTCCATATGTTTTATTTGTGCAGAAATCTCTGTGCTCCTGCAGTCACCCATGAGCAGGAAGCCTGTGCTCACTGTTTGACAGGGCCTGATGTGAAGCCCGCCTGTGGCATGTTCACCATCCATGTGCTACAAAGCATGATGATGCTTGGAAAACACACCCACCCCATTTCCATCTGTATGGGAAAAAACACTGGGGCTTTCCCTTGCTCTTTCTGAAGCTGCTTAGCCTGTTGTAGCAAGGCGTGGGATGGAAGAATGCATTCAAGGGTGTGTATCAGGTTAGGGTTGGATGGGGTATGTGCTGATACCGTGTGGGTGTATAGATACAGAGTGCATTGACAGTGGTATTTATATGGTTATGGCATTTACATTTACAGCATGTTGTTTATATTTGAAGTGGAAGGGAAGTCTTGGAGGAGTAAAGGCAATGAGCATGCATGCAGGCAGGTGTGGGGCTGGCAGGGTGACTGCTGGTGGATCCTAAGGCATGGGCATAAGAGCTTGTGCTGGGGAGGGCCTGATGTTTGCAGGTGTCTGCAGATGGTGATGCACAGAGGATGTACAAATAGGTTACATGTGCCAAGGCAAGGGTGGTATTTCTTTGCTCTTTCTGTAGTCTTAGCCACTTGTGGTAGCAACTGGCAGGCTTTAGCAAAGCATTGCACCAGTAATGTTTAGGAAAAGTGAATTAAAAATTGCAAATGTCTGATGTATGTCCTTGAGACACTTGGAAGCTTTTGCCATTGAATTAAAAAGAAGCAGGGACCCAGACAACAGTGACTCAAAACAAAGAGTCCTGGTTACAAAATAGAGAGTGACTGTACACTGTTCCTTCTCAGACAAGAACTTCAGGGACATCAAATAGAAGCAGCAGGTGGCAGGTTCAAAGCAAACAACTGGAAGCAGATCTGTACCAAGTACAAGGCTGCCGTGGGGAATCCTGCACCACAGGAGGAGGCTGCTCGCTGTATACATGGCTCCACATTTAAAAAGAAAGAATGAAAACTGCTCCCCAGGAAACACTGCCTGCACAAAGTGCCACCTCTGGCTGAGGAAGGTGAGGAGGTGGGAAGGTTTTCTGGAGGTGGGAAGGTTGCTGTCTGCCAGCCCCATTTCAGCCTCTCTGCTCTCACTGCAGTTCATTAGCGCTGCCTGGTATCCATCACATCACTTGCCACAGCCAGGCTGAGCCTGAAACATCCATGGTTACTACATGCAGAGTCTGGTTGCAAAGACACAGCTTCAGTTTCTGAAGTGGGTCAGATCTGTACCGAGTCACAGGACAGTGTCCATGTGTCATAGGAGCAAAGTGAGTTTGGTTTGAGCACTGTCTCAGGCTTATGACATGTATATTACACATGTAATACATTTTGGGGATATAGGAACACCTGAGTAAAATAAGGACAAGTGTCTTCCAGTAAGTGGTAACCCTCACATGGGAGTGAGCAAGCCAAAAAGGATGCAGCTGAAACAGCAGGGCTCTGCAGAATTAACATCAGCGACAAGGAGGACATTTAAGCATGTTGGTATCTTACCATTTCCTGAGCTAGATTTTAGTGGGCTTACTCAAGAAAGGGGACGAGGAAATAGAAGACACAGATGCTTTGAGGCTAGCTCTGGCTGTAGCTGCACACCAGCCTGGCAGCCTTGACCACATGTTTTCAGTTAACCCAGGACAGGATGTGCAGATAGCCCCAGACACATGAGGAGCCCCAAAATCTGTTTTCCTTTCTGTGGCTGCTCACATCAGTGCCTGCTGTAATAATAGCTCAGTCAGTTAGTGGGTTGGCCAGCATCGATTGTGTGTTCCTGTCTGACATGTTCATAGCATAGTAGCTCCAAGGTCAGAGGAGTGGGGGAACTGAAAGTGCCATGAGAGCGAGATGCCAAATGGGGAGATAAATGGAGACAACAAAACCCCTTTGATGAGGAAAGTGGTCACCATCTGCAATGGGAGGAAAGTTGCTTTCTATCAAAGGGTCCCCCAGGAGCTCTGCTCTTCTCACCATGGCTCATCCTGCAGATGCCCCAAGGTGGGCTAACCAGCATATATCCTCAGTGTAGGGGAGCCTCGGAGCATGCTACACCAGTAGGTCTCACAGGGATGGTGAGCCTTTAGTGCCCTGTATTGCTGGTGTGAGACCTGTCCTTGTGTGCCTGTAGCTCTCCTGTTTGTCCACCTGGGCCTACACCTCTTTCCCCCTGGCCTCCATGAATGCCTTTCCTCTACCTAACCATATATTTTTCCTGGCCTCCCATTTCTTCACCTCCTCTCCTGGTTTTGGGTCCGTCTAAGACCCTGCAGTGAGCCAGCCCAGAGGCTTTGGCACTGGGGTCTCACTGCAATTTCTTTTCACTCACGAATCTTGTCATACTCCTTTCCTTCCTTGGCAATCTTGTTTCAGCCTTTGCTCTCAGCAGCAATGAAGTGTTAGTGTAGACAAAACTACATGGCCACTTCTGGAAATGTTTGAAGCATCTTTGCCAGATTTTCCCAAAAAGGGTAACCAGAGGGTTCCACCTTGGATGCTTTCACTGCCAATGCGTAATATTTGGCAAGACGCTGGCAAGGGTCTTGCCTAAGGGAAGGCTGCTCAGCAAACCTGGCCTTGGCAGTGCGATCAAGCCAAATACATAGGGCAAACCCTCAACCATATACAGCTATTTTGAATCCTGAAAGCCTTTGTCAGATTTTCAATGCAGAGCCTGCACAGGCCCTGTTTTCAAGAGAGATGTTTTGTCCTTTCCTAGCTTTAAACAGGTCCCCAAAATAAACCCTCTGCTATTTACCAGCACTGTTTTCTTCTTATGTTGAATGCTGATAAATAATCAGACCCATTATATTATATTCCTGTCTGCTTTGGTAGCAAATAATTACAACAATTACTACCAAATCAGAATGCTTCTGTTTCTCCTGGTGTCATTAGCATGTCCCAAACATTTTGTTCTTGTGGTTTAAAGTGCAGTAATAACAGAGTCCAAGTGCAGCACCCGGTTAAGCGGAGCTTCCCAGCACAGCAAGCTTCCCAGCCATGATTGCCTCAGAGGTGCTGCTGATTTTCAGTCACAGTGTCAGATCCTCTTCTACCGCAGGGAGAGCAACTGCTTAGCCTGTGATTTACCCAATTTATTCTGGTAATAACCGGGCTGGCTGTGTAGCCATCTGTCTGCTTTACATGCTCCTCCTGTCCTCCACCACCACACAGACTGAGCTGTGTCTGTCCTCATGAGAGCAAAGAGAAAAGGCATCACTTTGTCCTGGCTATGAAGCGGGTCACCGTGTGCTCAGACAAGGGTACAATGTTCTCCCCCCTACTCTGCCCAGAAGCAGCAAGTGATGCTTCCCCTCTCTGCTGACCTCTGGATTCTAGGGCTGATGGCAGTTGTGGTTGCTGCAGATCTTTCCACCAGTCAGGGTAGGAAAGATCTCTTTTTAATAGGGCACAGTGTGGTATTAAGGTTTTGATTGTACACTGGCCCAAGCACAGGCACTACAGCCAGTTTGTGAGGAGGAAACTGAGGCAGGGAGCAGCTAAGGCAAGGAATTGACACAAAGATAGTGGAAAGATACACATTAGCCTGAAATTAAAACCATCATGATCACATGGCTGTGTCTGTGAAGAAAAGCACTGTATTGACTGGATCATTATGAAGCCTTTAATTGAAGAGTCAAGTCCTCTCTGCCCTGTCTAACGTTATCCAAACAGACCTGCTCACAGGTCCTTCAAAGTAGATGTTAGCCAGGGTACAGCCCTAGATCAACAGTCATTCAGGATCAGTAATGCTTGAAACCATTGGGTAAAATCAAACATAAATAGAGCAGAGAGCATTTGAAGCAATCAGGGTCTCAGGGAAGATTCATTCCCTGCAAGGAAGCCAAGAAAAGGGGAGAAAATACATCATTTCTGTAATGCAGCGAGGACATGCAGAAGCTGGATTACTCAGAAACCCATGAGCAGTATGTATGTTCATATTAAATCACCTCCCCTCTCTATCTCCAGGGGTATTTCTGGGGCTTTTTACTGTGGTGCTCTATAAACTGTAGCCTTGTGATAGCCTCTGGGAGACAGTGCAAGATTCAAGGTAAATAGGATTTTACTTCTTGCGCTCACCAAAATACTGAGTTTTCCTGCTATTTCTGAATAGGAAAAATCTGCACAGAGGAAAGATCCTCCCTTTGGAGCTGAAACTCAGAGCAGAGTAAGCAAATCATTTCAGTCCCTAGAGAAACTCTTGGTTGCATGAAGACTTTGCCCTGCATCTCCAGAGTCTATCTTGATGGTCTCACTGCAAGGAACATCTTCTCTCCAAGGTGCAAGGTGCCCTTCCCTAACTCTCAAGGTTGTTAGTCCATAAACAACGTGTTTGCTACAAATTTCCCAATTTGTGGATGAGCTCCGTGCTGGGATAGGGAGGCTCTGACCATCCGGGCTTGGCCATGGGGCAGTTCTGGCACAGCAGTGTCAGCCAAGCTCCTCTCTAGCACTGTGCATGGGCTTTACCCAGAGCCTCAGCTCCTTCTCACCTTTCATTATCATCTCCTGCTTGTCACCAAGCCCATCCCTTGCCCAGGAAAAGCAAACTGCTTTAATAAGACAAGAGGGAAGAGTGAGCTGCATCTGCAGCTCAGAGGCAGGTGGTAAAGCAGCGCCTGCAGCCATAAGCAGGGCTGGCAGTGCCGTGAGGAAAAGGAGGCACTTCTCCCTCAGGGTTTATAAACTCTTGGCTCACAAAGCAGGAGGGCAAAGTGCATCGCCAAAACAGCATCATGCTGGATGTCTGGGTCAGACTGCTCCAGCTGGGCCTGGGCAGTCCCTTCCACCTCCCCACCCTTTGAGAGCTGGCCAGCAGCTGGGGGCCAGACTGGCACTTCCCACTGATGGGAAGGTGAAGGGATCGTGGGAAATCCCAGCTCTTGCTGGCTGCTATCAGCTCGGCAGCAGTTGCAGCGCACAAAATATTTCATCCCCCTACTGAATGCCCTCCTCATGCCTGCCATGCTCGACATCAATGCTATGGAGGCAGCAATAACTGACTGCCCTGATGGAGCAGGACTGATGGATGAGCCAGCTACCCCAAGTGCCTGCTGGCTGGACAGGGGTAAGAGCAGATGATGGGAATTGCAGCTGGGTAAATTCAATGCCATGTTAACCTCATAGGGTCATGGCCACTTGGGCATGCAAAGCACCAGCTCTGCTGTCCTGCTCAAAGTTGGTGCTTGGCACTGCCAGGGCTGACCCTGTTGCCCCAGTAATGCAATATTGATAATGCAAAGCCTTCCCTCACCTTCTCCCTGGCTCTTCCAAGGCACAGGGCACCTTGCCATAGAAGTAGTCTTTCCCCATGTGCCTCTGTGTGTTGTTTAGTACACAACAAGGGGAAAAGATGGGCCTGCCACTATCAGGGATTTTGGGGTGTGATGCTGCGCAGTCACTGGCATGGGCTTGGAGGGACTAGGGAGACTGGAAATTGCTCATGGTATAGTGGTCTTCATGCAATAAAAAGCCAACAGCCCATTTTGGTCAAGGGAAACAGAGCCTTTTAGGAAATCCTGCCCTAAGAGGAGATGCTGCTCACAGAGCATCCAGGTAATAACACTGTGATCAGTTTCAGTGCCCACAGTTAACTGCTGCAGTACTGTCAGCCCTGGAGATTTCAAAATCCCAAGTAAGGCCTCACATCTCGCAGGACTGGCTTAAAAACTGAGCAGTTTGAAGTCTGATTACTTGTCCTCTATTTGGGTTTTTAAAACCTTTGGATACAGCTGGGCCACATTTGCATTGCAGTTGAGAAGGCACCGTAATTACTGCAGAGAAGGGAGTTACAGGGCTGTTTATTTTATGAAGGAAGAGGAGATTCTCATACATTTATGTTTACAGGCAGGAGGCTCTGAGAGTGTTAAGTATTGCAAGAGCCATTGATATGACAATAGATTAACCTCCGATCAGTTCATATGTGTGGTTACTGATGCCCTGCTCTAAATGAGTTTATTGCAAGGAGGGGACTTGCCTTTTCAAGAAGCTCTGCATGTTTGCAGATGTGCTGACCAATCCTTATTTCCACTGGAACTATTGGCAAGGAGGGAAGAAGTGAACTGAATCTCATTGCCCAGGAAGGCATAAAGACAGGCTAATAAATAATCAGGGGGTGAACCAGCTAATTGGCAGTAAGCTGCAGCATGATGAAGGCCAGTAAGAATATACGATGTCAGGCATGGCTCTGCTTTGCCAAAGTGTGCTGCTCCCTGCAGAAAATAGCAGAGAACTGGAAAAACAAACTACTTTCATGCTTCAGCTGGAGACTGGGGCAATAACCTGCTCATTGAAGTAGCAAGAGGGTTTTTAGTTGGACATCTCAATTCCTCTCTCAAGAAAGACTCTACTGTGCATTGGCTGGGCCTCTTCATCTGCACCAGCCTCTGAGCTGCTGTGGGGCTGGAGTGAACCTATAAGGAGACCCTGAGGGTGGACCTGTTATGGTCGTGTCCCTTTCTCCTCTCCCAGCTCCTCTGTACCAGAGTGTAGAGTGAGCCATTGGCAGAGGCTCAGCACAATATCTTCTTTGAAGGAAGTCAATAGACTAATTTTGCTGCTTATTTATGGGCCCTAGACACTGCTCTGGATTTGAACAGGGAGGAAGGGGCAGGAAGAAGTTAAGAAAAAAAAAGGAGGAATATTTTGGATGGAATATTTGGATTCTATGTGTCATGTTGGTGCTAGCTGAAGGCAACAATCCATACCCTGTGTTGTCACCTCTAAATACCACCACCAAGGGAGATCCAGCTGTCATTCAGCGACAGGACTCCAGCTGAGCTAGTCTATCTTCTCTGGGCTGGCATCTTTCTACACTGTGTCCAAGTGCTTGCTGAGAGCTTCAGAGGAAGCCTTTGGGTTTTTTCCTCTTTAAACACACAATGCATTCCCTTAACCACAACCATAGGAGGAGGCAGCTGCTCTTGGCAAACAGAGACACACACTAAGTGCAGTTGCTGGAAGTGTTTAAACTTGGTTTCTGAACACAACCTTAGGCACCAATGGTGTTTCTTGCTGGGCATCCTCAAAACCAAAGCCCCTCAAATTGCCACCCCTGGAGTGCTTCCATTTGTCCTGAGCGGAGCTGAGCTCCCCACTGGAGCTGATGGGCTCCCCCCTCAAGACAGCCACCATTGCCAGGGGAGATGGGGTCGTGTCTCATCAACACTTTGGGGTGAATTATAGAACTAGAGTGATTCCTTTGCTTCCCAAAGCTCCTGACTGATCCAGTCCAACTTCACATCTCCCCTTTGCTACTTCTGTCTGGCCATCAGCACCATGCTGCTGGTGTTGGGGTGGCAGGGCTGACCCACGTCCCTCCCTCCAGCTTTAAAAAGGAAAATCAGACCCTCTAGGAAGGAAAAACATCCCTAAAAAAGAAGAAAACCCCTCAAAAGAAGAAAAACAACGCATCCAACAGCCCATGTTTGAGATGTTCTGAACTGCTTCTGAAAGCACTCCCGAGCCCGCATAAGGACAGAGGGACCTTCCTCTAACAAAGCTGCAGGAAAGAACTCACCAACCCCCGTGTTCAGGGTGCTCTGGAGGGCAGCCACGCTGAAATGGTGATGAAGTGTTTTGGGCCATGCCTTTCACTGCAGCCTGCCAGATAAATATTTACAGCTGACCACGGAGAAGAGGAGGGGGGGAAGGAGAGGAGAGACATCTGTGAATTCTTTGGAGCCTTGCTGTGTTTTAGTTCTAATTTAGTTCTTTCTGTTGCTTTTCCATCCACGCATCATTGTCTCTTCTGCTCTTCTCATGGAGAGCTGAAGAAGTGGTTTTTTGAGAGAAAGAGGTTATTTATCAAACCTCAGGGGACAGATCCTGGTTTCAGTGGCTGTGGTATGAAATCTGGAGCTGTAAAAAACCAATGCTGTGGGGAGCAGACTGCAACCTTTGGTTTACTAACCAGCGTAAATCTGATGTAACATTATTGATCTCTGTGGATTTACTCTGAGTCTCTTTGCCTCCTCCCTTGTTTTCCTCACAGTTGTCCTTATCCGTGCGAAGTCAGTGCCGATGTGGCTGTAATATGCCAGTAAATCACAGCGTTACACCCACTTCTCAATGGTGCAAATGACTCCCTCCATTTGGCCTCTGTTCTCAGAAAGAAGCAACACTCCATGTCCAGTGGTAGAGCTGCTTATCAGCAGCCAAGAGCATCTCCCACCAACCCCAGCCCACCATGGTGCCCTCCAAAGAGGGGGCAACCAAGAAGGACTCATTTATATAGTGGCCCTCAACCCTGAGGTCTCTCTGCATCTCTATGTGCGAGTATATACGTCCTGCTTGAAACACATGCAGGAGTCTGTAGCTGTAAAAGCCACTGCACTGCCCTGTAATCCAGCCAAGATGTGCCTCTCCTTTCATGGTGCACCCAAGGGACTCCTCTGAGCTGAGGCGGGCAGGGATGGAAAGCATTGTTTAGATTTACTCACCCCAATAATAAGACACCCACAGCAGACTGCTTGAAGTGGTCCAGAGCAAGAGGGCTGGTAGGAAGGAATGACTCTGGGAGAGGGACCGGAGTATTAGGCAGCTGATACTAGACTGTGCTGTCATCAGATTGTTTCTGAGGCCATCAGCATGAGCCAGGAGCATGGCAAGCTCTGGGACTCTCTGACAGACAGGCATTAATGCATGCTGTGTGAATCCTGGCCTTGCCTGAGCTCCCAAAGCTTGGTGCAAAGATCTGTGAACCTCTGGTGTTAATACACTGGGACTACTCACCTCCTTCAAGGCTTTAAACTCAGGAAACAGAGGCAAAGTAATGAGCCTCTGGGGTGGACTTTCATGCTGATCCTTTTGGGAGAACAGGGGAAAGACTTTATGGTTTGTTGTAGGTCATATTTGAAGCAAGCTATCAAGATCTCCTCCTCCCCATGTGTAGTAGCTGGGGCGTGAGATTTATCCATGCTCTTATGGGTGACTTAAGTAGCTAAAAAGTAGCATTTCAACAAACTTGGGCTTGGGCTGCAAAGTCATCTGGGGAGTTACTCTTTCTCTTAGCGTCGTAAAGCCGCAAGGCTCTAAATAGAAAGCACAGAGGCAAAGGTCTCATCCCCAGGGCTTCGCAGTCTCAGCTCAAAGAGTGCGGTCATAAAGTAAGTCATGGAGTCCAGGAAGGGAATTTATGGCTGGGAAGAAGGATAAATAATACGCCAAGATCAACAGTAGTGGTAATGTCCAAGTGCAGCGAGTGGAGTTGTGCTGCTATTACAGGGCTGTACCCGCTTGGAGCTGAAACAAGCCAATTGCAAGAGAGCTGCTGTGGTGTCAAGGCCTTGGAGTTGGTATCACCAACATCTGTCAACCTGAAGAGACTACTTTAATGGGAGGGAGCGGTGCCACATGCCAGTGACTGTCTTCCCAACATGATCTTACTCCTGGCTTGCGCCAGACTTGGGTTTTACAGTCACACTCTCACGCATCACCTCCTGGTGGTGACGTGAGCTCATGGGGTGCTGACATGGCTCTGACGCTTCATTTGTAGACCATCTGGAAGCCTCTTGGGCCTCCAGATGGGATGAGAGGAGGATTGGGCTTTGTGCAGCTCTTGGAGGTTTGAAGGGCACACAAATCAAAATCTTTGCAGACATTTTGTGACTCCTCTCAGCTTTCCCATCTTTCTCCTGTTTAACTTTCTCCCCTTCTCTCAGCCTGGGAAGTAGTCACTGCAGTGTTTACTGCTTGCCTCCCCAAGCTGTTAAACAGGTCCTAGGTCATCTTTGCTAATGGATCACATAAAAGAGTGGTGGAAATCCATTAGTGGAGGTGTCTCAAAGAAGGAGTTGGACAAACATGTCAGGAGCAGTGTAGGGATAGCTGGTACTGTCTTGCAAACTCCTGAAGGTATTTCCTCACCCTAATTTCTGAGCTTCTCTGATCCTGAGCACAAAGAATGAAAGCCAGGACCTGGGAATGACCTAAGGTGTCTCTAGTGTTATAAGCCCACGCATACTTTGACATCTGCTTTATGCATCTGGGCATTGTACCCTTGCTGTGAGACATCCAGTCACTGCTGGGCAATGGCTTGGTGTGCTGGGTGGCATGTGGGGAGCAAAGTGTGATCAGGAAGTCAGAAGTGACATGCAAAATTCAGTGTTTGGACTCTGGAGACTGACACTTCTGTGGGCCCTGAAAGCAAGATGGAAAAGCCTGAAATGTATCTCTTTAAGCCTTTGCTCTTTATAGCCCCTCAGATCAGAGGGCAATCCAGGACCTGAATCACGTTTTGCTAATGCTCTGTCAAACCACAGTGTCCTCACTGATGTCTGCTCTGTTACTACAGGAGGACTCATCCTAGAGTGATGAGGACCTGAGAAGCAGCTGGAGAGCAAGTCCTTTTGAGATGGCTAAAAGGAGCCTGGAGAATTATTATGTATGGACCTATAACAGGCAGCAGGGGATGCAACACTGCAGTCAGGCTTTTTGCCTGTGACACAGGCCTGCATCTGTCCAAACACCAGTGCTTCCCTCTGCTTGCCATCTTGAACCACCAAGGAGGCAGCATGGTTCGCATCCACCTCCTGCGGGGATGGAGAGCTTTCAGCATCCCCCTGTGTCAGGTTTGCCTGCTGCAGCTTGCTCTGGGTCAGATTTCAGGGCTCGGGCGCTGCGGGTGAGCACTCACATGTGCTTTTAACTCACTCTGCCGTCTCCAGGAAATTAATGTGTGTCAGGCAGATCCGTTTTGTCTTTGGTTTTTGGAGGGCAGGGGTCGGAGGACACTGTTGATTCAGAAAGCTTCAGCTATTGCCCTGCTCCTCTGTCCCCATTGCTCTATGTGCCTGGTGCAGCTCTTCCCCAGGCAGCAAGTGTGGGGAGAAGGAGGAGTTTGAGCGTCATTCCTTCTTTCCCTCCTGTCCCCCTTCACTCCCTTGGCTGGGTCCATGTTTTGACACACTACCAGATTGATGCATCGTCAAACCTTATCTCCATTAAAAATCACAGGGAAGAAACTGAAGATCTGGTTACAGAGCAAAAGGCAATTAAACAGGCAATAGAACAAAAGGCAATATGGCAGCAGGAAAAGTGTAGGAGATTATTTAAGACCTGGCATGGACATCTAAGCTGGATATTGCTGATAAAATGCAGCAAGTCAAACAGTGATATTTAAATCAGTTGTTGTCCCAGAATTAGAAACTTAATGTGGAAAAAAAGCTTTTCCACCTCTCCAAGCTGTTGTTTCAAGCTCTCTTCAGGCTCAAGAAGACAATGTTGCTTTAATTAACCTCATCTCACACTTTGAGTCAGCTTTTCCATAGACTGATATTCTGCAGTTTGAATTGTTGCTTGCAGAATGGTAGGATAACAAGAGGCTGGATTATCCAGAAAATGAGTGAGAATAAGAGGCATCCACCTTCTGTCTGTTCCCCAGGATTTAACACCATGCTTCAATCTCCACAATGCACATTACACAGCAAGTGCTGTAGCTGAGCTGTTTGTGGCTTAAATGATATGCTCATGGACCTCCTCTCTCCTCCTGTGATCCTGTCAGCTCATGTAAGTCCAAGAGGTTTGATCCAGGTCAGCTCTTGGTTGACATTCCTCGGAGGAAAGGCCAGGATGTCACCAGACATGACAACCTCTTTTCTGGCTCAGTGGGGTCAGCCACCCTATCCTACTGCTATAGGGTGCTGGAAGATGATCTGATGAAATGGGGACTTCACATCACCATGACCAGGAATGGAACATGGGCCATGCATTTCTCTCACTCCAGATTTCACTCTCTTTCTTTGAGCTGTGCCCCAAATTGCTGTGCTTAGAGATCATGCTTGCTTGCTAATCTATAGCCATACTGCTGGCCCAGGGGAGCTCTATTTGGGAAGCAGGTGAGTGATGGACTGATGAGTAATGTGCAGTTCATAAATGCTTTGCATCCCTTCAGCTGGATGGCTGTAGGAGGCACATGGAGGGAGATGCACATCTGCTAGAGCAGTGAAGTGATCAGTGCCTTGTTGTTTTTTCTCTGTCAGCAACTGTCAGTGAAACCCACAGGCAAAGCATCCAGAGCAGGCTCACACAAAGGATGATAAATAGCTGTTGCCCTCACTTAGTCTGCTAGTTCAGGGGGTTGAAGTCTGCATAGTAGATCTCATGGACGTGACCCTGCTGATAGTCCCTGGGGGTGCCAGAGAGACATCATGCAATGAAGTTTCTTTCCTTTTCTCTCACTGTGCTTTCAGAATAAACAAACTATAACATTCCTTACAACCACTTCCTGCCCCTACCATGGAACAATTAATTCTTCCTCTGTGACCTTAAACTCTGCTGTTTACTGGCTTTGGAGTGGTCACATCTTTTATGGTGTTCTTTTACCAAGAAGCCTTTGCTCACTTGTGCGTCTCTGCGAGGGTGTTATTGCGTATTACATCCAGCTATGACCTCTCTTATGTCCATTACCGGTGGCAGAGGAACAATAGACCTCAGCGTGGTGGGTTCAGCAGGATGTGTGCGTGCGTTGGTGTGTGCATACGTATGCAGTGGGGGTACCATGCTGCAGATCAAAAGGAAAATGAATCTCTAAAATGTTTAGTTTATGAAGTGTATTGTCATTGCACTGCCACCCAAGGTCTTCAAAGAGGCCCAGATTTATTGTCTCAGCAAAGTTCAGAGATACTTATTGAAGATTAAAAATGGAAGAAATAAGAAGGGGGCCAGGCATTTAAATTACTGTGTAAAAATAGGAGCTCTTACATTAGTTTGCTCTATGAATTTGGGTTTCATTGTTTTCTTTTCTCTCGCTAGTGATTTTCCCTCCTCCCCTTTACTAAGAGCCAAGGGGTCATGTCTGTGTTTTCGTGTGTGGCCACATGGATTATGTCATCTGTGCTATCTCTTAGGTAGAAACTGAGATTATCCAGGCATGGCTCTCGGAAAGGAAAACTCACTACAGGCAAATCTGCTTTGCTTTTATTACTGGAGGTACCGTTTCATCTCAGCCTCTGGCTGTTTTCCTCCCCACAGCTCCTCTGCTTGGAGGAAAGTCATCAGCTCAACATGTGACAAAGAAATGAACTCTCCTTTGTGGCCACAGATATTAAAGAGAGGAGGAGCCATTTGGATCCTTGCTCAGCCGATCAGGCAGTGCAGCCCAGAGAGCCTGAGCAGTGGTGTCCAGGTGATGGGCACCGAGAGGTTGATGTGCCCCTGGCAGGACAGGGTTATCCACATTCAGAACTAAGGGAAAACATAAGATCTCAAGATACTTCTCCTCACCAGCTCTTACTGATTATTTCCTGACTGCATCCTCACTGGGGCATTGCTATGACTTGCTAGGCAAAATCTCTGGGTCAAGCATCTGGAATCAACAGAGGTTCTTTCTCCTAAAGCTCACAGTGCAGGTGGAGAAGGCAACCTTGAGGTGGGAGACACAAATCCGGAGAGGGAAAGTGAGGTGCTGAAGGCTTTTGAACTAGGAATGGTAGTGAGCCACTTGTGCTTGATTTATGGCAGTACATGCTGAATCAGTGTGTCTTTCTCAGGCCTCTGAAGTTTTCTCTGGGTCTCCTAAAAGCTTTCCTTCACAACGTAAATTTCCCAGTGCAACCCTTTATGGATCCTGTAGGCAATTTCAAAGGAGTAAGGTTCAGGATCCTGCATCCTGTCATTTGAGGGGAGCATTGTCTTCATCCTAAATATGAGCCCTAACTGTATGAAACTTACAAGCAGCTATGAATTTAAATACTTCATCTATGCTGTGACCCTGTTGCATGACAGAGCATCCCAAACTGGTCTCCTGCCAGTGCTTGTCTGTCAGGGATTTCAGCTAGCCTTCTAGTAGCTTGCAGATGAAGATCTGGAAGCTGTGCCTTTCTTGTGTGCCAGGGACCCCACTGTGTCTGTGGTGTTGGTTAATCTTAGGGGCACTCACATCACATCCCTCTTGTCACCTTTTACCTCTGCATCCTGCTGCCAGTTGCAAAGCCCAGAATACATTAAAAGATTGCTGTCTCCACTGAGGTTTGTGTATAGATTTTAATATCATAATTACAGCATGTAAACAAAATACCACTTGATTATTGGAACCATATTCACTGAAGCCAAGCTCCCATGCAAGAGACACATATGAGTTTAATTGCTGTTAAACTTCTCCAAATGTACTTTCAGTAAAGCACTGGTATTATTTAACACACAGATCAAAACAACTACTGAAATCTGGAGCTGATGTTGAAGGTTGATCAATGTGGCTTTGGCCATTTCACTGTGCATCTTCTTGTCAGCAGGATGCTTCCTGCATTTTGGCATCTAGCACGACTATGCCATGGCCATGGTGCCCAGCTCCAGCCATTGGTCAGACCCATCCAGTGGTTTCACTTGAGCTGTCCTCCTCATAGGAGATCAGATCAGACACAGCTCCTCTTAACAACTGGGGACCAGGCTGTCTCACACCAACAGAGTCAGTGCTGGGAATAGCCTTGCAAGCACCAGCAGTGCTGCCATGGGAGAGAGCCAGGGTGATGCTGCCCTAGTGCAGGATGCCCACCCCTCCTGGTCACCATGCTCATGGCAGCCCCACCACCTCTGCAGCTGC
Organism: Melopsittacus undulatus; assembly: GCF_012275295.1. Taxonomy (NCBI): domain Eukaryota; kingdom Metazoa; phylum Chordata; class Aves; order Psittaciformes; family Psittaculidae; genus Melopsittacus; species Melopsittacus undulatus. The sequence continues at coordinate 115,008,976 of NC_047529.1, forward strand.
TCTATCACCCACAGCATGGCTGATGCTGACATCTCTGATGCTGACATCTGGAGAGAAAGCATGTACAGAACACTATACAAAGCAAAACATACACAGACGAATGAGATTAAGTTCTTTTGAGCCTCTTCCAGGCTCAGCCTCCCCCAGAGATCTTTGCTGTTTTACTTTGTATGCTGGGGGGGGAAAGAGCTTGGTTATTTAAAAAAGGACATTTTACAGATTAATGAAACCTAGATCTGGTCCAGGTGTTGGTTCCCAGGTCTTTTAAAACTCTGGTGACACCAGAAGACATTTGCAGAGCTTGGAGGGTGGTGGGGAAGCCTGGGACAGTTTACGGATGAGCTTTCCAGCCTGACAACCCAGGGATGGCTTTGTCTTCAGATAACTGAGGCAGGATTACCCAACTAGGAAGCCTTGAGGCCTATGGACATTGACAGGAAGTCCTCTGTATGGCAGGGCAGCAGCAGTGTGATGGCACTGAGCTCCTGGTAAAGAAAGGGCAATGCCCCTAAGGCATAACCTACCTGTGCTGCCAGTGCTGCCCACCTCACCAGGTGGAGTTTCTGTGTCCTCACAAAGCCTCTGTGAAAAACTGAGGTGCCATTATCCTTGTTTTACAGAAAGATCCTCGGAAGCATTTAGACAGCAAACTCCAAGCTAAATCCAGGAGAACTCACCACTTCAATGACTGCCTGGATCTAAGGCATTTGCTGGTAATACATTGTAAATGAAATTTTGACCTTCCAAAAGATATATTCCAAATAATAATATTCCATAATAACATATTAATATATGTTACATATTATAATATATGTTATAATTATACTATATTATTATTATAATAATATTATTCAAAAAATAGCTGGTAGCCTATCCCCGAGTACAGGTCTGTGCTCCCACACCAGGCAGGCAAATAGCTTGTGCAGCTTGATGGGGCTCACCTCTGCCTCCAGCCTGGTCCATGCTCTCCTATAGTACCTGGGGAGCCTGCCAGGCTGGTGGAGGGGAAGCCATGGGGAAGGGCTGTGCTCAGAGGAGAAGGGATATCAAAGTCCTGGCCACACACAGCAGGAGATAATAGTCTACAGCCTTTTTTTCCCTCTTCACAGCAATGGGGTGCCACCCTTGTTGTTTTTGGCAGTTCCCAGTGGGAATAATTTCATTGTGCATGCCTTAAATTCCCCCTTTTGCAATGACAACTGTATGCAATCTCCTTAGGAGTCTCACAAATGAAGCTCTCACATTGTTGGAAGCCATTCAATGAGTGCTGCAATGTGTTCAGAGGTGGCTGCTTCTCAGCAGTACCCCAAGTAGTTCCTAGAAACCTTTCCATAGCCTGTCATGCACTTTGGGACTCACTCAGTGGGATACATGGGATACCCTGGGCAGGGTTTTACAGCTGAATGCAAGCTTGTTGTTTCTACACTGCAGCAAACAGAGGCAGCCTGGTTGGAGGCATGCACTCAGGTAAGACAGAGTGTGAAACCAAACCTGGAGGTTTAGAGATTTCATATGTTGTTGTGATGGGGCTCAGGAAATGCCAAACAAGAACTGAAACCTGTGCCTGAGGTTTGATTCTGGTTGATGCTTAACATAAATATTACTCTTGCTAAGCAAACATTCCCTGGAATACCACCACAGAGTAAAGGAAAGGTCTCTTCAGAGGATTTTATGACCTAGTTGCCTGTGATAGCAAAGACCTAGATACAGCCCATCAGGTCCCCTTCATGCATGTTGTCCTGTGATTAAAGAGCAAGACTCACTGGAGCAGGCTGCTCAGGAAGTCTTCTACACAGCAGCAAACAGCTTCAACAGCTGTTGTGGGGAAACAGTTTGTGAGACCACATGCGCAGGCATTAAGATGGTCTGTTTTCAGGAAGGGGCAAGGGTTCTTTTGACCTGGAAACATGGAGTTAAATGTAAGTAGATCCTACAGCAAAAGGCTGGAGGGCATGGAGGAAAATGCCCTCTGGCAATGGACAGTACTGCCTCCCTCCTGCCTGCACACAGCCCTGTGTTTACAATGGCCAGCATCTGGGGCTACTTATGCTCCTCTTGACTTTGATGACCTTCGTGCCAACACCCCATCAAAGCCCCTGAGTACTGGAGGACAGCCCACAGTGTGCTTCCAGCATGGGATGCTCATGAAAGAGCATGATAATGAAGGGGACCTAATGAAGCCCAGCTCCTGCCACATGCAGTTGAGTGACCTGTGCAATGTACAGTGAGAGGGGAGAGCAGGGAGAATGAGGAGGAAAGAACACCACTAGGACTTGAAAAGCAAGGTCTGGGGGAGGTTGATGGTAGATAAAGGAGGCAGAGGAGGAACAATGGGATAAAAGAAAGGAGCAGCATGTTTGTGTCATCTGTAACTTGTGAGGGAGGCCTTGTGGAGATATTTTATTCCAAGTGCCTGAACTTTCCCTATCTGGGGAATACAGGAATTAACTCAGATATTAACTAAATGCTTTGGTCTAGCTAGAAAGCAGAGTGCACTTCTTTGGAGCAGAAGCAGAACCCCCCTTCCCTCCTGCAACAGAAGGTGTGCTGGTCACATTAGTACTTTTTGCCAGTTCTCTTAACTCACCAGGCTCAGGGACATCACTGTCTGGACCCTTTGAAATCCCAGAGGCACTGCAGAGGGTGGTAGGGAGCAGAACAGGGACCTCCCAGGCCTTGGCCAAAAGCGCTGGTCAAACACCACCTCTGGGAGACTTTGCAAATGGGTCTGGATAAAGAGAAACCATCCCAGTCCTCAAGCATGGCTAGAAAGGAGCTGCCTGGAGGGCTGTACATGGAGGGGCAGGCATGGTCCAACCACCAAGCAGTGTGGTGGGCTGCTGCCTTGAGAGGGTCAATGCTCCCACAGTGTTTGATAAGCAGAGCTGCCCTTCCAACAGCTGGGGACAGGAGTGTTCTTGTCACTGTTTTCCTTATGGCAGGGCAGTTATCTCTCCTCTCGTATAGCACTGTACTTGACAGCCTGGGGTCCTGGCAGCTCTCACAGCATCCGAAGGTGCTCAGTGCATGGTGCAGAATGCAGTACAAACCATAACCTTCCTGCATTCACAGTCCCGTACATGTAATCAAGACAGGGGGAATGCAAAGGAATAAAGACACTTTTTACTTGGACCTAAGTACAAATCACTGCAGTGATTGTGTCGTGTGATGCCCTCAGTTTGTTCAGAAAAGCCTGGGCAGACCTTAAAGTAAAACATATACAGAGATGCCCGTCTAATGCATACAAGGCAGAAACTGGAAGAGCAAGGTGGCAGCATGATAAGCGTATGGACCTGAGGTGATTCATGTGCTCAGAGCCAAACCCTGCCTTGCCATGTAAGACTCTGCAGGACCACAGGGCTGTTATTTGCCTTTAAAGGGGCCAACAGGTCTCTGCAACAAGGCTGTACCATGTTTCTGTGGGTGCTGCAAGATCGTGTTTTGCACAGCACTGTAGGCTGGTGCCCTGGGACACTTGTGGGTAAGGATTTATGGAGCCCTGGGGACAAGGGAAGAGTGTTTCAACCTCAATAGATCCAGTATAAGAACACCCATCTTTCTGTATACAGGGTGGGAGATGAAAAGTGCTGACCACTCTCAAACCCAAGAACAGCTATGATATGATGGCTGGATATGATGGCTTTCCAATCCCTGTCATAAGCTCTATCTCATTTGATTAGTTGCTGTGGAAAGAGAGGATTGTCCCCAAAGAGGGAACCATTGGGGTTCTATCAGATTCTCTCCTGTATCCCTCAGTGATTCTTTATCCTTGGGAAGCATCACTACCCCTCCAGCTATCAGTGCATCAGGTACTTACAGCTGAAGTCCTGGCCTGAGACCACCACTGCCACAAATGGAAGAGTTCACTTTGCTGTGGTCTTCTTGGGTGCTGGCAATATTTGGAGGTCCAGCCCCATGTGGATGGTGCCTGTGTGGTCTAATTACCCTTTATTGCTACTCTTGCCTGCCTGCTTACTTGCATCTTAGTTTATTTGTCCCGAGATGTGCTTGTGCATCTGTTCTGTATTTCCTGTGTATGCATTTGTTTTCTTGCTAAATGCTGAAAGGGAAGGAGATGAAATGCATTGAAGAGCTTGATTTATAGCTCCAGCCTTTCCCTAAATCTGTTAAGAACTGTGTTCTCATCTCCCCCTCCTCTCTGATGTCTGTGATGGCAGTAAAAGCACAGCAAACTGTAACAGGGAAACCAGAACAGAGGGAGATACTTGCACTCCACCAATCACAACAGATAAGGGGCACCTTCAAGAAAGGTCACTGGGATAGATCATCCCTTCCCACTGCTGCTGAAGACCTATATGATGAGTAGCAAGCTTTCCCTAGCAGGAATGATGCCACTCTGGAGCTTACTGAACCATTTCTCCTGTGCTTACCCCAGGCTTTTCCTCTCCATGACACTAAAACTGCCTAAGTCATAGAACCAGTGCTTCTCAGCTTTTGGACTGATCTTTGCTTAGGTTTATGAAGCATCTTGTTTGAACAGGCTGTACCTAATCACTCACCTCACCACCTCGCTGGGCTTGGACTTGGAGAGCTCAAACAGAGACTAACTTGTGTCCTCCAACAGCGCTTGCCTGCTGTTGGACATCCTGCCACTGTACAGATCAAACTTGTGTGCTGGGACCTCTGGGGACCAGTGGAGGCAGCAGGACCAACATCCCTGGCCTGGATAATTCTGTTGGGGGAATGAAAGCCAAACAGCCTTTACCTTTAGTTTCACTGGCAGAGGAAGGTGACAGGAGAAGCTGCCTCCTCACCTGGGGCACATGGAAATTGCTTGCTAAGCTGGCAATCGCAGTTGGGGTATCAGGAGGGACCCCGTGCATCCCTGGTGTCCCTCCTGACAAAGCTGTTTGTGGCAGGGCAGGAGCTCAGGACCTTCTCAAGGCACTCTGGAGATGGTGCCATCTGAACCCAGCCATGGAAAAGCCCATGGAACTAAGCGAAATATTGTTTCCCAGCTTAACAGATGGATTTGTTGTGTATACATTACCGGCTCTTTCACTGCAATAACTGTTCACACATTGTTTCTCTGCCTCTTTCATTGTTTTCCGTAATTCATGCTGTTTGCTTGCTCAGTTGACATTTCCAAAAGGAGCTTTTTAAGCCCCAGCCTTTCTCCCCTCTCTTCTTTTTGTTTGCCTGGTTTATGGGCCTTGGAAAAGTGTTTCCAATCATGATAATATCTTCATGTTTTGTTGACAAAAGGTCAACCTAGGAATAAGCCAAACTGGTTTTAGGGAAAATATTTGCTTATTTAGTAAGGGGAAGTGTGTTGGAGATCAAATTTATGAGGGTGAAATTGAGTCTGGTTATTTAAAGGATTCTGAAATAAGAGCTTCCCACCCACTCACAAGGGGAAGAACAAGACCTATAAATTGCTTTAGGCTGAAGGGATTGTAGAAATAAACTAAGTTTCTATGCAAAAGGTAATAGGATCCAAGCAAGATCTAAACCCAGAGTTTAAGAGACAACAGCCCGTTCACTCCCTCACACACAGCACTCATTTCATCCTATCATCCCTTGCAGAAGAAAGGCCATAATTTTCCCCAATATCTGAACTTCCAGTTCGAAAACAACCATCCTCATCCTTTGGCCAAACGTCAGACTCAAAACCAGACAGATCTGGCAGCTGCTCTTGTAAATCTGTTTTGTAGCATGCTTGCTCTAACTTGAATTTTGAGATTTTGAAACTCTTTCATGAGCATGGCCCATGCCAGGAACCCTACTCAATTCAGAAGGAATGAGTTCTGCATTGAAAGCTGCATGAGTAACACCACGGAACAAGTGTGTCTGGAGGATGATGTCCAAAAGGTCTCTCTTTGCACTGAAAAGACTAGCCAACAGTACAACAGGTTTAAGTAAGTGGCCCTTTTCCACACGGAATGTGAAGAGGGAGTGTTTCACATACATATATGTGTCTTCCTATATTTAAAAAATGTATATGATCTATGCCTATGTATATATAATATGTATAATCATATATATGTATATTCATATATATGAATTAGTTCAGGCTGGAAAACACCTCTGGAGGTGATCATGTTTAATTCCCTGAAAGCCAGCCCAGCCTAGGTCAGATTGCTCAGGCCCTTGTCCAGTTGAGAGTTGAGTCCTTCCAGGCTTGAAGAATGTTTCCTAATACTTACTTGGAATATTCCATCCTGCAGCTTGTCACTGTTGCCTCTGCCCTACCACTGTGCACCTCTGAGGCCAGTCTGACATACATATGTATGTGTGGATATATACACCCACACATGGCATGGTTTAGTGAGAAATGTCCCTGCCTATGGCAGGTGGGGGTTGGAACTGGATGATCTTAAGGTCCTTTCCAACCCTAATTATTCTATGATTCTGTGTAGGCATATATACACACTCTGTTTCTTGTACTTCTTCCCCTGTGCATCCAAGAGATAATAAGCCAAGCAGAGCCTTTGGCCCAGTGCATCCTATTTCTACTAAACTCTGAGTGGCTGTGGAGAGGATCTGGTGTTTTCTTCCTTCTCCTGCTGCTGCACAGCTCCGATTCCTTCGTCTTATATAGACACATTCCCACCTCATGGCTTGGAACATGACATTTCTTTCCTCTTTAAACATGACTATTACAAAATACAAATTGGAGCAAGAACTGTCGTTTAAAACCCCCTTCTAATGAAGTCCCATTGACACTGGATGCTTGTTAGAAAACCAACAGAATGTTAAGTACGTCTTTGCAGCTAGTGGAGACAAAGAGAAGTCATTATTAAAAGAGTTTTACTAGTTTGGGTTAACCTTACAGTCATTACACATTTCAGCAAATTCCAAATAGAGGGAAGGCAGAATTGACAATAAAATCTGGTTTGCTGTAGATTTTATGTCATTTTAAAACATGATAACAATATTGCTTGTAGATACTCTGCATGTCTCTCTGTATATAACCACAACAGATCATCTCCATGAGACTGGAGAAGAGCGATAATGAGCTGATGCTGGATACAGGACTTCCTTGAGCACAGCTGCATGTATATTGGGGTTATAGCCATAAGAAGAATGAAGCCTAATTATCTCCCAGCACATAGAGGCAAAAATGAGGAAGCTGCTTGGTTATGAAGCCATGTTCTTGCTGGGGAAGCCACTCCAGATTTCACAGTCATTCTGTGCCTGACCAGAACATAACTGGTATGATCTAGCCTGTGGAAAGATGATTAGAGAGAAATATATGGCCAGTGTTCACAGGCACAAAAATCATTTCTGGTACAGTATAAAAGAGATTAATCTGTACCTGTGGACTACCCAGCCAGTGCTCTCGCTAATGGATCTTAGAGGGTTTTTCTCATTCTCATTTTATGAGATGAAAGCAATCACACTGTAACCTCTAACCATTTCTCTGTGCTCTGAAAAGAGCACATCTTTACATTTGTCTTTGGGGAACAGCCTGGGGCTAATCTGAAACAGGATTTTAATTACCCAGGTGCCACAATAGCTAACCACGGTATTTTTTTTGGCATAATAAAATTGTATCTCCTGCCCATTTCCTATCTCTCACTGGCCCATTCAAGCATCTAGAAAGCTTTTCTGTAGCCTTTTCAAGCATAACTTGAATTCTGCCTTTTCCTATACAAGAGAAACCCTGTCATCCTCCCCTCTCTCCTTGCCACCCCAAACAGCGCTGCATCTTCAGGGGGAGGAGATGCTTGACAGCACCTTTCAATCCTGGCTAACAAAGCCCTTTACAAAGGTCCTAGATGTAATGCCAGAGTCTTTCAAAGAGATCGAGGATTCTCTCATTGAGTACAACTTTATTTATGTGAAATTAGCCACATTTTACTGCTGGGTGAATTGGGCAGCAAGAGGTAAATGCCATAAGAAAGTCAGAGGTTGGGAGGCAGTCAGGATACAGTCTCAGTTGATTCTCCTTAGGCCTGAGCCTAAACTGTTTAGTTCTTGTCTGTATGCTTTGAGCAGCAGAAGAGAAACTAAACAGAGCATCAGCACTCCGCGGCATGTCCCCTTGTCTGACTGCTCTGCAAGAGCAGACAGCAGCTCTCAGGCAGATCTACTAATTTGGAGAGAGAAAATGGTTTCATCTGTTTTGCGGTGAGACACCTGAGAGGCCAAGAGAGCTGTGTCAGGAGGAAGCACAGAGAAGGTCTGTGTGCTTACAGCTGTGCTTTCAACACTGGAAAATAAATCACCTTTCCACCACAGACCCCATCATAACTACCCTAGCATGTAAGAGCAATTAGAATGGTGCTGCTTTGCTGTTACGGAGCAGTGTGGATTGCTGTTTCTTGAAGAGGTGTAATGGGAGTGGGGTGATTATTTATGGCTGGGGGATAAGGAGATGAATGAGATTTCACATCAATGTTCCTCTGGCTTTTTGCAGAGAAACATCATCCCACCCTATCATGAGCTGACAGCTCTGCCATTGCCCCCCTGAAGACCTCTATAAGGGCAAACCTCAGGTACCCAACAAAAGAATACTTGGTTCAGGTTCCACTCAAAGCTTTGAAACACAGATTCAGGTTCAGTTTCTGCTTGGGCAAGGAAGAAACTCATTGTTCAGGATCGCACAACTCAGGAGCAGGACAAAAGTATGAAAGGGATGGTTTTGGTCTACAGTTAAGGTGAAGGTGAGCTTGAGAATTAAAATGAACAAAAGAAGAAGCACAGCACAACGTAGTTCTGCCCCATGGGGAACCATGAAGCTTGAACGGGTTCAGCATCCAGACACAACAGACCTAACTAAGTCTGATGGGAGAAAAGATACAAGATCAGTTTAAATCAGCCAAACCTATTGTCAAGGGGTGGCTTCAAAAGGTGGCTGCTAGTCCCTGGCTTCTGCAGGAAAAGAAAATAATCACTTGCCAAACAGAAGAAAGTGTAAGAAGACACTGGGTAAATCTCTCCTGTTAGGAACTGCCTTTCCAGAGCAGATGCTGCTGCCCCTGTATTGCATACACCAGCTCCTAAACATTTCTGTATGTATGAGGATTTCTGCTGTTAGGATGAATACCAATCTTTGTCAGAGTCCATGTGGTGCATTTAAACCAAAGTACTGCAGACACTGCATACTGACCATACAAAGTACTGCACACACTGCATACTGATCATGCAGTCAAGACTTTAGCAAGTAGATCAGGTGTAAAACCACGATCCCTACAAAAAGGGAGGCTCAATGCCTCTAGCCTGGGAGATCTGATGGCCATAAGCCTAATCTCAGTCAGACTTCCCTTGAGCAGTCACCTGCAGGTGGGTTCAGATCTATGCTATTCTTAGCCTGCATATCTCATTTCTAGGTGCTAGAAGAAACTGGATTTGAAACAGGTACTCAGCATATGCCCTAAGACTGCAGTTTCAGCAGACTGTGTCCAGCAAAAGCACAAATTTGAGTTTCAAGCTATTTAACAGGTCAGAGCAGAGAAACAAAGCAATATATTCATGGTTGAAAGCACGCATACACCTGCATATACATCCATACAGCTGCACAACCAACAAAACACTTCCCCAGTTTAAAAGCATAATTAAGCAAATCTAGATCATCTATAGACCTTTCCTTAGGGAACGTTTTTCACGTCTTACCTCACATTCACTTTAATAATGAAACTGAGAACTCCTAAGACAGCATTTCATTTTCAGAATGTAAAACCTAAACCTACCCCCAGCTACAAACCCCATCTACAGCCATGCTGAGTGTGTATGCATAGTCCTGTGGCCCAGAACAGCAGAATGTGGTGCTATGCAGGTATCAAAATAGATATTGCTTTATGCATAGAACTGCAAAAGAAAATATCTTGCTGCCAGCTGCCCAAATATTAGGTGCTCACAGGCCTTTGGGCATTGATGCTCCATAAATTTAAGAGTATTTATTAGGTGAATACAGAAGTGGAAGGTTCATAGCAATGGAAAGTAAGTATGATAATGAGGTAAACACATGTTGCCAAGAAAATACCAACTAATCATGAGCGCTGTGACAGGAAATAGCAGCTTTAAACAGTCCCTTCTTGAATGGTGGAGCAAGGTCTGTGGGCTGGCTATAGGACACTGGACTTACTAATGACATCTCCCTGTGTCCTGTAGCTTTTTATGCTGCTGTGAACCCAGTCTGACAAGTAGGTAACCAAATAGGTGTTATGCTCTTTTGAATGCTTTGAAAAGACCTTATGAATGCTCCTTTCTATTCCTGAAAGTGGAGTGTCACATATAGCTTCGGTTTTCCTTGGATAAGCAAGAGAAAGCATTCTTCAGGGGACCATATCCACAGATGGAGCAGAGCTTCCTTTCTTTAAGTCAGAGGAAACCAAAGGTACGGTGATGTCTGTGCATCAGGAGCTCCATCTGGAGGTTGTTTGCTCTGATCTTTGGTTTTGAATGAAGATGCAACACCAAGCATAATCCAGGGGTATCTGGAAAACAAACAGCACCCGCAGTGGTGGGAATGGCCATTCCAGAGGCTCAGGGCTAGGCAGTACGTGTGAAAGTGCAGGTTTGTTAGTTTGGATAAGGTATTGAGGCAAGAAGCCCCCAAAGCGCTGTTTGGGGTGAGGGTCAATCTTCTGATGACTTATGCCAGATATTTGTTCCTGGTGACTTTGCTCAGCTCTACCCCAAGGCTGTCTGCATGCACAGCTCCAAGTAGAGTCTTCCACTGTTAACTGAAGCATTATGGATCCAGAAACAAGTTTCAGACTGAGTCAGTACATTCAGGTAAAGCTGAGATGCGATCAGACAGTCCATCCAGCTCCTCTTACAGTACAATCTGTTGAGAATAGGGTACACAGGGGCCTGCAGCCTGTCTTTGTTCTAATGTTACAGACAAAAAGTGGTGCTGTATGACTGAGCTAAACCTCACCGGTGATGGTTATCTCTGTTTTGCTGGAGGTGTCACACTGCTTACAGTGGCAAGGGGTCTGAGTGGTGCAGAACTGTTGAGCAGAGCAAGAGGGCTCCATGAATGAAGAGTGGTCTGTGCACTGGAGGGTCCTGAGCAGCATCCCCTTGTTTGAAGACATGCTGTGTGTTAATATATTCATCATCCCCCTGAGTGGACAAATAATGTAAACCAAGCAACAGTCCTAGATATTCCAAGACCCGTTTTCTTCCTCTGACACAGTGAACATCATTATGGTGTTAGGGAGGTCAGGAAAGCTCTCTGGGGCAAGAAACCTTGATGAGCTTTGCCATACAGGCTTCAATCACACTCAGAGCTGTGTATATTATTGCTGTCTCTGCTTGCTGCATGACTAACAGTGCCACAAGAAGGTGCCCCAGCTGCAAACTGCTGTGCGGGTCTGGGAAACCCACATTGTTTGGCTCTGATTTTGTGTGAAAATGAAAGATCTATGTGGAAAACATCTCAAACATCGAGCCTGGAACAGGCCTGTAATGTCAGCCAGCAGCAGCACTCCGTGTCCATGGTCAGAACTCCATCTGCAGGGCAGGGATCTCTTCTCCATGAGACAGGACACATACAGGAAACTGTGTGGACAGCCCAGATGATGGTTTTGCCATGGAGTTAGTGCCAGATGCCCTGTGGGATGAAGGAGGCGTGGAGAGGAATGCTGAAGGAGAACGAGCACTTAAGGGCACATATGGACTTTAGTCAGCTGCTTGATGACACAGAGTTTCAGGGCTACACTTCTGTAATGCCAAAGGCTGCTCAGTTGTCAGCCAGCTTCTGAAGGAAAAAACATGTGTAATTAATCACCCAGGGTGCCAAAATGCCATGTAATTAGGTTTGGTTTTCAGAGACTACATATTTTTATCTGTGAAATTAAGCAGTCTCCCCCAAGGGCTGAAAAAGTTATTCCCTCCATTTTTATATTGCTGCTGAAAATCCCAGTTGTGTATGCTCTCCTCCACAATGGGATGATGACAGGATGCACATCACGGTGCTTAAGGAAGAGTCCCAACCCTTGACACATACACAGGCAAACAGGAGATCACCAGCCTCACAGTAAATAATTTCTTCCTTATATCCAATCTAGACTTCCCCTGTTTCAGTTTGAATCCGTTACCCCTTTTCCTATCACTACAGTCCCTAATGAATAGTCCCTCCCCAGCATCCCTGTAGGCCCCCTTCAGATACTGGAAGGCTGCTATGAGGTCTCCATGCAGCTTCTCTTCTCCAGGCTGAACAGCCCCAACTTTCTCAGCCTGTCTTCATATGGGAGGTGCTCCAGCCCCTGATCATCCTTGTGGCCTCCTCTGAACTTGTTCCAACAGTTCCATGTCCTTTTTATGTTGAGGGCACCAGAACTGCACACAGTGCTCCAAGTGAGGTCTCACGAGAGCAGAGTAGAGGGGTAGGAAGAAAGAGATATTGACAAATAATACATGTACCTGGCCAAAAAGGAAGGGATTTAACCCTGCCATGAGTTATGTGGCTGTGCAAAACTGAAAACCTTCTCTGGGATGGCTAAGGGGTCATCAGTGGGATGATAACAACTTTGAAATGTAACGGGTGCTATTTCCCATTGTTTTTAATGAATGCTACCATGAACATGACAGGAACCACCAGTGGGGACCACCTTTAGATACTCATATTACACAATGCAACAAAAGATTGACCACCAAAAGAGAGCAGGATTTACCATCAGATCTCTACAGAGGCACAAGTAAGCCCTTATGAAAAGAAACAGATGGGGAAGCTCATGGTCTTAGCAGAGCCAAATTGCCCAGTCTCTGATCCCCAGAGATATGCATTTTGGCAGCAGCACAAATACCATTTGTCTGTACTAGAGAGCAGCCCCAATGAAGAGATACATCACTGTGATTTTGCTATCAAGGTAAAGCTGTACCCACCTCGTGGGCTCTTCTCCCTGTGCTTCTCATGAGCAGAACTAGCAAACTATTGCTTCCCTTGTGCTGCACTTTGCCTGACAGCTGCCAGGCCCTCTGCACCCACAGTGATGAACAGAAGTCCTTGCAGATGCCTGCTGCACACTGGGAAAAGGCTGTGGAGAGTCTGTGAAACCTGTGAGAGCTGGCATTTTGAACAGAGGGACGACAGCCCTTCCTTGGCTTATGTACAGATAGGCCTCTGCCAGAAGCAGTGAGCATCAGGCTGCCCAGCCTGGTGCACAGATGCTGACAAAATGCAAAGCTAAATATGTTGAAGATGATAGGTGCAAAGATGCTGGTTCTGCAGCTTGAGCATATAAAGTAAAACACCCAAAATGCCAAGCTGCCAAACTGCTTTACGTTACCTGTAGGGTAAAATCAGAGTGAGGTTCATTATAATCTTTTCCAGCTCATAGTATCTTTCCATAATTTCTTCTGTTAGCCTTTGATAAAGACAAGCAGTGCCAGCCTCTGGCATTTCTACACCTTGTGTGTGTGTATATATGTCTACTATATGCATGTATACATATATATATATATAAAACCACTGCATGCTCCCACTTTCCAGTCCTCTCCCAACCAAGTACTCCCCAGACTGCTTGAGGAAGAAATGAAAACCATTTTCTTCTCAAAATACCTTTTTTTCCATAGGAAAAAACAAAAGCAAGCCCAAAGCCTCAAGTTTTAGGTTGTGTTTACCATCACAGTCTTTTCAAACAGCAGCCAGAGCAGCATACCAGTAGTGTTTCTCATTTTAATTGCATAAAACCAACAGGAATAAATTTGATCAAGCTTTTAAGTATACAGAGGTGCATTTTTTGTATACTTTTATTTACTAAAGAAAAACTGAGCCCACAGGTTGAAGCCAAATAAAAAGGATGAGGCAGAAGAATGTGTGGGCTTTTACTTTTAAAAAAACATTTAAAAGACAAAAAGAGGACACACCAGGAGAACAAATAGCAGCCAGAGCGGCTGCTAATGCCCTTGAATCTAGAACAGCTTCCGAAAAGCCAAGTCTTTTATCCCTCACTTAACATGTAGTGAAAGAGTCCAAAACAGAGCCATCCTTCAAGCCTCAGCTGTACTCCAGGGCACTTGATGCTCAGTAGCCATATTTCTCATTGAGATGAGTCTTGCCATCACCACTTTGACCTAATGGGCAAAGAGGAAAAGCTGAATTAATTTTCCCCCTCTTATCCAAGATAAATGTGTAGCCAAGCATGAAACAGTCTCCAGGCAGCAGCAGATAACCACAAAGAGGATAAAAAGTCAGACTGGATATTAGAATTGAAATCATCTTTTGATTTATACATATAATCCCTCTTAATTTTACTAAACATGTCAAGATTACATCATATATACCTGTGGGGGTTTCGTTTTGTATTTTCCTTGTATCCTCATTATGCCATCTTGGAAAACAGGTCTTACTATTAGCAAGCAGAGGCAGAGAAATGAGCTCCCTCTTGTGGACACAGCTCACCTGGCTATCCCAGATCAATCTCCATGTTACTGAACTGGGTGTTTTGTCCCAGTGGATTCATATGCCAGAGCAGAGCAGTGTTTTCACTGAAGGGTGATTCACCGGATTATAGTTTTCTTCAGTGAAATTGAATCTCATTTTTCTTACTCCTTTTGGAGCCTATCTATAGTATAAGCCTGTAATAGCCTTATAGTCAGGAATCTACCAAACGAAAGCTGAGCTTTGAACATGCTATGAAAACCCCAGTGCATGAAAATCATAGAATCATAGAATATGAACCTTCCATTTTAGAGAAACTGGAAAAAAATATATATACTGTTTAAGAATAACCTCAACTTGGCTCAAAACACCCTGGAACTAAAGTAAAAGAATTTGTTCAACTTTAACATATTCAATGTGTGCATTTATAGTCAGTGACTTCACCAAAGGGTTACCAAGAATTCTCGCCAAAACACACGGCCCAAAGTCTGTATTCCAATGATTTCTGAAAGCATTTGCAAAGAAGATTATCAGATTTCACAGATTTCTATGAAAACCGAGAATACTGACATAGCTGCAGACCTTTGGTAGTGAAGGTCTGAGCTTCTCTTTCAACTAGATCATTGTATTACTCTGTGTGACTGGAGTTAGCTCTCTTGGCTGTTACAGAACTCAGAAACAAACCTCAGGTGTATCTGTCCATTGAGATGAAGATACTACAGATACTGTCTGTATTTCACTGCAAGACTTGCATGGCCATAGAGCAGATATGTGGCATAAAATGCCAGAAAGCATCAGGTTCTGGTTAAAGTATTCCCGAGTTACCTTTTTCTCCAGAAGTTCCAAGGACACCTGGACTACTTATTAAGTAGATTCTTGAGTTATAGATTAAAAAGGGTAAGGAGATGGTTGATACCTGCAGGAGGAACCCATATGCAGTAGTCTGGGTCATCATCTGGGTACTGTGAGGAAAAAAATGGTGGTTGCTTTACCTGCAAAAGCAAAAAAGATTTCAGGTGCTGCACCCTTACACCAATGTGTCCCAGCCACTAAACCTCTCATTAACTCAGAGGCAAATACTGAAAGGTGAGGGCTATTTCTACGAGAGTCAGGGATGAAAGCTATAATACACAGGGAAGAAGAAACATCAAACCCTAAAACAGATGCAGTTTATTCCCAGCAGAGTCACAGAATAACAGAAATACTGGTTAGCTGGGACCTCTGGAGGTCATCGTGTCCAATCTGCCCCTGAGAACAGAACCGCTGCCAACTGTCCATTCTGGGACAGTTTCATCTTATCATCCTAATGTTTGGTAGTGTCATTCAACACGGAATCTCTCTGGGCAGGGGAAAAGACAGAACAGGATTTTCAAGAAGTGCTTTACTGACTTCAATGCACAGCCCAACTGAAAACTTTGGGGTTAAGGTGACTTTACCTTCTCGTTACAGACTTCAAAACCTGTGCCCAGTGGCACTATGTGGTTCTATGTTTGGGTTTTCATTAGCAGAAGAGCACTACTGCCACCAAGCTATACTCAATCAAACTGCTACTATTTCACTATAAAAGAGCCTACTAAATGATTTCCTGAAACTCCTAAACTGCAGGAATCGTGGTGCTGTAACTCACCTTGCTTGAGCTGTTGATTTTCTTAGCTTTCTCAGATGCCTCTTCAGGTTCTTTCTGTACTGCCTCAGATGCTGGGAAGAAAGATTTGGTTTACAACACATCATAAATGACAAATAATATCAGAAATCAGCTTGTAGGAAGTTTACATAAAAGAGGTACAAAAGGAAATCCAAGACAATTCACTGCCACAACATTAATACCTCAGGCTGCTGAACATCCTTTTGGTTTTCACAGGTTTATTAACATATGCTTAACACACTATCTACTTCTACTGACAGAAGACAGTTAAGTCCTTCAGACAGTTTCTAAACTAACATGCTGCTGTACAACAGAGCCTAAACTCTATTGCTCACCTTGAGATTTCTCTTGTGAGGGTCCCATCTGAGATTCTTTCCTTAGTACCTTTGGCTCAGGCAGAAAAGGAACCCCTATAAAAGAAAAACGAAAGAGCTAGATGAGCACTCTGCAGTAACTCTGCTGAGCAGAGCACTAACACCCCTGAGACAAAGTACAAAAGGGAACTCTTGGCTATATTGTCACAGGAATAACTTCTCTTGAAAGTTGTCCAAATTACTTCATGTATCAGGTCCATGGTACATCAAGAGGACTCACTGTTGTGGTGTAAGCCCAGCCAATAACCCAGCAACATGCAGCTGCTCACTCACGCTCCCCTTTTCCCCCCTCTCCAGGCAGGATGGGGAGGAGATCTGAAGAGTGTAAACCCCACAGGTTGCAATAAGATCAGTCCAATAACTAAAGTATAATACAAAACTACTAGTAATAGTAATGATACAGGAAATAACCAGGGGAGAGAATTGCTCACCACCCACCAACCAATACACAGCCTGACCCAAGCAGCGATCTGCTCTTCCAGGTAACTCCCCCCAGTTTATATACTGGGCATGATATGCTATGGTATGGAATACCCCTTTGGCTAGTTTGGGTCAGGTGTCCTGTCTCTGCTCCTTCCTAGCTTCTTGTGCCCATCCTCACTGGCAGAGGATTGGAAACTGAAAATGCTTTGATCAGTTAGGTGCTACTTAGCAACAACTAAAGCATTGGTGTGTTATCAGCATTGTTCTCACACCAAAGCTGAGACTCAGCCCTGCACCAGCTACCAAGAAGGAGAAAAGCAACTGTTACAGCTGAAGCCAGGACATTCATTAAACTTTTGACTTGTGAGTGCAGGAGATTTCTTCTATTTCACCAAAAGCATGGAGAAATGACTGCCAAGAGTAGTTTTAACTGGAATCATGTTAAACTCTGCTGTTGACACACAGAGTCTGGACTTGTAGGAAAAATGTATGGAAATCTGCTGGAGAACCCGTGACTCAGACACTAGGAGATTCAGAAAGCTCTGAAGAATTCAGCAGCAACAGCCTCAGC
The DNA here is from genome assembly GCF_012275295.1 of Melopsittacus undulatus. Lineage (NCBI taxonomy): Eukaryota > Metazoa > Chordata > Aves > Psittaciformes > Psittaculidae > Melopsittacus > Melopsittacus undulatus. The sequence goes on from NC_047529.1 coordinate 115,026,288, forward strand.
TTCATTACTGGAAAAAACCAAAACCAATGATTTACCATCCTGAAGGGATTCTAGATTCTTGTTATTGCAAGAAGAACCATCAGGAGCATTAGTTTCTTTTCCTGTTTCTTCTTCTACTGTAACTTTTGTTTCCATGTTTGATGCTCTGCTGTTTACTGTATCTATTTCTTGCTTCTCCTCCATTTCTTCCTCTTCCTCCTCTTCCTCCTCCTCTGGTCCATCATCTTTTGTTCTTAACAAGCTTTCAGGGACTTCTGGACGCCTAACAGGCAACTTCTGTGGGAGAAAGAGTTGTGCTTCAGTGCTACGATAAATGGAGCTGGATGCCACAGATATTCATTACAGAAGAAAGTACACACATTACTGTCAGAGACAGCCCGTAAGGAAACACCCTCAGGATGAAGAACAGTTAGGTTTTAAAGAAAAGTTATTAGTAGAGATGGAAGATGAAAAAATATGTCCAGTCCATAGACAAGGAGCACAATCTTTTCATATGAGGGCACTGGAAACAGAATCAATCTTTGATATGATCTCTGCCATAAGAGCAAGAAGAACTGCTGAGTTATAGCAGTGGTTCAGCCTGATGTCCCCAGGCTGCCTCTACTCAACTCATTGCCTTTTGACCACAGCTGTGCCTAGGAAACTGGCTGTACAAGGACAAAGAATAGCAACTGCTGGCAGCAAACATCCAACAGCCACTGCTTGCTGCCTTGTGCACCTTCCACTGCCACAGGCCTGCACCTCCATTCTGTTTCCTTCCATGTGAGAAGACACAGTTGCCACCTACAGTGGCCACAGCCTGGGAACATGTCTGAGAAACAGCCTCTGATTTGCTCTTACGAATCAAACTTACCCCAAGGCTTCCAGTTTTCAGCTTGAATTTGCTCCCCCCTTTCATTGCACCAAACAGAGGCAAGGTAATCTTTTTAGGCTTGTTCTCTGCTTCCAGACTGTAACTCCCACTCCTAATAAGAAAGAGATACAAAGGAAAAGAGTGCACATAGCATCAACACAGTCTTACATTTACAAATACAAACCAATCTGCAAATTAGAAGTGGATATATAAAATCCCTTTATTTTTCTCTCACTTGCAGCATCCAAGGAACAGGAAGCAAAAAATAAATAAGGAGAAAAAAACCTATCTCACAGACTCCCTCAAATTCAACTGCACACACCCACATATGTATATAATACATATGCATATATAAAAACACACTTGGAGGATAAACCTCAGTTTAAGCAAACTAATTAAGCCTGTAATTAAGCTGCCACTAGCAAATGATGAACCCAGCACACACCCTCTTGAATTGCAGCAGTTCTGCGAGGCAGTACTTGTAGAGCCACTAGACTTGACTCCCAGGTACCTTTCATGGAACTGAAGTGGTTTTCACCTTGTACATAATACCTGTAAAATTCCTCTGCTCCTTTTAGATGCAAGTTGGGAAAAAACCCGTGAAAGCTAAACCACAATTCCAATCCTTTCTCCTTCTCATCCTCCCAGTGTGGGCTTATCTTACTGCCCACAGTATTGGGGTGTATCTGCCTCAACCACAGATGCTGCAACACCCAAAAGGCACAGCATCTCTTTGAAGAGGTGGGTTGGCCAGGTAGGCTGGAAGGTCGTCCTGCCTTTGTGTTTGGAAAGCTGTCTATTTACTGGGTTTGCACAACTGCTCATGGATAACAACAATGGTAAAAGCAATTGTTTTACACTTTAGCCAAGACTTACTGGGGCTTCAGCTCAGGCAGTTCTGCAGGCTTGACAAGCTTTATTAGGCCTTTCAGCCTCTGTTGCTCTTTCTTCAGTTCAAAGGACCTCAAGTGAAGCTTCTTCCGTGCCACGCTGTCTAAGGTAGATCCTGATTTCATTTCGGTCATGAATTCATCCAAGGAATCTTGAGGTGCTGGCTGGGACTGGACTGGGCAAGATAAAAGGCAGATACGTATTGTTATGAGTGGGGAGACAACAGCTGTACTCAAGTCCTACCTTTAGAGAATACTGTATATAGGAAAACCTATCCTCTCTGCAAGTTTCTGTTGAATGGTGAAATAATAGAGGTTATTAGCCCTGGAAAGATGAAAGCATTTCTCCTAACAAAAGCCTCACAGTAAACTTTCATCCACTTATATAACAAAGCCTCTCTTAAAATTGAATGTTTCTTTATGAGTGTCTTTAAGTTACTCATCTCACTGCAAGATCTGCTGTCCTTAAGAGAGTGGCTTACGGGTTCTTTTTGTAGTCACAGACTGAAACAAACAGAGCTACAAAGAATGCCGCACCACTGCATGGGGAATCCCATTTTGACTTTCCTGGAATGTTTATGTAATAACATTTGCAAAGCTGAGAATGAATCAACACGTGGTGCTGTCTCCCACCCCTGGATGACAGAGCGCTTACAAGAGTTTCATATGTTAGGCCAATCACACAAGATTTACCCCTGTTTTGACTGGATTTTCTAGTAAGAAAACACTGCTTTGTACTTGGAAAACAATAGTGACAATCTTTCTACTCCACTTGATTTCAAATATTAATAATTCTGTGCATATTTATGCAATTAAAACTCAAAAGGAAAAACTAAAGCTCTAATGATGAAGAAAAATGATCGCAGAATTCTAACACATGGATTTCAAACAACCAAACCAAATACCCACAGAAAAACTCCTTCCTTGGGCTTAAGCAAGTTTTTATACAGCCTTCAAATACGACTTGAATGCAAACAAAGAAAAACGTTGTTGCTAGAATTTTAATGAGCCTTTTGACAGGCAGCCTCCTTCTGCCTTTCAGTGTTACATGAAAAGTGGCAAATCTGGTATTTGCTGCATTACAAGCATCTATGTATATATGCACAAGCAGAATTATACAAACAATAAGTTATTTTCAGTTCAGCTTGAGCTAATTAAATAGCACTTTGTATTTAAAGCAGCACATGTTAAATTTCAATAAAATAGCAGGTTTTGTTAAAAGTACACATTCAAGCAATTTTACATGACAAATATTTACAGAAAAGTCTAGTAAGACTTATGTGTACAAATGGACTCAATTGGAAAGGATATTTCTGATGTAGAACAAAACACAGTTTATAATTTGCCAATATTAAAGCCGTAACAGTACTGTTTAAATATATAGAGAATTAAGAGGCTTCAACAACCAAAGAACTGTTATAGCATCCACCTCCACACAATTATAAATGATGACAAAACTTGTCATAAAGGAAACTCAGATAGAAATACTCTTCCTTGCAGCTATTTGTATGAACCAAGACAAAAAACATCAATGAAAACTTACTGATAACAGCCTGAAGCTCCTAACAGGATATGAGCAGAATGATCATTTCATTTAAACACCAACTTTCAAAGATATGGCTTAGTGTCTAGTCAGGTAATTCAGAACAACTAAAGTGCAGTTTGCTTCTTTATCTGCAGAACCATATAAGTGCTTCAGTCAGGGAGTGATCTTCAGCGAGTCAGAACACCCCTTCCTGCAAATACAACTGTCTGCTTGATTCCACCAACAGTGCCTAAGATCAGGTAATTCAACTTAGATGTTCACTGTTAGCATTCAGTATCTGTTGCAGCTGTTTTCTACACTATTCAAGTAAAATCTGATGTTGCTGGGAGGTGAATCAACCATGATTATTATGCTTTATATTTCAGTGAATAAAGGTATAGGGCTATTTACTGCACCATCAACTTATTGATAATTTTTTTCCAAATGGGTAATTAAAGATGAGACTGAAGAGCTCTATGTATTTGATTTTCACTCAGCTGCATCAGTGAATGAGAGATACCAAGTCAGTCCATCCATGACTAGTTCTGAAAAACTGTGTTTGGACTCCACATTTTTCTTCTCTCACCTTTCCTTTTTAAGATACATTTACAATGAGAGAAGTGAAATAAAATACAGTCTTTTCTGCCAGTTGCTTAGTCTTCCCTTATAAACAGTTGTGGAAGTCACAAGAAAAAGTGTTCCTCAAACTGGGTCAGTTTCACTAACACTGGCAGATAACCAGTAATAATATTCACCCTCTTAAGCTCCGTGAACTTGCAAATGCACCTCCTTAATTTAGATGCTGCTTGCTTTGGATGCACAGAGTACATAAACTATTGGCTGGAGAGTATTAAAGTATCCTTATTAAGCTAACTCGGTGACCTGCAAATCTCCCTACCCCTTTCTGAAAAGTGGACATAAAAAGAAGGCCCTTAAGACAGGAATCCATAAGATACATTTTTATCTCCTTATTGCTCTTTATGGAAAGCACTATGAACTTCATGCCTTACCTTTCCCTGAAGCCTTCAGCTTCTCTGTTATCTCAGAAAGCTCATTTTCAACTTCATTTAGCTTTTTGACCTAGAAAAGAACACACGTAGGAGATCTTCATATCTTCTTAAAATCCCCTTTTAAGAGTTATTCAAATATCCTACCAAATTACCTCAATTTATCTACTTCTAATCTTTGACCAGAGTTTCTGGAATGAAAAAATTATAGTCTAGATTGTTCCTAAATAACTATCAATCCCTTCACATACTGTTCAAACAATTTTCTGTCTGAAACACAGAAATATGGTAATGCTTCTGTAGCAATGTTACAGCACCAATGTGATCCTCCAATCCTCCCTATTCCTGCTCCCCCACACCCTATTGTGTCTGTATGGCTTTTAGTTGTCATATGCCTGTCAGTCCAGGATGCTTATTCTTTGAAGCAGAATGAGATCCTTCTTTATGATCCCATTCTTCTTTATGATGTGCCCTGTGTGCCTGAAAGGTTGCAATTGTTTTCTGATGCTTTAAAACTATTATAAAAGTATCCTGCTCTGGTGTTTCATTCACCCACTGCCACGATTCATCAAGTAGCAGGCCATACTACACAAGCAAAAGCAAGGCAGTATGCTACCTCTTCAGTAAAGCAAATCAGTACTTTAAGATATTCATAGATACTCTCCACAAATAAAAAAACCCCATTCCTTTATTGCAACTTGGCCAAATGAGAGTGAAAGGTCTGAAATGGTATCAGAGCTCAAGTTATCAAAGAAAGATCAGGAAATAGCTTTGATTTTCCTTCTTAGTAATAAGATGTGCATGAGAATAAGCCTAGCACATCATAACAGTTCTTACCAGGGAGTCATAAGTCTCTGGTTTTTCTTCTATTTTACCAGCTTTTCTCATTCTGTTCAGCCGTTTCTTTTCTACAGCACCAGTTCGATCAAGGAAGGTGTCATCATCACTGTCATAAAAATCCTCATCTTCCCAGTTCTTTGATTTCCTTTTTCGGGATACTGGGAAAGGGAAGGGAGAAGGCAAGAGTCAATGATTTGTATACCACTGAGCAATAAAACAAAGTCAAGACAGCAATCGCAAATCCCTAATTTAGGGCTTTTAGAACAATCACAGCATTTGACTCATTACTCACCTGCTTCTTGCCTTAGTACTCCCCGAGCATCGAGCAGCCTGCAAGCTTCCAGGGCACACTGTATCATTGCTTCCTTCTTCTTTCCTGAATGGAGAATCTCTGCCACCAGCTGCTTTCCTGATGCATCATCCACAGGCAACCTGTTCAGTTTGAAAGATCAGAGAACAGCTCAAACATACATTATTTATCATATTGACATTGTTCTTTCCCTTTTAATCTGGTCTTTTTTGGTGGGTTAAGTATTTTTCACTTTTCACTTCATACAGTACCAATCGAAACACAAGATATCCTGAAGCACCCAAGTACATTTTAATTACACTAGTCCAAACAATAACTCTTCCTGTATTCATTCCACTGGGAATATAAGAAGCTAAAAAGTTAAATGTCAGCCTCTGAATCATTTTAAGCACCAGTACCTTGCATCCATGCAACCAGTAACAAATACTTTCCATGCTGAAGGTTTCTTAAGCAGTACAGTCACTGTAATGTTGTTCCTATCCATTTGAGACCTACCTTGTTGACTTAATTTTCACCTCACCTTCTTCTGATAACAAAGTTACTTTAGTGGCCTCTAGCAGGAGCCCACCAAAAACTGCCTTACAGAATCATAGAATAGTTAGGGTTTGAAAGGACCTTAAGATCACTCCAAGTGAGGTCTCAAGAGAGCAGAGTTGAGGGGCAGGATCACCTCCTTCGACCTGCTGGTCACGCTCCTTTTGATGCAGCCCAGGATACAGTTGACTCTCTGGGCTGCAAGTGCACACTGAAACTGGCTCATATTCAGTTTCTCATCAACCATAAAATAACTGAAATGGGGTACACAGTAGAATGAAAGATATTTTTTCTCTCTCTCCCCCACTAGGAATTGAAAGGTAATTGTTTCCTAGTTTCTTCTTTAATATTTCAATTTCACATATTTCTCAAAACAAGAGGAACTGAAAGAACCTGAACTCTTGCTTTCTCAATGTTCATCTCTAAGGAAAAACAAATGCTGCCAGACCAGAAAGGAGCACAGATACTAAACTAGGCACTGATCTTTGAACTTCTCTCAGTATCTAATTCTAGCTGGCCTCCTCGCCAAGTGTGACAAGACAAATAACTCCTTCAGGTTTTGTATGTGAATTCAATGAAGTGAGCTTCTATGCAGAGAAAGTGAATGGAGGTATACCTACTTGATCCTGCATAGCCAGCTATTGTGCCCACGATCATCATATTCATATTCTAACTCTTCTCCTAGAGAGAAAAAGAAAGTTGATGCAGTAACCAAAATTGAAATAAACAAGAATAATCATTACAGCAGAGAAGAATGTCATGGTTAAAAACAACAGGTAAGTTGCCCTTGTTATAAGCTTGAATTTGCCATGGGATCTTCTGTTGTACTATGCTCATTTGGTTGTTTTTCGCAGTGTAGTTCAAAGAAAACCCAATCTTGTCTCTATATGTATTCAAGTAAATGACATTGAAGTAATGGTATTTTTGGGTCTGAATTCACAGATATTTTGAAGATTAATTTTTCACTTTAGCAAATAAGTGAGTCATCTGTAAGTTTCACTAGCAACCATCGGAAGTTTGGAGCAGTTCATTATTGCCATTTGTCTTGTTAGACTTTCCAATTCTATCTCACAATCGCAGCCACTGCCAAACAGAACAGACTGGAATTTGATGAGTATGAATTCTTCAGCATAGCTTCAAAGCATGGTTGTGGCTTCAGTGTTGCTCCAAAGGCATACAACTCTCACTGCAATTCCCAGTTTAGGAATTAGTAACTAACTAAGTCTCAGATATACAACAGTGACCTAAGTTTTAATTAATTAAACTAACTAATTAAATTAAATTAACCAAATCAAACAAAATAACAAAAAACCCACACAAAAACCCAAATCACCACCAACCCCCACTCAAAATCTGATCACAAGGTAACAGAAAAGTTTAGCTCCTACACCTTAGTTCCCAAAGGCAAACATGAGCACAACCATCACCCTTCAGTAAATAGGAAATTTACTTTAAACTTAGAAAAACAGTACAGTACCTTCTCTGTCAAAAAAGCCCTGTAAGGCCTTCCTAGGATCTTTCATATAAAAAGCATCATGCACATCCTGAAAATCAACAGCAATAGGGTTTTCTTCAACCTCATCCTCCTCAGCATCCTCCCCTATAAGACATAGAAAGTGCAAAAGTATGGTGAAACGTTAGAAAGAGATCACCAGTATATTTCAACTTGTCTTAGTTTGAAAGGAATAGCAGCTATGTAATACTCAGATTATTTCCCTTAACTTGAATATAATTTCTGCATCCAATCAAATATACCACCCTGCTTCATTTTTACAATTACTTATTATATCTTAAGATGCAGTTTTGCAGGTGATATGGTTTAGTGTGAGGTGTCCCTGCCCATTGCAGGGGGTTGGAACTGGATGATCTTAAGGTCTTTTCCAACCCTAACTGTTCTATGACTCTATGATCATCACTGCTTTATCAGCATATTAAAGGATTATGTGCTTATATATTTCCATTAAAAAAAAACCAACTCCTTTTGGACTGAACAGCTCATTAATTACAATGTATCTACTTTAAGATGTGGACGTCTTTAAATTCAAAGACACCTATACTGCATAGAAGTCTCAAGCAATTAAATTTCACCTCTTGGGCGGAAATGTGGACACCACCACAGAAACAAACCTAGACTCTCAGCTTCATAGTCTTTTATAGAATCATAGAAGAGTTAGGGTTGGAAAGGACCTTAAGATCATCCAGTTCCAACCCCCTGCCATGGACACGGATACCTCACACTAAACCATGTCACCCAAGGCTCTGTCCAACCTGGCCTTGAACACCATCAGGGATGGAGCATGCACAGCTTCCCTGGGCAGCCCATTCCAGTGCCTCACCACCCTAACAGTAAAGAACTTCTTTCTTATATCCAATCTAAACTTCCCTTATTTCAGTTTCAACTCGTTACCCCTTGTCCTATCATTACAGCCCCTATAGGCATAGCCAAATTCCTCCCCACATTTAAAAGAGCTCTGGCATACTTCCCACCAAATACAAGCTTGCCTTGTCACAGCACTCTTCTTCTTAAAAGGACTGCTGTGGAGCCAAGAGCTTCACTGAATTGGAACACCTGGCATAAAGCTGTAATTTCAACCCTGGTATTCCCTAAAAGCTGTCAAAGACCTTCCAAGATGTATCAGCTGATTTACACATCATCACTTACCCATTCCCCATGAGCAACTCATATCAGTGTTCTGGCTCCTCTCATTTTTCTCCTCTTTTTCATCTTCTTCATCAGAGTCCTCTCCCAACATTGTCTTTTCTAACTTGGCTTGCTGCTGCTTGCGCAGTGCCTTCAGTTGAGTCACAGTCAGTTCTGACTCAGACTCCTGGTCCTCCTTGGGTCCCTACGTCACAAACAGTAACTTAGCAGAAATGGTTTTTAAAAGAAAAATAAAGAAGTATTTTCAACACAGATGCAGTTTACGTACAATAACATAAATAAATCACTATAGTGCTCTTCAAAAAGTGGAATTATTAGACCATTTGTTATAACTTGCATTACTGAACTTAATGCCTTTTCCAAAAGGGAGAAAAAAGAAATGAGTGTTGTTGTGGACTTGCAGTCAGATCAATCTCAAATATAACTGTATTCTAAAGACAACAGTTAAAATGCCCCTCAATACTATATGGAAGAATGCGAGTAACGAGCAGCCTCTGACATGTGTAGGGCACACCGAGTGCCATCTAAATGTCTACTAATGAAAGCTGCCCTTGTTCACACAGAAATATCAGGGTTTCACTTCACCAACACATCATCCTGTCCGAGAGAAATGCTTTCTGCACTCACTGCACACCGGCAGAAGCTGCCCGTCCTGTTCCCATACAGAGCCCTCAGCAGAGCTGCCCAGGGTGATGCTGCAATGCCCTGCTCTGTCCTTCAGCCCCAAACCTCCCTACAGAGCTCACACCGGATGCTTACGGCTGACTACTCTTCCCCATACAACCACCATAGCAGCACTCAGCTGCTTTCAAAGCACCCAAACCGCCTCCCACCGCAGAAGCCGCTTTCCCACCCAGTACTCCACGGAGATGAAGATGGAGCCAAGGAAACCCCGGAGCTCGAAGTTACCGGACACCAGCCCCGGTCCCCGACTCACCTGCAGGAAGAAGAGCCGGGAGCTGCCGCCGAAGCGCAGCCCGTGGCCCACCCGCACCCGGCAGTAGGTGCGAGGCGGCACCCGCGTCTTGTTGAGGAAGGTGCCGTGGGTGCTGCCCAGATCGTACACATAGAAACCAGCGGCACCGCTGTGGTCATCGGGGGCGCAGCCGCGGTACTGCAGCACGGCGTGGTGCCGCGACACCGACGGGTGCTCCAGCGCCAGGGCGCAGCCGGGCAGCCGCCCCACCAGGAACCAGCTGCCGCCCTCCAGCCGCACCGAGCCCAGCACCACGCCGCCCTTCAGCACCTCCAGCCCGTAGCCGGCTCCGTCCGGAGGGCGGCTGCCCCATGGAGGCTCCTCATAGCGCGGCGCTGGGGCTGGGGCAGGGGCAGGGGCCGGGCTGGGCCCCGGCTCCCCACTGTCTGCGGTGCGGGGTGCGGCGGGCAGCGGGCAGCTGGGCCGCTTGAAGGCGGTGGGCTCATCGGCAGCCTCCGGCTCCACCTGCATAACCTCCGCCATCTTCCCAGGTCCGGCCCTATATAAGGTCGCCCGGAAACGAGCACCGCTAAGGCTGCAGTGCCCGGGGTAGGGGACAGCAAGCAGCGAGCAGCTCCAGGGTGTTGCGCTATTGCCCCAATTGCGGCCCAGAGTACTGTGAGCAGTGAGACAAGGAGAGAGACAGCAGCAGCAGAAGCCGTGGCGGTGTTTTCCCTTCTGTCGGTGCGAAGGAGCGCTGGTGCTGGGGGAACAGCTTCTTGTGCAGGACCGGCACCCACTTCCGGCTCGGCGGACAAGCAGTGCAGGTAGGGCTGGGGTAGCGGGTTTGGGGTTGGGGTACTCGGGTCCCGGAGCTGGGCCCCGGTGGGGACGAAGGAGGGAGGCACAGGGGGAGGGAGAACCGAGTGCGGCCTCCGCAGTCCCTTTGTTGGAGTGAGGGCCCGCAGGGGATGGACCCGCAGCGGCCCCTGTTATTAACAGCAGTAGTTACTGCCTCACGGGTGTTTGTTCTCTTTCCCCTCAGGAGGAGCAGCAATGTAACGTGCTAAGGGCCAGCGCTGCGTCGTGGTGCTTCGTGGGGCACTGAGCGACTACTTTCGTGACAGTCGTGGTTGCCTTCATTCAAGGGTCACCCCAGCTCCCGTTGCTGTCCCAAAGCTTAGCGCTTTCCCGTGCGACAAGGCTCCTGTGGCCCACAGCGTTCGGTAACCTTCTCCTGGGCGCTGATAAGTGACCTATGTAAAGATGCTGCGATACTGGGGCGAGATCCCAGTGTCATCTAACCAGGCCAACCGCAGCTCCTTTGACCTGCTTCAGCGTGAGTTCCGGACGGTGGAAGTCCAGGATCCTCCTCTGCACCAGCCCTCTGCGAACAAACCCCGTCCCACCACCATGCTGGACATCCCCTCGGAGCCCTGCAGCCTCACCATTCACACCATCCAGCTCATCCAGCACAACAGGCGGCTGCGCAGCCTCATCGCCATGGCTCAGGCTCAGAACCAGCAGCAAGCGGAGGGTATAAAAGCTGAAGACAACGAACCTCTGCCCTCTTGTCCGGCCTCTCCGCCTCTCCCTGATGACCTGCTTCCTCTGGACAGCAAAACCCCCAAAATGCCATTTCAGCTGAGGCACAGTGACCCAGAGAGTGATTTCTACAGGTGGGTTGGTATTTCTTTGGGTTAATTCTTGACTGAAGGGAAGCTGTGTAGTTTTAAATGTATATATAGTTACATCAATTGCCTTAGGCTGAAGGGTCAAACACTTGTATTCAAAGCATGAAACAGGCTTCAGAAATGAAAAGTTTAGTTTTTTTGTTGTGTGGATAACATGCACAGTATTTAAAATAACTGCTTTTGTAAGATTTCAGTCACCAAGGACCTGAGATGCAGTAACTATCACATTTTACCCCATTTCTTGTTGTTATGCTGGGCAGAGGTGGTGATGAGCATGGGTGAAGGGAATTCTTGTTTCTGATACTGACCCCACTAGCCAAGGGCTGGGCAATATGTAAAGGATAGCTGCATTGCTTCTACCTCAGCAGCCAATCTTTGACTGAATAGTGCTGGCACTGCCTCCCTGTCTGTCCTTCCGACAAGGACTACATTCACAAGGACATGTTGCATCTCTTGCAGGGTCTTGTGATACTTCGTAGTTTATGTGCATTTAAATTCAGGGATAAATCCTCAATACTTTACCTTCCTGTTCTTAGATTGAAGACTAATGGACATGACATATGAGAGGATAATACATTTTAGGTTTTAAAATGTGGAGACTCTGCACCAGTGAAATAGAACTTGCAGTTGAATGCCACAGATATCTTTTAATGGCCTGAGGTTGTATAAAATATATTTTATTGCTAGAGGATGCTTTTGGTAACATAGTGTCTCCGAACACTAGAGTGATTTGTTAGTGCTGTTTGTGGAGGAGCACCACCATCTTTGGAAGAAATAAAGCAATTAGTCAGGAGGGGTGAAGGGGAATCCAATTGTATGAGAATGAAGTCTGAGCTCTGTGACTCCTGCTCTTTCTGGCCCTGTAAGTTGTAAAACTGAGCAGAGTTCTGCTCTGTCTTCCCTGGTGCCTTCAGTTTTAAGTTCGGTTTTCTGTTGCTCTCTCCATGTTCTGGGGGGCTGTTACCTCTTTTTGTTGTCCCTTGTGAGTTTCTGGGGTCCAAGTAAGGAAATGCTATTCAGCAGTCAGCCACATGGGGGAGTTTAAAGACCAGATTGTAATAACTGGATAGACAATTTTGAAGTGAGATGTTCTGTGGCTGACAGTGGGTTTCTGATGAGCTGCAGTGTAGAGTAAAACTTCATTTTGTGCTTGCTAAACAAAACACATTTATGCTTTTCCAGGAAGAAAGCTTTGTGTTTGTTGCGTGTTTGTTCTGAACTGGTTTAAGACACTTACATGCATTAAGAACAGCAGGTGCTGTTACAGCAGTAAAAATAGTTATATGGTTTGCTAATGCTTGCTCTTAGTGTGTAAGAACAAATTAAAGGCCGTTCTTCCCCTTGATAAAGCATGGAAGTGCTTATTTTTATTCTGCCTTCTGAAGTGCCATTGTCAGAGTTACAGTATTTGACTGAATGCATGTTTTAATTCCATTTTCTTTGCCGGTAACCAGGGTTTGAGGAGAAGCAATGCATACACCTATTTAGACATAGGAAGAAAGAAAGATGAGAGGCAAGCCTGAATATGATCACAAGTTTTTTTAATATAGACATGTCATTTTCTGTTGCCTTGTTATTCATTGTCATCCTTTGACCCTGCACTCTTGTCTTTTATTTTGCTATCCCCTAGATTAATTCTGTGTGTGTCCTGTGTCCTGTCTCCTCATCCCTGCAGCCTCTACCACCTTGTCCCTACTGAGGTGAGGAAGAGGCAGAACCTAATTCACTGCTATTGTTTGGATTTTTCCAATCCCCACAAATCTGTACCACCATCAGTTTTAATAACAATGCTGTTTCTTTCCTCCATTTTCATAAGTATACTGAAACAAGCCTTGATTCTAGCACAGATGCATCAGGAAAGACCTGGACTTCAGTGGAGATCTTTCACATACTTGCTTGTTGATGGATTTGGAGGACTCTAGTAGGTTTACACAGCTGGCTTTTCATTTACAAAAGCTATTTGGACTCTTACCCACATGTCTTCTAACTCTGTTCTTATAACTTCTTGGAATTTCTCTGACTCACCAGAATATCTCAGGCTTCCCAACTTGCAGCTCTTCACATCTCTTCTGAATGTCTTGAAATGTTATCACATTTTCTGTCTTCTGGTCCTCACAGCCCAAGGCAACTGTGCAAGAGGTGATCGCCACAGCTATTCAGCTATTTCATCCTTGAATTCCTTTACTGTTCCTGGATGAATTACTGTCTGGCCTTGCTGATTTGCAGCTGTTGCTGTTATGGGTCTTGGAATACACGATAAAGAGATTAACATTTGGTTTTGGTTGGTATAGAAACAGACAGTGAGCTTAAGGTATTACCAGTGAAGAATGAGTAAGGAACTGTAGACTTGAAGCTATCATTTGAACAGGAGGTTTTTAATACAATGTGACTGTTAACATTTCCTTCTCTGTTCACCTTCCTCCAATTATCATGGATCCATCTTCAAAAGAAACCTAACTTATTCATTATGTGCCTCCTGAGATGCTTTTTCTTGTGTATGCATGGTTGGTTTCTTAACAGGTTTCTCTGCCATTCTCTCGTTTGTGTTCCTGACCATATGGGATGTGTGCTTTGCATATAAAGATAATCTGTGCACAAAAGTGGGAGCTTGCAAGGGGAAGACAGTTCATGGCAGAAGGGCTTGTAGTGAAGAAATGCCGGTACAGAGGTAGGGGAGCACATGTCAATGGGATAGCAGGTTTAATGTTGGGAAGGGTTTGTAGCAGTGATAATTAGAGTGGGCAGAACATATCTTCCCCTGCTGGACTGAGCACTTGGGCTTACCTATCTGGTCTCCTGGGTTGTGCCACTGGGACACGATGTATTTTTGCTGTTATTTTGCTGTAATCTATTGAGCAGTTTTTTCTGCATTTGCAGCCTTCTGTAGACACAGCAAAGATATTTTAAAAGAGGTTTGATTAGGTTGAGGTAGCGAGAAGCCTTTTTCCAAAAGGAGACAACTTTCTTGCTTGTGTTAGTGCTGTGCTCTTTGCACTCGGCTATAGTCTTGTTTCTCCAGTATTCTTTATTCTACTGTGTTGGGATGATGTCTCTGAAGTGACTCTGCACCCCATTTGGTAGAAATTCAAGTCCAACTTTCCAGGTGGAGAAGCTGTAGACAACTCCAGACAATCTGCTTTCCTTTTGTACATCGCTTTATTATTGACAGTATCTCTTCAACTGATACATTGCTTTCAGTTTCTGGAGATGTGCTATATTTATCTGTTCTGTTTTTCAGAGGAAAAGGGGAGCCAGTGACTGAGCTGAGTTGGTCCTCCTGCCGGCAGCTCCTCTACCAGTCCATGGCCACCATCCTAGCTCACACAGGCTTTGAGTGTGCCAATGAGAGTGTCCTGGAGACCCTGACAGACATTGCCCACGAGTACTGCTTGAAGTTCACCAAACTACTGCGCTTTGCAGTGGATCGAGAGGCCCGCCTTGGGCACACCCCATTCCCTGATGTCATGGAGCAGGTCTTCCATGAAGTGGGCATTGGCAGCGTGCTCTCACTGCAGAAGTTCTGGCAGCACCGCATTAAAGATTATCACAGCTACATGCTTCAGGTGAGAAGAGCAGGAGGCACCTGACAGCACCAAGAAATGTACCCCCAGTACAACTGCTTATTCCTATAGCAAGTCTAGGGTCTTACTGAGCTAAAATCCAATTAGGAAACATCTTGGATGTGGAGGGGAGTCATCAAGGCACTTTTTGACTGGAAGACAGAGCCCTTTATTTGTGTTCCTTCTGAGGCTGAGAATGCTCTACTGGCTGTTTGTCTGGGTTTAAGAGGAGCTTAACACACAGCTCTTGAATGGCCCAGGGAAAGGCATCAAGTAGAGGCAGAATCAGTACTGACTGATTAACTGAATTTTCTGCTTTAATGGGATATTTTGCTGCTTACCATCTCAGAAAACAAGCAGACAAACAAAAATTACTAGGATGTACAGTGGCTTGTGTTAGCTTCAGCAGGGGGTGACTTGCTTAAGCTTTAGGAGTATAGGGTAGTATTGTGCTGATCTGAATTGTCACAGAGATGCTGCTTTCAACTCTAGAGAGGACTGTGCTTCTGTGGAGGAAGCAAAGGAGTTATTAAATTTCTTGGAATAACAGGTATCACATACCTGTCTGAAATAAAGGTGCTCATATTTGTTTGCAGATGTACTAATGGATTAAACCTTCCTTGTTACAGAACAGAAAGTGTTCTTAAAGAGGGAAAAGTCTTTTCTCTATAGCTGGTAACCTGTTTACTTGCTCGTTCAGGTCAGGTGTTAATAATGTGGAAACAGAGTGCACTGCAGTGTAATTGCCATCAGAGTCTCTGAAGTCATCACTCTGACCTTTCTGGTTTCTTTTCACCCCCATTTATCTTTGACAGGTTAGCAAGCAGCTGTCTGAAGAATATGAGAAGATTGTCAACCCTGAAAAGGCAGCAGAAGACACAAAGCCTGTGAAGATTAAGGAGGAACCTGTTAGTGATATTACTTTCCCCATAAGTGAGGAGCTGGAAGGAGATCTAGCTTCTGGTGACCAGTCTTTGCCTGTTGGAGTCCTTGGAGCTCAAAGTGAGCGCTTCTCTGCCAACTTAGAAGTAGAAGCTTCCCCACAGACTTCAGGTAAGGGTTTCTTGGTACTCCTGGAAACAGTCCATCAGCTGTTCCATGTGATCTTGTTCCCATTTTTAATAGCAGAAGAGGCAGAGGAGAAGAAATTGTGGTAACTAAAACATTTGGATAGGAGGGAAACTTTTATGTGCTTCCTAAATACAAACCCAAAGAATCAAAGGTATCAGTTGCTGGGATTTATTGAATATTTACTCCATTTATGGACCCTGTAGAACACAAAATGCTTTTCATGGTGTTGCCTTTTAGGGGATGGTCATAGTTCTTGGTTTTGTTGCTGGTGTGAGGTAGATTGTTTTTCCACAGTGATGGCCCAAGGGCTTTACTGTTGCTTTTTGAAGTAGGGTATTTGCTGCAGATATCAGTACTGGGCTGTTTTTTTTCCCAGGCTAATGTAACAAAGGCAATACTAACATCTGGTTTTATACATTTTAATTTAAGAGACTGGAGTTTATCCTTGTATCTGATAAGGAGATTACTGGATTTTTTTCCCCTTTTTGTTTGGTTTCTTTTTTCCTGGGTAGTTTTGGATCCTTGTCCAGGGATTTGTGTTACTGAAAAGTTGAAGGCCATGTTCCTTATGACTGAAGTGAATTCAAGACCCTATATAGTTTAGGCACTGAATGAATTATGGAAATACTGATGATACTTGGTGCAGTCCTCCGTAATCAGAAGGCACCCTGGTAGTGACAGTCATTGTTTTATGAAAGCTCAGAAGGGACTTACAAGGAATAGGTGCACAGGAGTCTCTCCTATTCTAGCATCTTTATCCCGAAGCTTGCTGTAGTTAGCTGAGGCCAGGGAAAGTGAAATGGCGAGTGAAGTAGTTATGGAAACTGCATTCTTAAAGTTTCCTCCCTTGATGTTGGCACTGGAGCACACTGGCAGCATGGGAGAATCTGCTATGCTGTGCCTTTTCAATGTCCATATACAAGTTTTACTCTGCGCACCATTTAGTAGTGCTAAATGAAAAATGGAGATGTTATTCTCCCAATGGCAGTTTTGAATTTTGTCTAGAACCTTCTGAACTCTGGAAATCCCTCTGGCAATACCTGTGTCACTTAAAAATCTGGTTAAAAACCAGTGAAGCCTGTCCTCCTATTCAGTCTAAACTAAGTAGCATATATAGTGAGGTTAGAGTATACCCCTGAGTCCATTAGTTGTCAGGTTTTCTTCCAAATAGCACATTCTGCTGAGTTTTAAAATGCTGATGTTTTTCTGGAAGCTCACAGTGTTTCCCACAGTACCTCTGAAATGAGAAGTGGTCACACTTTTGTGGGAGACGGAACAGCAGATTCCTGTGGCCCATCTGGGGTTTCATCTGGGTGATTCATCTGGAAAGCTTTGTATTGACATCAGCCATTTGGGACCCAGAGGTTTGCATGCTAGCTGTATATTGAATGCCTCTTTGATACTGACTTGATGTTTTCCAATTAAGAAGACAAGTGCTCTGTTCCTCCCTAAAAATCCCCCTTCACAAGGGCCTTTGGAAGTCTCATTGCTGTGAGAATCCCAGTCTAGAGCTGGGTAGGCTGGAGAGCCTAATATAAGGAGCAAAAAAAAGCTGCTGCAATTAGGACACCACCATCTCAAAAATACAAGTGTGAGGCCCACAGAGGGCAGCAAGGCTTCAGGGTCTGAGGGCAAAATTCTTGTTATAGCATTCATGTTCTGCTTGTGTTTCTGCTTATTGCTGATGTTGCAGCTGTGGGCTGTTTAATTTAATTGCAGTTAGGGAAATGGAGGCAAACCTGGGCACCTTGTTCCTCCACCCAGCAGGGTAACGTGATTATCTCATTTGTAAAGTATGTTGAAGTTAAAGTGATTTGAAGGTGAAATAACCTGTGTTGATACTGAAGTACTTTCAGTCATTAGTGACACTCTCAATGACAGCTGATAGAGATGGAAGGAATAAGGCTGAGTGATGAAGAGCAGTTGATGAAAGACACAGGTTTTGTGAGCATCTTTGATTATTGTGTAGGCTGCAGCTGCAACTATGTGGAACTGATAGTGTTTTAATGATGTGTCCATTGCTGTTGAGAGGAATACATTTACTTATAATTAACATAAAAAGGACTTTTCATTAAGGCAACTGGACACCAGCAAGTACTTTCCTTCTGGCTTGCTATCTAACTGCTAAGCTAATGTAGGCTGTGTTATCTCAAAGGTCTCCTAAACCCTGGTTTGGGCTAAGCTGCTATGGAAAAGATTCCTGATGCCTTCATAAGGGAGAACTCTCAGTACAAACACTGGTGGTACACCAGTACAACACTGGGTGCAAATCACTGGTGGTAGATTTGTTCTCTATAATTGCTATTCATGAGGAGTAGTATATTGATAATAGGGAACAGTAGTAGCTTGGGCTCAGTGCAAGAGGTTTGGTTGTTTTCAAACTGCAGTGAAGCTCCTTGAGACACAAGAAAAACTTATTAAAACTTATTTTAAAACTTATGGAAAACTTGTTAAAACTGGTTTCCAAGGTTTGTTTATTATCCATGTGAATTTAACCCCACACAAGAGGGACCAGATTTAAAAGTGAAAAGATTTCCAGCTTTGTTCAGTTCTGGGCTGTTTATGTCCATCTCAGCAAGGAGCCCAATGAGTCTGATTTTAATAGGATTTTCTGTCTCTCTTAAAACTGTAAATAAGCAATCTGTAATTGCTGCTCTGGGGAGAAAAACATTTGCTGTTACCAAGAAGTGTGGTTTCATAGTCTTGTACAGAAAATCCTCAGTCTCTGCTCCGATTGCACACTGGTCCAATACAGCCCAGAGGAGCTGCTTCTCAGCAGGGGGGCTGCAAGGTTTAGCCAAGAAGATTTCCTTCTGTTCTGCTGAAGGATGGGGTGAGACCTGTGGGTGTTGAGTACAAGGAGGCAGGCAGTCGAGTGGCTGACAGCAGCTCTTATGTCCCTGCATTTCAGTGCTGGCAGCTCATCTACCTGCTCCTCTGCCCTCACTTCACTTCTGCTACAGAAGTCCAGTATGTCTGACAGGTTAAAGGAGGTTGCAGACATTGCAAGGACCTCGTCATCATGAATGACTTCTGGACTGCCTTGAAGTCTTGCTTGTGTGCAGGGTGTAGTCCATGTGCTGTTGGTGTATGCATTGCTGCTGAGACACTCCTGGAGAGTCATATGGGTCTTTAAGTTGTTTCTTCTTATGCAGAAAGCCATGTGAAGAATTGTTATGAAAGGATAGCATCATATTTTCTAGAGCAACAAACACTGGGTTACAAAAAAAACAAAAGCAACATAGTTTTTATTTACTGTTTCACTTGTTGCTTGGTGTGTTTTGTTTGTTTTCCTCCCAGCTTAGTGCACCTGCAGCTTTGTTTTTACTCCTTTATCTGTGCTGCTGTCTTGCACCTGGTGTTTGTGATCCGTGTTTTTACTCAGTTACTACTGTGTGCTTTTTCTTTCTCCAGGGGCTGAGGTGAATGCTTCCCCACTCTGGAACTTGGCACAGGTGAAAATGGAGCCACAGGAGAATGAGGAGGCTAATGTGCATGGCCATGGTGTCCTAGGCAGTGATGTCTTTGAGGAACCAATGTCAGGCATGAGTGAAGCTGGGATGCCACAGAGCCCCAATGGCTCTGAGAGCAGCTATGGTTCTCATTCTGCTGACAGTCTGATGGGATCCTCACCTGTCTTCAACCAGCGCTGCAAGAAAAAGATGAAGAAGATGTGAAAGAGACAGTGGTTTTGGTTAGTCTTGATGATATGTAATGGACTTGAAACAAAGTGAGAGTACTGTGATGGTTGTGATTCATGACAGGGGTATGTATGATGTATGAGGGACCTTACATAACATTATTATGAGAGGTTTGACATGTGGTGCTCTTCAGCTCCCCTCTTTGCTGGCTTTTCTACTTCATCTTGACTCATAAGATTGAAGATCACCCTGTGCATTTGGTGGTGGCAATGCTTGCTTGGATAGATTAATCCCAAAGTTACCAGTGGAAGGTAGCTGTGAGGAGATGTGCTAAGTCATAGAATCATTGAATACTTTGGGTTGAAGGGACCTCTTGAGGTATCTAGTCCAGTGCCTGCTTGAAGCACAGCTAATTAGAGCAGGGTATTTCACTGCTTGGGGAATATCGCTGATGATTATGATGGCTTAGCAGAGATGCTGTAGAGTAGCCTCACAGTGCAGTCAGCCAGCTCCTTCAGTGCTTTGCTGCATGGATTGAGGTATGTCCAATTGGCTTAAGTTCTTGTTAATTTGATCTTCC